>NC_088886.1:135528097-136728097 GCF_037157495.1 Lathamus discolor
AACACCTATCTGAACTCTTTCAGCTTTATCTTTCTTAGGCAGCTGTCAGAGAAGGCACTGGGATCACAAATATGTACAGAAATACAAGTAACAGTTTCTCACATACAGTTTGCCAGATTACCAGTGAGCCTGTGTACTTGCTTGTTCACTCCTTGAACTTAAAAAACATGCTCTTGTATCAGTTTTTAGACTGTGAATGATCTAAATTACACAATAATGAGGTAGAATTTGTGAAAGTTTCAAATAACAACATAAACTTGTAATCTCTCATTAATATCGTGTAGTCATGAAAAAGTGGCAGTCTGCCAAAGCAAGTATTTTACAACTCCAGGGGAGTACTGTGGGAATATATTGCAAATTCTATGATAGAAAATACAGGCCTAAGAGTCACAAAACTGAGAAGATGAATAAAGAGCAGAATGAGTTAAGAGAAAAGAACAAGTAATAGAAAAAAAGAGATAATCAATTGATCTAGGGACTCTGCCTAGATGGAAGGAGGAAGAGTGGTAGCGGAAAGATACTTTAAGAAATCATATTTTACTCTGACAAAAGTGTAAAGGTGTCATGGAAAATTAATTGTCATAAAGCCCATAAAAATATTTTTTCTGGATCCTAGAGACAGACATTCTTTCCACCCTCACGCCTTCCCGCGAAAGAAACACACAATGATTAAATGAGACCTTTTACTACTTTTTATCAGGTTAGATGCCACAGAGAAAACATTAAAGAACAATTTTCTCTGGACAAAAATGTAACTGTCTGTTTTATTGTTGGTCAGAGAAAAAAGACAGAGGTGGCTTAACACAGCTGAATGATCTTGGAAGCAAAACCATTGCTCAGACTCTTGAAATGTTTCCTATGCCTCTTTCATATAGCATTGTTAGAGTGTTTGGAACAAATTAATGCCACTGTTGATATCAACCTAATCCCATGAGGGATAAGTGAGAGTCACATTGTCTTGAAAAATTTGCAGCTATTTCAAGTCAGATTATAAAGAAGAGACTAAGAATTCTTTCAGAAAGATTCTTAAGCAGATTCTGCATGACTGCAGGGGGCAAGGCAGGGAAGCAAAGGTTTGCAGGGAAGTGAAAAAAACTTTAGGAATATAGATGAGCCAAGTTCACTGAAACAATAACACTCTTTGAATCAAGGAGTTGTAAATGTTTTTTAGACAAATTTTGTAGCACCAGGATGACATCAAGTGGCTACTCAAGCCAATTACTCCACACTTGTTGGAAACAGTCATTATGATATCTCCCTAATAAGCTATTCCTACTGTGTAAACATAATTGTGTTACCAACAACTGCCTCTATTTTAAATTCAATTTTTGCATGTCTTGATTTCAAGTCCTCTGTGCTTTCCTTAAGCTTCCTTTCATAAATAATAAACCTAGAAACCTTCTAACTCAAGAAATAAATCTCTCTTTCTCTAATACCTTTCAATTCAGGAAACAAGAAATATAGATTTTTTTGGATTTAGCAGGTTTGTTAGACCTAATTGGAATAGCTAGGCTTAGCTAGTCAGACTTTAACTAAAAGGAAAGAAATTAATTAAATACCTTGAAATATCTTCTTGATGTGTAAGGCATATTATTAATAGTTGAAAGAAATTTCACAGCTTAAGACAGCGAGAACAATCACTGCAACAATACTCACATTGACATGGTAGACTCCCCATTGCTGGAGGTTTTCATGATGGGGTTTGAGAGAGTGATAAATAATCTCATCCAGGCTCCCTTTGCCATGAAAGGCTGGGCCAGATGATCTTTCAAGGTGCCTCCCAACCCAGGCTATTCTATGGTTCTGTATTCTAAACAAACAAGAGCTCTAGCTTCTGGCAAGCTTGTATTAAGGCTATAAAAATACTATAAGCCATTTAGTTAATGGATAAACATTTCAAGCACCTTTTTACTTTATTAATGGTACAATTCACTATTGTTTGCATTCCTCAAAATCTTATTCCAATAAATGTCCATCTTCAAACATGGCAGTAAGGATTACAGTCCAAAACTGAGTGTGCAGACAACCAAGTATCTAAGAGTATTTATAAGACAATCTCTTTCCAACATGAAGAATGTGATCTTTAAAGTTTCCACATTTCCTTCCTCGGTGTTGCACAGAATTTAAGTCCTCACAAAGAAAAAAGGAAAGTCACAAATAGCAGAAGTAATGGAACCTTCCTATGAATTTGTATCCTTTGATCCCACTATCAAGCTTTACAGACCACAAGAACCTCACCCTTTTTCCAAAGACCCAGGTGTATTTTGCCCGCTTTTTCTTCAGTGGGACACTATTTTGAATAAATTTCCTGCTTCTGAGTGCCAGTTTCCACGGATTTTATAGGAACTTAAGTAAATTCCAAATTTCCTTGAAAGTAGCTATAATTTCAAATGTTATTACGAGTACAATGACTAGATGAAGAAAGAGAGCATTGCCAAGTAAGCCTTGTTTCCTCAAGCTGTTAGTTAATAAAAAATAAAAAATAAAAAGCCACACAAAACTGCCACAAACCACCAAATAAAAAAACCCACCAAATTCCAGCCCCCCCTCACTATTGCCCTAAACAGATATCAATTTTCAAGACATCTGTTTCCATTCTTTCTCTTGCTTTCCCAGCCTCCTCTATGAGCTTAATGAAAGCTAAAACTCTTCTACATTCCTTTTATTCTTTTCTTTTCCCCAGTCTAAATGCACTTCAAAAGATTACCCTCTCTAAAAATGCCTTGCAAAATATACCTACAGGAGTTTTGTCCAAACCTAGTCTTGCCAGCAGTTTCTACTCTGCTTGCATGTCAACTAATATTTTCGTTCAAGTACTCAAATGACACCAAGCTGTCGAGTTCTGCCAAGAGTTCCTCTATGTTATGTGGTCATGTTTTTTATTAAAACACTCCGACTCTCAGATGCTTTTATCTGGTATGAAGCCCACAGTAAGCAAATATGTGCTAATTCCTGGAAAAGTAGGCCTTAAGGAAGCTACTCATCTAGAAGAACTAGGATGCCCTTCAGAGTCTGATAATGACCCAGATGCCCTCAGGGACTTTTCTAAAAAGACAGTCACCTTGTCTTGTTTAAGCTTTGGGGTTTCAGAGCTGAACTTGATAAGGAATGACAGCTCTTAGCCATGGCAGACTCTAGAACTAACAAACTTCTTTAGATGACAGACAGAAAACCAGCTGCATGTAATCTGATTTTATGGTATTTGGCATAATACACATTTTTTAAAGTATTTGTCTTTCAATTACACTTTCTTTTTTTTCCTCTCCAATAATTTATTCATATTGAAAGTAGTTTGGGAACAGTATAAAAAAGAATGTTCATTACTTCATTGCTTTTCTCTTGGCCTTTCACTTTTAGGACAAATGAGAGAGTGAACTGTTGCTTTGAAAGTATATTTGATTGTCATGATGCACAGATAAGAATCATGATCCTACTTCAGTCATAGACTGGAAATAAAGAATACAGAACAGAACGTAGAACAGTGACAGAGAACAGGAACATGAGGCACTCATCTAAAGCACTTTAATCAGATTACTTCAGTAGTATTTGATAAATAGCTATAAACAGTCACACCACAAAACCTAAAAAATAAACAGGACATCTTAAGAAAGGGTAGATAGAATCAGTCAGAAAACCTGTTCTTATTGTTGTCAGGTGCATGTTCCATAATTCATTTTTCAAAGTTTTCAGGGTTTTTTTCTCTAAATTAAGGCTAATAGTGTGTGAGTGTCAGAGTGAGAGAACATGAACAAGGGTAAAAAAAGAGCAAGCACTTTCATGCACCAAAACTGTTGAAAATAATTTCCCACAGGCTTGAGCTATGATGATAGAAACAAACTCACAACAAAAAACTGTGGCTATTTAAGAATCTCTTTTGGGGTTCCTTTTTAACAATAATTCAGCATGGTTGCCAATACTGAAATCATTGGGAAATTCAAACTTTTCTATATACAAGAGCAAAGGAACAAAGGAATTGTAATGCAGCATTCAGCATAAAGATAGAGACAGATGCTTTCTTTCCAAATTCCAAGAGAATTTGCTTTGTCATTTTATTTTGCCAAAAGAAACACTGAGAAAAGAAAGCGGTTCGAGTACAAAAATGTTTGGAAACGTTCCTACTTAAGAATGGGGAAGGATCTTTACTGGCATACAAAAGGAAGAAATGACAAGTTGAGATAATGGGGAAAAAATAAGTTTCTCAAGCAATCATACTGAATGTTAAGTACTTTGGAAATATCAGAATTACTTTGTTTTGATTTAATTAATTTAATGAGAAAAAAAAATTAAAAGCCTATAGAAAACAAACAGAAAAACCCAAAAAGCCAAAAACAAATAAAAAAGCAAAAAAATACCCAACACCCAAACCAAACAAAAAAAAAAAAAAAGAAAGAAAAACCCACAACCTGTTAATGCATTATCACCTAGCAACTTGAGGCTTGTTTTATGTTTATTTTTTGGAGAATCAGGTCCTTACCTGATGGAAATTCACATAGTTCCACTAACTTATATTTAACTAGCTAAAGTTTCATGAACTATAGCCTAGTATCAACAGGAAACATACAACTTTTACAACTACAGTGCTTGCCACTGTGATAACATGACTTTCTGATGTAGAGTGCTATTATAACTTGAGGTATAATTAGTTACATAGGAGAAATAGGGAAACAGGTAAACTTCTAAAATCCACTTCTGGTCCTACTGATATACACAGAACCTGACATTACAAACTGAAAGCAAATTGTAAAAATAGATAAGATAATGTAGTTTTATTTGCTTCCTTAATGCAATTCTGCTTTGTGAATCTAGCCATCAAGAATGCTTATGCTGTTGCTTAGTCAACAAATGAAAAGCTTCAGAGATAGCATAATACAGGATTAGACTCATCAACAGACCTACATTTTCCTTTTGTTACTGGCATACCAGTAACATCACTTATGGCTACTCATTATGCCTTTACCTAGTTTAAGCTTCAGGTAGGCTTGGCATTAGAGAGCTCATCCTTAAGATATTCTTTTACAGCATCTTCCTATGGCAACTATTCTTGCTTTCTTTTCCTATATGCTCTCTTTTGGTATTAAGAAGCCATAGCTGACTATCCAGTGTTGGCAGTAGTGTGTTTTCAGCAGGAGGTTGGACTAGATGACCCTCAAAGGTCTCTTCCAACCAATATTTCTATGATTCTGTAAATACTTATTTTCAGTAAGTATTGATTTCTAAACTGATGCTAAATTTTACATTAAGAACAGTACATATAAAAATTTTTATTAAGTGTACTCATCAGAATACAGCTACATAATACCACTCCCACTTAGTAATTATGGTCATTAGCTCAGAAAAATGCTATTTTGACAAAATTTTTGGTGCTTACACTGAGCTGCCATTAGTTAAATAATTTCTTTAAAGAACCATTACTGTGCTGGTTGTTAATGTCTTAAGATGTGAGTATCAGGCCCTAAATGCTTATTATTGGCTGGTATCATGTGATGATACACATAGACGTTTTAAAAATTATAAAGACTGACAAAAGGATGGTTTATATTTTCCACATTATGGGAAAGCTGTCAGACAGAAATCACTTTGCATGGCTCAATTCCCTACTCCTTTACATTTCATCACAATAATTTACACCTATTCAAATGGTATGCGGTTTGTTACCAAACTGGACTGGTTTCAGTTAACACCTAATTTCACTCTGCATATGTGCAAATTAATACATGAGGTGCAAACCAGTGGAGAATTAAGATTCAAGGCAAAAAATTATTGTCTGGTGATTAAAAATTCGTAATACATTTATAGAATGAAAGTTCATCTGAGGCAACTCCTAAGAGTACAACTAAGTACACATGAAGATATCTGAAACTCTTAGTTCAGTCACCTGGCAAGAGGATATAGGTTTGGGTTAGCCCAAGGGTATAAACTAGATAGGTATTATTCCCAGATATGTATCCAGAAATAGTTGTTCCCAGCTGTCCTCAACTCTGTCCCACTGGGATGTCCCAAGCAAACTAGGCAGCAAAAACAAAGTATAGCAGAACTTACAAGCTGAGGTTTCCTTGCAGACGTTGCCTCCAGATCTGAAGAAATTAAATTGCAGGCAAAGCAGTCTTAACACTCAGGGAATTTACTTTCACTTAATGTAATTCGTTGCAAATTAACACAAACTTCTAATCACTGATTCAGGTAAGGGGGGTGGGGGGAGTGTAAGCAATTAAACACTGATGAAAACATTTTTCTTCCCCCTTCCCCAGGCTCAGCTCAAGCCAAACTACTACCCTCTCCCACTTGCAAGTCTCAGCTCCCTTTATTTACACCACAGTTTATGTTCTGTCCATCCCAGTTCCTTCAGGGAGATGTTAGGCAGTGCAGGAGGTTATCATCAAATGTGCACTGGTTTCTTTCTGCAGCTCGTTTCTTGGGCTAGGAAAATGAGGTACACAATGAATGAAGATAGCAAGAAGAAATTTGTGTTACAGGACCATCCAAGTCACAAGTATCCGTAGGGAATAAGGAAGCTTTCTCCTGAGAAGACTACATTGGCACAAGGCTTCTCAGTTTTTTGTCCTCTTTATAGTAACAAAAGAAAAGTTAAAGTTCTTAGAAAAAACTGTCATGCAAACTCACTATAAGCAATGTATGAGCCAGAGCAGGCAGATTCCAAGGTAATAGGGTGGTAAAGGACTTGACTTCAAACTTAAAAGCTATAGGAACAGCCTGTGGGATGCTGAACCTGAGCTAAAAGGCTATCCTTTAGCTAGATTAATTTAAAGAAATTTCAACCTCAGAAAAAAAATATAAGGTCTTTCCCTAAAGAGAAAGAACATTTTGCATAATCTAGAAGACAGTGTAAAGAAACAGGATAGATAACAAATAGCTGGCTGTGTGATCATCAGGCCTAGGAAAAGCTAAACATAAAATTAATTTGCAGTTTCCACACTAACAGAAGTTACTATATGATCTAATATGAAACACGTAATCTGGGTGCCTAAGCTAAGAAACCAAGTTTCTGTGCAGTAACACAGAACCTTCCTGGACTATAACACCAAAGCACTAATTTTCCTTCCTACTCCCCTGCGAAGGAAACAAGGCTGTGCTTTTGACCCGGCCTATGCTTCAAAAGGCATGTACCCCTCACTAACATAATGAAACTCGCATCTAGCGGTAACACCCAGATGGCAACAACCTCCACAAATTTTTCTACTGATTATTTCTCTGTTGCCAGGATTTCACTCATTCATGGCACAGTAACACAGAAAATTTCAGGAGTTGTTTCTGCATCAGGAGGGTCAGCCTATATGGCAGAATGCAAGATTCTGCTGATATATCCATGCTAATTCAGGTTCCAAATGCAATAAGGATGAATTACTACATTGTTCTGCCCTGGGCACCTTACTCTGCTTAATCAGCAAAGCAGCTAGCCTAAGAAAACATTGATCTTCTAAAGCTATAGTGCTTATGAGATCTAAGCAAGTACATAGTACTGCATTGTGCCATGTCAACACTTGCCAACAGCTGAATTTATGTGAAAATGTGGAGGTCAGTCTTCTAGGCTGACTTCTCTGATTTGGACTAAAATTAAGTGGGAACTGATTAGTTGAACACATACCAGAAATGACTAAGGAGAAAAAGGAGATGAAATGGGAAGATTATGACAACTAATATCTCAGTTATATGTGTATGTATGGCTATGAATAGTTACAGCTGAGTGGCAATGGATGGGGAGATTTTACAGTCTCTCTGCTACTTCCCCATCATTTATCACAAATTGCAGGTTGTACAGGACTCAGCCAGGAAGAAGATTATACAGCCTAATTTTACTGGAAATGAAACTTACATTTTGAATGGCCGTTTTTGCTTATTTGTATTTTCAGTTTGCCTTTGATAGGACTGTAAAAGATGTGACTGTATCCAGGAAACTCCTCTGAAGGAAGGGGTGAATTTTCTACTCTAAAATTCACCAAGCAGCCAATCTTAAATAGCTCATGTGTTTTGAACACTGAAATTCATTGCTTCGGGGGTTTGAGTCTTTGAGCACTTTTGGGTCTTTGAGCGATGCAAGAAAACCTGTAATCAGTGGATCTAAAAAGTCACAACATGCAAATTTTCTTCTGACTACATGCTAGACATTAGTTTTATCTATTACTTTAGGTATACAAGAGACAGTGCTTATAGTAAATATATACCATTTCCACATACAAGGTAATGCATGCTGACTTAATTTTACTAATTACAGTTTGCAGTATCAGACTGATGCCAGTGGGGGATTCAACAGCTGAATAAGCAGTGCAAAACTCTTCATACCTCTGTCATGGGAAAGAAAAAGATAGTGCAACATATAAATGTACTTAGAGAGACATGAAACAGACAGTTAAGTGTGAACCTTAAAACTGAAGAGTCTAAGGTGACAGATGCATAGCAAAATTATAATATTTAAACATAGAATCAGTTAATAGTATAGAAACAAAATTGTCTCCTCCTCAAAGTAAATTGAAGTGTCAATGCAAATCAGAATTACAGTACAGGTCCTGCAGCTCAGTTATCAGGCTTCTTGAGTAAGACAGTTTTGTTTATATATGTTAAATACCAAAACCAAATAAACTTCTCTCTCTAGTATGGGCTTTTTTTTCCTCACTAATCTCTTGCTGTTCTAATTTGTATGGACCTCAAAGTATCCCACATTTGTTAATTTCAAATCTTGTCATTGTTCTAACTAAGTTCACCTTAGTGACAGCAAAAGTAATAGCAAAACCCTTTTTTTTTTTTTTTAAGCAAACCAACCCAGGAATCCGCTGGGCTGGCAGATCTTCATGAGCTCTTACAGCTTCAATTTTAACATTGAAAAGCTAATCAAGTTAAATTTTGAAACTAAAATGTTACTTCCTGCTGCTAGATTTCATGCTGGCAATTACAAACTGTTTTTCATAGGGGGAGAGGCAGAATAGCTTCTTAGAGCCTTCTTACCTAAACTTAGCAGAATGCCTTTCTGCTATTAAAAGTCCACTCAAAGGCTTGACTTTGCAACACTTTTGTTTTTGTTAGGGTCATTAAGCTCACATGAAAGGAGATTCGTTGCCTGAGTTCAGCCCTTCAAGAAGTTCAGTTTGGATCTGGGAATGTACATAAAGCAGACATCTAACAAAAGAAATATTAAAAAAACCCAAAACAAACCAACCTTAATTGGCTGAAGACCCTACAGTCCTACAGTAAACAGAAGAACTTTGTACACTATAACGTTAGTGTAAAGCATGCTTAAGGAGCAAAATCCAATTAAACTGTGTTTTAAGTCACAAATATTGCAGTATCTGAATGTGTCAGGTGGTCAAAATAAATTGATTCCTCTATATGACAGAAAGCATGTGTTCTTTGACTTTCATGTCCATAATGATCTTTAAATATGAACATAAAATACAAAAGACCTATTTGGTTTGCTTACAAAATTCTTAGAATGATAAATGTAATTCTAAACAGTATTTGCATCCTCCCAGTAAATTTATTCAAGCAAAGAACAATAGTAGAACAATCTGAAGTTTAGTTTCATGTCAGTAGGACATTTTCCAGCAGAACTAGTTAATGTACATGACTCCTTTTAAGAAGAAAGGTGAAAAAAAAAGCAGGGGGGAGGAGGGAATAAATCAGTAGATCTGTCAGCTATCTGTATGTTGTTAATAGAAATTATAATCATTCCATATTCATAGAGGTGCAGCTGGCTGTTTAGTGTCTGATTATAGGGCAATTTAGGTTGAAAAGCTTCTCAGGTCTGCAGATCAACCTCTGATTCAGAGCATGGTCAGCTTTGAATAGCTGAGGCTGTCATGCCAGGTTACTCGGCTTTTTCCAGTTGAGCTGTTAAAACCTACAAGGGTAACACTTCACAATCTCACACTTGACAATCTTCATGGTCAAAAGTCTTTCCTTACATGAAGTCAGGATCTTTATTCTTTCAGCTCATGCCCATTGTCTCTCATCCATCTACCATGGATCACTGTGCCTGAGTCCAGCTTGATAACCTTGTATTGAGAAGCTTTTGTTAGGTCCCCAGTACTCCTTCTATTCTCCAAAGTGAAGAAGCCAAGTTACCTCAGCCTGTCCTCATAAGGGAATGAGCTCCAACCCATTTCTGAGCATCTCAGTGGTCACTGGGCACCTAACCTCCTGGCTGTTTACTTAAAAAAAATAAAAAATAAAAATAAACATACACCACAAACCAGATAGAACTGGAAGATTCTAATAGGATCCTCAAGCCCTATAAAGCATTGTGAATGACCTTTTTGTAGTGTCTTAAAACCTGACCACGAATCTATGTATGATCATAATTTCTGTGACTTGGGTTCAGACAGAGCAGAGTCTCATGCCTAACATTTATGCCTAGCTCTGATATTATGAGATTAAATTACAAATAAAACCCTGAGATGCTTTAGATGGTTATTGCATTTCACTTGGCTATTACTGCCATCTAGTGATATAATTTACAATCTTCAAAACTTTTCATTTAGAAATTATATTGCATCAGATGTGTTTAGAAAGGTTCAGGACATATTCTGAAATCAATGCTTCTATGCTTCATTTATTTGCTAATGAAATGCCCCATGTTGGTATGCAATTATGTATATACACAGTTTTGGAAGCTGATATTTTTTTCTGTCTTCCCTGTAAGCATGCATGTGAAGATCCACATATTTGCCTAAGAAGAAAACTGTTCAGAACCATAGCAGTAGTTTGGAATGTATTCAGCTTCTTCTATTCTGGCAATTTTCCCTTCAACGGTACACATTATTTATTACTACACTGGTTGTTAGTAAATGATTCATGATTATTTATATAAATCTAAATTATAAATATATGTTATGAAAATATTTATAGTCAAGGGAGCTAATCTCTTCCTCTTTCCAGTGAACAGAAAGTGTCTCATCTTGGTTTAAAAACTAATCACTTCCCAAGTCTCCTGCCTACCTAACATGAGACGATGAAGTGAGGAAACACTTAATAGTGAAAATTGACTCCTACTGAAGGCTGAAGTTCAAATGAGAATAAGGTACATGATCCAAATGAGAATAAGGTACATAATCTTTATAATAAAGGAAAATTCCTATCAGAAACATACATTATTTGTCTGTGATTTGATGTCTTCACATCAAGATTAATCTTTCTAAAGAATTCATTAGAGCTGAAATTCACAATTTAGTTCATACAAAAAGATAGGGGTTTATAATCATCTGGGTTTGCTTCCTAGCTAGCAAACTACTTGGCAATTTTCTGTAGTTACGTGCACTTAATAATTTTTTTTAGTCAGATTTTCTCACTTCCCTGAATGGTCATCCAGTTCATAGTGCTGCTGTATTTAAATCAGTTTATGTATTGAACAAACCCCAAAGCAAAACCAATATCTAAGAATCTTAGGCTTGACAGAATCACATCAACTATAATCAAATTTGGTTTCAATTCTCAATTGAACTGCATGTGAAAAGCCTTCCCACACAGTTCTACCATGGGAGAGGTCAGACTTTCACCATAACTTACCGCGGATACCTGAATCACAGACCAAGCACTGAGGGCTCAGTCACAGTGAGCTATAGTAACTTTTTCTTCACAGGTGAATCTTTATGTTTCTCCAAGTACTGCTATAGGCCTCTAGGGCATGTTTTTATGTTTTATATTATTGGGATGCCACTCCTTGGTATCTCCCCTAGCTGCCACAGAAAAACCTGTCTACAAGTCTTTCTTTAGCTCAGCTGAACAAACTATGTGATCTGCTTCAAAATCTGTGATATGAGGAGCTGTATGAGGTCACAGAACAGGTTATATATGCACTTTCTTGAAGGACCTGTTCTCATCAGCATCAGTTTAGCAGAGTATTTAGCCTACATATGTTAAGAGCACAGTCTGTGGAATGTTTACTTTCTTTAAGTAATACTTGGGTCCTTTATTCTAGCAAGAACTTGTATAATAAGCACTTCGACTATTATTATCATTGTGAGCTGATGAATATTTTGTTTGTATATATCCAGATTCCAAATGCCTTCCTGTATTTTCCAGTTCTGAATGTTAAAACAAACATATACATTCTGAGTTTGGACTACAAAATAAAACCTAATCATTTAACAGAAAGGTAATCCTACTGTCACACGTAGAAGCAACCTCAGTTCTAGCTCACTTGATACTAATTAACTCCAAAATCCCAGAGAACTTCATTCTTAGATTTCAGCTTTTTGGTGCTAGATAAGTCTTACTGTAACTATACAATCAGGCAAATGCACCTCTGATAATATAAACTATGCAAATAGGAAAGAAGAAAATGCAAGTCAGACATCATATTCTCCACAGTGGATTTTCATTCTTCCTGGAATCTCTTCAGATTTAGATATTTTTAATAAGTGCACATTCTACCATATTACAGTAAGACATTCAAAATACATACTTCCAACCACTAGAGTAAACTGGAAGAAAATGCTGCTTCTGAAACCAGAGAGGCTTGGAGATTCTTAATTAAGCACGGAGATTATACTGTTGAGCACAGCTATGATTTCTTGCATTCACTGCATCGTTGTTAAAGTAACTAAACTGATGGACCACTAGCAGTTCTAAGTTACTTTGCGAGCCATTACATTAAACATATCTAAAACAAGAGATGACTTCAAGTGGTAGAAAAGTGTGCATTTTGAATTATCTCTTTAAAAAGCCATCTGTTATTGTCAGAAACAAAAGAAAGGATAAGAAACAGAAATCATTCTCATAGAGAGAATTTTTATTGCCGAATCTGTAACTTGCTAGAACTAGCAAAAGGGATCAGACAGATGCTTCCAAATCTGTGTGCTAACCAGAACCAGTCCAGGAAAAGATAGCCAGGCATGGGTTAAAGTTAGACATTAGGTCTTGAATAAATCTACTAGTTCATTACTACCAAAAGGGGGGGATCTTGTTCCTCCTGTTTCCGGCTATATACACTGTCCTCCTTCTTTCATATTCTGCACCATAGCCTGCATTGAGTCAATTCAACTTGTTGAACCAGAGGAAAACTAACCTAAGACAGGAGAGTGAATAATTTGTCTGTGATTTGAAGACTGGAATCAATTTATCACACAGTCTGTTTAGTACTAGAGCTGGTGTGAGGGAAGAGGTGGGATCATGCAACTAGGAACACCTGAGGAGTTAGAATTTACCTTTCTCACAAGAGCAAGCTGTTATATTATATCAGTCATAAAACGTAACTTTATCCTCAAACTGTGCCTCCAAATCCTGCTTGTTTGTGAGATTTAGCTGTACTTAAAAGCTATCTATAGAGTCTTGATCTCCTCTATGCCTCAGTTGCCCAGGCTAGCCCACAGAAATCATACTGGCTTAGTTTGCTACCAAATTTCAGTGTCCCTCAAACTTAGAAAATGCTGCCCCTAACATCCCCCCACCCTCCCCCCCCCCCCCGAAAAAAAGGTAACAAAAAATATTTCCATAGAGTATTCTTACTTTTCATTCCATTTCCCTTTTATCAGTGTTTTGAACTACATCAATCTTCCTTGAATTAAGGGCATGTCAATTAGGACAGGGCCACTAGAAGATAGAACTGTGGCACTGTAGAAGGTTAAGTGGAGAGTGTTAGGCCAGTATGTAGCCCACCCTTCTCCTAATATTTACAACAACTGGAAAATTGTCTGAGGCTTACAGTTTGAATTTCTCAATAGCAGATTTCGGCAGCATGTAAAATTATTTCATGCTTATGATAACTGAAGAAACTTAACTGAAAAAGATTACCATATTGTGATTAATTGAAAAAATAAGACTGCAATAAATGTCAAGTTTCAAAATAGTATAATCTTATTAAACCGATTCATTATTTGCTGTAATAAATGCAAATCTATTATAACTAAGCTTCTATAAAGACAGTATGCCCAAAATAATTCAATAACCACCTATGAGATTATAGAATTCAGCAATAACACACCCACTATAATCGCGGTGTTTATAACCCCTGATAAAAATTAACTGGAAAAAATCACAATAACAATTTTACCTTATCACAGTTGCCTATTTATCTTCATATACTTGAACAGTAATAATACAAGGTAAATGGATATTTTTTTTATAAACCTGATGCATTTTTTTTAAGCAAACATGTACATAACAGTTGCAAAAAGAAAAAGGATTAAGTGCTGTGACTTCTGTTCCAGTTTGGAAGTAATGTGCTCAAAAATAAACAGCAGGGCAAGTCACATTTGGGGTTTTGGTTGGGGTTTTTTTCATTTTGATAAATGTAATACTTGGAAGAAAGCTTTGAGCTGGCAACATTTGCAGTTTGACGGTTCAGCTACAAAGTTCAGGACATGCAGCAATCAGCTATTTAACTAGCCCATCAAAAACATCAGCTCTGCAGTGACCATCTCTAGGTCAGTTCACAATTCACTCTCCTTCAAACCCTTGCAAGTTCTCACTGGTCTGTTGAAAATGGTTAGGCTAACTCAGGCGCAATCACTGTGGTGGAATAACCTTAAGATACACTCCTTTTCTCCTACAGATAGATCTCGGTGTTACAGCTCTATCACATAAAATTAATCAATAGGCAACACTTACACAAAGATCAGTTTTCAGGGGGAACAGATGTAAGGAGGTCTCTACAAATGCAGTTCCCTGCTGAAAGCAGGGTCAACTTTGAGATCAGATGAAATTCCTTAGGGCTTTATCTATTTAGGTGCTGAAAAACCCCAAGGGCAGAGACTGCTAAAGTTCTCTCCTGCAGCCTGTTCTGATGTTAATGCATATCTGTCCTGAGAAAGGGTGACTAAAATATATCCTTTGTATGGTCAGCCACTGTTTGGGCAGTAACAACACTGAAGGACTATGCTGAATTTTGGTGTAGAAAAGATCCTAAAGTTTGACTCCTGGCAAAAGCAAAAACAAAACATATTGAACAATTGATATACATTCAGCAGAGCAGCCTCTTCCTCTCTTACAGTGGCTATAAAAGTTACAAGAAAAGAAAGCACTCCCTGGTAAATACTCCTTGAAATACTTCTTTGCCTTTATTCCTCAGAACCAGATTGTCCAAAAAGCTTTTGGTTTGGGTTTGTTTGGGGTTCATTTCTGCTTAATTTTCTTTTTTTTTTTTTCTGACCTACTCCTTCTTGATGAGAGGTGAAGTGGGAAATTCTGGGCAGCTGCTAGTTCAGGTAACATCCGTAAGGCAATTTTCCCTTAAAATCCAAATAGCTGTACTCTAAATAAAACAAGGCTGGAAACAGCCGGTCTTAATTATTTCATTAAGCAATGTCATCTGGCAGACTACATCTGAAAACAAAAAACCAAGAAAAAATGACCTGGTAGGATCAAAATTGGTTTGATTTTAGAACACTAAACTGAATGATGAAATAGCTACCTTTGTCTTTAACTACACACAAACACTCCTCAGTACTGGAAACCAGGTTAAGGTAAGGCCCAAATGAAAATCAAAACCAAGGCACTCAGAGAATACTCAGTCTGTATTTAAATTATTTTCCACCTAAATAATCTTTGAAAAAGAGCAAATCATGACTACACATTATCACCTTCCATAACTGTCAATTTCATTCTCTTGGGCAGTAGTTAAAAGAAACAGATATTCAGAATTAGTTCCTTAATATTTTCTGAATTCATATTTTCATTTTTATTAGAAAATACATTACACAAGATAATTGTCAGAAATAGACAGTGGGACTTTAAATCATTTGAACAGGATTAAATAGCAAAATCCTTGTATTTTCAATGAAAAACAATATTCTGTGAAAAGAACATTTTATACTGAGAAGTTTGGAACAATATTGATAGTGGTTTGTATTTCTAATTTTGCAGCTATCTGTGATCGACTGGAATGCATGTTTTTTTTTCTCTGATTGAGGTGCAGAGGAGCTGTTTGGGTTTCAGCTGAAGAGCAAAACAAAGTATCTTCATGGGAAGAAAATACTAGATAATAGAGAATTATCCAGTTCCTAAGGAATAGCCCAACAAGAACCAATAATAATAATAAGCTGAAAAGAGAGAAATGTAAATCAAAATCTTCAACAAGGTGATTAATTGAAGCAGGGTGAGGGGATTACTAAGAAAAATAAGGGTCCCGTCTTTTGATATTTCAGTGAAAATTAGGTAATCTTTTGAAAGACAAACTATGGTAAATTAAAATTACTAGACTCAGCAGCAGAGGTGACTGCATAAAACTTAATGGCCTGTTAAGTAATCATCTCATATTAAACCTTGTAAGGCTTCTTGTTACCTTCAATGTTTTTGCAGCAAAACATAATCATGCTTTATATTTCAGAGCAGCTTCTAGTGTAATTATGACAGGGGAGAGGAACTGAAACAGAATTAACCTAGATCTTAACTCAGGGAGAAAAGCAGAATAATCCCAAGAGGTTTTTCTTTTCTAAGGCTAAACGTGGTCAGAGAGAGTTTATTCTAGCAAGAAGATACAGATCTTTTCACTATGTTGTCTGATAAGAGGCATTTTCTGGCTATAAATTGGAAAATGAACATGTTGATATTCCCATTCAAAAGAGTGATTTTTAGACACTGATTCTGGTAATTTTTGTGTAGCCCTGCATTTCACCTGTGTATTTCTGAGTCTGATTCAAATCAAGCAGTGTTTTGCAACAGTTTGGGAGCAAGGGCATAACAAAAATGGGGTTTGATATTATTGATTCTTTATAGAATGTTTCCATCTAAAAAGTCCTTTCTGCAAAAAAGAACTTTTTACCACCAAAACAAAAAAAAGTCAGTGTTATCAAAGCTCTGGTACATTTTGACAAACTTCAATTCTTTATTTTACTGAAGTATTTTTAAAGATATGTATATACTGAAAAGGGAATTTCATTTTCTGTGAATGAATCTTTTCAAAATAAATTCAGTGAAAATTAGGTGAAAAAAAAGGAAGCTACAAAATATTGAAAGGTCTTTAAGCCTGCACAGTGAAGCTGACTGAAAAAAACCCCAAACGCTCTTCTATTCAGGAAGACAATTTCAGTCACTACTTTGCCTTAATTTTTTAGTCGAAACGGTGTTAAACATTTTTGTGATGTGTTTATGACATACACAGATCACCAAACATACTGCAGAACTTGGCATAAAGAATAAAGATGTGAAACAACTTTCAAAGTGAATGCTTACTGCACAGAAAGAAAATATTTTTCTCTTTGCTGTTTATCAGCCTTTCTCACAAAAAGCAGCTTTTTGCAGGTGGTACAGAGGCTGCACAGAGATACTCTTGGACACAGATACTGCCAGACGTGGGTTACATTTTTTCACAAAAATAAGTTGCTTGTTTTCTTTCTTTGTTTTGAGAGCACAGAACTCTTCTGTGAAGGAAAAGAAGTCTGTCACAATTCAACTAATAATAGAAGAATAAACCGTTGTGCAATCCTGCACTGAATGAATCTTTTGGGACTGATGAGCCGTTATTCAGTACTACTTATGGGAATCCCTCAAAGCAAAAGAAAAAATTGTCTGTCTGTATAACTACAGAAGTATTAAGAGACCCTTAGGTTCAGGAGAATGAAAGACAATAAAAACAGATCTGAACAAATCCATGTGGACATCTGTAGCAAAATCCTGGCCTAATTACATCTATCAGAAAAATATATTTTTTACTTCAACAAAGCCATAACTTCTTCCCAATGTCCATACATTTCCATCTGTCCTTAGTGTAAAACAACTTTCTTTCACATACCCTGCATAAAGTGATCAAATCTACACACATACAAAGCAGCTTTCAGTCTTGTCAAAGGGCAAATCATTACTCTCTAACTGAAAATGAGGAAACCATTTGAAATAGAATATCATTTTCCCTAATTCTTCAGTAAGCCAAGACTAGATTTTGAAAACCTAACTAAATTCTGGCCCTAATGCCACTGCAGTTGTCATGTTGTCGTGCTTTAAACCCAACCACAAAAGCTCGTTCACTCACCCCCCCCCCCCCCCCCATGTTGATATAAAGGGACAGAATATATTTTTAAAAGCTCCAGGAAAGTTAAAATCCTTCCAGAATATATTTAATCTCATGCAGTTATTCATGATAATTCTTCTTCTTTGACTTCATATCTCAGTTTCCTTCATGGCAATATAAAGCAACTTCTAGCTAATCTAATATTCTCCTGGCTAAATATAAGATCCAGTCATTTTCACTTGTTTTTTATGTTGTCCTTTTCTTTCTGTTTGAACACTCTTCACTATGATGTTTTTGTTTCATTAAAAAACTGTAACGTACCAGGAGAAATTCATTTTTCATCAGAATGACAAAGCTGCCCGCTGCCATCTGACTGCCAGATAGGAGTTTTCAGGCTTTAAGCTTCAAAGCAGGTTCCATCTCCCATGCAGCAGAGACAAATATCATGCTGCGATTCATTAAATATTATTTTCTTTAAAGGCTCCCTAGAGAAAAGTAACTATGAAAATCTGGTCAAATCACAGACCTACAGAAAGAACATGTTTGTAGTGCAATGCAATACAGCAGTTTCTCTATGTGGCTTCTGCAAACCTATAAACAATATTTTAATAACTTTAAACCAAAATTGTGACTTTTAAGAACAGTATTGTTTCAGAATGAAATAAAATATATTGAAACTTTTTCACACATAATATACACTAATAAGCTGAACACAGTGTTTAAATTAACACAGTGTTGAAATAGTCACAGACTGTTAAGATTCTCATGTGCCAAATTTCATGCTCCTAAAGATCAGAAAGAAAATTCTACATTAAGGCTGTTTCAAAAAGAGGGGACCTTTTAGGGGCAAAGGAGACATTCAAAATCATTAGCAGCTTCTTAGTAACTTGGCCTTGGGTGCTTATTAAAAGGTTTGTTGTAGGTCCAAAAACTGTTTCTCTCTAATTAGGTTACAGATTGCAATCTTGTAGGATCCTGCTGCCAGCTACATTTATCTAATTGATTAATAACATGCTGAAAGATCCCAAATTCAGTCTAAACATATTCAATTTGTAATAGAAGAACTCTGTTGTGAAAACGGATGAAAGTTTAATTATATTTTGCTTTAACTTTTTAAAGTAGTCTGCATTTCACTTGTTATTGAATTTATGTTTTTTCTGAGGATGTTAGGTAGAATTTTGTGTTCTACAAAAAAATTAGGGGGGGCAGGAAAGGAGGTACCCCCAAAATAAACTGAAATACAAAAGAAAGCAGATAGCAGCTATATTTCTAAATATAGAAGACTTCACCTTTCAATAGCAAAGAACTGTTAAGTTGGTTTAGCATTTTCAAAGAACCACACCTAAAGGATGCTGTTCCACAAGTTAGAAATGCTCTAAATTGCCAGTCCAAAATAGGTTGTCTTGCTCAGGAGATTAAACTGGCCAAACCAAATACCTGTAATTGAAAGGTTCTTTGTTCTTGAATTATCTTTTTTTTTTTTTTTTTCAAGAGAGAAAAAAAAAGCTGCTGTTAAGGTGGACAAGCACTCCAATTCTTTTGCTGATATAGAAAGTAACTTTCAAAGTAAGTGCTTTCAAAGCATTTATTGTCTCTAGAGACAGAAACCTTGGGGGAAAAATAATTATTTCTTTCATGGCCCAAAGTATTCTCTGTTATCTTGTCTCCAGTTACATTTATGCATGTACTTACCATAAAGGTGGAAACTGATGAACTTTTGCCATAAACTGGCTGACACATTAATCTCTAACACAGAGACTTATTTCCATTCTTCACATAAATTAGCAGACTGATTTCACCCTAATGCTTACCTCAATAATTTATGTCAAGTGACAAAAATTTAGGGAAACTACAGATAACCAGACAATATATTTAAGAATATGATGCGTTAGTTACTGTGAGACTACCAACATATGGTAAGAATATTTTTCCCTAGTAAAAGCTATTTAAATGGTCAAGCTTGATTCATATTTGGCTAGTATATTGTTAAAATTCTCTATTTGAAAGCAGGAATGTAGTGCTTCTTTTAGTTTTCATTTCAGTATAATAATTATCCCATAATACTTATATCATTTATCCCATTACCATATTTAACCTAGATCTGAAAATATATAAGGACGGCACCAAAATTATACCCTAGGACACCCTCTTTCTGAAGGAACAGAAATTAATAAAAACAAAGATATTCGTTTTTAAAAAAAAGGAAAAAAAAAAAAACACCTAGGAAATTGTTTATCTACCACCACCAAATATTAGCAAGGATTCTACAGTAAACATGTTCAGGTTAGTATACCCTACTGAGTTAAACATTAAATTAACAAAATCTCATGTCCTCATATATTGTTCTAATAGCATGTGGTATGTGTGGTTGACAGTTTTTCAGCAGGTTGCTACATGTAGAAAAAAGATCTACACATTTATCAAATAAGTCTGAATTTTATTCTCATTTCACTTATTTAATCTTGTGGACTATTTGAAACTGAGGCTGATTAAGATTGGGGCACTGTATTTTTTATATGTTCAAATTAGGTACCTGAATGAAACTTTGTTTTTAAGGGGTAAAAGTAATTGAACAAATCCTTCAATTGGGCTAAAGAAAATTTAAAAGATGCTGTATTTATGCTCAGAAATATTAGCACAAATAGGTCTGCTGTAACTTTACTTTAAAAACACAGTAAATAAAATGTAACTGCCCATAATCAGCTAAGAATTGTTGAGCTCTTTATGTCCATAACTTTAACATTGTGTCACACTGTTTTCACAAGAATGCTCTCCAAACAGTTTTCAAGGTTAATTTTGCTGTGACTCCCTCTGGTAGGGAAAGAAGATAATTCTGTCTCCTCACTAATTTCTTTCCCAGCTTGATATCAGTAGCTTTTACCAATGCTAAATGAAGTTTTCATTTTTCTGTCAAGGCCACTGTTTGAATTTGTCTCTCTGTTGTATTTCTAAAGGTAACATTTATACTTCAAAGGATGTAGAAAAAACAAAGGATGCTTCTTGTTAGTGAGATTGCCGAGAATGTTGTATACCTAGACTGTAGTGCAAGATGCTGTATTTTTCCATTTCTATTTGCAAGTAATTGAAATTGAAGAGGATTTGCTTGAACCTGATCAAAAGTATTTGCCCCTGTGGCTACAGTACAGACTGGGGGGGGGGGGGGGGGGGGAAGAAGGGGGGAGTGAATCTGTTAGCCACAGTGTCAAACTTTAATATAAATTAATTGTATAAGCCTTAAAAGTTTTACTTTTCGGATCATAGTCACCAAAAAAAGTGTTCAATTCCTCATATTACTCGTGTTGGTAATTCTATTGAAGTAAGACTATTCTAAGTATATAACGTCATTTTTTTTTAATTTGGGGTGATGCAGTTTAGCCTGGGGACACAGGCAGCTTAGTTGTTGACAAAATTATTAGATTCAGACTTAAACTAAGGACTAGATGTAATAACAGTACTATATTCAGACATCCCTTTTATTAATGCGCATCTTTCAAGTCTGAACAAGCTCCTAAATAATAAAGTATGAACTTTTGTTCAATGCACATCACAAAAGCTTTTAGGGCCTGCTGCTATGAATCAACATGATTTCAGCCCAAAAATCTTTATTCATTTACAACAGCTGAGGATCTGGTCTACAGGAGGTGCATTACTTGGCATTTGAGACTAAGACTGTTCAGATACATTACCACCCTTTCCTAGTCACTCAGGAAGATGCTTGAAGTACTCAAAATCTTGTGAGCCATTACCCATATATACAGGTGAATGAGATCCTTACATTTTAGTAACACTTAGGTATTTTTCCACATGCATCTGAAATACATTCTTCAAAAAGAAAAAACATCCAATTAAAATAATAGTGTGTAATCTAAAAGTAACTATTGCAATACCTCTAATAAGAGCTGAGGCAAACAAAAACAAAGCTGATCCACACTGCTAATGTTTTATATTAACAAAAGGCCTTTGGCTGATAGACTGACGTAGTGCTACAATGATAGAGAAACGAAATAATAACAAAGCTTTTGATTTCACTGTGCACACATTACTTACTCCATTTCCAATTGGAATAGAGACAAAACCCAGTCTTTGGGGATTGCACACAGTTACCAGTTACACCATCCTGGGACAAGGCACATTAAAATTACTATTATTCTGGGTATTTATACTTTGAAGCTGTGGTTCTGCAGTCAGGCCAGGTGATCTTGCTTTAATTAAAGAGGGGAGTCCTTATTTCCACTTCTTTTTCCCTACACCCTGATAATATGGCTGAAAACTACTTTTTGTTGAATTAATCTTTCACTGAAAACAAGCTAGTGAGTTGAGCTGGGTTATGGAGTTGTACAGCAAAAGCCAGAGCCAGCACAGTACAAGCAGCAGGAACATATGTCAGAGATTCAGATAGAAAGCAGAGAGTTAGCAATGACCTGATAAAATTGTCTCAGCTGATGTCAAGAAACTGAATCTTCAGAAAGATTTGTAACTGACCCAGTTAAAGATTTCATTCACCCAGGATCTTCCTCTAGATTTTCACAAACGTGAGTACTGAGGTTTAACTCT
Source organism: Lathamus discolor (assembly GCF_037157495.1). Classification (NCBI taxonomy): domain Eukaryota; kingdom Metazoa; phylum Chordata; class Aves; order Psittaciformes; family Psittacidae; genus Lathamus; species Lathamus discolor. The sequence goes on from NC_088886.1 coordinate 135,550,545, forward strand.
GAATATGCTAGATTGCTGAGTACTTTGATTGGTGTCTTAATGAAGCACAGTGAATGAAGGCAGCAAAGTCACCTGCAAAGGCAAACTGAGAAGAGTTTTAAAAACTGTTCACACATGCTCCTCTCTAGTGAAATACAGGCTACCAATATTTCAAACACTTTTATCAATTCTCAGCTTTAAATATGATTTTTTTTTCCTTGATATCAATGAGTCTGCAGGGACTTAAAATGAAAATTATGTGAAGCTAGTAATGCAAAACCATTTTGTAGAGCACTCATTCCACTGCACACATTTGGTAGAGATAGGGAGGCTTGAGGAAGCTTATCACCCCAGTCATAATATTACAATAGGCTCAACAATCTTTTCCAAGGAACTGTGGAACAAGTTGTTTGTCCTACTAAGAACACAAGGGAATCGTCAGCTACCGAGCTGTTTAGCCTATTTCAGAATCAGTGTTTCCTCACTGATACTCTGGGGAAAATACTTGCATGCAAAAGCATCTTGCAAACTTTATCATATGCTTGAAAGTGATCACTTAACACATGAATAATGGAGCACCACATTTTAGTTCAGAGATACCATTTGCAAGGCAGAGTGGCCAGCATCAACACTTCAATAACAGTTCAAATTTATTCTGACCTAATGTGCAGAATCAAAACCAATAATTTTTATTTTCCCTTTAAGAAAGCTGGACTTGCTGCCCTGGTATGCCAGAGCAACCTGCAGTTTAAGATAGCTTTGCACCATATAAGTGAAAAGTACAACTGTGTGTGTTCAAGTTCTGCCAATAAATCACCCACACAAACACATAGGTAAGCGTGCTTTCAAAGAAGGGGGAAATTGAGGGGTAGAAAAACTTCTCTTTGGGTAGTTTCAAAAAAAGCTTGTATTGGTTAATATGTCAAAAGGAACTTGAAAATAATCAGAGAAGAGAAGGCTGCATGGAAACCTCATAGCAGCATCCCAGTATCTGAAGGGGGCCTACAAGGATGCTGAAGAGGGACTCTTCGTCAGGAACTGTACTGATAGGACAAGGGGTAATGGATTCAAACTTAAACAGGGGAAGCTTAAGTTAGATATAAGGAGGAAATTCTTTACTGGGAGGGTGGTGAGGCACTGGAATGGGCTGCCCAAGGAAGCTGTGAATGCTCCATCCCTGGCAGTTTTCAGGGCCTGGTTGGATGGAGTCTAGGGAGACATGGTTTAATGAGAGGTGTTCCTGGCCATGGCAGGGGCTTGGAACTAGGTGATTACAGCCCTAACTGTTCTAATATTCTAGATGGAAACCTTAGTTTAAGAACAACAAATCCATTAGCTGTGCTGAATTTCTAAGACATCTGTATGGTTAAGATGGGTTTCAGCTTTGATTTGTAAAATACTGGCACTTCATATATTATTCAGATAAATTGGGAAAAATATAATGAAGATTTTGAGACTCCTCTAAAGTCCAGTGTTTTCACTGGGAAGCTTTCACCAGCTTCAGTGAACACTGAATCAGATCTCTGAATATGAGTTGATTCCAGTTTAGTTTGAAAGCTTTTTCCTGCAGTTTGCATACAACTAACTTTATTCACCCTACTTGGCCCAGAAAAGCAGTTTTGAAGGCCAAATACTGTATCTTGCATTCTTTTACTAGTTAAGATACTTGCCAGATTCATTCTTTCAGACACAAAATATGCAAGCTTTCTTTCAATATCTTTGACCATTACCGTTCATGTCACTAACATATTTTTAATATTTATACTTCAACTATCTGTGCACAGTTCACGAATCTTCATTTTAAGGCAATTTAATTTATAAGAACCTAGAATAATAGAATAGAATCTTCTTACACAATCAAGACTTGGCATTTGTAAGCAAAGAAAGCTTATTCTCTTTCGCTTATATAAGAGGATTTTATGCAATTTCTTTTTTTTTTTTTTTTTTTTTTGAAGGGTCACTCGCCACCTGCTTTTGTGCATTCAGTGTATTTTCCTGAAATGAATTGGCACAGGTCCTGCTTTTATCGAAACACTAATAATTTACATTCATTAAAAAATTGAACCTAGGTATAATGTTACTGTATGACACTTTCAAAACAGCCTAACATTACATACAAAAATTATGTTTTCCATTACAAAGTTTACCTCAAATACTACAAGTAATAGTAATTTAATTACATGTTTGTCCAGGTAAGTATGTTCTGTTACAGAATAAGAAGTTAAAAACTTATAACCTGACCGGGTCATAATTTAAATTCAGCAGTTTTGTCTGTAAAGCTTTTGGCAGCTCCAGTGACCATCTGTTAAGAGACTGTGTGTTGATTTTTGTTTGGTGAATCACACAGGGCAATGTAAGGTTGTAGTTTTATTGAAAGGAATTCATCATTAGAAAGACCCTGCTGGATTCTGCTAAGCACATTACTAAATGAAAAAATTAAATTCTTACTGCATACAGCTAAGTACAAAACAGAAGACACGAAGTAGGTGAAACGACGAGACAATTAGTCTTATAAATTAGTGCTGACAAATTAGTCAATACGATGAGCAGTATGATCAACCTACAGCAACCTGGCTATTAAGATAGCTTTTGAAGGTACCATGGCAAAAGGTGAATTTTAACCACAGATTTCTAGAAAGCTAGTTAAAAAAACTTTGTAAATGTATAAGCAAAACCATGTCACATAGTAGAAAGCCAAAGATTCTAGTTTGGAAACATAATAATAAATACTGTCATTCTTGGTCAGTCAGAGGCATGAATCAACTTCTCAGTAGTAAATGAGAGTGATACAAGTCCTGACTGTGTGCAAAGGCCTTGAAAGCAAAAAAAAAAAAAGCAGCTCCTGTTTTATACAAGAGAAAAGAGAAAGGCAAAAAAAGACTCAGCCTGCTTCTAAATAATGTTGCTGTACCTGATACCAGGTATTTTACTTTCCACAGGGCAACATATTAAGAAATATTAAAGCTATATCTGACATTTAAGAAGGAATATGTCTCTCAGGCACTCACAGAAAAAAGTGAAAATAGAAATCAAAATATTTCTTAGAACAAGAAAAGTCATCACATGCAAACATCACAAAGTGCATATACATTAGTCCTAATCCCTCCCGAATTTAGGCCACTGTAACCCAAAGCACTTTCAGCATATAGCAACTGCAATTCTTCACAATGTTTTTAAAGCTATCTTCAGAAAGTGCATATTAATTATATTAATTCATAGCTACTTAGCATAGCAAAAAGACAGAAAATAACTGAAATGACACATATATACCTATATAAACATACATGCGCTAATCATATGTTTATCAAGAATGCCAGATCCATTATGGATACTGAACAGCCTTACATGTCAACTGTCTGAAACTGTACCTATGATCATCATGCTGCTAATCAGAAAAGGCACACTGGCTCAAGAATTTTTTATTTTTTTTTAAATGCATGGAACTTATAATAATGGAAAGGAGAAATCATATATGTAAGTGTCTGTGCTCAACTGTGAAAGTCAGTACCATGGGACAGATCCCATTTTGTATTTAGAATATAAAGAGTAAATTGCATTAAAAAAAAAGAAAAACAAAAAAACACCTTCATTTCTGATCTTCCCCCTTTTGGACATTATACGAAATGTGCAACTGTAAATGAACATTCCAGTTTTAATTCAGATGCTATGGTAGGTCTAACAAATACCATTTCTACATTTAAAACATAGAAGAACTTCATTAGAAAGGGCCCAGCTCTGTCACATCCAGAGTTTTTCTGAGGAGTACTGTTCTAAAAATTTGTTCTTAATTTGATTATTAACAGTAGCTTGAGAGAGACACCCAAACTGCTACTGTATCTTCAACTACTAAAAACTATGCTTCCAGCCTAATCATACTTTTCCAAGCTGCTATACAGGTCCAGTAAATTGCATTCCAACCTATTTTGTTTCAAAGCCACAGTTCAAGATTATAAATCATGTGGCTGATGGAAGATAAATCTAGGGCTTTCTCTCATGTCTGTGTGTTACAGCCCATTTAGCTTTCCCTTCTGCCTGCATCTACCCTGTAACAATCCTTCATGGAAGGACAGGTTACAAGTGTTTGTTTTAGATGAACAATTCAGAATAACTTTCACATGAGAAAGGGGCTGTTCAAATAGAGCATTTAAAGAGTGGCAGCTACATACAATTAGGAATGTTCTTTACTTAGGCGATTAGGTTTTAAGTCCCAGTTTAAAAATGCTAAACTTTCCCTCTTCCCCAAGGTAATGATCAATAAATTAATAACATCAAGAGCACTGGGATGGCTTTTTTTTTCTGGATTTATTAGCCTTGACAAATACATATATATATATTTATATTCCATAACCACAAGAACACCAAGCATTCTTTTAAAACATCACTTCCAGTAATTAAAACTAATTGTTAGCTCCACTTAAACAATAGTGTACGATACACTACATAGAATTTTACCGAGGTTTGAATGGAAAAAGTGCATGGTTTTATCCAGGCTGTTGTTCAGACAGTGTAAGAATCTGCTTGCACGTTTGCCTAAGTGCATACTGAAGCTAAAGGGAGGTTGACCACTGACTTTAAAGAGAGCACTCTCAATCCTACAATCACCCACTTTTGGAGTTGTGTAAGAATACAGACAGGATTCTGCCAAATATTTGCAATAACCAGCACTGTCCCACATGCAATGTCATCCAGGTCCACTGCAAAATATAACAAAAAAAACCAAACCAACAAAGAAGGTTCGCATACAAACCAGAGGATCACTGCTTTTCCACCTCTGCAGCTATTTACAACATTAGACTATTCAAAAGACATTATCATGATCCTGTCTCTTTGAAGGCAGTAAGTGAGTGAATCATTTCTTGGTAATAGACAGCTGATTTTTCTTTTTCCCTGTGTGGGATTCAGAGGGGGCTTGAGAGGGAAGCTGGTGGGGGTTTCTGGGTTTATTAGTTTGGGTTTCTCTCTGGGGTTTCTTGGGGAAGGGGGGGTGCTTGGGGTTGTTTTTTTTGTTGTTGTTGTTGCTGGCTGGTGGGGTGGTTTTGGGGTTTTTTTTTGTTGGTGGGGTTGCTTTGTTCTCTTAACAAATAACTCAGAACCTTATTTATTCTTAAGGGAAATGTGTGGTGTTTTAAGTGAGGCTTTTTCCAATATACTTCAACCTCTCTCACAAGTTAAATGCATTAACTTGGTCAGCCCTGATCTGGCAGGTGGACTAGATGACTGCTGTAGATGCCTTCCAACTAAAATTTCTCACGTAGACAGAAACATTGAAAACTGAAAAATCTATACAAAGCTGTATGTGTCATAATAAAAAAAAAAAAAAAAAAGAATAAAATAAAAATAGTGTGAGGTGTCCCTGCTTTTAGTGTGAGGTGTCCTTGCTCATGGCCGGGGTGTTGGAACTAGATGATCTTAAGGTCCTTTCCAACCCTAATTATTCTGTTTCTATGATAGAATCCCAAAGCAGAAAATCAACTTGAGACCCATAAATAAGTCCTTGCAAAAGCACACATACACACTACAGCTGCCCAAAAATTAAATAAAAAGTCCCTTTCACACTGCTTATGGCACCATCTAAGAGAGTTGTGTGTAAACTGATGAAAAATGTACTCCAGAGCTTCACAAACACTGTAATCTGCTCTTTTGAAAATGCATTACAAGATACTTGGGATTTTTAGTCCCACTAATTCTAACTGCTCAGGAGGGGTTGAAACAAAAAACTATCCTGTAAGACACATCAGTGCTACACAATTCATCTGACCGCTTCTTTTTTTTTTTTTTTTTCCCTTCTCTCTCTCTCAAAAAGGGAAAAAAAAACAAAAACCAAAAAACACAACACACACACACAGAGCAAAAATCCAACAGCAACACACAAAACCCAGCAGCTAACGGCCATGATCCACAAGTCTACACATATGTATGAAGTGAGGTTCTGCATTCTAAATAAAAAACAGCTTTGACTGTGTTCTTTAGAGAGCCTGATAAATTACAAATCAGCTGTACTGGGTATTTTCCCAATTCACAAATATGTCATACCAATTATAAACCACAAAAATCAAGAAGCTGTTCCTTCACACACAAGCAAACAATCTTATTCCTCTCAGTGAGAACACTTATATGAACAGCCACTCATGTTCATAAAAATGGAAGCCTCACAAATGACTTCAGATGTTATTAAGGTCTTCTGTGGATATAGGCCTTAACCAAACCTTCACACACCATCTAATGTCAAAACATACCATTCCCAGATTTGGTGGTCCTTTCACCCTGCATTAGATGACCTATCTAGGACTCAAGACTAAAGCATAAACAGTGCCTGTATTCCAGCTGCTAATCCAGTAGTTTAATGTTCAATTCCCTTGGGGAAAAACAAGCAAACAAAAAACACCACACTTCCCTCCTTCCCCCCATATAGCTATTTGTCAAAAGAACATATACCGAAACCAAACCTGACAATTCCTTTAGCATGTCTGTTATGTCAAGAGCTGTTCAGTACTGCTCTGAACAGTCTTTGGTTTTGTGCAGTACCCGTTTTCTCTTTCCAGGTGACATAACTGTCTGATTGAAGGTAAAAAGCCCAACACAGCTGAAGTAAGCATTACATATTATAAATCACAAAAATACAATATTTGCTTCAGGACACAGCTAGGATGGCTTCAAGCCAAAAGCACAGAAGCCCTCTGATGAAAAACTGGAAGAATGAATTGTATCTTTTGTAAAAATCTAAGGAAAGATTCATCCTAATCTAAAACCAGAAACCTTTTTATTTCAAGTCACTGACTTGATCAGAATGCAATGACTGTTATGACAGGAAGGAACAAACTGAATCTGAGGTTACAAAATGAAAATTAGGAAATTAAGGAAACTTTCACAAATCTTGACAGTGAAAAAGTGCACTTCATGAATTTCAGGAGTGCCCAAACTTATGAATAAACAACATCACATAACAATTAGTACTGTGACTATTTGTGACACAGTAGTTGTCTGAATTAATTTGAACTAATTCCAAACACTTTTGGCTGATCACTCCAAGACTTCTAGTACATTAAATAGATACTCTTTACACAGGAGATCAAGTTTTATAGCAAAATAAAGGTCCTAAAAGAAAGACAGCAACTTGAAAGCAAATGGTTAAAGAATTTGTTAGCAAATAAGATTAAATATGGTGAAACATGTCTCCCAGCCTTGGCATCCAGGAGGGAGCCTCACAGTGCCTGGATAAACAAAGCCTTGTACACAGACCTTGATATCTCCCCAGTAAAGTCATAATTGCAGTGAAGGACATGATAGAGATTCTCAAAAACAGTGTGCTGGGGAAGACAGGGGGTAGACAGAAAACAGCACAGGGTCTGAGGACAAGAAGTCCCAGATTTACATTTTCCAAACGCTATTGACGTACGTGAAAGAAAACACAGACGATAAATTCTCATTCTCAGCTCCCATTTCAAGACATAACTTCATTAGTCCTATCAGGCCTGTCGTCCATTGTGCTCCCATTTCTACCTCCCCCTACATATGAATGATACTTTTCACGTTTTCAGCAGTTTTACGAAGCAGCGCTTTTTGTGCACCCAATCTGCAGGTGCAGCAAAGACCTTGGCAAGGGGCAAACTGATTATCACTTATGAAAACAGTTACACTGTATTGTTCATACTACTTCAAGGTCTTGAGCAAAGCATAAATTCTCAAGAAAACGAAGTTATTGCAGTTCAAGAATCAGACAGCTAACCAGGTAAGTCCCTTTATTTGTAAAAATTATTTTACAGAATTTTGTAATTTCTAAACCTTTTTTCTCTCTGTCTCTCTGTCTCTCTGTCATGCACTTGCTAGTAATTCAAATAGGTATTTTCATAGCTCTTAAATAAAAAAGCCTCAATCCTGTGCAATCCTCTGAAAACAGGATTTTAATACTGACTGTAATTTATCTTCAGGTCAGTTCTACAGAGCTGACTCTTCATTTTTCCTAGGAATTCTACATTTTTTTAATGTATTTAAAAAAATTAGATTGCACTGATGAATTTTTTACATATTAAATACTGTTAAGTCTCTACAGAATCCTAGTCATTAATGTTGGTAGTCTTATACTTTAACCTCTGTTCTAACCTGCACTGTTTTTTACCGGCTTTACAGTTCAAAAGAAAAAAGCACTGTATAAAGAATATAATGTATTTTTATTCTCCTTAATCTATACATTTATATTCCAGGTTTATTCTTGGCACAAGTGGAGATGATCGCAATCTGGCTCGTTGTTCCTTTTTCCTATGCATATACTTCTTTGAGAATTTGATCTAAAGAGGTATAGGGCATGGGAAAATGGGGCAACTGAGGTACTTCACCGTTCATTTGAAACAGCATCGCCACGGCAACTATAGAAATGTATAGAGAACACAGATTTATGAAGAAATGAAAGGTTAATTTATTAAAATCTCACTTAACTGTCAAAAACTGTAAAATGAGATACTGATATTATTTACCCTGATATAATGGTTGAATGTTGGTTCTGGTAAGATTAATAAGAATAATATTTTAATATTATTAATAATTAATAAGAATAATATTTTAAGCATTTATCCAACTACAGTATTTAATATATGGTTTGGTTTAATGTTCCGTCTAAGATATAAGCACTGCTAAGAAGCTACTTCTGTATTCCTTATTCCCGTAACCCTCTAATTTAAAATAATGGGAATGTAGTCACACAAACTGCAAAAATGTAACTCTTTGGACTTATCTCAGTTACTGAGAGTAAATCTGTACTGAATTTAGTATCACTCAGGTGTGTAAAAAGCCCAGTCATGCAAATGTTCTGAAGTGAGCTGTCTGCAATGTATTATTTATTTTTAGGACTTGATCCTTTAAGATCCCAAGTAACTTTTATGTGATGCCTGCACTTGTGGAATTACAAATTCCTCGCTTGTAAAAATCAGACAGTTAACAGTAAATCAAATTATAAACATGCTAATTTTTTTTTCTTCTTTCACCCACAGGTATCTTGGCAGCGGAAGCGTAGAAGTTCTCTTGGGTGTTGTTCAGGAAAAAAAAAAAAAAAAGCAGTCATTAAACACACAATGTTTCTGTCAGAATACTTTTATTTACTCTAAACAGCAATGTATCACATCAATGCTTGGGAAAACTATTACCTATGAAACAATGTACATACTGCAAACCAAATAAGAAACTAATGTTTTAGTCACAGACTGTAAGTTTGCATTGCCCTGCATTACAAATTCTAACAAGTCATGCAAAGCTATGTGCTTAGAAAAAGCAAACCTCGGTGCATTACAAGTCATTTTACTCAATGGTTATTGTTATATTATACTATTCAAGCCTAAATGAATATTTTAGAAGTTACTGTTTTATTTGTAACCTAATAGTGTCAGAAAACTATTCTATTAGCATGTCACTTTTTTTCTTAAATTAAGAGGCAATAAAAAAATTTCATCCACAACTGTATCTTCACTGATTTCATATCAAAGCTATGGTAAAAGGGATGGAAGCACAGAAACAATGCATTACTTAATTCACTTGTGAAAGAAGGGAAAGATTTTGGGGTATAAAAAAAAAAAATCCAACAAACTCAACACATGAAATGTCAGAACTCTCATTAAATTTAAGAGAAACCTCTAGAATTATTGCACATAAAAATGGAAAAAGCATATAAAAAAACCTCCATAAAATAACAAAAGACAAACTCCCATATAACTTACAGTTTCTCAAGTTCCAGTTTTCACACAAACATGAATAAATAAATAAATAAATAAATATTTTACGTTTAATACATTTCTTGTATAACTTAGCCTATAACAGTTCCCAAAGTCCTATGTATCAAGCCTACAAATGATGTTTTTTGCTGGTGGTGGTGGGTTTGGGGATTATTTTAAAGACACAAAGTACACAGTGTAAATTAAAAGCTAATACGAAAAATGTCATCTCAGCTATAGCCAAAAAGAGAAGAAAACAAAATATTTGAGTTTGGAGTGAAATCAGTAAAAATATCAGGCCGAAGATCATGATAATAGCAAGGCAACCAGCAAGATTGAGCTGAAAGAGTACAACAAGAATGTCACCAAGAGAATTTTAACATTTGGTATCTTTTTTCCTGTTAATTTAAAATTTAGTGGCTTTTATAAAAATAAACTTAGAACGAGCTGCATGATTGTGAGTTACCGGCTGGGCTTAAACCACAACAGGTACCTAAAATCAAACATGAAATACAACATTACATCCGTTCACTATGTTATGGGAATCATTTCACTTTATTTACAAAAACTTGGGGTACCAGGTGTATATGAACTAATAAACAAGCACCTCATTGATTTAGGTTTTTTTATGTTTTGGGGTTTGGGAGTTTTTTCTGATTTTAAAATCCACCGAAAAGAGCAAATCTACTCACTGATTACTGATTCCAGCTTTCATGTCTGAGGTCAAAACTTTACAAACCTTAACATACCTCTAACTATTCTCAAACTCCACATTTTTTTATTAACTCCAGCACACCAGTCTTTATAAGCATAGTGAGGTGTGTGTATATATATATTTTTTCTATTATTTTTTTTACTAGCTCTGCTCCCGATAAAACTGCCAAGTTTTATATTTGTATGTCATGTCGGTTCGTGTTGCTTTATATATTGATGAAACAACATGACATACAAATGATAAAACCCAGGAGAGAAACTGGGAGCAGAGCTAGTAAATCTTGAGAAAGGATAGAATCATGACGCACAGATTATCTGCAAGCTTTTCCACCTCTGTCTAGTTTGTGCTTAATTTCTCAAACACAGACCACAACCCTATGCTTAAACACCTTCCTGAACAAGACTGAAGAGAGAATAAAAGACACGGTGCAGGCGGAGACCTTTCCCTTTTTTATTTTGGTGGCACAGAGTAAGATCCAAACTAGTTACCACAAAAAAAAAAAAAAATGTTTTAAGTGTGAGCTGTAAACCTAGGAGGCAAAAACAGAAGGATTCCACTCTGTATGTCCTAAATACAAAGGCAGAACCCTAGCTATAAACATCTTTTTCACCTTTGAAAACATTGCGTTAACATGAACTAACAAAACAGTATCATAATATAACATACAAAGGTACATGCAACATTACTGAATAGTAAATACTCAGTGGAGTACAATGAAGGGCTGGAAAAATGCAAATAACATTACAATACAATCAGTATTAAGGATTTTACTGTTCAACAACTGTATTGCAATTTGTACCACTGCCTGAGTTAAATGGGCAGTGAAAGTTTTAACAAAATTCCTTTGCACAAATAAACTCTTATGGTACATTCTGTTTGTCATTTCTCATACCTGTTAAGAAATGTGAAAAAAAATGGGACACGGGATAGGGAAAAGTATGAACTCACCTTTATCTGCAGATAAAAAAAGTAAAAAATGTCCATCAAAGTATAATAAAATAAAATTTGTCAGGTATGAAGCAAGACAGTGATGAACACTGACACTACACCAGTTGCACAAAGAGAGAAGCACCAAGGTAGAAAAGACTGGTGATTACTGTTCTAAAGCACTGCAAATCTACCTCTAATATAAGGAGAAATCTATCAAAATTAACTACCTTAGGGTTTTTAAGCAATTTCATGACCAATTTCTCTCCTCAGAGATAAGGTCTTTTCCTTTCTATCAGCAGAAATATGAGTAGAACATTATAATTCTGAAAGAAAATAAAGATTAAAAAAAAAAAAAAAAACAAACAAGAAAGTTTGATTGCATTAGAACAAACACCAGCATTTTGCATTACAATGACTGGAGTGTAATGTCACACTCCACTTGCTGGGAAATTGTTCATCTGTATTCGGGTAAGGGAAGCAGATTTTTCCCTTTTGGAATTATTTTTGCCCCTGTACCTCATCTGAACCAAGATGTGTTTCAAGATTCTATATTGTACTGATTTTGAACTAGATAACTGGTATATATTTTATGCACAAATTGATAACATCAGCTTGTATTTATATGTGATAGTTCAAGGTAATTTAAAACACTGAAGGGTTTCAGTCACGCAGGTAGATGTACAAGCAAATGACAGCTGGGAGCAGTTTAAAATTGAAAACTATTTATGAATAGGAATAAAAATACAGTTAATCTAAGTTACAATGCCCACACTTCAAAAAAATTCTGGCCAACTAAAACTTCCTATTTGTTATGGTGTTTCTTTCTGTAATCCCCTACAGCTTAAAAGCAGTCAAAAGGATAGAAGGGGTGATACCTCAATTGCCTTTTACCTGCCTTGATAATCTCTTCCTGAATTTGCACTGCGTATGACAGTTTTCAGACTCTTACATATGTGACTAACTTTGTAGTGCAAAGGTTAAAAAAAAAAAAAACAAACCCGAAACAAGAACAAAGCACCATAGAAAACCACAACACACACCCAAACCCCAAAACCAGATCTACCGTTTTCTGTTATAATAGTGGGTTATGCATGAATAAGACTCCCTCTAATACAGGAATCTAAAACATGTCAGTCCTAGCAAGAGTTAAGGGACAGGAGTGTGCAACCAGAAGCTCAAAAGGTAAGTGCAACAGCATTGTAAGCTATTGGGTAAGGTCACTTGCAGCTGTGGAACAGTTTTCTAGGAAGCACAAATAGTTCAGACAAATCAAATTGAAGCAGAAACTAGATTTTCCAAAGAATTGCTGTAAGAGAAATTCAATGGTGCTGATAACACCACTTCAAAACAAGTCTCTGGGGTCTGACAGAACTCTTAAGTAATCCTGTCAAGTTTGGGGCTGGTAGAGAAAAGCTAGGCTGCAGCTGTTTAGTATATTTTGCTACTTCAATATAATTTTTTCTTAACTATTTCTTCTTTAGTTTACACTTTGGGAGATACTGATAAACATAAGCATTTTAAAATATAAAAACCAAACCAATAAAAGCCCTCTCAGAAGTCAGGCTACATTAACTTTATTACAGTTTTTCATTATCACTGCAAGCAATAGACTTACAAGACAAAAGGAACAATATTTGAGGGGTTTTTTCCCCTCCATATTTGGTAACAATGTTGTTGTGACCAGCATTATGCGATTCCCATGTCTCCCTATTCCTACTTCTGCCTCACTGTATCTGAGCTTTAAACAGATCACACAACCAACCTGCCTAAGGAAACGAAAAGGCAGACATAAAATTCTGCTTCCCCCCCCTCCCAGTGGAACTAGTTCTCCAATCTGATTCATTTTGCACCAGCAAAACCAGCTGCATCAGCATAATGAAGGAAGAGAAACAGAAGTTGATTAAATTGGAAGGACACTTACAGACATCTTTGGAATTGCAGTTTGAGGAAAGAGTGTTTGTATTTTCTCTGTACTTACTTTCTCCAACACAAACAGCCATGACAGATTTACCCTAGAGAGAAGAGCCAAGACTTAGCTAGTGAGAAATATGTTCATGTCCCCCTTTTTCAAAGACTCGCTGACACGTGTAAATCTAACTAGTCTGTAACACTACCTGTCAGCACTGTCATAACTGACAGCGGGAAAGCAATAAGCAGTCATGGTCTTACATCCAAACAAACAAAAAAAACCACCCTAACACATCAGGAACATACTATAAACTTTAATTTTTAATTGAAACTAAAGCCAAGCCTTCAAATTCATGTTCCAGCATCTACACAAAGCTTTTTTCTTTTTGCAGATGCCAAGAGGTCAGTTTTATTACTAAACATGAAAAAGAAAACTACAGTTTTATATGAAGATTTGAGCACATGAAACACCTCACTACTGCTGAAAAAGAACAGTCCCTCATACCTTCCACCAAAGACATACAAAAAAAGAGGAAAATTGTAGGTCTCAGGGTAAAAAAAAAAAAAAAAAAAAGCAAACACAAAATAAAACCAAACCAGCAAAAAAACCACACACACACACAAATACCACAAACACACAAAACCGCCAACACAAAAAGCTATAATCTTCAGGTATTTTTCTGTTAACTTTGGGGTGTGGGGTTTTTTCCACTGAAGAATGGCAGTTTTAATAACTTAAGTAATAATAACCACACACGTGGGGGGGGGGGGGGAGGGGGGCCGGAGAAGAGGGGAACCTGACTGGATACCTGCCCTAAAAGAGCTCGGTTTGTGATTAATCTGTAGGAGGTTTTGGTTAATTAGTTGGGCTTTTACTATAGGAAACAAATGCTACAGCAATTTAATTAATGAGTTCTAATTCTTCCAGCTTTTAATATACAGCATAGAAGTATGAGTTGTGTAGCTGTTCTTTTTCTCGTGAAAACTGTTCCAATTTTTAACAAGTCCTAGGTGTACACCCCGCGAAAATGCCAACCCAAACAGATTTCACAAGCACTCCGGAAAGGACCTGCTGAATTTCAGCATCCTCCAAAAACTTTCCTTTCGCTGTAGCTACGCTTCCGCTCAGGGCAGCGAAAGGCCGAAAGGCTGGAGGGATTCCTCCCACGGCTGCGCTCTAGGCAGAACTAGCCTCTCCCGCGGTCTCAGCGCTCCCCCTGCCGACACTTCCCCTGTAAACACGGGGAGAAGGAAGCTGCTGTAATAAGAGGTGGAAGGGATAGTAGAAACGGTATATCAAACCAAAGGAGACTGGGTTTACCAAAGCACGGATTACAGTTATTACTGTCAGCAAAATTTATTTTTTACTATTCGTGATAGCGAGCTTTGACACAAGTCCGCATTGTGAGGTTTTTGTTTTGTTTTTTAAGAAAAAAATATTTATAAATATTAAGCAATCTACTAGGAGCTAAGAAGTTAAGACATACTGGGATTATTCATACAGTCTTAATTCTACTTCATAAAACACATGTTACAATGCAGTCTGAATTCAATGCTTTCAGTCTTATAAATTATTACTTCTTTTTTTCTTTTTTTCCACCATAGGAGTCCTCCTTCATTCTTCAGGACCAAAGCCTTCTCAGTTGTAATTATGGGAAACTACAAATGAAGTGAAGAAAGGAAAGCAGAAAGTGAAAAGAAATATTTTAAAATGAAGAAAAGTTGTTTGATACATCATCAACCTATCTCTTCCATCTAGGACAGTTTTCCTATAAGATGGGTCAAAGCTTTGTAAACAAATATCCTTTTTTTCTTTTCTTAATTTTTGTGCCTTACAATGTGTCAAGGGGATTAAATTAAAATTAAGTACTATTTGAATTTTAAACCTAAAATATTATTGTTTTCCATTAAAGATATTTTTTCCCATTACCATATGATATGCTTCACTGTCAGAAGGAACCTGAGCAGCAACAGACTACTCCTTTACTGAAGCACAATGCACTATTAAAATTAAGGTGTCAGCCAGCCATTGCTGAATCAAATGTGGAAGGAAGCGCATGAGTTCAGCCCATTAGACATTCTGCTTCGAGTACTGCAAAGTGCCACTAGGTGGCGTAATCCAGCACCACCATATGAGGCCTTGCTCCCGTAGAAGCCAGCAACATTCTATTCAGTAAAAGTAATAGAGCAAGGAGCAGAGGGCATACGACAGAGTCAAACCGACATAATCAAAACATCTAGAAAGGCTGGCAAAGAGGAAGCCGCGAGAGTAAAGTTATATTCAAAAATCATTTATTTATGAGTGAATTTATGCACCTGTTTATATGTGTCTCCACATTGCCCCAGTCCTTACTTTAGTGTATCTGGAGAACGTGAGTAATTATACTGGCTCACTGACTGGCATTTATTTATATAAAGCAACAAAACTATTCATTATGAAAAGGCATCCTCCTGCTTCTTTTCCCTTCCATGCTTCACACATTCCTCTGTGCAAGCTACAGAGCTTATCCAGCTCTTCAGTAGGTGGGTTTAACGCTTCTAGCTGCTAAAGGCCATGTCTTTTTCTTTTTTTTTTTTTTTCCTTTTTTCTGCTGGCTTAGAAACCTACAATGGACTCCCTGATAGATCAGAGGGCTAGCTAAAGTCAGTTCATGTGTGGAAAAGCATGCCCAAAAACAGGGAGGAGCAGTGGAACAACTCCAACAACAGACAGCTGTTATTTCTAGTCAACCCATCTTGTTTAGCTAGGTGTGGCCTTTGTATGAGATGGAAATTAACATGATACGTAACACATGATGAATGCCCTTAATATTTGTTCAAAAGATTGAATTAATCCATCTCCAGTGTTTTTCATTGCTAGCAAACTGATAAATCTTAGTACAGCTTCTATGCATTAATATTTTCCATAATTTCCTGCAAAATGTTCATGGTGTTGATTTTACTATCTTCACAACTGATGCAATGACTAAAAAAGTATACATTACTAAGAGACACTCCATAAAGTTATTTCAACAAGAGACTTGGGCAAAATAAAACATGGCTGTATGTGATATCAAGCATTTTCACTGAGGTCTCAGTCAAGAAATGTTAACATTAAATGATGGCAGTAAACTGTGAGTCATGTACGTCTCCACTACATTTCTCTAGCTTACTATTTACATTCAAAATTTAGGTCTTTTTTTTTTTTTTTTTTTTGTTAAACATATGTTTCCATGTGCTCACAGAAAGTGCTAATAATCAGTGGAAGATGGGATGTTTCATCACAGGACCTGCAGACTGTTAGTTGCTAACTAGAAACATGTGACAATTAGCCTTTAAATTGTAATTGCTCTCATGTGATGGTCGCTTATGGCATTACAATCATTCCATCAAAGCCTTTTGAATGGGGCTTTGCCTCAGGCCATGTTCTCCATCTTAGGCAAATCATCATAATAATACTCAGTGCATGAACGTTAGCATATAAAAATACAATTAACTTTAAGCATATGTTTTCTTGTGTTTAGTACCTTCATACCCATTGACACTCCCTCTTTAGTTTTGAGCTCCCCTCTGTAATTTTGTTCCAACATTACAGGGTCGAGTTGCCTGTCTGTCAAAACTAAAGTTTGTTGCTGTGAATTAGGACAACCCACTCCTACAAAGAAAAAAAGAAAAAACAAAACCAAAAACCAACCCACAACCCCAAGCAGACACACACCAAACACCCAAACCACCAAAATTAAAATACCAACTGAAGGAAACAGAAGGATCTTGCAGAAAAAACAATGATAAATAGTATTAAAAGCCTTTAAAAACAAAACACATATTGAGTTTCTAACATAGGATAACACTACACACCTTTTACAATGCAGTCACACACCAACACAAAAAAGTTTAGTCATTATCTCATCTACTTCTTACAATAAAAGGACCAGTACTTAAAACATGGGCAGCCACCAGAGCTACTTTAATTTTCTGTCTGCACATGGTTTTCTGCTAACAGTTGCACCAACACAAAAATGTTGTCAATACATTTTATTTTACTCAAGAAGCAGCAAAAGTCCTTAATGGTATGTTTGTGTTGTTTACAATTATAGATCAAAACTACTAGCACTGGTTTTAAAGTATTGTGTTAATGCAAAAATATCCTCAGCAGAAAACAATCTCAGAGTAATTCTGACTCAAATCTATGCAAGTTTTTATCACCAGCAGATACAACAAAGGAGATTCCCCACCAGCACCGCTTTTTAAAACTTGAAACTTGATTTTCAAAAAGAGCTGGGTAATGTGGAAATCCCTACTCCTAGGCTCCAAGGCACAATTTCAAAGGCAAACTATTTCAGAGGATGTAAAGAGAAATCCTAGAAGAATTTCTCAGGTGATTCAGTTCCAAAAAAAGAAAAAAAAAAGAAGGAAGCCTCACCAGGCTAACCATAGCACAAGCCTGAAAAACTACTCTCCTGCAAACATTTTATATTAGCTTCATGTGTCTTTTGAAATTAAGGCTTTTCTCCTAAAAGCTATAAAATGGATTATTCCAATCTAGTTAGATAATAGCATGATAAATGATTGAAGGTTTTAAAGCCAAACACACAAAACCACAAGCTGCATTATCACCAAAATAGAAATTTAAAAGCTGACAACTGGCAATCCTTTTGTTGCTTAAAAATATGGTGCTCATTTTAATAGATGAACAAATAACAAATGAAAACCTAGAAACAGTAACATAACAAAGGATGTCTTACTCATCCTTCTGATTAGATGTTACTTGTAACACTGAATATATTTCAACAATTCAGATCAGAAATTTTCTATAACTTTATAATTTTCCCAGAAAAAACTTTGCTCTTTCTGGGACTAATTTTCTGGTATGTAGGACTACAAACCAAGCTAACTAAAACTATATGTAATGGTCCATTTCAGACAAATTGTCCTGAATACTGAATTATTTTCCAGTAATTTTTCCCAAATGTTACAGCACAGGGTCCAAGACCTTTAAGATCGATTTCATCTGATAAATGCAGGAAAAAATCCCTGCAGGTTTCTCTAAGGGGTTTGGTTTGGAATTTTTTGGAGGTAGGGATGTTTGTGGGATTATTTCCATTAAAAAAAGGGGGGGGGGGCGGGGGCAAAAAAAAAGCTGTAACTTCTAACTTGCATCTTAATTGTTTTTAAAAGCCGTAGATTGCTGATCATGGAATCAGAAGCACCTCAAGACAATGCCACTGTCAACCGTTTTAGTCTATTCACATAAGATTTTCAATAAAACGTAAATGCCAGCTATGCAGTCATTTCTTCGAAGCCTATGTAAGTAACCTCCGAGAAGTTTCTTGTTGTTAAAAAAAAAAAAAAAAAGAAAAAAAAAAAAAAGGAAAAGTAAAAGCAGTCTGCCCAGACGTGTATTAGAGAGATTTTTTTTTTCTTACGTCATGCTTTGGCACACTTAATAAAAAAACATCCAAATCTCATTATATTTATAGGGGAAGATAATATTCCTGCCTGAGAAAATGTAGAAAATCCTACAAGAAAAAGAGCTAGAAGGGTAGCATTATCTGACTTTTGCCATCTCACTACAAACACACCACTGCCCATAGAAGGTGATGTGAAGTTCTTTGAAGTCTAAGAATTAACATGTTGTCTCAAACACGTTCAGCTCTGCGTGAAAGCTAGTTCATTATCTGTGACTGTATAAACTCAGGCAGTAGTGACTGTTTACTGAAACAACCTGTAAATGTGTTAGCCTGTGTTTGCCGAGGATAAGGACTGTGTCATCCCAGGCCCACTTCAGGCCGTAAAAGTGGTTCTTTTCTCACCCTTATCTGAATCATCCCTGAACAGACTGCCTCTGAACAGAGTTTACGCTCCTATTCTTTGATCTACATTATAAGAACATCAGAACTGTTTACTTTGAAATGCACACATTTCTTTCTTGAGGTGAGAGAAAGGAGATAGTGTTTTAAGACTTGAACAGTAATTTTCTCAGTGTTTCTGATTCTGAACCAATAGGCTGAAATATAAGTGCGTATTACTTAATCTCATTCTTAAATAAATTAATAAGAATTAATTTATTTTACTACCTTTTAGATAAGTCAAAACTTCCCACCCTACTTTCTACAAATGATCTAACAAATTGCCAGGCTAACGCTACTGTGATCTGGTTTCAAACCTTCTCTCCTGGAATACTTCATTAAGTCTCTGATACTGCATAACCTGAATTCAACAGCGGTACCTCCTGCTTCGAAACAAGAGTCCTAATTGCAGCACTCTGGCTCATGGACAGCAGTGAAAAAGTATTTAACTTTGCATTTCCAACTAATTACTAATTCAAACAACATCTACACACCTTGAGTTTGTAAAGAGTGGTGTGTTACTCATAAGCATATAGGGAAGATACTAGAATCAGTGTTTTTTCCACAATTTTACCCGTTTGCAAGCTCGAGAACTACCTGTTCCTACCTTGAGTCACTCCTTTGCCGGTAGAAAGGCAACAGGATTATTCCAAACGGGCAAAAGGAGCTCCAGCTTTGGGTTTAAGTCTCATAAAAGAGGCCTCCCTATATCCTTCTTTGTTATCAGTACCGTCTGAATCCTTGTCCTTCATACCGGGAAATAAAGATAGAGAATCACGGCTTGATTCGAGAGTCGAGGCCAGCTTGGGCAGAATAAAAAGCACTGGCCATGATGCAATTACCAGCAGCTACGTGGTCAAGAGACTACTCAGCTGAATTTGGCGCCAGGTCAGGTAGCCTTGAGTTCTGCTAACTGCTGCGTTCAGAGATTAGGCGGATGTAACAATCACCTGAAAGGGGAGATTAAAGCACCTCTCAATGAGGTCCTTTATCCTCTGTCTCATTTGATGCTTTGCGGCCTTTTCAAAAAACACGTCGCGGAAGGTGCTTTAAATGTTTGTCCGCAGAGCCAGGGCGGCCTCAGTGAGCGGGGACCGGCAGCAGCGGGGGAGATGGAGAAGGGGCCTTTCTCGGTGGAGTGGCTGGCCCAGAGCAGCTGCGGCGGAGCCCGGTCCACAGCCGCAGCTCCCTGCTCCCCGAACGGGGACATCTGCGGCGGAGAGAACGCGGCCAACTGCGGTGAGTCATGCGGGACCGTTGGTGGCGGCCGTTGGGCTAACGGTCGCCGCGCGTGATGCCGTCGGAGGACAGCAGCCGCACGTGCGGCCGCTGCCTACGTCATCCCCTCCCCACCACCATCCCCCTCGTCGCCCTGAGGTCCGCTCGTGTCCCCCCAGCCGCGAGCCGGGACCGGGAGGCCGCAGACCGCAGCAGCCCCGGGCGCGAAGCGGAGGCCGGCGCAGGGACCGGGCGGCCCCGCACCAAGTTCTCGGCCGCGCAGCTGCAGGAGCTGGAGCGAAGCTTCCGCGAGCAGCGCTACATCGGAGCCAGCGAGAAGCGGCGGCTGGCCGCCGCGCTGAACCTCTCACAGAGCCAGGTGAACTCCCCTCTGCCTCCGCCCGAGGGCACACGGGCCCAGCACCCCTTCTGAAAGCTGCGGGAGAGGAAAGGCGTCTCAGCCCCTGCTGTCCTTGGCGGGCACCTCATTAACCTCGGGGGGGCCGGCGACGGCTCCCGCAGGTGCGGTAGGCCAAGCCGCTGGCCAGCCCTACCCCTCCGGCAGAGAACCAGCTCGATCGAGCTTACACCGCTGCTTGAGCTCTGTGTCCACTGTGGGCATGTTTTGTGCTAAACCCGAGACAATACACAAATGAACAGTGAATACTTAAAGTACACTTATAAGTAAAAACTTAAAAAAAAAATAAAACCTCATCAGAGGTAAAAAAAACACTGAGCCAGCCTTGAGTTACAGTCCTGGTCAAACTGAGTAATTGGCTCGCCGTGTGTCACAGAGTTGTCACAGCTTGATTCCTCCTTATGCCGAGACAATTGCTCTACCGAATATAGATCAATGTTACTAGCCCTGACTCATAACTGTTAATATATTCTGTCACTCTGATAGTCTGATTTCAGGATGTATTACTACGTGGAAAAGGGACCAATGGCTTGTTTTCTAATTTTAACTTTTTTTTCCCTCAGATCAAAACCTGGTTCCAGAATCGTCGTATGAAGTTTAAACGTCAGACTCAAGATGCCAGATTGGAAGCTCTTTTCTCAGGCTTGTTTTTGCCGTATCATTGTTACCCAGATATTGCTACATTCAACTGTTCTCATGGGACGGATGTCAACATCACTTCTACCTCTCCAGTTTCCCTTCACCCAGCTATGCCAAGCCCTGCCTTGTTGTTACCTTCTGTTGCAGCTCAGTCTCTTCACCCGGCTTTGCCAAGTCTGGCATTACTATTGCCTTCCAGCCCAGGATTATCTTGTTACTCCTCTGCAATTCCAGCAATGACTCTAACTGATGACCATAAAAGACTGAGGTTCCAGCCATACCTTCCTTCCTGTTAAAAATGCAACGATTACCTGTAGTCTAAATCAGAACTGCCAAATATCTCTAAGAATAATTATTTAACTTATTTTGTTATATTAAGTATTGTTGATTCAATTTAATGCTTTAATCAAATGTTGGGGTTTATGTTAAAGGAGAAAGGATTTGTACTAGAGAAGCGGAGGACTTGAAACTTCCTTTTATTCCTACATTCTTCACTCTGCTGCATTGAAACTTCTACATAAATTTTCCTATCCAAAAGGAATTCTATATAAATATTCTATATAATATTCTATATTATATATATTATATTCTATATAATAAATTCTATATAAATATTCCTATCCTATAAACATGTGGGGAGCCCCACAGAAAAGATGGTTTACTTTTTACACTTCAGTTTACATACTAATCATGTAATAGACGACTGTTAAAAGCCTTGGCCATTCAACTTGTGTGGTGTTTTAGAGAAACATTTGTAAAGAATAGCAAATAAACTGAAATTAAAATGCTACCAAAGGTGGCATCCCTAAGAACAAAAACGAACAAGTTTTGTTCCAGCGTTCTCTTTTATCTGTATATTCTCCAAAAAACTAAAGTTGTCTCACATGTTTGTCCATTTGTGCATTTAAAGAGAAGTGAGGCTAAGGAATTAATTGGCAAGAATGTATTTTGATGCCAATGTCAAACTTATGTATAATTTAAATCTGATGAAAGCACTGGAGTTGTTCACAAGTTCAGGTCTCTTGAAACATTCAAAATGAGATTGCTTCAATTTTACTTCTAAAGCTTCAGCTGTAGCTTAACAGCCTCACTAGTTTTAAACGGCAGCATTCTGTTAGGACTGTTCCTAAAATTCCCAAAGCAAGCTTTATGAAAAATAGCAAAGTTAAGCCTTCAGGGAATAATGAGAAACAAGAGATCTTGCATCAGTATAAAACAACTGCAGCAGGTGTGATTACATCTTCCCTGCACCCAACCATCATAATCTGTTTATCAGGTGATGGTTAGACTAGTTTGCAATTGTCAGAAAAAAAGAGAAAAAAAAAAGACAACCCACACAGTACAACAAAAAAAGTTGATAAGCAGGGCCTACAACAGCCTTGTGCCTTTCCATTAACTGTTGTGGAGCTAAAGAAGGCAAAGCTAAATAGTCTTTGGTAGACATCAGGGATATTGAGATGCACAAGGGGACATGAACAAGTTTCATCCAAAGTCCTTCCTCCTGTGTCTCATCTCCTGTCAGATTATAATCTCTGACGAAAAGGAATTCCCTGAACATGCCATGGTGAGGTTTTCTCTGAACCCACTCTCAAGCACTCCAAACTTTCCTATCCAGGGGGAGGGTAAGAGACACCTGAAGGGATTTTCCACACCACACATCCCCTCAGTGCCACACTAAGACAGCACCACTCCAAGATGCAGCTGGGCTGCTGAAGGGACAACATGTTCATTTCTCAGCCCTCTGAACAGACTGTAAGATGTAGGGAAGAGGCACCTCACCTCCCCCAGCGACCAGCAAGTTTTCTTCCAACATGTCAACCTAGATCCTCTTGGTGTTAAGACTATACCTGGTTTGCAACAGCATCATCAGAGAAAATTCTCCTTACCACTTTCAAGCTGTCCTTTCACAAGTGAGAAACCCATAGGCTGTTAAATCGAAACTCTTAATGGCTCCCTGGATTGGAGAGTGAAGAAGGAAAGTTTAGACTACCATGCAGCAATCAATCAACTTAGTTTCTAATGCATCTTGGAGACCTCTGAGGTGAATTAAACTTTATTAAAGTGTAATAGATTAAAAGAAATAAGTGCTAAGCAAGCTCCTTAAGGAGAGGAGCAAAAACAGATCCCAGGAAGAACAAAAATCTAACAGATTTCAGGATTGTCAAAACACAAATTTGAACAAGTCACTTTAAATGTTTCTTCCAAAGGGTTCAATTTACTTAAAATAATTTTAAAAAATGCAGTTATCAGCAGTTATCATGGGCATTTAGTGGTGAAAAATCCCATTAAACAATATGGCTATGAACCAATACAATTGAGCTTTAATACAAAGCAGTGCATTGATTAATATCCAGAAAAGAAACTCACCAGCAGTTTATCCTTCCTTCTGGAGGATGTGCTCAACCAAAAGCACAGTGTGATGCAACTGTTAAGGTCCAGGTTGCCAAACACACTCAACAACACTCTACACCTCAGTGTCCTGAGTTCAGCTGTGGTCTTAAACTGCAACACTCAGCATGAGCATAGGAAAGTCAGGTTAAGATGTATTAAAACATATAAATCCTTCTCCGTTACCCAAACTGAAGTTCAGGTGACCATGGTCATTTACACTGTACGAGTGCAGCCTATATAGAGTTGACACATATAACTGTTCAGATTTTATTTACATGCAATAAAAACCGTTCTTTTAACATGTGCATCCAGACTAACCTTAATAACTTTGCCCTTCACCATGAGAAATTTTGCAAAAGCAATTTCTGCTATTGCTTTTCACCATCCAGTTCCCTGGACTACCAATACTTAAAAAATTAATATCCTGTCAAAAAAATACTAAGAGTGGCATCACACCTAATAGATTTTAATATCATTTAGTACAAATATAAAATTATGTTTTCACATTTAACTTAAAATAATAAACATACTCCTCCAAATCAGACATGAGGTTCCGAGCACACTATACATCACAGCATACAATTTTCTCCTTTGCCTGCACCTTCATTTTCACTATAATGCATATACAGGGTGACACTGTTTGTCCATTTTGTTCTGAGTAACTGGATGGAAGGAAGGATGAGGGAGAAAGTGTCGATGGTAGTAGGGCAGCTCATTTGCCATGAAGTGGTAGGTACTTTGCGATGCATCATATCTGGGAAAGGAGAAGCCGAACTGCACAGCAGGCACCGGGGCAAAAGGCAAGAGTCTCTGGTGCTGAGCAGCAAAGGGGTAGAGGAACCCATCCTGGAACAGAGCCGGGGAGGTGGCCGGGGGGAAGCTGTAGAGTGGAGCAGGAGCCACGAGGCTGTGATGGTTGTCCTGTATCTGCCTTTTCAGCTTCATCCTCCTGTTCTGAAACCAGGTCTTGATCTGAGCAAAAATAAGAGCAGGGTGGGGGGGTTAAGGAGACAAATCAGGAACTTTGATTAAAAATAACATGCACACTATGAACACTGTGTAGCTCAGCTGCTTCTGCCATTTTTTTTCTACTTTAGGTGACAAAGATGGACTTTAGCCCTAGTTGACAGAAGGCAGAGGATCTGGGGACTTTAGAAAGGACGAGTGACTGCGTTCAGCAAGTTTAGATTAATCACTCTGAGTCTTTGAGACCATATTCAAGGTTCGCAAGGTCTGCACAGATCGCTGCACATCGAGGACAAGCAGTTTATCTTACTAAAAAAAGAAAGGAACCTCGATACCTTCCCTTTAGAAAGTGTCCCCAAATTCCAGACTGTTAACTCGTTAATAGCCGGCCAACAGGCCCTGATAAATCCAGCTGAAGACAGCTACTTCTGTTCAGCTCAAGGAAGGCCGAAGAGAGACTGCCGAGCCCGAAATCGGAATCCGCTTCCCCTGGAACCCACCTGGATCTCTGAGAGCTGCAAGGCAGCCGCTAGCTTCCTCCGCTCCGAGGCCCCCAGGTACTTCTGGCGCTGGAAGGTCTTCTCCAGCCGGCAGACCTGGTCCGAGGTGAAGGCGGTCCGCGCCCGCCGCTGCCGCCCGCGGCTTTCCCCCTCAGCCGCCGCAGCAGCGCGCTCCCCTCCCGCGCTCTCGCTCTCGTAGCCCGAGGACTCGTCGGCGCTCAGCCAGCCGCTGTCGGGGGCTGCAAACGAGGAAGAAAGGGGCAGCGGTGACGCCCTTTCCCCGGCTACGGAGAGTGCCTCCGCCTCCCTTAGTCTGACAAGCCCTTGCACCGACGGGAGCCAGGGTCCCGTGTGCCCTCCCCACCCCCCCCGCCACACCCCTCTTCTTCCTCCCTGTGCGTTCTCACCCACCTGGCTCCGACAGGCACCCGTCGGTAGGCTCTCGGGGGCTGTCTCGGCCGTGCTCGGCTGCGCAGGTCTTACTGTCCTTCGGCTGGCTTGGCTGCGGCCCGCCCCGTCTGGGCTCGGCTCTGACCGCGAGTGGGGTACTGCCGAGGGAAGTGGGGGGGCGTGGAGGAGGTGCGCAGCAGATGTGAGGCCTGACCCCTTGGGGCTTGATCTCAGCGGAAGGGAGGTGGGCCTGGCTCATGGTGAGAGCGGCTAGGGGACCTACGAGCTCGGCGCGCTCTTATATGTGAGCTCCGGTCCCGGGAGGGCTCGTTTGCAAGTGTGAACGCACATCAAAGTGGGAATCGAGCAGAGATAACAGCTGCCAGCATGGAGGAAAGTTCACACGTCTGGCAAATGTCTACAGCCCCTGGCTCCAGCGTGTCTGCGGGGCCGGGGAGACCCCCTTGAAGTGCAAACCTGCCCCTCTCCCCCGGAGAGCTCGGCACAGGCAAGCCCAGCCCCGCAAACGACGTTTAAAGATGCCGACGGTGCCGATAACAGCTCCGTTTTCCCACTTCCTTTTCAGCTATGGGACCCCGTATTACGCAGGTACCCAAAACCAGGCCAGAGACGGGCAGGACTAGCACGGGGCGAGGCCAGGGCAGGGGTAAGGCTGAGGAGTAAGGTAACGCTGGCAGGGCCTGCCAGACACGGGCATTGCGCCTCGGGAAGCTGCGGAGACCGGCGTCCCTGGGAAAAGCGGTGGGGGGCAGGTGTCAGGAAGTCCCTAACCCCAGGCTGAGGCCTCACTCCCGGGGACCGCGGCCGGGTTAGGGGGGTTAGCTGAGCTGCAGGACCTCTCAGCTTGAACTTGGCGCCGTCTGTCTAGCCAGAAAACGCAACCGATCTCCCGAAGAGCTCGGCGATCAAAGTCTAAGTGAGCACCGAAGCTCGCACTTCATCAGCTTCAAACTATCCAAATCCACACGTCCCTTCCCGGGAAGGACGGTGTCCTGGTAATACAGGGAGGACACCAGGACACACCCTCCCTCACCCCACCCACCCCCCGCAAAGCCGGGGAAAAGCCGGTTGGGGAAAGGGGCATCCCGGCCTCTCAGCCTGTCGCCCGGCCCTTCTTGTGTCCGACTTCTACCCGGCTTTTAGCCGAAAAAGTCCGCACAGACCGCAACCCCTCTGGCAGCAGCGGTACTGTGATAACACACTCTTCCTAAAGATAAGGGGAAGTGACTGCCATTGCTGTAACTGAGTAAAAGCACAGACAGGACCCCAATTTCCACTGAACTCAAGGGTTCCAGCTGGGTTGCACAACTAAAAGGAGTGGGCATCATGCAGCTGGGCCTAACAGGGCAGGAGCCTGTTTCTTTCTAAGAACACAGCCATAACGTAGATTCTCACACTTAAAAGTAGATATGAGTTTTATTTTTATAATAAAGAAAGTCCACCAAGTTAACCAATCCAACTCCCCCCAAAACTGCCCGGATCTTTAATAGGTCAGGGGAGAAAATTCTATTCGTGGTATCCATTTTCTTTAAGTGTTCCCGTAACTCCAGGGCTGCTGGAATGGTCGGTGCGTTATTGACACCCCCTCCCCCCCGCCCTCGAAGACCCCGCAGTTTATCCCAGCTCTGGCCCCAGGGAGCGATAAAGCGCAGGTACGGGGCAGTGCACGCGCCTTACCGAGCCCATCGAACCCGGGAGCTGCATTCTTCCTGGAGCTTTGCTTGTGGTAACAGCCCCTAAGGGCAGGGATGTGGCAAGCTGTGCTGGCGTCGATACTGCTCTTTGGGGTGCTGGGCACGGCCACTAAACGAGCTTCACTTGGTGCTAGCAGAAGGCTGTAATTTTGTCTGATAGGCACAAGTCAGTGCAAATTCCCAAGTATTTGAACACTGAGCTGGACACCAGACTCCATCCTTGGCTTGAAACACATACCTGTGAGTGGCACTGACCCAGGCAAAACCGCCGTAATGGGAACGTCTCCTAGATGCAGTTCAGTCAATCAGAGATAGGTCACTTGCTACCCTCCAAAAGAGCTGAGGGGTTGCATATTCTGTTTAATAGCTTCTGGATGTCATAACTATTCCTAAACTATTCCACCTGTGCATGGTACCTCTTGCTCTGGAGGAAATGCACCATTGTAGTCACTGTCTTCATCTTATTTCAGAACAGCAATTTCTTGAATAACTCCATGTGAGGACAAATCCAAGCAGAGAAACTCAGACTCCGCCACATATAAACTTACACACAGTGAGATGTCCCTTGCAATGCATCGTATACTGTCTGCAGAGCCTAGTTCCCTTCTAAAACTAAATTTGGAGGTAGTACCTGACCAGCACCGTGATTCAGAAACTCTTAAACTGAGTACACAGCTATCTAGCAAGCAAGATGTCCCTCCATCAGTACTCCAGCAGAGGAAACCTATGCCAAGCCAGGAAGTCCTGAGTCCCTGTGCCCTGCAGTCCCCCGACCCAGACACACAATGACACCAAGGAACCATCTAGGGAGAAACACTTAAACCCTACCGCCAAGATTAAACAAGGCTTGAGATGACCATTCAATGCTGTACCCAGAGACCAATATGCACATTAGCATTTATACATTACGCGTCTGAGAGAGGGAAACTATCAGTACACCTGAAAAGCTGCATAGCAGCTACCATTTCCCTTCTCATTAGACTAAGGATGCAAGGATGCAGGGAAGCAGCTGACTTGTCCCACTGTCTTTTTAAAGTAGAATCTAACATTAACTGCTTTTTGAATAAGATGTTTATACCCAACCCTTAGAATACCCCTCATCCCCAGAAAGAATCTGTGGGTGTGCATCTGTGGACCACAAAGCCACGGAACAGATGGGAAAGAGATGGGAGGTGTTATGGGGCTGTTGTAGCTCCCATCAGAAAGAAGTGTCAGCTTGAGAAACTTGAAAACTTTGATGACCCTGGGCAGACACAGGCTCTGCAAATGGAGTTAAAACCTCACAGAAATATAGTGCTTATAGGAGATAAAATTTACTTCCATTCAATTCTTTTTTTTTTTTTTTTTATTACTTGAAGCTTTTGTAACTTTCTATCGATAGATTTTTTTTTTTTTTTATCATGGGTATACAAGTTTTTAGGGAAGAATGTAGAATTCTGTATACCCAGAACCTGGGGATACTGTATTATCTCAGAATATACATGTATTTTTCTTACACAATTTGCATTAAGAACATAGTGGCCCTGTTTCTCCAAATCATACATCAAAATACTTATTGTTCTGCATTTGCATATAGGCCTTACAATCAGAAGAAATATGCTTGCTTCAAGAAATTTACTAATAACTTATGTGCATTTGTAACTCAGTATAATACCCCGTAATTTAGTTGCAGTGATTAATGCTAGGATGTGAGAATTACATTTAAGACCATTAGAACAAAGTGCTCTTTCTATGTGAACTCTACAAGACCTCTAGGGGCAAATGATAGATTTATCTCCCTGGTGCACAACTGGAATGTTTCTTTTGGGGCTTTGTGCACACACACAAAATATAAGCCTATAAGAGCAGGCAGGACTGTAGCAGTTCTACATGCATGGGTTTGTTTCTGGGGAGAAGGCTCACCCCACTATCTAGGCTGCAGTGTTTCCTACACCAGTTATTAGAAGCTCACCCTTTATTAGAAGCTGAAGTGTGCCCCAAGAATGCTGTTGATGTGCCAAGTCCTTCAACATACCATCACACCTAGTTGTGTGACAGCATAAGTGAAAATAGCCACAAACAGGAAAACAGAAGAGTTATCCTTCTCAAAAAAAAAAAAAAAAAAAAAAAGTAATTTCAGGCATAATCGGGCAAATCTTCAGATTCCAACTTTCCTTCTAGGAGCCATGTCTGAAAATAGTCCATTAAAAAAATATTAAATAAATAATGTACTGAGCAAACTATCATAGCATTTATCATAGAGGAAGAGCTGATGGACCAGGGACCTGCTGGGCTACCAAGGTTTTTGGCTCCAGCATAGGCAGATCTCATGTTTTTTTCTGAAAAAAAGAAAAAAAAAAAACCCCAAAGCAAAAACCCAACAACAACAAACCCCAGTTATTTCAGAGCCTACTTGACAAAACTGGAGATAGAAGATGTAGTAATCACAACTGCATTGCCACCCCACCCCTCCGGAGGGAAACCCAACAAGCCTCCTGTTTAGCTGCACAAATAGGCAGGAGGAGGGAAACTGGGGCAGCGCGGCAGCCCTTTGGAGGTAAGTAAGCTGATTTACTAAAAGAGAGGAGGTTAACACAGGTAAGATATTGTGCCCTGCTTCTGCCGGGGCCTTTGGAAACCCCAGGCCATAGGCAGTGGCATGGCCCGGGCTGGGACCCCGGAGCCGCCGCCCGCGGCCTGTGGGACAATCGGTGGCTTGTTTGTACCCTTCGCTTCTACCCTTTGGAAATGCTAACTAGGTTATTCAGCGCCTCCTTTGATGTCCTGATAGGTGCTATTAGATAGTCAATTAGGCATCAACGAGATCGATTGTTTCGGAATAGCCGCTGCTCTGTTTGAAGTACCCATGAGCACTAACAGTGTCATCACCCAGGCACTCCTTCGCCTGAGGGAACAACGCGGGGTGACACCCCATAAATAACAAATGCCACTGACTCACCCAGCAGTGCTACACCCTCTTCCAGCCCGGCTCACAAGCTGCAAGCCCAGCTATTCCCGTTCAGCAATTGTGGGACCAAACAGACGCTTTGCATTAAAAAGTTTATCGGGGAAATCTCACTCAGTTCTTTGCGCAACTAATAGAAAAAGCGCTCCGATAAGTTAAGTACAAGTTAGCTCTAAACAAAATAGCCCTTGAATTCCCATGCACGCCATTGCCAAATTGCCCGAGGACTTGTGACACCTCCACAGTTCTTCAGAGTTGCCCAGGCCGAATAATTAAGCACTAAAATAAGAATTAAAGCACTTAACCTGCCTCAATACCAAAAGAGATGCCCGGATTAGCTCCCTATTACATACTATTAGGAGTTACAACTAAAGCGAGGCCTAGGAGTTTAGGAGACAACTATAAAGGAAAAGTAATAAAGTCTACACAAGGAACATGTCAAGACCAAGAGATGTCTCTTTTTTTTCTTCCTCTCCCCCTCTTCCCCCCCTACCTTGGGGTTTATCGAGTTAATTGTCATCTAATTGCGTATCAAAGAAAGAGATAATGGGCAGCAATTAGATGTAATGGCCTGCCAGTGCAAGATCTCTCCCGATTAGCACACAACGCCGAATACCTTCACCTGGTTTGTAAGGAGGTCCTCGGAGTGGCTCCAGCGAGTCTGGGAGCTGCAGGGGGGACACCCCGACACCCTTCTCCACCCCCCGTCGGTTGCTCTCGTCAAACCGGGACAGGCGCGGGCCGGGCCGGCTCCCCGCCGTTACCGTGATGCTAAGGCAGCCGCTCTACTCCCCCCTCGTGCACGCGCTGCGGGGTGCAAGGCTTTGAAGTAAGTGCTCCGGCAAATTTCCCTTCCCGCCCCTTTTCCTCTCCGGGGAGCCCAGCTTTCAGGTTATACAGCCCCTTCCTCGAGAGCCGCCAGGCCGGGGGCTCCGGTAGTTTCACCGCACAAGCATTATGCTGCTCCTCCCCAGCTAATGGACTCGGCTTTGCCCTCCTCTCCCCATTTGTAGCTGACTTGCAGATAACCGCTCTGTTTTGTCGGAGAGTATTCCGGTACTGGTGGTTATTCTGCGGTTATTTAATAACTGGTGGTTATTCAATTGTGGTTATTCAACTGTGGTTATTACACCCGAAATTAAAGGGAGGCTGCTAGAAGGGAAGAGGGCTCTCGACCACGCTGATGGAGCAGCCCGGGAACTACCTGCAGGGGCGAGCAGTGGGTGCGGTGTCCCAGTGGAGTCTCTCGGCTTCCCGGAGACGGACTGCGAGTGTGCAGGGGTCTTGCGCTGCCACTATTGCTGCTTTATTGCTGTCGGCAGTAAAACACAGTGGGTGAGAAATTCAAACAAGTGGGAATACTACTTGAAGGGTTATCTGATGTTTGGTTTGTTTTTTCTCCCACATCAAAAGGAAAACTTGAAGCCGCTTTTGACTAACATAGCTGGACCGCTTTAGCAAAAATGAAATTATTTCATATACAGTTTTCTAGACCTCTGGAAGTAGCAATTATCTTCTAGAGAAAGCTAACTCTTGCACGAAGAAGAGGAATTAGCACGTAGGTATTCCGAGGAAGCTGTTACCTTTAGAGACTCAGCCAAGTGAAAAGTCACCCCCCTCATTCATTTGAGCAATTGTCAGGAAATTGAACAATATTTTCAAGCTAGCTCTGCTAAAACACTGACAAGGTATTTCGTGCGCTTGTTGAGCATACAAGTTGCCAAGGAATCATTATGTTAAGTGATCATTAGCACCTTTACAAACAGATCCCGCCTTCTTCCTTTCCGGCCTTTCTGCAGCTCTTACGCCCGGAGACCAGACACCCGTGAGCCCGCGCCCCCAGCAAGGCCGAGGGGAGCCGCGTACCGGCACCCCGCCAGCAAAGCCCCCACCACCGAGACCGCCCAGTAAGCTGGTGCTGCTCGGCCCCGCAGCCCCGCTTGTCCTGGCGTGGTTCCCACAAGCCCGCGGGCCTAAATCATGGCAAAGACTGCATGTACGACATGTTGTCCCAGCAGGCCCAGTAGCCTCTCGCTTGCTGTAAACCTTTGCACGGAAGAGGAACAGCTTCCTCCACCCCTCCGAGCACCGCTGGGGCTCAATGGAGCAGCACTCAGATGCTGGCAGACGAAGAGCTAGGCCGGCTCTGCTGTACCCACCCGCTGGGTTAGCCCGGCCCGGCCCAGAGGCCGCGGAAAGCCCGATGATGCTGCGGCGGAGCCGGCTAGGAGTTAGCAGCCCCGGGAGCGTATAACCGGGAGAAAACGGGTCGGCCACCTCAGGAGGACTCATAACCACCGATAAGGTGTGCGCCTGCCTCTCCCTTAGTATCATCCGTCCCTCACAAACCCTGTCCTACGGAAGCAGCTTCCCTCCACGGCTGGGAACCACTTTGTTCCCCCTCTCTCCTCCGGAGCCCTTTCATCTCGCTCTCACTTCCCCCGGGCCCAGCTGTGGTGGAGACCGTACCTCCCCCCACACTTTTCACCCGAACCCGTTTGTGCCGGGGAGCTCCTGCAGTGCTGCGGGCAGCCCCGGGCCCGACCAGTCCCCCCGGAGGTTGCTGTTCACACCCCACCCCCAGCCCCCGAATCCGCAGGCTCTGGCTTCTGACAGCAAGAAGGGCCATTGCTATTCCTTTTGTACAGGGTGATGAAAAGAGTTTGAGGGTAGGGTTCTCCTCTGTGGCCATACAAGATGATGAGGGGATCATCTCAGCCACTATTCTCTTGAATACAGAATGGCCAAATCGAGTCTTGACTCACTCCCTTTCATCCCTCCCCCTCCAATTTAAAAATTGGATGCTTACGAACAGGAAGTGTTTACCATTGCAGAGCTTTATGGAAACATTCCAGTTCTCTGTTTGAAAGAGTCAGAGAGAATTGTGGGTTTTTTTTTTTTTGTTTTTTTTTGTAATCAATATAGCCGTTTAACAATATCTGACTTTAAGAAATAAGTCCCCACTAAATGGGAATTTTTATCTATTGTCAACAAATTTCCTTAATCCCGAACTGCATAATTTTCCTGAAGAGGTTTCACCAAGATTGATAGCCCCTGAGCCCTTATTAGTTTTCTGAAACTCTTACATCAGTGTTACATTAATTGTGCAATCGCGAGCAAATGCTAGTATCTCAAATGGCTAGAAAAATACACCATGGATTACAAAATAATTAGGGAGACTTCCAAATGTGACAGCTTCTCAGAAAATCAAAGGCTACAACTTACAGCAGCAGATAATGTTGCTTTTCATCAGGCAAGTGTACTCAAGTGGCAGATTGGCCCCTGCATACAAAAGAAAATACGGGTGGTCAAGGATGACAGAGAACCTTCAGACCATTCATTGCAGGAGCCCAGATTACAAGCCCGCCGGAAATACTCTAATAACCCCCAAGATCAACTCTAAAGTGATGGAAATTTTTATTGCTCTTTTCATGTTAGTTGACAGTTGACTTTGAAAGATTTATGGCAACTTACATCAGTTAAGGAACCTTTCTCAGAGCCCTTTCTCTAGCCTGAAATCAGGCTGTTTTGTTCTCAAGTTTTCTAGAGCTTTATTCAAATTTTAAAAGTGCATAGCACAATGGTAACATCTTTACTGCTGCCTGGTGAAAACCAGCTTTGGAATGTTACATTTCTTTTGATCATCACCCTCATACCCTATTAGGCGCATTAGGTGACATACCGGGATACTATTTTGTTGATAAGAAATTTCAAGGATAGGTCCTTTCCCAGCTCTGCTTAGGCAAGAGGCCACTGCTAATCTACTGCACATGAAAGCGTGAAAATAAATTTACGTATTTATTTAGTAGGTAACATTTTACCTCTTAAAATCACATCCTGTATGTTATTTAAAGAGTTTCATCTGGACTATATCAAGTCCAATATTAAGTATTAGTAACAGGTGCATCCAAGTATATGGTCAAAAGCAGACCCATCATAGAAAAGACAATCTAAGGAGTAGCTGAAGGGGGTTACCTGTTTTAGAGGACAGTGGGAAATTCACGCTTTTTAGCACTCACCCTCAGTAAATTGCAGGGGGGGGCAGAAAAGATCTCGATAATAAGGAATCTGTTGAGTTATCTTTTAGGGCAGGATAAATAGCTCTATAATCACAAACCTGGAAAAAGTTTAAGTTTATTAAAAGATTTATATTACTGTTTGTCCCACTTTTTTTCTGTTTTACACAGTTGCCTATAAACGCTGCGACCTGAAGTCCATGATTCAGATTGTCCAGTATGCCTCTGTAAACTATCTTGCACATTGCTGCATCGTAACTCCACCAGGCAGTTACAGATAGGTATCCGTAGTGCAAATCCTCCTTAGTCATAGTCCGTATCAAAGGGTCAGACACCCATCAAGAAAGCTGTGGGGTCCCCGTACCCAACAAAGCAGGGTGCCGCCCAAAAGCCCACGGGCTGTGCTCTGCAGGCACTGCTGAGTTCCGGGCTGGGTGCTGGGAGCGCCGCCACTGTGAAGCCTCCGGAGGCAGCCCCTTGCCGGAGCAGAGGAAGTGGCTGGGCCATGTACGTGAGCGGCAAGGGTACAATGCTGCTCTGAGGTCCATAAGGGGTGCTGCAGAAAGACTCTGTCCTCAGCTCCTGCAACTGCCGCTTGAGTTTCATCCGGCGGTTCTGAAACCAGGTCTTGATCTGGGGGAAAGGGGAGAGAAGGAGACGAGATGAGGTTACAGCGGCCCTCAGTTCACGCCATGGCCAATGCCCAAGCCGTTGCTCATTCTATTGCCTAAGCAACCGCAAAGCATTCTTTTGCCCATGCTATTACTGCCCAAGGCCCCCGCTCACCTGCACCTCCGAGAGCCGCATCTTGCCGGCCAGCTTGCGGCGCTCGGCCGCCCCCAGGTACTGCTGCCTCTGGAAGGAGCTCTCCAGGGTGCTGACCTGCTCGGCGCTGAAGGCAGTGCGCAGCCGCCGGCCGCCCTTGCCGCCGGCTTCCCCGGAACCCGAGCGCTTGGGACTTCCCTCCGGCGGGGACTGCTCTGCTCCACACGGCCTCCCGCTTGCTCCTGGGGACAGGCGAAAGGGAGAGAAAAGGGTCAGCCTGGCCTGGGAGCCTCTCGGGTGCCCACCCGCCTCCTTCGCTTCAGGGCAGCAGGTGCACAGTCGCCCCTTATCGGGGGACCCGGAGGGGAGGGCGGGGGATACCAGGCCCGTCCGTCCTTTTCCCATTGCAAGAGCACCAGGATACAGCTGAGTCCGTGGTTACCTGCAGCAAAGGGTGCCGCCAAACGTTCCCGGCTCCTGCCCCCTCTCCCAGCCCGCGGCCCGGCGGGCTGCTCCTTGCTCCCGTCACTCAAGCCGGGGCTGGCCGCGGAGGATGGTCGGTGCGGGGAGCCCGCGGTGGTGCTCTTGAGCGCTTGGCTGCTCTGGGACAACCACTCCACAGAGAAAGGGGCCTTGGTCATCCTGCCTAGTTTCGGAGATGTAGGAGGGTGTCGGGGAGCACGGCTCCTCCTTTATACCGCAAGTTGCGGAGGAAAACGTTGTTTGTGTAAATACACATCAAAGGGCAGATAAGTATCATCTAATTGCTATCAGTTCTCTCCCCACCCCAACAAAAGATACCGTTCACACATTGCCACAGCTCGCGGAGGCCCGGCTCCGCCGTGTCTGCTCCTGGAGTTGTTCGTCCGCCATCAGTGATTTACAGCTCTTGTTACATCCTATCCCGATGCAAATGGCATTTATGGAGCTAAGCAGCCTCAAACGGCTCTGGGGAATGCACCCCCGGGGGAGCGCACAGGACCAGCATCCCCGGACGCTGCTGCTCCCTTCCTCTAGAGCTGGCTTTTTTATTCCTTTTAGCAGAAGATCGACTGTGTAAGCGGAAAGCATGCTCCTGTCTGGGCTGAGCCCTGTGTTCCCGAGACAGCCCGAGGCAGGCAAGTGGATAAACTCATTGCATTCTCCGGGTTATCAGGTCGTAAGCGCCAGGCAGAGGGCAAGGGGTTTGGAGGAGAAGGCTGTGAAACAGAAAAAAGTAAAGGTCAAGCCTATTGAGTTGTACAAATCGACTGGCTTCTGGCTGCTTAAATAAAGTATGTTTTCTGATGTTTTCTGGACTAAAGTATCAGGTAAAAAAAAAAAAAAGAAAGAAAAAAGACAACTTTCTGCCTTAGAATTAACATTCTACTGACATTACAGAATTCACATCATATCTTCCTTCCCCGATCTCTTGCAGCTGTGTAGATCACACAGGTTTCTCTGCTATTTCAGTCTCCCTGTCTTTCCTCTCATTGCCTTATGCACGTCTTTCAGAAGTGTTCCCATCCTTCTTTGGGTTTTGTGTGCACCAGGAACACTTGGCTGCTGCAGTAATGTCAAAATGACAAAAGGTTCATGGTGCTTTATGGGCAGTTTTTCACTGCAGAATAACCATGAATTCCCTCCCCTTTCTATCCTCCCATTCTGTGCAAGATCAGAGTAGAACCACTGCACCATTGATAACTCCTATCACACCCCTGCTTGGTATCAGTCTGCCCCCAGAAATCATGACTGCATGTTTGATTTGTCTGTCCTTATTCCTGCCTTCTGCTTTACAACTGACTTCTACCACCTGCAAACAAAGTGCTCCACTGTCCCTTTACCCTGTGACTTGCTTGGTTATTCTGCCATTCATGATGGATTTCTCAGTATTTGCTTTCTCTGCAATGACAATTAATATGACCATGCTTCTATCTATTTCTTAGACTGTCAGTGAGGTAGGGCTTGAAGACTGAAGCCCTTCTACTTATTTTCTATTTAAATCTTTCAATATATTCCATTTTAATATAATGTATTCTTTTTGTTATATTAGCCCAGTAAAAAGGTTTTATTCAAATCCTCTTCTATCTTTCCTAGAACCAACAGTTCAACTTACTGTCTGCTCAAAGTATGATATCCATTCACCCATCCATGCATCCATCCACTATATCAAAGAGTGTGATATCTAATTTCTTGAAACCTTATCCACTTATCCTTCCCAAGCATTTTCAGATTAGCAATGGGAAGTTTGGAGAGTTTACTTATTCAAACTGTATAAGACTGTTTATAAATTTTCTCTATTTTATAAATACCCCCCAATATACCAAGCAGAGGTATATTCTTTTCATTAGGTAAATGTGAAGAATACCCCCATCAAAAACCTGAGGAAATATTTTAAAATACCAGAAGTTCTGAGTGCTAGCCAGTTCTGGTGGAAACATATTTCACAGAGCAGACCAAGCAGGCAGGAGATAGATGGAGTGAAGACATACAGGAATCTGCTCTGTTAACTGAATTACTAAATGATAAGTCCCCGGAGTCTCCTGCATTTAACATGTGGCCTAACAGCAGCCTTGCTAGTCAGAAGTGGGAATACCAGTGCTGTTGCCTGCCTGCAGAATCCTGCAGTCAGGCAAAATGCCGTTCTTAAGGACTAAGTTTCATGAACATCAGAAAAAGGAAGTGTAACTTTCCTGCAACCTTCTTTCGCAATTTATACACTCTGATTACTTTAACAGCATTCTGCATCACAGATGGGGTAAGATCCAGTCCCAAGGGAATAAATACAACACCTGTGCCCAGAATTATTTCCGTTCTTAGCCTGTACATATATATCTATCAAAATAATATATGCTACTTACATACTTATATATAACATATATTCATATATATCTATATGCAATTATTAAAAAAAAGTATAAAAGTCTATCGAATGATATCCAGCTTTATTTTATGTCAACAAATAAAGGCACTTGGCAAGCTGTTGGATAGGACAAAAAGAATATAAGACATAAGATGGTGCTTTAAAAAAAAAAGAAAATCTTGGGTTTTAGCATCCACTGATACATCTGCCACATGGTTTCTTTACAGATTTTAAGACACTTTTGCCTTCTGAGCTGCAAATTACATCTTTATCCACTGCTGGTTTATTAATTGTATTGCATCAAAGCAAATGTCACAGCCGAAAGATGGTGTCAAGTGTCTAGCTCTCAGAGATGCAAATCGATCATATTGTGACAAGGTTAACCCAGATCTCATTTCCATTATATATAAAATGTTTAAGTATCCTGGAAGGTGGCAGATGACTTCTGCGTGTAACGACTGCTACGATATTTAGCAGCTGTTAGTTTAATTTTAGCAAAAATTCTTAAGCTGCCTCCTTTCTCTCTATTATTCACCATTTGTTTGAAAATTTCCCGCTAAACTGTGATTCACAAATACCGTAATAAAAATCAAGTGATATTGCCAATGGGATGAAAACCTGCTCATGTTAAAGTCCTCAGGAATCTGTCAGATAGGACATTTCATTCTGCTGCTACAAAAGAGAAACAAAAGGAAACAAAAGAGCTCAAGCATATCAACATGACTGCCAGGGGCAGAAGTCTGAAGATCCATTTTCTGAAGATAATGACAATACTTTATGCAGATGTTTGTACAATACACAGTTGCCCTCTCTGGGGAGTCAGCTCCTTCCCTGTGAAAATAAGGACCACCAGCTTCCTGAAGACCAAAGACTGGAGATCATAATGCCAAATGCCAGGCCAGGCTATTCTGTGGGAGATGGTGTAGAAGGGCACATTTTAGCATCCAGGAGAATTAAGATGAGTTGAGATTTGTCACTTGACAGATCTTGTGAGCAGCAGCTGCATGCAAAGAGGCCAAGAAGTGGCTTTACAGATGTTTGGCTGGGACAGGTAGGGTGGGATCAAGATAAGGGTGCTTATATGTAAAACAGCTCAGCAGAAATGAGTACACACAACAGTGGTCTCAGACTGAGGAGGTTCTGCAGAACTAGCTAGTCCTGTTTGGATGCCTTCTAGGCAGTTGATAACATAGAAATTCTGGGATAACAGTCCAACCTTTGAGAATTAATTGCTGCTCCACATCTTCCAGCCCAAAGGCCAGCTCTGCCCTAGTAAGCCAACACAGAACCCTAGAGAGGGGCAGGATTGTGCTCTGAGATATCCCCTTCCTGTTGAAGTTTTGAAGGAACTGAAGAGAAAGTAGCAGAGGGCTGCCAAGTACCTTGTGTTCCCCACAGGTACTGGAGAAAGATGCCACCACTTGGCCTTGCTGCAGTGGACATCTACAAGACCAAAGGAGGGGACCATCATTTTGTAAGGCAGGTGACACTTTCTCGTAAAAGTTGAGGGTGCTGTGACATTAGAGTGAATGTGTGGTCCTTGGGAACAGGTAGGTGCTGATACAATTCAAAGAGTAAAAAAGGCAGTTTATGACACACAAGAGGATGCACATTCATCTGTGGACATGCAGATTTCCTGTGAAGGTCTGCCCAGTGAAACAAAGGCTGCTATACAGTTCTATGGTCTTTGCCCTAGTATGTTTATCCAACCACTGTAATTTCTGAGAAATCAGTCTTTAAGACTTAAAAGCATTAGAAATGGCCTCTAACCAATCTCTTTAGCATCAATTATTCTAATCTTTCCTCTTTGACAGAATAAGACCTACTTTTCCACGAGGAATGAAAAGACCATATGTGCAGAAATACCAGGAGGGCCTGGAATAAACAGAATTACAATGCATAGACAAAAATTAAATGTCTCATCATGCTTGGAATTGATCTAAATCAACAGAGCTCCCATGGCTCTTTACCATAAGGCTGTTACAAGCAACTAGGCAGAATAGGTGAAATGTTTTTAAAAGATACAAGTTCTGCAGAGACATGGTGTAAACATTAAGAAAGAAAATGTGTCATGTTTTTAACAATTCTTTACACAAATTTAAGCTTATTAAAAAAAATCAGTATGAATCAGGATCATATTTAAAATATGTGCCACTCTCAGTTGAAAGGAAGCAGCATGAAAAGAGGCTTAAGAAATTGTTTCATTTTCTGAAAATAGGGATTAATCGTTAGGTGTTCAAATATGCTTTAGGATCTTGGCTGTGTTTATCTATGACTAAAGCATTTATAATTCTTGAAAGTAACTTTTCACTTTCAACTATCATAGAATGAATCCTTTTTTTTTTTTTTTTTTCCCCTTGATTTTAGAGTTAGAATTTGAGCATAATGAGCCAGCAGGAGAATGAGCTATCACAGCTGGCAGCCCTGGCTCATCTATCACCCTCAGTGCCCATCCTAGCCTATGCTTTGAAATGCATCAGTCCCAGCAGTGAAAATATTTCACAGAATCTTCCTTCCCTTGACTTACACCTAATATAAATCACATCTTTGTGCTGCTCCAAACCCAGTCTGTTCAAATGAAATTGAAATGTTACCTTATTTTTTTTTTTCCCCCCAATTCAAGGCTCTTCTCCACGCTGTGTTTCTAATCATTCCTTCCTGTCTTCTGTATTCCTCACTATACACAGTTTCTTCCTTTCTTCCAGTCACTTCTACTAAGTATCCTGCAAATGTTGCTTTGACAGGATGCAGAACTGTAGCAGCAGAGCACAAATGACACTGTCCACCTACCTTCACTGCATCCCAAAACAGGGAGCACAGACATGTCCTAACATTCCCTCTCAGTATACTGATAAAGGAAAAGCTGGGCTATCGCAGGTAAGGACAGGAATGTAGTTAGGTAAGATGCTTGACACTGCCCCTGTAATGTGTAATCCAATGTCTGTGTTTCCTCCCCAAGCAATGCAGCATACTTTTTTGACAGGTTTTACACAAACAAATGCATTACACATCAACAGAAGGCACTTAAGGTTTAAAATTATAAAGTTGTGTGTGCATGCACTTCTCTAAAATATTAAAGGAAGCAGCTGAATGTAGACAAGTGCTGGTTTTAAAAATTGGAATAATAAAAAAATCTCTGCTATTTCATGTTAGCCTGTTTCTAATAGGCAAATTTTAGGCAGACATCTGGAAGGCCTGTCTTTTTTCACCATACCTTTGCTCATAGCGAGGCATGTACATCTATGTCTGCAAGGGTCTCTTGTGCCATCTTCTGGTTTATATTAAGACTTCACACCCAAGAAACTGCTAGGCAAAGAAAGGGAAAAAGTCGCAGACGTTTAGCTGAGGCAACGATTGAATCATTTAGTTTGGAAAACCCCTTTAGATCATCAAGACCAACCATTAACCTAGCATTGCCAAGTCTGCCACTAAACCATGTCCCTAAATGCCACACCTACACATTTTTTAACTACCTCCAGGGATGGTGAGTCAGTTCCTAGCAGCTAAAAGAACTGGTAAACCTTGCTTTCCACCTTCTCCCAACACATGGATGTGCATGGAGAGCTTTTACGCCTCTGCACATTTTAGAAACAAGTAACTTTCTCATTGCATTAGCATATGTATATCATGGAAATTCAGTATCCCTCTGTAACATCTCTTACGTAAATTCTAGTAATGGACACCCTGGCAACATGTATTTGTTTGCTGTCTGAGTGCAAAAATGTAAATTAAACCCTTGAAAATGAAATTTAAACCTTCTTCATGATTATTGTGAGTTCTAGTCCTGTGTGTTGTGTAAGTGTGCTCTCCATACCCCCCTCATACTGCATTAGTAAAATCACAGACACAATTGGATCCAGGCCCGACCTGTAATAATACAGTGTAGGGCATGAGAAGACCTTATGGTAACCCAGGATAGTTTGCCTCCCTCATCAGAGTATGTTGAGCTCCAAACACATCTTATCTTCTTGTTCTGGTAAGACAAGATAGGTTACTTGCCCCTACGCCCACCATCTGCATTGCCAAGGTAAAAGCTGTCTGTGGATCTCAGAATTTAGACAACAGCACATGTATTACATCAGTTCACCAACAAACAAAACGGGACACTGCATATGTATGGTATGTTAATCAGTGCAGGTTTTATTACTCACCCGTGTGGTGCTTTCCCTTGAGCTTCACTTCTGAGCAGGGCTCCACTTCATTCGGTCCCATTTGATTAGCACTGGTGCCCCAGGAATC
The DNA here is from genome assembly GCF_037157495.1 of Lathamus discolor. NCBI lineage: Eukaryota > Metazoa > Chordata > Aves > Psittaciformes > Psittacidae > Lathamus > Lathamus discolor. Next base: position 135,592,646 of record NC_088886.1, read on the forward strand.
CCACCATGGTAATGCCATGCTTGTGGTTAAAGCCAAGGCTCTCACTGACTGTTGTGCCTCATCAATGAGGGATCCACACCTGCTTTTTGCTTTGTATGGGTAGTCCTACCCCTCCTATCTCCCCCTCAATTTATCTTCACAATTTAATGGACACTGGTAATTACCTTTGAAATGAGATATTAACTAGCTGTGTATCCACCTTACAGTACCATCATCTGGATCCTAGCAACTTAATAAATAATCAGGTTAGGTGAATCTGTTGTCAATGGGTTTATTGAGTTTAACACATAACATACTGTTTTGTGTTTATGTATTGGAAGAGTTACTCTGACAAAAGAGATCATTATGCTATTTAGAATTTACTTTATAGAGAAACGCATGTTGGCCTTTTAAGTTAGTCTCTATGCTTGAAGATTTTTAGACACATTTTTTTCGGTAACTCTTCTGGTATCAAAGTTCATCTGGCTGATTCCCTAAGTCATTCTTTTACCTTGTCTTTCCACTCATTCCTGTGCTCTGATACACTTTTAATAAGTAATATTATTTTCTGGTTCTCTCGGAACTCAATCATTCTTAATCAAAAAATACAATCATTCCAAGACTGAGTTTTGCACCATATTATTATAGAACAGATTTAATCAGAATTTAATGTTCTAATACATCTAATTAGCTTGATAGTTCCGTTTCTGACCTGTATTCCTGTTTCCTGGTTAACTTTGTAACACACACTGTTTAGAGAATAGGGAGTGAAATACAAAGCACTTCAGGCTTTTGCACCATCTGACATTTATCCACCTATCCCAATAAGCAGAGAACTTTTATTGTAGAATAGAAAATTATTTAAGAATCCATTTTTATTGTTTTGCTTTACCCTTGCTGTACAGTTTTGTTTCTTACCTGCTGTGCTGTCCTTTAATATTTGTTCTTGCCAATGTGGCCTTATTGTTCCTACTTATTTTCAGTATTCTTTTTTGGTATTTTTCAGGTCAGTGATGGGCCCCTAATGCAGCCAACACTGCTGTCAGGCTTTTTTCCCCCTTTGCTTTAGAATAGACTGTTGTTATACTTAAAATATGGCCTGTTTTAGAAGCCTCTTTTAGAAACCCTCAGCTTCCTTGAATTTCTTTTTGCCTTAGAATTCATTCCCCAGGACCTCATGTACCAATTTCTTGATTTTACTGATGTTTGGTTTTTTGAAGCCCGCTGTTGTTCATCTGCTTCTTTTGTCCCTTTCTCTCCTTTGTATCACAACTCTTGTCTCATGGTAATGCTCACCTTGATTGATTTTCAACTTCCCATTATTAGATTTTCAACTAGTTTCTCTCTATTAATCCCAGTACAACTGAAGTCTCCACACTCTTTTTGGCCAATGATTAGTTATAGACTACATATTATGGTACCTCCCCCTCTTAATTTAAACACAGAAAAACCTATGTAGGCCTGCCCTTTGATTCTTAACTATATACATTTTTGACTTACATTTTAGTACTAATTCCCCTTGACATTCCTTCTTTCCATGTTTATTCCCTCCAATTCTTTGCAACATTTTGTATACTACAGGTCTAGCTTTTTCCCATTATTATTTTCCTAAACCTCCTCCATTAGTTTGTTTGCAGAAAAAGTATTAAGTATCTGTTTCTTAAGTGAATAATTTACTACTGTTACTGTTTATGAGCTTTATGAGATATGATCACAAATAAGCATCTACTTGCAGAGGTTTTAATTCTGAGTCTGATGCTCAGGCTTACCACCCAGTTAAGCTTTCCAAATTATGTCTCTCAGATAATGGCAACTCAAATTCTCCAGCCTTCTGAGCTTTAAATTTCATGATGAAAATTGAGTTCTACCAGTTTTAAACACAGTATTTATTTTAGTATCTAAACTGAGTATTTAATCTACGTAATGCCAACATGCAAATGAGATCAACTTTAGCATTAGAGTGAAGAACTAAATAATCTTAGACTCAGCACGTATTTACAAGATAGTAATTAAACTGTTTCCTCTTAGGCAAGTTACAAAAGCATCATTTACGTTAGACCAAAAATGAATAAACAGAATGATGCAAAGACCAGATAGATGCTAGACTACATTACTGCAGTGGCCTGATGTAATATGGCAACTGCAAATTCTACTTACATGTGAGACACTGAAATATCACTGAACAGGAAGCACACTAAAACAATGCCAGGCTAAGGCTGTCCTGCCATACTTTCAGGTTGTTCACAGACAACCTTCACATAATAGCTAAAAGTCTTCTTCAAACATTGCAACAGAAGAAACTAAAAAGCTCCTCTCCACAAAGGGAGAGAATATAATTCTGAAAGTCAAAGTTTCTAGTTTACAGGGATTATTGTCACTCATTGATAGATTAAAACCAGCCACATAAAGAGGTCTTTCAAACATTTTGCTGCAGGAGTTTTTAAATAGAGACTGGAAAGTGGAATTGATCATTCTCACATGTATATTAGAGAACTACACACAAATCACATAAAAAACCCTAATGGAATATTCCACTGCAAATAAGTAATTTATTGGTACTTAAATAATTACAGGATCTCTTGGAAAAAGAACCCCTTATATAATGTAAATTGTAATGGGAGCTGTTAAAATCATAGAATCATAGAATCATAGAATGGTTAGGGTTGGAAAGGACCTCAAGATCATCTAGTTCCAACCCCCCTGCCATGGACAGGGACACCTCTCACTAAACCATCCAACACAAGGCTTCATCTAACCTGGCCTTGAACACTGCCAGGGATGGAGCACTCACAACCTCCCTGGGCAACCGATTCCAGTGTCTCACCACCCTAACAAGAAAGAATTTCCTCCTTATATCCAATCTAAACTTCCCCTGTTTAAGTTTTAACCCATTACCCCTAGTCCTATCACTGCAGTCCCTGACAAAGAGTCCCTCCCCAGCATCCCTATAGGCCCCCTTCAGGTACTGGAAGGCTGCTATGAGGTCTCCATGCAGCCTTCTCTTCTCCAGGCTGAAAAGCCCCAACTTCCTCAGCCTGTCTTCATACGGGAGGTGCTCCAGTCCCCTGATCATGACTATGTGAAAATGTCTTTTACACTTATAATAACTAGAGGATGACAAAAAATATTTACAGGTAAGTAATACCTGTTAGTCAGGCAAATCCCAAAGATGACCACTCAATTAAGCTTGATTTATGGGGCTTGAGCTTTCAAATACTGTTCAAACCTGTATTTCCAATGCTTTGATACCCCTTCTAAAGCACAACATGTATTTTAAAAGATTCATAAAGCATGTTTTGAGAAAGATTTTCTGGAAGAAAAATAAAGAAAAACTCTAACCAGCACAGAATTTTTAAATAAGGAAATTCTAAATAAGGATACACTTTGGATTGTATTTAAGCAAGAATAAGGAGGAAAATAATTTGTTTGCACTCTTTCCCTCATTGCAATATCAAGGATTGAAACAATCAACCATATGTTTAACACTTCCCTTCTTTCAAACTGTAGTTTGTTATGTAGAAACAGATTTCCTAAAATTTTAATCCTTTGCAAATCACATACAGTACTCACAGGAGTCTCAGCAATCCAACGCATAAAGGAAGAATGTAGAAAACCATGAAAATGAAGTTTAGAAGTGGTTAAAAACTTCGAAGGGAAAAAAATTGTCAGAATCATGAATCAGTGTTGGTTCATGAAATATTTTTCCGGTTTCTTGTTTTGGGTTTCTATGGGATAGTTCATAGGATCCAATTGAATATACCCATGTTTCCTGACAGGCTTCAGGAGGAGGTGTTGGAGATGGAAACCTGCTTTCAAATGCAGATAGTATAACTAGGACACAGTTCCCAGGTGTCTAGCAGGAGGCCTCAAAACCCCAGGGATCCTGGGGACAGACACCTGAAAAGGGACACAGAAAGAGCACCATCGCACAGAGCACCTGGAAAGGCTCCCGAGGAGCAGACTTCATTTCAGAAACTCCATGGGTCACTGTTGGTAAAATAAATAACATAAAAACAAGATGAGGGAAGTGTGGAAAAAATGAACTAGGAGAGCTGGTGGCAATTTTGGCTGAAAGAACAAACTAATATTTTTCCCCTAAACATTCTAATTTGGTATTGGAATGGAAACATAAGGCCAGACTGCAAAGTCCGTCATTTATACAATACAACTACTGATGCCAATAATGTTTTGCCAAGATACAGCTGAACTTGTTTCTTTGAAATGTTTTGTCCTGTGTTTCCTTTTAAGAAGACATTCCCCACAAAGAAAGAAAACTTTGGCCCAACCCTTCCTTCTTGTTATTAATAAATAAGCAGTACAATTATATGCTAGATGTAACTAGTTTATTCTGAAATCTGCATCACATAAGATGTGCATATATCAGTGTTCATGGAAAAAAGCAAACCAGTTTCCTTGTATAAAAGTGATTTTGATTATTTTTTTTAACAGCTATTTACATTTTCTTTTATTGATGTTGTGGTGTCTAAATGCCAAATCTTAAATATCTAATTGATGAAAACACCCCAAAGTAGTACTGTAACAGTTAGAGAAAAATAAGGTGATACACTGACGCATTATACAGAAGACATGAGATAGCACCAATTATTGTTATAGAATAAACATAATATTGTCTAGGTGTAGTAGTTGCTTTCAAGCCTGATAAAAACTGTAAGAAATATATGAGACAGCTATCATGAGTGCAAAATATAAATGGCTGAGTAAATCCATAAAAGCAATTTCAACAGTTTGACTGGGAACTATTTAAAACGAATTTATTAAAATAATATGATTGGCAAGTTTTGTGAAGTTCTTTACATTAGTAAATCTTATGCTACTTAAGGTTTTACTGTCTTTCAAAGGCAAGGCGTGGCTTCAAGTGAATGGTAATTTTTAATTGGGAAAACCCCAATAAATACTAATAAAAACAGTTCTTTAAAAATAAATGCATATAGATCAAATACGTGAAATGTATGTCTGAAGATAAGGTTATCATTAACATTCTCAGATCACTGTATTGCATAAAGATAGAAGGCCAAGGTTAAATGTTTTTACATTTGGCAATTTTAAAAGAAATAGCAACACATTTTGCTTCTTTAAGGGTAAGTCAGAATACTACAATTAATGACATGCTAAACCTACATATGGCAAATAGTAAAACATATCATCTTAAGAGTAGAACACACGCAAGAAAACCCAGTTGAGGACTGAGTTCTCCAGTGCTTAAACCAATAAGAACACAAATGTTAGTATTAATATATTAGTATGAAAAACTAACTGAACATTTATGGAAAATATGGACATACTTTGTTTTTACTGAGAAGTATGAGAAGTGGCCTGTGATGTATATATTGCTGTTACCGACAAGAGAAAAGGAGAGGCTTTCCTCTTAAACTCTGAAGAAACTACAATTTATATGTGCACATGCATTTCTGTCAAATACAGTAATGTAACTTGCAATATACTAGGTCTGTGCACATTCTCATTTCTTACATCATTATACTTCTCCATCACTAAAATGTGTCAAGACAGTTCACATCTGCTCTTCACAGCTCTCAAAACATTTTCTTACTAATTTTTTTATATTTTTTTTTAAGACCAGTTTAGCAAATAGCTGTGAGGACAGAGCTTATTTCAGCTGTTCTTGCCCTTCCCCACTACTTTTCCAATATTATCATTGTATCTCTGGTAGATATACTTGTAACTAATTTGTATATTTGTAACTAATTTGAAGCCTTAATACTTTGGCCTTGCATAAACCTGGGTAGCTCAACAAACTTCCTAGCAATAGCATCACAATTCATTGCCATTTAGAAGGTCTTGTAAGTATAAGCTCTACAAACAGGTTATCACTGAAGTTTTACAAGCCGCATATCCAAATTTCACAGAATTATCTTCTGCTTAATGCTGCTGGAACACTGCAGTCTACAAAAGCAACCTCAGGAGCAAAAGCCATAATCAAATCTGCACACATACATACATACACAAACTGTGCCCAATACACGAAAAAAAAAGCAATTTCATACTTACTGTTTTGACAAGGCCATGAGCGAAGCAATAAATTCATAATATTTAAATTCAGATCTTATTCTCATTTGGAAAAAGGTTAGTTTGATGACATTAAAAACAAAACAAAATTAAAAAAAAGTTGCAGCATGGCATTCCTCTCCTTCCTCAGTATGCTTGAAGAAAAAGATGGCAAATTCTTTAAGTGAATTACAGTTTTCAAAATACACAACATAAAAGGAAGACACACCAACAGTGAAAAGATCGCAGATGATCTGTGTCCCTGAATTATATGCACACTGTGACAGGATACAAGTGTACTATGTTTATATAAAAATATACTCAACATTTAATGAACTATACTCTGAACTCTCCTAGCCCAATTTTGCAACAGAAGCTGTAATTTTAATGTATATCCACAGTATTGTTTAGATATTTGTTTTGGGGTTTATTTTTTTAATGCTAACCAACAGTAACAATTAGTCATCCTTTTCTTCTACACTCTTTGTACTTTTATCTTTACTTCTATTCTTTTGATCTTTCATCCAGTTGCTAGGGATTCAAATCTCATTAGTCAGCATTTTATAATTCCATGTTAAAAATATAATCATTTGAACTTGAGATAGTATTTTAAGTCACTTCCTTTAAGTATCTGCTTGGGAATTGGTCCAGGAGATGAAGTCAACTCAACCTAGTCTTACAATCCACACTTGGAATACAACAGATGAAATGTAAATAATTACTGAAATGTTGCCTTCATTCTGCGGAGCGTGTCCTGAATTTTTCGAGAATGCTTTTCTGCTGGTATCTGATGGAAGTTGGCACAGTTGTCAGCTGCCAAGGCAGAAACATCTGCATCTTTAAAGCGAGCTATTCTTTGTCTGAGGTAAGATTGAAGCTTGAAATCTGGTGTATATGTGTAAGGATTCTCTTGAAATGCATGAACTTGGCTCACAACTTTTGCAATATTTCTTGAAAGAGAATATAGAAAAAAAAAATTAGTTTCTTATGCTGACAATAAAACCAAACCCAAACAAACTCCCCAAACCCAAAATTTAAAAGAAATTCAAAGGCATCGAGCATTCTCTTCTACAGTGTATGTCCCTTTGACTGAAACCATTTAAACTGCTGTGAAATGTTGCATTAGCTTTCATTACCCCTTTAGACAGCAGTCTATTTTAAAAAGTTAGGTGACATACATATATAATGAAAATTATTACCTAAGTTTAGTCCACTTGTAAGCTCCATTTGTCATTGTGAATCCTCCAGTTTCAAATTGTTGGACATGCATAGCCAAAACATGGGCTGATGGAATCGTTGGAAGTGTTTTGAATCTTTCTCCTTCCATCAAGCACAAGCTGTCACTTTTTAAAAAAACCTAGTTTAAAAATGCACACAGATAAATCTCATGTTAAGTATTGGGGCAGGTTTTAAAAGAAGTTCACCACTTCATGTGTTTAGTGCTATGGATTTGTTTGTCATGAATATTAACTTTTGGCATTGAAGACTACACTATGAACTAATCTGATGGCAAACATTTTAAAGCACACTAAGTAATCAAAAGATACTTCATAGATAATTGTAATTGTTCTAAATCATAACCAAAATAATATTTTAGAACTTCATTCTATGATTCAAAATTGCACAGATCAGTAAGAAAATGCCTGTGATAAAATAAACATTTAAGATTTTTCAAAACAGATTACAGCCACAAAATTTCTGCAGACATTGTCAGGAAAACTGTATTTAATGGTCTAGCTTGCTTTGAAATGTCTTTATTTTTAGTCACACAGGATACATTTTTGAGAAATACTGAGAGGAAAATTCATGTAAGCTTCTTGGATTAAGAGCCAGAAGTCTTAAATTAAAATCTCCTCCATAATACAAAATAATAATTATGGCTTTCATGCTGCAGAGGCACCCACTTAAGCAGAACTTGCATCTTCTCCAACCCCAAAGAAGTGTTTTTACATTAAAGACTTCATACTATACCTCAACAGCCTTGAGTTCCTCCATTATTTCAGCTACTTTTGCAGGTAAAATTTTCCAGGCCTTACAAGAAAACAAAACACATTTTTGTTTTTCACATTAATGTCTATATGGGAAAAAGATTATGTTAAGCAGAATAGTTATGGAACAGAAGCCCAAACTTACTGGTAACTGTCGTACAATAAGATTTTCCAAGCCTGCTAGGATTTGCATTGCAGTAGCAAAATTTCTTTGTTCATAGCAGCATTTTGCTATAAGAAGAAATTTTGATAACAAGCTCACCTGCAGCTGAAAAAAAAAAGATAACATATACTCTCTCTCTATAAAATATATACTAAATATATATAGTAAATCTACATAATAAAATTAAATGAGAAGGAAAAAAAAGGAGATGCATTTTCTTTTTGAATTTGTTACCAAAATTGTTGACTGTAACATTTCCCTCCAACACAAAAATTCCCATTTCCTGTCACCAAGTTGTCCCTGTCTGACATCTATTCTCCTCAGGCAACCCATTTGTTAAATTTTAATAAGTTCTGAGATCTCCTACTAACGAAACATCCAAGACCCTCCTTGAAAACTGAATTTTTAACTGCCCACTTACAGGTGTACTTCAGAATATTTATGTCAGCTTTGCCATATAGCAACTGCTATACAATAACTATTTCATAATTAATAATACAATAAAACAATGACAAACCTTAGATGTGTGACATGTTACAATTTCAGCAGCAACCCAGGTGCTGACACTGTCCGCATTTCTTAATAATTGTAGAAGGTACTGGTCTTGTATGCACTTTGACAGAAACAGATTACAGACTTTAAATGAAATTGTCTCAGCAGAAATAGCTCTATGGAGAAAATGGGGAAAAAAAGGCAAAAATAATTGATGCTGACTTTGGATTTTCAAAGAAAATCTTGATTGTGAAGATGCCAGCTTCTAACCATTTAAAATGATTTTGCAGTGTTTGCAATCTCGAGTTTATGATCTTTTACAAAGTACATAGTGAGCTATGTCACTTTTTTCCCTACAATTATATGTAATTTCAAGATAAGGATGTAGCATACATTTCTATATATATAGATGCTTTCACCACTTGTTACTAAATAAACCAAACCATCTAATCTGGTGCAAAATAACAGCCAGAAATCCAAGCTCATTAAAAACTGCAGTCATGTAAAAAATTGAGCCTGATACCTGGTGGCACCATACAGTTTGTTTCCTGTGCTTGAACGACCAAATCAGTCTAAACCAGCCAATTTAACCTCTGTCACTTGACAATCCGTAAAAGATGAGCTGCTTTAGATGTTCATTCCCTGCTCTTACAAAAAAAGTCTACTACAGATAGTGCAATTAACAAGTATTAATTAAAAGCTAGCTGAATCCACTGGGTACATAAGAAGCAGACCGTAATCAAACATAATTAGGTCCATGTGGCTGGATGAAAACAACAATTACCATTGAGCAAGTAATTTAAATAGGTTGATAACCACTCTAATAACTAGAGGAAAATTCTCGTCTATCTGTGAATACTTGATACTTCATCTAGCTAACAGTACAAAATGAACATTGCACAGAGAGGCTCCGATGCTTCCATCCACATTCAGAACCCAACTGCACAAAGTCCTGGACAACCTGCTCTCACTGAACTTGCTTAAGGCAGGGAACGTTGTGCTACATTATCTTGAGAGGTCTCTTCCAACCTCATCTATTCTGTGACACTACAATGGTCACTGAGATTTTATATACATACAAACATGCATGATCACGAAGCCTGTTACAGAAACTATTCTTCTTTTTTATTTTTCTGCCAAAATGGAACCTTTGAAGCAACCCTCCAGGACAAGTCTTCAGAAATATTTTGGCCTGACCCACTTCAGATTTAAAAGAAATCACTTTTCAAATGTGACCTACCACATATGTGCACAGGTACATGTACATACAAATGTATAAAATCTCCTGAAAGTAAAAAAAATTATATAACCAGACTATCTAGTCTGTTGAAAAGATATTAAGTATTTAAAATGTTTCTCTATTCCTGAACATATTAAAGGTGTAATACAGTAAGTTATTGTGCATCAACAGAATAGAGGCCAGTTAAAATAAGTAACTTACTTTTGGACAGAAACACATTTGTCTTTAACACCAAGTGCTCTTGAATTTAGAAAGTGTACTGGATGACATTTGTGAAATACTTCCTAAACAAAAAGAGCAAGATATAGCTGTTGTTAAGATTAAGCAGTTCTTTTAAAATACTCAGGGATAAAAATGACAGACAGTTCTTCTCCTCCCGCCTCCCATTTCCCTCTCTTCAGCAAATTTATCAGAGGGATCACAGTCTAAATTTTACTGTAGAAAGTTCAGAGAAAAATGGATCATCTTAATTCTAAGTCTTATGAAGTAATACAAAATAGCTTGAAAGAGGGTTGGGAAATGCTAAGGAAAGAAGGCTGAGTAAAATGTAAGAAGATAGATATTATTTGTACTTCCAAGTAAACCTAGACCTCTGTACCTGTTGCAGTAATGTCAGCTGACAACAAAGCTGTTGCACACTGTATTCTATTAAGAGATATGGTCCTACTTCATCTGCTTTAGTGAAGGAGACTGGGAATTCTTCTGTAAAAGTGTTATAGCATGGCCTTGGCAAAACCGATGAACCAGTGTACAGTCGCTCTCTGTGATATTGTGCAATTGGTGCCACACCTTTGGAAAGTTTCCAGTTAAAGTTCTGTAGGAAAGAAAAAAACCAAACTCCAACTTCTTTAAAGCAAACTTTATGTCGCCCCTTGGAATGTCCTGTTAGAGAAACACCCTTGTGGATGAAAAACTTCAGTTCATCTTCAAGGTTAGCCCAGACACTGATTGGTTTTTTCAACACTGCTGTTTTAAGCTAATACTCACAGTCGATGAGTCTGTACAGTAGGTTGCCAGATCAGTATTTAAAACTACCTTCTGTGTATTCAGGCTTACTGCTATAACATGGTTCATATTCTTAAGTTCTACATTTTATATTCTATGTCTTACTATTTCTTGTACTCTTTCTGCTTAGCGTCAAACATCCTTTCCAAAGAAGTATTTGGTTTTCCATTCTTTTCCCTTTTTCTATCTTCCATTATCATTAAAATACAGTGACAATAAAACAAATCCATGTCTCTATTCTGCTTGCCCTTTATTGGTTGAACCCCCAGCATACTCCATGGAATTCTGCACCTTTTTCAGAAGGCTGATTCTAAATTCAACTTACACATTACAGATATATTTGACTTCCACATGTCATTTTGGTCACTGTAGAGAGAGGTCTTTTTTTTCAGGAAAAGTATTATACAGCATGTTCTGGCTTCTGGGGTTATTTTTCATTAGCAAACTATATAAATCAGTAAATGTGGACAAAAGTTTAGACAAGTTTTTGCTACATGCTTTGAAGTTTCAGCAGGAACCCTCTCACCTCCTGCTGTTGTAAGACTATATTTATCTTTGACAAGGAGTAAAAGGTTTCCTAGGTAAGTCACATGCTAGTATCAAGGATGAAGAGTTCAAGTTCTCTCAAAATTATTATCTGTTCTATATTACTGAAACAGATGATAGGGCACAATTAAGGCTTAAGATTATTTCCACAGTTATAGAACAGTTTAGGTCTTAAATACTTCCACAGAAAATTTAAAAAGCAGGTAGATAATTTTTGCTAAATCAGGATCTTGGCCATGAGCTGGATCTCTAGTTTTTGTCAGAAAACAATCAATGGAAATGTGTTCCATGTACTGCAGTCTGGTGAAAAGACATACCTTTCTGGAAACGTCTTCTGAGAGTTTTTTACATATGGAATGTAATGTTTTTCTGTCCTCCTCACCTTCCTCTTCACATTTGTCCAGGTTGGAGCTCTGATAAGCACTGCCTCTTCTCCTGGCAGAAGCATCCTCAAGCAATGACAACAAGAGCTCACCATAGCCATTTAATGGAGCAACCTGTAAATGCAAAACAGGCTAACAGAATATTGAACTCAATTTCCCATAAAATATAAGCAAGACAATACAGTTGAAAAATTCATGTCTGTCCAAAACTAGACACATTCAACATAGCTGTCAAAGACTGCAGTATATTTCTTTTTCTTTAATTGTAATTAGGACAGTTATTTGAAATAAGAATATTACATATACCCTAACTGACTTAAATTGATTATATTTTTTCCCCCCTTTAAGCCTCTACTGAAATTCTGACTTACCTTGGAAGAAATAAATTCTTTTAGGGTGCATAAAAGATCAGTATTTGTTTCAAAGTCTACACTGTAGCAGTCTTCAATCCAAGCCTGCAGGATGTAGAAACTGCGGTTACATATTTTGGTAAGTGAGGTGGAAGGATCCAGGCTTGCACTGGTGAGAAGAAAAAGGAACTGTTTTAACCAAAGTTGATATCCAATCCACATTTAAAAATACTTGTTCAATAAACCACAAGTTTATTTTCAAAGTGTTAAGGCATTATGTGTTCAAAAAATCACAAGTATTATTTGGTAATGACTGTACTGTCTAAACTCTTGAGCTTCATGTCTCTAGAATCCATGGCTCTATAGAAACAAAGTTGTGGTTGTACTTACAACCCATCACTGAACAGCTACTAAAAGTAAGAATTCAGAACTAAAAAAAAAAAAAAAACGAAAGTAAGCACACTGTCATATATAGCACTTACTCTAGGGTCACTCACTTTTCAAGAGAGTCTTACAAAAAAACCCATCAAAATTCAATTTAATTAAGTAGAGCAGTTCAGAAACAGCTATTTGCCATTGGGAGGGGACACAAAAGGGACAACTGTGCTTTAATACAATTTTTCACAGGGAATTACTGTACCTGGACAAAGTGCTGCTGATTCTATCAAGAAGAAACTGCAAAAATTCTTCTTGTGTGCAGAAATAGCGAAATGTGTAGAGAAACTGCTGTACATAGCCTTCTAAAAATGCATTTCTGTGAAGAACAAGAAAAGCTTCAGACAAGTAAAACCACATTTTCTTCTTGCATCAGATTACAGCAGTAGAAAAAAATTCCTCAAAATATCATGAATGAACAGGGATTTTAAATTCTGAAGCTCTACATAAAACCCTGTTTCCTTTTATTTTTACACATCAAATATTGTGATTGCCAACATTGAAAGCATAATTTGTTTTAAAAAATGTTTCTCTATTTGCAATTTTGTGAATAACCACTTTGACATTTCCATTATGATAAAAAATTACATTTTAAGTAGTATGGAAGAACAAGTTTAAATTTTTTTCCCCATCATCTCACTTTAAAAGATTTTTATTATAATAACAGCATAAAAAGGTAGGTATCATAAGCAAGAAAATATTTCCTGTAGCTCTAATTAGAGTAGTGGTTGTTTTAACAACAGAATATACTCATTACACACATTAAAAATGTGCATATTTTATTTTTTTTATACACACACATACTCTCAAGGTCTGAACACAGATTATTGTCCTGTCTCCCTGATGGTTTATGGCTAACCATAAAAATTTGGGTTTGATACATGTGAGAGCTCCGACTGAAACAATTTCTTTACTTTGTGCATAATATTAACTACCAGGAACAGCAACACCCAGGATAAGTAACTGATTCTGAAAAGTCAGGATGACCTAGAAGAAGTAGCTGGGAGTAAGTTGCTCCCTCTATAGTGGCAACAAGTCTGATGAAGCCTCCCAGGCAGTTTCCATCCTTCACACTATTGTGTCTCAGGCACCCTAAAACAACACTGTCCTCACCCTAGCTGAAGATTAAAGGACATCATTGTCCCTATTTAAGCCCTGAAAGAAGCCTGCATCTTCAGTCCCAACGACTGGGGCAATAATCTGTAAAACATTTTCATATCCAGACCCTATTAATAAGAATTATCAATTTTTATGTTTTGAAGAACTGTTATCCTGCTGGCAGTAAAATAAAGCCTTGATTCCATGGCAACCATAAGAGCAAAACGTCAAATAAGTACAGGATTAAAAAGATATAAGTTATTAGTTTTTGATTTATTATCAAATGCTTCAAGTTTTAATTGAATCCAAACTTAACAGTTTGGCCTATTTCTTGTTAGGCTGTCTTTTGCCGTTTCCATGCCCATTTCTGTAAATAACTGTTCACAGAAATAACATTAAACTCAGTTCAAGAGAGGGGAATTTATGCAATGTCGAGGAACTAGGATTTATCAGCCTCAACCCACTGCAGATTAAGGACATGCAAAAGATACTATACCTAGAATATAAATAAGCCATTAAACCAAGTGGTGTACCAGCCTGCAGAACTCTTATTCCATTTTGATTATTACACTGGTGTTTCTCTGTGTTATAGTAAAGAAGCACTGATGACTCATGTGTAGGTGTCACATCCACTGTGTCAGTTCTCCCATTGCGAATGACTGTAGGCAGCACACAGGATTCCACACCCCACTGCTCTGCATACATGATCTGCTCAAAGATGCAAAGCCATGAAAACATAAACCATAGGAAACTACAGAGGAAAATCCACACAAAATGCAGCCAAAGTCTAATCGCATTTCATTATGCAACTGCTTTATTTATTTTTATTATTTTTTTTTAACTTCTAAGCAATACTAATAGCAGTTACTTTTTCTTTTGCTAATTCAGATTCTACTTAATTTGGCACTTTGACACAAAACATTTTGCATTTCATATACTGACTTGAGCAGCCAACTACACTGACACAGTAATGAAATGACAAATGAAACACAAGCAAAATAAAGTCTGACTTGCCTGCACATATTTCTTCACCACTTCAAGAAACTGTACTTTTGATTTAATCTCCTGTAGCTGTTCTCTCAGTTTGGGCAACATAGATTTAGTTTCAGGACCTTTAAATTTAAAACACACAGTGTAAGAACATCACTGATTCTGATTTACAGGGAAAAATAATAAAATAAAATCCTTAAAAGTACTACACACCCATTTCATTATTGGTAAGTTGCTGTAATCTTACCTTTGCTGCTCCTTTCTTTCTGCAACAGTTTCTGGTAAAACTTTATGGTCTTTCTGTAATTTTTTGTCTCCATCATTAGCAATTGTTCTAGTTCCTATTTAAAGAGAAAAAGGATTCTGATCAGAATGGTAAAAGCAAGGTTCTAGTGGGAAACAGAAGTTTAAGAAGAAAATTATTTTGCATGAAAAAGAGAACATCCAAACAGACAATAATATATTAACCAAGAAAAACTATCTTGCTTACAGGCAAGCTACAACAGGCATCACCTGTCCCCATGAAAGCATTAGTTATGGTACGGTGCTACAACTTCAGAACTAGAACTAGTTTGTGTTTGACGAGTCTGCACTGGAGTTTGCCTGAATCCATTTTTATAAATATGCCTGTAGTTATAATTGTACTTATCTTGTTGATTTCCTGAGCAGTTAAAAAAGTTATACTCAGAAGTCATTCAGAATTAAAAGTGATGGGTTCTGAAACCCGTACAGACCGCAGAAAATCTCTGTTAAGTAGCTGACCTATATTTGCAGCAAGAACGGAATGTTTGACGAAAGTGATGCTTTCATTCAAACATGTAGAATTACACTATATTAGAGAACCAGGTCAGAAAGTAGACAGGAGAGCTGCTCTATAAAGGACATACCAATTTTGAAGTTTGGATTTCATATTTTATATTTATGCATTTTACATAATTGAAAAAATGAACTAAATTTCTGCAGATTTGTATAACTTAAGCAATGGATAAAATTAAATTATAGTGGGCTTCTCACATTTATATAAAAGTTAATGTAAACATTTATAATTGTTTGCATATCAAAGGTTTCATTACTTTACCAACCAATGAAAATGGGCCATCCGCTTTGGGTTCAGCTTCTTATTTATTATGAAACACCAAACATGATGTGTGTTGTGTTTTATAGAAGTGGTGGCTTTTGCACTTGGGTCCTAAGCTAAATACCAGTGACCTAGTTACATGAAACAGCATTTTAAATGGAGTAAGTTCACTGAATACAGCAGACAGAACTCCCACAAGCACAGCAATCAGAAAACACATAGCTCAGAGCTAACATATCAAACAACAGATTGGTAAATAGGTTAGCTTTAATGGGAAGGGCTTACTAGAAATTAATTTAAGTTTGAGAAAAACCTGTCACTGTTTTTCAGAAAAGCTCAAAAGGTTTAACAACATAGTTCATTAGCAGGAAGAGTCACAAAAGCCCTGTGGATTTTTAAAACACTGCTACATAGGCATCACATAGAGAATAATGAAAGCACAGAAAAGCTATTACCTGATTCTGAATTAGAAATTGCTTGCTTTTACTTAAAGGCTTGGTTTTGTTTCATCAATTAAATTGAAACCAAGTTGATTAAGACGCTATGAACACAGAGAGAGAATCAGAGAGTGGCCACTTTTTGATGCTTGGAATCTGATGGGCAGAAGTGGTTTGTTCCATAAATAAACTCAGGTGAGTAGAAATAAAGCCAGTAGCAAATTCCCAGTCTATTCCTCAACATCTTTCAGTTTAGGTAGCTCTAGGATATAAACATTTTTGATGAAGCTACACATTCAATGGCCCTTTCTCCCTGTGAAATACATTTATTTGTCAGGATGTACTTCTGTAGAACATCCCTTAGTCTAGGGCATAAAGTAATGCTAGAGTGACGTTGCTTACTTGGGAAAATTACAAATTCCAATCTGTCCTTGAAGTTTGTACATCCTGACGGGTGACTCCACCAAAGGATGCAGAATATTGGCAGAAGAGAAAGGAAAAGAGAAAAGGGGAAAGGGAAAATTGTGGCCAAACATGCAAAACCTTTGCTAGCAACAACCTAGTCACAGCTTGGGTGCACTAAAGTTTAGTGGAGACTCTTACAAATAGCTTATGAGATCTAGGGGATAGCTGAACTTAGTGTGTGCAAAGAAGAAAAGAGCAAAGGCTAAGGATAAAGGTTTGGGGCTGCAAAAAACCCTGAAGCCAGCTTATCAGACTATGGAAAAAAACCCTCTTATTAAGAGGGCAGACTTGGACATCTCCCTGGAGAAACAGCAGCCCTGGTACCTGCCCTCCCTTCAGGGACTCGGTTTGCTTTGCCTGTATTGCACTCTGTATGACGGTGCAAAATCAGCAGCTCCTGGACTAGAGATGATGTGATGCAGGGGACATACACTTGTTTGCCTTATAAGGACTAACTTTTCTAAATGCATATTAACCTTTGCTGACCTTAAGAACCACAAAGAACCATCTGATAAGCACCTGAACTGCAA
Source organism: Lathamus discolor (assembly GCF_037157495.1). Taxonomy (NCBI): domain Eukaryota; kingdom Metazoa; phylum Chordata; class Aves; order Psittaciformes; family Psittacidae; genus Lathamus; species Lathamus discolor. The sequence continues at coordinate 135,609,849 of NC_088886.1, forward strand.
TGAACTGATAAGCACTTACACAGTAAAGCATTGATTATTTTTATGACACTTCAAAGCATCACCTTGATCCATACATATTTAATTTTTATGCTATTTCACATTCTTTCCAAACATAAAAGTGCATATTACCTTTTTTGAATCATAAAACTTGATTAATCCTACTTTCAATATTGTTCATCATACAACAAATGTTTTACTTTTTGCATCTTATTAAATCACAACCTAAGGTGCAGACAATATTTAACAGTTCCCAGTAGAAAAATAGAAAAGTTCATTATTTTAATGGCAGAATACTTCTTAATTTTGCCATAAATATATGTTCTGGCACTCAGAGTTTCTCAGAACTTCTGTGTTCTTAAACCTACTTATAGGCATACAAAATTAAAGAACAAAATAAATTTAATTGCATTTAGTTTTAGAATGTGAATAAATATACATTTGAATTATATTAATATTTTCATTGGAGAGATTTGTGTATAAGTGAGATGTACATGTCTCCAAAACTGTAATTTGTTGTGTGGTTAGACTCTCATTCAGTACTCAGTTCCAGCTGCAGACTAGACTTGCATTGACCAAGCAGAGTTATTCCTATGAAAGAGAAGTGCCACTAAGTTGGGACAAATGTAGTGAAGCTCAAAGGTGTAACTACCTCTTTGAAACAGCAACTCTTAAACATTGCTTTAGTGCACTTTACCGCAAAGCTGTAGAATCAGGTCAACTTTATTGCTAACTTTTCAAAAATCTGTCAAAGACCTGGGCAAGAAATAGGTTAATATAGTCCTTGTTAGACAATGAAAATTAGACTACAATTAATCAAGGAACTGGTTTCTGAAATAAAAATGATTGATGAATGAGGCAGCAAAGAGACAGGAGAAAGAAGCTGGGCAGAGCTGCTTAGCACCTACATGTTGATAATGGATTGTCTTAAGAGTCTAGAATCATCATCTCCTGACTGTTGCAATATCAGAAAAATAAATTTCAGTTTCATATTTTTTCTGTCTTTCTTATATATATTGACCACTTAAAACTTGTAACAGTTGATCTTCTTTCAGCAATACTGCTAATAGTTTATTTCACAAATTGTCATGATTGATGGAGTTTGGAAAACCAGCAGGATTTTAGAAAGGTTTTCTTTACTCAGGTTAAATGTTCAAGATTGCTGCAATTAGAGGAATATGATCCTGTAAGCTTTTATTTTAAACACATATGGAAGAAGCTGGATTTCACAGAAAGTCATTGGAGTAATGCCAGCAGAAAGTTTAAAGATGTTGATGCTATGGTAGTGAAAGAAATAAAAATAGTCAGGAGACCAAAAAGTAACTGGTATTTTAAAGTATCCTCTGTTGAATTTGTAGTAACAAGACATTTAAAACACATTTTTAATAAAAATTATGAAAGAATATTTTAAAATATTATGGTTTTAAGATTATATACCTGAATATTCTAGTATGCCAAGACTTTTTTTATATAAATAGTACAAGACAGAAGTATCTGCACATACATGCTTTCTTTGAAATTAACTTTTCTTTTGCAATGCATTCAAAACATTTCTATGCCATACAAGTGTATTTAATCTTCCATTAATAATCTCTGAATATAAACTGAATTTGACTTAATAAAAAAAGATAACAATTTATAACTATTCCTTGCAACTTGGATGCAAAGTGATGTTACAAATTAGGAAGACTACTTATGTAAGATACAAAGCTTCTATTGTCTCCAAATAATTATTTTATTCTTGTTTGTCCACCTGGCCTCATATGCTGTCCAGATCACATACATTATTCCTGCATTACTGACAGAGAATAAGATCAGAGTCTAATTTTTGCCTGGATATTAAGATTTCAGATTTTAGATACCATTAGGAAGATTAGTTCATTTATCCTCAGAGTAGTATGTATCTTTTTCAGCTGTCAGAATGTACATTCTTTTGCTCTCTGAGAGAATTGTTGACTAATTGCTAAACTGAGCTTTGTATCAATAGTAATTGTCCTCCAGTGGAATGTTCTGAGTATGAACACAATATAATTTTCCACAGAGATACCTCATGATTATCTCCCCCCCAGGCTCCTGCATTGTTGTTGGGTTAGCCAAGCTCTTACGTATTAATGCATATAGTAGCAATGTATAATAGCATGCATTAATTTCATAAGCAAATTCCAAAGCAGTCTGTGAACACCATAAATCATGCTTCGTTTTTGTTGTATACCTCTTAAATAGGGAAAACAACTGCCAAGAACTCAGAAAATAACTTTTGAATCAAACTAAGTTGAAAAGTAGCCTGTAAAATCTCAAAGTCAAAAAGACTGCCTGTTGAAACAGAAAAATCTTTTCAGATGCTTATGAAAAATCCTTTACTTGTGAAAAATCTGTTCTTCCATCAAAAACTATCCTTCAAGTAAGGGAGATTATACAAGCCCATTTTTCCTCTAGTTGGCATGCTTGCACAGGATTAAACAGCTTTATAGGATTAAAAATAGGACTTCTTGAGTAGATAGAAGTTTGAGAGTGACAGATCTGAAAACTCTTTAAAAAATTATTTATTTTTACACAAATCAATAGCTTCTCATGCTATTTTCTTCTATAGACTTGAATATTAAGAAGCTTTAACTTGCTGAAAAAGACAAGTGCAGGTCCTGCTTCATCTTTATTAAGCATGTATCTGGCAGAAACAATACCTAAACTAGACAACTAACCATTCTCAGGGACACAAAGAGATTCCAGGTGTCCCTGTACTAACAGCTTTTCCAGTAACACCAACTCATATACTTAAATATTCCCATTTCCTTCCCAAGAGCCAGCTCAACCTATATGGATTTTTACATTTTTATATATTATCCTTACTCTTCAGGTTTCGACCTGCAATATTATAAAAATATTTACAAAGTGAAGCTCATTATACATAGATACACAAATGTGAAATGGAAGTAAATGTGATCGATATAATCTTTTAGGTAATGGAAGACCTTTATTTTGGAATACTACCCTGGTTTATTAGTCACACATCACAAATCTTGAGGCTTTTAAACTACTTAGGAGTCAGTATTTATAAGAAGAAAGAGTTTCAACTCACTAGAACAAAACAATTATTATAATTCTTTAAACCGGCAAATAAAGAGGTATCTTAATGATTTTAAATCAATGTACTCACCACTTTTTTAGCATCTATATTTTGTGACTCACTTGATTTCTGCTTTCCAAGGTTTTTCATGTAATTATGAACTTCTGAATCAAAACATTCAGCTCCATAAAATGCACTGCTCCAACCAGGACTACAGCCGTGAAAGTCAGGTAGGTTGGGAGACACAAGGTAGCTGTTTCCAGCTACCTTTATCATGGTCTTTTCCTCAGGCTCTATATTTTCTTCTGCAAAGCCTGGACCAATACAACTGCCGTTGCCTTGTAAACATTGCTGCTCTTTCTCTATGGGGACAGTATTCTGCAGCTTCAATTCTGTTTTGATATTATCCGAAGTTGACTCATCAAATTCCATTTCACCTGACAATGTATTTATCATAGCCTCAGCCTTCACACCAAAGGCTGCTTCCCCTTCTCCTAAAGAGGTTGTATGGGGGGAAAGAAATAACAGTCATGTGCTGTGATGCATGCTTTGCTGAACTTAAACACAACACATACAAAACACAGTTACGAGGCTACCTATGTGCTCTAACAGTGGTGTTAGATGCTTATTTTGGCTCTGTGCTTTTGTACAGTGATAAAAGTTGAAGACATTTCAGAACTATTAAGCAACAGTTAATACAATTATGAAAATAACACAATATTTTCTGTGCATATGGAACAAGCATTTTAAAAAAACTAAGTACAGAAGCTTTAAAACAAAAGTATGTCAGACCTGTGCAAGCATTAGTAAAAAGCTTAGCTCTTGAAGTTTTTTCCATCTGTAAATCTTGAAGTTTTTATTCCATACACAGAAGGCAAGAACATTTTATATAGCCAAAGGGGACATAAATGTTAAATTTTCTACTCGTACAGGACTCACTCTCTTCAGCTATGATGGGACTTTACAGTTCTAACTGCTACTACCAACCTTAAGGGACAGAATAGACAGTCACAGGTTGGTATGATGACAGGAGCTTTTACACCTGCCAGTAGTCTCCTTCTTTTCAAGTGAAAAGTCTCCCTTTTCACTTGAGCAACCCTCCGGGGCTTAGATATGCCACCTTGGAGTCAAATGGACCTAAACTACTGGTGCAAAGAAATCACATATCCCATGGGAGAGTCCGGCTCTACTTTTGCAATCATTCTGAGCCAAAATAGAAGACTGTAACACAGAATGACAGCAGCCAAATGCAAACTTAACTTTTATGGCAAAACACGAATTTGTAAAATGTAGGGATAAAATCCATTCTGTAAAGAACACACAGTTTAACTTTAATCAAAACAGAGAAGTAACCAAGTTTAAATGCTGGCACTTGGATGAACTATCCTGGGAGAAAAAAAAAAAACAACTTCACAAAAAAACCCCACCAAAAAAACCCCCAAAAAAACCAACAAGCAAACAAAAAAACCCCACCAAAACAACCAGGAAATACTGATACAACAGCAACCAAATACAAACTGTTCATGAATATATCAAGCTCAGAAAGGGTAATGGCTTTGTTATAATAATGGGATTTACCAGTCCCAGCTCAGTTTCTAGTTCAGTTACTGAAAACTCAAAATGTGAAGTACAAATAAACAATCCACTAATATAATAACCTCAATGAGTGCCCTGAAATGGTGTCCTGTAACCAAGACTGTGATTAAAAGACAAAACTATCTTCATTATCCTTTGTCCCACTGTCATTTTGCTATCTATCTTTAAAAAGGCACTTCAGTGGACAGAATAGGGAAGTGGAAAAATTCCTAGAAGAGATGTAAATACTATTATTTTTTACCTGTTTATGAAAACCCTTCCGATGAAGTTAGAAATACCCATTTAAATCTAAAAGCAATGACGTTTCTAGACTTCAGTACAACTTCCTTCCCCTGAATTTGTAAATAATTTTGACAGTTTTTTTTTTATTTTAATGCATGTTATTTACTTTATTGCCTAGTTTTGTTTTAATTCTGGTATGTGAACAAAGAAGGACCAGATCTGTTGCACAGCTATCCTTCAGTCAATCAATCCTCAACTTCTTCAGTAACACCTAAGGACTAATAAGCATCTTCTAAAGCTTTCCTCTCTACCTAGCTAAGCTTGCTATGCTGTCTGGAGCTGATGCAGTATGGCTGTCACCCCTTTCCTCTCCCTCCTTTAAAGCATGCCACTGGAACATCTAGTGGATGAACATAAGAAAACCACATGTAGCAGTTAGGATTTTGGGAGTTTTGTAACAGGCACATCTGTGTAAATACGAGTAGTAAAAGTAAATGAAATGAGGATCCCACTCAATGACATTTGTTCACATGTAAGCTTCACATAAAAGACAACAGGTTCCCAAAGCCAATGTTCAGATTCACTAATAATGCTTGTAAGTGGTAAGGTGGGTATTTCCCTGAAGACACACTTAAAGTGCTAATCTCTCAAAACTTGTGTCATTGATAGATTCCTAGCACACACATAGATCTAGAAACATGAAGTCCTTTCTCACCTTCTGTCTGATCACCGTTTGCCAACAAGCTATCAAAATTCTTTAGATCTTGGAATACATTGCCACACTTTGAATCATCTGCCTCAGTTATGCTGAAAACATAAGAAAATTAGGGAAAATTAATGTTTCATATATCTTTACATCAGTAAAATAAGATCTTACAAATGGCTCTATGTATGTAAAGGGCTTCATAGAATATATCTACCTCCTGAAGTTTGCATGTTCAACTTCAGTTATTTTACAAGAAGAAAATGTTCAGGTGGATATTAAACACGCTGAGCAAGATGTGGAAATTTTACCTTACAGCATTTGGTAAAATTCCAACAGAAGTATCAGAACACATACAAATAGAAGGCATAACTCCATGCATAACTCAGACTGCAAATTACATTAATGGATTTTTCACTCAGGATTCAACCTCTGGTTAACGGTCTGACTCCAAGTCACCCCTAATAGTAGTAATAAGTTATGTAACACAACTCATTCAAAGAAGGTTAACAACTAAAACCTGCCATATTCTTTGTCTAAAATAAATATCAAATAAAGAATATAGCAGTGTCTCAGAATTTTCTTTGTTTTTTGAGATATTCTCAGGCAGTTCTTGCTTGTGATCTAAAAGCTAGATGTATATTTTTTTATTGGTTAAATGATGATTTCTTTTCCACTTCTATTTTCAAAAACTTTGTAACAAAATTTCATACAGAGGTTTATCATCTTAATATATGCCAGTAATTCAGCCGCAACAGCTAAAGTTTCTCCTACCATCACATTCAACTTGAGGGAATTTAGAAGCTAAGCTCCAACCAAGTTTCAATGGCTCCTTAAAAAAGCCAACCCAAATAGGAAATAAACCAGCATATCAGGGTCTGACATCTGGAGTTTGTACTCTATTCTTTCTGAAACTTGCTGTAGGGATTGTACATATTTTAACACTGAAGTGTTTATAGATCACATCTACCAAGGCAAAATTTCCAATTTGTAATTCCAGACCATGACTGACAAAAAACCGCATGCATAACTTCCACATATAAATTGATTACTGTTTACAATAGCCTTCAGGAAAAAGCTTTTATAAGTATGCTACATTTAGAGGCTGCAATAAAACAATAATGCTTTTTATTATTTTTCAGGTAGATATGTCATTGAAAATAAAACAGTAAAATGAGAAATTAATTATGCTGGTGTTTTCTCACTTAATAGACCAATTACAAAGACTGCCAGGAGGAACACTGAGTTAAACTAAACCAGTTAAGAAAAGCATTTCTAGCAAAGCTAACTTAATTTCCTTATTCTTAGGTGTGAATAAAACAAAAGAATGTATTAAGAACTAAACTCAAACAGAATAAGCAAATTGAATAAGAAAAATATATTTCACTTCTCATTAAACAGCCTCTTTCTAACAAGACCATGAAGCCAATGGTTGAAAACAATATTGACTGGAATCAGGTTTCCCTTATTCAGCTATCCTAAAATGGGAGTTACAGACAAGTTTAGTGCTTAGCCATTAAGCACTATTTGCTATGGGGAAAGCCATAAAGTATCTAATAGACTGCAAAATTAGCAGTTTGCAGGAAGCAAGTAAGGATACCTGAAGAGAAGCAGCATATCCCTTCCTGCTTCTAGAAAGCAGGGAGAAAAGCACTAAATTGAACTGCAGGAAGGAAAAAGTTTAAAAACACTTACCATAAATGTGAAGGTCTTTCTCCATTTACTACCTGATAGAGATTCTCCAGTAATTTTTCATCCCAGTAGAGGTCACAAAACTTTTCACAAATTCTATTGGAGAATATGCCAAATCTAATTTCCTTTAAGTTTAAAATGAAGTTACCTTGTTAAAAAGAAAAGAAATGAGCGAAATAAACATTAACAACAATATTCTTACACATCAGTGATGATAATCTACAGAACAAAAGCTATATACCCATATCAAAAACTTCAATTCCATTCTCTAGATAGCCATCAAACGCAAACTCTTCTTGTATAAGATGAACCACTTCCTGTAGTAAAGTGTCACTTGTTCTGTTCTGCTGGGACAGGGCTTCAGCGTCAAAGAGATGAGAATTTTCTTGATTCACTGAGGTACATGGTGTGTATCCTTGTTCAGTGAAAATACTGTCTACATTGGCAGCGCACTCAATTTCTTGGCAGGTGGTGTGAATAACTGGGTTACTTTTATGAAACTTGTTCTGTGTATTAGCAGTCTCGCAGTTTTGCACTTCATAAAGGGAACCATCGTTTTCTGTCTGCGTGCTTATCTTATAACTTGCAATAGTACTTGAAAGTAGCACTGGCAAACTATGATAGCAATCATAAGCAATTCTTGAACGAAGAGGTTTATTTGGTATTTGCTCTGATACAGCTAAATGTACTGGTACAAATGTTGTAACTCTTTTCTCAGAGTCCTGTTTGAGAATGATGTTACTTATATGAAGAAAATTAGAAGAAGTAGGACAAGCTGAGGAGTTTGAAGCAACTTCAGGTAATATGCTCTTTTCCTGTAGAATATGTGAGGAATCAGATGGTGTCGGTAAAGTAACTATAGAAGTAAATGCATTCCTTGGCTTTTGCTCTTCTGAAGGTATTTGGGATGAGTGGCCTGGAACTTGTAAATCACATTCATGTATTTCAGGTTCAGCAGCATCTGCGTCCTCAGCAGCACAGTTTTTAGAGTCGTCTGTAAATCCTGATTTGTTGTTGTCCATGTGTTTTTCTTTTCTTGTCTCTTTCTTGAATTGCTCAGAAACTGGTGTGTGAATCTCTCTGAAAAGGAAAAAGAATTATTTTTGCTGACAATTCCAGTAGACTTAACAATTAATTGTCAAGTTTAGCTCATTCTGCTTTAAGAGATACTAACTTTGTTATATTTTCATTTTGTTGCAGAATAATAGGCTTGAAGTGAGTTGCAGGAGAGGTGAATGCAACAGGTAATGTAGCTTTCTCGCAATTTAGAGAAATCTGGCATGGTACTGGTCCTTTAACTGCTACAAGTTTACTCTCACTTGTAATAGGCACAAATCCTAAAATCAAAAACACAGAAAGATGAACAATATGTATAACATAAATGTAAGGTAAATAACAATAAATTCAGAACCCCCCCCAACAAACCCCAAAACCATGCACCTAAGAAAATATTACATAGAGATCTGATCTAGAGAACATTAAAAGTAAACATGTCAGTTTATGCTTACCTAGACTTGACTCCGAAGGGTCCATTTCATGTCTTTCGTTTTTAAATGCAAAAGCAACATGATCTTGAGATGAGATTATGTCTTTCTCAACAGCCTAACAATTAAAATTGAAGTCCAAGCTGAATTTATTAGCTTCTTTTTTTTTTTTTTTTTTTTTTATTTTATTCCAGTTCAAATTACTTCCAAAAAATCCCAAACCAACCCAACACCCATATAAATCTAGAATGTTGCAAAGCAGCAATCTAGTCATGCTAAGGTGGAGAATTAAAACAAATGGCATACAAAACTCTAAGGACTTTTAGAACCATTTGGAAAACTCTGTTTCAAATCAGAACTTTTAGGTAATCAAAGGTTTGAACAAAGTTAGTTCCATGGATTGACTGAACACTCCATGCATTATATACACATAAACAAACGGAACAACAGTTACATATTGATATCTTCTATTCTGATAAGAGGAGTGGTAAATGAAAGAGAGACTACAAAATTAAGTCACTAGCTCTTCACCTGTACAGAGTGTAGAGTCAGGGCAGCAAAATCTGGGGAGTGATCACTTCAACAGCAAGAACTAGAAAAAAATCACTACTTAAAGGCTATTTGAAGATAAATCAAAATGTAACTATACTTGCAGGGGATGAAAGTCTTACTGGAATACAATTTACAGAATTAATTTAAAAATAGTAGAGAAGTGAAAAAGAGTAGCGCACTTACCTTAAAGACAGATTTATTCAGCAATGCCAAAATGTTTTTGCTGTTTACGCCTTGTTCAAAAAAGTAACGACTGCATATCTTATTAAAAAAAAAAAAAAAAGAAGTCATAATTTCCAGTCAGTAAAAAGTTTTCAATCAAGTGGGAGGTTATTGGACAAAGGCAAAGTCAAGCTATGTAGTCAATTGGAAATAATCAATGGGAAATAATCTAAGTTCAGGATGTCTTATGAACCCATTCCAAGTACCTTATTGACAATTTCAATATAAATTAAAAACACACCCCTCTGCTGTCCCTAGGGAGGTAACTTATAAAACAACCTCCACAGTGGCATATTATGATTTAATTAGATATCAGTTTATTACCAAAATAAATCAGTATTTTCATATTCAAATTGCTAAAATAATACTTAGACAAGTAGATTACACATAAAATTGCTTAAATGTAATAACCTTAATTGCATCAGCTAGAGAAGGTCTTTCTTCAGGGTTTTTTCTTGCCATATCCAGAAGAAGTTTTTTAAATTTTCTTGGCAACGCTAGTTTGTGACTGGGGGGAACACTGGATTTTGCAGCCATCCACAGAACTGCAGCAACACCATAAATGCAGACCTGGTATAAAGTAAGAGAAAGGAAAGATGTAAACAGACCAAAAAAAAAAGCTTCTACTTCAAAACCAATTCCAGCAAATTATCCAAAAATTTCCCTCTTTCCCCACACAAATAATAATGTCTAGGGCTTCCAAAGTACAGATTACATTTGGCTGTTGATGAAAATCCCTGCCCATTAAAAAAAAAAAAGCCATTACGCATACAGGGCAAATAATAGTAGCTAATTTTCTACTCTTAGAGCAAAAGCCATAATTTGTCTTATCCTTTCTCTAGGAAAATTCTTCAGGAAAAAAGTGTTTTTAGAATAATTTTGAAGAATTCCTTTCTCATGTAAAAGTTAAAAATGCTGCAAGCCTTAGAGTTCTACCATAAAACCTGACCAGCTGTAATTTATATGAAAAGGTCATGATAATTCAGCAAGTAAATGGCACACAGTAATTATGAGCTGGCCAATACAAGTCATATTTTACACAGACGATTGCACGTATCAGAAGAATGCAGTACTGTATATTCATTTCAGTAATTACTGTGCCATCTGCAGACAGACCAACTGAAGTTGTCATGATGAAGGAACTCTAAAAGTACTTGATCGTCACAATCTTTCCTGTTTTCTTTGAAGAATAAAAGAGTTTGAAGAACACAAAGAGTTGTGGTCAATGGCTCAATGTCCAGCTGGAGACCACTAATGAGCGGTGTCCCTCACGGATCGGTGTTGGGACCGGTCTTGTTAAACATCTTTGTTGGTGACATGGACAGTGGGATTGAGTGTGCCCTCAGCAGCTTTGCTGATAACACCAAGCTGTGTGGCTCAGCTGATACACTGGAGGGAAGGGATGCCATCCAGAGGGACCTTGACACACTTGTGAGGCGGGCTGATGCCAACCTTATGAAGTTCAACCATGACAAATGAAAGGTCCTACACCTGGGTCGAGGCAATCCCAGGCACAGCTACAGATTGGGCAAAGAAGAGATTCAGAGCGGCCCTGCAGAGAAGGACTTGGAGGTGTTGGTTGATGAGAAAATGAACATGAGCTGGCAGTGTGCTCTTGCAGCCCAGAAAGTCAGCTGTATCCTGGGCTGCATCAAAAGGAGCACGACCAGCAGGTTAAAGGAAGTGATCGTGCCCCTCTACTCTGCTCTTGTGAGAGCTCACTTGGAGTACTGTGTGCAGTTCTGGTGTCCTCAACATAAAAAGGACATGGAACTGTTGGAACAAGTCCAGAGGAGGGCCACGAGGATGATCAGGGGACTGGAGCACCTACCTTATGAAGATAGGCTGAGAAAGTTGGGGCTGTTCAGCCTGGAGAAGAGAAGTCTGCGTGGAGACCTAATAGCAGCCTTCCAGTACCTGAAGGGGGGCTATAGGGATGCTGGGGAGGGAAGTTTCATCAGGGACTGTAGTGATAGGACAAGGGGTAATGGGTTAAAACTTAAACAGGGGAAGTTTAGATTGGATATAAGGAGGAAGTTCTTTACTGTAAGGTTGGTGAGGCACTGGAATGGGTTGCCCAAGGAAGTTATGAATGCTCCATCCCTGGCAGTGTTCAAGGCCAGGTTGGATGAAGCCTTGGGTGACGGTTTAGTGTGAGGTGACCCTGCCTATGGCAGGAGGTTGGAACTAGATGATCTTGAAGTCCTTTCCAACCCTAACTATTCTATGATTCTACAATTCTATAAGAATTACAATTTTCAGACAGAGCCAGATTTAGCTACTTAATGCTTAGTTTACATATATTAGTACTACAAATGCAATTTTGACGAAGTTAAAGCACCATGCTTCTTCAAATTGCCTCTGAAAGATTAAAAATGACAGAAACCTAAGCACAGTACTGAATAATGTGGTCCCATAGAACAATGTTTTCTAGCACTTTTTTGACCAAAGTAAACAGCAATGAACACAACATAACAAGGAAGTTCACTATAATGAAAATAACCTGTGAACCAGCTGAACTGTTGAACAAAAGCTACTAGTAGATACAAAACCACCTGAAGTAGGAGAAAGCAGCTCCACCAAACAAAAAAAAAATTCTTCCCCTTAAGCTCAGAATTCCAAGAAATCAGTGGAATCACAATTCTAACCTATATTTATCTATTTAGAAAAAACAGGTCAGCTTATTCTATATATAATGCTGCTGATAAGCAAGTCAAAAAGATTAATTTTCTAAAGAAAAAGAATAAAGCATAAAGACTTTAGAGTTACTAATTCCTACTGTCTGGTAAAACTGCTGTATTAGATTTCAGGGTTAGCTCAAGCTTCTGAAGCCTCTGAAAAACCTGCATGGTGGATCACAGCAGTTTAAGAAGGAAAAGCAATTTTAAATAAGATATATAAACATTTTCTAGCTACAGATAATTTTACCAAAAGTCAAACTCTGTCTTTAGTAGATTTTTTTATAAGGTTTTTTTTCTAATTCATGACTACGGTGTTTAATTTTAAAGAACTCATGGGCAAAAGGTACTTATTAGGTAACATTTTGTCTTGTTACATTACAGAAAGGTACCATGAATTATTTTTTCCTAACCGCTAAGATCACTGTAGTACAGTTTGCTATTCAGATGCAGTTGCAGTGGAAACACATACCCGCCTGCTATTTATTAGCATATTTATCATCCCTGCTCCAAGAGCTCCTTATGGCTTATATCTACAGCAAAAAGCTCTAGGAAAATTGTATTGGTAAAAGACAGTAATTCATAGTGTTCGCATAGTAAAAATATGCTGTAGTGATATTTTACACAGTCTTCCAAATAAGCTAAATGTTTGGGCTTTAGCCTAGACAGTGTAAAATGCCAATCTTAGCATGACCTCCAGAGAGTGAAAACATGACTCCAAAGTCTGTCTTATTGCTAACAAACTAAAACAATTATTAAATTGTTTTAAAATTTAAATTTGTTTAAAAAAATTAAAATTGTTTAAAAACAAACTAAAAATTATTAAATTATGGAAAACTACGGGTTAAGATTTTTGGCAGTTACTCCAACAGTTTTGGAGTGCATAATTATTTTTCAAAAGCAACTAATTTTATGGCAGATCAGTATACAAAACTCCAGAGATAACGAAGAAATATAGGGGGAAATGAGAAACATTATCAGAATCGTAGAAGAGTTTAGCTTTCTTCCTCAAGCAGCAGAAGGATGCAACTGTCTTTTGATAAAATGCAATGCATAGCAACCTACATAACCTATCACATTACCTTCTCAGTATTCACATACTCTTCTTCAATTTCAGGAGCTAAGTAAAATATATCACATGATTCTAAATGAGAAAAGAAACAAGAAACAAAAAGTAAGATGTTTGCTTTCTTCTCCACTCAGCCTCAAAAGAAATAAAAGCAGAGCACACAATGTATTAGTTTACCGTCAGCTTTTGGGGCAGCAAAGAGGATACTTCCATGGCAGTCAATCAGCACAGAGTCCAAACATAACACCACTGCAAAACAAGACACAAAAGGGCAGGGCATAATAAATATCTGTCTTGTAACTATTTGACAATAATACAAATAAATAATTGAAAAAATAATTTGTAGTGTCAGCAATCACCCTATGATAAATGATGCTAAATAACACTAATGCTAGAACAGACACCACCCAGTAAAGAGACAATAGATGTCTTATCTCCCAAAGCAATTCCTGCAGAACAGAAAAGAAAGTAAAAATGGGATCACAATAAATAAAAGGGCCTAGAACACCAGAAGTTTACTCTTTTTATAGCCAGCATTGAAAAGGAAGGCCAAGAAAGGAACAAAGCAGAAAAAGAAATACAACAGCTACATGTACGCTAGTATTCTCACAAGGTACCAATAAAGACAGTCCATTTATCTTATGCTTTTAATCTCTCCTTTCTTCTGTTCTCCAACCCCACCAAATGCAGGGTCATTATCTGGAAACAGTTGGGACATATGTGAGCAGATGCAGAACACATCAAGGTGGGACAGGATATGGAGTCCAGTTTTGCACAGTTATAATTGCACACACTGAAGAAGTGTTACATGGATTGCTATTTGCAAGGCCCTGAAATTTTCCGTAGTTAGGAAAGAAATAACTGACTTCTAAAACTATTTTAAGTTATCTGAGGTCCTCAAGAACTTAACATTAAGATCATGAAATTGTGTTATACAATCTCAGTGTTGAAAAACTTGTGGTAAGACTACATTTACCTGTATGATTTCTTCAAAGTACACTGTAATTTAACATGTTTCAACATAATAAGCTGACTGGTTAGCAATATAGTCCTGCTGTAGACTACCATCTAATACATCGTTTTCATATTAATAAATGTAGTAGAATAGATTCTTTCATTAAGAGGTTAACCATTAAATTTATTGACTATTAAATAATATATTGAAGAAGCTTAAGAGTAAAACATTTTTATTAAATAATAAATTGAAGACATCTAAGAAAATTAAAATAACAAAGAAAAGAAATAATCCTTTTGTAGTTATCTGTATACAACACATCTAAAGCCACTAAATTGCTCACAATGCTTAATGTAAATACAGGCTTGCCTACTACCTTCAATAATACTTAAGCTGGACCTGAAGTATGTGCTTTGAAAAGCAAAGCTTCTCAAAATGGAAACCTTAACAAGTTATTTTTGTAGAGGCAGCTCCTCTGAGAACAGTTCATGCTTTCTGTCTTTGCTTCTCAAAAGAGTTATGCCTTTGGACCTGAATCTGCAGCAGTTTATGCTAACCAATTCTAAATGACAGTGCAACATGAGAATTCTCACCTAGGTTCATTAAAGTGCCTATGAGCAACATATAGGCTACATCTTCTGCTAAGAGGAAAGGAAATATGTTAAGTCTCATTGGGGGGTATAAATCCTCCTGCAGCTTTTGTAGCAGGACTGAATTAAAAAAAATACGTGGAGAAGGGTATATTTTCTTACCCAGCTGATTCCTGCTTAGGATAACAAAAAAAGTGTAATCAGGAAGGATTTGTAGGAAAAGGCTGTTTATGTGAACAAATCATAAATAATCCAGCTTGTACCATGTTTTATATTTTTAACTATGACTCATCAGCTACCAATCTTACTCTACTGGTGTTAAGGCAAAAGATATTTTAACAAATATCCTTTTATATGATATCAGCTTCACCTTTAATTAGTTAGTATTATTCAAAAGGAACGGTGAGAACACTTTATGGGTGTACGTGGGGGCACAGAAGTAGTGACAACACTGTGAGTCATTCCACAACGCACAATTACTCTCAGAACAGGCAGAGAATCCTGAAAACAATATTCAGCTTCGAGGTAGTTTTATTTGTCAAATATGGAATTTATGTAAGGTGCCTTCCATTTAGTGGTTTGTATCATTATGTTCACTTTTATAGCTACATAAGTTTCAGATCACAACTCAGTCTTTTGCATTTTGAAGACTTGCATATTCTGGGTGCATGTAAGTATGGTAATAGAGGCTGGCTAGGCATACTAAATTAGAATCTGAGTCATTATGTGCAATTATTTGAAACCTTCACAAACACTAGCACCATGCTATAAGGCTGAAATAATCCTTCTGTTGCAAGGTATATAAATGCTTAATTTTAAGGCTAACATTGTTTAAAGTGCTCAGAAATCTCCATTTATGGTCAATTTCCTTTTTAACAGTTTTATATCACACAAGATAAAACAGCTGAAGCTGAAAACCAAAGTGATGCAGTAAGTTCTGTGCCTCACTATCCAATTGCTTATATTCAGCTATAGACTTCAAGCTCATCCTTGCCCAAACCATCAATATTAGGCTTTTTAAATCGAGAAAAATAAAAGGCAGGGGGTGGCAGCGGGCACCTCAGTTCTGTTTATCAGAACAGCTACAGACTGATTATTAGCACAAGCTAAACCAACATTCAGAATGCCTATGGAAATTTAGGATGGTCTTCTCCCAAGTTACACACAACACATTTCAATTCTCCCAAAGGACAGTTCCCCATTGCTCTCTCTGAAGCTGACTTCTGATAATTCTCCTATAAACTGAAGCATAGGAAATGTGGAAGGAGTAATGTCATGTCAAGACCCTGGGCGCTTTAAACTAATGAAGACCTGTATTATCAAAAATACATCAGGAAGCATTTGTCACAAAGGAATCCAGGCAAGAGAGGAAGTTTTATATTTACATATACAACACTTATTATGCTTTCAACTTAAAAGTCCCAAGTGCTTAGTAGTCACAGTACAATTTCTCCACCCCTGAAATGTCTGAACACAAAATCTGTTTCACAGCTTGAAGTCATAATGATTTGTTTCCCCATCAAAAGAATAAAGACATTCCTCTATATAAGGAAGATAACTCCAAATTGAGTAAAAACTCTAACCCACAATTTGAGAGAATGAAATTAGAAACACTGCTTGTTAATTTTTCTGTACACAAAAATCAAAGTTGAGATATTAACAACTAACACAATAAAGAACACAATACAGTAAACATGAAAAACTAAGCAAATATTTTAACATTTTTAAGACTATACCTGGATAATCTCCACAAGTCTGCAGAGTACATAAACACTCATGACATAATGCCCAGAGTTCATAGTCTTTCAGGGGTTTACCATACCAGGACAACAGGATTTTTAGAGAGATGCACTGAAATAAAAGGAGTGAGGATGCAGCAAGTTATTAAAAATTATCACAAACGAAGTTTACTGATGCAATGAAAAAGCAAATCTTAATATACAACACACTCACCTAAAAAGCATTGAGGTATTTACTGCACTTACCAGTAATGAACTAATAATACTTCTTATTTAAAGTGTTATATATATATTAGTATTGTATGTTATTGAAAGTGTATATAACATACTTATTGAAAAAGCATTGCACAGTTAGCTAGCTGTATAGATGAACTAGTAGTTCTTTAAACATGTAAAAAAAGTGGAATCCAAATAAAATTTCAGCCAGAATAAAAGTCTTTCAAGAAAAATTAGCTGTTTGGAAGCTCTTTCTTGTCATACTAAGGAAAGACTCTTAGGATGTTGAAGACGACAATTAATTAGAGGTGACACCTAGACTTAAAAACAGAAAACTCCAAGTGATCACCACCAACAAAAAAATTCCACATTTGAACCCTGATTTACCCTGACAGTTTCATTACACATCTTACCTTAAAGATTTCATCAACATTTGTTGCTCTTCTGTGAAAGACGTTAACAATGTTGACAGAATTAACGACTGGTTTATTTGAATTCCAAGCATGTTCTGCTTTTAATCACTGGCTGCTCAGTTTGCAGCAACAGAATTTGTTTTTCTGGCTATGGATTTAGCTTTTGATACCTGGCATAATATATTTATGTAACAGATCCTGCTCCAGGAAACTCACTGTTCTTCAGAAAATCAATTTCTCAATTTCTTTTTTGGGGAGATGAATATAAGAATTTGAAATTGATAGTATGGTACAGACACCTTCCCAATCAACCTGTGCTAATGAAGAGCTTATCGCTACTAGGGGCTCTTGGCATCAGTTGGACCTTATGATCTCCACCAACCAAAGGAACAGTAAAAGATCCACAGTAGGCAGAAACACCTGGGGTAGAACCAACACATTCAACTATTTTTAAAAACAGCACCACACATTTTCTGTTGCATATGCAGCCCAAAGATTGTAAACTATCTGTAAATGTCAACTTCTGGCCACAATGGGGAAAAAGACTACTAGAAGCAATTCAGAATTAACTCGGGGGGGGGGGGGGGGGGGGGGGGAGAAAAAGAAAAAACCCCAACAAAACAAAAATGGAGCACAGGAGACAAAGAAAGATTAAAACCTCTGAACTGTTCCGTTGTTTTTACAGACACCTTTATATTCCAATCAATCTTTGCAAAATCTAAGCAGACTAAGGGTCTCTCTCACACACAATGGTAGTTCATCATTACATTTGGCACATCAGTCTCTTCACTGCCATTTAATGCAGTCAATTTTCCATTATCCTGGCTATGAAACACTCATCAGGGAAGAACTATTTGGATTTTATTGTAAAATACATAATGAACAGACTACTGCATTAACTTTCAAGATTGACAAACAGAAATAGCTTCCTTGTGATCTTTGGGGAGGAGAAAAAGAACCGCATTTCTGCAGCTGAAACTTTGCTGTTACTTCTTAACAGAAGACCTTTTCAAGGAATGTAATACTTCAGGCTCATATTGTTTAAATATCCCTTGAGGGTGATCCAGATAAACTATAATTTTTAACAAGATGTGCAAAACACACCTTTTGATTTACATAAAATGTTTTATATTCTGCCTACCTCCAACTTACATAAAAATTAGTCTGGTACTTTTATTCTCCTACCCTCCATTGTGGCACATCACAAAAATTAGTAACTTCAGCATAGACAGATTTGAAGGCAAGTAATATGGTTAAGCTTCATTCTAAATTTTGCTATCACCAGCATCCTGGCATGCAAAATTCTTTCATCAGTGTGCTCCTTCATTATATCTAGACAAGTAAGCTCTTGAACTGTCTGATAAAAAGACATCAATCCCACAGCAGGAAGGAAAAGGACAGATAGTCAGAAGAATTAGTCTAGAGAATATTCAAGATAAAGCTTCATACTTGAGTGATTACTATCCCTGACCAGTGCTGCATTCCCTGCTCCACAGCACCCTAGTTCTCATGTGCATCAAGTGTCTTTGCTCACAGACACTTTACAATGAAAGAACAGAAAAATTTTCAAATTCACCCTGCACAGCTGACATGAGAGAAATCAAAAATAGAAATCCTACAGGCTGACTTGAACATTACAAAGGTTTTGGAATTTGGGAGTATTTTTGTAATAAGTACACACCACTGCCACATGTGTTTTTGAAAGAGAATCCCCCCCTCTTGAAGTTCATGTTCCTAGAGGCTCTAAAAGCTGCAGCAGAAAAAAGATGGACTTCCTCTATTCCATATACAAATCACCTCTCACTTCAGGACAAGGTGATGAATGGCTAGCTAGGGGGAAGAACCACCTCTCATTAAATTAGAGACTGAAGTCAGTTGTACAGCAGAAAGCTGAAAGGCATTTCCCATCACTTCTGGGATGATACCCAAGCTCTCTAGTGAAAGAAAGAAATGACAGAAAGAAATTTAAGCACAGCAGAAAACTGGGAACAAGCCCTAAGAGGAGCAGCAAAAGTTTATGATAAGAAAAAAGGAAGTGTCAATGATAGATAACAGAAGATGAAAAAGCACCAGAAAAAGTCTGTTTCAGAAGGAAAAAATGATGCAGGAAAAGCAAATCTTAGCAGAAGCGAGGATCACTGCCATCCGCAGGATGGCCAAATTAACCTGAGTCAGGAGAAAGAAAAAAGAATGTAGTTACAGGTTGGTGAACTTTATTTAAATGTATACCCTCGTTGTTTCTCTCTGGCAAGCATCCTAAAGAATGAGCTTCAAATATTAATATTGCTACCTAGCTGTTTCTCCGGTGATACTAATAGCTAACTGTATTGGCATCATCTCTTATTATAATTCAAGTCTCTCCCAACCTTGACCATACCAAGAGATTATTTTCGTTCTTGAAAATGAAACAAAATGCAAAAACCAACCAAAAATCCAAAACAAAAATATCCACAGCCCCCTCCCCCAAAAAGAGCCAAAAAAAAAAAACAAACCCCAAAAAACACCAACACCCGCACATAAAAATCTGAACCAAAAAACAACCCAAGAAGGTAATTCTTCTAGTGTTCTAATTATTGAAACTGCTCACCTTCCTACACCAGAAAGAGAATTCTGGAAGACTTCATCTGAAGACTGAGGGTTCAGACCTGCTGGGGATTTGTCCTAACACTTTATAAAAGTTAGAGGTGCATGATAAGACATGTTTTATCACACATTTACAGCTGTGATGAAAAACGTGTGCAGTCTGGTTAAAATAGTTTCCACAGGAAAAATAACACACTTTTCAACTTCAGGTTATGAGGCAACTTTTATTTAAGCCTCAAACCTCAAAGGTATTTAACACAGTGCACATTTGAATTCTACTGAACTTCTTTATGGTCTGGTAAACACTTAAGTGTAAAATTTTTTTATTTAGGCATGTCTGATGTTTGGTTGTTATGTTTGGGTTTTTTCTATATGCAGTTCTCTGAAGCACAGCTATTACTATTCCCTACAACTTGAAAAAACCTCACTCAACCACCAAGAAAAAAAAAACCCCAAAAAACAACAAACTGACACACTAGAAAACATGATTAAATTTTTTTAGTCAAAACACATGTAGCATGCATTGTTCATTAACCATCTGTTCAGACATTTTAGCAAAGCAAGCTCAAGACAATTGTTCAGCACCCATAATGCCTCAAATCCACTTCATTTAAAGTATTAAAGTTGTTTTAATACTGACATTCAAATATTTATTAATATATTAGCACCAGCGGAATTGCAAAGAGCAAACAAAATTATAATCCAGTGCCTCTTCCTGAATTTTTTTCAGTGTACTTAAACTGACCTTTACATAACAGAAATTTTATAATCCAGTTTTAAGTAAAGTTTTTTGCAGCAGTTTCGACAAAAAATTATGAAAAAGCCAAATGACTGATTATTGCCTATAGCTACAAACTGGTGACATTTTGTTTTATGCCAAAAGGATTACTTTTTAAGCCTCACTTGTTTTGTTTGGGGTTTTTTTTGGTGGTGTTTTGGTTTTTCTTTGTTCTGACCCCCCAAAAAAAGTGGTGTTTAGCTCTTCAGATCATTTAACAGATCTTTTATTTCATTGTGGGTACCAGAACAGTAAAATCAAAGTGTTTTAATAAAAGTTTTATATATTCAGACTATGACAATGTACTATATTTTATGAATATAATGCTGGCATTTTAAACGGCCAAAACAAGCAAGCTTTATCATTTTTCTTTTCTTAATAAATACTGTTCTGGGAATTGACAACTTCCTTCTTTCAAGTGTTATTTCCCCAGTGTTCAAGTGTCATTCTCTAGCTGCATGGCTTTTCACTTCTCTCATGCTTGACTAGATAGGAATAACCAACAGAAAATAAATGTGTATATGCCAGGCTCCCACTAACCCTTCTCATGTAAAGGCCATAGCGTTCGAATCACGGATAAATATTTAAAAGCATTAGAGATGAGACACACCTGATTGGAATGAAATTGGTTAGAGAAATAAAAGATCCCCACTCAAACTTGAAGTGAAAAATATTTATTTAAGCATGCAAAACTATAAAAATTACTAGGAAAACCCTCACAAGATACATTGCAGTAGCCAGACAAGCAAGCAAGTAGTTTTAGTAATGCTTACTAGCAGTAAAGCACACAACATTAAGAAGCAGTGTTGGAGTATTGGAAAAATACTATCCACTGGAGAAGTATTGACAGGCAAGAAAAACTGTCTGTTCTCCAGAGCAGACAAGGTTGATCTTCAACCGGATGGGACTGGTATTGCACTTCTCTAAAGAACAAGAAATATTTAAAGAGATGCTAGTGGTACTATTTCAAGAGCTCTATTTGCAGCAATCATGCTTATCTGTTATAGAAAAGTAGTGAAAGAGCAGCACTGTAAATCTGAAGGGTTTTTTATTTAGCCCAGAAGATAAAAATCACATTAGCTGGGGCTTCACACTTTTTGTGCCTTTGCATAAATGAAAAAAACTCTCAGACTCAAGTTATACCTTCTTAAAAACAAAAGAAAACAAACAACCAAAAAGCACCCATACATTTTTAGGCATTTGGTAAAATTCTGACACAGAGAAATGAAATGAAAGGTAAGTTGAAAGAGACATTAGTTGCAACTTTTCACATAAGGGATAGCACAGTATGGCTTTATTTTTGCAATTGTCAGAAGGTAAGACAGAGGCAGAAACTGCTGTTTCAGAAGCCTGAGGAGTAATATTTCTTGCCAAAAGAAGAAAAAGAAGCTGAAAACATTAACACCCCTCCCCTTTCCTCTAAGACAACTTATAATAGTCTGCCATGCCTCACTTCTACCAAGAAACCTGCTTACTAAGAAGAATGAAATTCTGTTCAAGCTGAAAAAAACCCATTTTATTTAAATTGATGATGAAACAGTTGAGGGGAATTTCAGAAGGATGGCAGAATAACCTGAAAACACATTCTTGTTTACTTTTCCGTGTGCCAATCTGTAGTGCGGCTGTAGGAAAAGGGACATTTTTTACATCTTTTAAATCATGCAAGTATTTTAGAAAACTCTAATTCTGAGCAAGGTTATTTCCTCAAAAGTATCTTCATGTACCCAGACTTAAATTTTTGTCCTGGTAATCCAGTAAGGACAGAATACAGGTCTTATTTCAACAGATTTTTTCCTACTTAAAGAAGGACCCCTATCACTACACTCAATTTATGTTGTTAAGTGATGACAGCTTATACACCACACCTCTCTAGTTAACACAGAAGCTTAAGTAAGCCCACTTCCACCTCAAGGCAAGTGACTTAAGTATGGTACCTTTATTTCATGGAAGTAAACCCCCCCAAAACAACCAAACCACAACCACAAAACAAAACAAAAATCCAAACCAGCAGCAGTAGGGTTTTATAGTGGTCTGATAGTCTTATCCTAGCCATCTTCTCCATGACAAATAAACATGCAAGATAACTCCTAGGTTTATACAGTTTAGCATTAAAACATAAAAACTCCACTCAGAGGAAAGACTTGTACTTCAGATGGCAGTTTTTTCTGTTCCTTGAATACTAAGACATATCTATATTTCTGTTTACTAATAAACTTTCTCACAAGATGTCAGCGATTGAAATTACTATGATCCTTGCTAGAAACACAAGTACATCTACTAAATTAAGAGGTTCGTGTAAATCCAGAGTAGCAAGTGACATAGGAAAAGCAGAAGACTTGGGACTCTTCTGAGTATGTTAGGCTGCATAGTGCAGAGCTGGGGGGGGGAAGTGTCTACAGTTCAAGCATCTTTTCCCAGAGTCTGAAGAATGCACCTGCAGGATTTAAGAATTAAATAAAGGATTCAATATGCATACAACGAGTAACTCCCTCAGAGGGCAAAATCATGCCATGTGGTACTTATCCATATTTACTGGACTATGAGTTCAACAAGTGTACATGCTGTTGAGAGGAGAAGAGACAGAAAAGGGATAAAAAAATAATTTAAAACAGAATCTTCAATGTTGAACTGATTTTTTTTTTTTAGCTATGATGAACACACCTGATAGTCCTAGGTTACTACTCGTGGATGTGTTCGGGCAAGGTGAAAAGAGGGATGGATGCAGACTGAAAATAACCTTAGGTGCCATTGCACAGGAGGGCTGGAAGACTGGCTTTTAGGCAAGGAGAACAAGGGTGAGTTGACAGTAAACAAGTAAGGAAAAAAAAATCCAGTATCTTCATAATTTTTGTAAATGAAATATTTGAAGTTTGTGCTGCTCATTTTCATCAAGTCACAGCAAGGCTGGACTGTCATCAAGGCTGGCATCAACCACCCACAGTTTTAGCCAGCAGCTTTCCTATTACATGGCTTGTTTACATCTCTTTGAGTGTGGCACAAGAGAAAACCATCTAGTCAGAGACCAAACTTGTCCACCCTGAGAATATGTAACTTGAACAGAGACCACACTACAACTACCTATCAACAAATTCTAGCAGACTAATTATCAGCTCTCCTTCTTTGTATTTGACTATTTATAAAGGTGAAATGCTTGAGACAACATATCCATCATATTGTCCACATATTTGAATTCTATAATGAAATATACATAACAAACACAGAAGTGATAATTTAAGAACACAGAACAGATATAGCATATGTACAGTTTTCAAAAACTTAAATGTACACACAGATTAAAAAGAAAAAAAAAAAGTGGAGTCTTTCCACCTCCTGAAGCAGATGGGATAGGGCCATTGATTTCAATGAGGTCATATTTACAGTCAGGAACTCTGCAATTTTTATAAGCACCTGGGATGCCCACTGCAAGGTAGTGAACTTCATGCACTGACAGTAACAAAGAGTTAAAAATCTACATATGCTTTGGTAATGTTCTCTTACAAATGTAACCAACTTTTATGCAGCTCTAACACACTAGCAATTATACTCCATTTGTAAGAAAAAAAAATTAAGATGAAAGTTGATTTTGCACAGCATAATTTTCACTGTAGCACTTTTAAAGAGGATCACCATGTTTCCAATATCAACTCTAAAACTGTGCAGACTAGCAAAATTAAATTTTCCAGGATGCTAAAGGGGATGAGGAGAAAAAAAAATAAAAATCACACAGTATTTAAGTCATTTCATCTCCACATAAGTGACTACAGCAACTATATAACGAAGACTTTATTTTTACTACCTGCTCATTATTTTTGATCTCTGACCCTCTGCCTCCACAAAGATTATCTTCATTATTGTTTGTACTCATCGCACCGTTGCTTAATTCTGGAGACCTAATTAGGTTTGATCCATATCTGTTCCCACTGGGTTTTGTCGTTAACACTGAAGCCATCTTGCTAAAATGTGGTAAAGAATTTTCATTTGACCCTTGAAAAGTTTCAGAAGAGTCTTCCAATGCCATGTAATTGTCTAGTATTTTTGTTCCAGCACATGATTGATTTGGACCTTTCAGCATACTAGCTGTATTTGGCATTTCAGAGGTAGCATCAGAACAGTCATCTTTGTGATCAGATGAAGCAAAACCTATCTTTTTACCATTAATAAGCAACATATGTTCTTCTAGATTCATGCCAGACACCTGCGTGCATACACATGGAGCTTCTAAATGAAGATCATTAACCTGGTGATTCGTTGGTTCTATTTTTGATGGACTACTTATAGCAAATGAATTAAGATTTCCCTTTGCAAAAGCAACCTCATTATTATTGTCTAGAGGTAGTGACTCTTGTGTTAGCAAGTGATTTTTCCTAGCTAGCGGTCCACTGCTGGTTACAGAAGTAAAAAAGTTATTTGTATCTGCAGGTTCCATTGGTAGCTTTGGAAAGGTTTTAATTTTTCTCAAAGAACCTTTCTTAAAAATGCCATCTCTCTCCAGGTCAGTAACACAAGATTTTATATCCAATGCAACACTAGCAAAACTGTCAGTATGTACTGCATGTTTGTCCTCTTCTGTTCTCTTTTTAGTTTGAGTTGCAAGTTGAGAATGTTGAGTTTTCTCGTTATCCAGATCAATTTGCATTTCCTTTAAACCTTTTTCTCTGCCAGTCACCATAGTAACTATAGAAGAATCCTTATGACAGGTAGCTGTCACATCTTCTACTGCAGACAAATCACCTGCTATGTTGTTTTTCTCATTTGAATGCAATTTAGATCCCAAACTTCTCTGACACATTCTTCCCTTCCACATGTTATCACAGACATCTAGATGCAAAAACAGATGCTTGTATTAAATGCATATTTAAACCTTCTAATCTTTCCTAAAAAATATTTATATTGCTTTTTCTGCTACTACTGTTACATATCTTTAGTATGTTACACAAATTAATTATTTCTGGACAAGTCACTTTTAATCATAAAAGGACACAAAATATATTATGTTCATTAAGAATTGTACTTTTGCTGCTTCCGACCCCCAATCCACAAATAATTAATAATGACTTTTTGATATTTAGAAAGGAACCTATAAGAGAAAGTACACAAACACAGTATTTTAAAAATTATTACATACGTCAGGCAATCTAAAGTTCTAGACCAAATATATTTTAAGGTTACCTTGAGAAGCACCAAATGATTCAATTGAAAGAACTCTTCTTCCAACAGCAGACAGGCTTCGACAAATATTACTTGATGAAGCAACCTTCAGTTTTTCTTCACATAATGACAAAACGCTCTAGAGAAAATTAGTGTTAAATACTTAATTATTAATAATTTGTGAGTTTTGACTAAAGTCAATCATGTTAACTCACACAGTACATCTGAATTTATATGATGTTTTATTGGAGTTTTTTTGTGCGCTGTTCACTATCCTGTGTGTTTCTATTAAGTCACTGAATTAATTTCTCATTTTTACCACAAGCTATCATAAAATTATTTCATATATTTCAAGTTCTAGCCTACAGTAAGAACACTAAGAACAATTGATAAAATTAATATATATGAATAGCATCAGGAAACCACAGGAATCTAGAGTGTGGATTATTTTTTACACAGCCATTTGAAGTGACATATGAAGGATAATAACTGTTTTTATTACCAAAATTACATTATAAGTACATCCTGAATCTTTTAAAGACTTCAAAATACAAATATCTGGAATGTACTGTTACCAATTAGAGAAAGCAGTCATTATCAAATCACAAAAAGAAACATTATTTCATAGCTCTAATCTGTAGCCTGAGTATCATGCAATGGCATTAGCACTGGTCTCACACACAATTAACTACATGCATTCACACATTTGAAAACTTGTCAGTTAGGAAAGGAAGTGAAAGAGTGCTGCCTTGTCAAATGCATACCACTGTTTCCACAGTAACTGTTCCTAAATAAACACTGATGGAACCTCATACAACTCCGATGAGCTGCTCTTACTTTCCCATTAGCCTGCTCAACTGCTCTTCTGCTGCTGTGAGTGGAAGGAAAATACTGGCTCTGCTGGTTCACATACCAGATGATTGAGGAAGGGCAGGAAAAAGTGAGACAGACTTTTTTGGGGGGAGGGGTAGGTGTGTGTTTGTTTGTTTTGGTTTTTTTTCCCCCCTTTTTTTTTTTGTTTTTTTTTTCTTTGTAGCACCCCCCCCCCCCCCAAGAATGAAAATAATCTTTTGACATGGTCACAAAGCAACCTTTGTATATTACCCTAGATCGTCCTTGACCCACTCTATTCTTGGGCTGATGTGAGTAGTCAGCAATAGCTTTCACTGACTGCAGACCAAATGGAGACGGATAGGGAGTACTCTACAATTCCTTTCCTGATTATGCTTGAAAGTGAACAAAAAGAAATACAGGTGAGCTAATCAAGAAGGCTCTGCATCAGGAACGGTCTCCTGCCTGGGTAGTCCCCAACCAGGGAGCCAATATTTGCTTTATAAAAATGAATCTATTAATTCTTCTTCTGCAGCACCCCTTACGTGAAGGATTGATTATAGGTGTTACAGCAATTAAAATATACACTATTAGCTCAGACGGGAAAAAAAAAAGTACACAGCACTACACAGAATTAGATGAACTGAATCCACGAAAAGCTGTATGTGAACAACCGTTACTCTCTGGCTACAGTCTGAAAGTCTGCAAAACAACATATTAAAGCTAAATAACATGTTATCTTGAAAAATTCTTTCTATCTTCAAATTCGTTATGAAAACTAGAGGTATTTCACAGCATAATTCCTGTGCTATTACTTCTAATGGCTTTCTCTCTCTAAACTAAACATTAAATGGGAAGAATCAGTTAATGAGAAAATTTAGATCCACAAGTGTATTCACCCAATCTTCTTCAAAAGTCAGATCACTGTAGAATATCTACATCTGTTCTTCAGGTTGCCACTCTGTTAGAGTAGGAAGAAACAATTTCTTTTGAGTCTGGAAAAACTTCATCTTTCTTACAAAATTTGAGCATATTAAAGACCATCTGTTTATTAATGAGAACACATACAGAAATCTTTCTGTCACCTTATTTTGAACAGGAAATTATGTCAAGCTGTTTTACCTCAATATCTGGCCTATTTTCAGGATTCTCTTCTTGCATTTGTTCCAGTAGAGTATGTAGATCCTGTCCAAATTCTGATTCTGTCTCAGGTTCTAACATATATTCTATTGCTGCTTTCATTGTTGTACCCAAAGAATAGACGTGCGCCTGTATGAAGTTTACAAAAAGGCATTTGTTACCAATTATTTTTCATGCCAAAAAAATCTCTGAGAGTACAAGGAATACAGCTTACATTGCTTTCATTTTTAATTAACAGTTTACTGGAAAGGTGGTCTAACTTAAACAGGAGGGACAAAACAGGCTTCAGTCCTGGCTTGGGGGATATGCATTTTGCAAACAAAAAGAAATAACTCCGTGGGGTCCAGCTAGAACCCTTTTTCTTCCTCACCAATATCAAGTATTACAATTGTTCATTTACTACAGTAAAATATAAAACTTGTCCCCCTTGTGTGCAAACAGAGTTAGAAGCATGCTGGGAGATCAAAGTGGCATTCCTCTTAGCAGGTAAAAAACAAATTAGCTTGCAGAAAACTTTATATATAGAAGTATTTTTTAAGTGCTATCTAGCAGAAAGAAGGCAAGCAAAATCAATAGAGCATAGTATCACTTGTCTCTGAAGACACACATGAAATAATTTTAAAGAAATACTCCATATTTGCAACCTCTGCTCCTCTTATAGCCTACAGGCTTGTGATGAGCTCCAATAAAAACAGAAGTGAGCCAATAGCTTTCTTAAGTCTAGTGCTTATGCATTAGATTTGCCATACAACACAGCTACCTCCCAATTTTAGAAACATTGTGCTTCTTAAAAAAAACCCAAACAAACAAACAAAAAAAATCTTTTCAGTTCTGCTTTAGTGGTAATGGAATTTGTCCATGATGGCCTATATTTTATTTTCATATTCGATTCAGAGTATACAACTCAGTAAAATTTATAACCAGGATTATAACTGCAAGTTTGTGTAAACACTTCAATGGTGATGTAGTACAGCCAGGAATTCAAGTGTACTGAAAACTGCCCTCTCAGGTTGACCAATACATACTAGATTTTTACGTGAAATATGGTGGTGCTAATGCATTTGTTATATGCTTTACTATTTTTCACCCTAGAAAGAAAACTATAAGGTCAAAAGTAATTTCTTCCCTAGACCCTCCAGTTTCCCCCTCCAATTTTCTCAGTATGGTGTATTATTGTCTCTAAATTGTATGAAAGGGAGGTGACTTGTTCCACAGGTATGCATACATGTTTACTTTTCTAGTGAAGCAGGGCACCTCCACAAAGGGGAGTGCAACACTACTGTGTAAGGTAAGTGCTGTGTGTGTAAGCAGGCAGCTTGGACAGTTTCACTTCTCCACCTTACTCCATGTCCCCCCAGACCAAGAAACTGGTGCTGACTACTGGATATAAAGCCTTGATTTGCCCTTGGGACACATCAAGATCAGGACAAAGGTCAGAAAAACAAACCATGTCATAGGATCTAAAAGGAAAAGATCAATTTATTCCTTTTTTTTTTTTGCAAAGCAGTAATTTCAGTCTTGAGTTCTTCACTACCATACAACTTCACCATCATGCAGAAGAGACAACTGAAGACTTTTGTTTCAATCTTGAGAGTCTCAAAGAAACTCGGGCAGGAATTGTTACGATTTTTATTTTAATTTAGCATAAGAACAAATGTTGCTCATCTGTTCCAAAAGTAAGCACTACTTTTCCTCCTCCCTGCCCCCCATACATTAAGCTATAACCCACTTAGTGGCAGTAGCCCTACTGAATGAACTACGCTATTGACAGACTGCCATGATTATGAGTTGGTGTTTTTGGTGTTGTTTTTTGTTGTTGTTGTTTTGTTTTGTTTTTTTTTTTTTGTTTTTTTTTTTAGATAAACCTGTCTATATTGGCAAAAAGGATACAAAACTATGAAGCCTGAGCAAAACTCACTAACAAGGTGGTAGGAAGACAGTTATTTCATCATAGTTCCTGAAGTTATCACTCCTTCACCTATACTTATTTTGTCTCCAGAAAATAAATTCCATTCTGGACTAACAGAAGTATAACTTCTAATAAATGTGTAGAGGCTGACGGTCCTGCAGTCAGCACAAATTAACTCACTATAAACCTAACTAGGTATAAATTAATACCTCTCTAAGCCTGCCCAAGACTGAAGGCCTGGGAAAAAACAAAAAAAAAATTCTAGATTTATACTTCAGTATATTTCAATCTGGGCAAGAAATTTAACCAAAATTCCTTCCCTAACACCCAGGAATATATGAAGACAGTTTTAAGGTGTTTTTTTTTTCTATAGGCTGTTTCATAAGCTTTTGAACAGTGAAGAGGAAGCATAGAGTGTAGAACTTATTCCTCTATTTTGATATTAAATACTATGAGCATAGTGAGCTATGTCATTTTGCATTTCTCAATGGACATCATAAAAGAAAACTGAATATAAAGAACAAGACGGAAAGGAAGACGAACTCTTAAAAATGCAATACAGCCTATTTAAAGAACTTTTTAAATAAAAGTAATATTGTACTGCGGTAGTTTCATATACTCAATATTATTGAGTTTCTTCAGCTCTGTTGCACAAAATGACTATTAAAGAAATTAATCACTCCCTTAAGCATAAGGAAAAAAATAATAATGTACAGGTTATGGACATACACTATGCAGACCAAGCAATGTCAGAATACCAGATGAAAATAATGTCACATACTGTGAGGGCACCTTTGAATTCAGGAGCTACTTCTGAACAGAATAACCAATGCCAGCCTCCCAGTGCTGATTCTAACATCAGGAATGGGTAGAATTGCTTTCTTCAGAAAATTTGTTTTCAGACTGTAACATTGACTATATAACTGACTCCAAGATTCATTGATGATACCTTAAATATATTGCTTACATGCTTTTACATCATGTGGCAAAAGCAACACATAACACTGGTATGCCATCAGCAAATCTTGCATTTGTATTTATTTAGTATGGTGTTCTATTTATAGAAATGCCAAGGTTAACGAAGGCAGCAGCAGCAAAAAACAACTTTAATCTTATTCTGGGGGGGGGGGGGGGGGGGGGGGGGGGGAATAAAATTAAAGGGTGGGGGAGAAAAGAGAAAAAGCAACTAAGACTCAGCCTACAAAAACATAAGGTTGTAACACTTGCATGTCCCTAACAACCCACATCAAAAGACATGATGTAGCCATGAAGTAAGAATTAAAAACAATTTACTTCAAATTGTCAGCTTAACTTCACACATTTCTTTTTCCCTGCTTGGCATTTAGCAAACAGTCAGAAACTTCAGGGAAACTCAGTGAACTAGAATATGGCTGCGAAAGATTCTTGTTCCTGTCTCCTCTTTTCATGATGTTCAAAAGTAGTATTTTACATGTGTATACAAGCATTGCTTTTATTTTATCATTTGGACGTTACCTGTATGCTTAAGCCTCTCCAAAAGACATGTGATTCCTCAGCATTTGATTTCATTTACAGAATGTAGTGTCTACTTCAAACAAACTCTTGTTTATTCTTATACACTGCATATCCAGTCCTCTTTCAGTAATAATTTGTAAGAAATCATAGATAATTTCTTATAATACAAAAGAAATAGAATTCATTACATACAATTCAAATACTAACTCCAAAAGCAGGACAGAATGATGAGAAACTTAACTTTGAGGGAATAAAAAATTTGCCTTTGACAATTTTTTTTTACCCACAGAAGGATGTATATGGACATTATAAGACACAGTTACAGGAAGGGCAAAGCAACATATTACCTCATCGCACTCTTCTCAACTAATAATTTCTGTGCCCAGTGGGGTATAACTCATATCCCCTACTCTGCCTTCAAAAGCACAAGGGTCTCAGATACAGGCAGATAGGCTTCCACTCCCTCCATTTTGCGGTCCTGTTTTAAATAAGTTCACTGCATCTGTTCTTGTACAAGGGGAAGGCCAGACTCATATTAAAGAAAGGTGGGTCTTTTTTCACCAAGACAGAAAGTTGTTCTGTTGAGATACTTCCTTTCCTCTGCCACCACCACCTCCACAAGAAAAGGGCAAAAGAAAATCCATTTTTTTTAATCAGGAAATTTTCTGAGCTGACAGATCAGAAATAACCTTAAGTCTCCTGTCTGAACTGGAGCAATGAGAAAATGAGTTAGTGTTCATCCACTAGGTGGGGCGTTCCCCAAGTTTATGGATCAAATCTGATTCTATTTACCAGACTGCTTAGTTTTAGGAAGAAAATTTCACTTTCTGGGAAAGCAAGATGGTAAATCCAGTAAATAAATAAATAAGTACAAAATATCTAATGCTCATTAGAAGGGACTACTCTCAATGAAAACAAACTCACAATTAAGCTAAGTTTTTTTTAGTATGCTATAAGGAGAGTTAGAAACTAACAGGAAAGAGCAGCAAACAACTTTCCTTCTCCTAGAAGTCAAGCAAAAACTGGTACTGTACTGGCAGTTAAGAACTTTCTTAAGTAGTTAAGAGGGTTTTGTTTTCCTCCTTAGTTTATGAAAAAAAAAAAACCAACAACCCCCCCCCCCCAAAAAAAAAAACACCAACTCACCAAAAAAAACCACCTGTTTTAAATCTAGCTAAGAATAGGTTTTCAATTACAAGAACTTTTGCATTACAGGATAACAACATTAATAGCTGGTAAACAGCATGCATTTCAAGAAAGATCAAAAGGAATTAAAAATTAAAGCAAAATGTCTTCACAATTACACCCAACCTGTAGCTGTGCCTGGGATCACCCTGATGCAGGTGTAGGACCTTGCACTTCATTTTGCTGAACTTCATGAGGTTTGTGTTGGCCCACCTCCCTTCCCTCCAGCATGTTGACTGTACCACATAGCTGGGTGTCATCAGCAAACTTGCTGGAAGCACTTACCAAGGGAGAGGACAGCTTCTAGCATCGTGTTAAAATTCTATATTATAAGTGATCTATATTCAAGGCCTCTGCCAGTTCCAATCAAAAGTTAGCTGCCTTGCTGCATGCCAATTTATGACCATTTAACGCTGTAGGAAGTGAAATCAGAGAACAGTAATGATACACGCTAGTTTTAAAATCTGCAAATCAAAAGATCAAGAGAGGAAGTAAAATCTCCAAGCCTACATGCAGTGTGACAGAGGCTCCGTTGTATTACTGCCTGGTAGGTCTAATGAAGTAGTCTTCTATAGGAACTCATACTTGCAGATAAACATGACAGAAAAAAAGCTGACAAAAGAGCTTTTGAGTAGTGACTGCATAAGCATTTAGCATATTGCAATTATGAATAATGACCATTTACATTTTGTATTGAGATTTCAGTAAGTTCAGAAATGTAGGTCTTCAGCTCAACTGAATAAGACACACTGTAATAGAATTAATACTTCCTGTAAAACATTTTTGACTAAATGATAAGCTGCAGAAATAGTCTAAGACAGTTCTTGGTTTTGACATTCATATCCGACCCTTATTTTACTTTGCAATTTTTTCTTTTATTTATTGAGATGCTTGCACCCTTTCACAATTCAAAGCATTTAAAGGTTCCTTTAATGAAAGCTTCAGTGTTGCTATAAAATTCAAAGTTTTATAAAGAAATTCAAGGTAATGCTTGATAAAATTACTATTGGGAGAAAACATTTCATATTTATCTAAGCCTTTTTTCAATGTATTCTAAATTGCACTATTTTTATGCAAAAGAAAGTCAGACAGTAAAATTCTTCTGCAACAAAATGAAAGGGAAATAGGGCTATCTTAAATACTTTCCTTCTTTACAAAGAGACTAAATGCTTTTCTGCGTAACTGTAATTACTGAAAGGTGCTATATAAAACATTGGATTTTTATTCATTTGGCATTTTGGATGTGTAGATAATTAGTTTGCAGAATGTGCTAAAAGTGCTAAACCACTGTACACTATTCACAAAACATATACTGTAGCTTGAATTGGTAGGAAATGCTAGAAAAATAACATTTTCAACCAAAACTCTACTTGCAGTTTGTCCCTTCTAATTACAGTTGCTACTTAGCTTTGAAAATCTTTTTCCCTGAATTTTTTTCCTTCTAAAATGGGCATAAAAATTCAGCCACATGTCAGATTTTCCCAAATAATGTGTTCCAAGCTGAAGTCTGCAGGCATTTAAACTCTTAAATTGCCTTTTAATTTACCTAACAACTAAGTGAAACATTTTACTATGTTCTTAGGCAAACATCAGGCAACCAGTTTACACCACAAAACACAAGCAAGGCTTCATAGATACAATCTGAACAGCAATGCTACAACAACATAAGGAGAAGTGAATCAAGCAAAATACAAATGCACTTGGAAAGAGTATGTATCAGATACACTATGACTCAAATGTTGTCTAGTCCCTACATTTTATTTCGGTTTCTTGTGACTCCTATTTATATCATTCAGTTTGAACTGACAAACTCTACAGGTTACTCTAATCTCAGCTTGATAGTTGCAGGCTTCTTATCTATAATGGTCCATGACAACTGTTTTATCTCCATGAATTTGTCTAAGCTTTATCCACAAACAACTTTTTTGCATCTGTGCTTTGCAGCAAGAATTTCCACAGCTTACTTCATAACAAAGAAGCATTCCCTCTTCTTTTGAGTCTGTTCAATGAGTTTTGAACCTGTGTTCAACTCGTTGCCACCTATTTCATCTAGCAGGGCTGACAAACACTCACCCTATGGCAGCCATGGCATACTTCACAGATTTCTAGCAGAGCTTCTCCCTCAGGGCATTCTTTTCCAGGCTAAAGACTATTACTGTAAATAATTGCTTCTTTTATGAATGCTGTTTCACCATCTGGTCCTGAAAATTCATTTTATTGCTAATTTTGTCAACTTGATCACCAGTCTATTGGACACTCTTATTTGAGATTTTTTATTGGACACTTGAGATTTATTTATTTTTTTTATAACTCCCCATAAAGACGGGGGGAGACAGAAAATACAAAAACTTTTCAACTGTACCTCAATATAGTTTCAAGAAACTGTTACCTTAACTGTTGCAGCGAAGACTACAATACATCTGAAGCCACTGGCAGCCACTTCTGTAAACATTCATTTCACTTTAAGAAGTCACACGAAGATGAACATACTCAGAAACCTGACCAAATTTAAAACATGCTATGTGCATGAAATTACTCATGCGTTGTCAGGTTGATGACACAAATTAAGAACAGGTTTCTTACATTTCCATCCCATTTTTAAGGCTTCCTTAATCACAAAAGTCAGCATTCCCAACACAGATGGGCACACCCATTACTCCTCTCTTAACAGGACTGTAGAAGTATAATTACGACAGGTGAGGAAGGACATCGCTGTAAAACTGCTGGAGACCTCAGAGGTTAGATAGCAAAAGTTTCACACACTTATCTTTAAAGCTTCTTAACGCTATTTTTTTAGAACTGCCTTCGAAACAGAGTTTTATGTATCATAACTCTCCTTAAGGTTTATCAGCCATTAACCTCCTTACTTTCAAGTTATATGCCATAGGTAATTAACTTATCACTTAATTATACTAACAAAATTTATCCCCTGTAGGCATAGAAACAAGGAAGCCTGGGAAACCATCCTATGCATTCTGAGCAGACTAGCCGTCTTCTCTCAACTGTTTAAGCTTTTTTCATTATATGGCAAATATGATGTTATACAAGTTTGTTAACTGATAGTTACTGAAGTTGTTTAAAAAAATATATTAATTTTATCTTTAATGTAAGAGAATGTGCCTACTGGTAAAGTCTCTCACTCTGAGCCAGGTAATGCATTTGCACAATTCTGCATTAGGGGATGCTTAACTCCACATTTTGGAGCAAAATAACTGAAGTGCAGTATTTCCAGTTAGGAACACTATGGGCCA
The DNA here is from genome assembly GCF_037157495.1 of Lathamus discolor. Taxonomy (NCBI): domain Eukaryota; kingdom Metazoa; phylum Chordata; class Aves; order Psittaciformes; family Psittacidae; genus Lathamus; species Lathamus discolor. Next base: position 135,645,360 of record NC_088886.1, read on the forward strand.
ATTTACTCAAACAGCATCCCAGTTCCTTTACTGGGATGGATCAACAACACCAGGACTCTGATAGGTAAAATACTTGTTGCTGTGACGTAACCATTTCACTTTTCTTTGAAGTAGTAATCTACATGGATTTTTTTTTTTATATTTTTTTTTCTTACAAGGAACATACATAAGAATCATTGATGAACAGCAAATGTAAAAAGCTGGCCAAACACTTCTGAACTGATCCAACTGCATAATATCTTGTTAAGACCACATTCAGAACATGAAGTTTCACACAACAGCTGACTGAAGTAGGAAATGAGTAGGTAGCACTCATTGCGTGTATCAGGAATGTAAACAGTGGAGGATAATCAGGAATGATTTGTGGTTTGGTTGTTGCTTTTTGGTAGTGGTGGTGCTGTTGGGGCTGGTTTGGGTTTTTTTGTTGTTGTTTTTGATTGTTTCACTGGGGAATGATTTCTGCACAAGTAAACCTTGCTCCTTCTTTATTCAGGCATAGAACTCATGTGACAGCACTTGAAGTGTACAGCCCATAAACAAGTAATATTTTATAACGAAAGAGTAACATAGATATTTCATTCATGCACTTCTTGAAAACCTGATTAAATCAACATTCCTGAGTAAAAAGGCCACCCCTTTTTCCATTAAAATTTGAGAGAAAGGAAGAGAAGTTTGCATGGGTTTGAGTGTTATTTTTTGGTTTTGGTGGTTTTTTTAATTTTTTTTCTTTAACTTGGTAAAAGGGCCTAAAAGTTCAAGAATCCTGGAATATATATATATACTAACAGGTTTACACAAAAATGTCTCCAATAGTCACTTAAGAAAGCCTAAGTCACTTGCAATGCTTTTCCCAGGAGACAAGATCCTTAGTTTCAAAAGTGTATTTTCAGCTGTTCTTTGAAGCTTTTTTGAAATGCTGTAACTAAGGAGAATGATGTGTGAGTAACAACCATTTTATTACAGTCCTGAAAAATTTTATCTAGAGATTAGGAAGTTGCCCATTCTGACGACTACTTCTAAATCAGTCAGTTCCTGAACCTTTCAAAAGAAGATGTTCATGAATGAATAAGCAAACGGTAAAAATGAATTGTTTGTCATTGTTCAATAAAGCATAAAGCTTCCAGATCCAGTCTAGCAATGACCACAGATCTTTCAGTAAACTGAATATCCATGTGAAACACACATAAAATTAATGAAATCTTCTGATACCAAGTAATGACAAGGAATAATTTTGCTGGAGGTCTTCACGTTGCTTTTAAGGTTCAGGTTTTCAAAAGCATTTCTAACATTTCAAAAGCATTTTCTAACATTCTAAGGAGTAAATGATGTAAATAAGCGGAGAGTGCACAGGAAATTAAGTTCTGCCGGTAAGACCAGCATGATGATGGCTCCACACAAAAAAAAACAACCCCCCCCCAAAAAAAAAAAATAAAAAGTTTGAATGGGCAGCACCAGAAATTGACAGGCAATTCTACCAGCACTAAGGAAGACAACATCTGTGGCTGAGAAAGTATCAGTACTAATCAGAAGACTTTATGTGGAAGAAGCTGAAGATAAACACTTGATCCAAAACTTTTCTTTGTCTTTAACACTAAAGAAGCCTACAGTTTTATGACACTGCACAAGTATAACAGGAGAAAACAATCTGTCCCCTTTTCCATAGATTTCTGCTTACAATACAAACTATCTGCAAATCTATCCAACACAGATCCTCAGGCTTCTAAAAGAGTAAATTTCAACTACTACAGAAAGACAGAACACAAAAGTCCTCTTTTCAATCCCAATCTTTCCCTCACAACCCCAAAATCCTCAAATAAGCTGATCTGAAAAATGCTTTTCTACATCAGTGAATAATCCTCCTCAATCTTAAATAAATTATCTTAGCTTTAATAATGTCTTCTTACGGGAATCTTATCACTGAGTAAGGAAGAAACCTAGAATTCCATGTATTTTCATTGAGCAGGTAACCTGTTCAGTCATTTCTCTCCCGAAGACATTTTTCCGCCAAAGAGACAGACTATTCCTGATAAAAATATAAGTCAGTCTGTGAAAAGCTGTTTCACATTTAGAGGCAAAACTATAAAAATACCAGCAATATGCTCATAAAGCCTGCTAGAAAAGACCAGTATGATAACTTTGCAAACCCAGCTCCAGAACTAAGCAACAAGCTGTAGGTTTTTGAGGTAATCAAGTTAGAAACTTTAAGATATTCTATACATAAAAAACTGGCTGCTGTGGGGAGGAAAAAAAAAGAGGGGAAAAAAAAAAAAACCCTCTTCTTGTGGTTATCTCTTTGTGGAAAAGTACTAAAGGATGATATTTGCCCAGTACTAAATCCCTGAATGGAACCTCAATTGGGCCGATAATGTAATCCTTGTGCTCTTGCTTTTACATTTCCTCTTCTATAGCACAGCAGAGGTACAGGTAACTAAATAGAAGTAATCTATTTTTATCACTGAAGGAAAAGACAGCTTTAAAAAACACTCAGAAGAAAGAACGGTTTAGACTACAGGAGGAGATAAGTTACCAGTTGCTGATGACAAGCCTTGCTGCTGTTAGACTGAATTAGTCTCAATAGGAGGCTTCATGAAACTAAGGGAAACAGAACTCAGGAAAAAAGGCACTAAGTGTTTCAAAAGACTTATTCCCCCATCAGATAAACACAAAACCAAAAACCCCTCTAGGAGAACATGCAAAAAGTTTTCTTTTTTCCTCCTGCACTTAGAGCTAAAGAAAGAATAGAACAGCAGAATAGTCACAGCATTCAAAAGGTACTGCTTTAAAAGACCAGAGAAATGGCAAAGGCAAGACTTTCTTTATACCTTCTGCTGTTTTGATCTGGGAGAAAGATGAAGGCTTTGATATTTAGAGAAGGACCAACAGCTGAGACCTGAGCACTAGCTCAGTAACGATCGGCTATTGAGAAATATTGCAGCACCAAACTGTCAGCCATTTTCTTCAATAGGACCAACATATATGTATGCCCTGAACCTTCCTTTCTTTATTCCCTAAACTAGAACAGTAGCTTCCATTTGTCACTTCAACTTATGCATTTATATGTATACAAAATATTTGTATGTATATGGTATATCTCAATCCAACTGCCCTGTCACATGTCATAGGAATAAGCTGTAGGAATCTTAGCTACTTAGTTAAAAAAAAAAACAAAAACAAACAAACAACAAAACAACAAACAAACAACAACAAAACCCCAAACCCAGTAATACATTTTAGCTTGTCTCTATTAGCATTAGTTATACAACTTTTGCATATTTTCAAGGTTGTTGAAATACTTGGACTTATTTTTGTAATATAAATCAACTATAACCCACTGAGAACTGCAAGTTGACAGCTATCACATTCTTAGAAAAGAGACAAGTAGTGTTCAGCCTTTTCTGGTTCTAATTCTTTCCCAGGTCAGCCTACCCCACTCCTGCTGTGACAGCAAAAAGAACAAGTTCTAGATGAGAAAATAGAGACTTGTGACACTCGCTTTCCTCCCATTTTCTCTCCTGTATTTTCCCCTTCTCTTTGAGGTAGTATTCAGCTCTATATTACTTTCAATTCTTTTATTTCTGAAAGGTTTTAATCCTGCTGCATACAGAGGTTTCTGAACTACTGCATTTTATCACCTCTATATAACGGAAGAAAGTCATTAAGCAGAAGCATTATCAAGTCTGCTTTAGATATTAGGGAAAAAAAAAAGGCAGACTGAAAATTCACTGAATTCTGTTACAGAGGCTCACTAGAACAAGCAAAGTTGAATAGCCACATTATTAAAAGATTATAAATGCAAGTTCACACATTGCAGACATCCGTCCTTCATCTCACTGAAAGCTCATATCTTAGAAATGTGGGGTTCTACATCAATTGAACCTCTGTGTCAGACTCAATGGCAGTTTTGTGATGCAGACAAATAGCTATTTGAAACTGGTGAGACAGCCAATGTTTTTAACCTGAGGCAAACTTGTATTGTAGTGACAGAAACAAGGCTACTAATGAACTCACCAATATTTAACTATTCCTGTTGGGCCTCCAATCGGTCAAATTTCACAAGTCTATCACTGTATTTCCCAGGGCAAGAAAATGAAATGGGAACCATTTTCATTAGGAAAAGGTTAAAGCTCTTCCTATTTAGAGGAGAGAACTGGGACTCAGCTTATACTGAAGATGCATTGTTTGACAAGCACAGTACACAGCCTAGTAGGCAACACTTAAAAGCAGCCTCAAATCTGTATTTTTGTAACTCGGTCTCTTGATGTCTTTCCAGAACAGAAAAATTCACATTCTATACTGCTCTCTACAGTGCCATATGGGCAAAACATTACAAAACGAGAGACTAGTCTTTATACTTGAAATGTTTCTAACTGAATTCTAGCTCAAGATTCTAGGAGAGCAAAAAAGTGGTCAGTACTTGCTATAGCAAATACAGACACACTTTCCAGCTTAGAGAAGCAGAAAGTGAGATCTTTGCATCAATGCAGGCAAGTGACAGCATCAGCCATCAGAAAACTTTTACTGAACACAGCCACATCACATACCTGTGTTTGCATTAGGAATAAAAGTGAAAATGATAATAAATGTGCTGTATGGAAATTCAGCTTTTCTTTGGAGTTACAGTATGGATCATAACTCTAAAGTTTGTTTCCAATTTCCCTCTCTCTCTTTGCAGCAGCCAGTCCTTAACAGTACAGTTACCAGAGCACAATGGTAATAGAAATCTGTGCAGAGATAGCAAAGTTAGAGGAAAAAAAATGAATACAGATACATAGGAGATTCTCTATTTTAGTTCAATGCTGTCTTAGAAACCACCAGTACCTGCTTGGCTGCCTTTTCTTCCCTTGCACTGTGACCATGTTTACACCAGGAAGAGGAAGACATAATAGAACTGCAAGCCAAACACAGCACTATACCAGCTACTCGGAAGAAAAATAACTATCTCAGCCAAAACCAGGACACCTATTAAATGCTGCTCCAACTACTTAGCAACAGTCCTTTCAAGGACTCTTGAGACCTTCAGAAACATCTATCCCTCCTCCAACACCACAGGTTAGCAGCTCTAAAGAAGTCACCAGTTGGAAAGCTCAATCACACTTCACTGTTGGAACAAAAAGCCCCTTTCACAGCTACTTCCTCCTTAACATCTTTCTGTCTAAAAAGTTTGTTCTATGCCTGACACTGAAGCTGACAACTCCCTGAAGGGCTTTTACCTTCCTACTCTCAACAGTAACTGAAGTTAGTGTTATTATTCCCACTTTACAAATGGAGAGCAGGTCAGAAAACAAGTCACAAGTCTAAAGCAAACCACATGAAATCAATTACTTTTCAGTCCTGCACATTGTCATTTGGATGACGCTTTAGATCTCTTGCTATTTGAAATTCCAACTAAAAACTGAAATTTTAATAGTGTTGTTTCAGACACCAGGACAGTAATGCATTTCAATTTGTTTCCGTGTCTATTACCCTTGTGTGCTTGTGAGTGTCAGCTAAGTTTAGTAACTAATTAGACTGGAGTCACTATTCCATTAGAGGTCTGGATCAGTAATTCACCAAGCAGGAAACAAAACATCTCTTGTTGAAATAACTGTAGCTTTATTTGAGGAATTTTTTACTTTATTTTTTTCTTTTAAGAGTTTATAGAGGAAGAAGTCATCCAGTAGCTATACAAACCTCACTGTGTGCTTCCATTTTAGAAGCTACAAAGTAAGTCATGCTCAAATCAACTGAAACCTCTGGCTGACATAAATATTTTAAATCAGCTGAGCTTTGACACTGGGGAATAGTCTATCAAAGATCTTCCTGAACATAATTATTTTTCCATAGCTTATTTTTTTCTTTATTTTGAAATGGAACCGTTTCAATACAAACTACTTTTCACTGCTCTCAACAAAGCAGCTAAACAGCTGCAAAAACACTCCTTCAACAAAGAACAACTGAGTAAGGTAATTACCAAGGAAGACGCAAGCGGTAACAGAAAAGATTTGATGCCGCTGTGAAAAGGGCAGTTTATTGATATAGTATAAAGAATCTTATAATACCAAGAAAGGTATTATAAGACCACAAGGGCCCAGGGTTTCCTCAGATATATGTATATAAACTAGTGCTATTCTGCTATTGCAGAAGATGTTACAACTATGGGTGAGTGATAAACAAAAGTATCAATACCTTTGAAAAAGAGAAGTGTTGCTACCAAGAAGGAAACAGCTACCTTGGAAAGATTACAGTTACTATAAAACCGTTGTAAGAAGTACATACCCACTGCAGGTGTTAGAAACTGCAAAGCAAAAGCAAGATGAGGTCCGTGTGGAATCCCTGGCAGAATCTGATCTGGTACCAAAGTACTTTAGTACTTTTGGAATTTTAAAATCAATCAAACTCTACAGGCAGTAAGAGGTACAGCTTCGAAATTTCCACAAATACTCAGAATCTCACAACTGTCTGACAAAATGCACACAAATCCCAGAAGAAAATAATACACCTCTGCCTCAACAAAGGGGAAAGCCCTAGATTTTCAGTCTTGTGCACTGTCCTAGGATGGTCAATGAGAAACAGCTGAAGAAACAGGACACTGTTGTAGCACTGTTCTCCCGGCTTTGCAAGGCTCCCCAGCTTGCTAGATAATGAAATTGGAGCAACAAACAGAAATCAGTGTACCTGGCCCTTACCCTGCTTCATAACAAGACAGAGCATGTCAATCCCCTTCCACACAAGTGTGTACTTTCATGTATCTTCACCAACCTTTGCAAAAAAAGTTAAAGGGTCAATGTTTAGAGTCACTCTTGACTCAAACACCTTTCGCTGACCATATAATTGTTTATGCTGTGCTGGTATTGGGATTCACTGGGATATTTAACAGGCTTGTAAGTACTGCTGAAAGAGAAGACTTCAATAATAAACCTGTACTCAGATGAGTTTTACCCAAGAGCGATACAATGACCTTGTACATCAGCCAGAAGTAAAATTTCAGGTCACTTAGCATTCCCACAGTCTTCCCAAACTTTCATTTCCCTTGTTCCATCCTCTTGGTCTTCTAACCTCTTTCAGTGTATCTATTTGCTACCTGCATAAGAGTTCAGCAACTACTAGGGGAGGAAGACAGGGTTGGGAGGAAAAGCAATTTTGCCACAGGAGTAAATAATCCCACAAGTCTTGTACGTGTATGCGTCAGAGTCTTTGAGGCTTGTTAAGGGGCAAGGGATGGAGAACACATTTATGTAAAAGTTGTATGTCCAGCTTCAGACAAAGAAAACAAAAATAGTCACCTTTGGCTTACTTTGGGATTTGCTTTCCTAACCAAACCTGAATATAAAAACTACTGCAGTTGCCAAGTTCAACTGCAAAACTAGTCACCACCTAACCACCCCTCACCAACACTGGCTCCCTGTCCCCAAAGACTACCAAAAAAAAACCAGCCTGGGCGTGGGGCGAGAGTAAGCACAAAAATCACTAGAGTTCTGTTGGCCTATCTACATTAATAAAGCATAGCAGGATGGAGAAACGTTGCATCTATAACCTTCAAACACTGTACTACTTCCTACTCTATAATACTACCCTTCCTGCTTTAGCATTCTCATCTTAGTTGTAGTACTACATACTTCCAAGGTTCACTTATCCTTCCCCCCTCCCCCACCAATGAAACAGAGAACAATAAACATGACTATGAAGGCTATAACTACAAAAAGTAAAAGGAATTTGTGTTGAACTATAAAGAAACATTTTTTTTACATACCTTGAATTGAACAAGTTTGAATTATCTAAGAATACATGTCAGAAAAAATACTGTATGAAAAAAAGGGTATTATGCAAGCAAGCACTCCTGTAGCATGCAGTGAGATGGTTGACTTGGGAGGCTAATGAATTAGTATAAGCAATTTAGATCTAATTTAATTTAACAATGTACAGCATTTGTGCATTGCAAGGCAACAGATAGTAATTTGTTTCTTCATTAAATCAAAGACAAAATTGCTGATTACCCTTCCATGAATTATTTTATTGAAGAGGATAGCAAACAAATTTTATATTTAGTCATAAAAGTTCATGGCTAGTCTCCAAACAACCAAATGTAACCAGTGAGGGATACCAGTGAACATAGTAGAGGCCAGCTGTGGTTTAAGACAGCACATTATTCAGCCAAACCAGACTCTCACATTCTAACAGTTAGTGAACATGTGTTTATACAGAACATTAATACAGCATTTTACATTTACTTTTAATTTCCACAAAGCATATCTAAACATCACAATTTACTATTTGCAATCGTTAAATGTGTTAACATTATACATTTGGAATGCTGAGCATTTGGTACTAAAATGATTAAACCCCCCTCTATTTTACAGATGAATTTTTTTGACTTGCCTCAAAAGTGTTACCAGTGATATCAAATTCTGGTGGAACAAAGGCACCCTCTGGATCATCTGAAAGCAAAAGGAAATATGTCAGATTAGAAATCAATAGTCTTGTTTGTTTAAAAAATAAGCAAATTTGATCATACAAATTTAATTATATTCTCAGATCTGACACAAAGTATGCGTATAGCAGTATTTTGCTTCACTCACCTGATACACAAATAACTTATTATCCATGATTCTAGTACTGTAAGTAAAATAAAGTGCTATTTTCAAACTTCCTGTAACAAAATACCATACTTTTCCTACTAAGAAACAAAACACCCCAAAAGAAACACATTTACCACACCTAACCACTTCTTGCCTTCAGACATTTATGTTTAGACCAAGTTATCACCTAAGCTAGTGCAGCTCAGCTGTGGCTTGCAGACTTTATTTGATTAATGGGACATTGCCATTCACTATTTTCCACTGCAGACTTAGGTGATAAGGGTTCAAGCACAAAACCAACCTGAACAGCTAATTACCTCTTCATCAACCAACTAGCTTAGAACCTTGGCCCTTTTGCTTAGTTTGTTTTAATCATGGTAAAAGTTGAGGAAACACATTCCCCACCTGTGTGCTGTTAGCAGGGAACTGAGCTACTGCAGTAATTACTCCTGAATAAAGAGGTGCAAGAAAGAAAGGAACATCTTAAGAGAGATCAATGTTATTGCAGCATCTAACCAGGCATATATTATCACACTGCACTGAAGTCATATGGACCCACTAAACAACATCAGGGGATTAAAAAAAAAAAAAGTGCCAGACTAAACTCCTACTTTTCACTTACATATTCAGCTCATCTAGTCTACCATTCTGTGAAGCCAATGGATGATTGAGACAACTTACAAGCAAGACTGCAAGTTTCCCTTCTCAAAAGAGAAGGAAAAAAAAAGGTATGCTCACAGGTGTAGTATACTCACCACAGTTTTAGGTCCAATGAAGCTTTTGTGCCTGTATTTTAGAAGTGAAATGCAAAGCTCTTTTACTGTGAGGATACTAAACTCACTTGGCAAGTCGTCTTTTTTTTTTTTTTTTTTTTTTTTTTTTTACATATTCATATATTGCAGCTACCTGGCATGGCTGACTATCCATGTGCCACTAACTGATTTAGTTTCTTACTATGCTCCTAAATCTACTTTCTCACTGAAAAAGAGCACCCCTCATTTTTTTTTTCTGATATTTGGGGAGGCAGAAGAGTAAGATAACTAATGGACAGAAAATGTTTTGTCCTCTCTTCTCCCCTCCAGACTATTGCTCCTTCTTTTCATCTCCCCCACTACCTTTTCCCTTTCTTTCCATAGAATACTTTAAAGATTGTACAAGCATATAGCTTTTGGTCACTAGTAAAGCTTGCTGTATTCTTTTAATATCATGTTTACAATGGAAATCTTTCTGATCTGAAGAGACAAGATATCGGAGCCCTTGGCAGAACACCCTATTGAATGTTTGTCACTGTAGCACCACAGAACCCACAGGAAGCAGAACTTTCTCCTAAAGAGAGGTGACAGGCTGTTCATTTTCTCTCACTGGCAAGCAAATCCAGAGGTTATTTTCTTCAGGAAGAATAAATCCATAGATAACTATAGGGAAGCAAAAAGGACAACCTCCCCAAGTATCTATGTAGCAAACTTTATTTTAAGCAAATAGGAATAAGATTTGTGGGAAAGGGGAAGAAAAAGAGTCGGACACAGTGGAGCATGCATGTGGGAAGCAGAATATATACATAACTTCTTGCAGTCCTAGGAAAAACACAACTTTCTTTAAAGAGAACTAATGAAAATTCCCTCCCTCAGAAACAAACATGACTTCAGGGAACTAAATCTTTGTCCATTTGCTTTGCACTGGAATTTGTTACCCCACATTTCAAGCACTTGAATACAGCAAATACATGGATCAATTGTTTGCCAGCTATTCAATTAGACTAAAGCATTTAAGAAGAAATTGATTTTTTCTTTCCTAGTAGCAATTTTTCATCCACCAGATTTATTCTCTTCACCAAGTCTTTCATATACCCTTATGAATACAAGGCTGTTTTAAATTTTTTTAACTTCAAGTTATGACAAGCTCATGGAAATAAAGGAAATTGATTCCACATTACCCTATTAACACGGGCCTAAAAGCTGACTCACATATTTGGGAAATTTAAGCACAAAACTAACATAACAACAATTATAAAGACATTTTCATCTTTATTACTTATATTTTATGATGTTACATGCTTATTTAATATACTATCTTTAATTCTAAACACGGCAGCAAATATTAATTTGTTGCAAAGTTAGTTTACCCCATTTTTTCTAACTACTGTCATGTAGATTTCAACTGAAAGAATAAACACTTATTCTCACAGAGATTTAAAACTAAATTAGGTTAAACAAAACATAATAACCTGAGCAGTGTGTATACAGACCAGAACAGTTCTTCTAGTTACAACCTGACAAAATTTTAACAAGGACTACAGAGCAAGAGCTGGGGTTTCTCATTTTGTTTTGTAATATTCCTAACAAGCTCAAGACCCATCATTTTGAGATGGGTCATGTGAAAGGGGAACAGTGACGATGACATGCTTTTATGTCTGTCCTGAAATCAGAAGTCATCTTTTTAAGTTAAGCATCCCCCCATTCATCTACTACAATATCTGAAGATTTCATATGCTACTACATACTGGGTTTTAGCATATTAAAATTCATTTCTCAGTCAGTCATCATACTTGCCTATTCTAAAAACCATGACTTAAAATAAATCCAAAAAATCCTTATTCAAGAGAGCTTTTCCTTTCTAACAGTGAATATTGCACCAGAATTGCCCCATTCTCTGTGGCAACAATCATAAAGATACACTGAATGTCAGATTTCTCTAGAAATAGCACATATCCATGAAATGAGAAGAAATGGAAGAGCCCAAGAATATGCTTTACACAGGTAAAGACTTGTGCACACAGATACACAAATATATACTCTACAGTGTTTAAAATGGATATAAATCACATTCTCCTGTTTAAGTCTTAAAATCACTAGAACGAATCTTCTAAGAAAACCCATAAAAGCCTTTGATCACCAATCACAAAACTGATCATGCAGTTTCATATGGACCTATACTCACCCATTCCTAAACAAGTTTTTGTTTTCTCTTTATCTTATCTACAAGTCTTAAGAATAGAATATAATCCTTTCCTACAGTCTCTCACTATGAGTTTCCATAGTTCGAGAAACAAATGGCCTGGAAACACAAATACTTACCACTGAGCTGTTCCATGAAGCATACATTGCCATTGGTGTTAAAAGCCAAAGTATCAGGGGTAATGCACAGTGTCTGGAAGATTGCAGAATGGGCAATACTCTTCAGAGAATGGCAACACTCCAGGCAAATTGCCCAGATATCTTGCTCAGTAAGACAGCTATCCCGCAGCGACAAAATATCAGCAAGGGACACATTCTCCTGCCAAGATATGAATTAATAAATTACCCTGGATTTCATGACACTACTTTGTGTATCATAGATTACATTTGACACAATTGGCTCAGAGTAATCTTTCCAGCAAGTTCTCAAACTTTCTAGGACTAACACCCCAAGGAACACCAAGTGCATGACTTTGCTCTTAACACAGAGTCTCTCAAGAAGCAGTTAGCCTGAACAAAGGTATTGCAGTATGTTAACATTCTTAAAAAAAACCCAAAACAAAATAAAAATTACTTACTATGGGAGCTATGTGAGTTACATAAACACTGCATCAAAGTCAGGGAGGTAAAAACAGAGAGACTAAGTTAAAACATTTTGTTTAACCCATGTCTCACTAAAGTTCTCCCAGGAGTCTTCGGATAAACTATTTAAAAATTCTCTTCACTGCAGTTTTCCCTACCATCTGTGATCTGGGAAGCAGTACCCTTTAAATTAGCCTGCCTTAAGAATGATGCTCTTGTGAAGTTTAGTTGTATAGACTATTTAATAAACACTCAAAAGGCAAGCAAATCATAGGAAAAGTGTTCTTACACTTTGACTGAAAACCAAACACTTTGGTTGTTCTAGGCCTCCCCATTATACTCAGAGCTCTCAGTGATCAAAATAGCTCATGGACTTCATTTCTAAGTTACTGTCCTAAATTATAAGCCAACTTCCGTTGGCCCCGCTATCAGAATAAGGCTGTGAAGAGTCGATTTAAAAAAAAAAAATAAAATGTGGCTACAATGTGGCTTTCCTAGGCAAGATATTCAGAAACAATGCTTAGCTCAAAGCAAGCAAGCCTTTTTATGTACAGTTTTTAAAATTCAAAAGTAATACAGTACCCACAGATACAGAGTAAAGCTTTCATGAACATAAAGGAATGACAAAATCATACAAACAAAACATCAATCCCACCGTAAGGAGAAATACACTAACAAAAATGGAAGTGTCTACAGAAGTTACTTTACATCAAACTATACCACTATGAATCACACATAATATTTTCTCATTTACATGCAGTAATTAAGACTAAAAATCTATGTTCCTGAATTATATTAATTATACCTTGAATTGAAGATACAGCTCTATATTACTTAAAGTATGAGATAGTCAGCAAAACAGAATGTGAGGTATCTTAAAGTTCAGAAAACCATGGTGGCTTAAACTTTTAATTCATTGGAAAATAGAGTTTAAACTTTCTTTTCATACCTCAGTCCTTGTGAGCATAAATGATATTTGGATTACCATTTACAGAAAGGTTAACAGTTTGTGAACATGTTTTTTCAGAGAATCAAGTATTGCACTCATAATAGCCTTCAAACACAGAATCACCTTCAGTTCAAAAATTTATTTTGCTTTTTAGTCTGAAGCAGAATGCTTAATAAATGAGGAAAAAAACCCACAACTCCAAATAAACAAAAAATAACCGAACAAAACCACTCTCAAACAAACAAACCAATCCAGGTGGGAAATAAGGCACGCTTACTATTAATTGGGAAACTTATAGAATCATAGAATGGTTAGGGTTGGAAAGGACCTCAAGATCATCTAGTTCCAACCCCCCTGCCATGGACAGGGACACCTCGCACTAAACCATCCCACACAAGGCATCATCCAACCTGGCCTTGAACACTGCCAGGGATGGAGCACTCACAACCTCCCTGGGCAACCTATTCCAGTGTCTCACCACCCTAACGGGAAAGAATTTCCTCCTTATATCCAATCTAAACTTCCCCTGTTTAAGTTTTAACCCATTACCCCTTGTCCTGTCACTACAGTCCCTGACAAAGAGTCCCTCCCCAGCATCCCTTAACTTCTTACTTAACTTAAGTAAGAACTTAACTTCTACTATCAATATTCTAATATTCATCAGCCTAGAGATGGGTTGATTTACTAATGGCAGCATTACTACGGTGCTTTCTAGCACTCATCACGAACCCTGGCCTCATTGAATTTAGTCCTACATAATAATGAACAGCAAAAGCCCTTACAGTTCAGGTACACAAGACAAAAGATCTGTTTTTTTGTGCTGTGCCTAGCACCATATGTGTAATGGTGCCATCATGTTTTGAGGGTGAATGAAGAGGGTTTGCATATCTTTATGGTGAACTTCTTCCAAGCATAAAGGGCAGCACAGTGATTCCTGCACCTGAAAACATTAACATATGAAAAGGAGCTGGACCACAAGCCATTAGATTTTGAAGCTGACCAAACTGATAGGTAGGATGAGGATAGGCTTGGAAAGGAAACGACAAACTGATAATTCTATGACAAGAAAAAGTATTAAAAAGAAAAAAGTAATAGAAATTCTATGATCAAAGCAATGAACCTGTAATTATTTTTATTTTAAACTCTCACAGGATCAACCTTTAAGACAGCCTTAATATCAAATTCCAGTCACAACCAGAACTTGATAGAATTTACGACAAGCTTTGAGGCTGAGCTCTACAAGAGGATATTAGTCATTAGTAGTGATATCTACAGTATAAACCTACAAAAAACCTCTGTTTGTGGTTATTTAGGGAGTAAACAAAAGATAATAATGAACTCATGTCAGATAAACTTATCTTCCTTTTGGGTGATGGGGCAGTTAGGCGATACACAAAAAAAACAAACAAAACCAAAAAACCCAACCTCACAACAAAGCAAAAAGGAAGGGGAAAAAAGGGGGAATTAAAAAAAAAAAAAAAAAAAAAAGCCTATGAAAGAATGTTCAGTAGCTTCAATCAGCAGTAGATGTCTAGGTAAAGATTAAAAAAACAGCAAAACACCACTACCACAACCATACTGCAAGCCTTCCTCTTTTCAGTGCTCCAAGATGTGAAGGTATTTCTTCACAGAAACCACGTATTTCTCCACAGAAACCATGTATTTCTCCAAATATTACACTATCTTGACCCAAGTTACTAAAACTGCCGTTGCCACAAAGCAAGGCCTTTGTAGAGAATGAAGCACTGAAAACACAGAGACATGTAGTGGACTAGTTTGCATCCCCAAAGCCATACAGAAACAAAGTTTTCACTGTAGGGGAGATAAAAAAAGAAAAGAAGAAGTCCTTTTAAGACTACAGCACAGAAGGTTCTGGCAAGCTGAAGCTTCTGGCAAGGCATGACTTCTATACGTGGACCGGTGAAAGTTGGTCCACCTGAATTACAGGAAAACTCGACTGTCTTATGTAACACAGATGCAGATGCCTTTTTCCCCCATCTCATTATCGGTGCAATACAGTTGTAAAAGCAATTACTGTTTAATAACTACAAAAAAGTGAACAGGTCAGACAATCATGCTTTAATTATTCACTTTAGTTCTCATTTTATTCTTGTATTTTCTTCAGAAAATCTAAAACAGTGCAGTAGCATATGATTAGTCAGAAGAAGAGAGAGCAGGAAGAGAAAAGAAATGAATAGGCCACAGGCAACTTCTCAAAAAACTTAAAATTAAATATTAAGGAGTGTGAGACAAAGAAAGTCCTAGTAAAGAGAGGCATCTGAAACACACCCATATCCTTTGCATTTCCTACTTTTCAGCTCAGGCAGCTTTTTGATTCACATATTGGCTTCTGTAAACCACATACATTACAACCCAACCTCATTCCTTATACAGGTCCAGTGATGAAAATCACAGGCTCCACTAAATGACTAAGCATTCACAGTTTTCTGGCACCTAAGCCTTTTTGCCAATTCACACAAACTTGAAAACAATCTGTTCCAAAAATCATGGAAAATGTGTCAAACAAATATTAACCATTCATTAAATTCCTCACATTTTAAGAAAAAACACTGGGTTGCCTGGGTAAGCCCACCAAATACACTTCAAAGCAGCCCTTTTAACTTCTCTAGCTGCCAGGTAACAGGTCATGCTCATTCTCTCAACAAGACGATGGAAAATATTCATGTACCTGGAATAACTAAATTGAAAGGACTGCTAAGAATCCATAATCAAAGCATATATTTAGCAAGTGAGAAAAATGGGCTCAGGCCTTTCTCACACAGAAGAGTTGACCTTCAGTTTTCTCACACCCTGAAGAAACACTGTAAGAGACTTTTAGTTTTAAAACTCATTTTTAAGTCCTGATTGAGTTTGGGTTCTTGACACAGCAAATGAGAAAGTCTGCAAGATCTAATTTGGGGAACAAGTGGCTCATATATGGTTTACCAAATTTCCACTTAAAAAAAAACCAAAGCAAACAACCAACTTAAAACTAACAACGCATTCCGCCCAAACATTCAACAAGGGGCTAAGGAACACAGTTCATGTGGAAAGATACAAAGATGAGCAAGAGCAATAAAAACCAAGTGCAAAACCATGCACAAAACCAGAAAAATGTGATGGCAGAACTGGGTTTAGCTACAGGTTATTTCAGGTTATTTAGCATAGCAACTGAACAAACAGCAACAAGGCAGGAGGAGATGAGTGTACAAAAATCTGGTTTGTAGCTACAGGAAACACTTTTGCTTGTAATAAGAAATTTCCCTGTATCAGGTGCGACAAGGACACTCACACCCCGACCGCAGCATTAACCCACTGCTGCCATGGGAGTTACGAGGCACCCTGCACTCTCCACACTCTGCTGTTGTGTGGAGAAAGTGCACGGGGACAGACTAAGCCCAACTTGGTCGCCAGAATCACCAGGCAGAAGCACGTGAGGAACACACCGTGAACCCGAAAAGGACAGTTTTGCGGCAGCGGCCTGGCCGCTCCCGGCGGGCCGGGTGACCCCCAAGCTCCGGCCGGCGCCGGGGCCCGCGGAGCTGACCCCACGGCGGGGGCAAGAGGAACGAGGCGCCAGCGGGAGTAGTGGCATGTCATCTACCCCTGAGGCCGCCTCATCACAGGTGAGTGCAAGGGCGGCGGGGGCTCCGTCCCCGCACCTGCCTCACTCACCTCATCCTCCAGCAGCGTCGGTAGAGGCTCGAAGTCATAGCAGTTCACCTCCTCCTCCTCATAAAACACGTCCTCTGCGGCGCCAACAGCCTCCATTCTGCCCGGCGAGGGAGCAGGGGCTTCACCTCCGCAGCCTCTCCACACGCCCGGAGCACGGCCCTCGGCCCCCGCCACGGCTCATCCCCACACCCGCCTGCGGGCTGCCCCCGGCGGCGACCCCCACAGAGCCGGGCTCGCGCACCCGCCCTGCTTTAACCCCTTCCCCTCCCGGCGGGGGCCGGCCGCGGGGAGGCCCTTGCCTCTCCCGGCGGCCACCGCCGCCGCCCGCTCAAGCCCTCGGCTGGGGCAGCGCTGCCATGGCAACACAGCCCGCCACCGCCTCGCCCTCTCGGCGCGGCCTCACTGCGGCGGCGCTCGCCCCGAGAGCCACAGGGCGCGAACCCCGTCCTCCCCGCTGGTGGATGAACTCCCGGCACTGAGGACGTGGCGTGGCGGTGGGCCCTGAGGGGCGGTGTGGCGGTGGGCCCTGAGGGGCAGCGCGTCGCAGTGCCAGCTGCGGCCGCCGGGCGCCGAGGGAGCCAGCTGGGCTGCGGTCTCCGGGAGAGCGGTGGCCGCGGGAGGGGGGTATGGCGATCTAGTGTCCGTCGAGAGGCTGGGGAGGCGGCGTGGCCTGGCGACCGAGGTGCTGTCGGTCGGTATGGCCAGGGAGCTGCTCCCACTGGCGAATGTTTTCCTTCTGTGAGGTTACCTGCCTGCCAGTGTGCCTTGGCCTCGTTTTATCATCCCGGCTCTCCAAATCGTTGGATTTACTGCATATATCAGAGTTTATAATTAGGCAAGTGACCAAATCTCTGTGGCTTGATCATGGCCGTAACTCCTCAGGCAGGTCAAACGGTGACAAGCACGAAAACAGTCTGGAAATACCGATTTTCATTTCTTCCTAGCCCTTCTTTGCTATACGCAGTGCTTAAGGTGCCTGAAACAACTTCATTAAGGCTCCTTTTGAAAATGAAGGCACAAGATCAAGGATTCCTTCAGAAATACTGCCTGCGTAGGCACATGTTTTTAAGTAAACCCCATTGGAAACTGCAAATTGTGTTGTGTAAACAGGTCGAAGCCATTCCCCTTTCTGCCTGGGAAAGGGAGTTGGCTTGGTGGAGAGGTAACTGCACATACTGCTTGAACCCCTGAGCAGGTGTCTCCTGATTGAACTTTAAAGCCTGGGTGCAGGCACATAGAAATTTTACATCCCCATTGTAACCAGCGTGGCAGATGGAGAGAATAGACTGCTTTCTCCTGTAATTAAATTTCACAGCTACAGGTAGCTGGAAAATAATAGTGCCATTTTCATTAACCTGATTTCCTGTATGCCTATAATTCTGTGTCAATATGGAGTATGTTAATGAATTTATATGTACACAGTGCATCAAGTAAAAGCATGGGGTTTATATTCTTTCTTGTATGTAGTACCTTTTGGAAAAGATTAATTAGCTATTAAAATATACATTAACAAACACTGTGAAGCAAAGATTTACTGCCTCATAGAAGTAATCCTGCAGCAGTTATAAGATTTCTCCCAATTAAATATTAATTGGATAAATTTTGCCATCACACCATGCTACCGAGAAAACACCTAAACCCAGGCAGATTGGAATCTTTCATATATACGCTGTCTTTTTACTAACATTTGTGAACTAACTTGTGGTGAACAATATGTATCTATATTTAAAATTTGATATCTCAGGCATTTAAATGTGGACAAATGTTAAAACATGGGAACAGTGAGTGCCTGATGCTTCTGAGAATAAAGCCCAACATGAAACTAAGAACAGTATTATTATAAAATGTTTCTTAAAATGTATTTCACCAGCATATTTAGCAAAATGTTTTCCTCAGACAGTACAATGTAGCCAAGAAGAACCTTGAATTCTGGACTCTTGCAGGCTGGACTTACAACTGCATTGTAAAGAAAAAGAAAAGAGAAAAATTTCTTATGTGCGTAAACTGGGTCTAAAAATCTATGCTTGTCCATAAATAGATCTTAGACAAGAACTCCATTGCGATTACTGCTTGAGCATTCACAAACATTTCTGAAAAATTATAGTTGAAGTCAAATCTCTGGATGCTGCATGGAAATTCACATGCTAGTTTCGAAAAGGATAGATATTTTTTGTTGAATAAGAGAAATTCCCTTGCTAAAAGGAATTAGTAATTGAGTGATGAGGCATTTCCTTGTAAGATTCATTATTTGGACCTTGAGTCTAGGCTTGGGTAGATTTTGTCAGAGTAAGTGTATCCAAGTGATTCGAGATGCTTGAGACCGTCTTCTGGTTGTTCTAGTTAATTTACTTGCTCTGCTGAAGAACTTTTTATATCAAATGGAATATGTACAAAGTGGAAAACAAAATGACATAAATACAGAATTTATCTGTAAATGAAAACCTGTAGCAGATTTAGCCTTATCACAAGTGCCCTGATAGGCAGGACAGAACAGCCACTGGAACTGATACGGTCTGATAGATATATCCAGAATGACTGCTATATTAAGCTTCTGCTCTCATCAGTAATTCTGTTGTTTTGCTTTCCTTATTGGTCTGACAGTTGAAGCAACTGTCAGAAAAGGCATTTTAACTTGTTTGATACATTCATTTAGTGATTCTCAGACTACAATATTCATTCTGATTAACATTTGCAATTAATCATGGCCCACGGGAGTAGTTGGAGGACATGCAACACTACACAGTTCAACATTAGAAAAACCCCACATGCAGATGAAGCTGTCAGTTTGTCTGCAGTCTTATTTTCTGTTCTTTATTTTCCACAATATTGCTTAAGAAAGGTAAAGTTCTTAAAATATCTACCTAGTATTGGTAGGCATTTCTTGAAAGATGTTTTGATGGATATGTGAGTGCCTGTGGAATTTATTTTCTGAGTCTGAGGTTGGCTGAACATGCAAGTGAATATCATATTAAAACCAGAAATATATAGAACAGCAATCACATTTTTAAAGGTGAGTGTTCTCAAAAGGCAGAAATAAAAATACTATTTTGCACTACTAATATTCTATAGCCTGGAAAGGAATAAGAAATGTTGTCATAGATTGAAGAGATACACTGTAACTAAAATTGCTTTGGTAAAGGATATTTGAAACAGGTTTCACTATGCAGGTACAGGAGAGATGTATCATTTCCCTGTGATCAGAGTTTAGAATCGTAGAATCATAGAATCATAGAATAGTTAGGGTTGGAAAGGACCTTAAGATCGTCTAGTTCCAACCCCCTTGCCATGGGTAGGGACATCTCACACTAAACCATGTCACCCAAGGCTCTGTTCATATATCCAATCTAAACTTCCCCCATTTAAATTTTAACCCATTACCCATTGTCCTATCACTGCAGTCCCTAATTAAGAGTCCCACCCCATCATTATATGCCCCCTTCAGATACTGGAAGGCTGCTATGAGGTCTCCATGGAGACTTCTCTTCTCCAGGCTGAACAGCCCCAACTTTCTCAGCCTGTCTTCATATGGGAGGTGCTCCAGGCCTCTTATCATACTCGTGGCCCTCCTCTGGACTTATTCCAACAGTTCCATGTCTTTTTTTATGTTGAGGACACCAGAACTGCACACAATACTCCAAGTGAGGTCTCCCAAGAGCAGAGTAGAGGGGCAGGATCACCTCCTTCTACCTGGAGGTCACGCTCCTTTTGATGCAGCCCAGAATATGGTTGGCTTTCTGGGCTGCGAGCGCACACTGCCAGCTCATGTTCATTTTCTCATTGACCAACACCCCCAAGTCTTTCCCTGCAGGGCTGCTCTGAATCTCTTCTCTGCTCAATCTGTAGCTGTGCCTGGGATTGCTGTGACCCAGGTGTAGGACCTTGCACTTGTCATGGTTAAATTTCATAATGTTGGCATCAGCCCACCTCACAAGTGTGTCAGGGTCCCTCTGGATGGCATCCCTTCCCTTCAGTGTATCAACCGAACCACACAGCTTGGTGTCATCAGCAAACTTGCTGAGGGTGCACTCAATCCCACTGTCCATGTCACCAACAAAGATGCTGAACAAGACCGGTCCCAATACCGATCCCTGAGGGACACCACTCATTACTGGTCTCCAGCTGGACATTGAGCCATTGACCACAACTCTTTGTGTGCGGCCATCCAGCCAGTTCTTTATCCACCGAGTGATGCATCTGTCAAATTGATGTCTCTCCAATTTAGATACATGGATGTTGTGTGGGACAGTGTCAAACGCTTTGCACAAGTCCAGGTAGATGACATCAACCGCTCTACCCCTGTCCATCAGTTCCATAGCCCCATCATAGAAGGCCACCAAACCTGGTCAGGCAGGATTTCCCCTTAGTGAAGCCATGCTGTCTGTCAACAGCCACCTTGTTGTTTTTCATGTGCCTTAGGATGCCTTCCAGCAGAATCTGCCCCAAGATTTTGCCAGGCAGAGGTGAGACTGACTGGTCTGTAGTTCCCTGGGTCATCCATTTTTCCGTTCTTGAAAATGGGGGTTATATTTTGCTTTTTCAAGTCATCAGGAACTTCACCTGACTGCAATGAGTTTGATTATGAACTGAGATCTCTTCAGCAACAATAACACCAAGAATCACATTTATTACAGGTTTTGACTTCTTAAGTGTAGATTAGAGATGAAAAACTACTGAGCAAAGGTGAACTTGAGGTATACTATAGATAATTATACATGAGAAACATCTTGACCAAAATGTCATTGAATCAACATGGAGTTTGGTGTATGATCACAAGCAAGGCAGAAGGACTGGATCTAATACATCTCATTTCAGTCTTCTTATAGTTACAGCATTCTTCCTTTAAGCTCTATCTAATTTGTGGCAAATGTAACAGAGCTAGGGCAGTTTGTAATTTCTACATAAGCAGTGCTTGCAGCAAAGTAGCTGACTTGATTTCTGTCTCTTTCAGCAGCTGATAGCGGATGTCTAGAGAAGAGTGTAGGAACAAGGTAGTTATATACTATGTGCTTCCAGTACAGTCTCACAGCCTCCAAAGAGTCACAGTTCAGATATTCCCTAAGGCAGTGGTAGTGTCTACTGGTTTAAGAGACACTGGAATATTTTTCTTTAATGAATTTGTTCATTCAATTTTGAGTCTGAATAGTTTTACTGTCCACCATATCCTACTGCAGAATTCCTTAGCTGACCCACATATTGCATAAAGGAAATTCTTTGTTTCATTTGAGGCCTCTAGTTTCTTGTATTTAAAAAAGGGGTGGATAGATTCCCTATTTATCATCTTTCTATCAGTTGTGATGCTATAGAGTTGTCATATCTTCCGTAGTTTTATCTTCTTAGGTTGAAAGGTCCTTGACTAGTTACACATCTGCAGAACAGAAATTACTTCAATCATGCTTTATTGCTTCATGGCACTAATTGTGCTATTATATAATAAAAAATTGTGAAAAAGGAGGTTGGAAAGAGGGGGAAGGAAGAGAGGAAGGAAGGATGGGAGGAATAATCTAAATACAAGCTACAAGAGAAAGGAAATTTTATAGGATACAACTGTTACACCACTTTGTGCCACTGGAGATATCTTTCATGTTCTTTTGTAGTTTTTTCCTTTTTATTATAGCACTTTGGTTATTCTTTTTAATATATTATATAATTATAATTGACTGTTAAAATTTTGGAGTACCAGCCTTGAAGATGAAAGGTACACATTTGTTACACTATAATTAGATTGTACATTCTCCTTTTAGAGTTTTTGTTTAATGGTAGTTTGCCTGAAGGTTCTCATTTTAATTTAGTTTATGTGAAACTGAGGGAACTGAAGGATTACAGTATAAAGAGTTGGGGTTTGTGTGTGTATGACATATCCATTTCAATTGTTTGGTTTTTATTAATCAGAGAGCACTTCACTGCCATGGACCTTTATACTTTCACAGTTGATGAAAATACTGTTCTTCCTTTAGCAGATATATATATTTCAAGGTAGAGAAAAGCTTTCTGCCAGTTGCCAGCTGCTTCTGCCTTTGTGGCATTATAATAAAAAAGAAATTATGTGTTGCTGCTATTGAAAAACCTGAAAGAATTAAAAGGTAAAGATACTGCAATTTTTTAACCAGCCCCATTGCTGCTACGAATTGTATATGAGCATAAATCTGCTTGCCTAAAGTGGCAGGTTAGTACATATTCCAAGTACTTCCAAATCTTAAAAAGGCAATATGGATGTGTTAGCTTTGCATTTCTGAAGAGGATCAGCAAATCATACACATAGACTGCTCACTTTGTAGGCATTCTCTTTCCATGGGGTTGAATGGTAGGGATGTAAATTTAAGAATCATGAAGCACAATCTTCAGTCATTATAGGCACCTGTCACATCATTCTTTTCATAGAAATATCAGACTCCACCTGTCCCTACATTTTAGGCTTCTTCTGATTTTCAGCCTCTACTTATTCACTTTAGCCAATCTTTTAATCTCAGTTCCTATTTCTTTACAGATTACCATATTATGCGTACATCTGTTCTGTTGCTTTTGACTTTGTCTTTTCCAAACTTCACATTTTCTTAAACCTGTGTTCTAGTCATGATTGCTTTTCTATGACACTACACTTCTGTTCCCTTTATAATACTGATAAACCTTAATTTCATAATTTCCTTATGTGTGTGGGAAATTGATCTTTTCAATAGATCCTGTCTACCCCCTCGGTGCATTTCTTTATGGAGATTTTTGCTTTTTCTCATCTTCATAATCTTCTCACATGTCCACTGTCTAAAGATTTCGATTTGATTGCATCTTCTTTGAATAGTAGTTTCATTTGTTGTCACATGAAAGACTATCAATGCATTCTTTGTTTTTCTCCTCACAAGATCTTTCAAACATCTAATACATCTGAATAATCATCTGAACTGCAGCTGCATCTCCAGTTCCTGTATTCTTTCTACATGATCTCTACTAGGTGGCACTCCAGGCATAGATAGCTCACATCAGGAACTACTTTAGGGTAATGTGCTTTGCATTGAGGCATCTCCACTTTCTTTGTCATTCTTTAAGTATCCTATGCTGGTCAGTTGAACATGACCTTCCTGTACCAGCTGAAATGCAGGGAAAGACAGCAGAAATAAAGATATAATTTGGCCCCAGTTGAAGTCAATAGCAAAACTGTTACGGCATAATTTCCTTTGAAGAGAACTCATTGAGATGCAAGATCAAAGACCAGAATTATTTTTATAAAAATAGGAAATTTACCTAGTAATGATTCAATATGTAACCACATGTCTTTCTTTTCACCACTGGAAAATTAGGGTACAGAAGATAAAGCCCAAAGTCAATCCAGTGCTAAGTCTGGTATGTGGGAATTTTTCAGTCACTGTCTCATTAATTCATTTAGATTATTAGGTTTTTCATAGGCAGTATGTATCAAAAAATAAATGTGTGTGTATTCAAACATACATATATACAGAGGTTGATAATGGGATTCTTTCTGTTGTTATCATTCGGGAGTGTTACATGACTTCCTCTATCTCAGTGTCTTAGTACATCCCAGGTATTCCCACAATAGGCTCGTTTTGCAAGGTGGTGACTGCTTTGCTTGTTTCACACAGTAAAGTGAGGCAACATGAAAATAAATCACTTCCAACATTACTCGGGAGGCTCATATCAACTGGAAATTTAAGCCGTAAACGTGAAGAGCCAAATTTACAGTGTAATTGCTAAGCGTCCTGCAATTGATTCTGAAGTGCTTTAGTTTTGACATTATAACATTGTCTTCATAACACAATATTGTCTTTATAGTACCTATTGGTCCCCTTGCTCTTTTAATTCATTTTAGTGGTTATCATTTGAAAACACTAGAAAGTTGTGCAGAAGATAATTTTAAAAGATAATGTGCGTAATAAAGTCTAATATGATGCGTATGCCAATTTCACACTGGAAAAGAAACTTTAGGTAGTACTAGCTGTCCTTCAAATAAACACCTCATGAGAATTAGCTAAATCTTAAAATCATATTAAAAAACCATAAAAATTAACTATGTGCAGGCAGAATTCTAAGCCTGAGATTGCCTGTATTTCTGACGTTTGGCTATTTCCTTAAGCTTTTCTTTACAGAAATTTATGAGATCATTGAGCCGTTCATAATGGAAAGGAAAACACTAACAAGACAAAGTAATCTCCCATCCTTGGAGCAGTGAATCAAACCGCATTGTTAAAATCCTTCTTGAAGTTAATGAATCAGCAGGAAAAGTCCTTCCTGAATACCTAATATCTCCAAAATATCACCTTCTCCCCAACAGCTGATACAAAATCCACTAGTGTCTTTGCTGTTCTGTTCCTTTCCTCCGAGACATGACCATGGTTACCCTGGGAATCGTCCTCAATAAAACATAAAGACAAACTAGAACATAGATTACTTGATTTACTAGCAACAGAGATAATATACAATATTTAGAATTTTTTTATTTTTTTTTATTTATTGTGACTATTTGTCTCCAGTGAGGATTTAGCTACTGTTTCATGCTTGGGTCACTGCATTCTTCCTGACATTGAATTGGAAAGGCATTCAGAAATTCCACCTGTGCAAGACAAAACAACCCAAATCTCCTGAGAGCATGCCAGGTGCTCTTCTCCATATTTCTTACGGGCCTTCCAAAATAACAACACTGCATATCCAGAAACCTGTTCTCCATTCTTACTCTAGGAAAACAACTGCTCTCCATGGAAGCCCAAGGGCTGCAGTATTCTGCTGTGAAGCGCTCAGGAGCTGAGATCAGACTGTTCTTGGCAGAGGGCCCTATGTTATGTTACTTTGTGCCAGAGCTGATTAGAATGAGTCTGATCACAATCAATTTCAGATCACAATGCTGAACTCAATCTTTCTGCCAAGCCCTTCAATCAGTAACAAAGGTAGTTAAAAGAACTTTCAAAAGTACAGATCATCCAATAAAGTCACTTGACCTGACAAGAGGTGAAGAGAAGGTTTTTACATACAAACTGAGGCAAATCTCACACAGGGTATCAGAAACTGTTTGTTGAAAAACACAGCAGGAGCCGTACTGAAGCTACTAAAAATGCAGATTTAATTTCCAAAATAGTTCCATAGAGATTTTTATTTTTCACATGGTAGTCACAAGCATAGAAAAAAAGGGCACAGTTTGACCTCTGCTATGATGGTTTGAAAATGCTGTGAATAGGTTGCACTCCTGGCAGATGGAAGTAGCTGTCCTCTATGCAGGTAGGCTTTGGGTTTTGAACCCTGGTGCCCCACACAGATGAGTGTGCCCTTTTGCATTCTGAAAAAAAAAAAAATAAATCCCAACACTTCTATTTCCAGTCACTCTAGATTAAGACTCTTTCCTAACTTCTCAATTCAGCTACTGCAATGAAAAATCAATTATTTGCACTAATCAAGTCTCAATTTTGTAATTGTTGCCTAGATAATTTGCTGATGGATGCATTAGTAGTCCTTATGTATTGTGCCACTGGGGACTTCTTTATACTGGGAAATGCTCCTCTGAGGAGAAGCAGTCAATACCCAGAATCTAGCCATAAAATACAACCAGAAAACATTGTTTTCTGTACAAGACTGAATCTTCTACATTGCACATGCAGATTAGCAGGAGAGAAGCTCTGAGCAAAAGAGTTACTCTTACCAAGAGGGCTTATCAGGAAGGGGAGAAAATAGCTTCTCAGCCTTCACATGATACAGGACCTGAAGAATTGAGCTGCAGTGTGGTTTAGAGGACTGCAGACTTTTAGACTTCCCTGTCTTTTTTAGAACTAATTCAGGGGCAGAGGTGACTGATTTGCAAAGGCTGCTAGAGATATAATCATTAGTTGTATGTTAGTGGAGCTCAAAATAGTGTTTAATGAGCCAAGAGGAAAGATAAATCGCTGAGTTCAGCTCAAAGTCTATAGTAGCTACAGTGAGTATGGGTTTGAAACATTGTCATTAATTAGGCATCGTCAGTTACCTCTTGGATGAAACCAAATCCATCTTGGGCATCATAAAATACATGAACTACAGTATATTTGACCAGAATTTGAGAATCCAAATTAATCAACGGGGTAAAACTCTCTTCCAAACTGTTAGAACTATTGATTCATCTATAACATGTTATGTTATTAAATTTTCATTCTTAGTAAAGATAATTGATTTATATTAAGGAAAAAAAAAAAAAAAAGGAAAGATTGCTGGTAACAAGCGGTTAAGTACATGAATATCCCATGAAGAAACTCTCATAGCACACAGGGAGAAGAAGAAAGAGTACAAGGTGGTGCCAATGCCTCCATCCACTATTGTGTAGGATTCTTTTGATTCCATGAAAGTTTTGGTCTCTACATTGGTTTCTACATGAACATCACTTTCAGGCAGGAAAGAGTCAGCTACTTGCATATCCGAAGCGATACATCCCAATTTTAATCTGCATCACAAGGATAGGTAAATTATTTCAATTCAGCTTTTTGAAATAAACCACTATTATTTGTAGGAGCATAGCCAGGAAAAATCATAGAATGGTTTGGGCTGGAAGGAACCAAAAAGTACCAGCAGGCAAGCTTCCCTAGTAAGACTTCCCTAATTCTGGCCATTCCTTACTATTTCATGGAATAAGGGGGAAACTCTTCCCATCATGTCTTTTCTCTGAATACCCACATAAAGCCTCTTCTGCTTGGGACCTAAAAATACAAGACTAGATTCACTTATATATTCAATGTAACAACCTCTAGTTTTCCTAATGTACCTGATGCCTTTTGGGTTCCCCAGACATAAGTAGTTGTCAGGGTGGCACAGGATCAGTGGAATGGCTTTTATTCCTACCTTGTACAAAAGGCTACCTGGGCATGACAAGAGGACTTGGCCTCCAGGAATGTCCTCCTGAAGCCAGAACGTCTTTGGGACTGCTCTGACCAGTGTGAAGCCAAACTACTGGACATTTTGTTTGGTATGAAGGAGAGCCTTTAGGTACTACAGAACCAACACAGGAATATCAAGTGTTCATATGGCTTATTCTGTCCTAGGCTTGGGGCAGAACAAAGTAAAGCCTAGCAGCAGTCTGATGTGCCAGTTCCCCTCAGCCATGCCAGGCATACCTCAGCTGCAGCCAACAACCTGGCACTGAGGCTCAATTAATCAAGAGAGGTTATATAATCAGCACAGAATTTCAGCCAGAAAAATTCAAATGTATCTGCACACAAAACCCTCATTGTCCAGTCCAGTCACTCCTGTTACGCACCAGCTGCTTCTGTGAACAATTTTTTAGCTTATCCTCAAACAGTATCTGTCCTTGATCATGTAATCAGTATTTAAAGCTGTGACTGTGATGTTATTGATCCCACTTGCGCCTCCAGTGTGTGTTTCAGTGGAAAATCCAGCACAGAGGGAAAGCGCAGAACACTTTCTCAGCATCCACAAGATGAAAAAGATGCATTTTTCTCCCTCCTGATTTTATGGTTTGTTGTATAATA
The DNA here is from genome assembly GCF_037157495.1 of Lathamus discolor. Taxonomy (NCBI): domain Eukaryota; kingdom Metazoa; phylum Chordata; class Aves; order Psittaciformes; family Psittacidae; genus Lathamus; species Lathamus discolor. The sequence goes on from NC_088886.1 coordinate 135,673,522, forward strand.
TCAATAATCTCTGTTGCTTTCATATACTTGCAATAAGTGGCTTTTGAGATCAGTGAAAATCTGAACTTCACTTTGGCTATTAGTCATTCTCAGTAGCCATTTATGGCTTCATACAGTACAAATAACAGAAGTTATTCCTCAAACCTACCAGATTGCTGCAGACTGCAGATTTCAAACCTGAGAGACAGATTCACTGATGGCAATCCCTGTGTTGTCTTTTCTAACAGTAAGTAATAATAACAGCACTGTGCCTTCAGCCTGCAAATTTCAAAACCCACTCTACAATGCATTTAGGAAAATGAACCTTGCTTCTCTGTTTGAAGGAGGGAAGAAGGTGATGATATAGGTAAGAAATATCTGTGAAGATCCCTCACTGTTTTTTTGTCATTATCTGAGAAAGCAATATTTGTAACCTGACAGAATATTAATACCTGCCTTTGGTGCCATGCTGCTAGCAAAGCTTGTTGGGAGTCAACCTTCTGGCTGCAGCTGGGGGACAGCCACTAATGGCCCTGGGAGAGTGGCTGTATTGCTATTCCTGGCCAACATCAGCAAAACTGGTGTGAAACATGTTCACTCAACAGACTTGCTCCACGTTTCTTAATCTGACCAGTCTTCAGACCCTTTGTTTTCTCCCTACCTTCTCTCCGCCTCAGGCCTAATCATGTATTTTGGGTAGTCATAAAATAAAGACGGGCAATGGCATTTAAGGAGAGAAATCCCATTATAAGTTTGGGTTAGGAAAGCATGTTCAAACCCTGAGAGTAAGTGTGGGTCCTTCACAAAGAATGAATTATCATGAACTTGAACACACTGTGCTTTTCTCTTGTGTTACAGGCTTCAGCTTTGAGGTGTATCTGCCTCTTAGATGCCTCTGCCTTAATAATCCATCACACTATATTCCATTAAAAATACGGAGCCTATTTCTCAGTTCAGTGGAATTCCATATTTGTTTACTCAGGTGATGACATTGGTATAATTTTTTTTGCCTGCACATGGGATTTACAAAATGTGGTAAGAAACTATCATGACTAGTGGCTGTAACCACTTTGAATGCAAGTGGTCAGTTGCACAGGAGCCGCCAGGGTGCTCTCAAGACATGGCACAAACCAACTTACTGTTGCCATAGGAAGACGATGAGACTGTGTGAGGTCAAGCTGTGCCTATAAGGAAAGATTGGTTTTTTTTTACAATGGCGGAGGTAAAACAATGGAACAGGTTCCCTGGGGAGGTGGTAGGTGCCCCATTCCTGGAAACACTGAAGGCCAGATTGGATGGTGCTCTGAGCAACCTGGTCTAGCTGAAGATCCCCCTGCTTATTGCAGGGGAGTTGGACTAGATGGCCTTTAAAGGTCTCTTCCAACACAAACCATTCTATGCTTCTATGAATCCTGGCTATCTGGGAACAGATGTTATTGGGAGCTCAGAGAAAGAACCCCAGACATCTTTTCCATACAAGTTACATTACATGAGGGTAGGAGCAGATGGTCAGTAGGTCAGAATGAGAGGTCCACAAGCAACACTGGCTTAAGTACATAGTGGAGTGTGTACAGTGGTGTCAGTTTGACAGTGCTGCAAATATATACCTCCTTATCCTACAGATTTGCAGCCAGATAATATGAAAATGCGATGTTCTCTCACCTACTTTTCTGCAAGATTCAGAAAGCCAAAGTGAAACCGGACTGGGATGTCACACATTTTTTTTTGGGCCTCAGCCAATGTGAAGAAATAGAGGGGAAAAGCAACTTTGGTGGGTGTGACAGCATTTTGATAACAGGCTCAGTGACTGGCAGGTTTTGGGGTCTGGGTTTTTTGGTTTGTTTTTTTTAATCAACTGGACAGAATTCACTTTCTTCTCCCAAGTGTAGTCTAGGTACTCTACTCTCCAGTGTTACACTATCATTAACCTTGCCTCATGGTTTAAAAACTCTTTGCCCAGATTAGCCACCTCAATTCCCACAGTTTATTTTAATGTTTTCTACAATTTAATAATGACCTATCCTGCTGAGCCTATTTCTGCATGTAAAATGAGTCTATACTATTAATGACGGCAATTTTGTGTTACTGCAGCACACAGTTGCAACAGGCACTGTGTGAAATGAACAGGAAAAAAAGTATGCATAAAAACTTTCCTGGTTTTCAACAAAACCTTTGTCGTGTTGCATTTCCATTAAGCTTACATAAGACATGGTGCCACCCTGCAAAGTACCTGTGTTTTAACAGTGCTTGCTTATTCCGTGGATTACTTCCCTTTGAATATTAGGAACTATATTTCAATAATGGAAGTAGAGATGATTTGCTCTTTAGTCTCTCTAGCTCGACAGAAGAAAATCAGAAGGGGGAGAGTTGGTTCCTGTTCCTTATGCATCACTGGCTGAATTGTTTCCACATTTCAAGTTTAATCTAAATTACACTTGCGTAACTTCAGAATATGACAGAAGAGATGCAGCACTGGAATAAAGAGAGGTCTTATAACCTGCTCTTGGAAGTTTCAAAAAGTATTACTGACATCTTCCCCCACCCTCCCTTGCTTTCCTACCCTACTTTTTGCAAAGACATTTGTTAGGGATGGCTGAGGTGGTTGCTCATGCAGCTCAGCTGGGTTTTGCCAGCCCTCTTCAGAACTGGGTGAAGAGCAGATCCTCCATATATCCAGTGAATGCATATTAATCTTATTAATCAAATAATATTTTACCTCTAGCTGTCTGAGGAGGAATATAAGGTCTTTTGCCTAAATATAAAAATTGCCATGCCGTGTCAAACTAGAGATCTGGTTAGTTCACTTAGTTACCCTGTCTGCTACTGGGCAATATCATATGCTTAAATAAGACTATTAGAACACTGCATGTACAGAATGATCCTTCTCCACTTTCAGAAATCAGCATTTTACTGTGATTACAGAAAGACCCTTGTTAACTAGTGAACAGAACACAGGAGTCTGGAAAGATAAGTTCTCTAAATGATTCTTTGAATTGCTTTGTGCCCTCAGGCAATTCACAAAGGTTGTGACTCATTTACTAAGTCAGTATGAAAATATTCGCGGGGCTTTGCAAGTTTGTAGGGACTGGATGCCCTTATAAAGCTGTGTGTCACTGCAGCATAGCTTGTCATACAACAGCCATAAAATCTGCCGCTGCCAATAAGGGAAAAACATGCCATGAAAAGTGGTTTAGAGATGCTCTGACATCTTGAAAACCAAACAGACAAATGAGGTTGTAAATTTATGATCCAGGGAAATTTGTACAGAGTAGAAATGGTGAACTTAGAGTTATGGTGTTGTATTAATGTAACTTTTTCGTGTTTATATTTTTCTAAAAATAACAAAAGAGCTAATGAGCAGAGAACAACAGTGTAAGTTGCAGAGAACAATGGCATAAGCATCTTTCAAACAAATGCTCAACAAAAATGAGCACTAATGATCTAGCAGCCTCAAAACAGAGACAAAGAAACTAGTTTTGTATTGACTTAAAACACAAAGACGTCCAAAATTCTCTACAGCATCTAAGGGGAGTATGCTATAAATTCTTTGTTCTTCCAAAAATGGTAAGATTGATGAGTGTTTCTTTATTTGCAAATTGATTTCAGAAAATTCTGGGGTATACCACAGTTATGTTTTGGAGACATTATTTATCATATTTCTGTTTTGAAGATGCTGTTCTGAATCCATCACTATGCCCTCTTGTTACATTTCCAGACATATTTGTATATCAGTTTTACATAATTACCTCAGTGGCCAATTTTCAATATATAGAAAACAGAAATACAACTCGACAGAAAAAAACTATACCTCGTATTATGTCTCTTAATTTCTATTTGTTCTTCTATCTAATAGAAAAGTAAAAAGAAAAATTTTCATGGTTTGTTAGTTAAAGAAAACTAATTTACTCAGTGAATTGTATATACAAGTGGAAAAATATGTATGAGTTTCCTTGCTATATTCCAACAAATTGCATATTATCCATCAATAGTATTATCCAGTCATGTAGAATATTAAATAACAGGTTGGCTGCTTCCCATGAATTTCATCAAATATTCCTTTCATACTTAAAAAAGCCTTACAACTTCAGTGAGAAAAAGGTCAATCGGAAAAGCCCAATCATATTCTTCACTAAGTCAGATAGAACAGAGATTTTAGATGTCTGACATAAAGGAGTTCTGTCTTGCTTAATTTGATAGGCTGTCTTCTTCTGTATTGGCTGCTACTTTATATGGTGATAAATTTTCCTCTAAAAACCTCTGAGCATCTTCCAGGTTATGAAAAAAATTGTATTTTTTTCTTTACAAAACTATAATTTGTCTACTGACAAATTCTCACAAAACCCTTAGTACATATGTTGACTAGTATGTAGTATTTTTCTTCTGTTCTTCAGTGTCACAATCAAAGCTTACATCCACTGCATTGTTTACTCAGAAAATGTAAGAATAAACAGTAAAAAATTCTTTTTTAAAAGGTTCCTCTTTGACATCACCTTCCATAAAGAAGTATATGCAAGTCCTTTTTGCAAAATGTTGCTTGATCAGCAGCAAGGTAATTGCTTCCTGCAAGTCTGAATGTTACTATAAGGCAATATTCTCAGCAGATGGCCTTGCCTGTGCAGAAAAGCTGACCAGAACAGTTCTCTTTCAAAACATGTTTTTCTAAAAAAGCTATTTTCCAAAGTAATAGTTTACTTTTTGAGTGGAGGAATGTGTCAGAGGGAATGCATTCCACTCAATTTTGCATCAGAATCTCTGCAGAGAACTGGAAATGGAATTCGCTCTTTGCCTCAGTCTTTTAAGAGCAGCATGAAAGCTATTAAATAACATGACTGTGATCACAAGCATCTGTGGCATGTGATCTGCCTCCATCCACAGTAAATCACTGAGTCATCATATTGCATATTCATGATATATACTTCTCATAATAATCTTTCTCAGATCAATGGACTCATATGGCTTCTGTTATCTATTAGGCACTAGGGAGTTCCATCTACAAATCCATTCCTCTAAGTATAGTTTAACTATAATTTTCTTTGTGCAAGGAAAGTAGTAGCAGGCAAGTTAAAGAGAAGGATACTCCATTCTTACAGTTGTCAAAGGGGTCCAGACCATTGGTAACCAAACTCAGAAAATAAGTTTTGTCATACCAACCTAATTTCTTAGTTGGACTCTAGAAGCCTGAAATTAAAAAAACAGTATGGCAGAAGAATGTTTTAACGTAACATCAGCATAACTGGAGAAAATCTAGAAGGATATAACAAGAAGGAAAAATATTATAACTGCATAACCTCAGAGTGGCTGTTAACTGATTCATGCCAACATCAGTACTAATAGTGGACTATCAATGCTATTATTTAAAAAGCCCCCTCTACCCCAGATAAATTTCCAAAATTTACTTCATTGACTCAAACCTACCTTCCAAATCTGTGAATTTACTCAGAGTAGGAACAGACCTAGACAAAGTGGACAGTGTTTGACAGAAAGGACACTTTTCTAAGTTATGATTATGCTAACAACTATCCCTCTTTGTTCCATTTTGTGGAAAAGGATTAAGAATGCCTACTCGTCATTCTTCAGCTCTCTTGAGAGGTATGAAAGCTAAACAAATACTACATTTCATTTTGAATAATGTTCAGAAAGTAATTCTTATTGTGCATTGTTAAACTGTCATGTGACTATTCATCCACACAGGTCTGTGTATCTGGGAAGGAAACTGCAACTGAACATTATGGGACAGGAGAAATGCCCTTTGGTTGAGTTGTGTCATGAAGTGCTGTGTTATATATTGCATTTCTCCATATCATGACCAGTGACCAACAGTATTTAAACATTGCCTTCATTAACATCAAACTAAATTAATTTCAGTGGGTCCTATCCTCAGCCATCATGGGTTGTGAACCATGCTGTGGTCAGTGAAATTATGTTGAGTTACTCATCAGAAAATCAGGGCTACCAGCTGCATTAGGTACCCAGTGGATTACTTGAAGTCAGAGTTGAGTTTTTGGATACTGTTCAGATGTTTTGAAGAGTGAAATTAATAACAGCAGTGTTTCTATCAAAAAACAGTGTATGCTGTATGTTAACTGTCTCCTTTGTCTTTATGGAGCATCAGTACCAGTAACTGTTACAAACTTCCATAATATACCAAGCTGCCCCTCAAGGCACAAGGTTTGGTCAACATTTTTACTTCTTAAGATAAATCATATTCCCAGTCATAGGTAAAATGTTACCTTTGGATCAGGTTTTGCTGTTATTGAGAACATCACAAGTGGGGAATTGCAGGACAATAGAGCAGAATTTGCAAGAAAAATTTTTACAATAAATCCCTTTCAAAAAAATAACGTTTCCGTCCTGATGAAGTGGAAATTCTGGGTAGCAGCCAGCAACCAAACCTGAGCAGAAAAACTGCGGCTTAGTATCTTTACAGAAAGGGAAAGAGCTTTTCAACTCCAACACGCCTTCCTCCTAGCATGACCTATTGCAAATGCATTATCTCGATTCATGCAGTAGAGGACACTATTTTACACATCATCACCTCCTGCCCAACGTTGTGTAGTAACAGCCCCTACTGTCATCAAGCCCTGTCATCCAAATACAAAAGAAGGGTTGCATTAAGTTGTGCATGAAGTGCCATGCATGCCAAGGGTGAAATATTATCGACATTATTATTATTTATTATTATTATTATCCATCACAATAATTATAATAAAAGGATTGAACAGAATTTGCTTGTTAAAGGTGTGTGAGTCTGTTGCTTGACCTGAGTTTTGTTGTGCATGCGCACCTTGAATCTCCTGTCCTGCTAGCATTTACCTGCACAACACAGCTGTAACCAGGGATAACAAGAGAACTGCAGCTCAATCCTCAAGAAATCCTAAATTCAGCCATCTGTACGTTCTGAACCCAGAATGCACGGCTGTGTTTTGATTTTCCTGGAGTTTAATCTGATGATTCTGAGTACAAGCAAGACATAGATGCACGAAAATCTAGGGGAAAAATGCATTTATAAAGGTTGCTAAATGATTTATGTCACGCTACTTGTTTCAATGCTTAACTTAGCACATCTAGGGAACTATTTAATTAAGTTTCCTTTGAAAGATCCCAACTATTAGCATGTTATAACAGGATTGGGAAATGTAACTATATTCTCAGTTGAGGCTTTAATATAAATATGTAATATTGACCTGCCTGCCTCCAAGTAAGACATTGAGGAATAAATTTATAATCATATTTACAAAAAAAAAAAAAAAACCAAAACCAAAACCAAAAAACACATCAGCATAAAAGTTCTGGAGAAATAGAAATTAAGATTATTATTATTTGTTTAATTTTTCCTCATGACCCACTTTTGAACCAGTGGAGCTATCATATACATTTGATTAGGAAACATCAATCACAATATACCTTTGGTGCTGTTTATTAAGAGCAGTCAGAATCACATTTTCTGGAACAAAAATGTTATTAAATGATACAAAGCAAAATTTCGGATTCTCCCTTCTCAGTTTAAAGTCATACTATATGAACATTTTCTACTCTATCTTGGACTCTTATGTGTTCTTTCTTTGCTTCTCTCTCTATTTATCTGTGCCTGTTTACAAAGTCACAAAGCAGTAGGCAGACCTCATGTTCACAGGCAAAACTTGCCATGCTATACCATGGTATTATTTATACTGTTTTATGTAAAAACCACAAGCAGGTGTCCAGGATCTGTTGTGCAAGGAGCAGTATACATGCACCAGGAAAAAATGACGTCTAGTTGCATAAACTTCAGTCAGGTTACATCAGCATTAAATTACTTCCCAATCTCATTAACACTTTTTATTAAATTCAAATTAGATTTGTGAATAAAAGCTGCTAGATATTTTTGCTTTAGTATTGCAATGATAAATCTGTGCTGTGGGTATAAATTTTAAAGAGAAGAAGGGGGTCTTTTAGAATTTTAGGATAATTCAGGTTGGAAGTGACTTCACAACCTGCTGCTCAAGACCAGGTTTCCCAGAGCTTTGTCCAATGGCATCTTGAAGTCTTCCAAGGATGGAGATTCCACAGACTCCCTCAGCCTTGGTCCAATGATTAATTATCCTTATAGATACATTTTTACATAATATCTATTCAGAAGCTCCCATTTCAATTTAGAGGCGTTGCCTCATTTTTTCCTGTAAAGAGCTTGTCTTGGGAAATTCCTGATAGGTCTTGGAAGGCTACTGGATTTTCTTTTGCTATGCCCTCTCTTCTCTCTTCTGCAGTCTAAACAAGCCCACTTCTCATATGATATGCTTCAGCTGCCTGGCTATTGTGCCGGTGGCCCTCCACTGGCCTAGCTCTTCATTTAATTCTGTCTGACTAATGGGGATGTAGTCCTGCAAGGGAGGCAGATTTATCTGCACCTATTCTAAAAGAGAATGTGACACGCTTTTACCACTGTGTTACAATTAATTGCAAAATTTAAATGTATATTTCGTATCACTGCCATCAACTGGAACCTCATAAGCAAGTGACAATCAATCTCTAGGCAGAAATAAAGAGGCAGTAACTTCACCTTGTGAAATCCTTGTGGCTCTGAGTTGGTCAGCACTTACCTAAGGCTTTGTTCAGCATGACAACAAACTGTCTTCATTGCACAAACAACTGGGCTGCCCTGGAGAAATTTTTACTACTCACAGTAAATATCACAATCTTCCCAGTCTATACTATGAAGCTAAAGGAAGAGGCTTTTCCATCCTGAAATCTGAAAAAAACCCAAACAAAAAAACCCAAACAAAAAAGAAAAAAGTCCAGGAGGTTGAAAAGAACAGAATGATTCCATTGGAATATATCCCTTATCATCCTTGACCAAGATATCAGCCAATTTATATTATGAATGTCACAGTTGTCTATGTTTATATGACTACCCAATTGATGGGAATAAAAAGACATAAATAACCTATTCATAAACACTCACCAAATTATAAATACATCTGTTGGTAATAAGCATTTAAATGGACTAGGTTATACATGCTGTCCCCAGCTCAGTTCTATAAAAATTCAGAGAATAAACTTGATTTGTCCATTTCTAATCTGATAGAGAATGTGTGTGTCACACGTGGTTATTTCAGTCCTTGGGAATGATTCCAGTGAGATAATCACGTGGGGAAGGTGTGATTTACCAGAGGCTTGTTTCTTCATTAGTTCAAAGGTCTATTAGCAAATACATGGAAAAATTGCATCTTTTGAGGTATAATCCTAATTTCAGAGGGCCAATAAAGCAGATAACTATAAAGTGCTGTAATTCCAAGCACACAGCTCCTTGAAGACATGAAGTATTCCCTTTCTAGGTACCATTAGAAGACTTAGAGTCATAAAATGGCTGTAATTCAGAATCTGATCCATCTGATCCACCTTTTTTCATCAGTATGAATTCCAGTTAACAAATAGAACTCACAATTTCCTTAAAAGAAGACCTTGCTAAGATCTGAAAATCAGGATTTCACAGGTTCTACTATGGTTAGGACATGTCAGAGAGGAGTTATACAGTGTACTGAGACATTAGTTACGTCTCTGTAAGCCAGAAATGGGATACAAGTTTCCAGAGGTGTGAGTGGGATGTTGGAGGAACACTCACTAATGGTCCTGTGTGAAAAATCTAAACTGGTCTTTCAGAGGCAGGGGGGAAAATAGATAAAAAACCCCCCACTTCCCATGAAGAACAGTCCCATGGAAATAATTTATTCAGTTCTTCAAGTAACTCACAGAAGTTTCAGGTAGCATTTCTTGAGTTACTAGAATTCTGGAAAGTTTCTTGTTCCTCAAGGGCTTATGCCTCACAGAAATAAGGAAGGTTGCCTTGCTGCTTTTACAGAAGGCATAGCTGTGTGTTTCACAGTGAAATGCATTAAGGCACAAGAGTAGTATCTTTCCTTTTGTCTTGCAACGCATCAGGCATACCCCAGGCATGTAACAAATAATAAATAAAATAACAGCATAAGTGTGACTGGGATTAGAATACTATTACCATACTGTGGAGTCTCTGTCATGCTTTTTCATCTCACTCTTGGCAGCCCATTTGCCAGTTCACATCATAGTCTGAGAAAGATCTATATCAGCTACACATGAGAACAAGAAGCCCAGGATATATTTTTTATTAACTTGCTCTCTGCATGGGCATATCTCAACAAGATCCTTGAATGTAGCTGATGAGTACTGGCCAGTACAGAAAGAGAGTGCAATTTTAAACACTTCTTTCCAATGAATTCTTACCCTGTCTCCTGAAAAAAACTGTCTGATGTCAAGGCAAAATACATATCCTTCAGTTTATCCTGCCCTTTTTCTGCTCTAATCCTTTGCTTGAGTATGATTATATCGCATATGTTAGAAAAGTGTGGGGAGGTCTGTCTCCAATAACTATTAGCTAGGTTGCAGCAATTTGGTACATACAGGAAGATGATTTAAACTGTATAATAAATCCTGGAACTCACCCTGGCATGGAACCAATGGAGTTAAAACACAGCCCCAAGCACTGTGATTGCTCCACCTTTATATTTTATCTGACAGTTCTCTTTCTCTCCATGGATTGTCATGTAGCCCTTTTGCTCTGTCTGTTCGCATTACACACTAGCTCCTCTAGTGTCTCTTTCAATTTTTTCCACACAAATGCATTCCCTGTGATATGTTAAAATTTGTGCACAGAATACTTCCTCAGACTTCCTGTTGCTTTGGCACACTTACCTTTATGCATAAATAATTAATAATAATACAGATTAATAAATGTGTGGCCAAAATATCGGGAGCATACATGAAAGTTAATTTTCATAATATATGTCTCAATAGACTGCCAGGATCAAATTTTCCTTGTGGAGGATGTCCAAGTTCTTCCATAGCTTCACTAGTTTCAGTGTTTGCATTGGCAAGTAGAACTTCCAGTAGCATAAACTGATGGCGACAAAGGCTTTGGTAAGGAAATCAATTCAGATTTGTAAGAACAGACCATATCTGGAGGCAAAATATACCCATTACTGCATTTGGCCCTTAGTACTACAGGTTATATTACTACATAAATAAGAATTTGGTGGATGTTTTAGTTTCAAGAGAGAATTGGCGGGTGACATTCGATATGAGGGTGTTCAAGTTTTGCAGCTGAGAATCTAACATCTCCTTGAATAACTCTTTAGTGTTCCTCCTCTTTCACCAGATGTCTTTGACAGTGATTTGAGCTGACACCCATAGTTGTGTGTTTGAATAGCTCTATTCAGCGCTAGGTTACAGTTTACACATCAACTTCCCAGACCTAAAAATCATGAAACAATTATGTTTGTCAGCCCATCCTGAGTTTTTACTTTATTATGAAATTTATTGAAAGAGAAACATTGAGCACTTGATTTCCTTCTTTCAGATCTCCTTTAAATGTTACAGAAAAACTTACTGAATAGAAATTCTCCCAAAGTATTTATAACTCTCCATATCAGTAATAACTTATATACCAGAAATGTCTACTTTAAGAACTCTAACTTAAAGCACAAATGAGTTATCCCTTGTTAATATAGTGTTGGCCCCTTTGATTTTAAAATGTATAAATCCAATGAAATGAAAACACATCTAAAAGGAATTATATGATCTATATACTTTCCACAGAAAATTTAAACATTTAAAATGAATGAATTCTGAAAGGAACAGCTTTGAGTGTTATTGACTGAAAAAGCAGATGGTGCAAGGATACATTAGTGTCACAGAGGATTACTGTCATCATTAGGAGCAGAGATGGCATCTCAGTGATGCACTGGGCTTTTTTCATTGCTTTCTAGGTGGTTCAAGTCATAAGACATAGTCCCCCTTGTTTCTTACTGAAGTTGTGTGTTGAAGAAAGCAATGTATCTCTTATTTACTCTTTGCATATAGATTGCTTCTCTAAGGGGAAAATTCAGCTTGAAGCTGATACATTTAAGTCTCACCTAAAACCTTAAAATAGAGTGCAGGTATGACTTAAATTATATATGAACTTTGAGTTAGCCTTTGCAGAAAGATAAACTCAGTTTCTTTAACCCTCATGCTTTAGACTTAACCCATTTTTAAATATAAGGAGGATGAAGGTTTGGCACATTAAAGACACCTACTTGCCTTCTTCAACTTACTCTTTTTCCACAGGCCCAAATCTATTTCTGTCACACAGCACGTGAAACACAGTTGTAAAAATAATTCCTGAGTTTTCTATTAACAATATTAACTGAATCCTACCATAACATAACATGGAATATATGCCAGCCCCAGAGTGCCTTCTGTAAGGGTCACAGTGCGTTGCCCCAGGCTCTGCTGTGCAGGGCAGGGGGGGTTCTCAACCCAAAGAGCAGCAGCCAAGATGAGGCAGAGTGGCAGCCATCTTCTCTTCCACCCAGCCAAGACTTTTACTAGAAAAACAAACTAGGAAAAACCATGCACGAACCAATAAAAGAGATCCTATTAGTCACAGAAATGGATTTCATAAAAATGAAATTATTTTTATTAAGCACAGTATTCTCAGTTCCATTTAGAACAGTCTCAGGACAAGACATATTGGTAGAGAGACTGCAGGAATATTAAATACTTACCTTTTTCTGTCTTCATTCTGAGGTCACCCTTGCCTCTTATATCATTACCCATTTTCTCAAACACACAGGAATGGACTAGCCTGTTTGGGCCTCAGTGTGTGACTGTGACAGACCCAGGAAGTGTTCCCATTACAGTATGACAGGTTACTCTCCAATAATTTTCACCTGCTTTAAAAGAGACTCCTCTGTACAAAGTTCTACATTCAAAGTCTGGCTAAGCATTCCCCAGAGTTCTCTGTTCAGCCAGACATTGAATGCATGCATGTCTGCATGGCACCTCACAGAGAACAGCTGTATGTCAGCAGGAAGAAGCAGATAGATGACCTCACAAGTCTTCCACTGGTCTAACTGCTGCTTCTTGATCCAGGCTAAAATAATTTATACTAAACTGCCATCTGAGGCTGGGCCTTGATCCGGGCATGCACACCAGTCCACAGAATCCTTTGCTAAAGAAGATGCTGAGAGTGCAGCCTTCAGTGTAGAGAAATAAATTTTGCATGCCTTTCAGAAGGGAAGGCAGCTTTTAAAACGTGCCTGTGGCAGCACAACTGCCTTTGGAACTGGGTTGCTTCTACTCAAGAAACTTGCTAACTAGGCTTCAGAGAGACAAACAGCATAGGTATCGCTTAGACGTAAAGAGGGGAGATGCTAGGGAATGTCCAGCCATGCTTTGCCTTGCACCATTTACCTTCCAGTGCTAATTAGGAACTACTCACGGAGGAACTTCCACAAGACCAAGAATCACTTGTTCCTGTATATCTGCCATACCTGTCTTTTATATCACAACTATAAAAAGATACAAGAGCATTAGGGACCTTTTATTTGGAAAACTATAGAAAAAAAACAACAACCAGCAAAGCCCAAGCAAAAAATTCTTTAGCTCCAGAAACGTGTTAATCTATAATTAAAAGAAACAAAAAGAAAAATTAGCAGGCTTTTTAATGACTTCCAGACTTGAGCAAAATTGGTGAGAAACTATAAACTGAAATTGGCTACCAGAGAGATCTCATTTGGTTCAAAATGGTCAGTGGCTTCATTAACTTTGGCAAAAATACTGAATAACTGGGGAAGTTTACAGACTTCAAACATGCTGTTGTTTATATACTATGCCTTTACAAGAAGATGGCCGAGAGGATTTATCTGCTTGCCTTTAAAAGTTTAAGCTGATAAGGTAGAAAAAAAATATCAAATGAGAAAACATTCCTACAATAACTTAACTAGTGAGTGCAAGATGATTCAGACTTGGTTCAATGTGTCTATGTGACAGTACTGAACTATAGCAATGGATATGCATAAGAGCATTACAGGCAGCCACAGTGAGTGCCTATGGATACTCTTCTCACTATTGTTCTAATGAACAGAATCCCCTTTGAAGCTGCAGACATGAACGCTTTGAATAATCCATTCAGCCCTAGTCAAACTTGCAGTCTGTGAACATAGGCTGAAAAAGAACATTTATTTATTTAATATTGAAATGAGAGGAGACAAGAAGCAAAATTTAGGTAATTTAAACAGTTATGACTCTGTGAGTTTCTAGTAAAAGGGGGAAGATCTAGGGACATGTCTTTTGAACAGACAATTCTCAGAGTATCTGGTAAGCAGGCACAAACCCTGGGTAGGTACTACATGGTTGAAGGTTAAACTCATCTCATCTACTTTCGCCCTCTGGAAGTCAAGCATATGGCATAAACCACTTGCTAAGTTGTCTTTATAATCAGTGGAGAGAATGAGGCTCTCAGAGAAGGTGACTAGTCCAGCCAGTCTCAGGAAGAGATGAATTTTTCATTTAAAGTGCTTATCTTTTGCTTGTAAGGTCAGCTGTTGTCCCTCTGTATGTGATAAGCTTGATTTAGATACCTAATATTTAAATAGCTATAAATAGCAGAGAATAGTCCTTTAAATGCTCTAACTGCTTAATAAAATACAGGCTCCTTCTCTTCTAAAAGCCAGGTTTGTCAGTGAAAGTGCGTGTTACATGTTTCAGTTAGTGGTAAAATAAAGGTCAACATTGCACACTGCCTGTTCATTGTGAGCCCCAGCTTAGGCACAAGAGGATGTTGACACCTAAATTGTTGGTAAATGGTGGCATTCCATCTCCTCCTGTTTTGGTTCTGGAGGTAAGGCTGTGTCATGAAGTCCCATGTTGTATAAAAAAACCCCCAAACATTAGATCTAATATTTATGAATCTAATGTCTTGGGTTTGTTGTGGTGGGTTTTGATTTTTTATTTTTATTTTTCCTAGTGACAACTTAGACAAGTGGAAACAGGCTGGTTACTTGAGCAGAAATTAAATGAAACACAGTGAGAAGTGGCAGGTTTCCTCTTCTGTGTGGGTTAATGAGACCTGGTAGGACAGCAAGAAGGTATTCTGATTAGCTTGACCTAAAAGCCACTTCATGATTCACACACAGCAAATGCAATTTAAAATGATCAAATTGATGATCAAACACAGACTAGTTAACAACAGAGATTATTAAATACCATCTTCAGGGAATTTTCTGCTCCTTCCAACCCCATGCGAGGTTTTATTGAATATAATGTCCTAGGCTGTGAACAGCTCCCACCAGAAGTCTTGTATATTTTAACACTCAGGATGTTTTTTCATCACTCTTTCATATGCCATCTTTAAATACAGTGAATATAAAGTCATAAATACACTGAATACAAATTCAGGATGACCATGTCTCACCCCTTCTTATCACTCCTTTGTGACCTCCAAAGAAGTAGTCCCTCTGAGGGTGCCCTGTGCTTAGCTTGCTGGTGACATCTGTCTGGGAAGGATCTTGCTGAAACGCCTCACTGCATGGGTACACTGCTGGATCTCTGCTTTGGTGAAGCTGTCCTAGAAACCTGCTGGGAATTCTCTTGTTATAGTTGAGCACTGTCCACACTTTTTCTCCTAGATTTTTCTCCTATTCTGAGCTATTTTTGTTGGTGGTGCTACTTCATTAGTTATGGAGAACTACTGGCATTTTAATCAGGAGCATCTCATTCTAATCTGCCTGCCGGAGAAAAGAGAAAAAAGGTCATATTTGATCCATCCTTCTAGCAAGGCAGAATTCTTCCTGTTGAATACTACAGAGCCAGAGAAGTAAAACTCTTCAGATGATTAGAGGGAAGATTTGAAACTCAATTCAATTCTACAAAAAGTAGTTTGAAATGAAACCTAAGCTGCAGGTTCTGCTATAATGAGAGCAACAGATTGCACAAATGAAAGAAGTGAGACATATACGTAATATAAATCAGCACATTAAGTAATCTTTGTACTTGTGAAGGACTCCCTTTATATGTGTTAGAAACATATTTGGACAAGGGATATCAAACAGGCATGAGTCAGTTCCTCTTTTCTTTTTTTTTTTTCCCCCATTAGTACATAGCCTGAAGTCTTTTATAAGCCAGAAAAAATACATTTCCTTAATGTGGTCATTGTCCTATAGCAAATTAGTAGAGATCATCAAATCTTTCATACTACTGAAGGCCATTTCCAATCTATCTCATTAGCACAATGTTCAATCCAGTTAAAGCTAGGTCAAACTAAAGTGAGCAACTAATGGACTGAAACACTGCATTTATTCTTTTTTTATATAAAGTTCCTGAACTCAAAAATATAATATCTCTGATACAAGATCAAATGAAAGATTGTAGCATTTTCTTGAGAATAACTTTAAAAAGAGATTATAATGTATCCATGCTTGATTTCTTCCGAGAGAAAAAATACTATAAAGGGATTATATTGACAAGATGTAACAAAGACCAAGTTAAATCCCAGGTTATAACTTGGAAAAAAATAATAGCATTTTTTGTGTGTCTGAATATCATAAAAGTAGTGATAAAAGGGATAACCCCACCAAATACCATCCAGGACATATTTGAAAGAGAAAACAAGAACAAACAGCCTGTAATCTATGTAGATTCTAAAACAATACAGGCTTTGGCACACGTTCCTATTTGCCAAGCTTATCAGTATATGACTGATGGTGAGATTTGTATATACTGATTTATAAGATTCTCTTGTGTAAAGAATGTTTTATACTTGATGTGCATCTCTCATATGCTTGAATATGCATATCTCATATTTCAGTCTGGACATAATCCCAACAATGCTTTTCTGAACCTTTTGGCTAGGAGTATCTTTACTGGTATCATAAATGAGCGATCAGAGTTCTGCAGGGGTCCCATGACATGTTTAGCACACACCTACACGCTCAGTTACAGGCAGACATTAGGTTGCTCTGCCAAGCCAGTGGGAGGCAAATGAAATCTCTCTAGACAAGCCGTCAATTTGCTTTGCCTGAGGTAATAGACTGTGCAATTCCCACTGTGGACATATGCAGAATGGACATATGCATGACCATGTAATTTCTCATTTCAGAACTGTTGCTTAACTTAAATAGCTTTCAAAAGAGGTGGAGGAAGAGGGGGCAAGGGAGAAGGCAAGGGGGAATCCTGTGCTGCTGTTCTTAAAATTATCTTGATATTTGGCTGAAACTGACCCTATAAATACATGTTAATTAATGAATAGAGGTGCCAGTGTGGTTTTCGATCCAGTAACAACAGCAATATGAGAGGGATATGAAGTACAGTACAGCCCTGGTGCCAGATGCTAAGCAACTGCAAAACTAGAATCACAATAATGATGGTAGAACTCTAGGAAATACCAAAGAACGTGGCAAAATAAATTTCCTTAACTTATGCAAAAGTAAATTGAATGTTTGATTTTTAATATGATACCTCTTAAAAGGGGAACTCATCCTCACCAAGAACAGTCTTAGTAGGAATCAGAAATGCACACTGTAAATGAAAAATTCACATTTTAAGGAAAGCACATGTTTAACGTTAACTACTGAAACAAGTAATGCCGAAAAGTTGCTTTCTGGAGGATATCCTTTAATCAGAATTGATCACTGGGCTCTGAGCTATTGATCAGTGCGGGTGTCACTTCTGGTCTTCAAACTCCATGAAAATATAAGTGCCTAGTCTCAGGAATGGATAATTTAGCAATACCAACATTTCAGTCTTTTCTAAGAATGGCCAGAGTTTCAAAGTGCCACAAATAGCAAGGAGGAGAGATGGAGTATTGTGTGCAGTTCTGGTGTCCTCAACATAAAAAGGACATGGAACTGTTGGAACAAGTCCAGAGGAGGGCCACAAGGATGATCAGGGGACCAGAGCACCTCCTGTATGAAGATAGGCTGAGAAAGTTGGGGCTGTTCAGCCTGGAGAAGTCTCCATGGAGACCTCATAGCAGCCTTCCAGTACCTGAAGGGGGCCTATAAGGATGCTGGGGAGGGACTCTTCGTCAGGGACTGTAGTGACAGGACAGGTTAAAACTTAAACAGGGGAAGTTTAGATTGGATATAAGGAGGAAATTCTTTCCCGTTAGGGTGGTGAGACACTGGAATAGGTTGCCCAGGGAGGTTGTGAGTGCTCCATCCCTGTCAGTGTTCAAGGCCAGGTTGGATGAAGCCTTGGGTGGGATGGTTTAGTGTGAGGTGTCCCTGTCCATGGCAGGGGGGTTGGAATTAGATGATCTTGAGGTCCTTTCCAACCCTAACTATTCTATGATTCTATGGTTCTATGGCTATGCTCTCTCTTTGGCAAATGGGCACAGATAAATTTGCCTTAATTTATAGTAATGCTTTCTCTGTTTTCTCAAAACTATGTGGAGATTATAACTCATGGGTAAGAGCAGTTTCACTTCACTTTGCCCATAAAATATAATTGGAGCTTCACATAATAAAAGGGAGCTATAGAGCTGAATTTTCAGAGGCATTTGGCACAATGTTTCTTATCAGAATTGTTTTCAATGTACAACTATAAGCTTTATATATAACCATGATATGTCAAATCTGGGGCTCTCCTAAGACCTGCAACTTAATTATCCGTTAACTTAGTGCATGAGAACATTCATGTTCCCAAAAGCTGATTTTATTGTCATAGCTTTCAACCTATAGCTCTAAGAAAATGCTTTTGTCCTTGAAAAACCTACAATGCAAATTTGCTTCTCTATATAAGGTGTTTTTTTCCACTCAATTATAACAATAGAAATGGAATGTTTTCTAGATTTCATTTAGCCACAGTATTTGTTGGAAAAAATGTCTATCTTGTTAAAAAGCTTATATTGTGAAAAGGAATTCTGTGAAAAAAATTATCCTGTGAGAAGCTCTAGTTATAATGGCAATGTTGGTAGCTCTTTTTTTTGCTGGGGGAGGGGTTAGGGATGGTTATGTTTTGTTTTATTTTGAAGGAGAAATATCTTCTCTTTGTACTGAATAATGACCAGCCTTGTTTGGATTATATTGTTTGACATTTCAGGAGGAATGACTTACAGTTCAGAGGCATTAAAGTTATGATCATCACAAGGTTTTATTTTGGTGAAATAAACACGTTTCTCTGTTCTACCTCTCGCCTGCCAGCTCTGACAACGATAGGCATGCTGACAACTGTCAGGGCTATTAATGTGTGTTGGGGAACGAACAAGGGAAATGATATAGCAAAGAGCTCTTTTTATGGCTGGGAAATTTCTTAGACCAGTAACAGAATGCAATAGGTGAGAACCCTAGTTTTCACAGTTACAGTAATTCTATTATTCAATTCAAATCGGTGCAGTTTGCCTTTATGCTGGCATCTGTTGAGATTAAGTGTAAAAAAATCACCCAAATCTGATAGCATTTAGGAATGAGATTTTCCCTGTGTACAACAGAGCTTCCTGCAGTGAAGTTCATGAAATTGAGGTAACTTTTGGAATGACCCAACCTCCTTGTTTCTACACCCGTCCCTGTCAGCAAACTGAAAAGCCAGTGTGCTGGAATCTCTTGTTCAGATTTCATGCTTCCTTTGTATTGACAGCAATGTGACCTTTCAGTATCTCACAACAGACCAAATGGCCTTTAGTGGACTAATATTCCAAAATCTGTAGGTTTAACTATGCCTATACACTACTGGGCAGCTACATTACTCTTTATACAGACGAGAAAAAGGGAAGAACTGCATCCATTTTTTAAAAGGGTAGGAAGGAGGACCCTGGGGAAATACTGGCCTGTCAGCCTCACCCTCTGTGCCTGGATCAGGGGAACCCCAAGTATCAATAGAGGCTGGGTGATGAAGGGATTGAGAGCATCTCTGCTGAGAAGGACTTGGAGGTACTGGTGGATGAGAAGCTGGACATGAGTCAACAGTGTGTGCTCACAGCCCAGATAACTATATCTTAAATAAAAGGAATAAATCTTTTACAGTGAGGGTAGTGAAACACGGGAACAGGTTGCCTGGAGAGGTAGTAGATGCCTTATCCCTTGAAACATTGAAGGTAAAGTTGGAATGGGCTCTGAGCAACCTGGTCTAGCTGAAGATCCCCCTGCTTACTGCAGGGTCCCTTCCAACACAAACCGTTCTATGATTCTAAGAGGTCCAGTTTTGCCCTTGTTTAGTTTTACAACATTGTTCTCTTTAATATTAACAACTTCTCCCCCTCACTGTGTTGCCAGGAAAAAAAAAAAAAAGGCGAAAATTATATTTCCATGCCTGTGAGACAGACAGCACAGTCGATAAGATACATTGGTGACAGACGGAAAAAATCTCGTCTGGGTAAATGCAAGGCACAAAACAAGGCAATATTCACTGTACACCATCATGGAACAGACACGTATGATATTTTTCCATGCTCTGCTCATCGCACTGCTTACCTTAGTGCTTTGTTCTTTATAGCAGTTACTACCAGTGTCAGTAAATTCTGACCTCTGCCATATAACAGGACCATGGGCTTTTGTAATCCTGGAACAGGTGAGGCATCTGAGGGAAGAAAATAAAGGTCAATTGTCTCTTTGCATCATTCCTGCAAACCACAGCATTAGTACAGTGGTCTAGGTAGTTTAAACCAATGGTACAGAAAGATTCTGCCAGGAACTGCTTCTGCAGTTCTGAATTCAGCTCCAGGAGACAAATACAAACAAATACAAACAAATCTGCATGTCAGGGGCAGCACACACAAAAAGGATCTCTCTCATAATAGCAGCCTATTAAACTAGACATAAAATCAGAAAGAAAGGAGAATGGGAAAGACGGAAAGAGAAAAAGAAGTTCCACCCATTATTGTGTAACTCTTTGTAAGTAACTTCACGTTTGCATTAGCAAAATACAATTGAGCTCATCATTACTAAAGAACCTTTAAAACACTCACATCATATTCCTCTCCCCTGTAGTTTCCATGAAACAGATGCATGTGCATATTAAGTTGTATTTTATGATTCATCTGGGGCAATTTAGCTCAGACACATCTTTGCTAGAAAACCAGTCTGGATTAATTTTTTTTTTTTTTTTTTGTCAGATAAATTCTTAATGAATGACAGAGTAAGGGCTTTAGTTCCCAAAGTTGTAGAATTATTTCTTCTACTGCATGGCAAGCCAAAGCAATGCATAGCTAGGTTCCATACGCTATCAGGGTACAACCTTAAGGTCACATGTCCTGACTCCATTTAATGCATTAACAGAAAACAGTCCCACAGTATGGAGGAACTTAGGGTCAGCCGTGGGATGGCAGTTTTAATTGGCAGTTTGCAGATGGCTCTCGATGGGTTACAGGTTCTCTCTAGCCACCAACTCACAAACTAATTTTTGAAGACTTTCCAATATTTCACTTCTGCAAGGGGATGCTGAAAGAGCCCAGACAGCTGTAGCTGATGTGTTTTGCACTGAGTTTCAACAGTAAGGTGATGGCTAGAATAAAAGTATTGAGGAGCTTCTGGGGTGATGTGCCACAGCATGCTGCAAGGTTATCAGTCCTGATCCCCACACAAGGAACACCTGGCACTAATAATGTGAGAATGTTTCTAGTAAAGACAGAGTGAATTAGGTTGCCTTATGTAACAAAGAACTCACATTTAGATAAAGCACAGCCAGCTGAGTGCTGGTAAAAACCTGGCTGGTTATTCTGTTACATATTGTTTTTCCCATCTCCAGCATTAGCTTGAGAGTCTTGAATAGCAGAGATATTCCACTCCATTACATTATACATCTGCAACATAAAAGGCTCTGCAAGCAGGTCTTCAACAGACATTAAGGTTTACTGTGATCTCAAAAAGGCAATAGGTTTCTAGACCTTGTATATGCCATAGTGGAAGGTATTTTTTTGTATAGTATTGTTTGTATAACAAGTCCCAGGATGCTTCATGAAACTTCAAGGCTCTTGCACTTGATGTCTGAAATACTGTGCGTATAGTGATATACTTGATCATCTCATTTCTGGCTTTTTTTTTTGCAGATTGCCAGATAATTGTGCAACACTAGCTCAGATTTCATGAAAAATACTGACTTCTGCTTCTAAGGGCAAAGCTACCTTTAGTAACACTAACACAGTAAGCAATTCAGAGATGTCCACTTGAACCTGCAGTCAGAAGCACTAAACCCAGCAAGAGCCACGTCTGTTCATCTCCCATTTATTGAACTTCAAAGAGAAATGCCAGCAATTAAATAATATCTTTCTTTTACAGTTATTTCCTCAGAAACATTAGATAAGTGTATCAATTTTACCTCCCTTTAATTATATGACTATGAGAGTATGCATCTAACTAAATGCTTTTTTTGCTCTGAATAGCATATTGTATCTCCATAGTAACATATAAATAAAAGACCACTTAATTTGTGAAATTCTATTTTTAGTAAAATTATTATTTCTCATTTTCCTTTTTTCTTCTAAATGCGTTCAAAAATATATTAAAAATATTTTTTGCCAAGATTTAGTTATTGTAAGAGCATGTGTTGTGGTACCATCCAAATTACTGACAAGGTATGTAAGATCAGGGAATAATGAAACGGAACCATCTCACACCCAAACTAGAAATCACTCTTTACTGTAAAGTATGCAAAATCTCAGGATAAAATACCTGTTGTTAGTCAGTGCCATAAGTCAAAATCCCCTCATCTCTCCTGGATGTCAGGGTCACCTGAAGTGACCATCTCAATTATGAAATAGCAGTTTTACACTGTTGCTGTGTTCTTTGCCTTTGTCTTGGTATGTCTGAGAAATTAAATCTTCCCATGATTAAGGATCTTTTATCCTTTATTTGTAATAGCATATGTTGAATTGATTTTATGCCAATGTTATCATTTATGCTGCAGTAATCCTTTCCTTTCCCTTGTTTTACTACCCCCTCCAGCCTTGATTTATTTTCTCTAAACAAGCCAAGATCATTTTTTATCAAACTTTACTCTGCCTTTGAATGTTGTTACATGTTGTCCATCTGTAGCCCTTAGCTCAAGTAATAAAACAGCTCTACCGTCAAACTGGTTATCCGAATATTTTTGGTTTTTAAATGCAGGTAACCAGAACTGTTTATTGTGTTGCAGGTCAATCTTGAGCACTGCCTGATTAATTTATTTTTTTTTTATTTTTTTTTAGCTTGCCTGATACGTCTGAGCACAGTTTTACTTTTCCTCTTCCTTATTACATTAGTGACTCACAGAAATCCTCTGAATGTCTGGTTTTCAAATGCTTAACCCTAAATGCGTACCTGTTGTTTTCCCTCCTAAATGAATGGCTTTGTTATACGTCCTTCGTTCAGTGAAAAACATTTTTACTTACCATGGTTAGATATTCCTACATTCTGCCATTATTAATAATATTTGTTCTAAAGCCTGTTTCTGGAAGGTCAAAATCTCCCATAAAGGCAGTAAATCTTCCCTAATGCTAATATTTCTCTTTCTAATAACATTATGGAGATCTTTATTCAGCACAAATTAAACTCTAGGGGGCTTTATTATCCAAACATTTTATGATCCTTCCTTAAATTGTTTTTACTCAGACTTATCCATTTTATCATGTTATCCCCCCTCTTTTTTAACTTAGCACATTAGGAATATATAATAATCTCCCACTACCCTGCCTTTTATTTCTGTTTTTCCAGAACAATGTGTACTCTTCCTATTTATGTTGTACCCTAATATTATTAATCTAGCTCAGTTAGGTTACCCTAATTATATTTGGCTTGACACCTTGCACCATAATTCAGTTTCCTCTCTTTTGTTGTTCAGACGATTTTAATTCCTATACTGACATTTCTATTGCATCTCAGTAGTCCCATATGATTTCCTAGCTAGATTAGGGATATTTCATTCATGGCATTGATCACCTGATTCAACTGCTGTCACCAGCTTTTTCTCCTTCAAGTTCCCCAAATGGCTCTTTCCTTGCAGCATCTTCACTGACCTGTGCCACTGCCTGTGGCATACTGAGCAACAGTATGTGGTGGGTGGAGTTAAACAGACTAGAGAGCAAATATCCAGTCCCTTTCCATAGGAGAGGTTTGCAGGTGTGAAAGGACCTGAAGAGGACGAGAAGAAAATATACTGGAATTTTAAGCTGGTCATTTTGAAAGGGATTCACTTGCTTATGAGATAACTCATGTGAGGAGAGAGCTGGTGGCCGCCTCCTCTCACCCCCACGTAATTCACGTGATGAGGGTTTCCATGGTCTCTGGAATTGGTCTCCTTTCATTCCCCGCTGTACAGGAGCTGTGTTTTTAGGGTGATGCACGTTTGACAGAGCATTGCCTTTGATGTTAGGAAGAACAGAGACTCAAGTATTTCCCAAAATATTCTTAATACAATGATCAAATATTTATCAGTTAATAAAGGCATCTCTGGGAATACCAGGTTTTCAGAAATGAAACTGATGCCCATAAGCTGCATAATTTCATTGTAATGTGCTATCTTAAATTGTTGTCCATAGGCAAAATCTTGCATTGGCAGGAAAGTGCCAAAATGTGCAACAGCTTTACCCCTATATAGCATCCATATTTCTACATTTGAAGATGTGAGAAAGTTGTTATATTACTTACACATGTTCCATCATCTATAGGGTTTTTTTTATTATTCTGTAGAACTCTGTGGCAGAAGTACCTTGAAATTCAAATGAAGAAATAAACTCCAAAAATATCCAAAGATCTGA
Organism: Lathamus discolor; assembly: GCF_037157495.1. Taxonomy (NCBI): domain Eukaryota; kingdom Metazoa; phylum Chordata; class Aves; order Psittaciformes; family Psittacidae; genus Lathamus; species Lathamus discolor. Next base: position 135,698,000 of record NC_088886.1, read on the forward strand.
CACTGAAGTAGAATCTAAGGTTTTGGAGAAGAGGGATTTCTTAAAGGGCTTGCATCTCAGGGAGAAAAAAAGAACTATGGAGTCAGATGAAGGCAAACAGAGAAGTCATAGCTGACATTAAGGATAAAAATGGTAGGATTTATCCCTTGTGCAAACAGTCAAGCAAAAACCATTGTTTTGGTAGGAAATGAATGGGACAAATCTAACCTTCGTTATTCCAGCTCGTCTGAACTATTAAATAGGGCAACTAGTGAAATAAGGATTAAAGCTATTTTCGCTGCCACTGGAGCAGCAAAAAACAGTCTTAGTGGGGATTGAGATCAAGCCGTAGGACTCTGTTAATTAAAATAGCCACTATTAAGATATTTACTGTCCCTAATAATCGGAGCTATGCAATTTGTACTACTGAGTAAACAAATCATGCTTTAGAAGTTCCCAATTGGCTATTACATTCTAGTCTATCAGCTGTCATTTAGTTACAAAACCAATTTTCCATGTAGTTTATTTGCATAAACAACATCCTTTCAAAGAGCTTCATGGAAAAAGAAATCACATTAAACTAAATTAAAATTAGGTTAAAGTAACGTTAATAATCTGACAAGCTCCCCAAAGCCAAACTAGTCAAAATTTTTTTTAAAATTCCATGCTGAGTTTTTTTGATGTGTTCACCTCTCTAGGCAGACTTATGCTGTGTTAAAAGAATGATCATTACTGCTTCTTGAATCCTGTTAATTATGCATGCGTGTGCAGGGTTATTTGTAATTGGTCCCTCTCCAGATATTCTCTTATCTCTCTCTGTTTTCATGAAAACTTAAAAACTATCAGTGGCAACGATCATTTACTCACTAATCCCTCTCTTTCTCTATATATTTTAGGTGTCCGATACTGATGCGGTCTAGATTGGACAGATACTATCACATTGATTTTCTTTGAGTGGACAAGTTGGATCTGCCAACATTGCGTTACTGGGCCACCGACTTTTAACACAGTCAAAGACAAGGTGCAATGAATTTTTAGTTTAAGTACAGAACACTTTTCATAACTTACATATACAGCTTAATATATTAAATCTACCCAGATAAGATGAAGAATTTCAGGACTTTTCATAGAGTAAGAAGCCAGTGGGAGTCATATCACAATACAGGTCTTTGATGAGTAAATACGATGGTTAGATTTGCTCTTTACAGTCTATTGTAACAGTTATAGTCTTCCCCTGATCTTAACCCTGCCTGTGTACCTTCATATCTTGTAACATGTACCATAGCTATCTTCTCAAGGCAGGAGCAATACGTTAGTCTTCTACTCATAAAAATTTATTTAATATTTAAAAAATACAAGCTTTTTCTTAATGTATTATCCCAGTATCTTGCATTTCACCCATGTCATTGAAACATTGTTGTTTTCACTGAAGAAAATTCTGCCTCCAAGATATTAATCTGGCCAAAGATTTTAGGTTAGGCAGCACTGCAGGGAATCCCATTACAGATGAAGCCACTAAAACATTGTTTTCCACTGAAAAAATACTGACGGGATTGTAAAGTCTGCAGATTTATTTGGAAACCGCTTTTAAAGTGCACCTAACCACCCTGCAGGACCCGGCAGAATTGTTACAAACAAATTCTAGGTAATATTGGATCTCTTCTAGAAAATTTGCAAGCCTCACTGAGCTTTTAGCTTTTACATTTGTCAGATGAGGTTTACTGAGAAAGGAAAACATTGAAGCTGCTGACTAAATAAGTATAGGTAGATGCCCACGCACCTTTCTCCTGATGACACTGGTGCAATGCAATTTTGTCAGCGATGGCGGTGTTTGCAGGTAGAGCAAAAAACAAGAAATGTTTTAAACTGCCATGAACGGCTTTACCTTTGGGGAAGGACAGACTTCTGGGGTTTTTAGGGTATCATTTTTTCACATGTCGTTCAGCATATGCTTATGCAACCCAAACTGGTCTTGTTATTTATATTTCACAACATTTCAGGCCAGCATTTTCTTTTCTTCCCCAGAGCTTTAGCTGAGCTGCTCTTGCTTGACTGCCTCTGAGCCGGCATCTGATTCCTGAGTGAATGTGCTTTCACACTGCTCAGATAAAGGGCTTTCACTGCAGTCGTGACTTGCATAGGGTTGGATATTATACCTTTCTTACGTCTAGACCTACAGAGGTGACGACATGCTGATTCATCTATGAATAATCAAAGTGAACTCTCAGTCTCAAAAATAGACTTTGCTCAGTTCTGTTAACCCTAAGATGCCTGAACAATACTGAGATGTGAAAAAACCCAGAAGTGTCATAATATGTGCTGTGCAGGGGTGTACCTATTGTGTTGTAACTATGATAAGACATAACAATAGCGAGTGGAATAAGTTTTAAGTAAAGACTGCACACAAAACCTGGAGCTTATGAGTCTTTTTTTAAGAACACAGCCAGTCCTGGCTCAGTTTGCAGCCTATGATTCTCAGTGCTGCTATTTTGACCCAAAACTCACCACCAAAACATATGCATTTAAATTTTTAGCATTAATTTCTCATTTGGACTATTTCACATGCATTAAAAACTTGAGAATTTTTTCTTCTACTTCTTTAATAAAGTCTACCCTTTTCCTTGAGTAAATCTTCTTTACTGAAACCAGATGCTTGAGCTCTGGCCAGTGAGGAGAGAGGAACACTGGGCACTTGCTCACTCTTATAGGGTAGTAGCTTATGGAAGGACACAATAGTTGGGCAACTTGGAGACAGCTACAAATCTACTTTTTCCCCATCAGGCTATTGTCCCAAGAAAATGAAGAGAGCTTGAATCAAAAGACATTTATTTCTGTAATGTTTTCATTTCAGCATCAACAACAGGGGATAAACTTTCACAATTTATCTGGAAAACCGATTTGCGCCTTTTGCCCAGAAATCTGCCTGAAGACATTTTTCCCCTGTAACTCCCAAGCAATGTGTCTACGGATTGATGTGCATCCTTAGTTTCATGGAAAAAAAGTAGTAGCATCTGGAATTTACTGTTCATGAATTGGAAGATTTTATCAGTGTTTGAGACAAAAAAAAGTTGGATATTTGGGGTGTCTCATTAATTATATTATTATTTCTCAGATTATTTGTCTCAAACTCCTCTAATAGCCAGCCAAAAGGATTGTTGTGTTTTTATTTACTGATGGTTACATTTAGTTTTAGAGTTGAGAAAAACATCTTACATTGTACTCTAATATAAAATTGAAAATTAGAACTGCCCTCTATTTTAAATACATGTTTCTGTAATAAATACATGGGGGTTTCTTACAGGCCTATTACACTGCTGATATTTTTGTTTGTTTTACAGTTCACAGACAGTGAAGTAAGGTGACCTTCCATCAGATAGAGTGCAAGGAAGCTTAGGGGTGGCCTTGGGCACTGGTATCAGCTGCACCTCAATTTAGTAATCTTATTGTCTCTCTCGAAATTAGGTCATCTGAGAGCAAAGTCCTAGTTCTTGCTTATGGGGATATTACATACCATATATTTCTACACTCAGATTTAAATGGAACTGTTCATATTTGAAGAATAGACTCAGATTAACAGAAATAATTTTTTTCACTAATGCAGGAAAGTGCATTGTTACTTTTGATGAAATAATATAGTATCTGGCTTATGCTGAGATTCCATGCAGTGCCTGTGTGTCCTCCTTGTAGACAGGAGAAAAATACAAAATGATTTGCTGACCCTCAGCTTTGCAGTTAAGAGCCATGTGACATATTCCATGAAAACTGGCATGTATAAAAGATCGCATTATTATATACAGCTGTTAAAGACCTAGAAAGTGAACAATGTGCTACTGACATATAAATAATACCTTCTGTGCACAGTTAAACATTGGTGTTTTTTTTGCCAGATTTTAAGCTCTTTCGAGGCCAACTGGAACAGCTGAAATAGAACATTAAAAAAATGTTTTGATGCTGGGGCACAGATGGCTGTAGCCCAATGTGTCAAAATAAATGTTTCATTTTTGCTCTAATGTGGGAAAAATAGACCTTCTCAATTACTCCAATAATCACAGGTGCAATAAATGCACTCTGTAGCTAAGAAGAGCTATTTCAGATGGGCATTCAGAGAAATTTTATGTATCCTGCTTCCAACAGCCTGAAAAGGTAAATTACCTTAGGCCAATCACTTACTGCTTTTGAAAGGGCTCTAACAGCCGCAATCAAGCCTGAAGCTTTAATCCTTTATTTGGCACCTGAATTTCACAAACACAGGATGTTTCTCAGAAGAAGCAGGTTTGAGAAGGTGCTGTAGACAACAGATCTGTTAACTTTAAGTCAATGACACCTATGTTTAGGAAATTTAGGATGGCTTCAACAGACTTCAACACTTAAATGTTTGTCCATATTATTGTAGAAAGCTTTGATGACAAGCAGAACAAACAGAAGAGTCAGTCAAATGCAGGCAAATTGTTTTCAATGTGAACATCTGTTCAGACCTTAGGTGTCACTGGCATTGAAGGGCCACAACAAACTGGGGGCAGGAGCCTGGAAACAACCGTTAATTAGTCTCTTGACTGTTGCATTTGTAACTGAGAGAACATCATCTACATGTGGAAAAGGGGCAGTCCACCAGGGCCTGAGTCACCCCACTGAAATGATACCGTGCTCTGAGGAGAGACTTCAAAAAAACCAATAGATAACACAGTGTGGGAGAAGATACTGGCTAGTTAGGAGACAGCATTTAAAATGGTTTCAGTTGCTGATACTCAGCACTGCTTGGTTACAACCACAAAGTGTTTTGTCTGTAAGATGGAGCAAAGTGACAAAGACTGAATGATAATCTTTATGCTACAGCACAATGGCAAAACGAGTCATGTTCTCTTACCCAATATTTTACTTCCCATGTGAAAATTGAATCTGCTCCAGCTAGTGCAGTGGTAGTTCTCACAGTCTGCATGGGCAGTGAGAGGTGTCTGAGGGAGGAATGTAAAACAAAGCAGACTTAAAACTCAGATCTGGAAGGCATCTCTCATTTTCCTGAGACTGACCTTCCAGGCAGCAGTACAGCTTGCCTTTGCCTTTGTACAGGTTTGACTCTTTGTGTTTTGTCATCTGCAGTGAGATTGCTGCATTTCTGTTGAAGAGGCTGGATAGGTTTTTTTCTCTGGGCACTGCAGCACAGAAGGCAGTCTATAGTTTTTGGCTATAAGTGACCTGCAAGGATTGAAAAGCCTGAAAAAGCCTGTGAATACTATTGCAGTATTCATTGTCTTAATCTAAACAACCTAATTTCTTACATGCCTCTTTTTAATCTGTTTACAATGTTCCAGGTACCTCAAAACATTACTTTTCTAGGGAAAAAAACCAATAATTAAAAAAAAGGACCAAGCCCACTTATTTTTTAAATAACACTAGGATGAGGTGCTCTGTGTGGATTTCATATGGGTGACCCAAGAGAGGAGTAAGAAGGGGAGATATGGTGCACACAAGAGGTAAATAGCAGCATCATGACTCTGTAGCCTGAATTTTAGGCTTTTAAAAGGTTTTTCATGAGCATAAACCCAGGATGATAACCAAAACTCTGAACGACAAAGATGTTTCGAAGAGAGAAACAGATGTATAGAAACATCTGTGAAGCTGACTTCCTACATTCAACAGGCCAGCATGAGAAGGGACCAAAAGCAGGAAGAGTCCCTTATGTCTGTGCAAAAGAGATTCTCTAGAGGCCACAAATGTCAAAGTGCTTCAACTTCAGATTGTTGTGATGGCTGGCATGCAGCTGCAGCCACAGGATCAATTCTGCCTATGTCTACAGTTTGCTTTAATTCCACATGGATAAATTAGGGCCAGCAAGAAATGAAGCAGCAGACAATGACTGGTAGATGACACAGATAAACTAGGCCAACAAGATTTCTAGAGAGATGTTAGAGCTGTAAAACTTGCTAGAGGCATAGAGAAGTTGTGGAGTGAATTAATTGTTAGTATCCTTAAGTTATTATAGACAATTCTAAAGTAAAGGTTGAGCAATTCAACCTCTCTTAAGTATAAAAAACACAGCATTCACTCACTCAAGAAAATTACAGCACTTATTCTGAGTAGAGAATTCAATTTCCAAGGATTAATAAGTAAACACCTTAATTAATGTATGAGTTTAAAATAATTTAAATAAGTCCTTTAAGATATTTAACATCTTTTTCAGTCTTTTATTTGTCCTGAATGATCTTCAGAATAATAATTATGCAAGCATTTCATATTTGCAATCTTCTACACCAGCCACAGTCAAAAGAGTGGTTATAATTAAATTAAATTATTAATGATTTCTGACTCTAATTCTTATGACTAGATATACTGCAGTCTGACTCATTTAACTCTTAACTGGGGAAATGCATAAATATCTTATGATTTAGGAGGGAATTTCTCTTTGTAAACTGAATAACTCTCTTAATTTGAATTTGAACCATGTAGCTTCAATCCTCTAGAAATATCATAGAGTAGTATTTTTTGCTTATAGATAAATTTCTGTGGAAGAGAAATTTGTTAAAAGGAATTTAAAGTAGTTCATGCATATCAGGAACATATAAAAGATCTAATTTTGTCCAGCCTGTGTAAAATTGTGTTTAAAATATCATTATTAGTAATCTCATGCTTCTTTCAGACTAGTTTTACAAGTGGTACCTTCCTATACATCTGGGCAGATACTTACAATGCAAGTGAAAGAATAATTATGGCCACTGGAAAAGCTTCTGACGTTTTAAATGATTCATCCCTTTTATGAACCATTGGGATACCTGTAACACTCAGAAAGTCATAGGCTCCATTAAAAACCAGTAGGAAATACTTTAAATATCAGTAATACTTTAGGTTAGAAGACATATTTTGAAAACAGAGGCTGCTTGCTCAGAACAGATGGAGGCAGTAACAAGCACTAAGTTGCTGTTTCTCTAATATTCCCCACAGTTCATTTATATCTGTGGGCAAGTGTGTATATACACACATATATATACATACATAAAAATAATATACATATGTACATGCATACATGTATATATTTTAGAGCTATGTAACTTCTAAGTGCTAGTGAAAGAAAAAAAAAAAACCCTCTCTGCTTGGAACAGTCTTTTCAGGTTAGCTTCATCCTCTGGTTAGTGACAACAGTGAGGCTCTTTCCAGAAAGGGCTCACATCAGGAAGAGACCATCTGGACGCTGTCTGAGCCACACAGAGCAAAGTGTGAGAGGGAGAATAAAAAGCAAGAAATAGCAGGAAACTTCTTGGGCAACACGGAGGTGGAAAATGAAGAAGGGCCGTACAAGAGAAATGAGAAGCAATACTTCTTGTTAGATTTGCACAAGAGTGGTGCTTTTGGGGAATATCAGCAGAGGATGTTCTCAGATTGGCTGTGGTGTTTGCATTTCAGTATTAATAAACAATCAGTTACTGGGCAAATAAAATAATTACTGTGAGAAAGAGCAGAAACCATTCCAGTCACTTTGCCCGGGGTCTGCAGTCAGAACAACCGTTCCCATATGTGGATGTTTCACAACAAATAATATAGAAAACCAAGCAGAAGCATTTTCAGAAAGGAAGAATAAATAGGAGGATACTGTGGATGCCTGGCACTCAAGTTACACAATGTGCCTGAGAAAGGACATGAATGACCCTATCATAGGACCTAGCAGACTGCAGCAAGTGGGAAAAATCCACAGGATGGGGGGACTGCAGCTTAATTACCTCCCTGGATAAATCCACATGTAGGAAGAGAGATAAAAAGACAGTAAAGAGCAGTTCCGATTACAGCCATGTCACTACCCTGTCAGCACAAGAGCCGGTGCTGTCAGGGAATCTGAGGCCAGGATTGAACCTGTGCTGCCTTTCCAGAAGGAAATGAAAAAGTGAGTGCAATTACAGCAATGTGACCATTCAGTGCACAGACCAATGTCAGATAATGAAAAATAGGAGGATATGAGAAAGAACTATTGTGTATGAGGATGGAAAGGGAGAAAAAAAGAGAAATCTCCCAACACAACCCACAGTTTCAGCCTGTTCATCACAGTTTGAGGTGCACAGATACGCACAGGTACAAATGCTCTTTCTATGTAAAAACAGTGGGTATCAGGGCTATCTGCACCTAGAAAATGCCAGTTTCAGTGCAGTACATTAGGATCCTAACACATAGTTGCTTTACCTTTGTGCCCAACAGACTACAGGCTCAATCATTTTACATCTAGATCAAGCAAACATATCAAAGAAGGAAGATGAAACTTTGGACCTAGAAGCTGGAATAAGGTTTTGGGAAGCTTTCAAGATCCTTAATGGTTAGAGAGTTTGTTTCCTGGATTTTGGTGACACTATTGCTGGAAATGTGACATTTTGAATTATTTTACCAATTTTACTGGAAAGACAGGAAAATAGAGGATTATAAAGAATGTATTCTAGTATAGGCAACACCCTGGGAAGTTTGCAAGGAAGGGATTCAATTAGAAATATCAAATTCTTAGGGCAGCTCAAAGTTTGACCATTAGGTGCTAGAGAGGAAATAAGGAAGAAATTGATATAATGGGGACCATTACAGGACATACTAATAACATGGAGTTAAGCAAACACCATTGTGTTTTTAGTCAGAGGTTAAGGGAATTTTTAATTTAAAGCAGTAACTAAGAACTTCATTATGTTGCAGAATATAAAGATTTGCCATTCAAATATGCAGTTTACAAAGAACCTGGGATCATGAATGTTAAAATGGCACTTAAAAGGGACAGTGCCACATAGGCCGAAGTCAAGGGTGTTGGAGTCCAACACAATTTCCTAGGTTTTCCATAGGCAGGTTGAAACATTGTCCTTTCTATTCTGCCTCACCTCTACAACACATATCTGAAAGGAGGGTTTTTCTGAGGCTAAATCTACTGAACATAAAATCTATTGTAAACTGCCTGGAAAATTTTACCCTGTAGCTCTTATAGCAACAAGGTCAAAAATCTGTGCTTGTAGGGAAATATATTCCTGAAAGATGTGCTCTCTTGAGTTAAAAATTTCAATTTGCCATATCACTAAGGAATTGGTATGAAGTTAATTACTTTCGCACATTAAAGGACAAGTCCTACTTCCAGCTCTTAATTGCTGGATCTCTTCATACCTTTGCTGCTGGATTAAAGAATGTATGTATGGTAGTTTCTACCCATACAAGTATATGTGGACAGTGATCAAATCACTTAATTATTTTCCCTTCTCTTTCTCCACAACCTGAACACATTCCATGCCTTTAGCTTTTAATGTTTTCAACTTGTCTGCAAGGCTACTGTCAAAATATTATCCAATGCTTTGGCACCCTCTCCAAATGAGCACCATGGCAGAACCAGGCTAACCAGTGCCGTCCAGCTCAATACACTGCTTTGTATAGACACACAGGGCTTGTGGTCACTCCTGTGCTCGCACCATTTCAATAGGCACTTCTGCTCCTTTGATTATCCATTGCAACACCCTCCTCCCCTTTATGCCTCATTTCTTCTTCATTTCCACCCACTTTTCCTCCATGTGACCCCATACTATGACAAAAGAGGTCCATTTAATGTGGTTTGCAGCTTGTCAGTTTTCAGATTAGGTTCTAAACTGTATGCTATGCCTTTTCTGTTCATTGTGCATTCAACCTAGGATGCATGGAAACCAATGTAAAGTTTCCTGTCTGTAATTTCAACCCTACAGCTTATTGCTCTAAAGTGAAGAAAGTTTGACTAAAGACTGTATAAATTAAACACTCCCTTGCATGGTTACACAAGGAAGGAAAGCTGTGCTGAGCTGTTGAAAATGCCTTTGTCAGTCTCTTTCATCATTTCACTGATTTAAATTCAAACCTCCTTATTTCCTACGTAAGATATTTTATTCTTACTTTATCTAAGTAAAAGAAATTCTGCTAAAGATTTTTCATCCTACAGCTCCAGGGCCTTTGAAATCATATCCTGTATGTTTTGTCTCTATCAGCAGTTTCCCCCGCATCAATCTACAATGAACTACATAAGCCACTTATACCAGAGACTCTTCAAGTCATCCTGAATTTGATTGGCATATTCTGATCTCCCTGGTTTTGTTAAGCAAGTTGAACCTTAATAACACACTGAGAAGATGAATGGGCTAATGAAGCAGATTGCAAGATCTGCAATCGTTCCCTTACAGGTAAAGTTCTGAACTGCTGAGAGTAAGAGGATTTTTTATTTTTCTCCCCCGTTTTCCATGGTTCCTTTTCACTCTTGGTGCAGTGCTCCGCTGTGCAGCTGCCTGGCTCTGCGTTAGCTACATACTGAAGAACATCTCAGTGTAATGCTGATGATGAGCTTTTTGTGTAATTAAAAAAAGTAACTTTCCTTCTTTTCACTTCAATATCATCAAAAACATTTTAAGTACATATCCAAACTAAATGGATCCTTAGTCTAAACCAGTCCACCAGAGTATCAAAGGATGCAGAAAATATTTCCACAGTACAACTGTGTACAGCCTATTTTTACCCAGGGGAAAACATTGTGGGTGGAGTGTAGTTATTTTCAATGTACTATAGCCCTTGACTCTATGTCACGTTGTTTGCGCTGTGCTGTCAAGTGGAATACAATATAGTTATAATGCGAGAATTAAGGCTTCTGTACTAACTCAGGATGGCTAGGGGTTTGTTTTGTTTTTTGCAGCACTTAAACTATTCCCCTTACTAACCCAGAGCAGATAAGCTAGTCATTTAACTCCTCCCTGCTTTTTTCTCATATGTGAACACAGTGAAATTTTCAATAGGTTTTACACAAAAGAGAGGAACCAGCCATGTATGCTGATTTCCATTCTCATACCATCTTGTCAAGGGAACAAGGAATTTCCAGCTTCTGGGTTGGGCAATGGGCTCAGGGGCTAAACCTAATATTTACATTGAAATGCTCTCCTGGTATGTAAGGTTAGCCAGCTGTTGGCTTAAGGAGGCTGTTGTGCAGTGCCAGAGATTAAAGTACATCCATCCCTCATCGGCAAAAGCTGGAACACCCCGTGGTTTGGAGAGATGCCTTTTTCAGCCACCCCAGGTATCTTCCCCAGAGGAAGCTTTCCAGAATAGGCTCTATTGCAGGGAAGATGGGATTTGCAGGCAGCCTGTATGTCAACATGAATTATCATAGCTAAGGGACAGGCTTCCTACAGACTGCAATACAGCTGCACAGAGCCAAGGCAGGGACTTATGGCCTCAGCCTGCTCCTTCTCCTAATGTTCCTATGTCCTCATAGTGATGACAACACTTGGAACAATTATGCAACTACTTAAATACTTTGGAAAACGATCCCAAATAAAGGGAAGCTCAAAGGAAAGTCTTTCAAGCCACATCTTCCTTTGTGGCACTCAGCACAGGAAAGGCTAGAAAAGCAGAGTCTGTGTTATTTAGAAAGCTGCAACCTCAAAATTCCTCTGAGAAGGCTTTCTTTAAAAAGTTCCAGAAACAACATGGAAAAAAGATGGAAAAGAAAGCTTACAGTGACATGGTTGGCTTAACTCTAGATGTACACAAACCCACACATTTAAAGAACACTAAACGTGCATCAAAGCAAAGCTGTTAGAACTAGCAGTACACACTCCTGAAATAGTTAAAAACAACATCAAAAGACAGACCAAAGCTGTGAATGGAAGTTCCAAAGGCAGTCTTAATTCTAACAGTTCCTCAATTTGGTGTGTTTGACTTTGTGCTTCACTAGTAGTGTTTGAAATCCGTTGTCTTTTTTGTGATAATTCCCGGATTTTGAAAGAGAACATTAAAAATACAGAAATTCTATTATGTGGCACATGAAATATCTGGTTAATCAACAGCTTTGAGCATCTGTGATTCATTGCACAGATTTCTGATGCTTATGTTAATGGAATAGCTGACAGCACTAATACACTGTTTTTTTTTATGAGGGTGAACATTATAAGCAAATAGCCATTTTGCTACTAGGCTTTCAGATACTTAATGACTGCAGAGGAATCATAAAGCTTGGCTTACATACCCAACCTGGAAATACCCATGGACATAATTGTTTCACCCTACTCCCCCATTACCCATTTGGTCCCAGTTTCTTCCCAAGCCTGCAAGTGCCTTTATTCAATTTTGTGGTTCTACTTCCCCTCCCAGCTTCAAATCAGTCCCCAAGCCAGCTTGCTACAGTTCCCTACTCATACCAGCCTCTCTCCTTTTGGTCAGTCCACTGCTAAAATCTCTTATTTTTGGTTTCTTGTAGCCCAGCACTTGTCTCTTCTCATACAAATCAGACAGTACCCTCCTCCATTCTATCATGGTGGCTATGAGGGGGAGACAAGCTGGAGAGTTCAGCAGAGAAAAGGAGAATCTCCCTGCTTTGCATCTTAATCCTAGCTGAGAGCAGCTGAAGTAAATCATTTATAGGGCAGGTCCTTTAAAGCCCTAGTAGACTGCAGCAGGGATCAGTAAGTGTATCCCCAGCTAAGACAAGGTATGTCTTGACTGACAAGCTTTAAGAAGAAGGAAGATTTTTTTACAGTAGTATATTGGAATATTTTTAGTGGCTAAAATTGCCAACTGTTCTGAACTGCTTACTTTCTATAAACAGCAAAAAAGTGCCCTTATCTCTTCCTATAATAGCCATACTCCCCAGATTTTCAAATAACAGGCCTTGAAGACAGAACTATTAGAAAAAAAAGTCATTGCAAGGTGTTATTGTGGACAAACATATTTTCCTCAAGCCTCTTTGCTGAAAACATTGCAGCCATTTTGGCTGAACTCTTTAAAATCACGTATCTGAGGGCAGTAACACCTGAGGGCACAAATCAAGCTAAATAGTTAACTTTCAGCTATGTTCTAATTAGTAGTGAACAAGGTCTTACAATGGAAAGAATCGGGGAATAAGTGACTGTAACTGCTGTAGCTCAGTAACAAATGAGCTAACAAAAGAAAGCACTATGAGAAGAATATTAATAATACGTTTTATTGCTTTCTCTTCTCCCAGAATTTCCTCCCAGCCCCCAAATAAGCTCCTTCTGCTTCCTTTCTCAGGTGTTACTGAGCACCTAGGAAACAAATAAAGGAATGAATGAAAACAGTGACTATGCCGGTCAATCTCACTCAACAGTGCACTTGTGGCTTAGGGGGAACAGCTGAAGCAGAGTGACAGGCTGATGCGAACAGCGAGTCATTTTGTTGTTCAGACTGCAAGACACAACAGAATTCAAACAGATCAAAATGTAAAGAGACAGTAGTACCTCCAGAATATACAGACACCATGTTTACATGATCTCCCCTACCTCTCAGGCATGGGCAGCTGCATAACCTTAAGGCAGGGTATTTGTGGTTTAACTCTCTAGCTCTTGCAAATCAAATTCCAACCCTCCTTGCAGAGAACTGAGCCCTATAATACTGTCGTGATTTACTGATGCTTCCTTGTTTGGCTTCTGAAAAATAGGTAATAGACTGGTAGGATAAGGAAATAGGGATTCACTTGAACCTTTACAGACTGTGTAACAGGGAATAAAAAGTCTATGGTTTAAGTAGTTGAGACAATTTGTAGAATAAATTTTCTTCTTAGCAATTTAATTGCCAGTTAGAAAATGGTCAGCTGGGCACAGAAAATCACCAAACCAAAAGCTCCCTTCTCTGTAGAGTTAGGTAAAAGCTGCCTAGAGCACCAAGTTACTACTGAAAATGCTTGACTGAAGTCAGCCAACCTTTAAACTAAGCATATGGATCTGGATTGATGCAACTGCCTCCTACAGTTTCTTGCTTAACTGGAGGATGCTGGTACAGGAACTTGAATTTGTGTTCTGGTAAGGAAGCTGCTGCTAATGTCTCCATCAGCCTGACATTTACTAACATAGGCAACCAAAATTTGGTGAGAGTACAGTCTCCTTTACAGAGAACCATACCTACCTGAGGAGTTATCCTGCTTAAAGCCACTACCATTAGGTTTATCTGCCTTCAGCCATTAGCATTGGAGTGGAGGCTACACAACTGCCTGTGTTGTCTGTCAAAAGTGGCCTTCACTTTGCTTTAAACACAGACTTTGCTTTTGATTTAGAGCCACAGTGAAGGCTCCCTTGGTGGGTTAACATCTGGATATTGTGCCCACAGGGTAGCTGGCAGGCAGCCGTGTGGCGAAGGAGAACGTGTGTTTATGGCCACTGACAGCGGCTGCTCAGCCATATTACTGCAGACACAACCAAGAGACTGCTTGGGAACAACACATACATGATCAGGCATAATGTGCAAAACCATGTGCTTTATTTTCACACCAAAACTCCTTATATGAGGGTGGGTAGGAATTCTTCTTGTAAACAGTCTATGTGACTTAATAGGGGGTCGCCGACATGATCTGAAATTCTGTCATGAAAACTGGAATTTCTATATGCAGAGAAGAACCGTACAGCATCAGAACAAATTTTTATCCTGGTAGTATTGTAATAACAACCGTCTGGATTCCCGTTGATTGCATCATTCTCCAAAAATTATCTTTTTGGGATGAAATTTCTGCTGCTTAATCTCAGGCAAAAAATTAATGGTAAAAATCTGTTCAGTCATTTTTATATCATCAGTGAATCACCAAAACCAATGCTGACTTTAAAACGTGTTACACATGTAAGTCCATGAGGAGTTTACTAGGACAATATATTTCTTATACTCTGGTTATTTCACTGGCTTATTTTTATAGTAAAGAAAATCAGGTAAAGTAGTAACGGTTCACTGACTATAATTGACCAAACCCCCACAATAAAACAAAGCCAGACTCCCAAAGCATTGAAATCATCTCATTTATCTTAAGGGAAAAAAGTCAAAAGCACAAAACGCATTTTGGTCAAATTTGATGTTACAAAACATTTTTATATTTATTTAATATCATGTTCTCCTACTCTGTAGTTATACTGTATATTTTCTGAAAAAATAATATGCAAACAGATTATTGCATAACACATCTCTTCCAAATTAGCCCAGAAATATTCACTAAATAATTTTTAACACAATAAGAAAAGTGTTTTAATATTTTACGTTTAAATTCCAGAGAGTTTTATCACATAAGATATTCTGTGGAAAGCAGCACCTATTTACTTCTTTGTAAGCCATTATGAAGATGAACCTGCCCTCTCCGACTAAATAACAGAGGTGATTAAAACACAAGCTGAATAAAGAAGCTCACTGAGTGGGTTCTTGCAGAGTGCGTATTTCACTTGGCTGTGTGTGTGGAATATTTTGCATAATGGTCTGCAGACCTCCTAGTTTTTTGCTATTACAGAGTATATGTACACATAGTGC
The DNA here is from genome assembly GCF_037157495.1 of Lathamus discolor. NCBI lineage: Eukaryota > Metazoa > Chordata > Aves > Psittaciformes > Psittacidae > Lathamus > Lathamus discolor. The sequence goes on from NC_088886.1 coordinate 135,713,225, forward strand.
TGAGACACAGAGAAGTGGTAATTCACATTATGTCTATGCTTGTTTAGGGCTCACTGTCTATGTGGAGTGAGTGAAAGTAGTAGTAAAAGGAACAATTATTAAACAGAAAATATATCATTATGCAAACAAAGAAAAAAGACTGTATTTTAGTTTAGAGACAGTTCAAGCATATACAGCATATACATAATAAAGCTCAGGCGTTTCTTTTTTTTTTGTATTTTGTATTAGCTAAAGAAGCAGTCATGAAACTTGTATATTGGCTCAAAACTTGACAACCACCTAGTGCATTCTTCTTGCTCACCTTTTAAAAATACACAATCTGAGATGGATACATTGCACTGCTGGAGTTTACAATATATATTTCAAATTTACAAAAATACAGAAAAACAAGATTTCTTGCACTCAGATACTGAGCATTAACCCTTTGAGTACTAATTCCCACCTGCAACACTGCAGAACACATTCATCTGACTTACATGTTTTTATAACATTCTAACAATTATAATTGTCATCTTTATGTACACTATTAGGAAATTAATTCCTACATATATATATATATATAAAAAAAGGTACAGTCTAATAAACTGCTACTAACAGAAATAGTGTGCTGAAATATGGGATGATTTCTGCAACACATACACAGAGAATTGCTGACTGATGATCTCTCAAGGGAATTTTCTATTTCCTCTCTGCAGCAATGGAGCAATTACATAAGCCCGTTTTAAGACCTGACAGCAAACTTTCTCATATGGCCTTACAGAATTGTGCTTTTTCTCTTATTTATGGGCACACTGCTCACTTCCCACTGTAGACATTTTTTTCTTAGCTCTATGCTCCTATTCAGTCTCTGCAATCCATTATTATTATGCACCCTTCCTACTTGAAAAAAGCAGTCTTATTTCATACACAGATAATTCTGATGCAGTTCTGTACTGTGAGTTGATGCTTTGTGTCCAGATGTTCATGGAAACATGAAAAAATTAATTTCTTGCCAAGAGCCTTGTTAATCTATTAACAATGGCACTGACCCTGGAGTGCCCTACAATCATGAACATAAAGAACTTCTCTGAAGGTCAAATTTGCATTAAAAGATGAAGACAATCTGAAATTTACTAGGGGAGGAAATGGGTTTTCAGAAAGCAAGTGGTGAAATTAATAGATGGACTCTATCTAGGAAGGTGTGTTTTTGTAAAATGACTGAACTTTCCCTTTCCTGGCAATTCTGGACTACATTAATCATGTAACTAAATAGACAGTATCATATATACAGTGTCTCTGGACGAGAATAAGCTACTTGTAAGAAAATAACTGTAGTCCTCAAAGAGTTAATGATAAAACTGCTCTACCTTAACAGATGTGGAAAGGTTATTGTGAAACAGCTTACAGATTTGTTCAAAAGGCATACCTTACAATGAAAGAAGTGTAAAACTTGTTGAGACAATTGCTATTACACCGCACAGTGTCACAAACAATGAGTAGTGCATGCTCTGTAAAGACATTAGAGTGGACCCTTATCAAAGCTATCATATAACCTTATACAAAGGATTGTGCCACTTAAAACTAGTGCAGAGTGATTTTTTTTCTTCTGTAGATTTATAATGCTTTAGATTAATATCAATAGGGTTTTTCACAGCCTTGTACAACACTTTTTTTTTGGTTTTTTTTTTTGTTTTTGTTTTTTTTTAACACATGTAACACTAGAAAACAGCAAATGGTATATCCTGACATGTGTCATGCAAAATACAACCAATACAGCACCATAGATGTAACAGAGCTATTACCTAGCACTTCTCTCCCACAAGAAAAAGGACAGAACAGAGACTGTACATTACACAACTTTACAGGCCATATGCTACAGAAGATCTTTAGAGGCAGTATCACTTTTGTAGATCTAAAAAGCTGTAATTTTATAAAATCCTGTTTATCATTTCTACCATAGTCACTTCTGATTAAAATCCATGGCACAGTAATAATATTTTGCTACAAAAATAAATACGTAAAAGTTTAGGACGCTGATATGTTTATAAAAAGTGTCTTAAGTTACTACAGAAGTGAAAACAATGAATGTAAGGGATGGATTTGTGAAAAAAATGTTGTTCTGTGTAACAAAAGGATATTGCCTCTCATATTCAGTTGTCTAGACTTCATTTTCTAATTATCTTTCACAATGGTTTTACAACTTTTAAAAATATCATCACTTCAAAGCTGTCACTATCTCTCTCAGACTCTTACAAAGAAAATGGAAATAAAGATGGAAAAGCTGTACAATTTATTGATGAGCTACACAAATATGTCATAGTTTGGAATAAAAACAATAATAATGATGGTTTAGGGGGAAAAACACATTATGATGGCCCATGAACTACACAGTAGTTTCATTTTTCCAGGGGCCAGTTTTGATATTTCCTGTACTATCTGAGCTATATATCATGGCTTCATGCACATTTCCCTTGAGAATTCCGTTGTGATTTGTCGTATTAAACGGCAATGACTGTGTCCGTGGGTGCATTTCAAAATGAGCTGGATGGTGCACAGTGTCACTTTCTGGCATTTTAGCACAACTATATATTACAGTACTTGCATCGCTACTTTCTGGCTGGTTGACAGTAGGATACGGATCACTTTTTGAGCAGCAGGCCCGTCTGTGACCTGACTGGCTATCATGCGTACTGTGGGGACTGTCTGTATGTGAGCTGTGGATGCTGCCATCAATACTTGAAGGAATGTGATAGGCGTATTCTCTTTCACCTGCAGACCTATGCCGACTGAAATAACGTGGCTTAGTTCTGCTTTTCAGACATCTATGAATGTGCATATTGGGTCTGAAGCTTCCCTCATTGTGGACATGAATGTGAGCTTCGTCATCAAGTAGCTGATCACAGTGCATTTTTGCACAACACGGTGTCACAGGCGAAAGGCAGTTAACATGATTTTGAACTGCTTGTAGGTTAGTAAGTTTGCAGTGGCTAGGTGGTGGATGATTAAATACACCTGATTTGTTGGGACACGGTGATTCCTGAAGACAAGGTGCATGAACTTGAGTGTCACCATTGACATTAACCTTTGGGCGCACATTAACCTGGACAGAGTAGGTGTTTCTTCTAGATGGGCAACAGGACCACCAGCAATGCCACACATCATCTCGTTTTGCACAGTGATGGATCAGGATGAAAAGCCCCAAGGTCACACAGAAGGCTCCGTAAAGACAGCTAAATATCATATCCAAGAAATGACCTTGAGATACTGCAAGTGCTCCAAAGGTCCAAGTGGCAGTAAAGAGGAACAAAGTGAATGCTGCGGCTCGAAGCTGAGCCTTAAATGAATGCTCATTTTCCAATAAGGAAGAAGAAATCATGGAGCAAGTTGACTGGGGAATGGAAACAGAGTCTGTAATATGACCATGGCCCACCTCAGAACTTGGCATTCTCTGCGGATCTTCTGTCTTTTCCTTTAACTCATACTTGCGTTCAGGATGGCGCTTCAGTTGCACATATGTGCAGAGAAAGTAAACACAGGTGACTAGCACAATGAATGCTACTGGCCCATAAAAAGCACCGAGACTAGGCTCCCATGCCATCCAGCAACTGAAAACAACAAAAAAAGCGAGTCAAGAACAAGTTATAGCCCACATGAGATGTGATGGACAACTGACTGATGTGAAATTGGGCTGACTAACTTACATGATTTAACAGTGTCTCAGAAGTTTGTATATGTTCACTGTGGAAAAACCAAATGTGTCTTTAATATCAATTAAGCTGAGGAATTTCCAATTTTTTAATAGAATAAAATGCCTAGTATAATCTAAGGGATATTAAAGGCAAAAATTTCCCAGAAATGTAGGTCAGTTCAGAATCTAGAATTGCAGTGAAGTGTAAGACCATTTATGTCAACTTTTTTCTACTATTAAAAATGTCAGTGCTAATACTTTGATTAAAAAGCAAATGAAGCATAATTCATACAATCTCTGTGAGCAGTAGAAATGTACAGATTTCAGTGGTTTGTAACAATAAACACTGATAGAAACTCTTAAGCCTGTTATAAGTAATAAGAGAGACTGAAAAAATGCTTCCAGTCACTGCTTTCTGCAGTGAGTGGACCCAGAAGATATATGCCATTTCTGAATTCTGCACTGTTTCTGAAATTCCTGAGAGTTAATTCACATCAATTTGAATGTCTGCAGAAAAATTATGGAAACTGATGGTCTCCTTGGGATGCATTGGTAGCATAGTATTCTTGTAGCATGGATCATTATTTGCTAGGCTTTAAATAATATAACTGTAACTGTTTTAGACCAGCTTAAAGTAGTTTACAGGCCACTATGAGCTGAATAAGCCTCAGTCAGCTGCATAATTTAGTAGCAGTCTAACAGGACTGTCCTGAAGATGAATGATCTAATCAAATAAACATGGGAGGAGAAAACACTTCTGGCTAATGGAATCCCAGATGGAAACTGGGAGAACTTGGGTCAAGGAGAGAAGGAATATTTGCCTTGTTTTCACTCTTCTCTATTATCTGCTTTTAGCTACGGCTGTAGGCAGGGAACTGAGCTGGCAGTATAATAAGCTAGTACAGCTGTTATGAGGTCCTTATACTCTAAATATTGCATGGATTTCTGGAAAGAGGAATTAGTTATTTATCTGTCAGACTAGGACAAGAATTAATGGGCTTAAACTGCAGCAAGAAAGATTTAAATCAGATTTTTCAAATAATTCCCTAGCTATTAGGACAATTAGGATAGTAAGCTGTTGGAATAAAGTTTGGTCTATCCATTTTCAGAGCATTTAAAGCACCTCAGACAAAATAACTGTCAGGAATGGTCTGAATATAGCTAATTTCCTACTGGATCATGAAGACAGACCAGGTGAACTGTCATGATCCATTCTATTCTAAAAGTGACACTGTGACACCTCATACTCATTTAGGCATGTGCAATTTGTTACGGTCCATCCAATACAGTGAGGAACTTTCTGATATCACATTGTCAGGCCAGGAATCATCTACAATTTACTATAAAAAAAGGCAGAATGAATTTTTCTCCCAGGCTGAGAACATCTCAGCTAAAAAGAGGCAGTCACACTGGGTATTTATCACAAGCAACTGCAGAATTACTACTTTAAATTGTTAAAATCTGAACCTTAAACAAAAACATATACATATTTATTAATCAGCTTAGAGACACTTTAAGGAGTATGTATTTTGCTGTCAGACATGCACATGAAAAGATTCTCTGAAAGATATGTTTGAAAAAGTAGGTAAGTTACCACCTATATTTAACTGGATAAGCAAAGAGCATAAAGTTACATGAATACTCAAAGTACAATTGAATAATGCATATCTGATGCAAAGTGGAGAATGGAATGCTCCCCAGTGGAACAGTCTCTTGGGATGCTCTTATTTCAACTGGAATCTCATTGTGGATAACTTAAAAATCAGTTCCATAAAAAAAGTTAAAGTTTGTGCATCTATATTTACTGTACTAATACTATTAAAAATGAGTAAGGCATATAACTCACTATGCTGTTGTTAAATTAGAAGCTGTCTTTTTACTCAGTCTGATAACCATCCCTCACCTCTGCCTTGTTTTCTGTACAGACTGTGGTACATGGTATTGATTTGCTATGATTAACATAATTAAAGAAATATAACATCTGTAACTGTGCCAAAACGAAAAATGCCTCATTTACGAACATTTATGAACATAAAGAATTGAGTCTTTTAATATACTGTTGATTATAAGTGATTGTCTAATTGGATAAGTTTGAATAAATTGAGTTGGGCCTTAGGCAGAGCAGTTAGCCATGGTATGTACTGATTTATTATCAGAATTTAAATTTCAATTACCTTTACTGAATCAAATGCTCACTTACAAAGCATTCTCCTTTGTTTCCACTTTCCATACCCAGAGCATAACTAGTTTCAAATGTATTACAATAGATGTTCAAAGCAGTAACTAAGAGTGATGTGCTTCAGAGTAGGAGTGCTGGCAGGGTACTAATATCTTTACACAGAATGTATTTAACTTCACAGTCTGATATACTTTCTGCTATGCTTTTATGGAAAGACTTATTGTACTTTATCGGTATCTCATGTTTCATGCCAAGAATTAATGACAATGTGATGTCTGGACAATCTGTAGAGGTATACTGAGTACTAACACAGTAGTACACCACAGGGCTATGTTAGGATTGCAAGACACTCTGACTGGAAGATTTCCAGATGGTGAAAATGCAAAATAACTTTTTTAAGGGAGGGAAGGGGATGGAGGAAGTGGGGAAGGGATTCTTACTTGTCCTTTTTTTCATATAATTATTTATTAATTACTTAAAGTCACCTGAAGGGTGTCAATTCAAGGTAGATAATTCAAAGTATACAATTAATTAATTAGCTGCATCAAATATGATATCCATTAGATATTTTTAATATCCTTTCACTTGTTCAGATGTAAACAAAGAGAAATTCTGTAAATGAAAAGTGATTCTGTTGAAAGTAACGGAGTCAAATTGGTACAAGTGAAGCACCAAACCCCAGATTAAGACATTGCTCTTTCATAGCTGTTATTCAGTAAAATTTCGTAACAAATGTCATATCAAATGGCATGTCTGTACCCTTCATAAAGTCAGTTACATTTATCAGCAGAGGAAAAGACAACATTTTCCTTAAAAGTTTTATGATGATAGCTTATACTTACTATGGTGCATTGCCTTCAATCCCATAATTATTGATATTGGTTGCTGCTGTAATCCCACATATAATAAAAGGAACTCCACCACTGATCAGGTAAAATCTGTTGAGAGATAATAACTGCTATTTTAATTTGCCTGACCTTTAGTCAGATAATGCTTTTAAAATATTGGTACCTTCCTGAAGTATTTTGTGTATACAATATTGCTCAAACATTAAACATGTCCCTAAAAACGGAAAAGCAAAGAATGAAGTATTGTCATGATAAACACTGTACTTTATGAAGCAAACAGCAAAAAACTTAGTATTTAATATTTATATGGACCTGCCTTTACAATCTCGTATGTCTTTAGTAAATGTAGTTACTATTGCAGTCATATGAAGAACAAAAACTTGTCTAATGAAAGAACCTAGATCCCAAATAAAGTTCCTCCACTCATCTAGATATTTATATTTAATAGTTATTAAATATGTAAGCATTATAAATTTAAAATATTCATACAAAGCAGATGTATCCACTTTAACCTGAAAATGTTCCCAGGGAAATTCAGTGAAATCACAGAAACATTTTCCTAAGTCCTGGATGTCAAAAGAAAGTTCAGTTAGGCAAAGGGAAAAGGGATAGACCATGTGGCAAAATGTGGTGGTTTTTAGTTCGGTTTTTTTTCTGCTCAAAGGATCAGTCTGGAGAAATCAGGAGGATTAAATATCCCTTTGCATATACCATGCTTTTCTTCACTCATTCAATATCCAGTCTTGCAAATGCATTAAAATCTGAGGGCCTCCAAGACTTCAGCAAGGTCACAGAAATAGTAAGACTGTTACCCCAAGTGTTAATCTTTCTGTAAAAAACTTGTATTCTAAGACTGAAAGCACATAGTTTCACAACCCTTTAACCGATTAAAAGCCAATGAACTACTCGGAAGCAGCAGTCATTCCAATGTATGATCATTAAGCTATATTCAAGTCTCAGGGGATGTCTCACTGAAGCTGGTATACTGCATAACTATGTCCAAATTCAGCAAAGCAAACCATCATCACACTTTCCATTTACATAAGCAAACCACAAAATTATGCATGGAGCACAGCACTTCCACTGCTTCAGTCTCTGAGGTGCCCTGGTGCATGTGAGGCTACAGCTGGAGTGAATGCTGCTCAGTGACAAAAGGGAAGATGCTCCACCACACCTGGAAGCTCAGCTGGTTCTCTGAATATCCTGACTAATTTCCTGTTTTAACCAATGCTCTTCTGTCAGTAGACAAAATTAGTTTCTTTCCAAGCCACACCTCTGGTGTGGAAAGTGGTATGCAGAGATACAGACACTTCTCAATCACTGCTATTATGTTGTCCATCAGGACTAAGGGGAACCTGATAATGCGTGTGTGTGTGGGGGTGGGACATTCTGACCGGAATCTGGCAACTAGTTTTCTGTAATGTGTTACAAACATTGAGAAATTTCACAGTCATTGCAAGGCAGGATTTTTACAGAAACTGAGTAAGATTAAATAAATCAGCATTTAAATCAAACCCAGATTTAGTGTTAGAATTTCTTAACCTCACTTCCCCACCTACTCCTGAAGCAGAATTAGAGGCCAGGCCTCAGAAAATTTCATGTCAACATTTATAGTCAATCTTTGTCCTAATGGTCTAAGCTGTAACAGAGAAGAGAAAATCATCCTCCATATTCATCAAAAAGCCCTTCCAGTTTTATAACTTCAAAGTCATTAAGTATATTTTTTTTTCTTCAAACTTGGCTTATTCTGTAGAGCTCAACAAATTCCAGTGAACAAGCTGCGTCCTTACAAAATCAGCTCATTCACTGCAGTTTAATGATTGTACATATCTTTTGACTTGAGCATGTTGAATAAGCTAGCTTAATAGCTTATTATTGTTTTTAACAAAGACATGTTCAGTGACATTTTTGAAATTCAGGAAATTACTAGGGTAAGCAGTGAGGCATACGAAAGTTAATCCCAATTCATCTAAGAGATAGTAAGGAGCAGAAAAATAGGAATACAGAAGCACGCATAGGAAACTGCACTTCAAAATCATCTGAAGTAGTTACATAGAATGTACCTACAATGCAACCTATAATTTCATTTTTTGCAGAGCTGCCACCTTTTACAGATTTGATACATGCATTTAAATCGCATCCTTATCTAAAGCCTCAGACAAGCCAGTATTTGGGTGATAGATAATCTACTTCATATCTCATACTTTCAGAAGTCTGAAAATAGTTCAGCAGGCTGTAGTGTTCAGCAGAACACTACAACAGTGGCATCAGATGTTCTGGAAGCACTTAGCGACACAGTGCTTCAGTAATGTGGCAAATTCAACCAAATTCCTGTCCTGTCTCATAGCTAAGAGAAAGAAAAACATTCTAGAAATTACATACAGTGAAGTCAAGGGTTTCAGCGTACCTGAGATGCACTGTACTTATATCCAGCACAGCACAACGCCTGCTCTGTCTCAGCAAGAGAGGAATGGGATTAAACCAGAACAAACAGAAAATATAATCAAAGAAATGGAAGTTAAATTGTAAGAGCAGGAGTGCATGCTCTTGCCAATTTGTGTGAGCTCATGGATACCTTCAACAGTATATAAAAAAGAAAAAAAACACAACAGTGGAATGTCACCAAAGAGAAGAAACATTGTTCAAGAAGATCCATATACATGTTAGTCGTGAAGTAGAAAATTTTGAATTAAGAAATTTAGACCAGTCTTTCCAAACATTAGTTTCTATGCAATTGTTAGTTTTTATCAATTTCTCCTTTTTCACCCCAATGAGATGTTTAGGACAAATAATTTTGAAGAAAAAGCTGGAGCAGAATTGATAAGGCATAAATAAGAAGTGAAGAAAATGCAAATAAATAGTTATGCTTCATACTTCTACAAAACCTTTTAACTAAGAGAATCAAAGTGCTTTATAACAATTAATTTAGCCTCACAGCCCTCTGTATGGTTAATAAACATCATTATCCCTGCTACACAGATGAGAAAACAAGCAGGTAGAGATTAAGTTTTCAAGGTCATGCAGAAAATCTGTTTCGGAACGAAACTGAATTCTTGTCCTATGTTTAAATACAAGGCATTTCTCTCTTTACTGTAAATGAAGGGACTGGACAAATTATGGCATCCAGGATTTCATCTCCAAGCCCAAGAAACATGATTGCATCTCTGTGAGTTCAAGCAGGAGCAAGAAGAATATAATCTTATCTGAAGGATCACCTCATAAGGGTGGTTTTCCCCCAGTATTCACTAATCCTTTCCAATGACTGCCTGTTACTCCCTATAAAGCCTGACTTGTGGAGTAGGAGCCTGTGGGCACTATTCCCTGTGCAGCTCTAATACTAGCATCCACTGGTACTTCATATAGTACTGCCTGGGCAAGTAGAGAGAGCAAATTTTCCAGACCTTTCGCTGTCTTTCAGCCATACAAAAGCAAAAGAAAGGGGCAATGCCCTTGTCCAGTAATGCTCATTCACAGAACAATACAATAAACCAATACTGGCAGGATGAACCTTGTACACTAAGTTCATGTTTTTCAACCATCTCCTCTCTCTTCCTCCCCCCCCACCCCCAGGATATTTTCTTATTTTGAAAATAATGATAAAACTTTTCCCTACACTGTTTGTCTAACTTACATTTACTACTTCCTCTCATAACTGTCTTCTGATTTTAAAGCTTTAAAGGTCTATATCCTTCCATTGAGTAACCAGCTCTTGTCATCCAATAACCTTTTCTACTTCTGAATTAATTTTCTTACTTTTCTCATTACGGCAGTGCGCTTACTCCTCTTCAGCAAAGAACACAAAGTAACCGAGGATCCAGACCCAATTTCATCTATTTGTATTACTCTTCTACCATTCAAGAACACCAACAGTGATACTCAGACTACCAGCAATGAAACTCTAGCAGCAGTAAGAAGCCTGCTCTGACAGACATGAATGTTATTAATGGAGCCAGCTAACACAGAAGGCTTGGCTGTACCCAAGACAGCCATGCAAGCAAATCTTTAAAAACTGAGAAACCACAGGAAGAAAATTAATTATTTTTTTTTCAGCTGAAATTTGATCTTGACAAGCAGTTAATTTATATAATGTTCTAAAATTGTTTTAAAGGAAAACCGTAAACTATCTGTGGGATGATCTGGGGCTTAGAAATGGTTGCCAGGCTCTTGATTCAATAGCCCTTGGGAAGTTTTTAAAATCTGCACATTGTTGTTGCTGGCCACCCAGGGATGCCCTGATGATTGCTAGCAGGCTTTCACATCAGCATATATTTATTTACTAAAGCTCATTCTATCCCATCTCCACTAATATTGTTATCTGAGCTAATTAGATTAAAGCTAGCCTGGTAGGCCTCAGCATGCTGCACTTGCACCTCAGCTGCAGTGCAGACAACACCTACAGCCTGAAAACCAGGCTATGAAGACATGCTCAAATGATGTGCAGTAATTTGCAGGGGGAGGGAGGAATCATACTCATTGAAAGTGAGAGGGAACTTCCTGCTGCAGCTGCTTGAGTCTAGTAAGCACAAGAGTTTTTACTACATGCACTGACATGAACGCAAAAAACCCCCAACAGAGCAGCAGACACAGCTTGAGGTGATGTCCCTCTGTTGACATCATGGCTTACTGTTTTCCAGCTTCCTTGCCACAAGAACTCCTCTTGTAAGGCAAACCCTACCACAGAATACTAGGAGCTATATAGCCAACCTGATAGAAACAAGATAATGTCAGTAAGAATGACTGCAATAGCCTGCAGGCAGCATCCATTTTGCTAACTTAACATGCAGTATATTCTTCTAAGTTAATTTCCATAAATATTACTCAGTAAGTCAGCAAGTAAAAGGAGAGTTCTACCCAGTGATGAATTTCTTGCGTGAGTGTCTGGCTATTCTCTAGCACAAAATTGTTTCCAGATTAAGAACCTTGACTCTGTAATTCTTCTGAAAAGGACCAGACCTTGGCTTTGTGGGTGTAATGCAAGACTGATTTTAAGATTTTTCTGCAGGGGTTGGCAGAACGGCAATGTATCAGGAAGTGATTTAATAGCTTCAAATAGTCAACTGCAGACATTACTTGATTAAAATGTATGTATACTTAAAAGCATTCCTCTCTGCATGCACAAGTCTGGAAAGGTACATGTTAGATATCTAAAGATACCACTGAAACATTAATTTATTTCCTTTTCCTCAGTACAAAAAAAGATTCATTTATTTAGCTCTACATACTGTTAGGGCAACCTTCATATAGGAGGAGATTTCAATCTATTAGCTGCTTGCAAAATAAAAATTAAAATTAAAGAGGAGTCACAGCAAGATGACTTTCCCTTTATTTTTCCTTGAGCTGCGATTTGATTTTAGCATCTTCATGAAAATAATCCATATAGAAAATGGTCATTAACTTCTGAGCTAACCAGATGCCACAGTTCATGTACCCGGCAGGCAGGCAAGTAAGTAGCTGCTCTATAGAAAGCTGAATATATGAGCCTGATTTTCAAATTATTCTTCCTGAATCTTTCATGCATCACATCGTTTCATGGTACTTCTTCCTGGGAATTTTGACAAAATAAAAAAAAAAAAAGACTTTGCAGAAATGATGGTGGTTTTGAAAATATTCTTTTCATTTGAAAAAAAGAGTTGTAATTTCAAATCCTATGCCCAGATCATCTTGACTTATGAACATATTTACAAATACCATGTCAATTTTTCTTCGTGGACTTGCTGAAAAGAAATAAGCATTTCTTAAGTGCTTATTCCCTGTTTGTAAAGTAGAATATAAACACAGAGAATACACTAAAAGAAAAGGGGGGGGGGAATAATCTACTAATAATGCTAAAATAAACTTTAATATTGCAAGTCAAACTCTAAAAGGTAAATAATAGCAGAATTAAGAGTTGTGTGAAACACCTTTATGTGACAATACTGTTATTCTTTCTGTCTGTTCACAGTCCTTTTTTTTGTTCTGTAAGACTTTTCATTCTTTCAGTATGGAAGGGATTTCATTCGTTTGGCATAGAAGGAACACAGATCACTCGGCAGGTAGTTACTAATTTTTATATATATTCCTTCTTTCTAGATCTTAATGCAAATTAAGAGCTTCAGAAACATTATTTAATTAATCATCATGATGTCCTTGTGAGAATATGTATAATTTCCAAGTAAAGGTAGAGACTAAAACACAGACAGATGAATGACAAAACCATTAACAAAAGCCTCTGCAAATTTGTTTGCTCAGCTTAAGATGTCCAGGACTCCATTTGACAGAACTGGACTCTAATTTTTTATTAAAATTGGCCACGAGATAGAAGTCCTAAATACTTTGCTGCATCTGCCTTTAAAGACTCATATGGGATCCTGGGCAGTAAAACGGAAGAATGTTACTGTCAGAAGATAGGAAACATCACCTATCAAATGGCCTCAAAACCACTTGCTTTTCTCATGCAAGCCCACTGCACTAGATACTCATAATGATCTTCTGTCGCTCTCAGGTGATCTCTCATGCACTGCCAACAAGAAAGTATGAGAGTTTAGGCTGTGCTAATGGATGAAGCCAAGAGGAGATGCTGAAGCTATTTCTATTCAACTTATTTGGTTAACATCCTTCATGGCTAGTGTTGGCATTATGCCTAATTTTGTGTTTTGCAGGAATTTACATGCTGGCAGTACAGCTGCAGTTTGCTTTTTTGCTTTACCATGACCCTGTAAGACAGTCTGAGCCAGCAGAGAGGACATGGAAATATAGAATTCAAGAACTCAAAAAATATTTAGTGAAAGTTCAGAAGAGAGAGAAGGGGTTTCATTTATATAGAGATAACTGCATTATCTCTTGGTGAGCTAGACCAACTGGAATAGCCATTGTATCTAAGGAGCAAGAAAGCAAGAGACATGTCCTTTTTTTTTTTTTTTTTCTGTTTTATTGGACACTGTGTTTGGGGCCACTTGAAATCAGAGAAATATGATTTTTGCAGTGCATTCCATGCTGCAGTTTAGCTCTATTGACTTCTAGTCTTGCTCAGACTTAATGAATAAATAACTTCAGTCATTCAGTCAGGTTAAGGAGGTAGTCATGCTGAATGTACTGCTGAAGGAAATAAGTAAAACATTAAGCAGCATGTTGATGAAAGAGAAAATATTTTTTTTTTATTTCTGAAATATTCTATCTATATTTTTTAAAGTTTAAAACAAGCATGGAGCTCAGGGAGAGATACTATTTATGTTAATACTTGGAGAGAAATAATAGGAGGAGAAATAAAACTCATGCTTTGAGTATTTTTTATTTGCACAATCATTTTATCCCTCGGGAACAAAAGAGGCCCTTCAATTCCGTTTCCACACCTAATTTCTGGTAGTAAAATGGCTGAAACTCTTGTGCAGAGCAATTCATTGCTACTTCATTTTTCCAGGCATTTGACTACTCTAGCATAGAGCTGTGAGCTGAAATTATTCTGCAGTTCCAGCCTACTGAATCAAACACAACTGCATCACCGAGCACTGCAGTACACCTTTAGAAAGCCAATTACCATCAGGACATACTTTCAAAGGGGAAAAAAGAACCATTAACCTATCAACCCTCATCAAGACAAGCAACAGCCTATATATGACAATGCCATTTTATATAAGATGGAAGTGGAATGAAAAGTAAAGCATGCAAAGATAGTGATAATGTGTTGCACCCTTATATTGTCACATATTTAATACTCAGTTCACATTATATTAGTATCATTGTTTATGACTGTCAGTATCGCCTTGAATTTTAAATAGAAAATATGGATTTCTTTGGTTTTACTTGATGTATTATTTCATTAAGCCTGCCAAAGGAACCAAATGAAATGAGTAGCAGGAGGAGATTTATTTTAATTTGGATCAACTGTGAAACTCACTGACAGAGGGGTCTGTCTGGTCTATGTTCTATGACTAAAGTTTGAAACCCTGTTTTTGAAAAGGAGTTTATGTCAGTCCCTTATGGCAGTCATCAACACCAGCTCCCTGAATCTCCCTGTATTTCATGTATCGTTGAGTTTGACAATTACTTGCTTCGTGCAAGATCTTTTTTTTTCAAGAACTGCAGTAATTTATAAAATTTGAAATACACCAGTCAAGTTCTTGTTTTATAACTTTTACATCACCTGAAAATACACTCTTCAGTTTTCAATTTTCAGAGGAGGACAACCTTTGGAGAATTTATTCAGAAGTTACTTATTAACTACTTGGTACATTTTTGGACTAAAAATGAAATCTATTTGTAGTATTAAAAGAGATATTCTAAGACTTTTTTATTATGAACTGTATTGCCATTAGAATTGAATAGTTTTGATTGCATGAGTTTCACAGGTAATACGTGAAACTGTTAATTTTCTAGAGAATAATACTCTTGGTTTCATTTTCTGATAACTTTCACCGTACATGCACAGAATGATTCAGAAGGTATTAGTGACCATGCAATTGATGTAATGAAGATACAGACTTTACTTGTAGACCCAGGTAGCTTCTTAGATTGGTTCAGCTGAGGATTCAAGACAGATGTATGCAAAAAGACAATGAAAAGGGAATACAGGAACTCCTGGGAAATATCTTGAGGGAGGACACATTAATTCTGCTCTCCCAAATTAATGTATTCTTTTCCCTTTTCTCTTATATAAATCAGTGATTGTATATGAAGGGCAAGACCTTTGCCTACAGTGCCAAAGGGAGCTGAAAATGTTTAGGAGAAAGAGAAAAATACAAGAAATACTTCAGAGATGTGAATTTCCACAAAACCAACACTGTTAATTTGCACAGTCGTATGCAAGCCTTGTACCTTTTGATGCAATATTAAGTCCCTGTTTCTGAGGGCAGGTGATAAAGAATCTGAGCTTTCTCAACGTTTACATGGGCACAGAAACAATGGAAACTGATTTCCTACAGATGTTTTCTTTGTCTTTGGTGTCTAAAAAGATACAAGGTCCTCTAGAGATCTTTCCCCATCTGTCTATCACTTCAGCTTTCCCTTATGTTGAGATATTTATCTTTGTTATTCACTTGCCCATCTAGTCATGTGCAAATTACAGGAGCTTAATGATCTCTATCCACGCAGGTTGACTAGTCAAGTTATTAGACAAGGAAAGCCTCAATGACAGTCACACACCTAAATAAACTGTTTCTTTAAGGAGATCATAATGTAAATAAGAATAAATTTCCATTTTTTCATTACAGATAATTACAAGCAAATTGTGAAAGATTTGAGCTTTAATTGTTTAAAAACTAGCAGAGGAACAGGAATCTTAAATTCACTGTTTAAAAAAATATCCTGCTTTTTTTTTATAATACTACCACAATTTAATTTAGTTTAGTTTACTGATTACTGAATGATGAATGTTGGTGTTACTACTTGCAGACAGAAAATAATAGCAAGAAAGCATGGCTCCAACAAGTTAAAAAGCAATTTTATCTCTCTGCTGGTCCTGAAACATTTTAAGCATCTTACAAAGTGTGTTTGATACAGGCCATTAAAATAATGGTTTTAGGAAATTTCACATTGCCCCATGAAATCTGCCATTTCTGCCAAAAACCCCTGCCTTTCTTCAGTGAAAATTAAAATCACAGCTTCAAACAGAATTGTATATAAAACTGCTGAATGCATCAGCTGGTTTCTGTCACATAACAGTGATTAGGTGGTCACTATTATGCAGAGTACTCTCAGAAATACTTAAAATTATACATGTTCTGGCCAACGTGTAATATACATATTTTAAATATTTAATGGATCAGTATTTAATATATTCACATATCCTTAATAAAGTGTTTTCTTATGAAGTGTACAGAACAACGGTAAATTTCATCTCTTTAACCAGGTTTTTTCAGCATATCCCATGCATGTTCTTAAATGATACCCAGCTGCCATACTCAAGACATGTTATACTCTCTGTGGATAGATAATACATGGAGGTAGCTTTATTGGCTGTTAATTAGCAAAACTTCAAAGTATTAAAGCATTCTTACTGTTTCTGAGGATTTTACCAATAAGGTAATAAACACCTCATCTTCAAAATATTATTAAGGATTAATACATCCCCAAAATTAAACAGATTTAGTACTTCAGGCTTCTGCATCTCCGGTTTTAAAATTATGTGCTAATCACAATTTACTTCTACCTTCCATCTATTTAGGTAATTGAATTTAGTTTTTATATTTATATTTTATATATTTTATATTTTATTTCTTTTTTATAGATCTAAAATCTAATCACACAGCTAGAGCAAGATGTATCCTCAGGCAAAGTGAGAGGACAAACAATCTTGTTTAAGACATGAAGAAACCACACACTAAATAAAAATAATATCATTTTGATTATTAAATCTTCTTGGTCCACGAGAAGTATTCAGTCACAAACCCAGAGGGCCATTTAAAATCGACAAGCAGTTACGTAGAAGATCCATGGAAACCACAAAACCCTTCTATTAAATCTTTCCAGCTACAAAGTTTTTGTCATTGACAAATCAAACCCACATTTTTAAAGAAAAGATGAAACAGTTTCCTGAAAGGAACTGTTTCTGATGTAAAAACCATACAAGCAGGTTTTGAATTTCTCTACAGTCCATATTCATTGCACAGTAAAGGAAGGGACTCTGTGCTTTATTTTGGTTCCCATTTTGAAATATTCTAATTTTTTAATAGTTCCAGTATTTTTAGGGTTTGCCACAGGTCATGAATTAAGAAGGGGCATCCCTGAAAATGAAAAAAAAAACCCAAACCCCTCAAACTTCAAAGACATGTTTTTCATTCACAAAGGATACTACTTTCAATTGTAAAATAAAACATAAGGAAAACTTTCAGGTGAAGTCAGTGCAAGGCACAGATGGTAACATCCTAAGATGCACCCTAAATGACTTGACATAATGATCCTGCAGGCACTACATTTCTGCTTTATTTCCCAAGACTGCACGACTTGAATTTTTCAATCTAAAAAAAAAAAAAAAAATTATAATGTATAAGATGTCTGCATAAGTTAAATGTGGGGCTTTTCATTTTTTGGGTTTTTTTTTTGTATTTCTGTCCTCATTGTCTTCATTCACAAACACTTGCTAAGAAAAAATACCTCCGGTCTTACAAGAAGCAGCTGGACAGAATAGAGTGCCTGACTCAAAAATTCAATTGCACTCCACAAAGATCAGAGTTACAGAAAATTTAGGCACCAGAAATTTAAAATGTGAAGCTGCAAAATATACCTCAGGTAAAACCCCCAAACTATTAAGATGAAACGTCAATTTTTTTTCCAACCAGGTATTTTCCTGAATATCTATTACCTAATCACTTGTAAATATTGACTTTGATTTCCTTTTCAGAATAAGAAGACATATGAAAATGTTGTCATCTCCCGTTAATAATAATACAATTTTACAGCTGGCCACATTTGGAACATGGATCTATAGCATACGTAACCACTACTTACACCTCAATGGATTCATACAGAAAAAAACAGAAATACAAAACCTATTAATTTGATTAATTGTGAATAACTGCTCTCCTGGGTAATTTGATGGTATTCCAATGTTTTTTTAAAGCACATTTTATTACTTCCTGTCATTTTTCACTTAGGAATCCTTAGTAATGACAGCTTCATTTTCATGTATTTCATGTATTAGCTGGATCAAGTAATTTTAAACCCATGTAGCAATGATCAATGTATTTGGATGTTTTTCTAAAACAATAATTAACAGCCTAGGCTACAGCCCTTACATTTCATGTTTTTGGTCCATTCAGGATGAAATCTAAAAGGAAACAGAACTAGGATGGGAGGAAGAAATAAGATCCCTCGAGATTTTAAAACCTGGATGAGGCCCTGAGCTAACTTTTAAGTTGGATCTTTGAGTGGAGAGTTACACTAGATGACTTACAGTTGTTTCCTCCAAACTTACTATTTTTATGATTCTATGATTAACTTATTATTCACTGTTACCTTTTCAATCATAAGAGGGTCCATCCACACTAGCTGTCAATGATGAGAGAAGGGCTCTTTAAACCTACTGCTCTTCTAGTTTATAACAAACATATGCACTACTCAGAGTAGACTTGATTCATAGGTAAGTAAGCATAGCTTGAAAATTCCTGTAGTTAGAAGAATATCTGTCTGCAGCCAGACTTCTTTAGAAGAGTACAGTGCATTATTAAAATGTAACTGAGCCAGGACATGATTGAGGTCAGAAAGACACCCACTTCTCATCACATCAACAATGCCTACAGCTCTGAATGCAGCCAAGAACAGTTGCAACAAAAGAAAAAATTATGCTATGTATAAAATCTATTACTGTATCAGGTACGTTGCACATCCATCACTTACACAAGCAATCCTACTGGCTTTCGTCAAGCTTCATGTGAGTGAGATGAAGACTTGCACAATTTTGTACTAAATAAGTGCGTACTTCTTTTGCAGAAATTAATCTGTACTCTAAAGAATCTTAGTGAAGTTTCATCCTTACAGCTTGCAAAAATGGAAAAGCTTACTTTTGGTTTCACAGAGAAAATCTTGTATTAGGATTCATGCAATGTTATCCACTTCTACAACCTCCAATTTATCAGATATCCAGGTAGCAAAGAACTTAAAATCTTGCCAAGTAAGTCTTACTAAATGTAACAAGCAGCAGCGAAGCATGAAAACATGATGGAAGTAACTTTCCTTCTTGGTTTTAGACTTTTGGCTTCTTTCTGGAACACCTTCTCCTTCACTTTTCATTGGATGTAATTCAGTACGCTAATCCAGAGCAGCAAAAAGCCTTCTCTTTTAATACTATGCATAAAAGAATGATTATGGATTACTCTGCTATTAATTTATAGAAAAACTGTATTTAATTAATAACTTGACTCCATGGGGATTCAGATTTATTGATAAAAATTCAGGTTGACATTTTTTCCTTAATTCACCCTATTGAAAGGTAAGAAACAAAGGTACAATTGCATGAGTCCATGAGTATCAATCTTGATTTTCAGTTTTAATACTGAGGTTTCTTGCTGTTGTCAGTTTTAGTCTAACTAAGTTGAGCTATGGAAAATATTATATATATGATGATGGCATGAACATTTGCTTTTTCCTGTTGTTTAAAAACTGACATACACAGAAATCTATTTTTGGTGATCCCTATCCCAGACTTTAACCAGAAGCAATAACAAAGCTCTTCCATCATATAAAAAGGTCAAAGAGTAGGTTTCTAAAAAATTACAGCATTTCTTGGAGCACTCAGCCAGAAGTGATCATGAAACACTGAAAGAAAAGGACAAGCAGAGATAGAGGAGAGTTATCTTTATAAATAATAATTGAGAAACATTCATTAAAAGTTAGAAATTACATGCTATTTCCAGAATGTTACTATGTTAGCAATGCAGAAAAATGAGATCTGAAAAGGAATGACTAGCAGTTATTGCCATCTTCACAAAACCATAAGAACACCTCATACTCAACTTTCCAGGTCAACAGGCTGCCTGGCTTTGCCTAGCTTTGCTATGATAATTGTTATCAGATTTGGCAATGCCATAACCACAGAAATTTTTGTCTGTAGTTGGAAAAAAACATCTTAAATGCATGAAGAGGGAATATAGCTAATTGTTTGCTTATTCAATTGAAGGCTAACAGTCTGCATGAGTAGACAAGTTTAATGTCATTCTTGTATGAGAAAATAACAAGAATATGGTATGCCACATTAAATAGTCCAAAATGTCTTACATATGAATTATAATCAGCATAGGGTAGCTATTCTGAAAACAACAGTGGTAGTAATTTGCCCATTATTCCTGTTCCTTATCTTTCTGATTCATGCAAACAAGTTTTACTGACATTAGGAATCCCATGAATCAAATTCCAAAGTAGTATGCATAAATATTTCTTGGAAATAAACTCTGCCTGTATGTGTATTTTTGTCCTGGAGATGTCTGTAAATTCATCTAATATGAAGAAAAAGCAAGATCCTATGACTGACCACCCATGAGTCACATAGTTAGCAAATATCACGAATTCAGGGACCTTCTATAATCAACATATAAAACTAATGACCACAAAAGTAAAAGACTAGCAGATAAACTAAGGCAAAAAATACATCTGAAGAATACAAAGTGTAATCCAAAAATAATGACATCACCTTGCTGAGTACTCAATCTGTATAGGCACAAAGTTTAATCTGAACATTCTACTTTCTAAGATTAAATATTAAATATTTAAATTATTTTAATCTGTGTTATTAAAATTCCAAGGAATTTACTGAATTTTATTTGTAAGTAGCAGTAAGCAATAATTTCCATCTATGAATAAAAATCTTCCTGTGATTAATTATGTGTAACTCCCAGTGATTCAGTGAAAACCCATTGTCAGTGTGGATGTTTCAGAGCAGAAGCTGGCCTAATTTTTTGTTATGTTTTATATAGTAACATGGTACCTGAATAAAAATACCTGGAGGATCAGCAGCCAGTTTCTACAAAACTCATAACATTTCCAAATACTGAAGGCATATTTGGAACACATTAGTTTCAAAGTGTCATCTGTCAGAATTTGCTTACATAATGACATACAAAAATTTCTCGCAAGACCAACAAGGCTGTAGGAATTCAGCAGTAAACAGAGGTTTGAAAAATGAGAATACTGTTAAGAAAAATGCTTCTTTTAAGAATAACAGAATTGTAGGGTGGGAATGAACATCAAGAGGTCATCCAATCCATTCAAAAGCTCTGAGGCAGGGTCACATTAAAAACTTATCATGACTAGCTTGGTTTTATCTAATCTGTGTTAACAAATTGCTTATGACAGTTTCCACAGCCTCCTAGGTAACTCATTTTACTTGTCAGCTCATCTCATAGTTTAAAATCTTTTTCTAATATCAACCTATTTACCCTTTACTGCAACCTAAACTTATATATTGTCCTGTCTTTGATAATTTCAGAGAATATTTTTACTAATGCCTTTTAAAACTCAAATGAATATTATTAACACTCCTAACTAGCAGTAAGGGTCCACAACTTTCAACTGATTTGAGTTAATGTATTCCTTCTTTTTTCATGTTTACAACTACCATTGCAAATAAGGAGTTAAAACTTTAGTTTGAAAAGTTTAGGATAAGGGTTTCAAACAAAATCATATGAGTCCAGAAAGTCAAGCTCTAAACAGAACAGGAAATACTAGTATTTTTCTGATGGTACTGACAGATATACTTTTTTTTGCTTTCCCATCATTTCAAATGTGGAACTTCTTAAAGAGACGTGTCTCACCACCAGTGAGGTGATCTACCATCCCATTAAGAAATATCAGGAATAAGGTTTGAACAGAAATCACAGAAGATAGGTAAAAGAATTATTATGTATTTTAACAGTTCTTATCTAACTTAGAACCACAGAATAGTTAGGGTTGAAAAGGACCCTAAGATCATCTAGTTCCAACCCCCTGTCATGGGCAGGGACACCTCGCACTAAACCATGTCACCCAAGGCTCTGTCCAACCTGGCCTTGAACACCACCAGGGATGGAGCATTCACAACTTCCATGGGCAACCCATTCCAGTGCCTCATCACCCTTACAGTAAAGAACTTTTTCCTTATATCCAGTTTAAACTTCTCCTGTTTAAGTTTTAACCCGTTACCCCTTGTCCTATCACTACAGTCCCTAATGAATAGTCCCTCCCCAGTGTCTTTATAGCCCCCCTTCAGATACTGGAAGGCTGCTATGAGGTCTCCACGCAGCCTTCTCTTCTCCAGGCTGAACAGCCCCAACTTTCTCAGCCTGTCTTTATACAGGAGGTGCTCCAGTCCCCTGATCATCCTCGTGGCCCTCCTCTGGTCTTGCTCCAACAGTTCCATGTCCTTTTTATGTTGAGGACACCAGAACTGCACCCAATACTCCAAGTGAAGTCTCACAAGAGCAGAGTAGAGGGGCAGGATCACCTCCTTCGACCTGCTGGTCACGCTCCTTTTGATGCAGCCCAGGATACGGTTGGCTTTCTGGGCTGCAAGCGCACACTGCCGGCTCATGTTCATTTTCTCATTGACCAACATCCCCAAGTCCTTCTCTGCAGGGCTGCTCTGAATCTCTTCTTCGCCCAATCTGTAGCTGTGCCTGGGATTGCTCCAACCCAGGTGTAGGACCTCGCACTTGTCATGCTTAAATTTCATAATGTTGGCATCAGCCCACCTCACAAGCGTGTCGAGGTCCCTCTGGATGGCATCCCTTCCCTCCAGCATATCAACCGGACCACACAGCTTGGTGTCATCGGCAAACTTGCTGAGGGTGCACTCAATCCCACTGTCCATGTCACTGACAAAGATGTTGAACAAGACCGGTCCCAACACCAATCCCTGAGGGACACCACTCATTAGTGGTCTCCAGCTGGACATTGAGCCATTGACCACAACTCTTTGTGTGTGGCCATCCAGCCAGCTCTTTATCCACTGAGTGGTCCATCCAATGAAATTGATGTCTCTCCAATTTAGAGACAAGGATGTCGTGTGAGACAGTGTCGAATGTGTTGCACAAGTCCAGGTAGATGACATCAACTGCTCTACCCCTGTCCATCAGTTCTGCAGCCCCATCATAGAAGGCCACCAGATTGGTCAGGCAGGATTTCCCCTTAGTGAAGCCATGCTGGCTGTCACCAAGCACCTTGTTGTTTTTCATGTGCCTTAGCATGCCTTAGAGGAGAATCTGCTCCATGATTTTGCCAGGCACAGAGGTGAGACTGACTGGTCTGTAGTTCCCGTGATTATCAATTTTCCCCTTCTTGAAAATGGGGGTGATATTTCCCTTTTTCCAGTCATCGTGAACTTCACCTGACTGCCATGATTTTTCAAATATGATGGCCAGTGTCTTAGCAACTTCATTCGCAAGCTCCTTCAGGACCCACGGATGGATTTCACAACTTGAGTTTGCTTGTTTCTTGCCTTGCCCCAGGCCAGTGTTTTTCCGTTTCCATTTCCTTTATTAATATTATCACCATCTCCAATGTCCTCATGACTTCTGTCCTGTGCTAATTGTCTGACAGCTCTTTGAGACTTTCTATAGTTCTCCCAACACCTGTATGTAGGTCTGCACTTTGTTTCAAGACTCGTGCTTTGCTTAGTTTTCTTTGAAGATCCTTTGGATACATTTTTTGCATCATTTTCACACTGATTCTCTACTTTATTCTGAGACAAAATTTCATCTCCTGATGTACTCCTTGAACTCCTCTACTTCTCAATTTCTATATTTCAGTCATTCCACTGAGTTTCTTTCATTTACAATGTATCCTGTTCTGCACCAGTAATCGTTCAACTGCCTCTGTAAAACAAAATACTCATAGCACTTTATAATGGTGCAAGACAAAGGCTGAAAAATCAGAAGATCAATAGTTACAAAATTTAGAATGTAAATTCTGAATAAGTCACTAAACTAGAATTGTATTTTTTGCATGGAAAAATATACAGCTTAAAGTGTCCAGTAGAAACAACAGTGAAAAATGTATGTATAAGGCCTATTCTACAGATAAGATTTGCCTTCCTTCTATGATCATCTATGAACTGCTGCAGGAACACCACAGTAGGTAATTTCGAAGTAATCGATCCAGAAAATGTTACACTAACCCCAACAGTCAATGGCTGGCTTGTAATCTAACATGTAATAGTTCTATCTGCTCCAGAAGTGATTCTTACATGTACCTTATTCTTTACTAAGAATACTAAAATTCCAAAGTGGTGTCATTGGCACCTTTAATTTCCCAGTCTGCATTAACTTAGGTGCTGTGATTCATTTTTCTGTTTATGTAAAAAGGAAGAGTGATGCTAAACCCAAAAGGCAAAACCCTGAGCCACTGCTGTATGAGATGCAGCTTTGAAAAATGTGCTGCCTTTCACTCTACAACTTATTGATTCCTGAATATTATTTCACTACTACAGTCTTATCAGTTGAAGGACATCTAAAATTGGTCCAAAGCCTGCTCAAATTTCTAAACTGGTCTATGCCATTTTGAAAATTGAATTAAAATTACTATGTCATACCCCAGGAGGATGCTAATTTTAAACATTCTTACCTTAAAATTGTAAGTATGATTTTCTCTAATGTCTTCTCATTTGGAATTTTTAAGGATAACTATATTGAAAAGAAAAGAATCATCCACAGTTCCAGTAACAGACTTCAATGATTTAGGATTCACAAGGACAAGGAGATCAGCAGAAGTATATGTGTATTTTCCTGTTGTTTCAACTCAAACCAAAGTGAATTAATCTAATGCAACTTTTCCTCCCAAAACTTTTAAGCCTTTCTTCCAAACAGGCATAAAACAGAGATTATCACATATATTTAGCAAGAAGTGTGCACAGAAGTTGGGTCTGAAGCTGAATTTACGACAGATATATTTAAATATGCTTCAGCATATTCAATGTAATATGTGTATCTGCAGATTTCACCAGTCTTGTTTGTCCAAGGAATATATTTTTATTTTCTTTAAATTTTCCATTAATTATTAAAAACAATATTCTGAAATGCTACAATCATGCATTTAAAGTTATCATTATGGAATAATTCTATAGTACACTAGTTGGTTGCCTGCACTACTCTAGTTTCTATGACATTGTAGTTTATCAGTCTGTACAACATAGTTCACCTCTCAAGTTTTCTTGCAACATTACTATTTTCATCACAGTTACACCATATGTATACAAACACCCACTTAAAAGAGAGATGTCCTGTAACAAGATTAAGATCCAGCTTTCTCACATGCCAGTTTTCGTAAGAGGAAATTAGTATCTAATGTGACTCTGGCTTTATTTAAAAAAACAAATGCTTCATTTAAAAAATGTCTTAATAATAAATGAGTACAGCCATCCACAGATTGCCTTTTCTGTAACTGTGGTGAATATTACTTCATGCAGATGAGAATGTTTAGTTCTTTGGACATACCATGGCAATAAACACATCTGAAATTATCTTACACATATTTCTTTACAGCTATTTTGCATAATAAGGTTTAATCTATATGACACCAAGGAATCATCTGAGAAAATATTTAGCTCTTTCAAATCTGATAAAGTTTTCTACAAAGCCCCCACTGGAGTTTGAATATATTATCTTCAAGGATTTTAGAACTTGTAAAATTTCCAATCAGCATTCTACATTTTGCCTGGAGCAGCATATCAAAGCATGGAGCATTTTATCAAACTTACTCTACCCTCTAACTTATCCAATACAATTATGTATATAACTAGCTCAAATTCTAGAAAGTGTTGAGGCAAGGAATAGTGTAACAAGAATTCTGAATTTCCAGGAAATACCTAGATGGGAGTTCATGATAAAAGCATTTGAAAATTCAACCTAATATAGTTCTGCAGATCAGCATGTTGCAGTTACAGCCTTTCAAACTTGAAAATATCACAGTAATCATTATAAGACACCCTGAAACTCATAACTTTGCAAGCTTGCAAATGCCATAACTCACATAGTTAATATTTCTAAATCTGAAGGCCATAATTCCCTCATTAAATGGCCAGGTGTAATTTTCTTTTCGGGCTATGTCTGTCAATAGCTTTAGAACAACAGAGGTCTGAATACATGACTTGCTATGCTGTTTAATAGCTTATTTACAAGGAACAAGTCGACATATGTTTCCTTTGCAATAATCATAAACCATTTCTTTTAATTTATACTAAGTAGCTCAAGCACTGTTCTTTAAACAAAGAGGATAAAACTTCACCTTCTACTTGAACATCTCCTAAACATTTGGTGTTATTGGATTTTTACTCTGGAAAGTGTCAACATCATGTGCATTTCACCTGTACCTTAAGTCATAAAGTTATGAAGGTAACAACATCTTATTTCTAGTTTAATTGCAAGATTCTCTTGAAATGAGATACAACCAAAGAAGAACCTTTGTTCCAGGCATCATTCACTTAAAGCATTTGATAGTGCATTCAGGTCAGATTTGAAGAATAATCTCGCCAACTATGACATGAAAACAAACTTTTAAAATTCTTCCAGTTTGAGACTTGATTTACAAACCAGACGAAGTGAAACTAAAATAAAGCAGGTGGGTCTGTTACTATCTTGATTTTAATAACACAGTAATTCAGTCACTCACCTTGAAGGCGGAGAGACGAAGTTCTAATCACTCCTGTTTA
The DNA here is from genome assembly GCF_037157495.1 of Lathamus discolor. Taxonomy (NCBI): domain Eukaryota; kingdom Metazoa; phylum Chordata; class Aves; order Psittaciformes; family Psittacidae; genus Lathamus; species Lathamus discolor. The sequence goes on from NC_088886.1 coordinate 135,740,005, forward strand.
TTCAGATTAGACAGGAAAATACCTCCCCACTATGACACCATACACAGGTAATCCAATGCCAGCTGCAGTGAATATTTACATGGCCTATGCAAAGTGCAACAGCTTTCCCAGGGTACCACTGACAGTATATTGCTACTGTGAATCTCCTTAGTATTTCATTTTTTTTTTTCATACTGAAAATGTTCTTCTGCGAACAATTAATTAAAAGCTGATTTAAAATTTTCTTTGACCTAAGATAATTTTCCCCCATATGATAGAAATGCATTTAGCTTCAGGCTGAAATTGAATAAGAATAAATTTATGAAAATGTTTCCCTTGTCACCATTTTATACCCTTTTCCACTGCAAATCTTTCAGTTACTTTGGTAGCTAACAATAAAACGGCTTTGGCTATAATCCATGACTCCATTTGACCATATATCAGCATTTTAAGAATGATCATATTAAGTAGCTTGTAATATCAGTATGTCCCTAAAGTATCAAACCAACTTCCAGGCACCTTTAGGTTCTGCAATCCTTTTCAGTCACGATGAATAGACTAAAACTGCCTGTTTTGTTTTTAAGATTATATTTTTTTGTCGTCTATTGTACCTCATGTGGCAGAATATTTCTGGTCATTCTGGCTAAACACTACAGTTCTTTTGTTTGCTTATTTGTTTCAGGGTTTAGGGTTTTTTTTGAGAACTTGCCTAAACTGGTGGGATGATACAACACAGTACAGTCTTACCGATAAGATCAATATTTCTGGTGTACTGTTACATTATTAGTTGTGTTGTATCATCTTTGAATGTCAGAGTTATTAAAACTGGCTTCAGAATACAACATTGTTCAAAATCTGAGCTCTATAATCAAACTAAAGTTATGAAATGGCTTTTATCCTTAGATTATTTTTATATCCAATATAATATTATACTAGTTTATTTTTATGTTGAATGTAAGTCTTCTTTTTGTGAATAAAACCAAAACGGCAGCTGGAAGGAAAATATGGCTTTCTCCTGTGTTCAATTTTTATCAAATGCAAAAATTTAAAAAAAGGTATTTCAGCAATATGGCCTTTCTCTTTTCTGTGAAATATCACAAATATTGAAACAAGAAACATGGGAATAGAGATTTGCAGATAATATGTATGAAAGCAGCTATTACACACTATGGGTTTTTTAGGAACCTATGGTATTGAGGCTTTAAGTGGCCTTGCTAATACACGAGGATTGAAAAAACTTCCATTTTTCAATAATGAATCAAACTAATTACAGCAAAATTTGAAAATTATCTAAAAATATACATTGGAAAAAAACAATTTTCTAGACTTGGTTTCCAGTAACTAAAATAAAAAGTGTTGATAAGAATTTCAGAGACACTAGTTAAACTTCCTGATGACTGGCCCTGCCCACATCAAAATATTCTGTCCTCTAAGTGAAGGATGTAATCAAGTATTTAAATTAGAGTCAACTTCCTTGAGCATGACATAGCAGATTTTCAGTGAGACTGTTTTACTTACTGTACCATGGCTCATGAAACTGGTGACGACCTTAATCGCAGGGAGACATCACTTTCACTTACTCCCCAATGACAGAATTGTCTATTCTAATACTAAGGAGTGAACTACAGAGATCTCCTCAGGGCTTCCGAGAATTCTGCCCTGTGGCATTTCCCATTTATTTCAACATATACAAACTATAGAGAGGTCTTAAGGAATAGGCAGGTAATCCCTTGCAATAGTCAGATGTTAATTTAAACTTTATAGAGGTGGTTTGTTATGTTCGCTGCAGGAAGGAAAAATGGGATTCCATGGATCAAGACTAGAGGAATTAATATTTCAGGGCATACCATAAAGAAGAAAACAATGGACTGTAACTGATGCCTTTCATCTGACCTCTTTTTCTCTCTCTCTCCCTCTCAGTCATTGTTTGATACCAGAAGACATGAATTAATGAGAGCCAGTGCTAATGAAAAATGCACTAGAACTTAACTGCATTTCAGAGCTGCTGGTGTCAAGGGGACAAGTAATGTCTGTGTCTATCAGAATGTAAATTAATTCGCTTCATATGATTCACACTCAAGATCCAAAAAAGAACATGGCCAAGAAAATGACATGGCATATTTGGCAAACTTGACATTTAATAGAGAATTTGTTATCATGGTCAAATTTTGAACCCCATTACACTGCTGTTATACTTCAATAAATTACAGCCAACTTCTTATAACTGATAGGAGAAATTTTCTAGATCCTGAGAGTAACAAAGATCATTTTCTGAAGGCCCTTTCAACCTCAGTAATATTAGGACCTATTAGTTCTTTTTATTCTAGATTATTTCTCTGATAAAGGACATAAACATTCTTTAAAAATCTAAATATAAGAAGTCTTTAGTCTTTATAACTGGAATGTTTTTACCTTCATATACCAGTTTTTTAGATCATGAATACTGTTGCATGTAACAAAAATTCAAGAGATACCTGCTTTACTAGTAACTTCTTCAGTAAAAATTGCCACATCTCAATTTGTGATGGAAGTCACACCACTTCCAGCCAGGCTCTCTTGGGACCTGCAGTTAGGCAAATGCAGTAATACATAGCAGTAGATCCATTTGTGCCCACGAGTTGGTTTCAAGCTTGTCAGAATTCAGATCAAGCATCTAAATGCTCATGCTGAGACAAGCAGGGTTAGCACTGTGAGCAGAGCATTAAGCAGATGCCATGACTCCTCTGGTATATGCAAGTCTGTAAAATCTCACTGCAAGGCAAGAAGGGCAAGAGGGTCATCATGGGATTGGTTGACACAACATAAAGGAGAGGGTTTTCCTGATTTGCAAGTTTAGCATGGTTTCTCCTTTTTGCAGTGAAAGAATTTAACATAATTCAGTGTCACAAAGATACTTAGCTACTGTTTAGCTGGATACTACTTATTAATGTTCAGGTAGCTGAGAGAAATAATAAGCCAAGGAATGACTGTGAAGATCTGCTGCCACATTCACAAACTGGGAGGATGCAACTGGAGCACTATAGCATCTTGCACATCCATGTGATCAGAGTGTAGGTTGTTATTGCTACATCACAAACACAGCCCACAAAGCAGACCCCTGTTGTTTCCACTCAAGAATGGTGATTTGGTGCTCTGGAAGTATATTGATGTTCAGAAACTTGCCCATATACAAGCTCACACAGAATAGCAGACACACCCACACATATATTGCATGTACACATCCATTAGCAGGTATTATGGTTCCACTAAACCACTTTGGTTCTCACCTACTATCTCTAGGTCTGCTCTGTGTGCAAGTTGAAGGGCAGTTTCTATAAAACAAATAAGACAGTTCAAAATATATGAAATATGCAAACAGGTTTCTTATTCTAAAAATTATACTTCACTCTTAAAATTATTCAAGGTTGAAAACAATATGAGAATGGAATTGAAACCAGCATAACTGACTGTAGGTGCTCAGAATGTGCTCCTAAAAACTGATTTAATTTGCCTGAGTTATGATCTTCCCAAAATTCTCAATGTTCATTTTTAATAGCCACAGTACTAAGGCTAGTACATTGAATACAAAGGGAAGGACACACAATCCATTCCTAAACTGCTGTGACAGCTAGATATACAATTTTTCTAATGCACTGCATAAGGTACTCTTTCTAGAAGCCCTACAACTTTATTAAGAACCTTTTAAAAAGCTTATCTAGATATATTAGATATATAAACAAGATGAAGTTCAGCAGACACAATGACATCATCTGTTATCCACTTTGCAGTTCATTCTGCAACCTTATTTATGCATATTGATGATTCTTCATGACAGATATAGGATATTGGACTCTCTAATCTGAAGTTTGCCATATTAGTTACCTTGCAAGATGTTCATTGAATAAAAGAGGATGAAGGAAATTAGGAAACATATTTGTACCTAACCCTGAGATGAAAGGTACCTTAACACTAATGTCTGGCCAAGCTTGTACCTTATCTGTTTTTTATTTTTAATGTTTATAGTACAATTGTGCTCAGTAATCTTATTAAAAATCACAGAAGTCTATTTTTTTCTATCTTTCTGGAAAGAAATAATTTTAACAGTATCTTTCAGAAATCTCTATGTACACAGGGCACAACATGAAAACTGCATGCATGTGTCAGGTACAAAACTAATTCTACCTGTACCTCAGCTTGGGCTGATGAGAAGTTTTGTACATTGCAAGTAATAGTTGAATCTTGCATGCCCCTTTGTCCTGGCTGGCAGAATCTAACTTCAGATGAGTCAGAAGCCAAACTCTGCCAGGTTTAACAAATGTCCACAGAGGATGAACAGATAAAATTATTTATTTCTATTAAGGATACCAGAGAGTATATTTTACAGGAAGTAATTTCATTATCTGTTGAATTCAATGATGCATTAATTTGATCCACCTCATTAGCATCCAGGCACATCTAGTGAAAAATGGCAGAATTGTTACAGTTGATTCCAGTTATCAAAGTGATAGGCCCTGAGAGCTTTAACTCTATAATTAACACAAAATGCATATATCATGTTTAATATAGATACTAAAATATATATAGTATACCATCTATAACATGTGACATGTCATATATGATTAAAAAGAGGCAATATTCAAAATCATATTAACATGAAGAACAAGTTTCAGTAAAATTACACTGCTTGATCACTGTATCTAGAACAGAAAGAAATAAATATGCAAGTAGGCTGAGAAATTGAAGCAACTATTACAAGCAAAAGTCCTTTTTTACTAACAGGTAAGGTCTTCCTTAATATTTTAATTCTTTTTTTTTATTTTTGCTGTTTTGACTACTCTTCAGAATGGATCAAGCTCCATGAAAAAAATGTGATGAGAGAATTTTTATAATTTCTTGGTAAATCCCATGTCATAGATTTGTGTATTGATTTTTGGCAGTAGTCCCCACTTACTGACTCACAAAAGATACCCTTATGTCTCATACAGTGAGTGCATAGAGAAGGAATATAAAAACACTCATGCAAACTGGCAACCTAGTCTATCATATACAACTGTTACTGGAAAAGACCAACGGAGAACAGCAAAGTGTATGGTTCTTGACAAATGCATTCACATATTTGTGTTCAACAAAACCTGAACACAAGTCAAGCTAGGCCTACAGACCTGAATTACTGACAAAGTACCTCTTTTTAAAAGCATCTTGGAGATCATATGCAGAAATATGCTTCGTAGAAACGGTGGTCCTGACATATTAAAAAGCTTAACTAAGCCTCCATTTGAACAATTTTAATGTTGTTTAGCTATCTATCGGTGTCTAATGACAACAAAAATTAATACTCCTGCATGCAAAACCAGACCTGGACAAATTGTGACGTTATGTCCTCTGAATCTGATGCACAATATGTGTAAAGGCTGGCAACAGCTTATAGATACTAGAATGCTGTCTAACTAAAACATTACTTACAAATGGCTACACTGAAATGTACACAACCTAAATGGATTTTCTGGAAATATTATGATGCAGAATAATTTTGATTTAAATTTTATTAAACCTAGGGAAATTAAAAGGCCCAGAAAAATTATCATTATCATTCTGAAAAGAAAAATTACTAATTATGGGTTCATCATTTTCTTGCTTAAAGCAATTTTTAATTTTCCATATACTACGTCTATTTTCTACATGAAATTAAATTGATCCTTATTACTTTGAATCTAGTACTAACATTTATGAAATCATATTAGACATTTCAGTGCCTGTGTCTCTAGGACATACAGTGCCCTAAGTGAGAAAAATAACTTAGAATCATTTTACTTTGTTATTAAATGACTATTCTCATGTTGTCTTACAGCTAAAAGGACGTTTATAATTTCTATTACTAAACTCAAGATATCTACTGTTTATTTTTACTGCCTGAGAACCTCATCATGACTATTACAACAGAGATTCTAATTAATTGTTATTGTAACCTGATTGTCTATTGTTTTCCAAATCAAACAAGATTTGAATTTTAAGAGCATACACTATACTGGGTCCATGTAATATGTAATAATTTTCTACCTTAACAGCCATGCTGCAGCATTTGAAAACTGGTTATTCATTTTGCTATGAACTAGTAACCAAAACAGTGGAATTCTCATCTGTGGAGAATGGTACAGTAAATCATAGATTAGCAAAGTTAGGCACTCTCAGTGAAAGTATATCCTCTTGCTTACACCTAACAAAGCTACTGTTCAATATGGCTTTTCACTGTATAAATTCTATGTTAAGTTTTATCAATTTCATCTCTAGAAAGAAAATTTATAAAAAGCAGAAAACTAATCAAGTTAATAAAGATTTCACTCAGCAGAATCAGACAGCAAAACATAATTCATCTTCCTACAGACTTTTAACAAGTTGTGACAACCTTACACAACCATACAGAAACGATACTTAATAAACATTTTGTATTCAAAATAAAATAAGCTAGGATTGTTTAAAAGAACATACTAGTCTGGATTTTTTACAGCAAAGGTGTAAAAATTAGAATTCATATTTCCTGTCCTTCACTATAAAATTGAGGTCTTTAGTCTGAATAGACCATTCAGGTTTTTCCATGATCTATGGGAAAAAGAGAGGCACCTCCATAAGACAATTCATCTTGTCCTCACACAAGCATCTAAGGCAGATGGGAGGAATTGTTCTCTGGAAGTTCCTCTCTGTCTCAGACTCCCTCCAAAGTCTATATAGGGCCACTATATAACTTTGGCTAATACCTAACTTTTTGATAGTTACAGTCAAAAAGATAAATCAATCTTCTCATGCCTTTGGTTAGAAATTCCGGTTTGTGGCAAGTTGTTTTTTGGTTTTTTTTTTTTTCTATGCAGACTGACTATTTTGGCTTGAAGTTTCAGCATCTCATAGGCATCTGGTTAAAATTCTTATTACATTAAACCTGCCATGCTGTCAGACATGTTACTAGTCTGCTCTAACTAGAAAGCTGACAGGGAGTTCAGACTTTCAGTCGCTCCTGTAATAGCATTAGATCTCTGATGTGGAATGAGGGAGGCTGCTATCAGGTTATTAGGCTATCAATACAAGTGTGGGCAAGAGTTACAGAAGAATAGATTAAGGCAAAAGGAGAACCCTTGTAGTTTCTGATAATTAAATAATGTCTTAACATGGAAGCAAGGGAGTATTTTTTCCTCCATAGGAAACCACAGAAACATTTGAATTTTTCTTGATTAGATAAAGGTGTATAAACCTGGCCAGTACCAGTTCTGCATATTTGCATCTCTTTACTAGAATTAACTATTAGCATACAACAAATATTCAGATTTGTAGATACACCTAACTGACTCAATTCCTTATGGATCCTATTTATAGTCTGGAAAAAAAGAAAAGAATACAGAAAGTGAAAGCTTAAAATTTATAAGTTTTAGGAATACATTTAAAAGAAAAGAAAAAGATAATATTCCATACCTGAGTAGTGGTTGCTTTGGATAAGAAGGTTGGTCACTGTTTTGGCATGGCTGAGGCTTTTTTGTGACTTGCTTATAAATATTCCTGGCAGTTACTCCAATCCATAGCATAGTAGAGAGTGTAGAATAATGTAGTACGATGCCAACCTAAAAGTAAGAAAGAGTAGACAGTTAAACAAGTCAGTAAATGAATCAGTAACACAAAAATTTTAGAAGAATTATACAAGCAAACATATTTTTTTTAAACTGAATTTGTAAATACATTAGTGTTTTCTTTCTGTCTGGTTATATCTAACTAGGGAAAACACTTTCAATAAGCAGATGGAAGCTGTTATTTAATCTATCATTAATAATATTTGTGATACCAGATGGTATGTTATGAAAATAAGACTGTAAAGACATTTATTTTCTAAGAACCTGATTAATTACAACTTTTTACACCTCAATTTAAAGTGATGCAAAGCTTAGTTTGTGTGGTAAGCTTTGCTAGCTTATCATAACAATGCAGTTGAAAAATCAATGAGAGGTCAGCATTTTTGTTTGCTATTTCCTTAATTTTTTAGGAATATTCTGCTCTATATCTCAGCTGTATATAGCCAAGCTTGACTTCTCGTAATGTGATCAGTGCTATTTGCCTAAAACCAGATTACTTTCGGACATATTTTAAGGAATTTAAAAACGTGGTCATACAATTTTTAAAATTAAATGACAGACCTTGGCATCCTCCCTTAAAAGGAAATACAAACTCTCAATAGTGTTATTATAATTTTGTTTCCAAGAAACTGATGTGCTTATTATTGAAAGTAAAGTATAAACACTTCTGAAATACTAACATCTTTGTTATATTAGTAATTGTTAGTCATTATGATCAAAACAGTAATTGGAATTTTAGCCAGTCTTCAATGCCTTATTACTCCAGCTATGTCTCCATCTGATTATATAAAATGAGGTTACCTTTGAAGCAATAACCTGACACTTTGCAGTGACAAGTAAAATACTGCTATAATTGAAAAGCACACAAATGTTTAAGGAATACAGAGAATTGCTGAAGAAAGCTAACACAAATCCGTCATAATGATTCATTTGAACCAGTGTTCATTCTTGCTCGACTTAAAATAATTGATGGGTAAAGAAAAAAAATCCATTGATTTTGTTTATATTCAGTAAAATAGCACAAAACTTGAAGATAGCAACAAATATCATCACCAGAAAGCCCTTTGTAATTTTCTCTGGGACTTGTCTGACACATTACACGGGGAGTATAAAGCCTTCATAACTATTGTCGCTTGAGGTAACAGAAGCAGAAATAAGAGAATGAGACAACTTTGTACCATCAGCTGGCAGACGTTGCCAGTTCAGTGGCTAGTGCTGTCTGGACTTAGTTCATATGCAGCTTGAATCATTTCTGTAGGGACACAGTGAATATGACTGAACTGGAGGGGGGAGAGTGAGTGAAAGGAGCAAGGCAGAAGGGAGAAGAAGGGAAGGAGAAAGGGGGAAAAAGAAAGGCAGGAAAATGAGAAATAACTGGAAAAATTCTAGAGATTTGGTTAATAACTTCTTTCTCATTTCAGTATGACACTGCAGTATATATTCTGTAATTATTCTATGCAAGTATGCCAGAGTCCATAGGAATATGAACAGCAGGGATAAATTCCATGTGAGAAGGCACCTACATATGAAATTTGGACAACATATATGGTCATATGTAAAGAAATGATCAGCCACCTAAGTGAATGAGATTTCTAAAAATAATATGATAATTTTATTGAACTTTCAAGGAGGCAACTGAACTGAACTGAACCCATCACTGTATGCCAGACCTTAGTCACATTACTTTTCTTCACAGTGTACTCATATTTCAGTAGCTCAATTCCTTCTGATATATAGTCAAATTGTACAAACATGGACAAGAGACAGAAATGTTATCATCTTCTGTACTAATTCTTTAATAATACACCTCTTTGTCTTAAGTACGCATTTACATTTCTTGCTTACAGGAAGAGGATATATCCTGATGATAGAGGACCTCCTCGTGACTGACAGACTTGAAGGACAATGGTGGCAATCTGGAGATACAACATATATGACAAAACAAAAATGCGGAATTTGCAAGGGTGAGCTGAGCTGTTATATGAAATTCCAAAGGAAAGGGTATCCCTTTCTTTGTGATTTTGTTTCTCATTTTCCATGACAAAATATGCTTTCTGGACTAGAACTTTTGCTCTTATTCATCCACTAATAATAATAGGTAAAGAAATGTGCTGCCTCTTCCTTCCCCATATCTCTGCACTGATGTCAGTCATGCCACGGAAACGTATTTTCCTCATTGCTGCACTCAGAGGCTGAGGCTGCATGCTCTTTTGCCCCTTCAGTGGGACCAGTTCCTTCTAGCTCTCTTGAGCTAGGAAGACATCTGAGCTCTATGCTAGAGATACACGAGATACCAGCTCATGACATGGAAGGGGAAGACAAGGCTCAAGAGAAAGGGGAACAGAAGAAAGATAGTTTTGTTCAGTAAACTCAATTCTGTTAGTAAATGTAAACCTTAGGTTTATACACTAAAGGTTCAGGGTACAAATTTATCTATGTATATGTTATTACTGGATTTGTAACTCTGTAAAGGCTAAGAAGCCATTACATAGATGAAAATTAAATAATGCAGTGTTCAATTAAAACTATTTTCACTCTAAGTAGGAATTTTGCATTTCACATAAAAACATTGGGGAAGAGTCAAGTTTCCCATTAAAAACAAAGGATTATGATTTAATATTTTTAAGTGATGACCCTTTTCTATAAGAAGGTTTTCCACTTACAGGCGAACTGGTACAGAATGAACTGTCAGGACATATGCATTGAAGACAGCATTGCGCTTAAACCTGTTTAATAACTGCAGTTATATGGTAAAAGAATTTTGTTACTTTGGGCTATTTTTTTCCATGTCCTGTGTTCTTAGGACTCTTATCTTTGGGAAAAAGAACCAGCCTACTGAATAGAAGATTATACTTTTGACAGTGAGAAGATGCTGTATGTGCTCTTTCAATAAATTTCAGTACCTTAGAGGTAACTCAAGTTCCATACCATGCAGTTACCATGGTAATGAACAGAACACACATTTATGCAAAGCATTTTAGCACAAAAAGCTCTCTTGCTCAGCTTTCACTTGCACAAAATTTTCTTTGGTTTATTCTAGTTTTTAATTTAATTTTTTTTCAATTGTAATCATATTTCAGATAACATTGTCCTTCCTCAGCCAGTTCTGTTTGAAGAAGGATATGGATATTCACTGACATTCTGATTTAACTATTAATCCTGCACAGAAAGTGATTATTTTCAGTGAGATGAAGGGATTCAGAAATTTCTTTGCAGTCTGTAACACCACTGGAGGTGAACATTTCATGATCTTAAAACATTTAGCCTTAGAAGAACCCCGTGCTTTCTTCACAGATAGAAAATTTGTAACTCGAGACCCACAAATCAGGTACCTGAGACCAGGAAGGACAATATTCAGCATGCACATCTAACTCAGTATCATGCAAAGTCTTCAGCTGTCATTGGTTGCTTCTAGTAAAGTTTCCAGCAATCTGATGTCTTGCTTGCTTGTGCATGTGGCTAGCTCTGTACCTGTCTCAGCAGAGATGAGCAATGCAGATCTTAAATAGCATTCTTCACTTGAGACACCCTAACCTAACCCTAACCCTAACCCTAACTGGCAAACTTAACATAATCACAGTATATCAATTTTACATCCATTCTTTAAAAAAACCCAAAACAAACACAATAGCTCAAACAGAAAGAACTGCTCTTTTAGTCCTCTTCCTATAATAATGCTATATATGCATATATATAGCATTCTATATACAATATATAGCATCACAGATATAGCATTTCTATATATAATGCTCCTACCTGAGATGTGGCTCATAGCTCTAGGACTTCCTTAGTGTAGCAGGATTCATACCCAAACCTTGGACTTCCAGTGTTAGTATTCTAGCTTCTAGGCTGCTGGCTAGCATGGAATGGGCTTCACCTTTCTTTCTGAAGACTTACTGCCCTACAGAAATGAATTCATAAGCAGCTTCACATATGACACTCATCAGGGAGAAGGAATATCTGAGCCTTGCCAAATTTTATTCTATTTGATAAATCATATAGGAGGTTCTTGGAGATGTGATTGAAGTGATCATGCCACTCAGTGACTGGCCACTAGGATAAAAAATTATGATTCTGGCTCACTCCCTAGCTTTTGTGCCTCCTGAATCTTGTGCCCCTAAGCCTATTCTTCATGCTTCAACATGTTGAACTGACAATTTCATTCCCTAGCATCCATAGCCCCACGGCTATCATGCTCTCCCGGAAAGCAGGGGCCACAAGTATTTCAGACTGAGGGTACAGAATCAATGCCCCCCATACATGAGGAATGATCCAGCTAAGTTGTGCCTCCTTCCATCTCATTCCCTACATGAAATGAATATGCCTGCTTCTGCTTTTTGAAGGAAAGCAAGCTGAGACCCTAACTCTGGGAGATGGAAGTGGCCGACTACATCATCCACTGGCTAGCTCAAGCACCCTTCTGGCTATTGTACTGGCTCTGATTAATTCCATTCTGCTGTTTGTAACATAGCCTTTGCCTCATATGAAAGATTATGTCATAAACTCAAGACTCTGGAATCTACAACAGCCAGCATTCAGTGACACCAAGAATCTGATTCATGGGTAATCTAAACAGTTTGTAGATATAACCTCATTCACACAGGAAAACTGAAGAAGCAAACAACTTTTCCACAGCAGCATTCTATCATCAGTTTTCTTCATAAATCATAAAGATGGCATGGCACATACACAAATGAGGCTGGCTGTATGTTTAAATACTTAAGCTTCGCAGAAAACCACTAGTAGGTCAACCTCTATACCTCCTAGCTTTGGCACCCTGATTATTAACTTACAGAGCAACCCTCTCAGGATTATCCCAGGAGGAGACAGGCACTGGGACTCACAGAATTCTGAAAATCGTTGTTATTAAGCAACAAAGGGTCTGTCGTGGGGTGCAGTAGGAGTGAATATTTGTTTAGCCTCAGTTACCAGCCACAGGAGCCTTAGATTGTCTGGACTGTTGCATCCATTAGCCCTACCTAATTACATCAGACAGTTTCTACCAGGAACCAAAGGATTGTGTAAGTCTTGTGTGTCCTGTATCTTTTCTATATTTTAACTGCTGATATTATCTGTTGTTGTAGCATAGTGTCAGATAAATAAATAACTTCATGAAACTGATTAGAAGGCACATGTGAATGGATCCGTTCAGTTTAAGTGCACGTTTCTCAGCAGCTCAGTATCTAGCCCTATACCATAGCAAGAAACAGCTGTCACTGTTAATGTATCTTGTGAAGATACCCCTGTAGTTTACGTATTGCTCATAACAGATTATTAATAACTCATTTATCTCAATAATTTCTTCATTATCACTATTAATACTGCATTGTTGCCACACAATCTATGAAGTAAATAACCAAACCATCACTGTAACAACAGATGGTCATTCATGATCATGTAATTACATGGCCATGGCTGCCCTACAAACTAATCTGCTACCTTCACTTGCAAACTGCAGGTAAAGACAACGGTAAGTGATATTTCAATTTGCTAGAACTCACAGATCAGTTATGACACAATACACTATATATAATGAGATACTTATCTCAGAATAGTAGACAACTGTGTCATTTAAATGAATACCATGTAATATGCATGGGTAGATTTTGCACGTAGAACATTATAGGTCATTATAGATCTACACATGCTGTTTATTGATGGTCATGAACAAGTATACACAAAAGGCTTCCAAACCATCCCACTGAAAATCAGAGTGAGAACTCTCACACTAGTTGTGCAAGTTTTGCAGTGACTCTGCTGTTGGCTGGCAAATTTTGGTGTTTACACCCCTTCAAGCCAGAAGAGCCGGATTAGTGACAGGCAAAATAGCTGGAGAATGTTGGCTTAATAAAGTACTTTACTACAGGTAAATACCAACAACATTCATGAGATCTGGACCACTTCTACAAAATCTGAGAGGAAGAAATATTTAAGACAAACAAATTGCAACAAGCCCTCATGAGGCATTACAGAAGATGACTGAAATCACTCTCTTTACACACTGTACAGACTCAGCCTCTGTATTGAAAGCAGCTGAAGCCATGCCCTCTCTATGCATCTCACAGCACTATATCCAAAGAAAAGACGAAGCAAGAGATGTGAAATAGTCCAGTACAATGAGGGGTTCATACATCACAAGTGTCCTGGTCAGCTTTCTCTCATTAGCTTGAGTTACAATTAAAAGGCATAATTGTACTATAAACATTAAATCCAAAGATCAGAAAGGACACAAATATTTGGGAATCATAGTTTCCAACTATTCTGTAGAACAGAGAAATACAGTCTTCAAGGAATATTTTAAACTAAAGAAATCTGAGCTGCAGAGAACTTAATGTGTTGGTCAACCTCTCACAGAAACTCAGGTGACAAACAAACACTGAACACTCCCAGTACCGGCATTTAAAAGGCTTACATAAAATGATGACTTATTCTGAAAATCTTAAGATCCATATAGAAAGAAAGAAAACAATCAATATTATGTTAAAAGGCACAGTTTCAGGTTTTCATTCTATCAGAAAGAATTACTAAGGCAGATACTTACAGCTTGACATATAATTGGATATTTAACGCGATTAATTCCACCAGCAAAAACAGCAAATGTAAGAGCAGTATGAAAACAAAAGTTGAGAAGCATGTGCCATCCTTTTCTACTTATTCTGATTGTGCTGTTGAGAAATCACATTTCAAAATTAAAACACAGCATATTTATTATGAAAATCATGATTTTGAAAAAATGCTTAATACCACAGAATTAAATTCTCTGATTCTAGCAATCTGATTCTAGCAATCTACATATAGGGCAGAGTCTTATTTATATAGCATTGAAACAAATGTTAAAAAGGTAAAATCAATGGTGAAAACTGTAGAGTCTATTGACAAGGGTTTACTGACAAAGCTTCCTCCATCAGATCAAGCATTTAGAGTAATAAAAGCGAAAGGCTTATTCTATAGCTTCAGATATGCAGAACTTTAACAAGACATCTCTAAAGAATTAAACGGAAGCTGAAGATCAGAAGTCATTGCATTAAGTTCACAATTTATATTTAGCAGCTTCTACATTACAACACATTCCTACTCTTTTAAATTGCTAATGGTCTTTAACAGAAGTATGTAGTTAAAATGGCATTTATGTAAGTCTTTCATATAAAGGAAAACATAAGTTTTCTAAAACCACGAAGATTTAGAAAGTTTCTTTTATTCAATGATAGCTCCCAGTCATTCAACCATACTTGATCTTAGAAGCCAACACTGCCAAGGTAGCTGACCAAAGTGCTGCTCAACTGGAATTTGCCAGAAAGCAATTTGATGATGCTTGTGGTTTTATATTGAATCATCAAGTTAGAAATCTTAGGAGGAGTGTATAGAACATTTAGACATACATCTCAGGAAAGATATAGCTTAGGAACAGCTTCAGAAAGGTTGACATAACCTTTTTTTGATTTCTCTGGTGTAAACCACATTGCTGATATTACTATCCAACAGTAATACAGATTTTAATTTCTCTTTTCAGTGAGGGTTAGAAAAATCAAAGTAACTCACCATAATGTTAACCATTTAACTGAAGTACTTAAAATTGAATTCTTACCTGTGATGGACAATGTAGGTGATAATGGAAGCAAACAGGCACAACAACATAACTGCAGTACATGCATATACCACAGGGTGCAGAAACTCCCCTGGGTACTGGGGGAAAGACAGCACTGTCTTAAAATCCTATTGAGAAAGCAAAATGATTTAACATTATTGGGCATGTGTGAAACTCTGAGACTTCGTTTCAATATGTCCTGTCATTTCTAGCTGCTCCCTTTCAAGGGCAGAAAAATAAAATTATGACCCTTTTCTGTAGATATAGTTCATGAATATAAAATAACATTAGACTGCTCTTTCATCATCTGCATACACTTTGCAAGACAGAAATTAACTGTTTTGTACAAGCAGACAATTTTAATTAAAAAAAGGTCTGAAAAAATACATACAATATTACATTTTCCAGGCTTTAGCACTATCTGTTCCTTCTGATAACATGAACTTTACGTGTGTATTTTACTAGGATAGCAAGTGCAAAATATCAAATTACCATAAAGGTCTTTAAATGGCACATACACAGCTGCAGAAGAACCATAAGAAACAAAAGTCACGAGAATACACCCAAGATACTGACTGGGTATCAAATACTCTTCTCTATTAAAAAATAATTCCCAGTAGATACATCTCTGACCCAGTGACCTTCACACTTAGTTGCAAATAGTTTACTCCCTATATCAAATCAAAAGCAGCTTGACAGCTATATTAACAGCAGGGTAAAGATCCATGCATTCATTTTGGACGTGATAGTGCCTACTGACACAATTCTTCACAAAAAATATAAATAAAAACTGTTAGCATTGTTGTAAAATTAACCACATCAAATTCCATTCTAAACTACTGGATCTCACAAATAAGAAATAATAGGAGAGCTGAATCTGCAGGTGTGATGGATAGAAAGGAAAAGGAGCCCTTTACAGAAAACTGTGTTTTCAGACTATGCGAATTATACCAAGTATTGCACATTCACTGTAATACATTAAGCCACATCTGTTTGTGTCACTACGTCTGCAAGCAAATACTATAAATGAGACAGATAAACTATCACTTAAGTGCAAAGTTTCATCTACATGCCAGTTTCCATGTACAGTGGCAAAAACTGAACATATATCCCAGCACAGAAAAAGTTTAAATCTGAAAAAGTACTGAATATGACAATCCAGCAAACTCTTAACACTGAAAATGCTGGCATGTATTTGAAATAAATTTTTCTTATTTGTCATTTTTAGGTTCTCCTGAAAGAAGATTCAATACCCTATTTTACTGAGGTGAATTTTTGCCTTTGAAGACTGGGTCTGTAATAATAATATATTTTTTTAGTCAGACTTGCATACAGAGAGCTGATTTCCAGCACTGTTATTTATGTATATGAACTTGTACAAGCAGCAAATGTTCATGAGTATATGCAATTATTAAGTCAGGGGGAAAAGTACTGTTCTGTTTACTTTCCAGAAGTGTCCTTACAAGTAACAGATGCCCTAATAGTCATTATTTTTCTTCATACTAGCTTTACAGTTCCTGAGATTGATTGTACCAGTTTCTCCAGATGTATATTGTCAGTTCTAAAACAGAGCAGCTTACAACATACATAAAGAAGATCATCAAAATGAGCAAATAAAGAACAAGATGGCAAATGTATGTCATTACATGCCACTTCTCTTCAATTACTTCCTCATCTTGTGTGTGTACCTCAGACAATTCTGTCCAGTCACCGCCTGCTCCGCACCACCCCCCCGCCCAAGTCCTATTTAGCCCTGACCAGCTGATCAAGACCCAAAGTCAGTGGTGTAGTCACTCATCACAGAGGTACTCTTATGATGTCTCCTAGTATCTTTTGCTACTCCTAAGCCACAAGCAGAATAGAAAAGACCTCTGTCTTTTTTTTTTTTTTTTTCATCTTTCTAGTGCGCATGAATATACATTCAGGATATACTGAATTCACAAATTTCAAATAATTCTTTAAAAGACTACTGGCTCAGAACTGCAACTGAATCTACTCAAACGCCTATTTTTTGACCATCTCTTATTTTTCTATTTGTATCATCTTCCCATTAATTCTTTTACAGAGTGAATTTCTCAAGGAAGACTAGTATCTACAAGAAACGTTCAGTACAGTTTTGGCTCATATTACTAGAGTAGTAATGTAAATACTAGGCAAGTTACATAGAAATACTCTGCTGAAAATGACAGAGTATTTACTTCTAGCTGTTACTAATAGAGTCATACTTTGGTATACAAATAGTATACTTTGCCATAATTTTACGTACACACCTGCTGAATTTCTGTGCATTAAAAAATCTGTTACTGAAACTAATAGAGTAGTAACAGTGCAGTTATTTAGAGAAACAAATATCTTGGATATTTCTGGGGAAAAAAAAAAATCAAACCACCAAACAAACCTCTAAAAAGTTAACAAAGTTGTGAAAAAGAAAACACAGTGAAGCTACACACTTACAAAGCAACAAATGAAACCAATTTTACTTGAGGTAGCGTAATTCAGTGGACTAAGGAGCTAGCTTTTAACAGTGTAAATGCAAGGATCAACCAATCACTATGTTTGAATATCAGAATACAGAATAAAAAGAAATACTGTATGTCCTATAGAAATATAGCCTGAAGAAGAATCAAGAACAATCAGCATCTTGCAGCTAATTCAATTTAAAATAATCATTTTTTATTATTATCTCTTTTCTAATCTTGTTCAGTAAATAAGTGGTGAATTTTTTTAGTATAATAATGCATTATTGCCAATGTAGAATGTAGAATGTGCTTCTTCAGAGTTTCATATATTGAAAATTTATTTCATTGTAGATATATAATGAATATATTTTGTTTTCTTTTTGATGATAATGAAATGTTATTGATCTGCCAACCACCTCTGAGTAATCCTCTGGGGAAGACAACATACCGAAAATCAAGTTATTTTTTTAAATGCTGTACACAAAGCAGCATAATTGTAATATCCAAGCACCACAAACACTTAAGAGTGACAAGGGCATTTGAACAATCGGTTATGGTAACATTTAGGTTCCTATTTGTATTTAGATTTTAGATTACTAGGAGTTAAACAAACAAACAAAAAACCCAAACCCTTATATATTACATGCCAAATATTAAGATGTTTAGGAGCACCAGAATACGAAAATTACCTGTAGAGCTGGGTCTCTATGGAGAGCCAAAAACACTGCAAAAGACACTGAATGAAGCAGTTTATGTGCTGGGGAGAAGGACTGCTATATGGCATGATCTCAACTGGCTGAACAGGCTGGAGGAATGGGTTCACAGGAACCTCATGAAGCTCAATGAAGAGAAATAAAAAGTTTCCTGTCTCTGGGACAGAGTAATTCCAACAGCAATACAGGCTAGGGGACAACTGACTGGATAAAAGCTTTGCAGAAAAGGATCACAGGGTCCCAGTAGACAACAAATTGAAAGCAAGGCAGTGGTGAGCCCTTGTGGCACATAAGGTGAACCGTGTATAAGGCCGTATTAACAAGAGTGCAGGCAGCAGGCTGAAGGAAGTGATTATTCCCTTCTATTCACTACTTTTGAGACCAAATCTTGACTAGCGTCCAGTCTGGGGGGCTCCAGTACAAGAAAGGTACTGATGAATTGGAAGGAGCCCTGTAGAAGTCACCAAGACAGTAAGATGGCTCAAGACCTAGATTCTAGGTCTTTAACTTACATCTCTTGCCTCCCAAGAGCTGGCCCATTTTACTGAGCTCCTTTATAGTCTGGATTCCTTTACCCTCTGGTTGAAGCTGCACCACAAAGAATGCAAGATCCATTCAGAAAGAAAGAGCAAATAGAAAGAAATATGAAAAAGCAACCTGAGAAGCTGGAATCTTCTGGGAAGCTGGACTCACTACTATCTATATGGGGTAAGCATTCTCTCTTAGGTAAGCAGTACATGCCAGCTGAGGACTTAGGTGAAGACTATGGGCCTCCTTGCAGGCGTCTAAGTGAGAGCGGAGTTTAGAAATCTAGCTCTTCATACTGGGAAACATCTATGCATGCACATGCAGAGGAATCTAATTCCAGGGGATTTTGAAGTTCCCACTACACCACATGTCAACTTCCCAGATAGCAGGAAAACTTTCTGGATCTCTTTCATAGTCTTTGGTCCTTAAAATCTGCTAAGGTCTATTCTGCAGGTATAAAAATAGGTGTTTAAACAGAAAAAAGAAATTGAAAAGTTCATTCTTAAGCCTCTCTTGATAAGCAGTCTCATTTTTCAGAGTACTGAACCATGCTTCCACAGCCTGTTACAAGCAAACTGTGTGTTCTCTATCAGGAAAATGTCAAATACTGTAATTATGTCAACCTTTTAAATGACATCTCTGTAATACTTCCCTGACTCGTGAATTAACTTTTAAAAAGGCTTAGACAGGTATTTTAATTTGGAGAAGACCTGAAACATGGAAGTTTAGAAGACTGTTTTTCAAGAACTGAACTTCATGAATAGGCCTAAGAAATCCTGCAATTGTCTCCAGTCACACTGAAAGTATTGAAAATGTTCCTTTTGTGGCTGTCATGATCCCACCAATTTGGAAAGACTTAGAAGATTTAGTGAATGCTTGTAAAACAACATGAGAAAAACCTTAGCATGATCTGCTCCTAATATCTTCCCTCTCCTCAATTTCTCATTCACACAATTTTCCACAGATTGCTTCCAGAATAGTTTCTGGAAGGAATGTGCTCTGGTTTTGTCAGCTCAATCTCCTCAGCCTAATTATCTCAAACAGCCATCAACTAAATGTATGCTGCTTCTGCAAATAACAACTACATGTACTCACAAAGAAAAAAAATCCAACAAAGCCACCTATGCTGTTTGGAATAAGGAGATACATTGTGACAAAACATGAAAGGAGCTGTTTCTGATTTTATGTTAGTTTAAGTCTTCTTCAGGATTACAATAAAACATTCTAACAGTATTTATTAATCCATTTTATGCTAATTGAGAATTAGCATAGTTAGATTTAAGAATTTTACTAGTGATTATTTGGCAGATTTGAGGAAATTGCTATTGACAAAGCAGTCTCAGGGGGGAAAGGAAATGCTGTATACAATTACAGTAATATCTATGACTATTGAATTCCTATTCTGGTCCAAGAAACATTAAAGAAAGAACAAAGGACAATGTATGCCAAAACATATTTAGCAAATTTTGAAATATTTAGCAAATTTTGAAATTCAATGTTGCTGTTAGATATTTTTGTTATCTCCTGAAGAGTTTTTACTCAGATACACTATGGCCACGGGACACTAGATTGGTCATAACATACACAAATATTGACCTGAAAAGTTAGAATACTGAGAGACAGTTCAGTTCACAAAAGAGCACAAATACATAGTACTTATAGAGTAAATACTTATAATCAGATACACTGATTCTTCAGAATCTATAAGTTCATAATTTTACTCTAAATCAGAAAATCATACTGTAGGGTTCATAGTTCAAGATCCTAGAGGGATCTCCAAAAGAAACTGAAGTGTGACCATCTCTTCCTCCTACAGGTAATGGAAGAAAAGACAAAATTGGGGACTGGTTCAAACACATAGCGTATGAAGAGAAAGGCAGGAATATAGCTAGGGAATTTAGTTCACTGTATTTTCCTATTACCTCTAGGACATAACATTCAAAAGCTGATCAGAAATAAATCATAATCTGTTACGTCTGACATTACTGTTTTACTTCTATCCACTGGCCCAACCCAGAGGAGAGTGAAAGAGTGAAAGCACGGTGAGGGAAGGAGGCTGTGCCTCCTTTCCAACTCAACCTCCAAACTGTACTCTCTCTCTCATTGACATCACTTAACAACTGTCACAGAAAGAAATCAAATGACTCTACATGAATCCTCTCACTTGAAGAATGCTCATGCTTATTAATTATCAATTGTAGCTGATAAATCCTTGATTGCTGCCTTTCTAAAAAAGGACTGTATGAAACTAATTTTAACCCTTTTACAGTACACAGGTAGAAACAACTTCTAAAAAAGCAGTTCAGGGAACTTTGTCATACTATTTAGAAAGATGACAGATTAGGATATGTGCTGTGTTAGCTACAAAAATGGTCATTTAGATTAACTGAGGCTTCTATTTAATCTTGTTCCACAGCAGGATATTCATTATTCTGATGGTAATGTAAAGCTTTATTGCTGCTCTTTAGTTTACTGGTGCTACTTGAGTATTCTGCTGTTACTCCAGAACATAATAATAAATTATGAATTTTTATAGGTTAATAGATTAGAGAATTACAGATTAATAACATGTATTACGATACTGTAGCTATTTTCATTGGCTACATACCATATGGTAGTTATTTTGAATTTGCTATCAGTTTGTTAGTATTTTAAAGTATATTAGGTACCCAGGTGTCAATTAAGAAGACATACATAGGCACTTTATATTGTCCACATTATAAATTAATAGCTAAGTAGAACAATGAAATATTTTTCATTTCTGGTGTGAGAAATGAACTGCCCAGAAAAACACAGTCTCTATCAAATGAGACAATCCTTGACTTTATGCCACAAAACACTCATTAAGAAATAACACTTGAATGAAAATGGCCACACATAATGAAGCTACAAAAGTTTTCCAATAGCTGTTTAGAAAGACAGCTGTTGTAAAACATATTTGTGTGTGTGCATATACATATATATAAATATTACTTAGGATCAGGCATCTTTTTTCTTATAAGTGACTGTGAAACATGAGCTAAGGAACATACCCCATTGTTTGCTACCATATCAACTGCAAAGCAAGGGTGAGTCTAAGATTTTCTTGTCTTGCACAGATAAAAATGAAAGATGCACACAAGAAAAAAAGCAAAGTTTAATTACTATGACAAAAACTCCACAAAATCTCAACCAAAATTACATACCAGTTGGAAAAGGCACACTAAAACCTGCCTCAGTTGCCTTTACAGTTATAGAAAAACCGATCTGCTATATCTTATCAGAGAGAAACGTGCATGTGGCTTTACAAAGCAAAAATTAATTGCAGCTGTTGTGTCAGTATGCAGCTTTTGCAACCAAAATGAAAGTAGCTGTTTGCAAACAATTAGTTAACGTATACTAACTACTCAAAGTTTCAGAAGAACGGGCTAAACCCAAGCAGTTGAAGGAGGAGGAAGACATTTTGGGTGTGGCACCTGCAAAGTCAACAGGTACTTTCTTTAATGAATTTAGAAAAACATTCTCAAAGCAAGATTATGTTTCACATTTGGGGAAACAAGTGGCTGGGGGAAAAAACGGAAGTCGTTGACGCTGTAGGAAATGAGGTGTATTTGATCTCGTCGAATCTTAGAAACAGCTCTTAAATTCTGACCAGTTCTGGAATGGGTGAAAAAAATGTTCCAGTAACTCTGAGGGAAATCAGTTCATAGGAAGTGGACGATAATATCTGCATTTAACTCGTGGGTGCCACAGTCTTGTGCTATGATTGGCTGCCATCTGGGCTCCATCTGACAGCAGCAGATTGGTATTCTCTGCACACGTCCTCACAATTCCTGTCTCCTATGTTTGCTGTCCCTTACACATACACACAATACATTATTTACCCAACTATAAACATTTCTGTAATGTACACAAGCAGCAGCTACAGTGCAATCATGCACCGGCATTCAGGGTCAATCTGGTATTAACAGCACGCATCTGGATATTTTTTTTTTACAACT
Organism: Lathamus discolor; assembly: GCF_037157495.1. Classification (NCBI taxonomy): domain Eukaryota; kingdom Metazoa; phylum Chordata; class Aves; order Psittaciformes; family Psittacidae; genus Lathamus; species Lathamus discolor. The sequence goes on from NC_088886.1 coordinate 135,762,838, forward strand.
GGTTTATAATAAATATTTTTAATGGTGCAAACATTTTCTCACTTATATATATTAGAAAGCTCTAATTTTTTGTTTGATTTCCTTTATTCCCTGAATAATTATAGGTTGCTATTGCACACATATTTTTGTTTTCTTGAAGGTAACTTTCTGTTAAGCAGGATAGTTAAATAACTGCAATGGGAACTGTAAGTGTGACTGTGAACAGACCAAAGCAGGCTGATGTGTTAGCACTGCACAGAAATATTTTTCTCCATGAACAGCAATTTGGTAAGAAGGCAATCAGCATTGGTATACAAACTAAAACTCCTACAGGATCAACAAGGACAGCACTGCCCTTACTTAAAAGAGCAGAAGATGTTATTCCTCTCCATTTATTAAATGATTCAACATTGCGGTATGCCTGCAACTAATTAGTATGATCAACACAGTGCAGGGCAGGAACAAAAGCAGACCAGCCTCTGAGATGTGCTGATGTAAAGCCACACAGGAGTATGCATTTTTAAACCCTGTCCTATAATTTATAACCATTACGTACTTATCTTTCCTTGATGGAACTTTCAGTTGTAAGGCTGAATTTAACATCATTTCTGATTAGGCATGTCTCTGGGTATTAAAACTGACCAGCAGATTTATTAACTTACTAGCAGTTAAATAACTTACTTTCTTTGACTGTGTTATACTAAACATTATAGAAACCAGAAGGTCAGTTACTGACAAGTAAGACTGAGAGATGCACATAAAAAGAACATATATGCATGGCAAGAGAGAGAGAGAGAGGAGGAGGGAATGAGAGAAGAAAGGAGGAAGGGAGGGAGGTGAAGGGAGGGAAAAGAGAGGTAGAGAAATACATGTATATTTGCTAAGTCATATACTTACCATTAGCACTGCAAAGTTACTGAAGTGCGTACTCTGAATGGTGGTAATATTGCCTGCAGAACTAATTATGTGGCACCCTTCTCCCCACCATCCTCCATGTCCATCTAGAAGGTCAAAATCCCAGAAGGCTGCAATGGGGTCTATACCCTGTGCAAAGTGCCTCAACCCTATAGTAAGAGGGCTGGTGAGGTTTCCAAAACTGCACCCATCTGCAAAAGCAACAAACTGAATCAGAGAGATGGAGCGGAAAACCCTTTATTAATGAACGCCGTGTAAAGAGATCAGATACACTAAACTATAGGGAAAAAAAGCAATAGGCATACATGCTTAATGGTCAGAATCAAACATAGTGCTCACATTTGGAAAAGTTTGCTAGTAGTATAAATAAATCTGAGCATTTCAATACCACAATGTGTCCAAATAACCTAATCATTCTTAACAAAGCAGATTTTTTTGTGTGTTGTTTCAGGTACTTCTGTTGTGACCAGTGTTATACCATTGCCCATGTAACTGCAGAAACAGCTCAGTTTCATGCTGTGATTAATAGCTGAGATGATTCTGCACTTGAAAGTCACATTAAAACATTTTAAAAATGTTAATAGAAATGAGAGCACTATTCAGTATAAAATAAAATTAGTAAAATTGCCTGGGTGAATAATTAATAAACATAATGACTCACTAACACACAATATATCACATTTAGACAAAAGCTTTTAACAAAACCTGTTTTACATCCATCGTATCAGAAAGTATTCTGGTGAGTATTAATACATGCAACAGGGCACTACTCCCCCTCCAAAATCCTCATTTTTATCAGTGCCCAGGACATTAACACTGCAATTTTCATTGTGAAGAGTAAAAAAGGTTCTTTCCTATAGCACCATGCTTTAAGAAACAACCTCTGTAACAACATGGTCAAGAAACAGTAGTCCAAAAATTTGCATTCTAGTCATACAGCAAGTGCATTTCTTTATTTGCAGGACAGTCTCAATAAAATCATTCAGATTGCAAACATTTGTGCTGAAGAAAGAGACTGTTTCCAGCCTCTCTGCACACTGTATACTCTGCTCCTCTATTCTCTACATAATCAAGTATACCGTAGCTTTTAGATTAAAGGAAATAATGCATAACAGCTCCTCACCTATTTTAGCAAAAACAGCTGGTGTGGCAACCGTCCTACGTTTCCCATCATCTGCAAGATTTGATGAGTTTCCTGTGCTAGGAAAGAGTTTTCCATTCCGAAAGACAATAAACTGTAGCTTGCAAGTGGAGTTATCAACAGATTGCCAGGCTGAAGACGGAGAGAAGACAGACTGTGGCAAATGAACTGAAGCTACTGCTACAGCATTCTGTACAATGAGAAAAAAAAAGAAACATTTAAAATGCAAATCACAACAGGGTTGCTTTCATGATGTTTTAAACTCCGGTACAAGAAATGTGTGCTGCCTTCCTTTTCCAACAGACTGGAAGCGACCAAAGAAGCACGAGCTGTAACCATGGGAATAGGATCGGTACAGTGCATATTAAAAGGGAAAACGTTTTGATTGAATGTGAGAGTCTATATGGTCAAGCTCCCTGCTGCAGAGGTGAGAATGGTTCTTACCATGCCTGCTAGAGGGTCCATCAACACTGCAGATCTGATTTAAAGAGACAACCTCTACCAGGTTTTCTCCTTCACTTAAAACAGAATCAGACAACTTACACTATAACATTTCTCTGAAAGGGTACTTAGAGTATAAAAATAATTTTATTAATACAAAGAATTGCATCAGCAGAGAATTGCAAGTGCAGTAAACAACACATTTTATGAGTATGTTTTTCTTGCTTCATATAAGGAAAACCAGTTAACTGTGTTTCACTAGTGCAGGGTTAAAAAATATTACAGACACTAATGTACAAGAAGAAAACAACACGGCACTGGGAGAAAATGAATGAAGACTGTCAGATCACTAATGGCTTTGAGTTGTGAGTTTGTTATACACCCTTTTACAAGCAGATAATTCCCTTACAGCAGAGCTATACAATACATCAAACATTATGTTCTCAGGACTTAACTCATCAAACATTTTTTTCCTACCAAAGTAGCAAGCTAATCATTAACGACTGATATTTGCAAGAAAAAACAAATGATGAGCAATGGGAAAATAAACAGGGAGTCTGTCCTGAGCCTTGAAGTCAAAAGTGTATGTATTTAAAAACAAACAAACTACAAAATGCTCTAATTTGCATTTTCCCCAAGGGCGAAGTATAGCTTCTGTGCACAAAATTTACATAGATTATCACACAGTTTACTCTAAGCACATGTGCACTACCTCTTTGAGAAGTAGAACAATAATTTTCACAATGATGTAAACAAACATGACATTAATATATTTCCACATGCTGGGAGAAACATCCATGTGAGAGAGAAAACAGAGCAGCAAACTAAAAAGAATATGAGAAGCATCTACTGACCTCACGATAAATGTGGGAGAAAAGCATGACTAGTCTATGATGTCATTGGTAGGCTTAAGTAAACAGATGAAGTCTTCTGTACAATTTTATCTTTATTGTCATGTGTATTTTGGAGACAATTTGCGATTTTAACACTAAAAAGGGCAAAAATTCCTTTTAAAACTAAGTATTCTATCTAGGAAATGCCACTTACCAAAAATACTGAGGAAAACCAGAGCAAATAACAACAGGACATTTCTACACTAAATTTTAAAATTATTATGAAGGTTTTAATGAGAACTAACTGAGCTAAGCAGCAAGCATTCATCCTTAGATTGTTTCCACTGCCTAATTCACTAAAGCTGTCATAATTGGCTTTATCTCATGCTTCTGAAAAAGACATATTTTACTCTATGATATCCCAAAGTATCTGTATATCCTGAACCTCTGATGATACCATTTTGGCCATAAATTTGTTATCAATAAGTACACACAGGAATTTTTTGAAGTGTCATTTATCAAACCTGAGATCACTGTTGAGGACTTATAGAAGTGTAAGACAAATTACAGTATGCTTAACTTTATATTGACTTTTTATTATCATTCTACGCTGAAAAAAGTAACAACTATGACATTAAATTACATTAATTACTTATACTCAAAAAGAGAAAGCTAGAAGCATCTAATTAGTTTATGATAATGAAACCAACAGCTAAAGGCACTAGGATAAGCAACAATGTGCTACGATGACAAAAGCGGTCCTACACAAGCCAGAGACAACAGGTTTATAGCACTTTTGCTAAGAGGTGAAATTGTCTAATTCATTGTGGTTCTCTAATTTCTTCTTCATTGGGGCTTACTGATACCAATGGGATAAAGTAATAGTGTATACAGGGCTTGGCTATGAGAGTGGGGATGTACAGAGAAGAGGCTGCACACATCTGAAGCACAGATTGCTGGTGGGTCTGTTGACAGGTCACACAGCTAGAGAAAGACCAAAGTGATGTCCACCCCGACCTCCTCACTATCACCCTGTCTCTTCCCACACCCATCCACCCCAGACTCTTCACTAAGTTGCATAAAAGAAAGAAATCTGATCATGGCATCCCAAAATCTTACCCACAGGCTACAGCTTTGCCTCAGAGAGACAAAAGTCAAATGCAGTGATAAAAACCTATACACAGCCTACAAATGATTTAGTGTGGACCGGTCACACTCCTCAGGCTGACTGAGCAAATCTCATATATGCAGCAACATCTAATTACTTACATGACAAAAAGACACATTTACAGGAAATTATTTCCTTATTAGACTTCAGGAGAGTGTTTTTCCCTGTTTGCTTCCTCAAAATGTATCAAGAATATAAATACCCATAACATTAACTATTTAATAATCTTTACTAAATAATGTCTACAGCCACTTCCTGGGACACAATTTAATTGCAAATATTACCCTATGTAATAACCAGGAAGTCTGGTGGAGCAAAGGGCAAAGGGACAGGGCTGTTCATTAAATAGACCAACGTACATGTAAAGTCAAGCCACTCACTGCACATCAAATATTTATGTAGAAATTCTTCAAAATTAAACATCAAATTCTGCTACAGCAATGTGCCTGCAAACGAGCTCCTGTGCTAGGATACTAATGAGAAATGCACACATTGAGAATGCCCACACATTCACAATGCTGTTTAAAATATGAATAAATATTTGTGAACAATTTTACTTCTAAGACATGTGAGAATTTTTCCAATAGCATTACTCATTATTCACAGGAAAGGAATAATCTGAGCACTCAGGCAATCCCACTTGAGTAGACAATGGAAGGAGCCTGACTGGAGGCTTAGTCTTGGATTCTGCTAAAATAAGACAGTGTGGTAATGAATAAGTCAGTTCCACACTCTTCCCTTAGTTTCACTCTCACTTGGTGAAAAAAAAAAGATGGTATTTCTTTTGCTCTGCAAGGTGCTCCAGGGTCCAGAGATGAAACACAACATGGGAACAGATTACTAAAACCAATGACAGCAACATCAAATTTTGAGTGAAAAACCGTGCTTCAGATGTTTCAAAATCCACAAGAATCATCCCATTAAAAAAAAAATTTGTTTGGGGTCCATATCATCACATCACATATGAAGTGACATTTCAGAGCACGCCAGGGCAGCATCTCAGGAATCTGCTCCACCTCTAAGAGGGGAGAAAGAACACTAGAAATAGAACCACCATCAAGTATCCTGCACAGGAGCTGCAGCTTTGCAATGACACAGGTCAGCACTGGCATCTCATATTTTCCTAGGAAAACCTTAAGAGTCTGTGTCAGCAATTTACTAGTCAAGATCTAAACATTCAGTGAGCATTTTCAAAACAGATTCCTTCATAACTCCGTTTCACTTTTAGTCCTATTAACTGGATTGTACTGGCATTGATTAGAAAAACAAAATTCTGAACATACTGTAGATTTTTCCAAGGAATATTTTTCTGCTGAAAAATGCCAGTGTTTTAAAGTGCAAGCTATCTACAAACATCCACCCATTTGCACATAATTATGATAGAAATCATACGAATTTCAAAACCTGCCTATATATTCAAAAATCTGCTGTATGACCTGCAGCCAGGGAAAAAGGGCTTATCAGCTCTAAACCAGATCTGAGGATTTTCTGGGAGGCCTCCTAGGACTTATGGCTCCTATGACTTCCTGGAACCTGGGAAACTTTCCAAAAAACCAAATGAAAGGTTGTTGTCAACACTGAATCATAATTTGGAAAGTGCAGTTTTGCAAGTACTTTTGAAGTTTCATTTCTTGTTTCCATTTCAGAGCTACTTTTTTGTGTGTATGGATTTTTTTCAAAATATTTGAGGAACAGAAACAGCACAAACAAATCCAAATGGATCCCAAAAGTTTTAAATTTGAATGGAAAATCTCATTCTAAGAGCAAGAGGTCCTCAGGATACTGAGAGCTACTGAGTCTTGATATTTTTGCAGTTCATGCATGTATGACATGTTAAAAATGTTAGAAGGGAACAATGAAAGATTGAAAGCAAAGTTTTTCCCCAGGTAATTTTATTCTGGTCAGCATTCAATTTCTTACAATCAATGTTAGCACTTACAAAGAGTTTTTAAGTGTTTAGGGAAGACAGGATTTGCCTCAGAAGCCTTTGTGATATGTTGGCCCTTCTACTTTCATGATTCTTTGAAGAAACCTGCTACCACTTTTAACATTGTTCCCCCATTATCTACTTGTCTAAAATTTAGCAAAATATTGAGAAACCATACCCATTATCAGATGATCAGTACCGAAAAAAAGATATTGGGTAACCACTGTGGAATGACATAAATTATTTTCCTTAGCTTTTTCTTGTGTATGCTTTGATATTAGATTGATTTTGAGTTCAAGCACAGTATTTCATTTTGAGATAAAATATTTTTCATAGGAAAGCAGCCAAATTTAAGTCCTCAATCATAAGGTATATTTTTCCCTCAGCAATTCCCTCAGCTTTAAAACCAGCACCTTAACAACAGGTTGGAAGAAAACTGGAAGAAAAAGAAATAGAAAAAAAAGAGGATATAAAATAATCTGAAAGCCTGTCAAAGAACTGGAAAGGCAACTCCACTGCTTCCAGAATGCAAGGCATCTGATGAGGTGTTTTATAGATTCAGATGCATATTATATTATTATGATATGCATATTATATTTTTAAAAATACAAGGGTGTTGCCAAAATAGGCACATGCTACATAAAGTAGTAGTAAAAAAACCCATTGGAAATTAAACTGTATGGGCAATAACCTATATTACTAAATACATACTGAATGAGTTAAGAGTGTGGTCACCATAATAAAATTAAGCAAATAAATTATTTATACATGTACAGTATATATTATTCAGTCATAGCATCTTCTTAGAAGCAACTGAAGATTTTAGTTTGGATTTCATGTTAAAAGTTTGGCAGTTAACAAAGAAAGTGCTAAACTGTTTTTTTCAGCTGTCTCTCCTGGTAGATACTTAAATAATACTCATTTGAAATTACAGCAGTACATGATGTATGAGATTAGGACAGGCATGTGGCCCAGTGCTGCGAGGATTTAGGTAGACTGTACCTGAGTACTGATCTCCTTTTTTGGTACGAAAAGTATCAACAACCAACCCCCAAAATTTAGACTATCTGGAAAAATGCCAAAACAGAAACAATGCCAGCTTGAAGAAATCTGGTTATACAAGACACATACTCAATAACAAACAATTTGACAGGTCTTAAAAGGGATAGGATTAATTTAGATATATATTTTTTTTTAATGGGGGGGCACCAAGTATGCAAAGTAGGCATCCCCAGCCATGTTAACCTATCTACACATACTTGCTCCTAATTTGTCACAGTTTAACTACCCTTTTTAGGTTACTGTTTAAACACAAGTGTGGAAGGCTCAGGGATGACCAGCAAATGAAAAGCAAAATTTACATAGATTCCCAGAGAAAAATGAAGAGGTACTTCCAAAAATGCAACATAAAATCACCTAGCTGTTGAGATGAAATTGCTAAGTACATTAAGATTATTATGTGATAAAGTCATTATGTAGTAATGCTGCAGCCAACATCTATCTCAGTATCTGTAAACCTAAGTCTAGAGTCCAAGATATCTTTGTTCTAGCCAGGCATAAATTTAATCCAGGCACTTTGCTGGATTAATGCAAAGTGAAAGTGTGACATCAACAAGAAATATAGGCAAATTTTATGAAAAGTTCTCACTAATTAATAAAGGTTTTCTAGAGCATTTTCTATAATATTTCTATAGTAATTTAGACTTAGCAAATAGCAAGGAAATTTTTGAAAAGCTGGTAATATAAAATAATCTTGGAAAATCTGATCATCAGTAACCCTTTACTAATAAGATTTAAAAATAAAAGTAGTCTCCACATTAGGATTTTGCATTTCAAATTTGAAAACTTGGTAAACTCAGGAAATTCACTGAAAAAAAAAATAAGAGGACTTTACAAGATTGAGAATGGATAAGCAGATCAAAAAGGACAATGAATATAATCAGAATGCCTATGAAGAAGAAAAAACCTCACTGATCAGTGAGTATTAAGTTTCAAGAAATTAATGGATATAATGATAATTGCCAAAAAAATTTGCATACAGCAAAGTTCTCCAGATCTATATTAAAAAACAGGGCAAAGAAAGTAGTAGAGCCGCCATACAGAAGGAAGCAGGTAATACATTTTTTTATGTAACCTCAATGAAAGTGCTGGTATTTACATGGTGACAATGTTAGGATCAACAATGAGAAAAAAGAATATAAAAATTACCACAAATGTCAAAGCAAAATTTAATAAAAGCCAAATATTGTTATACAAATATTTTTAAATTTTATTTTTTTTTTTTTAGGAATCTACCAAGTTGGTCAGAAGGCAATGATGACTGCTCTGGAAAATGATCTGCAGTTAGGGCGAATGAGTGAGCCAAGTTTGGCATGTCAGTAATGATACAGACTTACGCACAAATGAACAATTTTAATGCACAGTTTAAGATCACTCACAGCTGCTGCTGCTGCCATATTGGTCTACTTCTGTGTCCAAAGGCAGGCAGCTTTTAATGAGTTCAAAACAGCTGACTGGTAAATTGCATGAAAATGTGGTTTCCTTAAGCACTTCTATATGGACCACTATATCCTTGTTTCTGGGTTCTAGTGTGATGCTCTGAAATTGCTTATTCATAAGTGCATAATTCCTCCAAACCATAGATCACTGTTTCAAACTTCATTATTAATGCATTCATGAACATATGGTCAGAAAATCTAATACTCTTTTTCTAAGAAAAGAAAAATGTGTGGAATTTTACAAGACACAACTGACCTGTTAATCTGATACCATGAGGGAAAAAGAGAAAGTGAAGGAAAAAAAAAAATAATTCAAAGATAACACAAAGGGAGAAAGGGTAGGTTTGCTAAAGATAAATAATGCCAGCTCCAAATGATAGTACTACTTTTATAGACAAGGCAATACAATTCACCTAATTTCTTTGGTTCAATAGAATATAAGATGCTACACAGAAAACTGACAGCTGACTTGAGACATTGAGAATTAATAAGAAATAGTGTCAGGTGAATAAGGAACAAGCTAAACATTACAAAACAGTTATTGACTTCAAAAGTAGAAGACAGGCTGGAGTGAATATACCCAAAGTTTCCATGAAAATCAGTTTAGAGCCTTCCAATTTCTATTTGATGACCTTGAAAAAATGTCATCTAAGACAATGTTCTAAATCATACATTTTACAGATTTATGAAGAGAACTTCTATTATAAGCTGGTGAAATAGACCACTTTGGAAAGCAGCAGAGAAGGAAAAGGATCTGAAAGCACTGGTTGATCACAGGATGACTCAGAGCCATTATAATTTAACAATAAAATCCCCCCAATGAATACAGTCCAGAACATACCAGATGATGCATTTCCATGGAAATACTCTGATTTTAAAGGCCTAATCAGAAACACACTATGTAATTGTGATCAACTGGGCTCAGTATCTGTCCATAATAGAATGGGCATAGAGGATGGCTAATAGGGTCACCATTAGAATGAATAACTTGTTTCACAATCGCAGAGTAAAAGAGTTTAGCTTTGTTAGCCTGGCAAAATGAAAGGCTGTGCCTGTTGTTTTTAAAAATACCATAGGAATAATATCTAGGGAGGAAGAGTCGTCATGTGAGCAAATAGCCAGCTTGAGGACAAGGACAAATAGGACACTGGTCATGAGAAAAAATGCAGACTTAAAAGTATGCACATTTCCTAGTCTTTATAGCAGGGAGGAAAGGATAGTTTTCAAAGATTATGGACACAACAAAAAAAAACCCAACCCAACCCAACCTACTCATAGAATCACAGAATGGTTTGGGTTAGAAGGGACCTTAGAGATCATCTAGCTGCAACCCCCCTGCCATGGGCAGGGACAGCTTTCACTAGATCAGGTTGCTCAAAGGCCCATCCAACCCGGCCTTTAATACTTCCAGGGACGGAGCACCCACAACTTTATGTACTGGAAAGCTGCTTTTATGTTTCCCTAGAGCCTTCTCTTTTCCAGGCTGAACAACCCCAATGCTCTCAGCCCATCCTTGTAGGAGAGGTGCTCCAAACCTCTGATCATCTTCACTGCCCTCCTCTTAACACTTAACTCTGATATTGTGGCAATTTCAAAGACAGCCTTTGAAGCAACTCAATTATCAGCTGAAAAAGGCAATTCCGCAAAAGCCTCAGAACATCACTGCTCCAGTAGCTACAATGTAAGAACAAAGATTAAGAACCATATTTGTAAATGATTTACTGCTGATAATTTGTTAATACACTTTTTGTGTATTCCAAAATTCCACATCAGCAAATTAATTTTAAAATTTCCAATTTTTACACAAGTTTTCATCTATTATGCTAATGTATCTTTTGCCCAAATGTTGACAACAACAGAAGAAACTGTAAAACAAACCAGAAATCAATAAGGGGATAACATGATATCACTTGAATTTTATATGAGAAACACCATTTTGTTATAATGTTAGTTATTAGTTTTGATATTCAGTTTAGATTAAGTTTTTATTTTAAGGCTCTTTTCAGATATTTCAGACAGCACTACATGACTGCTTCAACTCAAGGTTCCTTACTGCAAGCCAAGCAGAACCCACAATAGACTTGTCATAATACAGAAAGTTAAGCCAGAGAATGCATAACAGTTCTTAAGGGTGTCTTATGAGCTTTCAATTGGAGCTTGGAGGTTTTTAGGGTTTTTTTTTTTTTTTGGGGGGGGGGGGGAGGGGGGGTGGGGGGTTAGATCCTTGAAGCCTTAGAAGATCAAAATTCACACTAACTTTCTGCTGTTTTCCTCCGGACCTACAGAGACTCTCTGCAGCTTCATTTTTAAAAAGGATGGCTTCTGGCAGTGCACTCTATAGGAAGACTCACCCTATTAGCAGTTTGGTTCACTGAGCCCTTCAGGGATGCATTAGCTCCCAGAAATACTACATTTTCCTCTGAGCAACCTGGGATGAAGGAGTATTTTTCCTTTTTATTTAGAAGCTCAGTTCATCTTCAGGCATTAAATATGTGAGATCTGTCTGGAAAGATGATAAACATATTTGATTTTATTATTACACTGATGAGACTGTGCTTTTAATTATTGTGGATGCACTCACACGATGGGACAGGCATACGCTAAATTGTTAGAATTTTTAGATATAAAGTCACAATAAATAACCTCATGAGTTTTCTAGTGAAACATCAGCTACATAATTACAAAGCTATCGCCATGGATCTTAAAAAAGGGCATCATAATTATACAGAATACCTAACTAACCAAATACCTTTTACAGCTCATTGACCACTGAATTCAATTATACATAAGTATTACCACTTTAGAAGAAGGAGTCATTTGAATTCTAGCTTCACTATACTGGCATATATGAGGTTTTTTGCCATGACCAATTTTAATTTATTTTTTGAACTAGGTGAACTGTGTTAATGTAGCCCCCATAAAAGTCTTACTTTCTGCATGGTCCATAGCCTAGTAATTACATATAAGAAACTATTAGAATGGGAACAAAGAGAATTTCCCACTACTTAGACGTAAAGTGTTAACAAAGATTTTTCTAAAGGTGAAGAAACACAATTTCATCTAAATGAGAAGAAATAGTAGGTGGCTTATACACATAAAAGAAAACCACTCAGCAGTAAACAAAATTCATACGCATTTTGATAGAGTGCAGCACATATTGTTACAGATTTTATGATTTTTCTAGTCTTAGATAACCTGCGTATATCCACTTTTGAATACTAGTACACAGTGATGCATTAGGTAATACAGTAATTCAGAATGACAATATTGCAACTATTTAAACATCCTAGATGATATAATTTCTAATTTCACTGATGCGGTATTCACACCTAGTTAAGCTAGATAAATATGAAAGTTCATTTAGCATTACATAAGTGGGAATGTCATGAAAAAATGCCATGCCTTTTGTGTCCTGGTTTCGGCTGGGATAGAGTTAATTTTATTTCCAATAGCTGGAAAGGGGCTGTGTTTTGGATTTCATATGAGAACAGAGCTGATAAGGCACTGATGTTTTAGCTGTTGCTAAGTAGCGCTTACCCTGAACAAGGACTTTTCAGTCTCTCGTGCTCTGCCAGTGAGGAGTGGCACAAGAAGCTGTGAGGAAGCACAGCCAGGACAGCTGACCTGAACTAACCAAAGGGATATTCCATACCATACAATACCATGCTCAGTATAGAAACTGGGAGGAGTTAGCCAGGAGCCAGGGACAGGCTGGGCATTGGTAGGTGCTGTATGTGTATATACAGCAGCAGTATGTGTATCACTTATTTTTCTTGGGTTTTATTGCCCTCTCTCTTTTTTTAACCTCCTTTTTCATTATTATTGATTATATTTTACTTTATTTCAATTATTAAATTGCTATTGTCTTAACCTATGGGTTTTCCCTTTTTCTGATTCTCCTTTCCACCCCATTGTGGAGATGGGGTGGGAGTGAGCAAGTGGCTGCATGGTATTCAGTTGCTGGCTAGGGTTAAACCACAACAAAAAGATTAATGTCGAAATTTTTAACAAACAATTTTGATGATATAATTTTCCTGAGGGAAAGTAAGCTTCTACATTGCACATGATGTAGAGAAGTCCAAGTCGTAAGTGTTTTTCTGGTGCTGCCTTTTCATAAGAATGACTGCAATGAAATACTGACATTGCTGCTGGATGACTACTGAAACATTGCCCCTGTCTGATAATGGAGGAAAGCTGAAAGTGCTGAAAATAATTTTAGAAATTTGGGTCTTTTAGAAGTGAATTTAAAAGTTCCACACCATGAAACAACTCAATATTCTACAGATCTTGAATCATTTGGATATTATCATCAGGAATGATCCCTACTGCCTATAGCCATTAAACAATTCAGACCCAGCATTACTGTTGCAAGCCATAACTTGGGTAAGGCACACATATCTAGAAGCAGATACAAGACTGCTACATTCCTTTGCTTTGCTATATAGAGACAGTTACGTATTTGAAAGAGAAAAGTGGAAAGATCACCTTTTCTTTAGCTCACATATGCACAGTCACACCTTCCTTTATTCTATTACGAGATACAACTTCACTCTCCTCACAATAGTCAAGAAAATATGCCTCCTCAAGAGGAGCAAATATGATTGCTTCCCTTCTTCTGTTCCCAAATTGTTTTTCATTTTGAAAAACCAATATATTTTAGTCTCTCTCTTGCCAAAAAAATAATCTGCTTCCTAATTTCAGTCACTCAGTCTATTAGCTTCTACTGTACAGTCAGAAAGCATGTGTCATATGAAGAAATGTTAAAAAAAAAAAAGTGAATAAACAGTGAATAAACTGAGTACAGTTACATTGGCAAGAGAGGTTCTGAGTTACAGAAGTGTCTTCACATTAGGATGAAAATACCCAAGGTCTCCAGACGCTTGAGTTGTATGGTGGTAAAGTGGATGTATGTCAATAATGGCAAGTGACATTTTAAGGGAATTCTTCTAATTGAGATGTTGAGTATAAACAAGATGGCCACTCCACTACTGCTAGTGCCTGTAGGTGTTAGTAACTGCTGCTCCCCAAGGCTCCCATGCAAAATCACATACCTGGCTTTTAAGTCTCTCACTCATCTTCAGGATTCTGATACACCCAGTGTGGACATAGGAGATAAGATATTGAGCTCAGAACGACAATGGAATGGTGAAATCTGATTTTCTTCTTTAAAGTTCAGTTCTGGACAAGTGTCATGCTGAACACCAAGTCAGAGCAAAACTAAACATAGATTTGGTACATGTTGTGTGTAAAATATAGATATTAAAAGGATTTATCCAAGGCTAATTTACCTAAGCTAATTATCAACACTAACGGGTCCAAATGTGTGCCACAGTAGGGATGTGAGCCTTTGTTTCTGTCTTACTTACTTGGCTATTGAACAGAAATGGAATGGCGAAAAGGAGTCCAATTGGAAATAAAGTTGCCAGTTTGTTAAGAATAGCACCATTTTCCAAGTCATTCTATTTTTAGGTTACATATAGAAAACAGATATTGCCTCAGGAATAGTATATTCACTATTTTTTTTTAACAACGTAAGTTGTTTTCTTGCAAGTAATGTATCTGCAGATACGTTTTCTCCAACAATCTAAACTAGAATAATGAGGAAGCTTTGAAAATAAAACATTGTGGGTTGTGTATGTAACTCCACTGTATATGTGTAGATCTGTTCTGTCGGTCCTTTAGTTCAGCCAGAAAGCATTCAGAGACAAACAGAACACTTTCACCTCCAATTGAATCACATGTACTCTTCATCTTTCATTGTCATTACAGATTACTTGTTTATCTGGACAGATTCCTTAGCTCAGAATGCATCTATTCAAACAAGCGTTTAGGGTCCATCTACCTTGATTCATTCAATTAAGTGTTTGGATTTTTGTGGGTTGGTTTGTTTTGTTTTTTTCAGGGGATTTGTCACAGGGTTATGGTAACATCAAAAATACTTGCTAGCATTATCCACAGTAAAATCCAGTAACAACCACAATGGAAGTGAGGTCTGAGTGAACGTTCCATCATACCACGTCTCCACCAATCTAGTGATAACTTTATACAGTCCTTTTAGTTGAAGAAGGTTGGAAGAAAACTCAACTCTCATTTCCTGATGTTTCACAGATACCAAGAAATCACCTAGGCATGCATGAAAATTTTTCTTTTTTACTACAAAAATAGTCAGTGGACATACTCAGTGTTAGGCATTTCATTTCTAAAAGCTGACCAAATTAAAATCTAAAGCCTCTATTCAAATCAAGTTTTGTACCTCAGCGCTATGAAACAGTGACGATGTTCTCCTGACCAAGGTTTTAAAATACTAACGTATATTATCAGCTCTTATAAGTCATCACTACATGAAAAGTCATAATTTATATTGGGTGAAGATAATTTCATATTTCTGGGGCAGTATGCACTGTATTGGTCTCACATTAGAGGGCACTTTCAAGTAGAGATGCCAAAGGAAGTCACTTGAGATTTCTTACATGGTGCATGAGCCCAGCCAAGGTCTGCACTAACACCAGGAGGATCATCCCCTCATTCCCACATTCAGTGACTGCTGAGAATAAAGAAACCTAATATAACTGATTTCTAACACTACAGATTTCTTTAAATACTTGAATAAGTGCTAACCTAGGTGAACTTAGATGGGATGAAACTTGTATAGTAATAAATGAAGACTGAGAACTAAGAATTTATATTATTCTTCTCTCCCCATTTCTTAGATTGAACAAAAGGGAATAACAATCTTTCAGTTTGCAATGTACTACAGATGCGGATGGGAAAACATAGCCTTTTCAGTTTGCTCCTGGCTTTTGAATTAATACAAGTTTTCAAGTATTACTGCTGCAGGGCCTATATACTGAAAAGGCATCATCAACATGTTCATTAAAATAGCAGTCTATAAGCCATGCAGTGTTCACTTTTAAAATCTTGTACAATAGTTATATAAGCAGCAAATTTGCAATTTAATCAGTGGAAAACGAATTGTTTTCCATTGTTATATATAAGCATTTGCAATGGTTTGAATATTTTTGGTCTCCCGCTCTTGCTCTACTGATTTTCTCATCTTTTTCAGTAAAGGTCAATTCTTCTGGCATCAGTATATTTAATGTGTTTACAAATTTCTACCAAAGGCTTTTATTATAAAGGGCTTTATTTTAGCAGTCAGACACATCAACAGTGTGTATAATTCAAACTTTTTCAAGGGCTTTGACTGCCAAATTTGACTGATTTTTTTTTTTCCATGTTATAATTCTTGCTGAATCACTTCAAGTCTCCTATTAAACGGATATGCCTTTATTTTAGGCACAGAATCACAGAATCACAGAATCCCAAGGGTTGGAAGGGACCTCAAAAGATCATCGAGTCCAACCCCCCCGCAAGAGCAGGGTAACCTACAGTACATCACACAGGAACTTGTCCAGGCGGGCCTTGAATATCTCCAGTGTAGGAGACTCCACAACTCCCCTGGGCAACCTGTTCCAGTGCTCTGACACTCTTACAGTAAAGAAGTTCTTCCTGATGTTAACGTGGAACTTCCTATGCTCCAGTTTACACCCATTGCCCCTTGTCCTATCACTGGATATCACTGAAAAAAGCCTAGCTCCATCATCCTGACACCTACCCTTTACATATTTGTAAACATTGATGAGGTCACCCCTCAGTCTCCTCTTCTCCAAGCTAAAGAGACCCAGCTCCCTCAGCCTCTCCTCATAAGGGAGATGTTCCACTCCCTTAATCATCTTTGTGGCTCTGCGCTGGACTCCTTCAAGCAATTCCCTGTCCTTCTTGAACTGAGGGGCCCAGAACTGGACGCAATATTCCAGATGCGGCCTCACCAAGGCTGAGTAGAGGGGGAGGAGAACCTCTCTTGACCTACTAACCACACCCTTTCTAATGCACCCTAAGATGCCATTTGCCTTCTTGGCCGCAAGAGCACATTGCTGGCTCATGGTCATCCTCCTATCCACCAGGACCCCCAGGTCCCTTTCCCCTTCGCTACTTTCCAGCCGGTCAACCCCCAACCTGTACTGGTACATGGGGTTGTTCTTCCCCAGATGCAAGACTCTACACTTGCCCTTGTTAAATTTCATCAAGTTTCTCCCCGCCCAACTCTCCAGCCTGTCCAGGTCTCGCTGAATGGCAGCACAGCCTTCTGGTGTGTCAGCCACTCCTCCCAGTTTTGTGTCATCAGCGAACTTGCTGATGGTGCACTCAGTTCCCTCATCCAGGTCGTTGATGAAAATATTAAACAGCACCGGTCCCAGCACCGACCCCTGAGGAACTCCACTAGTCACAGACCTCCAGCTAGATTCTGCGCCATTGACCACAACTCTCTGCCTTCTTCCTTTCAACCAGTTCTCGATCCACCTCACTACTTGATCGTCAAGCCCACACTTCCTTAGCTTATCTATGAGGATGCTGTGGGAGACAGTATCAAATGCATTACTGAAATCAAGAAAAACTACATCTACCGCTCTACCATCATCCCTCCACCTAGTCACTTCCTCATAGAAGGCTATAAGGTTGGTCATACATGACTTCCCCCTCATAAAACCATGTTGGCTGTTCTTAATGACCCCCTCATCCTTGATATGCCTAGTGATGGAGTCAAGAATAAGTTGTTCCATCACCTTTCCAGGGATGGAGGTAAGGCTGACCGGTCTATAATTACCCGGGTCCTCCTTCTTGCCCTTCTTATAGACTGGTGTGACCTTTGCCATCCGCCAATCCTCAGGCACCTCGCCCGTTTCCCACGACTTACCAAAGATGATGGAGAGTGGCCTAGCAATGACCTCCGCCAGCTCCCTCAGCACCCGTGGGTGCATTCCATCCGGACCCATCGATTTACAGATGTCCAGATTGCATAGCTGATCCCTAACCCAATCCTCATCTACCAAAGCAAACTCCTTTGTCCTGACTCCTTCTGGGGCTATAGAAATCCAGGGCCCTCGGGGAGAGTCTGCAGGAGTAAAGACAGAGGCAAAGAAGGCATTCAGCACCTCTGCCTTCTTTATATCCTCTGTCTCCAGGGCACCCACTTCGTTCAGCAGTGGGCCTATATTGCCTCTTGTGTTAGTTTTATTTGCTATGTATTTGAAGAAGCCCTTTCTATTGTCTTTAACCCGACTAGCAAGATTGAGTTCCAAGGAGGCCTAAGCTGTGCTAATTGCCTCCCTACATCCTCTAACAACTGTCCTATATTCCTCCCAAGCAGCCAGCCCCTCCTTACATAATCCATAGATTCTCCTTTTCCACTTGAGTTTGCCCAGCAGCTCCAGTAGCATAAAAACTTGATATCTTAACCATTTCACTACCTTTTTATTCCGGACTCCCCAGTTTTACTTTCTTCATTAAACAGGATCAGACTATTTTGCTGAAGCCTGCACATTCATTTCTGGACTCTTACTACTGCTACTACTAGATGCCGATATGAGTACCTGAGTGTATGAATTAATTATTTAGGAGCAAGGATCTGTAAGAAATATGCTCAAGGAGGTAAAGGGAAAGAAAATCAATACAGAAAAAATTTGATTTATGCCAACTGAAGAACTAACATCATGTACACAATTAATAACTAACATTATTAGCTGAAAGACTGTATTTGAGAAAAACCGTCAGGGTCACAAATTGTCTATCTTGGCAATGAGAAAGACTTCTGGATTTTTATCATCAGGAATTCTGAGTTCTGGAAGATCTATATATCTACAACGATATGAAAACATTGCTACCAAGGGCACAGACTCTACTAAAAACTGTATACCTATTTTTCTCAGACTATTGTCTAACATAAGGAAGAATTATTTTTATACCCAGTATAAGAGCCTAGGTAAAGAGAGAAAAGAGTAATTTAGCAAACTAATGAATAGATTTTGATCTCACTTCCCCAACTACACCTAGACCTATTGTCTTTTACTTATTTCATACACGACACATCAGTGAGAAGCAAAAGTCTTCTCTTGAAAACAGCATTAAAAGTCTCAACTTTAACAAAATGAAAGAAGTTAATGTCCTATTTTCCTGGATACATAAACACAGAAATAAAAAAATGATTGGCCACATTGTGCTCTTCTGCCATTGTAAATTTTGATATTCCCACATTTCTTCATTGTTTTTTAGATTTCTCTTTAATGTCTCTTTTCAGAAGCAATAAACCAAAAATGATGCAGTATGCATGTCTGAACAACAGCATTTTTCTTTCTTTGTAACCTTGACATGAAGAATGCAACATACTTGCACTTGCTAAGCCATGGACTATTCAGTATCATTGTGTTAGCTTTACTCACCAAGTGGAATTAAAAACTGCTCTACAGTTACCATGACAACCAGCTGTCTCCCACATACAGCATCAGTTTGAATTTGTGCAGACCATTTCTAACAGTGATTTAAGTCAACAAATTCAGTACTACCCTAAGGTAAAAATCTGGTTTAAGAGCAAATAAATATTTTCAACTTTATAATATTATTTAGCCCAATACATTAATTCCAAGCATGGCTTGGGAGATCTTCAGAGTGCTGCAGTGACTTTTCTTAGAAATTAAAGGTGAATGGTAATCTTTGGTCACTATACAGATCGGGACCACTGAAATTCTTGACTCAACGAACATGTAAGAAGCAAATGAGAAGAGAAATTATAACATTCATAGAATAGTTTGTGGAAAAATTGCGTTAGAATATTTCTTTAATAATTTTCTAAAATTTACATTTGAATGATGCGGTTGATTACCTTGGATAGTATCTCTAACATCATCAGTTTATGCTCACTATACAGACTCTTACTAGAAAATAAAGTGTAATCCATATTCATCCCAAAGTATCAGCCAGCAATTCTCAATTGGGAAAATAACCTGAAACTTAGAGTATAATTTCTGGGCCATGGAATTCTAAAATAAGTTCCTTTGTAGTAAATTTGCAGGATGGCATTTTTTTGTTTGTTTGTTTGTGTTTGGTTTTGTTTTGTTTTGGTTTTTTTTTTAATTTTTTCTTGTTAATTTGAAACAGCTGAGCTATGAAGGAGAGAGGGAACAGGAGTATATCAAATTTATACCATATTTACACTGTCTGGTGAAACATCATACAATTGCATGTCTGGTCATCAGTATGAAGTAGCCACCTGGCAGTTTTCAGATCCTTTTGATCAACAAACATTCTTTCGGTAGAGAACAGCCAGTTTTGATTGGGGTTGTTTAGCCTGGAGAAAAGGAGGTTTAAGGGAAACCTCATCACCCTCTATGATTACCTGAAAAGAGGTGTAGGAAGGTGGTTGTTGGTCTCTTCTCCCAAGTAACAAGTGATAGGACAAGAGGAAACAGCCTCAAGTTTTGCCAGAGGAGGTTTAGACTGGATATTACAAAAAAAATTCTTTATGGAATGGGTTGTCAAGAATTGGAACAGGCTACTCAGGGAAGTGGTGGAGTCACCATCCTCTGAGGTAGTTAAAAGACATGTAGATGTGGCACTTAGGGACATGTTTCAATGGTGGACTTGGTAGTGCTAAGTTAACAGTTCAACTTGATCTTACAGGTCTTTTCCAAACTAAATGATTGTATGATTGTCATTTCCTAAATACTTAATAGCAATGTGGTCAGGTCTGCTTGCAGAATGGTAGGATGTATTGTTATGAGGAGAGGGAAAACAAGAACCTCCATAACAATGTAAAAACTCACATACTAATTGTGCATATGAATACTAAGTGTGCGGAAAGAGGGGAAAAATGTTGAGAAAAAGATGGTTAAGTTATAAAAAAAGTAATGTATGGTCAAACTAAAGGTTATAAAGTAATAACATAATTACTTATGTAAGAAACTATCAAAAAATCAAAGACGGAAAACCCACAGAGTCTATATTTATTAAAAAACCCTACTAATGTTACCTACTCAATTATGTACATACTAATGATACACTCACTCATTTTTCTGGAAGCAAGTGCCACAACCAGACATTACTGCAGATTTGCCATTTCGTATATGGTATGGAACTTGTTGCGTCACAGAACTTAAAAACACATAGGAAAAGCAAACAGGGCAAGCGCGATGCATTTAAAATTAAAACATTCAGAGGCTATAAAGAATCTGATGCTATTATATGTGGTTTAAATCTGAATCGCATGTACTGAGAGTTAGTGTATCCTAATACTGAGGAAAATACATAATAATAAAAAGTTTTAGCTTCAATATAATGCTTTCAGTTATAAATAACTTCATTTATGTAGGAATGCTGGGCAGAGGACAAAGACAGAAAAATACGTATAATCATAGAATCATATCTAAAAGATTGAGGAAGGAAGGAGCATAGAAATGCATGCAGTCCCGGATCACTGTGGACATACTTGTTATTTGTTATTATTTGTTAACCATGCCAAGTGCAAGCTCCTACACCTGGGTCGGAGCTATCCCAGGCACAGCTACAGGTTGGGCAAAGAAGAGATTCAGAGCGGCCCTGCAGGGAAGGACTTGGGGATGTTGGTCGATTAGAAAATGAACATGAGCCAGCAGTGTGCGCGTGCAGCCCAGAAAGCCGTCTGTATCCTGGGCTGCATCAAAAGGAGCGTGACCAGCAGGTCGAAGGAGGTGATCCTGCCCCTCTACTCTGCTCTTGTGAGACCTCACCTGGAGCATTGTGTGCAGTTCTGGTGTCCTCAACATAAAAAGGACATGGAACTGTTGGAACAAGTCCAGAGGAGGGCCACGAGGATGATCAGGGGACTGGAGCTCCTCCCATATGAAGACAGGCTGAGAAAGTTGGGGCTGTTCCTCTAAAATAGGACTCACAAAAGTTTTTATAAGCTTGCTGGATCTATGCCTCTTGTGTACAGTAGACTTATGCATGTGCCTGTATTAACATTTTAGTTTAGATTTAGAACACTGGTCTCTTATTCAGATATTATTTTCATCCTATCATATGAATGCCAGTTTTCAGACAAATTTCCTGATAGTATTTCTATTGCCATACATTCACAAAGCACTCTCACAGTGTACAATTTGGATTCCATCTGAATGAAACCGTCACAAAATGTACTGATGAGCCACATGAGACCAGACTAGAGCTATTCTGGAACATCCTCAAACACATGTAGTATTGATATTGGGTTCTAAGTACCACCTGTTTTGCTCCACAGATTTGTACCACACTGGTTACTAAAGTGGAATTAGACAGTTCTTACTTTTTACAAGTTCCTTCTTCCTTTATGTGAGTCTGGTATCTCCTGGTTCTTTTCCTCTTGTAATTGATATCTGTCTTGATATCTAAGCCTCAAAACCAGCTAAAATGTAGCTCTTGCTCTTCCCTGCATCATTAATACTCCTCCTTTTCTCCTTTCTAAAACTGTGACTAGTTCTGCAATCCCCACATTCATCTCAACCTCCACATACAAGAACTAGAACTTCTGTAGACTTATCGCTATGCCGTGTAACAGGCAACCTCACCTGTTGTCTCATTCAAGGACAACTAACTGAGCTGCAATTGAAGTGCTTTTCCAAATCAAAGGGAGTCAGCAAACCTAAACTGAGATGGAAAGCTTCATGTCTAGACATTAATCTCTACCTGTATATCTCCTAAAATAGATCTCAATTAGGCAATTAAAACCTACTGAAAAAGGCAGTAGGAGAAAGAAATGGGGAGAAACAGAAAATGAACATGTGGCTCTCCAAATGGTATAAGGGCAGCTGATCTGATCTGCCTATGAGGATTTTTTTTATTAGATTTTTTTTTATTAGAATAATGGCATTCTGACACAAAACCTTGTACCTTACATATTCAGGTGATTAATACAATATTAGCTTGTTTAAGAAAACTGCCTTACCAAGCTCTTGTTCAAGCTGTCATCAAATTCAGCCCACTTTTGTGGGTCTCTGAAGTTAACAAAAGTGCTACATTTAGCTTTAGGTGGAATAGGGGAATGAAAAGCAAGCTTGCCACTCTCCAGAAGTAACATCATGGTCTGGCTTTAAGATACATGCAGGACAGCATGTTAAAAGGACAGGATAAAAGCTGGAATAAAATGCAAAGTAGCTTCACTTTGTTACTTCTGATTCAGATCCGCAAAAACCAAGAAAAAAAAGCCTCCCCTTTTTCCTGAATACTAGTTTAGTAAAAAGGAAATAATGTTAATTAATTTGAATAATAGGGAGAAGAAAGATAATGGTTGAATTGCCAGCAGTTTTTCACCTAGTAGGAGAATTCTAGATTTGTTTATGACGCTCAACCACACTCCAGAAACCCTTGCTAACTGAAAAGGTGGAGAGACTTGTGATGACCCGAGAGTTTATCCTCAGTCTATTCCCACTACTACTGTTATCACCAAGCAGAGAACTGAGTAACCCTCTTTTATCTAGAAGCTGTCATTTCCTCTCTGAATATGAATATTCTAATAAAAATATATTGCTATTTTAATTGTTGATTAACTGCTGAAAGTAGACAGTACACCTCAGTGCTACTGTCAGTCTCTTAGTCCT
The DNA here is from genome assembly GCF_037157495.1 of Lathamus discolor. Classification (NCBI taxonomy): domain Eukaryota; kingdom Metazoa; phylum Chordata; class Aves; order Psittaciformes; family Psittacidae; genus Lathamus; species Lathamus discolor. The sequence goes on from NC_088886.1 coordinate 135,786,181, forward strand.
TAAAAACACTAACACTTTGAACGTTTTAAAGTACGCATTTGTATGGTCACATTTTAATCCTGAAATATATTTTCATCTGAAAAAAGGAAGGGCAATAACCTAAAAATGCAAAGTCTGAAAGAAGTTGTGGTGTCTGACTAGTTAGTGGATTGAATCAATGAACTGAGAAACCCAAAAATGTTTATTTCATTCTGACCAGTTAACCTCTTTCAGGAATAAATAAAGTAATTGATACACTTTCAATTGGCACTTCCACTCATACCATGAAAATGAGATTTTCTGTTACGGAAATAATAGAATATTTGCAAGACTTAACTCACTGGAGCAATTAAGCCAATTCAAACTTTATATTTTAGACAGGTAAGCACATAATGCACTGAGAGTTCCTGAGAGAAGTCCATAATTATCTAAGGTGGAGAGAAGTGTGGGGTTTGGTTTGGTTTGGTTTGGTTTGGTTTGGTTTGGTTTGGTTTGTTGGGTTTTTTTTCTACTACTTGGGCTTCTATATCCTTTTTGGGGGGGGGGAGGTGGGGGTGGGGCATGTATATCCTTTTTTTCATTCATGACTTTAAGAAGAGATATAAGAATTTGTCCCCTTTTCAAAAGCTCAATCAGTCTTTACAACCTAATACTATACCCAGTGCTCTTCAGCTGCTTCCCACACTTACTGATGGTAACTACTTACTGATGGTTGACCTTTACTTTTTTATGAAAGAAGAGGAGAAAGTCTCAAACTAGTGAAAACATTTTATAAAATCTATGGTCTGACTAGCCAATGGGGCAAGAATCCACCAGTGCGCTTCTGCAATGACCCTTTGCACATCAAACATCTACCAGGCAACAAACGTATTCTAAACATTTAAGACTGTATCTTGGTGTTCCAGCCTACACAATTTACGAATCAGTGTGCTTTTCATTAATGTAATAACTACATCATTCTGAGTTATTTATTTATTGAAAAATATTCCTTTTTTCATATTCTTAAGTATATATATTAATGCTATGATTATGTTTCTATTTAGATTGATTTCCATAATCAGGCAAAATTTATTGTACAGGCAAAATTTATACTAATAATGCCATGCTGCTTATTACAATGATTCTTACAGCTGCAATAAACTTTAGGCTTTATTTTCAGACAGTATTGCCCCTTGGAAACAATTTAATGAATAAAACAATTGGTTACGAATCTGAGAGCATCATTTAACAACTGACTTCTTCACATGAGGTTTAAAAAAAATGCTACACGGAAAGCCTTACTTTCTCTCTTTAAAATGCATACAGGGAAAAATTTGTATAAAATAGAATATTTAGTATAAAATTGAAAGTTAAACAATGAAACCTGAGAGAAAAGCCATTTTTAAAATTGAAAAATCATTTCTTAGTATAGCTGAAAAAAGTAAGTTTTTAATACCCTCAAAAAAAGCAAAAGAGAAATACCTTGTATGGACAAGGCAAGTGCAATAAACATTCTGCAGTAACTTGATACCTTGCTGAAAATGTACCATCAGATTTAGTTAATAATATAGTTGGATTTGCACCAAGCAAAAGCTTCAGCTAGATGTAGTTCTGACAGAGTCTGATTCACAAAAAAATTCAATTTTGCAGTTTGTGTGCAGCATACATCCGTTCTGTAGGGTGTGAAGGGAAGTTTGTAATTTCACAGTATGAACATTTATTATCACTTGCCTGTATATATTTTGTGGAAATAAAATCATGTGTGCAAGTTAACATCTGCCCATTGTTTTAAAGAAAGAGAGAGCATGTACCGTTCATTCAGGAAATACTGACAAATGGCACCTATATAATATAAACAGTTCAAGAAAGAATGCAGCAGATTATCACACACCCAAATCTACACCGCTATGCTAGTTTACAGCAGTTAAGGATTTGCTGCAGTCTCTTTTCTGCTTCTCAGTAAACACGTAAGAGCAAAAATATTACATTATTTCAAATCCAGACTCTATATTTTCAGTTGGTGTATTTTTCAGCAACAGGTACAATCACTTATCCTAAAAGTTGAGGGGTCTTTCCTGCTTAATGTATCAGCAACTTTCACTTGTATTGAAAGAGGCAGAAGCACTGAGTGTGGGCCAAAGTTTCTGTAAAATAGAATAATTTATTGTTGATAATCAAATTACTTTGGTAAAACAGTGATGAAGAGGATGGCTACATGGATGACGACTGGCTAGAGAACAGATTTATTATATATGTTTCAATCCAGAGGAATCTCCAGAGTGCATACTTTTTTTCACATGGTAAATGACCAACTGTTTTTTTTCTCTCTATTCAGCAGTAAATAACCTCACAGACACTGCAAGGTAAGGCAGACATTCAGAAAGTCACGGTTTTGTGCAGATGTTTGTGTTTACCTCATAGTAACCAGGTGTCACACCACGACCACTTGAAACAAGAGTGCAGGCTTCCTCTCAGTACTGCAACGGGTACAAAATGTCTCTGATAAATAAACTTCCCTTTGAATTGTTTTTCCACATCTAAAAATGTTGTTATTTTCCTGTAGATACCTTCTACCACATTTGATATACACATGGGCTCTGCTAGCCTCTACACTGTCATTGTATCAAGTCATTGCAGATCACACCAACATATATCTAGTATTACAAAGGTTCATCCCCTTTCACAAGCTCCTAATCCCCCTGATTCTTTATCTCTGACAAGCTAAACAACTGAAATTCATTAAAAAACAACCAAAACCAAACACCGCACACTCTGAATTCAAGTTCAAAGTTCAAAAGCGTAATTTTAAAGTCCTTTCTTAAAATCTATGATCCGGACAAGAAACAATACAGTTTACTAGCTTTTTAAAAATGGACCAGTTAAAAGAAAAAACTGTTCCCATTGTCTCAAACTATTCTGATTTTCTGAAAACATAGAATCATAGCATGGTTTGGGTTGGAAGGGAGCTTAAAGATCACCTAGTTTCAAACCCCCTTCCATGGGCAGGGATACCTTCCACTAGACCTCACTGCTCAAAGACTCAATCAAAGGGTGAGTATTGTCATAGTAATACAAAATATTGAAGCTCAAAATTATGCATTAGATTTCAGAGCTCTGTAACAGAATGTATTGCATGGAGGATTATATGACAGGGGATAAAAGACAGGGATCATCTCTGTGGAAACACTATGGTCTACTTCATCTGTAATGTATAGCTCAGAAATCCACTGTGTAAATGTTACAAGGCAGTCCAGTAACACAGTAATTTGAAACTAGTGCCTACATAACTGAAACGGAACTATAAAATGGTTCATACAAATTGCCTGGGAGATTTTACCAGCCATAACCACCATGGAGGTGATTAAATCTTTAATTGTTCTTTGGCCCTATAGTGCGTAAAATCCCTGAAGTTCCTTTCACTGTTGAAAAAATAAAAAGTAAACTGCCATAGCATAATTTTTGACAGATGACTTGATTTTACACATTTAGTATACACTTAGATACTGACTAGCTAATTTCAGCTCTAAATTATGAGTACTTGAAATGAAATTCCCCTAAAAAACAATCAACCAACCAAAAAACAAACCACCAAAACTATGCTAAAATGTCTGTTTTAATCAACAGCTGGACTCTTAATCAAGTTTATCCAGGATGTAATTTCTTAGTTTGGTGCCAAAGCATTATTTCTGATTTTGTGTTTTCATCAGCCCGATACAATACAGCAAAAGACACAGCTAACTGGCTTCTGCTTCTTGTGCATCACCAGACTTGTACAGTTGTGCCCAAGCAGTTGAAACTACAAAAACCCCATTTAAGACAGCAGTATCACCACTGGCTTAATCTGCGCTGTTAAAAAAAAAAAAAAAAAAAAAAAAGGTTTTATTTAAATATACAAAATCATACTTTGAAGTACTTCACAACTGGTAATGGCTTAGTGCAGAAAAAAGTTTAATCCTTGGTACAGATTCAAAGTGCTGTTCAAGAACACATTAACTAGTCCTTATTTCTTTAAGGAATACCTAACACATCTGAAGATTGGGATGAGTTAAAACAACAGAACTGGAAAAAGAACACCCAGAAGATAGAAGCCTGTCCTGGGTTCAGCAGTAGCAGCCATTTTTCTCCTTAGTAGCTGGTGCAGTGCTGTGGTTTGACCTTCAGGCTGGGAACAGCGCTGATAACACCAATGTTTTTAGTTGCTGCTTAGTAATGTTTAGTCTGACCAAGGACTTTCTGAGTCTCATGCTCTGACAGGGAGGAGAGGAAGCCGGGAGGAAGCAGAGACAAGACACCTGACCCAAACTAACCAAAGAGGTATTCCATATCACAGCACGTCACACCCGGGTTGTAACTGGGAGTTACCTGGAAGGGCTAGATCACTGCTCAGCCAGGCTGGGTATTGATCGATGGGTGGTGAGCAGCTGTATTCTCTTCCCTTGTTATTTCTCTTATCATTATTATTATTGGTGGTAGCAGTAATGGTTTGTGCTACACCTTAGTTACTGGACTGCTCTTATCTCAACTCGTGGGAGTTACATACATTCGATTCTCCTCCCGAACCCTCTGGGAACGGGGAGAGGAAGGGGGCGAAGTGAGCTAATCGCTGCGTGACTGAGTTACCGACTGGGCTTAAACCACGACAAAGCCATACTAGGCAAAGTTCACAGAGGAACTTTATTTTCCAGAACCTTCACCAGCTTTCTTGCCCTTTTCTGGACCTGCTCCGGTACCTTAATGTCTTTCTAGTAGCGAGGGGCCAGAACTGAACACAGGATTCAAGATGCAGTCTCCCCAGTGCTGAGTACAGGGGGATGGGCACTGCCCGGGCCCTGCTGGCCACACCAGTACTGATACAGGCCAGAATGCTGCTGGCCTTCTTGGCTGCCTGGGCATAAGCTGGCTCACATTCAGCAGCCATGAATCAGCACACCCTGGTCCTTTTCTGCCAAGCAGCTTTCCAGCCACTCTTCCCCAAGCATGTAGAGTTGCATGGGGTTGTTGTGGTCCAGATGCAGGACCCGGCACTTTGCCTTGTTGAACCTCATACCATTGGCTACAGCCCATCCATCCACCCTGTCCAGATCCCTCTGCAGAGCCTTTCTATCTTCAGATGGTCAACACTCCTCAGCAGATTTACCGAGGATGCCCTCACCCAATCATCAATGAAGATATTAAACAACACAGGCCCTAACACTGAGCCCTGAGGGACACTGTTAGTGACAAATGCCAACTAGTTGTGATGCCATTTGCCACCACTCTTTGGGCTAGTCCATCCAGCCAGTTTCCTGCTCAGTGAAGAATTCACCATCCAGGCCATGAGCAGCCAGTTTCTCCAGGAGAACTCTGTGGGAGACAGTGTCAAATGCTTAAGTCCAAATAGACGATGTCTACAACCTTTCCCTCATCAGCCAGGTGGGTCACCTTATCGTAGGAGATCAGGTTGGTCAAGCAGGACCTGCCCTCATGAACCCATGCTGACTGGGCTTGATCCCACTGTTTTCCCAGACATGATTTGTGATCTCACTTAGGATCATCTGCTTCATGACCTCCACTGAGGTCAGGCCGACAGGCCTGGTAGCTCCCAGGGTCTTTCTTCCTGCCTCTTCTGTAAAGAGGCATCACATTTGGTTTGGGAGCCCAAGCAGTGCCCTCAGACCTTCTGCCAGTCACGAACAATGACAATGGTAACATCAGAAACATAGCATTAATTCCTGGCTCCGCAACTGGTGTCAGCACCAGAATTTTGTTGTCTTTTATTGTTTCTATGTATATTATCTATTTGAACTAGTCCTTACATGTGTAATTGGTCTATGCACACAGTCATTTTCATGAATTCATAATTAAAGTACTCCTCAACTGTCTAAGAGATAACAGTTAAGCATCTACATCTAATTTTAGTTAGGCAGGGTTCTAAACAGTCTGCTACGTGCTTGACCAGTTATCCTCTGCCTATACCCATCTTAAGATAAGGATCTGATTTCTGATTGAAGCACTATACCATATGGTAAGAAGTCGGAGAAAACTGGGAGAACAATAAAGACATCAGAATCCAGTCTTTAAACTTGGTGCTGTCAGCATGATACTACATAACTGGTGAGCATTAAAACACCTGGAACAATTAGGAGATGAGATACAGAGTAGTTTCTAATAATGTCAAGCAGATCTGTGAACATAGAGCATTTAAAAAGAGCCAGAGCATGCTTTATGTAGTCTTCCTTATTTTGAGTTCAGGAAGAATCAAGTGTAATATTCCCTCATAGAAGTCCAAACATTACCATATGTTATGTTTAAGTATAAATAGCAGCAGTAAAGAAATCTGAGGATAGAAAAGTTAGTTGTGCAAAATGGAGCTGCATGCCAGAGAATTACTATCGTACAGGGAAGAAAACTGCAATTCCTGGTACTGACAATGCCTCAGCCAATCAATATACAAGACAAACAAGACAATTACAGGTAGCTGGTGTACAATGTGAGTAAACCAGCTTAAAGCTATCTGTCTGTCATGTTATAAGCAAAAGCTTAATACAGTGTATGAATGGTGTTAACAGGCATTTGCAGACACTGTGATACATCCTTCCTCCTTGGTACTATGGGTGGTGTAGTAAGTGATGGAAATACCAATAGATGCAAGATGGTATGGGAAAGGTTTAGTGTAAACTTTTGATTTGGGAATACAGGTGTGAGTCTTAAGAAACAAAAGCAGAGACAAATGTTGTATAGGAAGTCAAGACTCATTAAGCAAAAGGATGGTGAGAAAGAACGGACTGCAGAGTTAAGCCATGTAAAAATCCTTTCTGAATCACCACTGAGTACCTCTGTTCCACCTAAAAATGAAGACCACTGGTATAAACTGAGCTTATGAAATCATCTCAAGAGGCAGACACGATTTATTTGGCATAAACCCCTTGTCTTGAACGTTGAGTATAATCTCTTCTGAAGATACTAATGCCTTTGCACATAGCCTTAAGTTCAGTAATGGCCCATCTTGGTGAGAATATCAGAAAAGCAGATAAATGCAGAATACAAAGGCATTGCTATGGAAGCATACTCACCTGAGATGATACGTCACTAAGCACTGACTGGTCTACACAGCTCTGCCATTCAACATTGTTAGTACTTTTGCATGTGAGAGAAATCTGCAGGCCTTAAAAGGTGCACAAGAGAAGTAGCAATAAACTTTTCTAAGCTTAAGCAAAATTGAAGGCTTTCACACTTTGAAATTCACATGCCATATATATGCATTTTCTTTGACTACCAATAATTGATTAAAAAAAAAATTATAGCTTATCTGTGCCAAAAATGTGACTGACTTCGGTCAGAATTTGTTCAAGCGAACACCAACTACTCCAGTATGCACAATGTGCAAACTATCAAGCAGGAGGAATTCAAGATGAACTCACTCTATCGGATTTAAAAGCTAGAAAGAATAAAAAGCTGAAAAGAATTTGGCATTCTTTTGATAATTAGATCATCAGTACCCAAGCCTGTCTTGAAGCATATGAAGTCTAATTATGCTCATTCCTGAGAAGCCAAAATATATGTATTTAAAACTTCATTGCATAGAGCTGATAATAATGGTGCTGTTTAATATATATGCATTGCACTACAAGTGTCTCAAAACATTACTTAGCATACTTGCATCAAGGAAAAGATTATCTTTTTTGCTTGTAGTACATTTTAACAACGAATATAGTTGTTAGTTCCTTGTTTGTACTTTGAATCTCACTGAAGAAAAAATACTTACAGTTTACATAATTGAGTATAAAAAAAATTTACCACCAAATTAAAGAATGTTGTTGTTACGTAATAACTGATACTCAGCCACCATTCAGCAGTTCATCAGAGCTAAACGAATTCAGTAAACAAATGTTTTGAAAAAGAATTTTCCACTCTACACAGTACCAATAATTGAAACTTCTGATCTTAGCTTATAAGCTACTAGCAACAGCAAGTCTCCATCCAGAGGAATTACTTAAAACAAGTTTTTTGTTTGGTATGTGGCTGGCAGATAGATAAAAATCTAATTGCACATACCAACTTGTCTTTCTCTTTGTGCAACACGAGTCTGTTAAAGAGCATGGTATATAAATGACACTGGCTTTCAAAATACTCCAGTAGTATTTCAGAGACCATTTTAGTCTCCTGATAGGTGCAACCTGACTATAGCTATTTTTAATCTATTCAAAATAGAGGTATTTATTATCTTTATAACAGAAGGGTCTAGAGCAGAAGTAATAATACTAATAAATACAAATACACAGTAAAAGGAAAGTAAGCCTTATTTTTTCTTCCTTCCCCCCCCCCCCCCCCCGTATTTATGGATGAGAAGTATTGGGTTTTGTTTCATCAAAGCACTACTTTGTGTAGCAAAAAAAGCAAGTAACAGCTTTTATGATTGAGATGGCATGGCATGAGACATACAAAAACCCAAACACCTTAAGAACAGGGCTATAACTGAAGAAAAATGCTACCAAGAATAAAATATAAATCAATCATATAACCACCATGTTATGAAGAGCCAACATACAGAATAAAGGAAAGACATAGTGGCTGCATGGTAGATATGTGATTTTCTTTAGATATATTCCAGACTTGAACAATGCTTTGAATTGATTAAAAGAGTTTTAACTCAGAACTGCAAACTAACTTAGACTTACATATGATACAGTTTTGGGCAATACATGATCTGCATGAAAGAAAATACCTCAGTTTAACATTGATTGTAACACACTTTTAGCAACGCAGTGAAACCCAGTAATTCACTGAAACTCAAAGGTGAAAAGGCATAGCTACAAGTATAGATATATGAATAGAGGAATTCCTTCCTGTTTCACAAAATAACAAACTAGTTTTTGCAAGAGAATCCTCAAGATGGGAGGACAACAGCGCACTCTGGGTTTATGCCAAGTCAGATATTCTGGAAGCTCATGTGCTTCATAGAAAAGATGTACATATGTATGAATGTGCAGAGAAAATTCTCAAGTGAGTATAAAACAATAACGAAAAATAATAATAATAGCATTCTGCTGAGTGAAGCATATATTCTTTCAATTCACACTTCTTTTTACTGCAGAGAATTTGCAACTTGCTGTCTCATATTTAAGTAAAGTAATGCAAAGTAATTCACACCACTGTATCTTGCTGTCTAAAGATAACCACTGGAAGCAGTATTTATGCAAAGTAAAAAGAAAGAAATCTGCCAATTTTAGCCCAGGACTCGATTTAATGCAGTTCTTATACTCTGGGACTACGCATAGTACAAATATAGACAGAAAACATTTCCTCACCTGACCAAAAAAAAAAAAAAAAAGAAAGAATGCAAAAAGGAATGCAAAATTTCTACTACAGAACTTTTACATGAGTAATATAATGAAGTCTTGCACTTGTGAGAGAGCATAAGCCTATGTCATTATTTGAATTACTCTAATTCTTAAAGATAAGGAAGTTCCTATTGTATAGTTTGAAGTTATTTATATAGTTTTACACAGTTTTGCAAGATTGGCCACATGACCTTCTAAATTGCATCATATAAATATTTAACTGTCATGAACCTGTGGATTTGTGCAACTTTTCAATGAATTACTGTTCAATCAAACACAAGAGGAACTGAACATTGTAGTAAACTTCAGCAAAGCAAAAAGCTGTTGTTAATAAAAGAACACTTTCCATTCCTACAGCACATTCTTTTCAAACATTTGAAAGTGCTTCATTAACATTTTACATAATCATACAAGGTACTAATTATCCCTTAATTGCTCAGGTTGTAGAACTGAGTCTCAAAGAATTCAGAGGATTTGAGCATCATCATGAAGAAAGTGGTGTGCATGCAGAAATACAACCCAGCCCAACTGTGTGCTAGTCTGAAGCCTTACCCAAAAGACCATATCTGTATTTATCTTGTGCCTTGTATTAAACTAAGTAGTCGAGGTACTAAAAACTATCCAGATACAAAGTTCTCTATAGATGCCATTAGTACTACTTTACTATTGCTCCTTATCTTTTCTGTACTCATCTTTGTGGCGTTTTGCTGACTCAGTATGTCTATGTTGTTCTTGTACTTGAGAACCCATATCTGGACACAGCATTCCAGCTGTGGTCTTGCTAGTGCTGAATAGATCATATGATGCAGACAGACCACCCTATCTAGCTGGGGCATTCATGATCTCCCCCACAGTCTAATCTTCCTAATCCCTCTAGTGCTGAGCACACTAAACATAGTTTTACAAGGCTCCTCAGGGAGATAGCTGACTCGACAATGGAAAATTTAAAGGCAAATACAACTAATGCTACAAAAAAGTGCTAGCAATCAAACACTAAATTTCATGCCATTTTCACAGAAAAACCCTGGAATGGCCCTGAAGGCTGTTTCTACTTGAAAAGCTATAGACGAAACAGTAAACTGCTACTCCTTTGGTTAAGTTGTCATAGTAGAATCAGGATTTCATGATATTTCTGTCACTGATCTTTTAAATTATTAATGCAGATCAAAGACCATCTTCAGCCACCATACTCTGCAAGCTTGGAGTGAATTTGCAGTAACACTCAAGTATATATTCAGATGTGGAAACAGATGATTATGAATATACTGTGTACACGTTTTCACTCAGTTCCAGAAGTTTGAGAATATTTCCCCTCATATTTCTTTGCTGTTCATCAATGTGCACTCACTGTTCAGTGCTTTTCAAGTGTTGCTTAAACAAGAGTATTAAAATGTTATGAAATAACAGTTGTACAATTTAAAAAAAGTACATAAATGCAGTGGAAAGAAACATCAATTTTTTATATGTATATTTTGAGTATACATATATTGGGTCAATTCTAACATGCTTTTTCATAATTGACTGTATCATACAATATTTTTTCCCAAAAGGCTTTAAATAATAATAATAGTAAAATATACTTGAGAAAATAGTCTGGAAGGCTATGTTTTGATTGAAAAAATATACCTTTGAATATAGAAATAACTATGAACAATCCAACTGAAGTCAGTGGGCGGTATGGGTTTGTAATGAAACTTCAGGAAGGCCTCTAATGCAAAGGAAACAAAATTCCCCAGGATTGAAAAAAAACTTAATAAAACCCTGTAAATAAACCAAGGAAGTGCAGAATGGTAGGGTAAGGATATTCAAGTCCCCTATAAAATCCAAGTGCGTGTTTCATACTTACTATCCAAAAAAAAGAACAGTAAGCCAAAAATCTAGATGGCTTCTCATCTGATGTGATGCATTACTTATTTGTTTTGTGATGCAGCATGTATGTTATCCTTGAATAATCTGATTTGTGTAGTGAGATTTTTCACAGGCTGAGTAACAATATGAAGTAGTAAATACATTATTACGTAACAAATCCCCAAACTCTTATTCTTAAAGAGACCTGTAATTCTTAGGAAGCACTTCTGAAAAAGGTAATGAAAGCAATAAAAACTCAGTCTCTTCACTAGAGTAAAAACACACATATAGGTTTCAGAAAGAATAAATAAAACCACATATAAACTACAAGAGAGTCCCTTTATGATCTTATAAAACAGATGTTTACACTTCAAAGAATATTTGTGAAAAGAAACAACCACTGATATAACCAAATAAGTAATTTTGACTTGTTACAATGAACGTATAAATGTAGATGACCATGTACATATTTTGAGTTAATTTCCTGTTCATAAGAGACATTTCATTTTCAAGTAAATGTTTAGAAGCAAACTCTAGATAGCCCTGCAACCCACATAAATTAACTCTACATATCGCAGAGTAAAAGAAGAGAGCAAATTCTTCCCCTACGGTTCCTAGCCCTAAAGCAGCTATTCTACAGTTGTTACTGCACCCCATAGGCAGCAGCAGCCACAGATATTATCCATTACCCTAAAGACGCATCTTGGACAATTGATTCATGTAATCACAGACTTAATAGTCATCTTCGCTTCCCTTTAACTCATTAACTCCTCCTAACTGTTACAGAATGGGGGGAAAAGCTTGGAGATTTTCTCAGTGTAAACAAGGAATGCAGAATTCCTAGCATGCTTTTGATGGTTTTCTCCTTAGTAAAAATATTCCATATGTACTGCCATGTGCATTGCACAAAACAGAAATTTGCTTTCTAAGCAGTATAGAGCAAAGGGTTTATATCATGTTTATTTTCCCTTTATTTTTCCATATAAATTAACTTGATTTTTGAAGTGTATATACTTTATTTAAATTTTATTATATTCTGGACATTTATTTGAAATGTGCCCTATAATCTGCTCAATAAATGGAATAATTAGCCAATACTTAATTTTAATCTGCATATGCATTTCATACCTAATCCTATCTAAAATTCTGTCAACACAGCAATTCCCTATGAAATTTCAATACTATTTTTTAATTATTCATTATAATAGTCTGCAATAATTTAATGCCCCATCTTGTTAGACTCTTTCTAGCTGATCTTAAAATTTCTAAGCAGTATCTTGAATACATTTCCAGTTTCCACCCTTTTGTCAGTATCGGACATGCCCTTAGAAGACTTTCTTCTTTCTTCTTGCTATTATCTTTCCTCATTCAGGCTTCTTTTTTCTATTCTTCTTCCAGTAACAACAGATTGTTCATGACATACTTCCCAATCATTTAACACAGATGACTAAGGTTACCAGATTTCAGTTTAGAACTCATTTTTTTCTTCTTTTAAATAAAATGTAGTAGTATTCCACCAGTACATTACTGTGACACAGTGTCTCCTCAAGCTATAAATAAAACACTTCCTAAAAAAGAGACATACAAGATAAAAATGGAGGCAGAGATGCACCATATAGCTATAACGAATATATTTTCTCTGCTATTCAAGAACAGCTGAGTTTAAGACCTAATAGAGACCTTTGGGTAAGGACATAAGGGAAGGAAGACTAGACCAATCTCCTGATAGGGATCAGTGATATATCAAATCCAGTAAGAGGGCAAGTTTCTCCTTCCAGAACAATTAACAGAAGTAATTAAAGAATAAGAAGTGGTGATTATGCAAACCAACTTCCCTAACTTCTAGGTAGGTAGTACTGGAAGATATGAACTGTCCAACAGGTTCTTGATATTTGCTGGAAACGGCCTCAGAGAAAAGAACAAGTAGGTACTGGTGAGGACTGCTGTATCCATTCCTGTTTATACAGAGAAGTTGGTCAAGAGTATAAGGGACCAGTCAGTTTGAGTTAAAGTTGCCATAAAACAACCAGAGTTTTCAAATACTAGGAAAGAAAGGAATTGTAACAGCACATTGAAAACAATGCCATTCCAAACCCAGACTTTGACAAACTGAGGAAACAAAAGATGATGGGATCTGCTGGGCAAACATTCAAAGGGATGGAGGTTTGTCTGTTTGCTTGTCTTAAAAAAAAAAACAAAAAAAAAAGCTTAAGGTTTAGAAGGACAGGAACTTTTAAACAGAACCAGTTCTGTAGGCAGAAAAACCCACATCTAAACCAGGAAGATAAAAAGGAAGCACATGAGGAGACTTCAGAGTATAAACCAAGATATCTTGACAGTTAAGAATAATAGTATCAGCAGTGTAAACAGTATCACTTACAAAGGAACAGCATTGATTTCTCAGGGAGGGTGGTGGATTAAGATGCTAAGTAACAACAGGTAAGGTACGTTAAGCCAATGAAGAAAATTTTATTAAAAATTACATGTAGAGGAAGCACAAAAGGGTAATTTGTTAATAAAGTTCAAAACACTGATAACAGAGAAACTCAAAACAGTTTGGGATTTTTTTTCCTTTGTCTTTAGAAAGCAATTGATTGTGGCCAAGCACCTAACATGATTTTAATAAAAAGGACAGCACAGCATACAAGAAAAAGGGGAAAGGGAAAGAGTAAAACATTATTTAGATTTCCAGTTCAGACCGACTTAGCAATTTAAGGGAGATCTCATCAACTGAAATGAACTTTAGCTGTCAGGTCTGGCAACATATGGAAGAGGGGGACATATCTGAATTAAGGCAGGAAAACTAGTACTTACACTTTCACCTCTCCTCTTAATATTTATACTGGTATTCACAGACAAGTTGATTAAATTGGGATATCTGAAAATTTACTAGACAAATTATAAAAAAATCAATTTCCAAGAACTTGGGGATAATAAGATAATAAACAGACAACACGTATTTGTCAAGAGCAAATCATATTAGACCAACCTAATTTATTTTTTTTAAAGTAATTAGTCTAGTGGATAAGACAGAAGAAATTGGAAGAAATATTTGCAACTTATCTTAACCAAAGCAAATAAGGGAAATACAGTTTAGCTGAAAGATGAGCATACATGGGCTAGAAACAAGGAATGCAAAAAGCAGGTTTTGACATAGATTACAGCAGAGAACATTCCTGATTGAATCCCAAGAGGCTTGTTTGGGTTGATCACCCTTATATGTTGTCATGAGTTATTTAGATATTGCATAGACATTAACATTCTAAATTATTTAAGAAGAGGTTATTCTAAGAATATATAAAATTATTTTGATAACTTCTGGATGAACAAATGAGAAATTTCATGAAAGCAAATGTAAACTATTACATTTTAAAAGAAAACATTCATAAACACAAAGGTGATAAAACTGGTTAATTCAGCAGAAACAGAAAGTTGTAATGCATCTAACTTTGATGCTCAAAAATTGGATATAATATTCTGGGATAGGTTACATCAAGTAACTGAGAGTTCAGATAGTGGAGCCTCCCACTCTCTAAAGACAAATGGACAAATGATCAGACAACATGACTCATGATGTGATTTAATTTGTTAAATCTAAAAAAAAACAACAAAAAAACAAACACGCAGCTGAAAAGCAACATAATAATACAGTGTGTTTCATACTGCATGTTATCTATCATGAAGGGAAAGCTGGCTTACTTGCAACAAAGAAGATGTAGTTCTGATATTTGGAAAACTTTTCCAACTGTTAGAAAAAATAAGTTCATTACTGATTGTGTGAGGCTGCGATCATCAATGGCTCTCAAGAAAAGAAATTTGTCAGGATAGTCTACATTTACTTGAAGTTGCCAAAGAGAAGGAATTACACATACGTGATAGCTCTGTGGTCACTTGCTGGTTTCTTTTCCTTTCTTTGTAATTAAACAGTTTGATCTTAGTCAATTTTGGTTTTGTTTTTAAGATTCTGCTCCAGCAAAAAATGAAATCATTTTTCTAGGACAGGTGTGTAATTTCAAAGCCAAAAAATACCATGGACAACAGACAGGTCAACAAGCCAGAAGGGAATTGGTTAGCCAGCTTTTGGGAAGAGAGTACTTTTTAAAAGAATGCAGTACTGCTGATGTGAGAGACTCCCCAGTTAGGAGCCTCATACTCTCATTGTTCTCTCCTGCTACAGCGTTGAGAACTAACACACTAAGTCACTGAAGATGAAACAAAGCCAAACTGCATGAGGAATCTGCTTATTCACCCTATGGAATTAAATTCACACTGTTTAACTGTAATTTTTTTAACCTGATGTTTAGAATCAAGCCTTTTAAGAGGCACAGAGTATTTGGTCATACAATGCACCTTTTTAGTTTACAAGTAGATGAGATGCTGCAAAACCATTACAACTTCCAAATGCCCCAACTCCCAGTTTGATGTCTGGAATTCTGTTGCAAAGGTACAATCTAATTCTGAGTACCTTATCATCTACCTATCAGTCAGCTCAGGCTATTACTTGCTCAGCCAAAGTATGCTTAGATGATAGAACTAAAAAGACTGTTTTAAAGAGCTTACCTTGTAGTGGAGTATGTATTCAAAGTACACATATTCATTAAAAAGAAACAAATGAAAAAGAACACGCACTTTGTTGATTCTGGGAGTGATTTTTTGCTAACACTATTTAAAGACAGAAATATGGAGATTATTTACACTGACAAATTGTAGTGCGTGAGAAAATGATTCACAAAACAAAAAAACCCCAAACTTTCAACTTTAAAGCCTAAGATTTTGAATAAAGCATATGTCTGGAATTTAAACAAACGGAACTCCTTTTTTAGTTTTATAATATTATAGTATTTGAAGGTCATCCTTCAAGAGACTGGAGAGGGCGTGTGTCAATCTGAAACATTAAAAAGCCTTTAACTGTATTCAGGCTCACTCAATAATCTGATGACTTCAAAGATCTCAGCATCTTCACCCAAAGCACTCAGATTTTCATTGTTTAATGCAATTTTCAAAAGTTAACCAAATGATAAAACGCAGAGAACACTTCCACTTTGAACACAGTCTTACTATTCTATACTTGTCCCTCTACTGCATGAATAAGTGCTATGCTATCGTGACAAGCTCTTTGCTCTACAGTCCTTACGGTAAGACTATCTATATTCTGACCATAAAGACTCCATCTTGTCCAAACATAAATTCAATTTATCCCAGCTGCAGTGTGGGCGTTTATGAATTTATGCCAGCTTCTGCACAGGTCTGCACTGGAATAGAACTACTAACACAATCAGAAGAAAAGCTTATATATATTACAGATTTCTTTCCAGTATTTTAACACAACAGTTAGAGCTCATGAGAACATCTTAATGTTTTAAGAGTCATGTTCCATTTCTTGTTGTATTGCCTGCACAATGGAAAATGGTTTATACCACTTAGTTACTTGTTTGCAAAAACTGGATTGCTTTCAAATACAGACAATTCTAATGCAGACCTTTTATACATATCAACTTTAAGTATTTCCTGGTTCCATTTTATAATCTTACAGATCCACCTTGCAAATATTTACTTAACAAAAATTAGCTTAGGCTTCACTTTCTGAGTACATATTATTCAAAGAAGAGGTAACAGGAAGAGAAATATATTATTACACGATAAAAATCACCCCAATTAGCCATATCTGCATAGAAGCTAATACATTTTAATTTAGAAGCTTTAGAATTCCTTTATTGCAAACATATATTTATCAAAAGCTAAAAACTAGCTTTTTAGAGGATAACTTTTTTTGGTTTTTGTTTTTTTTTAATTCAAGGAAGCAGCATTTTTCAGCATGCTATACTTCGAAAAAGGATCTTTGTCTATTATTGTAAATTCCTGCACAGGATTAGCAAAGCACTACCTTATACTTGCATTTTTAACCTGTAAAAACTGTTGTTCAGTTCTTTTGTCAGGAAAGAGGATTTGATTACATTTCAGATAGTAGTCATCTTCTAAGCATTTTGAGTTGTCCCAGGGCATCTCCACGCCCTACTGGCTTGGGATTATATAAAAAAACATCTGTTAATTTATTTATTTTAATTGTTAAATTCAGCTGAAAACACCTGTATTTTTCCTCTGGGTCCTTGTGAGATGGTAATTAACTTTGGAGATAATTTTATTCCATGCTTATTTATGGATTAAATGCAAATTCAGTGTTTGTGTATACCCACATTTTTAACAATTTGTATGGAGAAGCATATGGAGAAGGTGACGTGAACAATGCAGCTGAAGACCTATGTCCCTCTATGTCAGTGTAATTAAGGACAGAGTTCCACTGGAGAAGTTGCAATACACATATTATCAAAAAAGGCAATGGAATACCAAAATAAGTTACTTAACTTGAGGTAACATGCAAGCAAATGATTATTGAGAAGACACTGCAATATCAACAGGATTTGGCAGTTAGGGTACATTTTCAAATCTTCAGCTCAAACGATGTTCCCATCCTACCATATGGATCTCATAGCTGGAAATTCATCAGCAGTGCCAATAGATGTCAGAAAGCTTTCAAAGTAGCTGCTTTAGAAAAGATCACATGTATTAACTTAAAACAATCTATAAACATGCAAAAATTTCTCAGAGTTCATCAACCTTTTCTCCTCCCTGTGCTTGCCCTGAAAAATATTTTCATGAAAGACCATGAAAATATTCTGAGGGTCACACAAAGAATGAAGCCTGGGTATATTCCATTGCAGGGAAGCAAAGTCAAGATGAAATGGGCCAAATTTAACTCCAAATGAAAATTCTTGGAATATATATATAAAAATTGGTTTTAGCAACATGCAAAAAGTTCTCAGCAGGACAGTGGTGGCACAACCTTATTATTGCTGTAAGCATTATCTGATTCTGTGGGAAAGACTGAATGGAACAAAAATGTCGCATAAACAGCAATGTTATGCTGGGGGAATCTGAACTTCTCAATCATTTCAACAAAACTTTCTGAAGAAGGGTGTATTCAGTGTCCTGGGTTTACCAGGAGCCGTTTTGCTCCTTCTTAGTAACTGGTGCAAGCTCTGTGTTTTGACTTCCAGCCTGGGCAGAGAGCTGATAACACCGATTGTTTTTAATTGTTGTTAAGTAATGTTTATTCTGGCCAAGGACTTTGTGAGTCTCATGCTCTGCTGGGGACGAGGGGAGGCCGGGAGGAAGCAGAGACAGGACACCTGACCCAAGCTAGCCAAAGAGGTATTCCATACCACAGCACGTCATGCCCAGGGAGGTAACTGGGAGTTACCCCGGAAGGGCACACTCTCTCTTCGGGGGGGTCGAACTCGTTCGGCGGTTGTAGTGTATTCTCTTGTTATTTTCTCTTATCAATATTATCATTGGTGGTAGCAGCAGTGATTTGTGTTATACCTTAGTTACTGGGCTGTTCTTATCTCAACCCGTGGGAGTTACATTCTCTTGATTCTCCTCCCCATCCCTCAGGGAGCAGAGAGGATCGGGGTGGGGGGTGAGTGGACGACCTGTGTGGATCTGTTTAAACCATGACATTCAGGCAGAGGGAAAAAAAAAGAAAAGGAAACAATTTTTTTTTTTTTCCTAATACCAAGAAATGTCTCTCTATAAATCTTCCTTCTTTCCCATGCCATGCAGACAAAAATCTTTCTGACCAATTTAGGGGCCTCGGAAGAGAATGACTTGACACCAACTGAAAGAAGATAGAAACACTCCCCCTCCCTAGTCTGTTCATTAAAATGAGGCCCGTTGGCTCATGCTATGAGAAAACATGGGAAGTTTTCCTGAGATATTATTAAGGATTTCTAAATACACTATTTCTACTTACTGCATAAAGCTTTAAGGTAATATCTGTATTTATTCTATGACAATATTGAAAACTGGTTTACATCTGTTCTGAAAAGAAGAAACTATGATTCTAATTCTTAATAAATTATGTGGAAGTAAAATATAACATTAAGATACAGTGAATAATCTGAAGTCATTAATTATTTGGCATTTCTGTTTAGCATGACATAGTACGAAATGAAAATTTACCTATTACATTTAAAGACAATAAAGTAAATACCTGTCCGCACAGATATTATGGTAGTGTTTTCATTTTCCTGCTGGGAACTAAAATGAGGTCTTAGTCTTGGATAACCTAACCATTAGATTTTTTTTTTCCTGAGAAATTATCATGTTATCTTCTCAAGTAAATGAGATAAACACCAATATTATCAGGGGACTTTTTTTAACTAGTGGATGTCATTTGTTAGCAGTCTTCTCTGTATGGAACAGCTAATGTTTAAGATATATCATTATTACTGAGTGGAAGACAACATAAAAAACACATTTCACTCAAACAGCTGAAGTATTTATTCATTACATAGTGAATGACAAGGAACTAAGCAATTGTGCATCTGTTGTTTTTTGTGGTTTTCTCTTTTTCTTTTAAATGTAATTTAAAAGATTCAGAAAATGATAATCAGAAAAGTCTAAGGATCTACTGCTGCGCAAAGCACAATTTCTGTTAACAGTCTCTGGGATAGAGTTTTATATATGGTTTACTGGGACACTTACTCTTCCTGGATACAGAAGACCAGTGTCAAGGTGTTCTAACTCAATATATACAACTTATCTCCTACCAGAGCAAAATGTGGTATTTTGTAGTTGCTTGTAAAATGAAATTGTCAAAGGGTATAAAGAAGAGTTTAATGCATTTTTATAGAAAAGCAATAGTGTTTTACGATGTGTTGAAACAACCATTTATTTGATAAAAAACATGTCAGTTTTATAAAAGGCAAGCTAGAGAACTAAAAGCAATCCACCTAAAAGTATGGAAAACTTATCAAAGATGATGTGTTGAAAAAAAAAAGTATATATATATGTATATATGTATTGGACCTGCTAGTCCAACAGCAGTAAATATCAAGAGAGCTAATTTTGCCTCTTCCCTCTCTGAGCCTTACTCAAAGGCAAAAAGCCAATAACCTAAGTTTCACTGTCTGGATAGCTGTTGAATGAAGTCAATCCTATTTAGTCAACAAATTTCAACATGTGGATCATGGAACCCTGAGAATCTGTGTACTAATTCTGAGAGGTCTATAAAAAAGTACTAAGAAAAATAAATTCACAGATACCACATACCAATCAGTGGAGAGAAAGTTTCTAAGTTTGCCTACACCACCAGGGAAACTAAATTAAAATGTAGGAGCCAGAACAAGTGAAAATCACTGGTACTTGAATCTGAAGGATCACATCGGATTACATAGCATTAAAATGAATTCCTCTGAGTAACAAACAGCAACGTAAATTTGTTAGTCAATTTTTTCTGTTTCCTGATCTACAGAAAGAGAGCTCTAGTGCAATCTCATTGTCTCTAAAACGCCATCCAAATAAAATCAAATGCTTAGATTATCCAAGACTAAGATCACATTTTAGCTGCCAACAAATCATAATGAAATATCAGTGGAGTAAGTGACAACTTTCAGCTATTACAGACAATGACAGCAATATTTCTTAAACTGTGGAGCTATCCAGAAACATATTTGTGAACAGTCAAGATTAAGAAAAAAGTTTTATACTTTTGCTGTTATCATACTTACATACATACACAGCTACATGTTGAACAGAGAAGAGATTCAGAGAAGCCCTGTGGAGAAGGACTTGGGGCTGTTGGTTGATGAGAAAATGAACATGAGCCGGCAGTGTGCGCTCGCAGCCCAGAAAGCCAACCGTATCCTGGGCTGCATCAAGAGGAGCGTGACCAACAGGTTGAAGGAGGTGATCCTGCCCCTCTACTCTGCTCTTGGGAGACCTCACCTGGAGTATTGTGCGCAGTTCTGGTGTCCTCAACATAAAAAGGACATGGAACTGTTGGAACAAGCCCAGAGGAGGGCCACGAGGATGATCAGGGGACTGGAGCACCTCCCGTATGAAGATAGGCTGAGAAAGTTGGGGCTGTTCAGCCTGGGAAGAGAAGGCTGCGTGGGGACCTCATAGTAGCCTTCCAGTATCTGAAGGGGGCCTATAGGGATGCTGGGGAGGGACTCTTCATTAGGGACTCTAGCGACAGAACAAGGGATAAGAGGTTCAAACTTAAACAAGGGAAGTTTAGATTGGATATAAGGAGGAAACTCTTTCCTGTTAGGGTGGTGAGGCACTGGAATGGGTTGCCCAGGGAGGTTGTGAATGCTACATCTGTGGTGGTATTCAAGGCCAGGCTGGATGAAGCCTTAGGTGGCATGGTTTAATGTGAGGTGTGCCTGCCCATGGCAGGGGGGTTGGAACTAGATGATCTTAAGGTCCTTTCCAACCCTAACTATTCTATGATTCTATATAGATATTTAAGTGTGTGTGTATACATATTTTTTAGAAAGCCCCAAGTAAAAATTCTCAGGGAGAATTATACAAGCGCAGGATGTGTATCACTGAATCTTTACCACAGATTTTAATAGAGAGCAAGCTTAGTAATTTTAAAGCTAGTGCAGCTATTTTGCAGCATTTGAAAGATTATTTTTAGCTACTCATGTTACGTAGTCATTTCTAAGAGCCTACAAGAATTGCACAATTATTTCTAATTTAATAAGATTAATTATTAAATTATCAACACAGGAACACTATAAGCTTTCTTTAGGTCTTATAGTAAGAAAATTAAAGTATATATTAGAGGCACCTCCTTTGACATAGTTCTGTCATGACCATTTACAGCCAGGGTAGTGTGTATCAGGCCATTCAGTCAAGTGCATGAGATCACACAAGATGCTGAATACCAGATCTTAAGTATACTACTTTGGCAGAATATGCACTATGCAATATTGAAATGCTGTAATTTTCATTAGTAACAGTAAGACTTTCAGAAATCTCCTGATTTTCTATTCAGAGAAAATTTCTGAGCTGTCATTTAGAGAAACACAAATATTATTACAGATTCAGCATCTGAGTTCCACTGAAGTCCATTGCTGTACTGTCTGTTCTAGCTGAGCTGCTATTAGTACAACAGACGTACAACAGTATGTCGGACTGTCACAGACCAAATCCATGCTTCACTCAAGGTTTAAAACATAGTTTATTCAAAGTCACAATTCTTCCTATTTTTTTAAGAAGAAATCCCCTAATAATATTACTATATTTCCAGTCATGGCTGCACAAGTCAAGGCTGCACAAGAAAACGCAGAGAAGCAAACTGGTGAAGGTTGGGAGACACTCTCTTTGGGTTAGCCCTGTTCTGACACCCTTCCCTCAGCACTTGCTTTAGTCACTGCCAAAGATTACATAACCACTTGATCAATCTAGTCTGTGTCATTTAGATGTTCTTAGCTCTCTACGTATGTATTCTAGCTTTAGTTAGCTAAGGATGTTATTTATACAGTCTAAACACTGTATCTTTACAGTGGCCTTTGAAATTCATGTGTTTTATCCTACATGACGAAATGAGCACAGGCCACTCAGAAGACCTACCTCCTCCCATAGTATATGCATAGATCGTGACTTCTCGTATATTCAGGGGAGCAGAAGGAGAATATTCTGTTGTGAAAGAGCCTGAAGTGAAAATGGCCTCGGGCATTTTCACTGTCTGCACTGGCCAGTGCAGAAAACCATGCTCAGACCATGGCTGTGATGCTCTGGTGTGTTTGTAGTTGATAGGCATCATTACACTGCTCTGGACTGTATTCAGGGAAGGATGTAAATGTAAACACTGTGTCTGTCAAGTAATTTATGAGGGAAATGTGGATATGAAAACCACATGCAAAAACCACAAAGGAACTAGTAGGTACATTTTGTGAAGATAATTAATGCTGGTATATTTAAGTTATGACATTAAACACAAAACTATCTTTTACATTTTTGCTTTTGCTGTCACTGACAACCTGTTACTGCTTTGATTAATTTTCCTTCCCTAGATACAGGGAGATTTGCTCCACTCTCTAGTATTTTACATAGGCTTTTAAAATCCAGGAACAAGTTCAAACTCTAGCTATATTTCAAGCGTGCATATGACTGCACTTGACTTTCTCAACATTGACATCTGCAGCTCTTTGTTTTAGAGACTTGATCAGTTTGAACTTTCAGTAAGATGGTAAATATAGTACGCATTTAAGTTCTTAACCATTCACATAACTGACTGAAGGTCAAGCCTATCAGACTCACTTCAGCTCACATCAATTATCCCTACTGTTGAAGGTGATGTAACTACAATTCCAGCTAATTGCATCTGCAATATTGAGATAGAGTGCTTAATAAGGCTCAACATGGGAGAATCAAATTAAGTCTGTCAATCTTATTTGAAATAATGCATTTTGTTATATAAACAGTCCAACAGCCTAAGATTTGTAGATTTGCATTTAGGTGCCTTTTTCAGGCAAACACATTCCGCTCATGATAAAATATTCTTCAATGACATTGCACTAAATATATCCTAATATTGAAAAAGGTAAAGCTTATTTTACATTCTAGAAATTATTTATCACCTGTTAATGAGAAAACCAGAGAAATACCCTCCAAGCAGCATCTAGTTATAACTGTAAACAGAGAAGTATCTATTCAGTCATTCCTTGCAATCAGTGTTAATTTTCACTGTCTTTACATAGCTGTAGATAATCACATTCCTGTTAATTTACAGCTATGGTCTAGTCCTTCATTTAAAACTACATAGATTTTGGTTTTAGCACCTGAACAATCATCTGACAATGTGTGAAATGACGGTAAAATACAAGTACACCTGAGACCTAGGTTTTGTTCAAGGGTAAGAATTTATGGTAGAGAACCAAGGAAATTTCCTAGCTAAAGGGACATCCCAACAGTGACCCCATTTGAGGGTGGCTGGTTGTAACCTAACCCATGAACCTCCTTCACCTTCCTGGTCTCTGTTCACACCATCTGAAAAGCATATGTAGATGGAAAAGCTGAGAATGCTTTTTCCTCCTTTCTGGGGAGGATTGGGAAAATTCCTGCACTTTGTCTCAAAGCTCAGGAATCAGCTAAGCCAATTAACTGAGGTAATTACATGCAGACTCAGCTCTGCTTGAAATACATTTTACAGGTGAGCTGGAGCACAATACTAATCTCTGCCATATGTGTGCCCAGAGTTTCAAAGGTGGACTATACTGCACTATAAGTTACAGTTAAAGTGTTTTGAAATTGAAATGGGAACAGTTTGAATTAGGAATCAAACCCAGAATAAACTGAAATTTAATATTCTGTGTAAATGCAGTGACCACAGTTTTAGTCTTTACAGATGGAACTTCCACTGGTATAAACTGATTATTGACAACATATAGGACTTAAAGATGTGATTCTAAAAATCTACAATGAAATAAGGCCTTACAGAGGAAATTCTGCATATTCTAATAATGTCTTTACATAAAAGGTTTTAATTTAAAAAATCACAAAATCAAGCAACCTTATTTTTGTAATTTTCATATATTTTCATGATGTCTGCAAAACAGTTTTAATGTAAAATATTACTAATTCAGTAATTTCTAATTGTTAAGGCAGGACTCCATGCTGTCTTGCTCATTTGGGATGTTATTTAGCTGATGCTTAACATGAAATAATAATAGTATTTTTCAAACATAAATGTTCTGCTAAAGCAGCACTCAAGTTAAAAGTATACTGAGTGCAAAACCCTTCTATCAAGCTTTCTATCACAAATTAGAATTCAATCCTTGCCACTAAGAGAGTGCCATTAATTACGCTTAGACAGCACAACAAAGACAACAGGTGCTTGTAGGAAGGTCATACAAAAGGCTTCACATGGAACTAAGAAGTGATTGCTATGAGAGTACAAAGTAATGCACAGTCTGAAGAATGTTTTTCTTGAAAATTGTTAATGGTTCTAAACAAGGAAAAATTAGCTAGTATCCCCAAGAATATCATAGGCTTTTAGATTAAATGTAGTAACAAGAAAAAAAAAAAAAAAAGCAGAGATGTGCCAAGCTGATTCAGCTTGAAGAAAAACATTTCATTAAAACATTTCATTAAAGATGTTTCAGCTTTGTCTTCTTTAACTGGCTTTAACTATAATTTTCTTTTATGTGTATGAGAAAGTCTTACTGAGGATAAATAGCAGCTTTTAAGACATATTCTTCCTATCTGAGCATGTTAACTACAAAAATGATGAACAGTATTTATCAGCAAGAAATAGGGAGGCCTACTTTGCTACTAAGTTTGTTACTAAAGATGAAAAGATTAATTCATCTGTCCATGGGAGAAGAAAGCTTACAAAGAGGCTTGATGAATATGACTGTCTTTGTACAGCTGGGGTAGAATCTTTGTCAAAAAAGCAGGAATATTAACATGGCTACAACTACATTATACAGCTACAAGAATTTGGCAGTCCTTCCCATTTTCATCTGTACCACTTTATGGTAACAGATTGCTCCTGTTCTACCTACCATGCCCACTGCAAACACTTCCCCAATTTATTTTTCCAAAAGATGTGGTACCAGATTTTTTTTTTTTTTTCCAGTAGTTACAGAATTTGACTGTGTTGAACATTCCTGGACACTTAGAGAGGAATATGCAGAATACAAGAGTTCTTGGCAGCAACAGAAATGCAGCAACTATCTGCCCATCATACAAACACAGTATTTCAAATGGAAGCTCCTTCTTATGCTGGAGCTCCTCTCCTAACCTTTTTCAACTGTGACAGCATGGCTTAAATGCCAGACTCATGTTCAAAGCACTTTGTGCTGTCTGTTGTACAGACAGTACGACAACACGACAGCCGTTCTGTTGTAAACCCAAAAGTTAACTTCTCTCTTGAATCTCATTAACAGCTATAAACAGATCATGACTGCCCTGATGATGCTCAGTCACCAGATCTATCCATATGATGGTATCAGTAGAGCATGATTCAGAACAACCAACTACACCTTTGTAATAATAAAAGCAGAGTTGTACTTGGAATACTGAAGATGATGTGTTTTGTGGACTACTTTACAAGTCCTCTCTCTTTTTTAGCAAGAAGAAAAATGAAAACATAATAGGCTAAAAATTTGATTTCCCCTCGTGACACACTCAAAAAACTACCCCTGTCACCATACACACATTTCTACAGTGGGAATAAGCAGGCCAATTTTATCTTAAGCAAAAAATGAGTGTCTACTTTATTTCCTGAGCAGTGAGACTGGGTATATGGTAGCACTGGCATATAATATGGGCTGCTAAAATCTTAACACTACCTCTACTTCTGATTAAAAACCCAAACAGAACAAAATAGAGACTTAAAGCAAGTACTGAATATTCCTTGAAACTCTACTCTTTTATACACAGATTAAAATATTTAAATTTGTGAGTCTGCTGCCCTCATCCACGCAAATCACTTCTAAATATTATTCTATGAATCTACGATTCTAAAATCATTACTATTACAGTGTGAAATAAAGTTGAGCTGATATTTCAGTAGATAACTCAAATATTAAAAATGAAATATACTTTCCCTAATTTAGGTGACCTTCTAAGTTTTAACAAAACCATTGTATCATTCTTCAAGATTCCTAGGACAAATGAGATGGGAGAGCCATGTTAAGAAAGAACTGTAAGTCTATAATGTGAAAAAGTGCAGAGCTTGTTACAAAGGATCCCTTAAGGCTTGGTAGACTCTTGTTCTCTTGGAATCTTGTTCATCCTGTGAATAAACATGTGATACAGGCCACAACAATGTATTCCCGTATGTTAAAACAAGAATGCAAGCAAACCACCACAGTTCCCTAGACATTCCTGATTTATACACCATACTACCTAAGTACTTGCTCTAAGCATTTAAGATAACCACAATAAAGTAATGATCAATACATATATTTTCATCGTTCATGTCTATATCAATATCAGCCTTCTGGTTTTATGCAGTGATAATTATCCCCAAAGTATTTTTAGTGGACCATTAAGATTTCTTTTAAATCAATAACAAGACTGACATATAACATGTATCATAAAAGATCCATAAAATCATGCTTAAGATTTCAATATTTTTCACTGGGATAATAAATGGCAACTAGTTCTCCCAGTAGAGCAAAAGATGTACAGGTCTAACTGAATGTATACTAAATATTTGATTTCTATACAAGAAAAGATAACATCAAGAAACAAGATATACAAAAAAGATAACATCAGCATTTATAAATCAGTGTCTGTACACAGAAAAAAGCAATGGTATTTTAAAGAACTACAGTGGATATATAAATGACTTTTCAGCTGATTATATTGTTGTTACATCTCTTGTTTTTATGGGACCTTTGATCATTCTCATAATTCTTTCATATCTCTGAAGCAAGAATTAGAAAAAACAACAACCCAACATTGTCTCAGCCTTAGTACCAAAGACACAGGAAGGAAGGGAAGAATAATGTCCTCTCTACTTGAGTATCTCTTGTTTGGTCTTGGCTGGAAAGCACTTGAACCCCTGAATACTTAAGCTGATCCTCTTGATATCAAACAAGATTCATCTCAATTGAAAAAAACCCAAACAGAACCAAGGATAAATAACACTTATTAGCCTCCCTGAGGTATTTTGAGATCAGCTGGTTAACCCCTACATGATGTGTTAGCAAGTAATGTCTACTACATGTTCACTATGTATAATCACCGCCTACATTGGAAGAGGTTTGCCCACTGGCAAAATAGCATTATTTCTATTTTTAATGAAAGGTTAAATGAAAGCAAGAAAGTGCATAACAGCTATTTCATTTATGAGAATTTAAAATAACTCTGACAAAGGTTTGGATTGCAACTCAGTGACTCTCCCCACTTACCTCATTTCATTTTAATCCACTTTAAAGCACATTCTACAAGAAAGGAAGCTCTTACTCCCGTGGGATATAAGAGTGAGAGCAAAATGGAACAGACTCTGGAAACATTAAAATTAATGATGTCTGAGAAATCATTATGGTTATAAACCTTGAATCTGACAGTTTTAATTCAAGGCTCACAAAAACTGAGAAACAGTTAAATAAACTGAAGGACCAGATGGTCTCAGCCTTTGGGGAATTCACTACAGACAGATAAACTGGGAAACAGGAGTCAACAGTCAGAAACAAAAGATATTCTGAAGTGTTTTGAAGGGTCTGATTTCTGACAAAAAATTTAAGAAGATAATTTTCCTAGAGATTTTTCCAAGGGATTTTTCAACACTTACATTGCAAAAAGTTCAGATTTGGTATTTGTATGCCCAAGTCAGATCCCTGAAATGAGTTATTTTCACAAGAACAAGCACTGAGACTTGCATTTGTTATAGGAGAAGGAACATTTCCTCTTTGGTTGGATTTGTAGCTAACTTGTTTAGTAAATAACTCAAAATGATTTAATATACTGCAATTAATTTAAGTTTAATAGCTACAGTGAAGGACAAGCAAAGGAATTGCTTTTAAATATACCAAACTCTTTGGCCTTAACAGAATTAATATGTTGCCTTCCCTCTCCTATTTCCTTTCCAGCTGGATTAAAAAAAAGATTTAAAGAAAAATAATGAAAAAGTGTCATGTCTGCATGAAGGATTACTTACTTTGTCGTGTTCTCACTATAGAAGACAGCTACCTAAATTCTTCAGGCTGTATAATGCCATGGAAACATAGGATTAAGATAAGAAAAATCTAACTTTCTTGGTAAATAGGACAGCTACCACTATCTTTATAAAAAAAACACAGCACAAAAACACATAAACCTTTTATTTTCAAAAGCAGCTGAAAATAATTTGAAATTATTATTTTTTTTAATTTGAAATGGTTATTCTGATAATGTGGCATTAATTTAAATTTTGTATGCCGTTGCTCTTGAAGCTTCAAAACAAATTATTTCGAGCCTAAAACTGCAAGTAACAATGGGACTTTCAGAGTGTAAGTAGCTATTCTGGTGTATCCTTCCCTTAACAGAGGAGCAGAAATTAGCAAAAGAAACTTTTTTTTTTGGTAGTATTTATTGCTAGAAATAGTATTATTCAGGATTTCTCACATTTATACTACCAGTCTGAATCTAGCTTTAAAAGTAGTTGTCAAACATCTTAATCATCTAGCCTGTATATGCGATAGTCAACATGAAATTGCTTACATGTTTTCTCACACTTTTGTTTAATTCTTCTGTTCATTTGTCCACACAGAAATAAAACATAAACTAAACTCTGATGGTAACATAACTCTTAGCAATAGAAATCAACAAGCATATGAAAGGAAATACAGACTGAATCAAATTCTAATTCTCTAATCCTCATTATTCTGTCTCTACTGGTAAAAAAAGCAATCTGAGTATTAAGACTTCCACCGTGCTTTGTGCCTCATAAAACTGTGGAAGAAAATTTTTTAATTTGTTGTCAGATTCGCTAAAAAGAGATTAGGATAATGAATTCTGATGATCTGTGATTATATTGTCCAGACTCCTCCTTTTGTATGACCGCTGGATCTATTAGCTTCCAATAGGTCAACAAAGCAAGTTCCTTTCCATTACATGGAGTGGAATTTTTTGTTTTTGAAAATGCCATCCAACATCTCAAAATCCACAAAATATCACAAGCAAGGAAGATGACTTCTGGTTAGTGTAATACAGGGTAAGAAAGGGAGTTTGGAAGGAGATTTACCAGTCCCTCCAAAATACTTTGAGTTAACAGCAAGAACAGACCATGAAATGGACAAGGAATAAGAACTCACAGAATCAGCTAGGTTGGAAAAGACCTTTAAGATCATCAAGTCCAACCACCACTCCAGACTGCCATGACCATTACTAAACCATACCACGGAGGGCCTCATCTACATAGTTTTTGAAGTCTTCCAGGGAGGGTGATGCCACCACTTCCCTGGGCAGCCTGTGCCAATGCCTGATCACCATCTCTGTGAAAAAATTTTTCCTAATATCCAATCTAAACCTCCCCTGATACAGCTTGAGGCCACTGCCTCTTGTCCTGTCACTTGTTACTTGGGAGAACAGACTGGCCCCCACCTCACTACAACCACAGCCTTAGAGTCATCAGTACTGAAAGGGAATGCGATAGCACTAGTTGAGTGAGGTCACTTGGGTTTAGTATTGGCTCCACAGGATACAAAACAAGTTAAGATTTCATTTAAATCCCTGGAAGTGACTTTTCACCAACACATACACACATATGTACATATATTCTATAACAAAATTTTAACTCAGTCTATAAATTAAATTTTTTTCATTGCATCCCCCTATCCCCCCGCCCCTGTCCATTTAGTACGACTGTAGGCAGACAAACCCTTTAATCAGCTTCAGTCCCTACATCCCTCATTGTCACTAGTAATGTCTACAAATGTGTCTCTCAGGGGGAGACTAAATGACCTTTTTTTTTTTTAACTTTTCCCCCTCACTTGCCTGACAACTAACACTTGCCTGTTCACACCTCAGACCACCAATTCTTAATATGTAAAAGAAGGTAGACAATTTTAGAAACAAAAGGCAGTGATAAAAATCTCACTTCTCATAAAAGAGCAGGTATATCTAAGCACAGATTTAGTTATCTGATAAATAAAGTTAGCAATATTGAGGCTTCAAAAGAGGCTGTATTTTCATTTATAACATGATTTTGTCCATCCCTTGACCATACTGGTACTGAATCTCTTCAATCTGATAAGGTCAGCAAAGAATGCATCAACCGTGCGAAGTGAACAATTATTTATTTCAGCCTCTCCATCCAAATTTGACCTAGTGAACATTTCAGAAAAAGAAGAAAAAGTCAAACCACTTCTAACAAGATTAATGACACAACAGACTTCTATTTTCTCTAATTTACAGTGGTAGGAAAAACAGAAAACCCCAATATAGAGTTATTGTTTGTTCTTCATGCTAACATCAGCAATGCAAACAAACCAAGAGCAGGCTGTAGTGGGCACACCTTCCTTTATCACAGTCCTTTCAAGAAAAGGATTTGTGATTTATAATGTTGATATTAGCCATTTTCCTCACACACATTACCACACTACCAGTAATCAAGAAAATAAGAGGTTTAATATTTCTCTTTGGCTGACTTGCATGAATATCTAAAACCTGACAGTTCTAGCCTGATGTGGACTAACAGAAAAGTGGAAAAATATGCAAGTGCTGACTAATACAATTTACCACAACTTTACTGAATTGTTACAAATAATCAAAGAACCTCTAGAAGGACTAGTAAACTACAAAATAACAAAAATAAGGTTATTCTATTGTTTAAATATATGACTGAGGGAGATCTGACTGGCAGACTGATTGGACAGGTGTTTTTCAATAGCTGTACAATATGTCAATTCTTGTACTCTGTTGGCCAGTTCTTGTTAGCAACTCTGGAGAGCTTTTACAATTATTTTCTAGAAAACTATGCACAGTAAACACATAGTGAGTGTGCACATTTTTATCCTATTTCATTACAGTAACAAATATATTTTGATTGATTCATATATTTAGGTCTGAAGCATACTGTTATTAAAAACCTCTGAAATATAATGAGTAAACTTTTATCCTGCTTCTCCTATGTCAGTGGTAGTAGTTACTGTAATTTAGGTATCTACAAAAGGTAGTGAAGTAGTTGCTGAGCTATTTTAAAATGGTTTATATTGCAGATGTGTAAATAATACAAAAACTTTGATGAGTAAAGAGATTCTATAGCAATTCAACAATAAAAACATTTGGCTCAATGCATACTATGTATCTTTTTTGCAATTATCTAATGCAATTGCTTTCTAATTAACTTTCTAGTTGTTACTGAGATGGTCCCCAAGGAGTCTCTCTAATGATCATTTATTGAATTTCTTTAATTTGAAGGAAAATAATTAGTGCTTTCACAACGAAAATATCAGTTACAAAAGCAAACAGGTGAATACTAAAGACATGAATTGAAGGCTGCTTAGTTAATGTTGTAAGTAACATAGCTGTAAGATTTTGACTGGTTTTCCAAGTTTGCTGCAAAGATTTCAATCCAAGCTACTACATCTGTTTGAAAGTCTTATCTACACATTATCTTGGTTCAACCATTGGAAAATCATGAAAATAAGAAAAAGAATAGAGCTTCCCCAAAAGGAAACTGAGGAAAGATGTAAAGAGTAAAATTTATTCTAATTTTCATTGAGCATTAGAATTTTGACCTCTGTCAAAATCCATACTGTCTTTTTTTAGTTTTGGAAACTAAAGATGACAAAATAATGCTAAATATGTTTATTTTTTAATTTCTTTTCTTGCAGAAATATACTTTGGAAATGGCTCCTGTGTCTCAAATTCTCCTATAACATCTGGTAGTATTACTTTCTATCCCCTAAAATCCTTCCCATGAACTACTAGTACAATGCATTACTGGTATACAACAACAATCTGAATTTCCCCTTTTTTTCTTTCTATATACTAGACATGCACAATTTCTCATAACACTGGGGCCACAGGTCATTCTTTATATAAAATTACCGCAGCAATATCAGTAAGTTAAATTCTTAATTTTGCTAGGAGGAGATTGGAGCATGCTTCTCTCATGGACATCTTGAATCAGAATGACATCCTATTTCTCTGGAAATATTAAGAATCCTTGCTGTTCATTAGAAGCCAAATTTTAACCTGAAACTGTATTTTAAGAAAACTTGTTAAGCTATGCTTAATTTTTTGACAGAGCACTGTCTGATAACTTAGGTAATAAAATCTTCCTCTTTTTTTCATGATGAAGTGTGTTACTTGTAAAAAAAATTAGGCTGCATCTCTATTACTCCAAGGTTACCATATATTTACCAGAGGTAAAAATGGACTCATCCTCTTGAAGCAAGAAGTTTCCCTTGTGTCCTCCCGGCAGGAGTGGTTTTAACTTTAGCATCGATCTGTTCTACAAGCACTTCACAAAACCAGTCAAAACTTACACCTTTATCTATTTTATATGCACTATCCAGTGCCTGTAGAATTTTAAAAGCAGTAGAATGCAAACAAAGATCTCACCGTGTTCAAGGCTAATTTGATTCTTTTCCTCAAAGTTACAGGTTATTTCTTGTAATACCTGACCTGAACACTTTCAACATTTTAATAACTTTCTCCACATTACACTGACCTTTGTCAATAACTTATACTGGCCTACCTGTGAAATGGAACTCGTAATAACATTTTGTCCCTAACTATGTGAAATAGGCTTTCAGTGGATTAAAAAAACCAAAAAAAATCAAACTTGGAAGCATTTGGCCAATAAATCTGTCCAAAAACTTATCTACAAATCTGTTTGTTAATAGTTTAACCAAGCAGGTGCATAAGCTGCCATTATTATTGCTGTGATAAATGAAATTTGGAATCTTTGTAAGAAACCTCATCTAAAGTGAGGGATGTAAGCATCACCATCAGTAGTCATAAAGGTTTAAAATTTTAGGTATATCTGGACAAAGGTACACATAAAGGCCATATCAATCAGTTATCTTCACTGTATTATTATATATTACAGATATTATATATCTGAAACACCCTATGATGTAGACATTTCAAGTACTTCTCCACCTAAGGGAGCCACAACAACATTTGACAGATGACATTCTGTCTTTACACAATAATAAACCACCAATTTCTTGAAAATTTATGTAATGCAAAAGTGGAAATGTATATCCAGCCCTCACCAGGACCATCTTTATCATGATGTTTTCTGCCTACGATAGAATTGCAGTCAGCTTATCCACAAAGCAGAAGCAGAATCACCACAAGCAAATGAAGGGGAAGATGTGCCTGACACCTTCTATTACTAAGAGAAGAGAAAGGAAAAAATTCAAAACTAGCCTGAAAGAACTAAATATTAGTTTAAGTGATAAGCAGTGAATTAGTACATCATTGGAAGAGGAAGCAAATTACCTGATTAGTTTCTAATGCATTGCTTTCCTCTAGAGAAAACCAAATCAATGGAAAAATAAATCTTAAAATAAAGGACACAATAGAGATCACAATAAAGGAAAAAAATACAAATGTCATAGAAAAGATTGAAAAAGTAGTGAAAGAGAAATGGTGAAAACAGATCTGATTCTCTTAATTTGTAGTGATTATTCTAGATTTATTCAATCAATAAGCAAATTCCTCATGGCCAAGGCCTTAAAATGTCAGACTTAAGTTCTAACGAATTCCAAGGCAAGGATAAAAAAAAACCTGCATTTTTTTTTTTAAAAAGACTGATTTTTCAAAACATTTTATTTAAAAGAGAAAGAGGATGCCATTATGTCTTGACATCAGAGCACACATTATGCAGAGCAGCTGGTCTTAAACTGTAACTCCTTCAACACAAGATTCTTCTCTTACTATGGATTTGTGTGAACCTAATCCTCTGGGAAGTCAACCAGGAAAGATGGCCTGCCCATCCTATAGCAAAGATCAATGAAGCAAAATTTACTACTGTAATGCTTTTGTACTTGGCCATGGACTGGACAACAAGTACAGCTCTGATGGATTCACTACTCTCTTTTCCTATTCTACAAGTCTCACAACCTGTACGAATACAACAAATTCAAACAAGTTTGTCTGAATAAGGTTAAATAGAATGAACCTGAAAATGCAGACACTTTCAAACAGTATGAGATTTATGCCTCTTTACAAAACACAGCCACATAGCCAGGAAAGCTTTCTGTGATTAGGCAGGAAGGAGAAGGATTTATTCCAACAAATAACAGTCTACCTGAATCAGGTCTAAGTGTTTATCTTGCTGTTTCAGGGTTATAATGTGCTTGTACTACAAAATAAGTACTTAGGAACCAATACCATAGGAAAATATAAACAGATTTAAGATGGCAAAAGCAGCTGGATATCTTGACACGCACTGTGAGCAGCTTTATGAAAATTTTATATACCTGAGCCTCCTCATTGATAAATTTTCCTTCATTCAGCTCTGTAGGCTTACGTGCTTGTTTGCAGAGATAAAATTTGAGGGATGAACATGTATTTTTATTAAATTTTATACTGTGCTCTGCCTGGGTTAGCTGCACAACCCTGTTATGTGACATAACTCCAGTAAATTTATTCTTACTGCATTTTCATTTTATTGCTGTTTTAATCATAAAAAGGGAATAATTTCTTATATACTTTAATTTTTTTATTTTAAATTTATTTTTGTTTAGCTTTCTTAGCAATTATTTTGCAGGCCCTTGTTCCCTTAAACAAAAATAATTTCCCTTGTTCCAGTATGAAGCTGTTGATAAAGAGATTTCAATGACATAAAAAGCACAACAACCTGAGCATGTTTTTAGACTCTGAAACCTTCCCGGCAATTTCTGAGTACTGTCTTTGGCAAATGTCCAGTTTAGCTGTAACATAGTTTTTGGAGCTATAGCGATGCCATGTGATAAAAAAATTGTACAGCAGTTTTCACTAGGCAGTTCCACAGTTAAAACGATCTACCTTATTTCTTATTGGCATAATGAGAGTTCAGCCAGTCCTCCTGCATGGCTTAAGAGAAGAAAACACTCAACCAAAATGCAGTAACATAGTGAAATGGAGAATGATGGAGAAGAAAAATATTTATGTTTTTAAGACTGATTAAGCAAACAAAGACAACATTGTTCTACATGGCAGAGTATTTTAGAATGAGTTTCTTACACTCCACAGGAAAATTTCTGGGGAAATCTGGAGAGTGTACATGTGTTGTGAAGGTATGCAAAGGTCAGTCAA
Source organism: Lathamus discolor (assembly GCF_037157495.1). Lineage (NCBI taxonomy): Eukaryota > Metazoa > Chordata > Aves > Psittaciformes > Psittacidae > Lathamus > Lathamus discolor. Next base: position 135,821,853 of record NC_088886.1, read on the forward strand.
GAAAAGTTAGGACGAGTTATTAGAAGTCTTAAAGTAAATGAATAATCTGCACTTACACATTTTCTGTTGATGCTTTCCTTCAAAACTAGGTGGCCTTAGTTCAATGTAGCTGAATTAATTTCCAAATTAATTCAATTCAGGTGAACTAAATTACAATGACTTTGAATCTGGCTGAGGATGCTCCTTAGGGTTTCACTTAAACACTTTCAAAATTCATTCAGATTGATTTTCCCCAGTGTCTGCATGTAGACAAATCCCTTAAACAGATTACAAAGGGAAATGAAGAAATAACACAGACTGTGCCATTAGAAACTGTTATTTCTAAAATAATCTCTTCAGCAACTCAGAATTCATTAATTTTTAATACATTCCTATAATAATTTCAATTTTGATGCATTATTTCATCATATACATATTGAAACCTACAGAGGAGATAGACAGGCTTGTGCTCTCTCAAGCCCTTTCAGCTGTTAAGTAAAACGGGGTTGCTACCATCATTTCTTCTTTGCAAATAAGCACAGTATGCTTTCACATCAGCACAAGAGAACCTTCTAGCAAAGCTAATGACACAACATGAGAAAGAGGGGTTTAGTGCTAGAAAAGCTTTCCTACACTTTTTTCTTCTTCACAGTTTTGTGAAGACATTACCATAGCTATATGTGGAATCTCTAGCCTGTTCTCCTCTTGAACTGATGATGTTTAATTTAGTGTCCTGCAGTTGTGAACCTCACTCCAGTACTTGCTCACTGTGCTGAATAAACATTTCCTCCCTGACTCCTCAGGTTATATAACAACTTCACATGACACATCTGCACATTTTGCCTACAGAAGATATATTTCATTTTTTGATTTTCCTATCCGCAGCTCAGTTGGCAGAAGATCTACTTCATTTTAAACTAGCTTATTCTCAGATGCTAATAATTATTAAAAACTTCCATTATTGGACTGAAATATAATGTAAACTCAGACCTAGGCCTTTAGTATCTCACTGAACTATGCTGTTTGAGCACTGGTCTCTAGCCAGTGCCTGACTATGGACTGACTGACCTCATCTCAGACCTACCTTATGACTATGTATCTGTCTAGACTGTGTCTGACCCTGGTTTCCCCCACCAGACCTCATCCTGACCTGCAGGTTGCCCTGGGACCTGCCTCATCACCATGAACTTGTTTGTCTGGACTCTCTCTGAACTCGATGACAATCTCCGAGTCTGCTTCGCTTGCCTCTCAGGTAGTGTGTCTGATGAGAGCTGCATTGTTGGCCATCTGATCCTGGTCAGCCCCCAACCCTTCAGACCTTCTGTTTTCTTATAGTGGTCTCTGTGTGCAACAAAAAATGGGGATAATTCAATGCCCAGCATACAGGGCAAGATTTCTGGGTGCTCTTACATCTCTTTTCTTTACCATTTCAGACATGTAGGTTTTTCCTGCAGCAGCCCAGTTCCTGAAAATCATCCTTGTATAAATATGGAACCTGGAGGAGACAAAGTCCCTGTGGGCTGAGGGGAAGTGACAAGAAGGACGAGAACACAACCTGTGTCTTGGGGCCTTCTGATCAAATGGTTCCAGTTTACACAGACTTCACCTCACTTGGGCCCTAGGCATAAGCAGTCCATGTCAAAGGCCTCCACTATCTCTGTCCCTGGCACGGCTGAGCACAGCTCCATCCATGATGTTGCTGGGCATGAATAAATCCATCCCATTATTGGAAAAGGAGGAATTGTTCTTTACTTTGAGGGTGGTGGGGCACTGGAACAAGTTACCCAGAGTTGTGGCTGCCCCATACCTGGAAGTGTTCAAGGCCAAGACGGGGTTTTGAGCAACCTGGTCTAGTGGAAGATGAGCCTGCCCATGGCAGGTGGGCTAAATCTAGATGGTTCTGGATCTGGCTGGATCTTTAAGGTTCCTTCCAACCCAAATCATTCCATGATTCTATGATAAGGCCAAACGATTTTACTACTGCATCACTTTCAAAAGTACTAGAAAATCAGCAAATACAGGGTAGCTTGTATCAACTATATATACATTCCTGAAAACAGAAGACGTATTGTAAAGAACATAATCATCACCTTACTCTTACTAGTAGAATCACCGTTTTAGAAGTAGGATTGCCAGGGCATGTCTACTACATAAGCAAGTGAGACTAGCATAAGCCTGAACAAATACATTACCACCTATCAAGAATGAACAGATAATCAAGTGAAGCAACTGGTTACAAGGTCATGCTTAGTGTCTCAATACTTACTGAATTATCTTACTTTCACTGATGAATTAAGTTTGCCATATATCAATGCATCTCTGAGCCTAATGCCGAGAGAAAAAGATAACCTTTTAGAGTTTTAAAAATTAAGATAGTACCCTAGTCACTTTACATTTGTGTCTTTTGTTTGTTTGTTTTTTTAAGTGATAACAAACTGGGTAGGTATTTCCAGGAATTCACAGATCATTAGGTAATATAAATTCCTTTTTCAGTGCAGTGAATCCATCAGGATTATAAAATGGCAAATCAGACTCCAACGGTACAGCAATAGGTTTTCTAAATATTTATTGCAGATACTCAGCTATCAATAGATTCTAACATTCACTGCTAGTTTTCAATTACATCTAGAATGATGTTTCACTCTAATGAAACCCCCAAAAAAAAAACACTGAGAACCACTGTAGCAAAAGGTACTCAGTGAGTCTGATCCTCTTTGAAAGTTCCTTCCTTAAAGAAACTCTAGCAATCGCACAGTGGAGGAAAACTGAAATGCTGAAGCTTGAATCTGCCATTTGATTTGATTTGTTATTTGACAGAGTTAAACTAAACTCTAAGGGTAAGACGTACTTTATTTCAAATACACTACATACAATCTGACATATACTCCCGTTAGACATTTACTTACTACAGACTTTGCTTCAGTAAGACATGAAATTTCTGAAAAGGAAGGATTAAAATATAGATGCCAAATCAGTCAAGTACACTGAAAGCCTACAGAGACTGAAAACCATTGTTCTGGTGAACAGGAGCTGTTAAAATAGTTTGGAATGCATATGAAATTCTATTTTATATGGAAATTAAGAATGTACACATTTAAACTACAAGTACCACTTAAATGGCATATTTATGTTCTGTGGCATTTCTGGAGATAACTGCTATCATCAGAAGTGGATAGATAAAGGATGAAGAACACAAAACAGCTGTAAATAACTTCAGTTCAATGAGTTCTATAATTATATGCAACTTTGATAGACTAGTAAGAGTTTTAAATTTGTTACACACTTTATACAGTACTGATCAAAGTAAGCTTATGAAATAGAGGGCTTTCTGTAATATAAAGTCACAGAAATATGGGTTTGCTTTTAAGTGTCAAGTCCTAAGCTTACTCTTTTTGTTTTAGAGTAGCAGCATATGCTGGTCAGTGAAGCATACACGTCACAGCTGTTACATCTACTGTATGACCTGTATATATTGAATTAGCCATTGTGTTTTTCGGTTCTGGTTCATCAGACTTCTGGTCTGAGGGCCTTCAATCTAAATTTGGGAAAGAATACAATTCAGTGTTATCTTGCCTGTCGTAATTCACAGTCGCCACTTGTTTTGATCTAAAACAACCGGTCAACTTCCCTTCCCTTCCATCGCCCCCCCCCCACCCAAACAGGAACACAGGATGTATCAAAAAATTCAGCAAAAGGATTAATGGCAGAGGACTGCAGTTTGATAGTGTATGCTATTGTATTTGCAAGCACACAGCAAGGATGCTAACAGATGTGGGCATTTTAACAATCATCATCACTCCTGTTCTCAGTTTTTACATTTGTATTTATATTTCTACATATAGGAACAAATACAATTTATTTAATAAATAAAAACAAGCGTGGTAATGGAAGACCTAATTAATTAAGATGTCTCAAAAGTTCAGATAATTTTTTTCTTAAAGCAACTAATTTCCTATATTGACACTATTCTGGATACCATCTGTTGAGGAAATCCACAAGGCATACAAAGATGTATATCAAAGTGCTACTGGGATTCCTTTTCTCTATGTATTTTTGCCGCAAAGCACCTAGCCTATTAGACTCCTACTGGAGGAAGAAAACAAGACTAAATTGAGCTTCAGACTGACCCTTCATGGCTCTGCTGATATCCACTTTTTCACCAACATTTGGAAGAACATTAGATTCAAGTTTCTTACTGAAGCACTGAATCTTTCTAGCCATTGTTAAGTATAATTGTAACTTCTGATTAGCATTTATAAGTACTTTTTAGTTACTCATTGATACCAATAGAAGAAAGCAGTACAAGGCCTGGATGAAGAGTCACTTAAAACCATTTGTTTTTCTTAAGTTCACTAAGGAAATCTACTTGTTATATTTCATTATGAAGTTCTCTCAGAAAAAAAGGAAAGCTGCATGAGAATTTTAATCCCTAAAAAAAGTTTGTGAAGCAAGTTAACTTTAGAAGGACTGTCCATGAATAAAGTCAAACACTGAATATCGTAGACCTAGCGAATTACACAGAACTGGGAAATTTTGAAGATGAGGTTTTTGTAACTCACAGACAGGAAGTTACGCTATGATCACAACTGTATTTTTCCAGTCTGAATGCACAATGTTCAATAGCAGTTCAACTAATTTACAAGCTTTCCTTGATATTTAACACATATTATGCAAACCATATATAAATCAATGCAGGAAGAGTTCCCAGCATGAGCATGAATCAGCATATCAACAATCACTCAGTTAAAAAAAAACAGTTTCTCTTTGAGATGGGCTCAAGAAATCTTACACGCATCTTTGAGATGCCCAATGGGACAGTGGCCATGCACTTCTACATTCTATTTTGAAAATGTAACACATGATATTCAGCCTAAAATGGCAGACAAGAATGAAGAACAGTCTCTGACAGCTCTTCTAATTACACAAGTACACAAGTCATAAAGTTTTGTTTGTTTGGTTTAAAAAACCAAACCCAAAAACAACAAACAAACAGCTCTCCTCCCTGATCACCAATTTTTCCTTCTTCCCATACTCTCTAACAATACACTTTATAACAGAGGACAGAATGATCTCATGAGGACTGTAAACCCAACAAACTGAGTCTACTACTTTCCCCTTCTTCCCACACTCATTTCCGCTTAGTGTTCCCTCTGTACTATTTTTAGGAGCCAATCCTAAGTTCAGAAAACAGATCAAACTCAGGTAGCTTATAGGCATCATAAATGCATAATATCACTTATGTGCTCACTATTTCTTCCAGAATAACTTTTGCTAACACACAGAAACCAGGACTTGCTTAAAGATTCCACAATAAAATTATATATACGCAGGTGCATGTGTCCTCATAGATGCACACAAATTTACCACTCTTTTCATACAGTAGAGAATACCAGAAATTTACCTTGACTTTTACAATTAAAAAATACTCTCACATTATTTCAACTATGTATTTCTTGTGAATATCACTATATTAAATCAACAACTACCACAAGAAAATTTTTTACTTTACAGTATTTTACATGGTTTTAGATTGATGAGTTAGATTATGTTAAGTACCTACAGATTCACCATGACACAGAACATCTCCCAAGTTCTACAAAGTGGTAACAGTCAACAAAATAAGGAAATACTGAATACTTTAACCTAAAAAGGAAACTTGACAGATTTCTACTAGTATCTACATTTTTTTGGAAGTAACAAAAAAATCGGGGTGAATTCCATCTCCCAGCTAAGCCTAGTTAAACCACAAAAACAGCACTCACCCAATGAATTTTCTCATGAACAGGAAGCAACAGGGCAATATTGGCAGTAATATTTTAACTCAAATTTCATGTCCTGTGTCGTAGAGACAGTTCTGAAGCATCCCAGTCTTTTCATGAATCAACTCTTCCTAAGTCACTTTGAAAAAGATATTCTACATAATTACACTTCTAGGTCTACACTGCGCTTAAAATATAGCTCTAAGATACCCATTTCCTGGAGTAAAAACTTGCATTCCATTGCTGACTGCCAGTACATATTCAGTAATTAGAATCTATCTGGCTTTTTTAGATACTGTATGAGAGTCTCTCAAAATTTCCCACAACATAAGAATTATAGCGTCCTAACAACTATATAGAAAATCATGCAGACTAATTCTTATACAGCCAGAAAACCAAAAACTACTCACAAAAAAAATTTTGCTATGTGACCTTACATATTGTTGTATTTTCCGTGGTCAGATAGCATTCTTAAGGGAAGCTCAAATCAACACTGTAAGTTTCAGAAGGAAGAAGACTGTACCTTTCAGTGAGCACCTTTATGACATATGCAGGTTTTGAATGTTCCAGAAGGAGCCTACTCACCTCTGTGCCATTGGCCATTTCACCCTGATTATCACATACAGCTCGAGACTGTGAAGTCAGGAAACAATTAAGAGTTTCTAGGAGTAGAACCCACATTCAGAAAAATAGTATCAGCCATATCACTTGCTAATCATCAAAGCAACCCATTTTAGCGAACTCTTTCTCATCACCAAACCATCTGTGGTCCAACATAAGTAAATACCCAGAAACAAAGGAAAAAAAAAAAAAACAACCAAGAAAAACTTGTAAACACACTTCTACAGTTACTAAAATTAGAAATTGTAAATGCCTTCTGTAACAGCAAAACCAAGTAACAATAAATTAGCTAAACCACAATGTAGTGAAAATGGTTTGAGAAACAAAACACAATTATTTATTGGGTATTAATGTATGTTCCGTTAAACAACATCAATCTTTCTCAGTAAAAATAGACATCACAAAGAATTCTGAAAACAGCAGTTGAAAATATTCAACTTACATACAATCCTAAAAAATGCAAAAAGTTGGTTATTTGTATAGTAAGGAAATTAGAGCTGATGTACAATCCCTCAAATGCCACTGCAGAACTGGGAATTTCACTAGTACTCAGTATTCTACTTGTTCGTTATTACCTTTGTACCATTAAGTTAACGTAAAATATGTTCTAACAACTATTGTACTGTGTTATTAACACTGATGTGTTTTTGTTATGAGATTTATCTTAATTAGTATACGAACTATTATTTAACAGCAGAATGCGCATGAAGGAATCTGATAGCTTATAACAAGGAAACTAATCTTACAAAGCCCCTAGGGAAATCCCAAAGAGAACTTTTCTCTAACAAAAGCAATGGTGCAGAAAATCAAAAGAAAACAGTCTATTACTGAAACATCGTGGATGAGAGAGTGACAGCGTATCTCTCTGATACATACTGACAACACACATAAAATCAATATGATTCATACATATAGAAACAGGCACTTCACAATAAAGCAAATGTGAATTGAAATAACAGAATTTTATCTCAAATTTAAGTTGGTAATTTTCACAGTCCTTTTGTCCTTGTATTTATTCTCTTCAAGCTATTCAGATTTCTTTTCACTTCTTCATACATACAAGTTAGACATCAAAATTACATAACATTAAAGGAGAGCCAGTTAAATAGCTTTAAGCTTTAAACTTGTCTCTGAAACGTCAATATCGTAAACAATGACATTTAGAAAACGCTTCCAAGTGGCTAATATTCTCTGCAGAATAAGCTTATCCGCTAAAAGAGAAGTGGCAATGGGCATGATAAAAAAAAAGAAGGGAAACGAGCTTGTAATTACACATTTTAAATTTTGTTCTAAGCACCTATGAAACAACAGTGACACATTTTTCCTACATTCAAAAAAAGTAATGCACATTGTTTATATGTTAAAACACATGTTAAGCAAATATAAGAATTGTATAAACTCTTCTGCATACCTAACATAATTGACACTTATCCCACAATTATGAATAGTATTTTGGCACGGTTTCATTTTCTCAATATTGAGAAAGATCTGCAAGAGCAGGAAAGGCATCCACATTATAAAAGACTACGAAGCATGTGCAGAGAAAGAAGGCATATTTAACACAGAATACCAATACAAAAAATACTAGTTTATATATCACATTGCTGTAATTCAAAATAAATAGAAATTCCTCTCAGATCTTTCCTTTGTACTAAATGCTTTTACTTAATTTAATTTTCATTGTAAAACAAGGACTTGGTGGTTGTAGAGATACCAACAGCTACTTGTCTACACCTCCTACATGTCATGTCTAAGAATGAAGAATATAAAAAAATATTTTAAATATAAAAATATAATGAAAGTGATTACTCAGAATATTGAATAAACAGATATTATATGTCTGCATAGATTCTAAATCACAATAAACCCCACTATCAGGTAAAATTTAAAACTGTATTTTAAAGACAAAAACCATGTAGAATAAATATAAAGGAATGGAGCAGGTAAAAAGCACATACTTAAACAAAAGTAGTTTTCACAACCATGTTCACAGGTGATTAGAATATACATACCAAGTTGCCAGTTTAAAAGGTCTCTATTAATGAGAATCTATCATCTAAAGAGCTAGAAGTTTTAAATGCTGTTGTTGCTTTTGTTTCACTGACAGAGGACAAAGCATTGCTCAAACCTTAGTCAAAACACATTGGTTTTGCAGAAGTACTGTAGGAAATAATTTTTGGAACCCTACAGCTTGGTAACTGTACTTCTTATACTCTGGCTTAAATTGTAATTATTATTTTTATAAGAATTAGCTTTTGCATTAATGAGAAAGTTAATTATTGCACACTCTACTAAGCAGCTTCCAAACGGATATAATTAATTATCTATAGAGGTCCTGAACATTTGACATAAAGTGGATTGTAGGAAGGGCACTTTCATTATAAGATCTATTTTCTGCAGCTTCAAACTTTCGCCTTCACAGTTACTCTGTTTTTTTAATTCTGTGCTTTATCCTTCCCCAAAAGCCTTGTCACTTGGTGGAAATCTTTGCATTAAATTAATTTCTGTACTCCTGTGAACTTTCATATATGGATTTACTGTTATTTATACATTATTTGTATGGTCTGACAGTCAAAATTTATTTTATGCAAGAAAAAAATGTTTTCTTACTTACTAATTGTACATTTTCCAGTAAGTATCTGAGACAAGAATGTTTCTAAAATTGTATAATGTCTCAAAGTGGTATAAGCAAGTAATCATAAGATTTTGCTAAAGCATTCTAGAATTTGTTTTTGTGGTTAGCATGTCCGTACCAACCACAGTACCAATTTAACTTCTAACATTTTATCACATGGACATCACCTGTAATACAACCTGACAAATGAAAAGGTCAGTCTGACTCAGAGCATATAGGAAATAAATACAATTGTAAAGAGAAACGGAATACATGGAGACTATGAGGAGGAATTAAAATTTCAGAAGTCAGAGATTACACATGAAAATATAGACGACTGAAATTTTGAAACTTATTTTGGCAATTCATTCCTGTGTCAGAAGAATAATTAAAGAGAGGAAAAACCTTTTTATTTGAAAAGAGTTTTCAATGAAGCTGAAACTGTAAATTATGTTACTGAAATACCTACCCTAAAGTCCAAGCCTGAATACCGAATCTACAGTCCCTTACAAACTACACATTTAATTTTGACAGTACATGAGGTTTAAAAATTCATTTTATGTTGAAGCAATTTTAGTGAGTCAGAGAAAGGGTTAATTGTATAATTGATTACCTTTGAACACTGGAGATAGGTTACAGAATCAGGCTGGAACAGAGTTTAGGTTCAAAGTATGCTTCAGGTATGATATCAAAGGGGAACCAGACACTGGATTCATACTGAATAGCACTAAAATTTCGTATGCTATTCTCAGAGTGTGCAAGTTCAGACATTAGAGTAGCCTTGGTGTGTCATTATTGTGGTATCCTTAAAACCACAGCCAGGACATGGGACAGAACCTTGCCTTGGGAGCATTTCTGTGCAGGATCTCAGTATGGAGTACCAGGCTGGGAAGATGCCCTTAAGCCTACCTAAACAGAGATGAAACAACTACTGTATCAAAATACAAGCCACTACATGAAAACCTAGGAAAATATATCTACGCCATTTTTTTTTCACCCACTAGAGTCCAGTCAGGCAGCAAAAGCTCCCTACTAACAGCAGAATCTAAACAGAATCTAGCATCTGGGTCTAAATCCAACCAGGATAAACTTCTGATCTGCAATAATGGTAAGTGATTTTCTTTGACTTTCCAGATTGATTACTGACTACGGGGTCAGAATTAGATTTAAAGATAAAAAATTGTGTATCAAATTTCCTCTGATTGTATTAATAACTCTTGTTCAGATGCTGTCCCCTCTAGTATGTGCATTGGGTCTTCATCTTTTTGCTTTAAGGTATTTGGAAACACTGCAAGTTAGTCTGTAAAAGGCCTACTATATATTTGAACCATAAGTGGATTTAGGCATATTTTGAACAGTTATGCCCTGAACTTCTCTGAATGGTGGATCTCTTTCAGAGACTTTAAAATTATTTAATTTTCAATAGTTATTTTTAATTTCCCTTTTTTTTTTTTTTTTTACTAATTTATTATACTTTTAACATTTCTTCCCCTTTTGGGGGCTCTCTGTTCCACAGTCCAGATCAGCTTAAATTACGTACAGACAGCCACTGACTAAATTTGTACAGATTTCCTACTATTGCCAGGAAATATGACTATGGATAAACTACAAAAGCTTTGATTGTATTACTAAGATAGTTTATAATAATCTATTTCAGTTTTCTCCCACCAAATGCCCACAAATTGTTTCATGAGTATTCACTTTTTAAATTCATAGTGCAATTGGTTAGCAACAGACAGATGGCACAAACAATTGTTTATGCTTAGTGAGCAGATGATTTACAACATTATACATTTGAAGAGGGTTACAATATTTAGCACAAAAATATACGAATATACTCTTTTGATGAGCTTTTTAAGGAAAAAAATTCACATTTTTATTAGAAGTAAATTAAATTTGTAATTGACATTTGTATTTACTGATTTTAACCTGATTTTTTTTTTTATTATGATTACTCCTATGCTAAATTGAGGAAGATTCTAAGAATAATCTCAGCATTTAAGATGAAGTTCTAAAGAGTCAGACATAATAACAAGCATTACTTTAAAATACGATGACTAAAAGTTGATAACTAAAACAAGTAACTCCCAACTCCATTGCAAATTCTTTATTTTCCTGACTTTGCATAGCACAGTCAGGTTTACTGTTTTCCTCCATTGAGCAAATTCAGAAATAATTTTGCTAGTGGATGATGAAAAATAATCCCATTTTCTGTTATCCATTACGATTCTATAGACCATTCTATTAACAATGAAGAAATGCAACTCACTTCAGAACGAATTCAAGGAGTGCTTAGCTTAAGTTTCATTAATTTCACAACAATAAAAGGAACACATTGCCTTTTTGGATTAAATTCAAGGAATATATTTAGTCTGTTTATTCACAGGTGTCATATAAAACCTGAGTAGACCTTAGTGTTAAAACCTAAAGCCATGAAACTAACACTTAGCTGAATCTATGATTTCCCGTATTGTGCTGTTGTAATATTTACAAATTCATACACAGGTGGTAACTATTGATCCACCTAATAAAGTAATTTCTGTCACAATATATATTGCATGCTTCAAAATTGCTTTGCATGGTACTAAGTTTACTTTCTTTCTCCTAGCTGCTTTGTGCAGTTGGTAGAGTTTACCTTCTGTATGTTATACAAAGTCAGCTAGGTTCAAAACACATTAGGAAAGATTTAGTGGGATCTTTGTATTGTGACATTCTGCCAACATTTTAGAAAGGGCCATCAAATAAGAGGGACACTCTAGTGCTTGACCATCAAACTTTCAAGAGATTCCCTTGCTAGAAACATTGGTAGTCCATTTCTTGAGTAATATAAAAAATATTGGTAGAGAGTATAAAGAAAAATTTCCAATTAATGTAATACCATGTATATTTCTATTGATAATACTATTCCATACGTTGCAGAGTGTTCCAGGGTTGCCTCCTGCTGAAATCTTGTATCTTTTAGCTATCTGACATTTGGATTTCATCTTACGGATGTCAAACTCTTTTCAGAGGCAACTTCCTCTTTTCTATAGACATATTAACAGGGTTCACAGAAGAAATTAACTCCATTGCAGGAAATAAATTTAACCTATTCTTTCCTTAATAAGATGACTCCCTTGTACCAGAAGATCCTGAGAGCACAAAGTACCGTATCACTGACTGCACAGTCCATAAAGATTAAAATGCACCAAAGAGAAAATAACTTCAATTAAACTACTTTCAAATTCAGTAAACAACTAATATTGTCCAGAAAAGTATCATTTTGTCATAGTAAGTATTCCAAGAAATAAGTCTATTAAAGTAAGATTCAGCTGAAGGATAATAAAAATTCAACTCTGGAATACTTAAATTTAATAACACGCTCAGCCAAATGCAAAATTTCATTTCCTGCTAGTTCAAAATTTAATTGTTCCACTTCATTATTTGATAATAACAGTGCATTCTATTAAAAGGCTTATTTATTATTGCTTCTCTTCAGCTGCTACTTAGAAACTCCAATGTAACATTCTTCCTCCGTATAAAGTTCGTAAGTTAGAGAATGTAATATTATTTTGTGGAAGTACAGGTAATTGCAGTGTCAGATCCCCTGAGAATACCTCACTAAAATATTTCCAAATTACTGTAAAGAGTATGTTTACACACAGAGAAGTTTGCAGAATTGGACCCAGAGATCAAAAAATAGAAAAAACAAGACATTTACTAATTTCTATTTACATCCTGCATTCCACATGATTACGTTAATGGAATATCCATTAGCACAACAAAACATGCTACACCCAATACACCAGTTTAAGGCCACTTGCATGTTGAGATTATTAATCAGTTCACAATGCTAGCAACACATAAAATATAATTTTTTCCAAATCAGTATTCTGATGAAAACACACTGGAATAGCTAAGTACTGACTTACTTACCCTGGTAGAAGAATTCATCAAGGAACTATTCAAATTGCCGGTGTTGCACTTGAAATTCAAATGTTGATCAGGATGGTGATTTGCTTCCCAGCTTCCCAAATCACGCACCACTGACTTGTCGGAAGATGCAGATATTTTCTGGAAGGCAGTGCAAGTCATTCCTGTGAAACTAGATGGCTTGATCATAAAGGCCTCCAGAGCAATATTAGAAGATACCTGTAAAAACATTGAGAAGCAGATATGCTGCTAACTCAACAAGAGTAATTGCATTATTATACATGCACTAATTGTGTGTGCATGCGCTTCCATGCATATTTGAAGGGTAAGAAAGAAAATGAAACCTATCTAAAAAACTGATCTAGAATTCTACAATGACATAGTGGGCTTGCTTGAATGTTTTTTAGGAGCAAATGTTTGTCAGTTATTATATCAGTTCTGCAAATGTGTCTTCAGTTTCAATGGAATCAATCTTGATTTCAGGCAATATAGTTATGAAGTGAACTAGCAGTTACAGGAATTATTTTAAAAATTAACAAGGATGTGCTTTGTACCCCAGAAATTAAACAGAAAGCCGCTTAGCTATTTGGCGGATGAACTGGTTTTTGTCACTGTTCAATTAGAATATTGAACATGACTACACGGTTCAGTAAAAGAGCACAATATAGATCTGTGGCCTACCCTTTAGTGAGGTGATATGTCTAACTGGAGACTGTAGCACAGTGCAGAGATATGCCTCTCTATCCTTAAACTAGTATATTCATTTCAGCACAGTCCTGTGCATGAGATATATAGCTCATGTTATAATGAGGGTGACTAGCTTAGACTGGCACCACACTGATTGGACTATAGCTTCTGCTTCCAGTCATATATTGTTTAGTGACCTGTGAGTATATGCATTTTGCACGTTGATTGCAATGTAGAGACAATGGAGTAAAGCCACAAACTAGCAGGTTTATCACAAGGTTAAATGTACAAATATGGTAGTTTAGTATTATTGTAATTTGCTTCTGTTATGCAAGCTAGCAACACAAGTACCTTAAATCCAGTTGGCAAAAACTGGTGTGAATCCTACAGAATTTGGAGCATCTGGCTGACAAGAAATGACTTCACTGAAGAAAATCACATTAACTCATATTAAAAAATTAATCTAAAGAAAATGTCTTGCATAAAAAAAAAGAAGGGCAGGATAGAGGGTAGCCTAACTGTGTAGAAGTCACGGTACCAGTACAAATCCAGTTTAGCATGAAACACAGTGCATCACTTGCGGATCCTCTTTTGAACTTATGAAATGGCTTTCAAATGCACCCTCTTCAGTCACTGATGATTCTGCATGTGTCCAAAATGAAACTACTGAAGCAATTCTACTTTTTGACAAAATTAGACAAAAATCCAGAAGCCTTCAGTATCTTTTTCATACTTTTTATATAAAAGTAATATACATACTACTTTTAAAGTAGAAGTAGCCTAAAGATTCTTTTTAGTTGTTTTTAAATTCAAAAAACATTCCTTTTTAAGAGTAAAATCGCTGACATGGACAGTGAGATTGAGTGCGCCCTCAGCAAGTTTGCTGATGACACCAAGCTGTGTGGTCCGGTTGATGAGCTGGAGGGAAGGGATGCCATCCAGAGGGAACTCGACACGCTTGTGAGGTGGGCTGATGCTAACCTTATGAAGTTCAACCATGCCAAGTGCAAGGTCCTACACCTGGGTCAGAGCTATCCCAGGCACGGCTACAGATTGGGCAAAGAAGAGATTCAGAGCGGCCCTGCAGAGAAGGACTTGGGGGTGTTGGTCGATGAGAAAATGAACATGAGCCGGCAGTGTGCGCTCGCAACCCAGAAAGCCAACCGTATCCCGGGCTGCATCAAAAGGAGCGTGACCAGCAGGTCGAAGGAGATGATCCTGCCCCTCTACTCTGCTCTTGGGAGACCTCACCTGGAGCATTGTGTGCAGTTCTGGTGTCCTCAACATAAAAAGGACATGGAACTGTTGGAACAAGTCCAGAGGAGGGCCACGAGGATGATCAGGGGACTGGAGCCCCTCCCGTGTGAAGATAGGCTGAGAAAGTTGGGGCTGTTCAGCCTGGAGAAGAGAAGGCTGTGTGGGGACCTAATAGCAGCCTTCCAGTATCTGAAGGGGGCCTATAGGGATGCTGGGGAGGGACTCTTTGTCAGGGACTGTAGTGACAGGACAAGGGGTAACGGGTTCAAACTTAAACAAGGGAAGTTTAGACTGGATATAAGGAAGAAATTCTTTCCTGTTAGGGTGGTGAGGCACTGGAATGGGTTGCCCAGGGAGGCTGTGAGTGCTCCGTCCCTGGCAGTGTTCAAGGCCAGGTTGGATGAAGCCTTGGGTGGTACGGTTTAGTGTGAAGTGTCCCTGCCCATAGCAGGGGGGTTGGAACTAGATGATCTTGAAGTCCTTTCCAACCCTAACTATTCTATTCTATGATTCTAAATTTCTACCTCTTCTGTCATTGCATGCCTGGAGGTGATTATTTTTTATACACTTGAATTAAAATGCTAAAGATCATTCAGAATCAAATAATATTTGTATTAAAAATCCAGTGGCTGTTTATTGAAAAGTCCTAATACCGGAAACTTGGTTTATCTGTTGTAGATAGGCTCTCAAAGAGCTAAAAAATTTACTGCTTGCAGAATACTATTACCTGTATCACAGGAATGAAACCACATTACTCAGTTAAAACTCCTGTGTGGTTATAGGTTTTCTTTAACATAGGGAAAAGCCATTTGTGCATGGTTTCCTGTTTCCTGCTATAGAATGGGCATAATACCAGTTCCCTATTTCTCATTTGTTAGGTGATGGTGAATAAGATGTTTACTATATAATGTTGTAATGAGGATTGAAGTGAGTTCACAACAGTGAGCCTTATTTTTTAAATTGTAAATACTATATTCTTCAAAGACGGGATTTTGCACTCACAAAATTCCTGTAAAGGCCTGACAGTGTTCAAGCACTGTGAACATGCAATTCTCAGCACATGGAAACAGATGGGTAAAATGCAAGGTAAACCAGTGCTCATTATGGAAGATTGTAAAACGAGCCACAAAATGGATACAGATGAACTTGGGGCAGAATTATCCATGGAAACGAGCCACAGTCAGATACATGTTATGAAAAGCCACAAACTAATCTTGTCTCTAAGCAGTACAGATACAGAAAATGATAATTTGGTTTCCATTTCCTAAACCTCAGTCAAAGGCATCACTCGGCAGAAAGGCCAATGGGCAAGCTCAGAGTAGTGCCGAAGAATGTGAGCGCAAACAAAAAACTATGTTTCAATTAACCTAAAATATTCTGACTTTCTAATTGGTGGAGGAATGAAATAAAAACTCTTCAGGGGTGGATTTTAAAACTTTTGCATATGCCTGAGACAGGACCACTGAGATAACTTTTATCATCAGCAGGAAGTTTTCCTTTTAAAACTGCACATCTGACATGTATACATAGAAATTAAATGGAAACGTAAGTGAAGAAGCACTGCAGAACAATACTGAAGCGAGATTAATTGGAGGGTGCTGAGGCATACAGATCCACCCTGGGAATTCTCAGTTGCCCAGGGCACCCTTGGCCTCTCTGGCTGAACCCAGGGTCTCTGAGGGGACTCCCATCCCCTTTCCTCTGGCACAGTGTCAAGCTGAGGCTCCTCCAAGGCCTCATCTGAACTCCATGGTGACTCCTGGCCACCAGCCCTGGTGCTCCAGGCTCACCACTGACCCCTTGCCATGGTCTGGCCTGGGGACAGACCCCAGCTGGGGACAGGCCTGCCCCTGTGGGACAGACCCTGACTGGGGAGCCCCAGCCCCTGCAGCATCCTGATAAGAACCTGATGCCTGTATACCTTCTCTAAGATTTTAAATTCCATATAGCAGAGTAACATCTTTGCTGTACTGTAATATGATTATTAAACTTTAAATATATTATACATAAAAATATATGAAATTATCTAGTATTTGAAAGTTGCTACTGGCCATTCTTCCTGCAGTGTGTTTTGTACACCGTTTGAGAGCAAGGGAGACTTTAGAAGATCTAAACAAAGGTATCCATCCATCCTGGTGTTTTTCTGACCTTGAAATCAGTCATGCAGAAACCTCATGGAATTAGAACATTTTTGTCTTCCAAAACTGAGGTAGGAGTAACAGTTATGGCTCCCAAGTAGCTTTTCAATGTACAGGGAACAGTTGAACATGTTATACAACTGACACAGCTTACAGAGGCTCAACTTTTTTCTGGAACTGTATTATAAGTTAGTGGCTACCCAAGCTTCAGGGTTTTTATTTGTTGTTGTTTAAAATAAAGAAAGCAAATGCAGTTTCTGGGAGACAGTTTGCTGGCTAGCATCCCAAAGGAACAGAAGTGTTTGGTATTGCATGAGATGGCACCAGAAAAACTCCACAGCTTTGTTTATTTACAAATTGTAGTCAACAGTAAACTAATTCTCCTACAGAGAACTATAAGAAGCAAAAAGATAAAGCACAGCAAAAAGGTTAGTGACATAGCTCCACATCTGAGTACACAGGATTACTGTTTACAGTAATGTCAACAGCTTCCTGAAGCAGTGACAAGAAGAAAAAAAAGACCTTTGGCACTCAAGATTAAAAAGAATCATAGAATCTAGAAGAAATTGAAGTACAAAGCAACAGAGCTTTCCTGGCTGTCACACTGCAAAATGTTTCTATAAGGCACAATATTGTCTCTCGTATTTAATAAAAATAAGTATTTTTATCAATTTGATTGTTTTATGTAAATGGCAATTAAATAAAAACACTTCATTTAGAAAACAGCAAAATATATTTCTGTCTTAGGATGAAAGACTGCTTTTCAAACAGTATACAGTGAAGGAATTAAGGCCATTATGCACATTAGTGTATTCATGTAAATGCAGTGGACAATTGAGAGAATAAAAGGCTATTTAAAAGCAAGTAAACCAATCCAAGAAGTGATAAGGCTTTAGTAGATCCATCTAAAATTCTAAAAGGATGAGTTTCAAGCTTCTGATTTAGATGCATTTCTGCTACTGAGATATTGAAACTGGCAAAAAGACAGTTTCTCAGTGTCCAAATGACAACACCTGAGTATCTAAGTGACAAATTCATGTAGGTGGCGGACGAGGAATAAAAATAGTAATTTCATACTGCTACAGTTTACTTCTAAAAAACTAAAACTGACTACAAATTAGTAATCCTTATGACTAGAGATATCTTTTGTGACAGTTTTCTAAACTCTTTAAGAAAGTATCGCTTAGAATCCTCTCTGAAAGGCATATTAAAAATCTTAAAGCAACAAGGAGTATGTTGTCTTTTCTCTTATTAAAAGTTCACTTGGTCAACTTGTACCTTTCAAAATAAACCCACATACTATAGTGCTAAGAACAACAGAAACTGAGTGAATAGTAAGAACACTAGAAAGATAGTGTTGTGAACAGTCTTTCGTAAGAATCACTGCAATAAATCAAAGTCACTCTTTAACACCATCAATGATAGTCAAAAAATACTTCAGTCTTCCAAATAGAATCCAGAAGAAGAAAACCAATAATCACAGAATAAAGTATATTTATATAAATTGGCTATGTTGTGCATCTGGCTTACACAATCTAACTTCTCGCTTGTCTATATATTAGTTGGCTGTAAAAATTCTAATGAAAAATTACATTTAAAAAACAAATTCTGTCAAAAAAAGCTTTGTAATTTTTTTAAATACCTTTGATATAACTTGAATATTGCTGGTCAGTATTTGGCTTGCAATGTGTTCCACACACCGTACAATCCTGGTGCAGGCTTTGTCTTCTTTTTGAGCCATCCACAACACGTGGTCATCAACCAACATTATATTGCTGGCAATTTCAATAAGAGCATCCCCAATCTGGAAGAGAAAATAAAACAAACCCCCCAAAATGTTATTGACTGGAAAACTCACAAATAGGAAAAGAGTAAAAGTGAAAGAAGGCACCTCATTTTGTTTGGTAACCTTCATTCAAAGACAGTTTTGATTCTATTAAGAAAATTATATTATTTGAAAAATAAAGAAAAGTGCAACTGCCTTTAAGGAAAGCTTTTTTTCTTCACAATTCTAAAGCTTATCTTCTAGATACACCACAAAAATCGAGTCTCTCGTTGGGTAATAAACGCAATCCCAGAATTATCACACTCTTAAACTAATTAAAATTGACTATGCCTTTCTAAACAACTACTTAATGTTTAATCAAAGGACCTTGGGGAAGAGAGGGAGTGGGACAGGAGGGGAAGAAAAATAAAAATAAAGCAGGAAAATATATTTGAAAAATATTTTTGCTACAGACATAATGGGGTAAATTTGAGATGTAACTCAGGCGCTGATAGAAACCTCCATCACCTCATTGTGTATACAAAAAGTGT
Organism: Lathamus discolor; assembly: GCF_037157495.1. Classification (NCBI taxonomy): domain Eukaryota; kingdom Metazoa; phylum Chordata; class Aves; order Psittaciformes; family Psittacidae; genus Lathamus; species Lathamus discolor. Next base: position 135,841,136 of record NC_088886.1, read on the forward strand.
AGGCTTATAGCTTTGGATGTTTCAATTCATTCTTGAGGACAATCCAAAGTGATAAACCTTTGTTTTGCCAGATGACATCTGAAGGGGGCCTACAAGGATGCTGGAGAGGGTACTCTTCATCAGGGACTGCAGTGATAGGACAAGGAGTAATGGGTTTAAACTTCAACTGATAAAGTTCAGGTTAGATATATGGAAGAAGTCCTTTACTGTGAGGGTGGTGAAGCATTGGAACAAGTTGCCAAAAGAAGTGCTAAATGCTCCATCCGTGGCAGTGTTCAAGGCCAGGTTGGACAGAGCCTTGGGTGACATGGTCTACGGTGAGGCCATGGCAGGGGGGTCGGAACTAGATGATCTTAAGGTTCTTTCCAACCTAAACCATTCTATGATTCTATGATATTATGATATTTTGCAGATTATGGTAAGTATGATTATGTGATTCAAATGTTTATTAGTATATTGTGTTTAGAAAGCGTAAACATCACTGTGAATATTTTCTTGAGATTATTTCAAATAGAAATAAAAATATTTATTTCTTGAATTCTAAAACTTCATTTGAGTGAGATTTCACAATTAACATGACCACATTACCATTATTTTTGAAGGCAAAGATGTGGGATAGATAAACAAGGTCATCACAAATAAACCTTAATAAAAAGGTATAGAGAAGTGAAAAAAGTGACTGAGAGAAATATAGCTAAAGAAAAGTTCAAGAGGCTAAATGTCAAACTAATGGAAACGGAAAAATAAGGCAAATATAAAGATGATTCAGTAGGAAGGAAAAAACAATACTCAGCAATGGTGAATATGGCTTAAGGAATGCCTGAGATTATGAAGTTCGATCAGTGTTTTCAATAAAAAATACACAAATTTCACGTGCATTGCAAGGGACACAGAAATAATGAGACTGTATGTGAAACTTTATGTGACTTTCTGAAATATTTAATCTATTTTTGAGAACATAATTACTAGATAATTCTAGATGGCTATTGACAATGTGACAGAGTTATTGATACAATGAATAATAATAAAACATATTAAGAGACTAGAGTGATTTATGAGAAACAATTAAAGCATACACCAATAAGCTAGGCAGTAACTTACTGAGGGCAGAGCAATAGTCTATAAATATACAAAAGGAGAGAAATGAGAAAAGCATGTAATTTATATTAAATGCATTAATGAAGAGTAAATGCATGGTATTAAAAATACAAAAGTTTGGGCTAATGCATGTACATATTCCTGGCAAAAAATATATTGCAAATATGTTCCTGGTACTGCTGTTGAAGTGCTCTTTTTTAAGAGGTGAACCACCAGATGGGACAAAGTACCTAAAACTTATAAAAAAATAATAATCCTGTGCTGACTGGGAGAGGCATTCCCCAGAGAGGATGTACAGAAACTGTACTAGTTTGGCTAAAATGGTTTTAAAATTTGATAAATCACAGAAAACCTCTATGTACGTAGTTTGATGAATAATTGTTTTATATAATTGTAGCTTCAGCTGCTAGTCAATTGCAAACTAACATACCTTTGTTCATATGCTGCCTAGTATTATATAAAGTTCAGTCTTATTTATTATTACATGAGTGCAGCCTCATGTGTGAAAGACACTTTAACTCCACATCTCTTTTCGTACCTTGTGAGTGAGAGTTAAGAAATTGGTATTAGTAAAGAGCTCAATGAATAAGTAACATACTTTGTGAACCTGAAACAGAGGAAAAGTGTAAAATTCAAAACAGAAGAAGGAAACAGAGACAAACTGGGAAAAATATTTTAAATTATGAAAACAATATGGGATTATGAAGTAAGAGATGTAGAGATAAATGGTGGAAATAGAGATGTTTCGATACCAAAATCCAGAAACTCAAACCTATTTAAAAGGAAGAAATCAATTAAAAGATTAGAGATGGTGCTCAGTTTTAATGGATAATGCATCAGCTGCTAGAAAGATAAAGAGGCTTTATGGTAAACCCAAATGTTTCTTTTGGATGGTAAATTTTTGTTTTGTTAGCAAGCAGCTAGATCTTATCAGAGTTTTGAGCTGGAATACAGTTGTAGCTTTGAAATATGATTCTTCAAGAGCAATTGATAATACACTTCACGTCTTCTGAAATTGAAGTTGGAGGCTTTCTCAAATTGGCACTAAAATGTTAACTGTTACAATTCCCAGAGCCAATTTTAACTACAGCTATCATGTATACAAAAACTAGGGGTTACAAAATCTTCATGCAAGCAGTTACTGTGAAAATTAACAGTAAAGACTATGATGACCATTGCTGTTTTCTATAAAACCCAATTTTTCCCACAGGGTTTGCATAACTCTGATTAGACTTCCCTGTAAAAATGTCATACATTACACCAAAAGTTTCTGTAGCAATCTGCACTTAAAGACACATCATATTCTCTTCATGTGAAGTGATAAATGCTTTTAAAATTCTGAAAATCTCCTGATGAAATGGAAAAAAACAAAAGAAGCATATGTAACTCCCATGGCCAGATGGAGAGTCATCTTAAGTTAATTCTGAAATGTGAGACATGGTGGAATTTAAAATTAAAAATAATATTAAAGAAATGGCTTATTGAAAACCAATTTTTATCCCTAAGCAACACCACCTTTGTCAATCAGATGAGATGGCTTAGTTGTCCTTTTTTGGCATAAAGAAACATATCATAATATATGCAGAATATTTGCTATTAGAATATTAGCAACCGATTTCAGATTGTGTGCCTGGATACATTAAAAACAGGGCCATATGTGAAGGCTTCACTTCTAAGTGATACTTTTTTTTCAACATAGAGAAAGTATCTTACATCTTCAACTTCATCCACGAAGACAATTAACTTTTCCACTATATAAGCCAAATATATTACATCCATTTTATCCGCAAAGTGGGAAGCACCTCTTGTGTAGGCTGTCAGCTGGCGGGAAAATTCAACCACGGTTGTTAAATTGATGTGCATCTGAAAATACATCAGAATTGTTAGATGTTATAAATCACATCTGTTTGTTCTTTTAAAAACCGGAGGTCACATCCATTTGTATAATGTTTGCTATAATTTCACATGGATTTATATGCATCAGTAGGACTATAGACATAAATTTCAGGGACATATGAATGGATCTTCAGCATTAGGCCTTAGATTTCATTGCTGTTATCTAAAGATCAGAAAACAGACCAACAAATTCTGAAGATTTTTCTCTACTTTTTCTAGACTGTAACTAACTCGCCTCATAAAACTTTACCCTAAGCTACTATCCTTGACTTGCCTACATCTTTAGATCATCATGAGAACAACAGTATCAGTGGGCCTCATATATACAGTGATGCGTAGTGGGAGAACAAGGGACAATGGTAGTCAGTTGAAAGGAGAAGTGCAGACTGGTTATGAAGAAAATATTTTCTGCCATGAGGGTAGCCAAGCATTTGAACACATTACCCCAAAACGTTGTGAGGCCTCAATATTCACAGCTTTTAAAGACCTGGGTGGTTAAAGCCCTGAGAAACCTGGTGTAACCACATTACAGTGGGATTGACAGAATTTGAGAGACCCTCCTAATTATTTTATCTTGTGACTGCTCTCTCTTAATGTAGTAATTATTTTTATTTAAGTATGAACACATCTGAAAACAAACTTCCTGTGGTGTTATCTTGTACTACTGATTGGGAAGAAATGATCAAGGAAACTGAAAGCTGTGAAAGATTTTATGTCAGTTACAGGTTTGTGCCAGCCTCCATGCTGTCCCCTATTACACTTTTCTTTCTCATTCATTTCTATCCGTTTAATTTTTCATCTCGTTCTCTCTCATTTATCTACAAGAAACCATTTAGGTACTATTTTTTGGGGGAAGACATCAAAAAGGCATTTTGAAGTAGGCTACATATCTGCAGCTTTTTAAAATGCATTATAGACAATGGGAATGAGGAAAGGCACTTCAGCTGACAAAAATCTGATACAGGACTTCAAGAGATATTAACACCTTTCTGATAAAAACACATTAGTGGAAGTCAAAGAAAGAACTAAAGTGAAGCACTGATGACACTGCCAACATTATTAATGGTCAGGTAGAGTCCAGCACTCAGACAAAAAAATAATTAAAAATAAAAAACTTCAAAGTAAAACATTTTCTAAAAAGTCCATCTATCCCAAATTTGTGGCTGAACAGACATTTCTTACAAGCTATTCAGTAATATCAGTACTAGAGAAGGGAAGCCCTGGATTTCATAACATTACCTGACTAAAAGCATGAAGAACCTGAGTTACTTCTTGTGAATAAGGACATTCAGAATAGTTTTCTTCATCCCAACGTCCAGTTCGATTACATTTACGCCATGCCTTAGCCTCTTCTGCACCATTGTGAAAGGCAATGGACTTAAATGAATACTGGAGACAGGGATGGTAAGCAGTTATCCCAGCCAAAGTTTTGGGCCATCTGTGAACAACATAAAAATTAAAAATTATAACATGAAATTTCTTATTTAAAGGCAACTTACTATGTAGCAACAATATACAGAATGTAGGAATTAAAAAAGCTATTTTAAATTTTACCTCATTATATTCTGTAATGAATTACTTTGTTTCCTGGGAAAATGTCAAAATTATACAGGTTCATGTCTGACTGGTCATACATCACTTCTGCATTAATTCCAGGAAGGTTTTTGGTGGTAAGGAAAAAATATGGATGGCATTTCCCCTACATTCATCTCTGAAGACTGCACAAAGCAGAGCAGCAAGTCCATGAAGAAAAAAAACAAACCCTGCCCCCACCTCCCAAAAAACCCAACCAAAAAACCCACCCACAAAAACCCAAACAACAAAATCCTATTACTAAATGTTGCAAAAGATAAATGCTCAAAATATTCCTGACAATCTTCGCTTTGTATTTTGACCAAACTCAACAAAGCCCTCTGTGCCACAGAGCCCCCAAAAGAAAAAATGACTGAATTTATCAGAAACCAGTGAACAAGATTTCAGTACAGACTGTGTCTCATGGAAGAGGAAGGAGCTAGCCCTCAGTCATTAAACTATTTAGGTATACACGACTTCTGTAGTACGATTTCAAAACAGTCTTTGAAAACAAACTATAAATCAAGATCAGCCAGAATTATTCTATTTGCTCATGGAATCATAAAATGGTTTTGGTTGGAAGGAACCTTAAAGAACATCTAGTTCCAACCTCCTGTCATGGGCAGGGACTGCTTCCACTAGACCAGGCTGCTCAAAGCCCTGTCTAACCTGGCCTTCAACTCTTCCAGGGATGAGGCATCCAAAAATTCTCTGGGCAACCTGTTCCACTGTCTCACCGCCTTCATAGTAAGGATTACTTCCTCAGATCTAATCTGAATCTGCCCTCTCTCAGTTTAAAGCCATTACCCCATGTCCTGTATCACTACATGCCCTTGTAAAAACTCCATCTTCAGCTTTCTTGTAGGCCCCCTTTAGGTTAGCAGCCTGGAAGGTCTCCACAGAGCCTTCTCTTCTCCAGGGTGAACAGCCACAGCTCTCTCAGCTTGTCTTCACAGGAGAGGTGCTCCAGCCCTCTGATCATTCTCGTGTCCCTCCTCTGGACTTGCTCCAACAGCTCCATGTCTCTCTTATGTTGGGGGCCCCAGAGCTGAACATGGAGTCTCATGAGAGCCAAGTAGAGGAGGAGAATTACCTCTCTTGACCTGCTGGTCATACTTGTTTTTATGAAGCCCATGATACAGTTGACTTGGCTGCAAGCACGCACTGTAAGGTCACATTGGGCTTCTCGTCAACCAACACCCCCAAGTCTTTCTTCTAAGGCCTGCTCTCAATCCATTCTCTGGCCAGCCTGCATTTGTGCCTGGGATTACCCCAACCCATGTGGAGTACCTTGCACTTGGCATTGTTTGCCTTCATGAGGTTCACATAAACCCACCTCTCAAGCCTGTCTACATCCCTCTGAATGACAACCCTTCTCTCCAGAGTATAGACTAAACCACATGGGTTGGTACTGCTGGCTAATGTGCATGCAATTCCACTATGCCACTGACAAAGATGTTAAAGTGCTCGTCCCAATATTGACCCCAGAAGAATGTCACTCTTCACTGAGACTTCACTTGGATATAGAGCCATTGACCACAGCTCTCCATGTGCTACCATCCAGCCAATTATTTTGCCCTTAGTGAAACCATGTCAGTTGTCACCAGTCACCACTATATTTTCCCTATGCCTTAGCACAGCTTCCAGGTGGATCTGTTTCATGATCTTGCCAGGCATCAAGGTGAAATTGACTGGCAATTATTATATTAATTATTATGTTATATATACTATATATCATAGTATATTAAGCATTATTATGCAATACTATTTTTCACTATATCCACTGTATTCTCTGGAATTACATAAATCGGATCTGTTTCTTTTGCCACAAAATCCATTGTAATTTTTTAGCATGGACACAGCAGGATCAAGTAATTGGGAGAAATCAAAAAAATCAGAAGTGTATCATCAGCCAGTCAGCATGTCTGGAAAGGATATAGTTCTTTAATTGCACTAATGTAATGACTGAATCCAGTCAATCATAAAAATACTTTTCTTGCCAGTGAAGCCACACCTAGCCGTTTAACCTTTGCTCAAACATACGCATTATCCCTTCTAAGTTACAAGATGTAGGTGCATTTGGATATTGTTACACAATATGCTGACAGGACTGGGGCTATGTAAGTTTCCCTTATTTCAAACCAAGTAAAGGTAAGAAGAAAAATATTTTCATATCTTTTAGCTAACTATCACTGGAATAATTAATTTTGTGATGCAAAAACAATTGACGCAAAATGAACTGTGAAATGTGCTTCAGAACAAAATCAAAATATGTACAGTGGTATATTCTCCTTTTATGTCTGAGCTGAAATATTACTTTTAGTAAAACATTAGCATTAATGCAACTGGGCCACACTGCGTAGCAACTTACCTCTAAAGTAGATCTAAAGAGACAACTGAAACTAGTGTTAGTATAGGTAGCAGAATCTGGCTTTCACAAACAGGATTGTTAGAACATAACAACAATTACCATTTGCATTTCAGAATGATCTTACAGAGAGCTGGAGAACAGAAACTGAACAAACTGCCCATTAGAGAAAAAATCTCCTAGTACATAAGGCAAATTCTTTCTGACTCTCAGTGCCTAATTCTTACTGCAGTTGTGCAATTATAAATACCACCTCAGCTGGTCAGCTGAAATAATGACGCTTCCTTTTTTTGCCCAATAAAAGAACTGTCCTTTCTAGCTTTGCTTTTGTGGTTCAACTCTTTCTACTTACATACTTGCTATGTTACCAAAAGTTCAAATACCTTTGTGAGAAAAACTACTGGTGTGCTAGCTGCATCTCTCAGGACAAACCTTCAGAACAATTTCAAGTTCTAATGCTCTTTGAGCCTGACAAATTCACTATAATTTTAAACTCATTCCCTCAAATGCCCAAAGAACCTATGGACTCAGCATCTTTTTGATAAACATTTTAAAAATAAATTTTTATTGATTTCTAGAAATATGGTCCACAGGGAGAGAAATGTACATTCCTGTTCTTTTGATTTATATAAATTGACAAAAATGCCCCTGGTGTTAGTTTGTGTGGTCTGTAGAATTTATGTGTATTTATTTATGAAGAAAAGGATGTCATGGCAAGAAAATAAACTTCATAAAGTTGTTATCTAAAAGATTCAGTATGTGTTATCTGATAGCAAGTATACATATTTTAAAAGATCTAATTAAAATATGTTTAAGCACATCTACTATGAGAAAACACAATGGCAGCTTTTGTCATGACAGAAAAAAATAAAAAATCTATAGCTGAGATTGTCAAAGATCTCTAATGGACTTTAATTCATATATGTGTATTAAATAGCTTTATAAATATATGGTCAGCAAATGGAACTACTGCGTAACACATAATAAATATCTTTATAGTTAAAAAAAATTCTGTGAGTCAATTTCTCTAATTTCTAATTTCTTATTTTTTTATTCACAAGAAATAATTGTGAAAGGACTTTGAAAAAGTTTTAAAAATGAAGATAGGCTTTCAGTTCAGAAGTATATGCAGAAAATTCTGGTACTGAAGAGAAGCTTCCTCTCTCAACTGCTTTTCCTTTCATTAACTATTCAAGCTGAATTTTTAATACAGTTCACTTGGTTACAAATTACTTTCTTGATTTCTCAATGGGAATGTCATCATACATCAGTCTTATTGTCAAGCAGGTAATTATATTTTGTTTAAGAGCTTTATGCATAATGTTGAAGTATATTACAGCTAACTGAAAATAATACCAAATTCCACAGAAACATTAACTTTTAATTCAGTTTATGAGAAATTGAAAAAAACCCACAAAAAACAAAAAAACCAAACAAAACCCAAAGAAAAAAAAAAAAACCAGCAGCATATGTAGATAAAAATAAAGATGACAGAAAAATTACGTTTAGTCAACAAACTGTACAGATTCTAGGATTCTGGTAGTAGGACAAATTTGTTTTCTAACTGTATGACATATTGTGGGAACTCTGTGTCCTTAAGCTCACCTCAAACAGTCTATTTGTTTTACTAGGTAGTTTTATTTGCTATTTTGAGTCTCTTCAGTGAAATATTTTACTAATGGTTTTATGCTACTTGTTACTTCTAATCTCAGCTGAACAAAGCCAACAGAACTGGAACAGACTGGAAGAGTCCTGAAGATTTAATCTGCTAATGCTTTAATACAGTGTCATCATATTCTGCAATTTTGAAAAAAAAACCCAAGAACAGTTTTGAACCCCGTCTCATTTAGCTGTAAAGAGCCTACATCTTTTGAGTTTTTACATAACTGAGGAATTAGAAAGATTCTCTGACTTTCACAAACCACTGCTGTTATTGAAGCACTAAGTGCCATTTCCCATAAAAAATCACTATCGTGGTTTAAACAAAGTCAACCATAAATCACGCAGTCGCTCTCTCACTCCCCCCCTTCTCGCCCTCCCCCTACTCCCAGAGGGATGGAGAGGAGAATAGAAAAGAATGCAACTCCCACGGGTTGAGATAAGAACAGTTTAGTAACTAAAGTATAACACAAATCACTACTGCTACCACCAATAATAGTAACGATAAGGGAAATAACGAGACACAAGAATATAACACCTCACCACCAGCTGACCGATAACTCACCCCACCCCACCCAACCAAGCACTGACCGATACCTAGTCCAACCCTGCAGTGTACCAGCCCTTCCGGGTAACTCTCCATTACATCCTGGGCATGACGTGCTGTGGTATGGAATACCCCTTTGGCTAGTTTGGGTCAGGTGTGTTGTCCCTGCTTCCTCCCAGCTTTCCCTCTTCCCTGGCATAGCATGAGGCTCAGAAAGTCCTTGGTCAGACTAAAACATTTGTGTTATCACCTCTGTTCCCAGGCCAAAAGTCAAAACTCAGTGCTGCACCAGCTTCTAAGAAGGAAAAAACTGACTGCTACTGCTGAACCCAGGACATCTTCCTTCCCACTATGTCATATAAAATGACAAACAAGTGACATCTTCATATCTGACATTGAAGTATCATGTCCGTAAGCATGAATATTGTTTGTAATGATACTAATATAAGAAAGACACTCCAAAACCAGCAAATCATACCTGAAATCTCCTTTGTTGTTAATGATTCTTTCTGCAGGGCAGTAGGGTGCAGCCGTTTCAAGTACCACAATTTCTACATGTTTAGTGCTATTTCCATACGAGTGGTTTACTAGACACTCCCAGTCTCCAGATGCATCAATGTCAATGTTGGATAGGATAAGTTCACTATAAAAGAAGATTAATTATTGTATATAAAGAGACCGAACCATTGGTTTTATTGACATTAACTTCTCTTCAGGGATTTTCTATGAAAATATCAAACCAGGCTTTCCTCTATGTTATTGTAAGGACAGACAATATGTGAGAAATTGGTATTAAGATTTTAGCAGCAATTTTAGGTCAATTTGGATCATCCACTCAGATTGTAACAGGCAATAACACAGATTACAAATCATCACAAAAGAATATCAGTTACGTATCAATGCCCATTCTCCTTTCCCTGAATACAGAATGTTAGTTTTGTTGCATAACCAAGCACTTCAAAGTCAAAAATGCATTTCAAATTGGCAATGCAACCAATCTGCACAGAATGCATCCCTTCAGCTGCAATTGCAGCTCCTGTTGCATTTCAGCAGCAGAATCTGCTCCTTCTGTGGTGGCATTGGAAAAGTAGCTATTGACTTTAGAAGCCATTAACATTAGAAGGGATAATTTTCCTGATGAATGCAAATGCTAATATTTCTTTCAGTACTTTACTACTCACAAACTTCTTTCACACTATACCCCACCAAATATGAAATGTAAGGGTGCATTAATTCTATAATGAGTGCTAGAGAAGTTAAATATAGGGACTTTTCATGGCTTCTCTTACAGTACAAACATTGTGCATGACTGCCCTACACCAGTATTTAGCTGCCTAAGCTAAAAAACCTAGGTATAATTAGAGAAGGAAGAAATAATTTCAGAAACATTTACAATTCTCTAGAACTGCTCTAGTTAATATTTTCTATATAGTTTAAATCCAACGAGAAGCTTTCCTTCATCTAATGAATGCAACCCTGGCTCTAATGAGGTCAATAAAGTTCAGTTTTTCAACTGGCTTTATCAGGGATAGAATTTTATCTGATTACTGTAACTCTACAGATCTCACAGGAAAAAAAAAAAAAGCTAACTACTACATTTTAAAAAGGTAATACATCAGATCTTCAGTGTGCCATTGGGCTAGAAATTAATTTTGTAACAGTTTTAAAGAAAGTACAGCTTTTAAAAAAAATAGGAAGAGGAAAAAAGGCAGCAATGATCTGAAATATTTACTTTACACAAATGGCTCAACTTTTAATCTGCCTTCTGGTTTAGACAATTATAAATTATGGGGGAAGAAACAGAGTATGTCAGAAAAAGGGAGAAGGTACATTACATGAACAGAAGCACAGAACTTAAAAGTTATTAAGTTGATTTTAAAACTATATTTAAAACAGAATCTTTAAAAATTCTACCTGCAGCCTTTGGCATTTTTACATTTGAAAGATACACACAGAATAATAATAATTAAAAAATATTTAAAATTTTTTGCTTTTTTAAACTTCTTAAAAAATGCCACCCTTTTTCAGTTTAAACCTTTGAATATTACACATGCACTTTTATTAACTTCTCTACAAGAAACGATTGAATCAGATCTCCCAGTATAAAATCTATGTCTGATACGTATGAAGGTAGACCACAATCAAGGTAGGAACTCATTAGACAGCTGCGTATGTAATTTTCCCTTTGAAACATACACATAATGAAGGATGATTTTCTCATGTACTAACTACAGAACTGTTATCTTGGTTCACAGAAAACAAACAAACCATGGTAAATAGCCTTAAAGTTAAATTGCTTCCAAATTTTTGTTGAATTTATCATTAAACAGTAACTTTAAAAATCTTACAATTTATCTATTTATTGTGGTTTTAAACTCCAAGTACCTTGTAACTCCTTATTTTATTTTTGCAATTAATTCTAACTTGGTTTACTGCAGAATATATAGAAAATGCATTACTAGCCATTCGCATACAGAGTAGCTGAATATTTTCATGTCAAAAGAAGCTATTGTTCTCTTAAGAAGTCTTAGATGTGAAAGCCCAGTAACAGCAGCCGCCCAGCTAACTCAATATACCTTTTTACATTCAGGTTGAAATACTTATGTGAAATTATCCAGCTGATAACAATTTTTTAATTAAATCTTCTATTTCATATGTCACAACAATCTCACATCATCTTTACAGACAACTGAGAAAGAATATATTCCTAGAGCTTATAAAAATAATTATCCGTAAAAGCTCTTTTCACAATAGCTAGCATAAATATTCACCCATGGCATGAAGACCCAGAGAGTTCCCAAATGAACAGAGTGCATGATTGATGTGCTGATCTTTGGAAATATTTCCTATAAAATATCTATAATTATTGTTAATGATACAAATTTGATAAAATCTGTAACCATGGTGATTTTAGGTAAAAAAACACCCTTGAGCGTATATCAGTTTTACAGTTAAGCAATGTGAAAATAAATAAATATGAAGAAAAAGGGTACGTTTCACATTTATTTGAATTGCTGAAGTGTGTTCCAATGTGATTTTATCTGCTGCTAAACACATCTCCTGTCATTAGATGAAATTTCAAAGACAAACATTGGCTGATCAGTGTTGCTTCTGGTAGAAACACAGCACCTGAACACTAGTTCAAGTTCTCTAAAATGTTAAGTAAATCCTCACATTCACACTTTTAATTTTCTATGGCCCTTTCTGCAAATGGTGAACCAAATAAGCCAGAATAGGTTTATGCAATATAGTAGAAGCTGTATAATGACTAGAACATGGAACTGTCTTCTGAATTGCCATCTGGCCACTGTAAATGATGCATTCATTTATATTCCTCTAGGAATATTTTGGATAGCAAGCTCAATGGTGAAACTGTTCATTTACTTACCATCTGGATATGACAAATGATAAATTGATCTTATTCCCCTGGAAGATTTCAGGAATTGGATTAAAAAAAAAAAAAGTCTTAATTCTCAGAGCAGTCAACTTGATTCTTTAAATTTCTCCAATTTTTTAATCCTTCACAAAGTCACAGTCCTGGCAGACCAAATGGAAAGGGTAGGCCTGTATACAGTTTTGAACCTCTTCACAAAGTTTTGCAGTAGGTCAGTTACATATTTTAAGACTTGCACTGTTACATGAGTAACAACTAGTTACTGGTTTTGACATACATGAGTTTGTCAAGAAGTTCAGTTTTATTTCCTTACTCTTAATAGAAAGGCGTTCTCCATCTATCTTGGCCATGGCAAGAAGTCTTGATAAAAGGCAAGAGCTATCCTATGACCTGAAAACGTGGCAGGACTCCCTGGTTTAGAAGCTTGACAAGAGCAAAACAGAATTAAGACAGGACAGCACCTTTGGCTGTGTATTTTTCTTAATTATCCTCATTGAAGCTAATAAACATCAGGCCACAAATGAAAACGTCTGTACTATGCAGTTTTCCTAAGGGTGAAGTATCAATCAGAAAGAGGTTCTACTCCCTCTGCATTAGTAATCACATCCTGTTCCTCAGAAGTGTGATAGTTGCAACATTTGTGGAAATTTTTGGCCTACCAAAACATGAAGCAAAGTCATACATTTATGTTATTAAGGCAAACTGAATATGAAGATTTCTGCTTGATGAAAACAAAAGGATGACTAGCATGCTTTTATCAGTTTTGTTTTTTTTAATTACAGAGGCCTTCTCAGTAAAAACATTGAAATGAAGAAAGAGAATATATGTTTCCTTTTTATACTGTGAAATATCATGCATAATGATTCCTTTCTCAAATGTGATGAATGCCATTTAAAAATTAATTAAAATATATAGCTGATACAATTGCATGAAAAATTTCTTATAATATTCAATAGAAGCCTGTGGCATTTGTCATTACAAAGAGAGGAACCATAATATAGGTGGAAGCCATACTCATGTAATCAAGTAACCTATGACAACAGATTTCTATTTGAGGCATGTTTTGCATTGCTATAGCTATGCATAACTAATTAGACAATCAGAAGTAGGTCTCATTATGCAATGTTACTCAACCACATCCTAAAGTAATACCTTAGCGACATTTACTGTATGCCCCAGCAGTTATTTGCATGCCAAAAAAAACCCAGTAATGAATAAAGAGGAGACTTTGACACCATATTTTGATTGGCTTTCCACAAGAAATGGTGTAAAGACTGCCTGGAGCTCCTGTAAGATGGAAATATCCAACAGCTCTTCTGGAGACAAATAAAAACTAATTACTCAAACACAAATTACACTTAGGTTTCCTCATATTCTTCTACAGACAGGTAAGTAGTGAATGCTTTCCTACAGTTTGGTCAGAAGGTCTGCATAACCTGCATCCAACCCATACCACCCTAAATTATTAATACTAACACAAAATCTAAAAAATGAGTGTGGGTCTCCAGAGTACACTGCTGCTTGGAATACAGCCTTTCACAGAGGATGTAAGGTTAAAACATGGAAAATGAAGACAGAATGTGTAAATCTAGGCACTTTAACTGGACTTAAATTGCTAGTCTGATCTCTCTGACAAAATTACTTATTTATCAATGAAAGAAACAGCTTTAGAAGGTTGATGACATTTAAAGAAAGCTTGTGGACAGGCAACTGTAAGAGAAAACAAAGATTAAAGTCAGCACTCATTTTATGCTAGATGTCTAGCAAATATTTTCAGATTTATCATACACTTGGGAAATTCAATGCACATAATTTTCTGTTTCTTCTGATTTAATATAAAAGCAAAGCATAATTTACCATTTAATGCCATCCGTAGCTACCCAAGAAACATAATGTGCTGCTTCTACTATAATTTACCTACGTTGTTCACATCAGTATGCAACAACCACAACAATAGTTGGACTTCAGAGATGGCAACGGAAAGGACCTAATTTTAATGACAATTTATTGACAGAAAAAACCCACAAAAACCCCAACATACTTCCAAAATTGGAGAAAAGACCTGTATGTCAATTACACAGAATCACAGAATCACAGAATCCCAAGGGTTGGAAGGGACCTCAAAAGATCATCTAGTCCAACCCCCCTGCAAGAGCAGGGTAACCTACAGTACATCACACAGGAACTTGTCCAGGCGGGCCTTGAATATCTTCAATGTAGGAGACTCCACAACCCCCCTGGGCAACCTGTTCCAGTGCTCTGTCACTCTTACAGTGAAGAAGTTCTTCCTGATGTTAACGTGGAACTTCCTATGCTCCAGTTTACACCCATTGCCCCTTGTCCTATCACTGGATATCACTGAAAATAGCCTAGCTCCATCATCCTGACACCTACCCTTGATGAGGTCACCCCTCAGTCTCCTCTTCTCCAAGCTAAAGAGACCCAGCTCCCTCAGCCTCTCCTCATAAGGGAGATGTTCCACTCCCTTAATCATCTTTGTGGCTCTGCGCTGGACTCCTTCAAGCAATTCCCTGTCCTTCTTGAAC
This sequence comes from Lathamus discolor, assembly GCF_037157495.1. Classification (NCBI taxonomy): domain Eukaryota; kingdom Metazoa; phylum Chordata; class Aves; order Psittaciformes; family Psittacidae; genus Lathamus; species Lathamus discolor. The sequence goes on from NC_088886.1 coordinate 135,856,216, forward strand.
AGAGGGGCCCAGAACTGGACGCAATATTCCAGATGCGGCCTCACCAACGCTGAGTAGAGGGGGAGGAGAACCTCTCTTGACCTACTAACCACTCCCTTTCTAATGCACCCTAAGATGCCATTTGCCTTCTTGGCCACAAGAGCACATTGCTGGCTCATGGTCATCCTCCTATCCACCAGGACCCCCAGGTCCCTTTCCCTTCGCTACTTTCCAGCAGGTCAACCCCCAACCTGTACTGGTACATGGGGTTGTTCTTCCCCAGATGCAAGACTCTACACTTGCCCTTGTGGAATTTCATCAAGTTTCTCCCCGCTCAACTCTCCAGCCTGTCCAGGTCTTGCTGAATGGCAGCACAGCCTTCTGGTGTGTCAGCCACTCCTCCCAGTTTTGTGTCATCAGCGAACTTGCTGATGGTGCACTCAGTTCCCTCATCCAGGTCATTGATGAAAATATTAAACAGCACCGGTCCCAGCACCGACCCCTGAGGGACTCCACTAGTCACAGACCTCCAGCTAGATTCTGCGCCATTGACCACAACTCTCTGCCTTCTTCCTTTCAAACAGTTCTTGATCCACCTCACTACTTGATCATCAAGCCCACACTTCCTTAGCTTATCTATGAGGATGCTGTGAGAGACAGTATCAAATGCCTTACTGAATTAGTAAATCTTCTTGCTTTATTTCCTTTGTATTGCTCAAGTTACTTCAACTGAAATGCAGAAGTTCAAAAATATTGTCTAATATCACCAATTTGTTATATAAACATTTGCCCAATAGCTAGATACATTTTCTGTAGGTGGATGTCAAAGAAGCTGTGACCTACATCTCTATGCCTTCTATTTGTTAAAATTGAGAAAACAAGTACTGATCTAAGAGTGACTCTACCAAATAATCTTCAGAAATGGAGTCAGAAATCTAAATAACTCTACAACATGCCACAACATGTCTGGCTTGTATGATCCTTTTCTTTCTCACTGAGCTTGTCAGGTAGAGACAGAATACCAGCTACTGTGCTGCACTGAAGGGTGTGCATAAAGATGTTTGCATTTATCTTCATATTCCCACAGTTCTAGAGTCAACACATGCTAGTCTAGCTAGCCAAGAATGTAAAGTGGGGAGGGGAAGGAAAGGTATTAACAGCTCTAGAGCACTCAAAGCTTTCTCTTGCTGTCTTCAGACAGCTGGCAGGTCTGTGATGGCACAGTGCTCTAAAGCTATCAGAAGAGAGTACACTTGGGCCAGAGCTTATTCACAGAGCTTATTCAAAGTACTTTATGAACTTGTTGTCTATCATTGAGCTGCGTTGTCAGTTGGTGAAAAGTTTAGGGATGCTCAAATATGTTTATTGTTATTAATCTTGTTATACCAGCAAACTGCTTGACTGCAGGACATATACAGCTGCAGTCTTCTGGGGAAATAGTGCTACAATGCTGTATGCCTTTCATCTGCCCTTAAGTAGTCTGTATGCTGCAATGTTATATCCAGAGGAAGCTTTATTTCATTAGCATAACTCTTGTGATCTGTACACTATCAGAGGTTCTTAGACAAAAATAACATTATGACAATCAGTCCAATAGCCAAAATTACATAAAAAGCTTTTAAAGTAAAATATTTCCAAGGTGATTCAGAAGTGCTAACCTACTTAAGACAATTCTTGATTATTTGATTAGATGCCACTGGGACCAGCAAAAAGAAAAGAAAAAAAAGGAAATAAACAAACAAAGCCACAACCGGCCCCCTCCTGCCCCCCAAATAAACCCAAAACGCATAAACCACACCAAACTACATAAAGCCCAAACCAAAACTACTACATTAATTTTACAGTTTCAAATTATTTGGCAAATTCAGAATACTTTGACAGAATTTTCCACTCTCCCTATTCAGAATCTAAATGCAGAAATTAATTATTTAATGTATGCTTTATGGCATAAAGTAATTGTGTATTAGGGCTAGAACACTGACCTGTTTTATTTGCTGACCTGTTTTGCTTTAAAGAAATGGTTTGCTTCACCAGTATCTAGGGTGAGTGACCTGGTAGCAGGACCTCAGAGTCTGAACATAGGTCATAATAGCTCTGATAATCACAGTTGATGCACAGGATTACAAACTACTGCCTGGACTGAGAGAAATGTAAAATTATACCTTACATTCATGTTGACAGGAAAGGTAATTTAAAAAAAAAAACAGTCCTGAGATGTTAATTCCAAACTGCTGCTGCAGTGCAGCATTTCCTCAGCTGTACAGCTGCAGCCGTTTGAGGAGTCACAGTAAAATCATTCTGGCCTTGAGAAGTCAATGCAAAACCCCACTGCAGGGGGGAAAGTAGAAATTTTTGTTGTTAATACTGAACTTAACATTTTATTTCAGTGGTGTGGCTGGATGGATCCATACATAGCTGCAGGAAATAAACAGAGGTGGAAGTGAGAGGTCAAAATCTAGTGCAGTGCATCTTCATAATCTGTTCTCAACATCAAAATAATGATAATGTTCTTCAAGAGGGATTCCATAGTTTTCTTCATACCATTCTGACTTACTATTTCTCTATGGCTTTTTTCATTCTATCAGCCAAAACCACTTGCATATATTTGTCTGTGAAAATATCTATTTCCCAATCATGTTTCAATAAACAGTTACCCAAATTAAGCCTGCAGTTTATATGGCACAGCACAATTATACAAAGTGGCCTATTCCTTTAATGACAGATGGTATCATGGTTGCTGCTTTTGTTTTTCATTGGACTAGTACACATTTTTACAACTGTATTTTAAATTATTCCCCAAACTGATTGGTAATAAAGCTGCCATTGAGTTTTATTCAGATAATTGAAAGATTTTTAGAGAAAAGGCCTAAATTTAATTAATCTTCCAGATTAATTCACAGGAAGATTCTCTTAATTTCAAATAATTAAACCCTTCGCTTGTGCATTTCATAATATCCTGAAAAAATTTTAAATATTAACTTCCTGTCTGATATACGAGAATGTTGCTAGCAAAGGGGCATCTGTCACTAGTCTTTGATGCCTCCAGAGCCTGAAGTAAACCGTACACTATTGACTACAGGGTTTAAAGTAATCTTGAAACATTGATTTACAATTTAAATGGTTATTTTGCTTCATTTCTTTCCTAACTGCTTGACAACTAAGGGCCAGAGTCAATTAGGTGAACCAACAAAATATCAACACTAAACAATTTCTGCTGATTTCCCTGGGCTTTTCAGCATGACCCTCAGCTGCTCATCTTCAAATGCTCATGACAGCGGAACACAAAATGATTATAAAATATCTGCCTTTCTGAATCAGATTCTTTAAATCTGTTCTAACATTTATTTTTAACCTTGTGCAGAATGAACATCCAGTATTTTGCCATGATTTAGTACGTATCTGAATCTCCAGTTCTTTATCCAACCTAGCAACACATTCATCAGTGCTATACCATTTTTGGACTGTTCTGAAGCTAGTATCAACCCAAACAACTACTGCTTGCTTCATGTCTTTTCCAGATGTATTCTTACCACATACTGTTAGGGAAGTTCAGGGGTTATTTGGATCCTTTCCACAAAAAACAGACATAGAATTTGTCTTTCTCACAGAAATTCTGTGTTTTATTCTTTCCCATAATGAATGCCTGCCTGGATCTCAAATTTGTCATGACACTACCTGTCTACTCCTGGAATCGATTTTCTTTCTATAATCATAGAAACAATACTTGTTCTTTTAGTGAAACTGTCTCAGCCAGATTCCAAACTCTTTACTAATAGCTACTGCGATCATTTCAAACACTTAAAAATTACTAACTGGACTCAAAACCCCCTTTAGATTACAAAAATTATGACCAAATTTTTTAATCCACAACATTTTAGTTCATTATATTTTTTTCCTCATTTTTTCTCTATTACAGTACAAGTAGATCATGATTTGAAACTCTTCCTTGTTATCAGACTGAAATTTTGGACATTTTCTGATAATCATATACCTCTAAATGCAGCTGTCAGAAATCAATATACACATTTTATGTATAAATGTTAAAATCAGTTTTCTTGCTATTTCCCCTATCCTTGTTATACCTAATGGATCAGCTGTAGTTTCATTTTCTGTTATCTCAAATGCTACTATTTCTTTCATTATTTACTTATGACCATCCCATATTGGTACTGACAGCTGTCAAAATGTAAAGGCCTAGATGCTTTTAAAAACTGAAGTTTCTTAAGCTGCTTTTTTTTTTTAATAAAATTTATTTAAGAGAAAAACACTGTGGGGGATCCCAGTTGAGACCTAATAGTTTGTCTTTCCAGACTATCTACACAACAAGTATTGTCTGAAAAAACACTTCTGATACTAGCACCTGCTATCCTAGGTTTAGTTGGGAGCATGTTAGTTTCTCCAGTTGTAACACTCCTTTTTACGGGTTCTTAACTTTACGCACTGTTTAATGTTTTCAGGAGTACTTCTGAACTGTAATGGTCCCAGAGCAGCCATTACGGCTGTCAGAAGCACAAGCACATTGAACACTCTACAAAAGTATTCACAGAATAGAACTAAAAAGACTAAAACTGTCATTTTAGTATATATAGTAAATAAAAAAAAATCCTCAAAATTAAAGTCTCTCTACTACTGTGAAGTTGTTTGGTTTACAAAACTACAATATTTTTCTTTTTTACATTTAATATTATTATATGATTCTATGATTCTATAACTGTCCTGCTAGCCTCTTACTCCAAACACTGAAAAGGAACAGTGGGGAAGTTGGGAAAGATGCTGTGCCACAGAGAAACATACATAATCTGCCTTCTATGTGGTTTCAGGGATACAGACTGTTTCATTGACATGGTGATCAAACTGATAATCTAATATTCCATGCTTAAAAAATTAGGCTGTCTTCATGGAAACACAAGTAGCAATTTACCTAGATCCATTCACAGATGATAGGAAATTGCTTCCACATCACATTTACATTTTCATGTATGACTATGACATTTATACACAGGCATAATGACAGAAAATTCGACATGAGTAAAATAAAATATTATTATCATTGGCAAGAAATGGTAAATGTGAGCTAGCAGCAGAATTGAAAACACCTTCTCAAGCTCTCCTATAAGGGAATACTCTTTGCCAAGAAAAATGTCACAGGCCGGAATTCAGTTCAAAACTTTAGTTTAATTATTGTAACAAAAACATTTATTTTAGTTTCTTCTGCTTTATCATAAGAGACAAAAAAATACACATTTGGATATTTTATCCTTTTACTGTGCCAGTTAATAAAACAGAAAGGTTTAGTATGATGTTTGTGTTGTAAATCCATGCCCAAAAATATCTGGAACTACCCAATAAAATAACCATCTAAAAATGTTTGAATAAGCAGCTTTTGGAACAGGACTACACCTCGTTGTTCAAAACTAGATTCAGCAATCTTTAAATTGCAAAGCAAGACAAGCCAAAGTCTATTCTTTAGTGCAATCACAGAAAACCACAGGCAGTGGACCTCTGCTGTAAAGAGTAGGCAAAATATGACATTGTAAGTAAATTACCTTTATTTTTACTCCAAATCCTACCCTTAACACGTGATAACCTCAGGAAGACACTGTCTTTCTGATGTTTCGAGGGGTCTTGCACAACTGTGATTTAGCCTTAAGAGCTATCACAAGCTAGTCTATTATAGCATGTAACAAGCATATTATTACATAGTATTGTAACATGTAATAAGCATGCTATTGGGTATTATTTTAACACGTAATAATGATACAAACTGAGTTCCAGCATATATTGATAGGATTAAAATTAAGAAATGCTGAAGAAAGTTTTTACAATCATAACTTGGCCAATATTTTCTCATTTTCAACATGAAGATACAATAATCTATATAATTTATATTAAAAAAAAATCACTGACTTCAAAACAGTATTGTTTTTAAAAGCTAATTTCAAAAGTATAGATGTCTCATGCCTTTAGTAAGTTAATTTTGATCAGCCCCTTGATCAAAGCAGAGACATGACTGCCTGAATATTTTTGACTGGATAAGGACTATGCTGTACGTTTTAACGCAGTGTCGATGCTCTACTTCCAAATAAAGTAAAACATAGCTCAAATTAATGAGCAATTAAAATGTCATACACTTTTAAATCAGTGTTTATAAAGATTTTAATTAAAAATATTTTGTCTCATTTTGACAGCCTGTATCATGTAACCTGGAAAAGTCAAAGTATTTTTCCTGTCTATAACTGCAAATATGATGATGCATTTAGAAAACATTCTTTCTGAATACTTAGTTCCACTGCATGCTGCAACATAAGCATCAAGGTCACCTATCAAATGGCACAGAAAACAAGGTAAGTAGCGGATCAACCATCCTTATTAAAATATTGCTACAGTAGACAATGATTCTTATTTAACAGTCTGGCAAAACATAAGCAATACAAGGTAAAATTCAGTCTAGCTACTTCTAAACCAGCTTTTTTAAAAGAATAACTATTTTGAAAATCTTAACTTTTTAGACAACTTCAGTTTATTACTCTACAAATTGCTTACGTAGTGCAACATTAATTCAGCTGAAAAATATAAGGTGATTAACAGCATGTCTTTTAATTTTGATGTCATGGAAATAAGAAGAACATTTAATTTAAGTGACTTGGCAGTTATATAATAGCTCGTGCACTTGGCATTACCATACTAATTAGCCTAACAGTCTTTTTCATTATTCGCTATAGCCATACACATTGGCATTAGAAGAAAGCCAATACCTGTGAGAATAGGTCAGGTCTATGCCTCTAGATCTACAGGACTCCAAAAGGGGTCAAATAATCAGAGAGTAGACAAAATTAATAAAGCCAAAATGACCCCAGTGGAGAGGAATTACTTTGACTCCATTCATAACTTTCATTTGATAGTTCAAGAAGCATTTTAGGTCAATTATATTAATAGAAACTGGTTGAGTGAAAAGATGATAATGATGATCCAGAGCTAATTAGCATAGCTATTTTCACTCTATCTTCCACAAAGAGAAAGGCAGAACATAGATGCAGAATCATACTTTTCGATCAATCATCAATTTTTTAGACGGAAATTGGCAGAGGACAAAAGGACATATGCAACAGCTTAGTAACTTTTAGTGACAAACCAATACTTGATGATGAAAACCAAAAGTAAACACAGAAATTTACAACATTTTATTAAGATTTAAAAGGGAAAACTGAATTAAAAGAGGAATGATATATTCACTGCCAAATATTAGTAGTTCCTTTTTTATAGAAGCCTATTCTACTTCATTCCTCTTACATTTTTCACATCAGGAAAGGTTTCTGTAGATCTCTGTGTCTCAAACACACAGAGACATAGATGCTAAAAGTCACAGAAAGGTGAGAAATATTTTAGTAAGAAACAAATTTGGGATGACATAACTAAAGAAGATAGGTTGCAGTATATTGGAACCTCCAAAAAATAATCTAAGCCTTTGAAATTGATAGTTCTTCACAGTAAGATCACAATTAAAACATTTAGGTGGTGTCATGAAGAAGTAGTTTTGCTGTAAATCACTCTCATGTTACTGAAGTTATTCTAAATTCAGTTTAATCTCATGGTTTACTGTGTAAGAAACTGGTTTGATCTGTTTCAAACTCCTGGTTGATCAAATCTGGATACTTAGACACAAGATACACGATTTCATAGCTATGAAAAATCTCTACCTTTGTGTCTTCAGACTGAAGCATGCAACTGAATTGCTTCAAAAAACAATTCCTGATGCATGTTTTAATAAGGCTTATTGTTAAGTGCTGAATCCATTCACCTTGCCTGTAAGTCTGACTGTTACAAGGGGTATACATTACCGTGTAATTAAGCAGCAGTCATGAATGATGCTGTCCTCAACATATATGCCTCTCTCTTCATCTGTTTCAATTAGGTGACCAGCATGGTACCAATGTACTTGGGTGGTATTGTCGACATATGTTGCAGTGCACTGAAAAGGCAAGCGGTCTCCATGAAAAACCACTTGCCTTTGTGATGGGATCAGCTCAAAGAGAGGAAGTTCTAGAGGCCCAGCTATAAGAAAGAAAAAAAAAAAAAAAAAAAGTCACAATTAATTCCTCTCTTGAGAATATTGTAAAGTGAGCTAATAATTATATACAGTTCAAGTTTCCTAGATCTTCAGATTAAAGCACTAATACAAAAGATATGCCCACAAACTACACATTTAAACCTGATCATGTTGCAAGGTCTAAGGATCACATTTCTTTCATTGGTGTGAGCTCAGACAACTAAAGATTGCTGGAATATCTACAGAAAGTGGTAGAGGTCAGAAGGGATCTTTTGAGATGTTCCAGCCCAGTCTCCTAATCCATACAGTATGCCTGTACAGAGGTGTACACGGGGAAAACAAAGAAAAAGAAAAATACAGCTATTAATTAATTTCCCTCTGTGCTCCAGAATGAAATTTACTCACTCTAGACCACCTAACATATCTCATATGCCTGGGATTTTGATAATAATAAAGCTGATAGCAAAAGTTAAACTTTCCCCTGAAGTTCAACTGTCCTTATGATTTCCCTGTTCCTTCTGCCTCTTCCACAAGTCTTCTTTACTCTCTAGATATTTACTCAACATTAAATATTTATCTAAATAGCTCTTTTTACTTTTTAATAGTGGAGTACATTTTAATATCTTTTTTAATTATTTCCTGTCTTTCCCTAATAATGAGAATATTGCATATGCTAAGAAAAACAGTATGAAAAAAAGATTCTATAATCACATACCCAAACACAATTAAAAAATAAATGGCATCATAAACTCAGAAGGTATATGCACTTTTTGCCCTCCTAAAAGTCTGCTCGTTTCATAGATTTGACAGTGATTGAAGGTTATATCCTTCAATCCTACAGTTTCTGTAGAGACTGAATCTCTAGACAGTATTTGTTTTCTTTCAATTTTATTTCTAGATTTCAAAATTACCTTAACACATATTCTGTAAAACATTTTCTATACATTATGAGATTGATGCTATTTCTTTTAAGCTTATAGGAGAACACTGAAAAGGAGCATTTTAGGAAAAGAAATTTAAATAGAGGCTCTGCATCTAAAGAAAGATCATTTTCTAAGGGATAATATGGAATAAAGGAAAATCTTATTTTCTTTTTTTCTGATACAGTCTTCTTAGGCAGGAAAAGAAAATTAATGCCTCTGATACTTTGTTATCATGACACAAAATACTAATGGTAATGAAACTACTAAAGATTGACATACGTGATTTATGAACATGCTACCAGGAACATCCTGCAGAACAGTTCCTAAAATACAATATTTCACCTCACCCTACAATGCCAAAACAATTGCCTGAGCCTGGATCACTTCAGAACTTCATTACTGCAATCTTATCTTAGACAAAACGCCTAAGGAAATCCACTTTGGAAATCCTTCTACCTACATGAGGATAGAAAATTTAAGCTAGATCTTCTCTCTTATTTTTCTTCTGTTTACATTTAAAAGTCTCTCATCATTGATATCTATCCAGCCTACAGGGTTGTCAGTTGAAAGGTCACATTTCTACATTTGCACCACTATCTCAAACATCTATTTTTCTGACAAGTACTTCAACATTGATTTTTTTTTCCATTTCACTGCTCACCATCTTTTCTTCTTTAAACTTTCTCCTCAGAATCCTCCATTGCCTGTAATAAATATAGATGAACTTAACCATGCCTAGCCAGACTGCAACCCATAATCACTGGCTCTACAACAGATAACCAATAGTGTCTGTTCCTCTCCTTACTCAGCATCCCACCCTAACACACTTCTGTCGTGCAGATATTGTCTTTGGAACACTTTAATTGTGAGAAGCTGCATTTATAAACCTAACTTTGGGCCCAAAGGGGAATTAAAATGTTTAATGTTGTATTCATCACCTGCTTTGAATAAACAGTGACAAGGACCACTTCTACCTTTTAACAGAGTAAGAATGCTGGCCAGGATAATACACAGGATTTATACAGGAGTGAATGTGTGATACTTCTGTCCCGGAGAATTACACAAAGGATTAAGGGGCTAGCTACTATCTATTGAAATGTAAATCTGCTGTGACTATAACAAATGGGCTTCAGAAACCCATCCTTACTTGTTTATGCATCCTGTACTTATCTTCTGATTGCACCTATTATTTTTGAACACAAAAAATTCCTTGAAACATATCTAGTATTTTTATATGATCCTTGGCTTCTAACTAGGAGAAGAGAAAGTAAACCAGATTAATACTTCATTCATAATAGCCACAGGCTTGGTCTCAGTCATTTACATCAAAAGTTTTTACTGGAAGATGAAGAGAACCTCTCCCTCCAAAAGGATGAAACCTTTGTGTTGCATTTCAAAGTCAATTAAGGAATATAAATAAAAGCTATGGTGTGGAAGTTAACTAGAGATTACTGGAATGATTACAAATATGGAGTCCAGAAAAATTCAATATACCATCACAAGTACAACGGCAATATATACTACTCACAGAACTAAAACATTTCTCATTAATACAGTAATTTTAACTGAGGATATTGTATGCTGTCACATGTTTTTGCTCATGCAGTGAGTGACACGTGTCATGAGGCTACGAAGAAGACAGAGTGTGAACTATAGCATCAATATTTCTTAAGTTAAGCTAAATAACTTTCCTGGCATATGGATGTAGTCTAATATTATCACTTTGAATTTATCTCTGCCTTTATAGGTATCTCTGAGGCTCTCCTGTTATTACTTCTCTTGCTCAGCCTTGGGAATCACCAAACCCAGAAATAGAGTGGGAATGAAGTGTCTGTTACAGATTTTGGCAATTAATGATCAGAAGTAAATGAAACCCTTTTTTACTGCAACATATCAAAAAGGAGAAAATTATCCTTTGATTGACATCAGTCCTACCAACAACCTACTTACCTCCTTTTCATTTGCAACAAAGATGCAAAGGGAATGAAACATACCTTTGGTATCCTTTGGCTAGGATAACCTTCTAACCAGATGAACTCTTTGAGCATATGGGCTGGCAAAGTGACAAATAATGTTGCAAACTCATTTTCAAAGTGAAATTAGTAAAATTTCTATAGATTATTTGCAAACCATGGAAGGTACACTTCAGTAGCTCTGCAAAACATCTGCTTTTAATCTCTGTGATGTCTGGAAAAAAAAATGATTACTAGAGCTTATCTTTTTTTTGTTTTCCAGGGATAATCATGATTTAAACAACTGAGGTTCTGTAACTATTAGTTACACAAAAGTTCCAGATCACTTCCTTGACACAGCTCACAGGTATAAGGATTAATTGCATCAATGAGTTTCCAGAACAGGTCCAATACCCTTTATCCTGAATGGTTATAAAATGGCTGTAGAGTTCCATCCGTATCAGCTGGAAATACTTATTTTAAATCCATAATTCAACAATACTTCAGGTTCAGAATAAAAATAAATTTACTAATGCCATACACTTTGAGAACAAAGAAGTAAGAAATTCTGAAAGTATTATTTTGGCATTGATTTGACAGCACTGGAAATATAACAGCTCTGGCGAGCATATCCCTACACAATAGAAATTTTCTCTTTGATTATGTGATTACTGAAGACTAAATGGTGATTACTAAACTGTGATTACTAACTGTATGCCATCTGTAATGCTCATGTGTTTGTGTGTGTAAGGTAGATACAACAGCCTCATATGATTAAAAATAATTTGCAGCTTACTACTAAATCCCAAGAGAGGAGGGTCTAATTTAGGGGGATTTTATTTATTTAATTTATACACACATGAAAAATATTCCAAGATTCTCCTTCCAAGACAATCCACTCTGCTGCCCTTAAATTCAGAGCCAGCCCCACCATCTGCAAATGAGAGGTATGACTCTCCTGCAAGCACTTAGATCAAGGGCTGATGGAGTGTTTCACAGTCTTTACCTGTCTTGTCTCTCTAGTCAGCCCTAAACCATGATTGCAGCAGAGCACCACAGGAATCACTGATTGCAGCATGAATCTAAAGGTCTAACCCGTCATTACAGTAATTACATCTGCTTCTTTATCTTTCACTTCTCTGCAGAAAAGGGTTTGGTTGACTGAAAGCCAGATTCTTCCTGCAATCCAGTCTTGTATTTCAGATTAGCTCTAGATGAGAATACTGAGAACATATTGAGGAGGAATCAGGTTACAGAAATACCACTGAATTAGAATATCACTTAAGAGTCCTTCTCACTGAAAGTATATCCCTGTACATTTTAACACATGCAGTGCCCCCAAGATGTATATGAAGTTAAAAAAGAAAATAGAAATTATTTTAATCACCATTAGCTAAAGAGAAGAACAGCAAGGTTCAATGAAGCTCTAAAGAAATGTTCCAATTAGTATGTCCTTAATATCTATAAATCTATTTATCTCACACATATAGATAAATTAATACTTTCATCTTTTCCTTACAATTCAGTTCTTGAGATTTTAAAAATAGTTCAATTTTCCATGTAATTTTGGCCTTCTTTCTTTTTTTAGTGTTTTAAAAGATGAAAAGGAGAAGAATGTGAAGGAAATACTGCTGTCACTGCATATATATAGAATATAAATGATTGTAAAAGACACAACATAAAATGCATTTCTACCTGCATTCCAGTTGCATTTTAAATACCGTATCATCATATTTAGAATCTGTGCACTTCCAATGAATAGATAGTACTGTTTTCTGGGTGAATGATCAAAAGCAAACTGCTAAGCACAAAAGCTGGCCAATGCAACTGGTTTGTCTAAACACCATGGACAGTCATCTAGTCATTGGCCAGCACAAGGCAGCACAAGCTACTGAAGGCATGATCAGAGAAAAACAAAACTATGTCCAACTATCAGCCACATTTGTTGCATTTTCTGCGACATAACTTGTAACATGGGCAGCCCAGTTCTCTACAGTTAAATGGCTACTTAGGGCATAATCCAGGGCACTATGTCAGCGCATTCTGCTGTTCAGTTCACAACAAACACAATTTTCTGCTGTACATGTTCTGGCCATCAACTGGCTTTGTCTGATATTGGCAGCTTTTAGAGTCGAAATATGAAAATTCACAGGTTTCTCCAGGTTCCCCACGTATCAGTCCAATATTACAGAACTCAGTGCAGTATTAAAGTGCTTGTGTCTCAGGATACACATTGACTGCTGCCTTTTGATAGAAAATTCAGTTTGCTACAGTGTACTACAAGCTTTTGGGACAGAAAAAAGCCAGAGGATGGCATTTTGCTTCTTGTTAATCACTTGATTTATCGTAATGCCAAGGGGCTTTTCATTTAAACGGAGTGTGCCTACAGAGGCGGCACATCCTGCTGACAAAAGTGTGAGTTAGAGCTCTAATATTTGTATACAATCTCAGTGGGAAAGAAATGTGCATGGGAAGCACAGTGGGGGGAACTTGGAAGTGAGGACAAAGTAAAGGAACCGGTCCAATAAAAGGGACAGACGAAAATGAGGAAAAACAAATTGAAAAACACTAGTTAAAAATTTGAATTGCTGACAGAGCAAATTATATTTGTTGATATTTACTGAATGCAACTTAAGAGAGTGATATGAATTGCCAGTTCTGCCAAGAAAGGGAGGTGCAAGAACACCAACGCCAATTTCTGTATTGTAAAATTTGCTGACAATAACGAATGATTAGGTGTAGAAAGTTGCAGACATTACTATATGCCAAGGAAATCAAGAATGACTACAGAACTGGAGCCAAGCTTTAGTTTTAATAAAAGCTTTGCCTGGCTCCAATTTTAACATAATATCAAGAAAATACAGATGCCAACATGCATTAAATACATCTAAATGAGACAAGTCTTTTGGATTTGAGACAAGAAATCTTTGTATCATATTATTTGCCGCTTGCTGCAGAAAGAGTGGAGCTTCCGGTTGTGTAACAGCATCCTACTTTCACTAACTTCATCATACTGGCAGGACAAAGCATATTCCACACCATTTTATCATTTCCTTTTTTTTTTTTTTTTTGGTATTGTTTTTGCAGCATCTCATAATTACGGGTTTATGCTTATTTTGTAATGCTAAGTGCTACACTAAAACGGCAGCAAATTACCAAAGAGCAAGTCACTTTAGCAATTCCAAGTCATACAGGTACCAATCAGAACCCAGCGAGTGAATCACAAGTCCAGCCATGACGAAGTCATTTAACCTACTTTCTCTACTGGAGTTCCACCATATTTATAAGCCTCTGTGAAAATAAATTATCATTCTGCACTGGGTCTAGGTACTGATGCTTCTGGTGCCCATTACAAACATTTCAAGTGAGGGAACAGCAGAAAAACATTTTCTTTTCTACTGATGATAGCAGTGATTTACTGATTTACTACTGATAGCAGAGGTAGAGAAATACAGGGGTAGCAGGTTTCACTTAATAGCATGTACTATAACTCCAAATATTGTAACATTACTTTGTAAAATGGTAACAGCTACTTGAAAAATTTCTACAAGAAAAAATTCAAGGTTTCAGTCCAGTTAATCAATTAATCAAAAACATTACTTTGCGTGCAGGCAAAACAGAGCCCACATCTTGCACTGGAATATCTAGTAGAATTTAAAAGAATGGGCAAAGAGTTTTTTCATCACTGATTTCTGTCTTATCAAATAAAACTGCTGCCACTTTCAATTTCTGATTTTCAAATTGTCCCAGATGTCTGCTTTAGAATCTAGGGAGAATGTGTTTATTTGCCACATCCTGAAACTTGAAGACCACGACATATTGGCAGCTATGGTATTGGAAGGTTCATCAATACAAATTCCTTCACTGGCAAGAGTTGGAAGCTGTTGCTAGAAAGCTAAGTTTGATTACTCAAATTATCCTTATGGTAAGCAAGCTGGCAGGCTCATGGCTATGCACACTCATTACAGGTTGCAGTTAACAGAAGTGGCTGAGCGGTTGCAAGGTAAATAACATAGCTCTACAAAATATATTGATTTACTTTAACTGGGAAGTGCAGTGGTAGCACTCATTTTCCAAGCCTTAAGAATGACTAGCCACCTTCTTTTTATTTTCAGCTCATTCATTCCTACGCCTTTAGACCTTGGAAACATGGCAGCAGAAGGTCCCAAGAGTGGCAGTGACTGCCCCTAATTGCCCAGACAGAGTCTGGCAGGCTGCATGAATACCCATCTATTTTGCAAGAATGCCAAACAAAAAAGAAACATAAAAGTTATAAAAGATGCTGACCAAGCGACAGCTCTGCTGAAGTAAGAACATATTCCAGTCATTGTATGGCATTTTTCCATTCCTAAGTCCTCTCAGCCCAGCTAACACTGTCAGAAACTGCAGCTCTTAACCGCAACTTTTACACATATATTAAAGAAAGTGCTGCATGATGAGACATGCTATAAAAATGTGAAATATCACTATGGTTTACTACACTTAATTAAAACAGAGACTGTTGGGATGGAGGCTTCATAGGGAACTTTCCCATGAGAACAATAAAGATTAATTACAAGAAACTGTAGTTAAGTGCTGTTAAGTGGACAATATTGACATAGGTTTGGTAAAGAAGCTTATATAATTTTATCTAGAAATTGCCAGTATAAAATTAACCATAGCCTTTTAATATACATGTTAGCACACATATCTTCTGGGATACTCCACCGGCCTTAGTCACGACTGGCCGTCTTACCATTGCTTTGCTCATGAGCTTTTGGAGATGGCCAATCAAGTCTCCCAAGGGCAGAAGTTTTGAAGATCAAAGAGGCTTTGTTTCACTGATATTCTCCTCACTACATCTCAGTTAAATTTTCTTTTAGTTATTTTACACGCTTTTTGGAACAAGTGGGAAAAAAATGTAGAAAACAGGACAAAACTGTACATTAAAAACTTCTGATGTAGTTTAAGACTAAACTGTGGTAAGAAAAACAAATTTGGTACAGTTCCAGCATCTTAATCAGTGAGATTTCAAGGATGAAAAGTTCTGTTGAATAACATTTTCATGTGTGAGCAGAGCTACAATAAAATACATAGTAGTAAAACTTCATCATGTACATTTCTTGAACGACCATTTTAATACTTATTTCACATTTATAAGTTTCAAATGTTATTAATTTTGTGCCCAAAAACTTGCAGCAGTCTTCTAAATTACAACTAAAGAAATTAGACCAATTTTTAATGTTAAATATGGGGCAACATACTCCTTTTTTTCCCCCAGTTTGAGAATGATCATATTAGAATAAGAAATCTAGAATTTGGAGCCAAAATGAGCTCTGACAAAAAATGAATCTACCACCTCTGTCTCTGGAGGATCAAAAATGTGCAGTTATATTATTTATCTACAGAACTTCTGTTATTATGAATATTTTCTTATTTAAAAAAATCCTGAATAGCTAACACTGCAAAAATAGAAATAATTGCAAGGAGATTTTACTATAAATAACGGTATCACTATCTGTATCTTGCAAAACCTCATCCAGTGAAAGGTTACTAATGTGAATATTCCTATTTCAGTATAATTAAACTTATTCCTATGATTAGGCACTCCCTGCAGAATTGGAGCTGAAGTCTTGATCCTGAATATTCCTGAAGACAATGATGCTCCGCATGAATGCAGCAGGCTATCTGTAGGCTGCCAAGGAACTGCAGGACTGGAATCTAAATCTGGATAATTAATCCATCATTCTTTGTACTTGAGATTTTGAGTTTAGTCAGTTACTGCATACTGAAAAACCCTCACAGTTCAATATTTATAGTGTGTTAATGTAGTGAGAATAACTTGTAAATGAAGAAAGAAATGGTTGAAAAGATAATCTCAAAACCATCCCTAAACTTAAGGAAATAATGGATGAGACCAAAAAAAAAACCCTTTTGTGTATGTACACTGAGCGAAATAAATGAAGAAAAAATGTTCTTGTTAACTTTGAGTCAATATTTGTTACTGCAACATATTTCATATAGGAAAGGAAACTTTTAAGAACAATCTATGTGCATATACATACAATTGTTGTTTTAAGACTCAAAGAGCAATGTAGGTAATTTATTTTTGTCACTGCATAAAAAAAGCAACTTCAAATTTTATTTCTCACCCAATATCCCTAGCATAAAATGTTTGACAGCATTCTTAAAAGCTGATGCAGAATGAGGCTGAACACATTCAGCTGATTTCAGGCTTAAATTTAAATGTAGAAAAAAATAGATTGATATTGGGAAATTTTATCTTTGAAAGAAGAATTTTTCAACATTTACCATTTTAAAAGTATGAATCTCTTTCAAAGTTCTTAATATTGGACAGGGGAAACAGACTTTGCTAAGGATGAAGGGAAAACAATATACAAACACATCAGGTAAAATTATAAGAAGGCCATATCAACATATAAAGCATCTGAAAGATCACTATTCCACTATTTCTGAGAAAGCATTCAAAGCCACACTGTGTTTTAAGTGTCAATGTCAAGAACAAAAAAGCTGCTTCAAAAAATGAATGCATAAAACAGGAACTATGGAAAAGAAAATGGCCTCATTTTTCCCAATGGCATTACTCTTAAGTGATTTAAAATGTCTTGAATGTTCTGAATTGTTGTCGTATTTTAGTCAAGATTGCAAAAAATAATTACCTACGAGAATAGACTAGGGAGATGCATGTGGCCTGGGAGAAATATGCCTTAATGCTACTCTGCTCTCGTGAGACCTCACCTGGAGCATTGTGTGCGGTTCCGGTGTCCTCAACATAAAACGGACATGGAACTGTGGGAACAAATCCAGAGGAGGGCCACGAGGATGATCAGGGGACTGGAGCACCTCCCGTATGAAGACAGGCTGAGAAACTTGGGGCTGTTCAGCCTGGAGAAGAGAAGGCTGCGTGGGGACCTCATAGCAGCCTTCCAGTATCTGAAGGGAGCCCATAGGGATGCTGGGGAGGGACTCTTCGTCAGGGACTGTAGTGACAGGAAAAGGGGTAACGGGTTCAAACTGAAACAGGGGAAGTTTAGATTGGATATAAGGAGGAAATTCATTCCTGTTAGGGTGGTGAGGCACTGGAATGGTTTGCCCATGGAAGCTGTGAATGCTCCATCCCTGGCGGTGTTCAAGGCCAGGTTGGACAGAGCCTTGGGTGGCATGGTTTAATGTGAGGTGTCCCTGCCCATAGGAGGGGGGCTGGAACTAGATGATCTTAAGGTCCTTTCCAGCCCTAACTATTCTATGATTCTATGATTCTGTATTTAAGCAGATTACAATATGTGACAGTAGGTAAGTAGTGCTGAAAGTACTTCATAATTTTCTGTGTAACAAATGCAATCTGAAAATAGGTCAGGTGAGGAAGAGATTCAGAGCAGCCCTGTGAAGAAGGAATTCAGGTGCTGGCCAATGAGAAACTGAACATGAGCCGGCTTCAGTGTGCACTCGCAGCCCAGAAACCAATTGTACCCTGGGAGTGTGACCAGCAGGTTGAAGGAGGTGATCCTGCTCCTCTACTCTGCTCTTGTGAGACCTCACTTGCATTACTGTATGCAGTTCAGGTGTCCTCAACATAAGAAGGACATAGAGCTGTTGGAGCAAGTTTGAAGGAGGGTCACCAGGATGATCAGGGGACTGAAGCACCTCCCATATGCAGACAGGCTGAGAAAGTTGGGGCTGTTCAGCCTGGAGAAGAGAAGGCTGTGTGTAGACCTCATAGCAGCTTTCCAAAATCTGAAGGGGACCTATAAAGATGCTGGAGAGGGATTCTTCATCAGAGACAGCAGCAATAGATCAAGGGGTAATGGGTAACAGGTGAAGTTCATGTTAGATATAAGGAGGAAGTTCTTTACTGTGAGGGTGGTGAGGCACTGAACAGGCTGCCCAAAGAAGTGGTAAATGCTCCATCCCTAGCAGTGTTCATGGTTAAGTATAACTATATCCCCTCCATCCCAACATATTATTTACATTTTCTATGAAGTGTTTAAATAATGGTATTGCATAAAACAGACGCCAGGAAAGGCTCTATTCCTTTGATTTGTGGTACCCCTGCTAAATAGGAAGTCTGTTATAAAAAAAAAAAAAAACAAAAAATACCGGCATTTCCATAATCTTTTATTAGTCACAACTTGTTAATTTCACTCATGAGCTAATACTTTAAACTAAGGTAGCTTACAGAATTCAGAGACTGAGTAATAATTCAAACACTGTTGGACACAACTTGTAGCTATTATCTTCCACTCTTTCTCACCCCTATTTTCAGTAGGATGATTTTTTATTCTTCTTTAGTCTTAAGACTTTTCTCAGTAGGCAGCCCCCTAAGGCATGCTAGAAACCTATTAATACACATCTTATACCAATAAAACTCCAGTTCTGTATTTTGAATATTCATTTTCTGTCATGCATAGTGAAAGTCCTAATTGACTTAGTAAAGCTCTGTGAGAAAATTATGAACCAACCCAAATAATTTCTCACTACAAGCTTGATGTAAACCTTTAAAATTCTATTCATCACAACTAACAAGCACACTACCCATGAACAGAATACACATTTTGTCAGAATACATACTTTCAAAATAACATACTATAACAACCACTCTAAGTCAGATGATGCACATTACAGTTTATTTTCATGAACATGGAGCACCCAGAGCAACAAAAGAATTCAAACCAGCCTCTGGAAACTCAGAGTGCCTGCAAAACAGGCTCCTAAGCCTAGGAAGGCCACCCTCCCTTATTAAGGTAGATGAAAATACACTGCATGAAAACAGATGCTATCTCAGTCATGTTAATACAAGAAAGGAAAACAATTCAGCTGGGATATTTTGCTTCATAATTTGCCCCTCCTCTGTGCTTTGCAAATTCTGTTTCCACCATATTTTCCCCTGAGACTGCATCTTAAAATGAATGCAACTAACGTTTGAGCTTGTATCTATTTCCTTACACTGGAAGTTTCTTGACTGAGGATGGCATGCAAAGAACATGCAATAATGGTAGCTTTGCTAATTGTTTCGATTTGCCCTTGCTAGTTATTGCAACAATGTGGGCTTTTCAGAGATGAGCAAATAGTAATAGTAGTAGTAGTAATAATAATAATAACTATCATCATAATTCTGCGTCTTAGAACTTCTTTTAACTCATGTCCTACAGTCCTATGTTGAAGCAGTTCAACATGCAAGGAGATTTTCTCACATGCAGTACAATACAGCAAATAAGAAAGTGGGAAACAGAAAAATTTGGTGCAGAAGCATAATAAAGGCAGAAGCAAATGATTCATTTCTTCAAAGAAAGAGACTTGTGCATAGCTTTCCATCAATACAGACAGAGAAAGAGGGTAAGCATACTTTTAGATTACATTTAGCCAATTCCTCATGAAAGGGTCAGATGCAAATGGCTCAATAAGCTCTGCTAACATGGCCTGAGAGCCATTCCAGACTGTTAAAAGACCACTTTATCAGGCTTACTGCCAAACTGCCTTAGAGCAGGGTGCTAGGAAAGGCAAGGACAACAACAGGAACAGGAAGGGTGACGTGACAAAACTAGCTTGCCTGAAAGTGCTGTGATGAGGTGGTGCAGATGTATATGTATCAAACTATCTGATCGAGTAGAGCGAAGTGACTTGAAAAAAATGTAGGTGCCTCTCCACATTCAGACTTCCTAAGAGTTGACAAGATACTACATATAATTCTTTTAACCTGTCTGCTTTATAGGTCCATGCAACAATATGATGACCAAGATTAGGACAGTAGACTACATAACCCTGAAAAGCTACTGACACCAAGCAAAAACCTAAACCTATCCACGGTCTGCATAATGTTAAAATGCATAATGATAAGGAACAGAAATGTAATTTATTATGTACAAAAACATTAAGCTAAGAAAAAAATACTTATTATCCTTTTATATTTTCTTACTTTTGAAGTGATTTATTTTTTAATTTAAAAAAGTGTGACAGCATGGACCCAATCGCTCATCTATAAACATCTGTAGAGAAAACATATATGCAAAAAAGCAATACTTAAATTTGTAGTAGATCTGCATGAGAAACAGTATTCTGTCCCAGGAGAATGAGATCATTTTCTTTGTGGTGGAAATAAAGAAATAAAAATATCCTAAAGCACTGTAAGACTATTTTTATACTTTTACAGTATTTTTGTATACTTAGTAAATATTTACATAATTTCTAGCAAAATCATTTATACACAGATTATTGACATTATGTCAGCTACTTTCTAAACTTTAAATACAATCTAACAGGGGGATACAAAATAGTCAGCATTTTTCCAAAAATCTGTTTGGTGAGTCAACATTTTCTAACAGAAAAATTCTTCATCAGAGTCGCATGATGTCAACTGTAATTTGCAAAACAACTGAACTTTTACTACTTAGTACTATAAGCTCAATAGCATCAATACAGCGTTGAAACTAAGAAACTAAATTCTAATACCTCATTCATCAGTGCAAAGAATCAAATCCCCACTTCTGTAATCCCCTTAAGATGAAAATTCATACAGGTCTTTCCTGAGTGAAGAATTTGGCGTATAGAATTCATTTCTGCTGATGATGTGCGCAAGGGAAAAAACACAGACTCCTATCAGTCCTCAGCTGGAATTTATAGCACTGGTGTTCAGGAAAATTATATTTCCTCTTGTAAATTGAGTAAGTTATACTTGAAGTCATGGAGAAGCAGAAACAACGCACTGCATGAAGCCAATTTCACAAACATTTTTCAGAAAGATACTCTGTCCATACCATTATGAATTCATTGCAGTCCTTCATAATTGAGGCAGAAGACAAAGGAAAAACTAACTTTCAGGCTTATTTCCAACATTGTTAAAAACTGTTTTATAGCTGAACATTTCTGAGAGTTGGAGATTTTTGTTAAGGAAGATTTTAGTAGCTCTTACAAGCTGTTAATGAAATACGCAAACAGAACCCTGTGAATTCTAAAACTGTGCAGTCACTTAAATTAACTTGTATTAAAATCCTCAAAGCAAGTGCTTAACTGCTTTCAATGGGCGACTACTTTGGCTGTTGTATCAGATGCATGAGAAAGATTTGCCACAAAGAAATTTGAAAGATCATTTCTTCTCCCATCAAAACATAAATCTAAAAAGCACATGGAGAACTGTTCCTTGTAGCTACTCAGAATTTTTTTTACTGTCTTACATACTTTGACTTTTTGACTAATTCCCTCATTCACCTCTGAATATCTTTGCCATTTCCTATTTTGTTTTTTTCCATTGACTTCTTCTTTTCTATGTTAACCTTGTGACTTTGATACCTCAAGACATCTTCCAGTATGTAGAAATGGATAGTAACTATAAATACATATGTTTGATAGAATGGAAGATGTTCATATGCAGGAGTCTTTAATTTTTAAATCACTTAATATTTTCATTAAGATATGTTTAATTAGATTAGCTCTATGCATATTTTAACACATTTTCAAAACATTCTCAATAGCTGTTATTATTATAGTAGCAAACAGACTTCTATTATGCCTAAATTCAGATTAAGTTACTGAAAATGAAATTGCCAGATTTTGTGGGCACTGTGAGCTGCCCAACAGATATTATAAGCACTGTGAAGTACCTGGCAGACATTACAGAGCTGGTGGAAGGCTCAGCAAATATAACCACTGTGAAGCTCTCTACAGATACTAAAAGCAGTGTCAACCTATTGGCAGTCCTTACAAACCTTGTCAAGTGCTCTGTGGATATTATAAATATCAGCTGAGAACTAGATGGGAATTATAAATTCTGTATCAGAGTGTGGCAAGGATTCCTAATAGGAATTAAGGTATGAAAATCTGAGAAATTGCTTTCAT
This sequence comes from Lathamus discolor, assembly GCF_037157495.1. Lineage (NCBI taxonomy): Eukaryota > Metazoa > Chordata > Aves > Psittaciformes > Psittacidae > Lathamus > Lathamus discolor. Next base: position 135,878,946 of record NC_088886.1, read on the forward strand.
TTACTTTGTAAATTTCACAGGCACACATTCGTTGCAAACCTGGGAATACCAATCCTCAATCAATTCTTCTGATCATTCCAGAATTTTCAAAGGACTTTTCCTGCTGGGAAATGGATCTCTATGAAGATGTCCCTGCTGGGTCTCGATAAATAGACAGCTTGGTATTTGAGAAGTATTGCAGATTTTCAAATGTTCTGTAATATAGGCTACTGGAAACTTCTCTGCCTTTTTCTTACAAGCACCCATCACTTATTTGCCTCCAGGCAGGTATCTGTGTTTCCTTAACAATTCAGCTGATGGACCTTCTGTAACTGATATTCACATCCCTTCACATCTCTCCCAACTTGTAAACATCTGCATTAGCTGTTAAACCCATTTATTTTGTTATTACTCCCATCAGCTGTAATGTCCCTTCTGCTACAAATGTGTTAGCAACAGCATCATTCCTCTTGTGGTTATTAGGATAAAAGCATTTTCTTTCCTTTTGTTTGCATGAGGCATTAGCAAAATCACCATCCCAGCAATTTCCCACCATTCAAGAAAGTCAAAGGTTCAAAGATTTTGTGATTAATCAAGTATGTGTGAAATTATACTTCTGAGTACGGAACCTAACAGCATCATCTTAGACAAGGTTTTTTCTCTGCAGTATGTGATACTTTCAAAATCTCTGTTTTAGTCTGCTCTTTGCTAGACAGTGCTCAGTGTGAGATGAGTTTTTTTTACTCATTTATACTTTTTTTGTTTCCTTCCTCACACCATATCCATCATGTTCCAACCCTAACTATTCTATGATTCTATATTTGCTGTGGTGGAAAATCTTTTCCAAAAATCAGTTTACTTACAGGTCTTCAAATACAAAATTCACCTAACTGAAGCTCACTGTAGGAATTCTGTTTATCCCCAAGACACAGTGCTATAATGTATAGTTAAAGGTTTATAAAATTGAAAAATACAAGAATGAAATCTGACATTTATGTCATGCTGTCAGAGTTATAACTTGAAAGGAACATTCTATAAATCACTGCAGGAATCCTCAGTTCATTCTATATACAATGTAGAGCTATCATCATGGTTAACGCTTTAAATCCTAATTACATGTTACCTAACATATACACAGGAAAGTGTTGGGTTTGCAATATATATACATATATAATTTTATATGAAATAAGAAACTTGTATTTTTTTCACAGAATCACAGAATCCCAAGGGTTGGAAGGGACCTCAAAAGATCATCTAGTCCAACCCCCCTGCAAGAGCAGGGTAACCTACAGTACTCCATTCTCTTTCAGCCTTAGTTGTATCTTCTGTGCCATATACCTGCATTTCTTGTGCCTAAAAGCAATTCAGATTTATTACTCTTTTTGGCTGTTTGGTTTTTTGTGGGGTATTTTTTTTTTTTTGCATAATTTCTGGTTTTTAATATTTTCGCTGGATTCTACTTCAGTTTGTAAAGTTAAATGAGAGTACAGCTCACCACATATCAGCTGGTTTTCCTTCAGGTTATGAAATGACAGTCCTTGTAAAGCACTGGGGTATGCACAAACTGTTTCCTCTGCTATTCGAACTGAAGCATTTCTGGCCCATTGCAGGACCCATTTTAGATTACAGTCACAAATGAGTGAATCAGTGTTAAAGTGTCTAGAAAGGCAAAGAAAGATCACAGTTAGTACACATTAGCAGTTTCCATAAACATATTTTCTTCTGTTAGATTTCAATTATTTAACTCCAAAGAGAACTAATTCTAGGTAGATACATAACTGTGGATCTACAATTGTAGATGTATGATTGTAAAGATGTCCCAAGACAACTAATTCACATTCTCCCACTGTTAATGACTTCCAAGACATTACGTCAAAATTCTGGTTTTGATTACAGAACAGCATGACTGACTACTGAATTAAATTTGAGTATGTGCTACTGTAGAAAGTCATACTGTAACTCACTTCCACTTACACTTTCAAGTTAGTGTGAGGTGTCCCTGCCCATGGCAGGGGGGTTGGAACTAGATGATACTGAAGTCCTTTCCAACCCTAACTATTCTATGATTCTATGATCTACCTAAGTAAGGACTACCTTAAGTAAGTAAGATCTACCTTTAGATCTCAGAGAGGTACATTTATGATAAATAACTGAAAATTGTTATTATAATTACAGGAAAAATATTTAATGTGAGTGTTTTAGTGTATTTATACATTATATGTTGCATGTATAGTTTATATGATGTAATGCATGAAAACATTGAGAGATGTAAGATCATAAAGGACAAAAAAACCATGGATACTAGTCAGGATGGCTAGACTGGGCTAGTCATGAATGGAGTCAAGGTGTCAGCACTATCCATTCCATCAGGACAGATAGAGGATGGCAGCTCATCAATAGAGAGCCAGACACTGGTAACAGATCACTGCATATTTTACATTTAGAACACATTTCTAGAAACTATCCTGTCTGAACTCATATTCAACTCTGCTGTGTTTATTCTCATGTCTTTCTTCAATATTACAGATTTCTGAATGATACTTACAGTGCTTTCAGAGCCAGCAGCTCAGAAAAAAGTCCATTCATGAGACTTGAAAAAATATTCCCTGACAAGTTCCTAGAAAAAACGCAATTTAGAGTCAGTTATAACAAATACAAGAAAACAAAGTTGTTAGGGTAGAATTTTCACAGTGCTAATTAAGAAACTGTTTTCTTGACAACAGAAAAAAACATATTTAAATTTATACATTGCTTTTTTCATAAATAACAGCAATATTCAAATCACATAACACCCTTTAACTTTGTTTTCATAGCAGGTAAACATACAATTCACTTGGTCTAATAAACGGGAATATTTCTACATATTTAATAGAATAGAATTCTGGAAGAAAATACTCTAGAATTTAAGTGACAATATTCATTAAATGGTTAGTCAGTGAGACCTATGTTGTATTTTTATAGTAGATGTAGAATGTCACTTCAAGAAAAAGGACTAAAACCAGTGTCGTAATTTAGTAATTATCAGAAGAATTCAAGCAATTCCTTAAAACAGTAATGAGTTATCAAAGTAACTACACAAATAGTTTCATTACGAAGGACTTTCAACAAACTGATTTTTCCTATCCATCCTTAAATTAAGGACATTTCCATTTTAACTACTGTTTTCTATTTCTTGTCTTGATGGCTGAATGGATTAGGCTGAATGCTTGCAAACAGATGTAATTCAAATTTGCCTAGTTTAACTGCATTGCGCTGCCGGTGCCTTAATAGTATAAAAGGGAAATGGTTAATATCAAGTAATACTGTCTTTTTCTACACCAGTAAACTGAAAAATTAGTGCAGTATCCAAGATTTATATTTCACAGCATATGAATTACCTACTTTTGAAATGCATATATGTGTTGCTTTCTATGCAGAGCCTGAAGCCTACATGTCTGAATTCAAGGATGGCTACAAAATTTCAAGCTATCAGTGAAACTGTAGATCTCTTCACTGGAAATTTGTTGTTACATACAGAAAAAAAGTAAAGACTGGCAAAGAAAATGGTTTTGTTATTTTTTCATTAAAAAGTATGATTTTATAATTATTGATTTTACTTCTGTCTACAAAGTAAATAAGGTATACTAAACTGAAGACCAGGAGCAGTGTTCCACCAGTGAGAAATCTGCAAAAATATGAACCAGCTCCATAAAGTAAGGAAGAATAAAAGCCTCAAGAATCATGCTTCCTACAGAAACCTATACAGAAACATATGCATTAATGAATTCAAGAAAGAAGATAAAATATTGCTAATTTATAAATTAAGAAAGTTATGAAGCATTCTTGAAACAATAACTAATCTCCTTTTTGCACACAATCTATTTCTCACTACTGAACTAATCATTAAAAGAACCCTGAACTTTGAACACTTCAAATTTGCATAGTAATTTAAAGAAAAATTCTACTAATACAGAAAATAAACTGGTTCAGCAACATTAAGTGAAATTGTTTCTCATTATATTCAGTGACAATGAGATGTGTGGATATAATGGAACTCATTGTTAAGATTTTGTTCAGCAGTGCACCTTTAATACAATTGCGATGCAAAGCTCCTGGAAATGGAAGCACTTTTGAGTATCTATCTCTTCAAGTGTGGGTATATCTAAAGGTGGAAATGAATGTTTGCTTGTAGCTGCCTATACCTTTAATATTTTGAATTTATCAACAGGAACTAAAAATACTGAGCATTTCATAAAGACTCAGTTACTTCCTTAAAATTAAATGGATCTACTCATGTGCTTATCGAACATAAGCCCTGACGAGGCATATCCTCAAGCAGCTCAGTGAACTGGGACATTAAATGGACTAAATCAGAAACTGATAACCCTGACATTTACACTGAAGGAAATCAGAAGTGGTTCCACTAATATGTAAGAAGTCACAGTAGTATAAACTTACCGACAGAGGACAATCATGCCGAACTGAGGGATGGGGAAAGCAATTTGTCTAGCCTTTGCATGGATGGCACCCAGAAGTAAGAAATACAGGGGGTTTCTTTTCTCTGCCTTACCCTACTGCAGTATGACTACATTTCTAATCAGATACAAATCCCAGCTTTTCCCTCAAATAGCTAGCCAGGCTCCATACAACAAAACAAACAGAATACCAAGCCTGAATTCTGTAATTCCACATGGACCAAAGGAATGCTTTACGCCTGGTCAATATTTTAAGAAAAGGGAAGAACGGTAAGTCGTTTCCATGGCTAATATGGCAGGGTCACAGCAGATGTATGGGAGCTATGCACCTGAGCCAGTGTCCATTCTGTCTACCAAACCAATGCACTTCCCATAGGTCCTGCCAAATCCACCAAGGTATCTAGTGAGAACTCACCTACACTGTGCTAACCTAAAAATTGCTGACTCATGTTCCATTTACAGACTTTTGGTTTCTTTTCATTGGGACAGTGAAGTACAGAACCATTTTCTTCAGTGGTTTTGCCAAGTGCTGTGAGAATTGAGTTAATGACAGTTAAAAAAAAAAAAAAGCCAGCAAGACAATTTTCCATATTCTTTCATATTCTTCTAGAAGTGACCTGGTTTGAAGTTTCCATATTACTAGTAATAATTAGCAAACTAAGATCATGTTCATAGGGCTGTGTAAGTCATAAAGCAATACATTTCTATGCCCAAGAAATACATAATTACAATATCTAGATCTCAAACAAAAAAAAACCCTTGTTTTTTAACAAAACTTTGAGAAATCTTTTCAGATCATCCCAATAACACAGGCATTTCTGAGCTAGGTATCTGCAATACCCTGTAAATGCCTGGATTTGTCAGTTCAGATAACATATTTTAAAATATAGAATAATAGAATAGTTGGGGTTGGAAAAGACCTTAAGATCATCTAGTTCCAGCCCCCATGCCATGGGCAGGGACACCTCACATTAAACCATGTCACCCAAGGCTTCGTCCAACCTGGCCTTGAACACTGCCAGGGACGGAGCATTCACAACCTCCCTGGGCAACCCATTCCAGTGCCTCACCACCCTAACAGGAAAGAATTTCTTCCTTATATCCAACCTAAACTTCCCTTGTTTAAGTTTGAACCTGTTACCCCTTGTCCTGTCACTACAGTCCCTGACGAAGAGTCCCTCCCCAGCATCCCTATAGGCCCCCTTTCAGATACTGGAAGGCTGCTATGAGGTCCCTACGCAGCCTTCTCCTCTCCAGGCTGAACAACCCCAACTTCCTCAGTCTGTCTTCATACGGGAGGTGCTCCAGTCCCCTGATCATCCTGATCATCTGGACTTGTTCCCACATTTCCATGTCCTTTTTATGTTGAGGACACCAGAACTGCACACAATACTCCGGGTGAGGTCTCACAAGAGCAGAGTAGAGGGACAGGATCACCTCCTTCGACCTCCTGGTCACGCTCCTTTTGAGGCAGCCCAGGATACAGTTGGCTTTCTGGGCTGCAAGCATATGCTGCTGGCTCTTGTTCATTTTCTCATCGACCAACACCCTCAAGTCCTTCTCCACAGGGCCGCTCTGAACCTGTTCTCTGCCCAACCTGTAGCTATGCCTGGGATTGCTCCAGTCCAAATGCATAATATTGTGAAATTACACTGTTTCAGGCATCCTAAAAGCCCACACTAGCTTGATTTTAAGAGGACATTTGTTCTAAAAACATGTGTTTCATGTAGTTTGCAAACATTTCAAACATATATTAATGCACTCCAAAGCTGATAGCACTTACAAAACCATTACCTTAATCCACTAGCAGAATCATTTGCTTTCTCTTTTCTCAGAGGTAAAATGGTTTAGTCTTACATACAAGGTCCTACACATTTTTTTCATATACCAAATACTCTTGTGCTTTTACAGAAATTAATAAAACACTTTTGCCAAAAGCTTTAATATAAATGACAAACGCTGTAAAACAGTCAAAGGGAGTTATGCACCTCAAAGGGCCATTCTGAGGCAAAATAGGTAGAAGCTGGAGTATATGAATATGAAGAATGCTTCACTCTTATAAGCAGTATTAAACAGCAAAAGCTGAATGCAAGGGTGATAGATTGATCTGCGCAAAAAGACCAGGATAGGAAGCATAAAAAATGACAACAGAAATACAAAGGGCAGGTTAAGGCGCATTTTTATTTTTTTTTATATTGCTGAAATGGGATCTGTTTGATTCACTATGTTACTGGTTTTGTGCTTTATTTGTGGCACCATACAAAGTGATTAGCTGCTTCAGTCGCAGTGAGAAAGTCACACAAGAATTTATGGTATAGTAATATCATAAAGGTAACTGCTGCTGCTGCTTCAGAGAAGGAATGAAGAATAAATCAGATATACTTTAATCAAACAATTGGAAATAAAGAAATTCTGTTTCAAACTTCCAGAAGGAAGATCCAGCAGTAGCTACTTGTTGAAACAGATTTAAGGGTGCAACATTTCAGAACCTGAAGAACTCTCTTATGCTCCACCCCTGGCTGTGTTCAAGCCCAGGATGGACAGAACCTTGGGTGACATGGTCTAGCGTGTGGTGTCCCTGCCCATGGCAGGCGGGTTGGAAACAGATGATCTTAAGATCCTTTCCAAGCCTAATTATTCTATGATTCCATGAGTCGATGGTGGACAAAAGAAATGAAATCTATCAGTACAGTGGCATCATCCCAGTATTTCACAGCTCTTGATATTTCGATTAAACAGAATTAATGGGGATGGCAGCTCCATTACCTAGCAAAAATATGTTTGCATACATAATTCTAGAACAAAGCACTCAAACATGCCCACTGAGGGGCCAAAGGAGATTTGGAAGATTTGTTGCATTTAATTATGTCACTCCTAGTTAGAATACATGCACCTCATCACAGCATAAACACAGCCAAAGGGTAATATATAAGCCAAAAAAGTTAAGCTAATATCTTAGAAGACATAATAAATCTTCTCTTATACTGTCTGAGGCACTGTCAGCTGCATCTCTCATGATGTGAAAGCATTTTGGAATAATTTTCCAGAGTACAATTCATCAAATCCAAGAAGGTGCAAAAATTAGATCAGTCTCAAGGAACATAATCACAACTCACTGGCTGCAGTTAATTTCAGGAGCTGTGTGAAATTTTAGATTTCATTAGTAAGTGGAAATTCAATTCCTGTTCACTGAAATACCCATCCTGACTTCAACCAGAGAAAAAGTCTTCTTTTCTACATTATCAAGAAGCTTACAATTTTTATGGTTTCTGTATGTGTGCATGCTTTCAAAACAATACTAGATGATACTACTAATTAATCTCAAGAATTTCTAAAATAGAATGAACAAACCCACCAAGCCCTCTGAAGAGTGTTTGTATTATCCCTGAAAGCTCAGGCTATTCTCATCCTTCATTTTAGCAATGTACGAAGTATTGAAACATACCTTTACTGTAGTTTAGATATATGCATTACATCATTTGGTTGAATATCCTATTTTGGTTTGGGCCTAGAGCTGATTTTTCAGCCCTAATTATGGGGTTTTTTTAACTGAATTAGATTTACAGGATTGAGTGAAATACACTGTGTTATTTTCACCTGGTATTCGTGCTTGTAAACAATATAAGAAAATCTCATCTCTGTACTTCACAGAAGGTGCATGTGAAGATTTATGTCCTTTGCTCCTTCCAGTGGACTCACGGCTCTCCCTACTGGTTTTGGTAACAGCCTGCAAAGATCGTTCTGTAATTTACCTCTGCTAACATAACACAGGAGAGCTTTAATTATCACAATCAAGAGCTGCATGAGTCAATGTATATGCATATATCTTTATATGGCTCCTTCAGTAATCTAAGGCACATTTGATGGCTCTGAAACCAGTTTCGTGTTTAAGAACTTGTTATCTTTTCCCTAGTACAATTACATGCACTGATGTTACACTAAGTAAATGCTTCTTCATAACCTTTTCAGAGAACAGCTTTCTCATAGTCCTGAAGTGACAACACAATTCACGGGCATCAGTAGCAACAGAAAAATGTCTTACTGTATTTTAAACATGTCTAAAAAGTCTGATTCTGGGAACTCTGCATGAACTTCCAAGGGGGAAAAAAGCTACGAAGTCTTAGAAAAGTACCAGGTGGCATCAGCTTGCAGTCAATGAACAATCACCAGTTTTTACACCAGAGGCAAATCGAAATCCCTGCTCACATAATTACTACCAGCATTATGTTATTATATGAGATTTCTGAGACTGAGGAACAAATGACACTATGACCAGTAGGAAACTGTTTCTCTTGATTGAGATTGTAGTTGTATTTCTTCTCAAAATAATCACTGACCAACAACAGCAATGGTACTCTTGACTGGTTTGGCAAGGAGGACAGTCCCTACAAAAGAGAAAGTCATAACTTTTGACATAGCAATCATGAACTGATTTGCTTTGGATAAAAGGGGAATTTAGACTTATCTATTACTGTGCCTCTGATTTTCAAAGGTCAGACTTTTGGAGGGGAAAAAAAAAAAGTAACTAGTGAAGAACTACAAAAGTGCATGAACTGGAATGCAGAATGGCCCCATTTGTGCAGTCAGTGGTAGAAAGGCAATTTAAAACCCATACAGGAAAAATGTGAGATAGACTAAATGGATCAATAACCAAATCTTGTAGCTTGAAAAATTAATTCAAGTTTTAAAAAGATCAAAGGAATACAGAGACTATAATGAACAGGAAAAGGTTAGCAAAAAGACAGAATGTATGGAGGGAAGATAAGAAATGTCAAAATTTAAGTTGGAAAATACACTAAAACTTGGTGCAAAAGGCACTTTAACAATATTACTGTATTATCAGTAAGAAATTGTTGCGTTTCCTTACCATCACAAGACTGAAATTCTGTATTTAACTTCTAACTAGCCTTTACACTGGAGTCTGGAAGATTTACGAATGCAGTTTTTAGACATATTTTCCTGAGCATCTAGAAGTACCTTCCATTAAATGAGGTGATTTCTCCATTTTGAATTAAACATACCCCCTATGGTAATCTAGCTATATAGTCACAGCCATGTTCACTGTGCACAACAAAAGGAGACCCATCAACCCTCAATAGGTAACTTGGGCTTGCCCAAATTGGCCAAGTATCTGAGATGAGTAAAAAGAGGGGCAGTATGCAGCTGTTCAGCAACATGCTATCAAAGCTCCTCCCATCATCCGTTCTCACTTGTTTTCATCAGAGAAGATTTGGCATAGTTACTCTCATTAATGTGATCAGTAAGCATGCCAGATTTCAGCCTTTTACCTGGTGTCATCTTGACCTCATGGCAGATCTTTCTAGAAAGATTTCCCTGTTTTTCCAAGGAAATGCCAGAACTGGCTGGAGAAGAAGAAAATAAAGTGTGAGACTTGTAACACACTATGATGCAGTATAGGAATTTACTTCCCATTCAGGAATAAAGACAAATGTGAAAGAAGACAGGGAGTCCTCCTGGGTCTGGCCAAATGTCCATTTAAACCAGGCCCCTTCTTATGAATTATCCCTTTCCCAATCAGGAAAGTCACAGCCAACTAACTCCTAATACTTGTCTATGCTGTACCACACCTTTGGCCACTCCTTGTCCTTCTCTGAGCCTTTTCTGGTTTTAGTCATCTTTTTGGTCAAGAATGCATGTTCTTTGTTTTTTTCCCCATAGTACAATGGATGTTCTCCAATCTGTTCTCTCTTCCTTTAATAATAACCCCGAATTATTTTTTTAAATGATACTGAGCAGATGTTTTTATGGCATTATCTACTATCATCTCAGAACATCTTTCCTGCCTTTTAATGGCTAGCTCAGAACAGATTTGCTTTTTTCCCCCCTTGCATCATTTAATATTTATCTACATTAAATTTCATCTGCCATTTTACTGCCTAGTCTTGGAGTCCTGAATGTTACTTCTGTCCTTCTTCAAAATCAACCACTGCCTCTAATTCTCTGGTTAACCTAGTATCTACTAGCAAACTTTGTCATCACACATTTCATCTCTTCTTCCAGGTTATCTGATTCTCCCTACCTACTATCATAATCTCATATTTTCTGAGTGCTCCTTCTAGAATAGCCTGATAATCTATTTAAAATATCGAGTCATCACAATCAAAGGCTCAGGAGATGGCTGGGGGTTTTTTTAGTACAAATCCTGTAATTTTCTTAGAATGAGGGTTTAATGCCAGCTGTACTCAGATAAGCAATATGACAGTTTGGATTCCTCTTGTTTAAGACAAAAGTGGTATTATACTCACAGTTTGTGAAGACTGTTAAGTCCAACAAACATTTCTGGTGTTAGGCAACCAATTCTGTTATTTGAAAGATCCCTGGAAAAAAAAACCAAACCCCATTAAACATTAGGGCTTATTCATAAACACACCTACGTAATCACGTACAGCCTCTTTATTTTTAACAGACTAGGAGTTAGAGACAAATGAGAAATAAAAGTGACTGAGTTAAATAGATTTAGCAACTTTCATATTAACATTATTGACCAATATTTCACAATTAAACACCATACTACAACTTATACTAATTGCATTAAAATGTGATTTTTACATGAGTAGCAAATAAAAAGCAGAAATTATTTGCAATATAAAGAATTTCCTTTCTCAAAGTTATTAGCACCTGTTTACTTATGAAAATACTATGCATTTTGTGGCATGCAATACTCAGCCAAAACTGACCTATTTTTAATGTGCAGTATTATCACATCTCATTGATAGCATCCGTTCTTGGTGAAGAAATCACAGAAACCAGAGGGCAAATATTTTTAGAGCTAGTAAGGTCAGTCTTGATAAGCACTTGGCAAGCTCTTTTAAGAGCAATATAGTGGCTGTGTCAGAACAGAAACAGTACTAGGCATTATGATCCATAACTCTTGTCTGCAGAAAAGTAAATGAATGTTTTCTGAACAAGTCATACATACAACATAATGTACAGGATACTTACAAGAAGGAGACAAAAATATGTATGAACAATTATGTTGTGATAACAACATAAATACTGCCTCTTGGTGCATTCTAAACTAGTGTCTAATTTTTACATATTTGGTTTTCTACCCTGACTCAAATTTTCCTTCTTATCAAGTATGTGTTTTTATAAATAACTGCAGTAATGTAAGAATCTTAAGTGATTATGCATCCATTAAAATGTTAAAATTGATCTGAATATATTTTCCTTCTAGAGTGAATGGTCTTCCAATTCCTTTGTTACATTGTGCATATTCCCTATTTTTCTATTGTTACAGGAGAACACTAAAATAATCAAAACAGGACAATAAAGGTTGTAGTTTGACAAATCCAGTTATTGCTTTCATAGAGATATATCCAATCAAATAGAATGTGAAGGCAACTTCTTTAGAATTCACTACAAAGACTTCTTCTATCAGGCAAAGAATATATTAGAATGAAAATGTTTCTTAAATGCTTATCAGGGATATTAAGTGAGAAACTAAAGTAGAGAACAACACAGCACAATAATTACATATTAAGCATTATTCTTTAAGTTCTCCTAAAGAAAGCTACATTAAAAAAAATCTAAAAATACAATTTTAAGACATATAAACATAGATACATATACCTATATGTATATCTATATATCTTTCTATTAGAAGAGGTAAATAGTAAACAAGGACCTACCCAGAATTCTTGTTTGGGTAATGCTTTACTTCTGCCTAAGCAAAGTCTGAGCACATATGAAAGAAATTTGTCACTATGCAAGACATAACTTGGGTAGCAAAAGTAAATTTAATCTGAACTAATCAAAACAGGTGCATATTTCTGTAAGCGCAGCACACAGAAAAATGGTATTTTTATCAAAGTGAAAGGCTAAACACCCATTTCTCAAAGATTATTTCAATGAGTGTTATTTTCACAATTATATATATGGCAGTGGCTGGAATCTCTGCATTGTAAAACATGTTTTCTAAACAAACATTAGTAAAGACAGTTTGCTGCACATTCCTCCAGACTAATACACATTCTATAAGACATAATTCAATTCGTAATGTACAAAGCTGGTGTTCCTATTGAGGAGTAAGACATTTCACTTACTAATGCTGACTTGCAAAATTGATTTTAAGAGAAAACAAAACTCTTCTCTGTTGAATAACCATGTGCCATAACTTTAATGCTTCATAATTTTCAATTTTCATCAATTTTGTACGTACCTCTTTGAGTAAATCCTTGAAATAATTCAGCTTGTCATTCAAACCCAAATTATAACTGTTCCCCAAATCATTCACAGAAAACATTTTGATGCTGACAGCATGCAGTTTGTCTGTCTGACTTGCCTTACCCATATCTCTTGCAGTTGCCCATAATAAAACAACTTCTGCTTTTCACAGCGTCATTTATATTTTAGATGTGAAATAAAATGTGAATGTAAAGCACAGTGTTAAAATAATTGTTGTATTCAGCATTCAACAGGAGTTTACACTACTTACTCCTTTTGTTCAACTGCCTCTCCCCTACAGTTGCAGTAATGAAGTGCAGAGATGTTCTTGTTCACCATATTTACACCGATTTGTATCTTTTATGTGGCAGGACAGCAATTAGTTGATTCCTTGTCTCTAGATTGCTCCCAGTGTTATTTGTTCATATCACCAACAGGGTTGGGTTTTTTTAAGATCTATCGTGATAAATCTCAACATTGCCATTCCTAGTTTGCTGAAGTCTTTACTTCTCACTTTTCCCAGTGCCTAATGACTTCCACTTCCTTGACTCGTCTCCCCTGGCTGATCTAAGGCTCCACCTGTGCAGTCTTCAGATGTGCAGCCCATGACTTGCACAGGTTTCCTGGTTTTCCCACAAGAGGTCAGGGTTGTGTTATTAGAATATGCAGCCAAAGCAACAATTACAGCTCAGTTTGATAATTTCATTGTATTGTTATCCCTGTATACAGAGTAAGCAAGAAAGTTTCACCTAATGTTTTTCTGTGTATTAGAAATATATATGCGACTCTGACTTCATCATTATCATGTCATTCGCTTTCTAACACACTTAAAACTTACTGGTTGGTTTTAGAAAATACTGCTACCCGCACATCACAGAATCACAGAATCCCACAGAATCCCAAGGGTTGGAAGGGACCTAAAAAGATCATCTAGTCCAACCCCCCTGCAAGAGCAGGGTAACCTACAGTACATCACAAAGGAACTTGTCCAGGCGGGCCTTGAATATCTCCAGTGTAGGAGACTCCACAACCCCCCTGGGCAACCTGTTCCAGTGCTCTGTCACTCTTACAGTAAAGAAGTTCTTCCTGATGTTAACGTGGAACTTCCTATGCTCCAGTTTACACCCATTGCCCCTTGTCCTATCACTGGATATCACTGAAAAAAGCCTAGCTCCATCATCCTGACACCTACCCTTCACATATTTGTAAACATTGATGAGGTCACCCCTCAGTCTCCTCTTTTGCAAGCTAAAGAGACCCAGCTCCCTCAGCCTCTCCTCATAAGGGAGATGTTCCACTCCCTTAATCATCTTTGTGGCTCTGCGCTGGACTCCTTCAAGCAATTCCCTGTCCTTCTTGAACAGAGGGGCCCAGAACTGGACGCAATATTCCAGATGCGGCCTCACCAAGGCTGAGTAGAGGGGGAGGAGAACCTCTCTTGACCTACTAACCACTCCCTTTCTAATGCACCCTAAGATGCCATTTGCCTTCTTGGCCACAAGAGCACATTGCTGGCTCATGGTCATCCTCCTATCCACCAGGACCCCCAGGTCCCTTTCCCCTTCACTACTTTCCAGCAGGTCACCCCCCAACCTGTACTGGTACATGGGGTTGTTCTTCCCCAGATGCAAGACTCTACACTTGCCCTTGTTAAATTTCATCAAGTTTCTCCCCGCCCAACTCTCCAGCCTGTCCAGGTCTCGCTGAATGGCAGCACAGTCCTCTGGTGTGTCAGCCACTCCTCCCAGTTTTGTGTCATCAGCAAACTTGCTGAGGGTGCACTCAGTTCCCTCATCCAGGTCATTGATGAAAATATTAAACAGCACCGGTCCCAGCACCGACCCCTGAGGAACTCCACTAGTCACAGACCTCCAGCTAGATTCTGCGCCATTGACCACAACTCTCTGCCTTCTTCCTTTCAACCAGTTCTCGATCCACCTCACTACTTGATTGTCAAGCCCACACTTCCTTAGCTTATCTATGAGGATGCTGTGGGAGACAGTATCAAATGCCTTACTGAAATCAAGAAAAACTACATCTACCGCTCTACCATCATCCCTCCACCTAGTCACTTCCTCATAGAAGGCTATAAGGTTGGTCATACATGACTTCCCCCTCATAAAACCATGTTGGCTGTTCTTAATGACCCCCTCATCCTTGATATGCCTAGTGATGGAGTCAAGAATAAGTTGTTCCATCATCTTTCCAGGGATGGAGGTAAGGCTGACCGGTCTATAATTACCCGGGTCCTCCTTCTTGCCCTTCTTATAGATTGGTGTGACCTTTGCCATCCGCCAATCCTCAGGCACCTCGCCCATTTCCCACGACTTACCAAAGATGATGGAAAGTGGCCTAGCAATGACCTCCGCCAGCTCCCTCAGCACCCGTGGGTGCATTCCATCCGGACCCATCGATTTACAGATGTCCAGTTTGCATAGCTGATCCCTAACCCAATCCTCATCTACCAAAGCAAACTCCTCCTTTGTCCTGACTCCTTCTGGGGCTATAGAAATCCGGGGCCCTTGGGGAGAGTCTGCAGGAGTAAAGACAGAGGCAAAGAAGGCATTCAGCACCTCTGCTTTCTTTTTATCCTCTGTCTCCAGGGCACCCACTTCGTTCAGCAGTGGGCCTATATTGCCTCTTGTTTTAGTTTTATTTGCTATGTATTTGAAGAAGCCCTTTCTATTGTCTTTAACCCGACTAGCAAGATTGAGTTCCAAGGAGGCCTTAGCTGTCCTAATTGCCTCCCTACATCCTCTAACAACTGTCCTATATTCCTCCCAAGCGGCCAGCCCCTCCTTCCATAATCCATAGATTCTCCTTTTCCACTTGAGTTTGCCCAGCAGCTCCTTGTTTAACCACGCCGGTCTCCTAGATCCCTTACTTGACTTCCTACTCATTGGGACGCTCCGATCCTGAGCTTGGAAGAAGCGGTACTTGAATGCTAACCAACTATCTTGAGCCCCTTTACCGCCTAGTACACTTTCCCATGAGACTTCCCTTAGCAGTTGACTGAAGAGGCCAAAGTTGGCCCTTCGGAAATCCAGAACTGTGGCTTTGCTAGGTATTCTATTCCTCCCACACAGGATCCTAAACTCCACCATTTCATGGTCACTGCAGCCAAGGCTGCCATTGACCGTCACCACTTCAACCAAACCCTCCTTGTTGGCGAGTACTAAATCTAGCAGCGCTGCTCCCCTAGTTGGTACGTCCACCATTTGCATTAAGAAATTATCATCGATGCACTCGAGGAACCTCCTAGACTGTGAATGACTGGCTGTGTGAGTCTTCCAGCAAATATCGGGGTAGTTAAAGTCCCCCACGACGACTAAGGCATGTAGTCGCGAGGCTACTTCCAGTTGCCTGTAGAAAGCCTCATCAACTCCTTCGTCCTGATCAGGAGGTCTGTAATAGACCCCCACAACTGTATCACCCGTGCCAGTCAGCACAGATGGAAATCTTTTACTTAGGTTGTGCAGTGTTCCCTGCACATAGCAGTTAGGGGAATCCAGCCTCAGAAGAAAAAAGTAGAATTTGTAAATTTTCTTTTTCTATGGATTTGCATTCTTTCTCATCTAAATATTCCCATTCCATGAAAATAATCAAGTGTTTTGTCATGTGTTTTCTCATCACACATAAGACAGCACACACGATGTCTAGGCAGATTTTTGGAATGTGCTAATGTCCTGGTTAGTCAAGACATGGACATCTGGATGCCATCACTTGGAAAATTATAAATAAAAAAGAGTTCATCTCACTTTTCCTTTAGGCTAGGTAGAAATAAGGAGGGTCTGTAGTCCTTGCTAATTAAAAGCAAAAAAGCCCTCTTATAGTATCTTAGTAACTTCTACATATGTAGTTTAAAAATCAACCACTGCTTTCAAAAGTACTAAAAGGACATTTTCAAAGAGAGAATGAAAAAATGATGAAGAGAAAATATATTACATAAGCCTTGTTTCCATCGAAAACTATGTTAAAAATAAAAAAGATCAAGCAGAGTCAATGTTAGAGGCATGAAAATGGTGGACAAACTCTAAAGCATGGCAGTTTCCTTTCTAAGAGTTTATTTTACAGACCTGGTCTGTGGTAAAAGTAAAGTAGAACTTACATAATGAAAAAACACAGCGTAGAACAAAACATTGCTTACACATACTTAAACCGCTCAGTTTTATTTGTGATTAATGTCTCCAGTAAAATGTCGTCTCTTAAGTAATTCATTAGGCATGTTTTTTAACTTTGTAGATGTACTTGTTAGGATATTTATTGGAGATCAAATAGATAACTTTAAATGGGAAAGGGTGGAAATTAAAAAAAAAAAACAAAAGGAACAAAACAAACAAGCAAAGAAAAAAAAAAGGAAAAGAAGAAAAAGCCATAGTAAATTTAAAAAAGCACAGTGTGTGATTTCCATTTTACAGCCAGTGCCCTTATGTGATTATTGCTTGGTGGCCTATTTGAGTTGCCCAAGGATACAAATGTCGATACAAACACAATTTTCAGAATAATTCAAATGGAATTAATACTCACAGGCGCTTCAGTTCCGAAAGTCCATGGAAAGCCCCCGGCTCAATTGTGCTGATCAAATTATTCTTCAGATCTCTAGAGAGACATAATAGGAGGAGCGATTAATTATCACTTTACCTACCCTTATACACAAGGTGTGTGAAATGCAATGCAATTCTTAACCTTTGTCTTAGGTAAAACCAAGAATTAATTTCTTTTAAATAATAACATAAAAAACATTGCAGCCTTTGCAGCTTATAAAAATATATTTTCCCAAGTAAGATGGTTAAGATTAGATGTTAAAAAAAAAAAGAAAAACAACAAACCAAGCCAAAAGAACTGCTTCCTTTAATTCTTCTCCTATTTATACTTCTCAAAACAAGCTTACCAGCCGTTTTGCCCTAGGAAAGATATTTTAATCAATGAGTGAATAAAATAGTCAGCAGAGCAAGAGCTTTTTAGTTGGCTTATTCATTGTGCTGTGCACTTTACATTTGAAAAATTTCTCATTTCCATCTAATACAGGCAAAGCAGGTGGCACGTGAGACATGAACAGACAGGTCTGATTTCTGTCCTGAAACGCAAGTGATTTCTCATATTTGGCAGATAGGTGCTTCATTTTGCACTTGCTGACAATTCAGAAGATCGGTTCTTGCACGGATAAAGAATATTTCACTGGCATTAGTAATCTCATCTGCTGCTGGCACAGTGCTTGGGGCCATGACATTGCTTTCAGCTGAGTCCCCACAGAGATTTAGTGCTGAATTGTCTCAAGACTCTAGTGATGTGAACCCTGAGGAAATGCCTTCAGCGAAATTAGATAAGCAGGCCTAGGAGATAAATGCTGTAAATTTTTGTAGAGTCAGTGTTCATCTTCTGACAATTTGCAATTCATAGGCAATGACTGGTGCATGGTAATATCAGTGTTGTTTCTCAGACTGGCCACTTCCAGGGTATTACAGCACATTCACTGCTTGACTCTGCCAAAGTATGGATGTATCAACAGTCACATGAGTCATCTCATTTATGACTTTTTATTTTATTGCAAATAAAATGCACAGTAGGTGAAATCTTTGTTCCACAAGCTGTGATTGCCCTCAATAGCACAAAATTTTATCCCAAATGGTCAGTTCATATTTTAATTTCAAATCAAAATCATTAATAAATAATTCTGTATTTTGTAGTAATTTTTGCTTTCTATTTCTAAAATCTAAATTTTTGATTTTCTAAACAGAATTACAAAAATGTGTGCATCATACCCATTTCGTTTTAGTGAGGATGCTGATGAGTGCTATGTCCCTAACAAGGATAGGGGCTCTTAATGGTCGAGTTCAGCTTGCAGCTTGAACCATGCAACACTGAGTCATTAAGAAGGTGACAAGACATTCTGATTACATATGCACAAGATGCTTTGTCTTACATATAAGAAATGCAGAGCTAGCAAAGGCAAGACTGTAATTTTGATGGGGAAAAAACCCACAACCCACCAAGAAACTGGAATATCAGTTTAATTTAGAAAATATAGATATTCAGTTGCTTCAGATTTAAAATCCTAACTATAAACAAGAATCACGATAATCGCTTAGACTTTGTTAAAGTTTACTCAGCTCAAAATTTATGCTGCATGAATGAGTGAGGCATGATACACAGGAATGACACATGGCAATGTCACCTGCCCAGTAAATTTAGATTACCATTTCTTCTTTGTTCCAGCTTGCGCTACATAAATACTTTACAATGACTATGCGTTTTACCTGATCTTGTGATGTTATTGCAAAAAATCAAACGACTAGAAGAAATATAGGAAAACTGAAATCAAACAATAGTCTATTTTTTGAGTCTTTCGAAAATATAAGTAGTGAAAGCATATAGGTTTACTTATTAAGAATGCCTGTGATTAAGTAACTTAAGTTACAAGCATTCATAAAGCTATGAAATACACTAGAGCTTTTAGTCATGCATGTCTGAACTCTGAGTTCTAGTTTCTTACTGTTTTCATCTTAGCTTGGTTTAGATATTTCAAAGTTCCTTTTTTTCAAGTTGCTTTTTTCACTAACAAACCATTATCTGTTCATTATGCAAAGAATGGGCTCATCTCAGCCCAACACAAATACAATGCATATTACAAGAACATACTAAAGATGCACCAACTAGTCCAGCTGTCCAGTATCAATGTAATTTTTAAACAGTGATGTATGAATACATCCATATATAGATACTTTAAGCATGCACATTACATGTCATAGGTCATTTGTATTTGCTGGAGCCACAATGGCAGTCTCTCACTCATTGCTAAGCTAGTAATAACCATAAAACCCAGAAGTGCTTCCTTCTGTACTGCTCCGGTGCAGTACAAAGATAAGTATGTCTGTACTGCCTGGGAAAGGGAGTGATTCAGAGCCCATGAATTTCCCCATAGTCTGAAGAAACCAGCAATGAGAGTCAGAGGCAAGGGTAGAAAAGGTGGCATGGGGGCAAGGGGGGCAGGCTGAAGGGAAAGTGTCAAAGTGTCCATTCAGGAGACAGGTGAAGACAGCAAAAGGGGCAGAGCTTGGGCAAGGTCCTTGATAGTGATTTGGGCATTCATAAGAAAGCTGCACAGTCTATGACTAATTTCAGGCATAGAAAGCTCTTTCCTTTCCCCTGGAAATCACATAAGCAAAATAATGGCAGAAATATAACATCAAGGTTGGTGCTTGCACTGATTCTTAGCTGGCAAAGCACACAACCCCACAGACAACAGAGAGGAATCAGCGGCTACAGCCATTCATCCTCCTGTGGCTATTCTGTCCTTCTCCCTATTCTGAAACCCAGGCAAAGCAGTTTTCTTCCTTAATTTGTCATCTTCCCTTCTACTGTATGTGGATGAAAGGGACAGCAGCTGATTTAATCACAAAGGAAATACAAGGATGACTTTTCTTCCGAAAAAACTCTCTAAGAATTGGAAGAAGCTTTGGGGCTTGGTTGTTCGGGGGTTTTCTGTTGTTTTTGCTTTTTAAATTTTGTGGTCAAAAATTTTCATCCTAGTTCACTGGTACCAGCAGCAGCTACCAGATTCACGTTTCTCCTGCCTTTCTCTGCTCAAGAAGTTAAGACGTTTCTTCAACTCCAAATTTGCCGCACCTTCTCAGACACAAAACTGTTCATACAAAACTTTTGCAGTCTTCTCCAAAGTCCCATCAATTTGCAAAGACATGTCAATATATTTGTAAAAGCTAATCTACATGAGTGTGTTTCCTGTTGATGGTTTAGGATTTTTGCTGTGTGGGTGAGCAAAGCCTCATTTTTATTAATCTTCAAGTATTCCATACTCCAGTTCAGCTCATACCAAACATTAGGGCTTAGCTTTCTCTAGACAGCAGTACTGCTTGTACAGTATGTTAAATATGTAACTATTAAGGCTGAAGAAAGTTCTTTAACTTGCAGAAATGAGTCTGTGTGGAAAAGTCTGAAAGGACACTGCTCTTACGTGAACTCCGTATACTAAAAACTTAAAAGACAAACAAACCAACCAAACCCCAAATCCAATACTATAAATCCTTTGGATCTATGCTGATTTACACTGTGACACATTTGAAAACCACTTAAGAAGCATAGTTTGGAGCAAATATCCATATTTTAGGTAGGGAAAACTGACAGGTTTAATTAGCAATCTTTGTATCAATTACACACATTCTGTGTTAACTCACAACTCATCTAAATGCTCTACAAGTTGTAAATAAGAAAAGTGATCATCTCTTATAGCAAAAGGTGGTAACAGCTTACAACAAATATAAAAGAGTCAGTATGAGTAGTGAACTGGAAGCAAGTTTTAATGCCAGTCAAAATAACCAAGTAGACAAAAGGTCTCCCATTTACTGCAGTCCTCTATGTTCTAGTTTATGGAAACTCTGCACCATTTCCACATAACTTGTAACCACATAGGAAAAAACAGTATAATCCTAAACTATCATCTACAGGAAGAAAAAAAGCCAGTTTAATGTTAGTAGAAGGCAGACCATTTCAAGGAAAAGTGTCCATCACTTGCACTGTCCCAAACAAGACATCTGGTCTCCTTATTTTGGAAATTACACTTAAATTAGGTAGGTCATTTTAGTAAGGATATTGTCAGAAAATTGTAGATGATTATACCACCCACAATCCTGGCACTTTCTTAGTAATTAGTATTATTCCATCATGTTTCCATATACTTCTGGCCTAACAAAATAGATGTTTTCTTCCTTGTTCTCCTTGATAACTAAAATGTGATTAAAATAAACAAAATTATCACAACTGTTAATCGCTTCCAATTCTTACTTCTACATTAGGAAATCTATTAGCTTGCCTCCCACTTGTGTATTTTTTACAAAATTGCTTTCATTAAAATATTAAATTAGGTTCTCCCATTTTCTAATTTATCAAAGAGTTTGTTATAGTGAAGCCTTATAGTAATGAGTATCAGCTTTCACTGAGCTAAATAAAGAAACCAGAGTAAATTTGGTTGTATGTTTACATTTTTTCCCCAAGAGCTACTGCTGAGGTTTGGCAAAAGGTCATGATCCAAGGCAGGCCAAACAGCAGCCTAGCCTGGGCCACACACATACACATACGCATACATAGCATGCAAGTGATTTTAACATCAGCCAAAAGCAAGAGAAAAGGGAAAGAGCCCCAGTATCATAATACTGAATGACCACAGCATGACCCAGTTAAAGTCCAAAATGAAAGCATTTTCTAACTAACAGTTATGGTTTTGCATCATTTCTGATATAGCATTCTAACTTTAAAGTATCCATTCTGAATCTGAATGACGTGTCATTAGTGGTGTGGGTGTATATATCTAGTGGCGTGACCTGAAAATAAATCAAAACCAAGTGCCTTGTAACAAGTACAGATAGATGGAAGCTGTGTGAAGTTAGCTGTAGCTGTAACAACTGCAGCACTTATATCAAGGCTTCACAGATGTATAAAAACAAAATGCTACAGTATTTATTGAAATGTTTCCCCTAATTTTATTAGGGTTGCTAGATATACTTGCAGCACGGTACTTCTTAACGAGACCTGAATAACTAAAACAACAATATAGAATGAACCATATTATCATTAAAAACCAGTCTCAGATGGTTTCAGTAAGTTAACAGAATAGAGCTTCCTTTTCAAATACGTCTGAACTTACATAAATTAAATATGATAAGCATTAACCACTGCCTTCCTACATGCATGTAGATAATTTGCATGCATATGCAAATTAAAGTCCAACAGGTAAATACATGAGGATTCTTTTACTAAGTACCACAAGCTGCTGGGAGTTTATCATCTTACACATTAATCTTTGAACTGACTTTTACTTACTAAAGACATTTAAGAGGAGTTACCTCAACAAAAACAGCCAACTTAAGTAGGGGAAATCTGTGTTTGAAATACTCACTTCCTGATGGCTTAGCTGAGAGGTAAATGAAACAAGAGGCTACTAATAGGACTTCACGAGAACATTTAATAGCTACTCCAGGCCTCTCAGCTATTAGGCCTCTTCCATGGCCAAATCCCTGATTATCTAAATGTGTTCTTGAGATTCTTGATGCTTCAAGTTCACAGTATGCACTTACGCAGTACATAGTGGGAAAAATTGCTAAAACATAGACAGTCCATTAACAAAACAATTCATCTTACACTACATTCTGACATTTTGGGCATTTTATACAAACGTCTGTGCCTTCAGACACTGCAGATTCTTCCCCCAACTTACAATACACGTACTGTAGATATTTTGAACACATATTCATAACAAGAATGTTCAACTAATTCCAGTACTTCATTCAAATTCCTGACATCGATACATCTTTCATAAAAAATTATAGGTTGTACCAAGAGGACATCTGTGTTTAGAAAGCTGTCATTATGGTGCTGCAAACTTTCCAAAAAAGCCCTGAGAAGAGCAATCAGTTGTTGGGCAGACGCCAAATGCCAGTGAAATACGACTGACTTTCCACATTTTGCATATTACTATGAAACAACAACAGAAGAAAAAAAAAAATAAAAGGTCACATCTACCACTTCTTTCTCATGCAAAATATTCCAGCTAAACTAAATGACACCTTTGACCATGAAATGAATGCAGACCCGGGACCCTTGAAGAGGATTCACTCCTAAAACATCATTATGATCACAGAGGTAGGAAAGAGGCATAGCCAATTATGAAAGCCAACATTTAGCACCTGTCCTGCAGCCACAAGGGAAGCTGTCAGGGTTAGCAGTCCTGGATACAGAAATAAAGAATTAAGATGGTATTGGTAAGATATTTTGAAGACATTTCAGATGCACCCATCTGTACAGTACCTATCAGGAACCAGTGACTCATTATTATATTTTGGTGGCCTGGATATTATCAAAAATCATTTTCATCACTGCTGCTGGAGAGTGCATTGCTGGTCACACATTGTAGACAGAGAAACAGGCAGGTTAAGCGATATCCATTACCTGGTATCATAATGAGTAAATGAAGCATTCCCATGAAACTCCAGAGGTCTTGTTTGGTTTTGGTTTTTATAATGAGAGTGCATATTTTATTCATTTTTCAGAATCAGAATCACAGAATCACAGAATCACAGAATCCCAAGGGTTGGAAGGGACCTAAAAAGATCATCTAGTCCAACCCCCCTGCAAGAGCAGGGTAACCTACAGTACATCACACAGGAACTTGTCCAGGCGGGCCTTGAATATCTCCAGTGTAGGAGACTCCACAACCCCCCTGGGCAACCTGTTCCAGTGCTCTGTCACTCTTACAGTAAAGAAGTTCTTCCTGATGTTAACGTGGAACTTCCTATGTTCCAGTTTACACCCATTGCCCCTTGTCCTATCACTGGATATCACTGAAAAAAGCCTAGCTCCATCATCCTGACACCTACCCTTTACATATTTGTAAACATTGATGAGGTCACCCCTCAGTCTCCTCTTCTGCAAGCTAAAGAGACCCAGCTCCCTCAGCCTCTCCTCATAAGGGAGATGTTCCACTCCCTTAATCATCTTTGTGGCTCTGCGCTGGACTCCTTCAAGCAATTCCCTGTCCTTCTTGAACTGAGGGGCCCAGAACTGGACGCAATATTCCAGATGCGGCCTCACCAAGGCTGAGTAGAGGGGGAGGAGAACCTCTCTTGACCTACTAACCACTCCCTTTCTAATGCACCCTAAGATGCCATTTGCCTTCTTGGCCACAAGAGCACATTGCTGGCTCATGGTCATCCTCCTATCCACCAAGACCCCCAGGTCCCTTTCCCCTTCACTACTTTCCAGCAGGTCAACCCCCAACCTGTACTGGTACATGGGGTTGTTCTTCCCCAGATGCAAGACTCTACACTTGCCCTTGTTAAATTTCATCAAGTTTCTGCCCGCCCAACTCTCCAGCCTGTCCAGGTCTCGCTGAATGGCAGCACAGTCCTCTGGTGTGTCAGCCACTCCTCCCAGTTTTGTGTCATCAGCAAACTTGCTGAGGGTGCACTCAGTTCCCTCATCCAGGTCATTGATGAAAATATTAAACAGCACTGGTCCCAGCACCGACCCCTGAGGAACTCCACTAGTCACAGACCTCCAGCTAGATTCTGCGCCATTGACCACAACTCTCTGCCTTCTTCCTTTCAACCAGTTCTCGATCCACCTCACTACTTGATCGTCAAGCCCACACTTCCTTAGCTTATCTATGAGGATGCTGTGGGAGACAGTATCAAATGCCTTACTGAAATCAAGAAAAACTACATCTGCCGCTCTACCATCATCCCTCCACCTAGTCACTTCCTCATAGAAGGCTATAAGGTTGGTCATACATGACTTCCCCCTCATAAAACCATGTTGGCTGTTCTTAATGACCCCCTCATCCTTGATATGCCTAGTGATGGAGTCAAGAATAAGTTGTTCCATCACCTTTCCAGGGATGGAGGTAAGGCTGACCGGTCTATAATTACCCGGGTCCTCCTTCTTGCCCTTCTTATAGATTGGTGTGACCTTTGCCATCCGCCAATCCTCAGGCACCTCGCCCGTTTCCCACAACTTACCAAAGATGATGGAAAGTGGCCTAGCAATGACCTCCGCCAGCTCCCTCAGCACCCGTGGGTGCATTCCATCCGGACCCATCGATTTACAGATGTCCAGTTTGCATAGCTGATCCCTAACCCAATCCTCATCTACCAAAGCAAACTCCTCCTTTGTCCTGACTCCTTCTGGGGCTATAGAAATCCAGGGCCCTTGGGGAGAGTCTGCAGGAGTAAAGACAGAGGCAAAGAAGGCATTCAGCACCTCTGCTTTCTTTTTATCCTCTGTCTCCAGGGTACCCACTTCGTTCAGCAGTGGGCCTATATTGCCTCTTGTGTTAGTTTTATTTGCTATGTATTTGAAGAAGCCCTTTCTATTGTCTTTAACCCGACTAGCAAGATTGAGTTCCAAGGAGGCCTTAGCTGTCCTAACTGCCTCCCTACATCCTCTAACAACTGTCCTATATTCCTCCCAAGCGGCCAGCCCCTCCTTCCATAATCCATAGATTCTCCTTTTCCACTTGAGTTTGCCCAGCAGCTCCTTGTTTAACCACGCCGGTCTCCTAGATCCCTTACTTGACTTCCTACTCATTGGGACGCTCCGATCCTGAGCTTGGAAGAAGCGGTCCTTGAATGCTAACCAACTATCTTGAGCCCCTTTACCGCCTAGTACACTTTCCCATGAGACTTCCCTTAGCAGTTGACTGAAGAGGCCAAAGTTGGCCCTTCGGAAATCCAGAACTGTGGCTTTGCTAGGTATTCTATTCCTCCCACACAGGATCCTAAACTCCACCATCTCATGGTCACTGCAGCCAAGGCTGCCATTGACCGTCACCACTTCGACCAAACCCTCCTTGTTGGCGAGTACTAAATCTAGCAGCGCTGCTCCCCTAGTTGGTACGTCCACCATTTGCATTAAGAAATTATCATCAATGCACTCGAGGAACCTCCTAGACTGTGAATGACTGGCTGTGTGAGTCTTCCAGCAAATATCGGGGTAATTAAAGTCCCCCACGACGACTAAGGCATGTAGTCGCGAGGCTACTTCCAGTTGCCTGTAGAAAGCCTCATCAACTCCTTCGTCCTGATCAGGAGGTCTGTAATAGACCCCCACAACTGTATCACCCGTGCCAGTCTGCCCCTTGATTCGTACCCACAGACATTCCACTTGCTCCTCATCCGACCCCGGACAGAACTCAATACATTCTAGTTGCTCTCTCACGTAAAGAGCAACTCCACCACCTCGCTTTGCCGACCTATCTTTCCTAAAAAGGACATAGCCATCCATGACCACATTCCAGTCATGTGAACTGTCCCACCATGTCTCTGTAATCGCCACTAGATCATAACCTTTAGCCCGCACACAGACTTCTAACTCCTCCTGTTTATTCCCCATGCTGCGTGCATTGGTGTACAGGCATTTCAGGGAGCCAGTCCTAGTACCCTTTTTCCCCTGCGGGACAGGGTCTAAAAAGCTATCCTTTCCCACAAGTGAAACAAGAGATTGATAGTCCTCCTTAGCCCGCCATCCTTCAATCCCTAGCATGTTCCTCTTGGGCTTGTCCCCAACAGGCCCAGTTAAATCCCCTCCCCCCTTCATAACTAGTTTAAAGCCCTGTCAATAAGCCCTGCTAACTCCTGCCCCAAAACCCTTTTTCTTCTCTGGGACTGGTGTATCCCGCCTGTCACCAGCAAACCAGGTGTCCCATACAGCAGCCCGTGACTGAAAAACCCAAACCCCTGCCTTTGGCACCAGTCACGTAGCCATACATTAACCTGCAGAGTCTTCTTATATACCCCTTCACCCTCGCTTGCAACAGGTACGGAGGCAAACACCACTTGCGCTCCAGACCCTTTAACCAGCCGTCCCAGGGCCCTGTAGTCTCTCTTCATTGCCCTTATGGTTGCACTGATGTCAAGTTTCAAGACATAAGGCTAAACTTTTTTTTTTTTTTATATATAGATTATTCCCACAAGATAATAAACATGCACATAAACATAAAAAATAATTGTCCAGTAATTGTCTGCCTTTGCAGGCACAGAGGCTACAGGTCTTTTGTTTTGTTTAGCATGCTGGAGCATGTTGATTATGCATTTTTCCTTTAATTTTCTTTTTTAATCCAAGCCATTGCTAGCTGGACTACCTAAAATAATAGACCATAAGACTAGACAAAATAACTGCTGCCCATTCAAGGCACTGATGAATGATGGGAAGTTTTAAACCAGTCACTTGATGGCAATGGTGACATAGAAAACAACAGAAAGGTCACCACATTTTGGTTTTTTTTTTTAATTTAAGGACAATAACTCATTCACATCAAACGTGCTGCGGTAATTTGGCAGTTGTTCATTATTTAAAAAAATGCCTAAAAATGCTGAACAAAGTGCCAATAATGGCAGCTGAACCAAAACAGATACAGGCTTTACATCAGTTTGCTTGCTCGCAGTATCCCACAGAATGTTACAATACATTTCACTTTAATGGTAATAATCACAGATGAAGAACATAAGGCTTCAAGTATTTTAATTGAAGGATCAGTAACTCAAGCTAGAAAAAGTGAGTAAAGAGCTTGCTAAAGCATGACAGACTTAAGGTGCAAATTTTTTGTTGATACATTTTTCTACATGTATATAAATGAAAATAGCATTTTAAAATATTAATTTATCCAGTAGAAACTCTAGTTCAATTCTAAATATAGCATCAACAAATCAAAATGCGGGATAAAAATGCAGGTAACTACCTCTAGTTTAGCATTTTGTTATTGATAGCTCAAAACAAAATGCATTTTCTAATAAAGAAAAATTATCTGTGCTTTCCAGATTCTTTTTCCTTGGCCTGTTTTCAAGAAAAAACTTCAGCAAAACATTCAAATTCCAAATACATACAACTCTTCCTATATATGTTTTCTTTTCCTGGAAAATGTCACAAAATCAGAGCTATATAGTAGGGTTATGTTAGGTCTGAAAGTTATTGGCTGTGTATGTGCAAAAAGCACATGCTTGGCAGTTGTAACCTGGGGAGTCAAGATGGAGTGGTTATGCTGCCCAGCCGAAGGAGTCATGTGGATCGGTTCCATGGGGCTAAAACAAGATTGAGGGGCCAGAAGCAATAAAGGCCGAGAGAAGCACATAAAGTGGATTTCAAGTCTCCACAGCTTTGCAGGTAGCTCTCTAGTGCCAGCAGAAAATATCCACAAGTGCGGGCAATCATGACCTGGTGTATGATAGATTTGGCATAACACTGATTACGATAGCAGAGCTTGTGTCTACCCACAACTATGTAGCAACGTGACAAGCACAGAGACCCTTGGTGGCTGAAAAGAGCCAGAGGCTTCCTCAGTTTCTACACCCACTGGGACTTCTCTGTGTGTTCATGCCTAGAAGGCAGTTCAGCATGGGTTAGGTTTCTTGACACATGCTCTACTCCTTTTAAAAAAGGCTAACCACTGGGGGAATAAGGGAGCAGAGCAGAGTTCTGAGCAGAATTCCAACCCGTGAAAAAACTGCAAAGTGAAAAAGCATGGGAAAAAAGTGTTCTGAACAGACAAAACAAAATTTAAAATGGACACCTTTACAGTGAGTAAAAACCCTTTCTGGTGATAAGGGTTTAAAATCCAGTGTAGGAATTGTTATTCCGTGTTCTAAGACTGTACTTATCTGCTTCTTCAAATTTCCAGAAATGTGTATTCAATATTCACAGATCACATTTCAAATGCTGGTGTCACAGTTTACCAGCATAACTGCAATTATGGAAATTAAATATTGGAAATTTATCCAGTATTTTTAGAAATTCATCTGAATTACTTTTCTCCAGTAAAGGGGGGAGATTTGAAATTTACACTAAATTATCAGAGGTATCAACGTAATGAAAACATGTTTTATTACCTATGAGAACCATAAAATATACAAACCATTGTGTCATGGAGCTTTGGATATTTGGGGTTTTGGTTTCTTTTCTTTAAAGGAAATGTTTGATTCTTTTGCCATTACTAAACCATTGCTGAATTGGAAGAACACAAGTAATTCTTTACTGAAATACAATTTCAGAGAAATATTTTCTTCCATGGCTTAAAACATCCAAAGAAAAGATGAAAGAATTCCACCCTGAGCTGTAAAGGAAAGATAAGTACCTGCAGATGGCCCACAGATTAGTTTTGAGTAGTTTAGAGCCAAGAATAAGATATTTTACTACTCAGTGTAAAATATGAATCAATATCAAATTCAATAAAATATGAATCATCTTTCCTGTTTCTTTTATTGTAGTGTTTTCATAAGACAGCAGTAGAACACTTCTAAAAAAAAGGTGATTCAATTATAAAATGTCAAGTAGGGACTCCACCTTCTGCCTTCCTATTTCTGTGCAACCTCATTTTAAAAAGTAAGAATCTTAATTAACGATATAACACAGAATATAACCACTGATCGTATATTAAATCCTGAGTGACCTGCTGTTGTTATTTACCTCCTAATGGGAGATGCACAGGACACCACTGCAATAACCTCCACCCACCTCCAAAAATGAGTTTACTCAAAGCCTTTCTTCCTATTTACCTGGGAATATGGCAATGCCTAGATACATTCCAGCAACACCTACAGCAGGAAGTGTTTTCCAGAAAAGGAGGGGGAAAAATTAAGAACAGAGACCATATGAACGTTTAATTCAGATGGTGTTAGAGGGAAGGTTAATTACATAGAAATCCTGTCAATCTAAACTGCCAATTATTAGTGCGTTGGGGTAATGAGGGAGAACTGTCTATAAGTAGTTTACTCAGAGGAATTAAATCTTGGTGAAAGACTGGTCTGGAATCATTCCTCAGAAACCTCTGTTTTTATATAAACTGGGGCTTTGCTAATAATTTAGACAAATTTAAATAATTTCAAAAACAACCATGTGTGGCAATAACAAGGCATGCAGAATCGTCTTATCCTGCAGAAATTAGGGGTAATGTGTGTCCTCTTCGACAGCTCTCAAGAATTTCCTTGAGTATTTTCGCTGCACAGTTTTTACATTTGCACTTCCCTGCAGGTACTTGCCAGAAATTTAAAAATACTTTTTGCTAAAATTTCATATGAAATACGGGTGAATGATAGAACAAATCAGAAGGCTGAAATTAAGGAGACCACAGAATTTCTACAACTATACAATTTCTACACATTCATTATGGTCACTGCCATGCACTTTATATGCTATACAATGCATATGCTGTGAGATTTTCTAGTAAAAATTAAACAAATTAAGAAGTTATAGTTGTTCTACCTCAGAAGTGCCAGACTGATATTAACTGCAAGCCAATGCTTCTCCTATTACAAATAATGAGAAGTTGGCACATACTTTACAACTTGCCCCTGTCGGTCCCACTTGAAATGTTATTTTTCAATTATTTCCATGCTTTGTTGTTTTTCTCCTAGTGTTTCAGACAAAAGGACAGGTTTTTAAAATAAAATTTCTTTTGTTTATATAAATGTCTTGGTTATTCAGCTCTAGAATATGCAAAGATCATTTAAAAAACCACAACAAACCCACAACCCCAAAAACAAAACAAAACTAACAAAAACTGACAGAGCATAATAATACACAATAGCAGTTGGGGCCACAGGAACACCCACAGATCTTCAAGCCCTGAAGGTATAACAAAAAATTGAGGAAACAGGAAAAGAAGCATAAAAAAAAACCGATGCAGGTAAAGAAGGAGTATGTTATTCTTGGAGACAGTCATTGCTGAATGCTGATAGTATGTTTTGTTCAGTTAGATACCACTTCCTTTTCTATCCTTCTCACCCTATAGAGTAATATAAAACTTCCCACCTTGTTTTTTCACATTCCTTCCTGGCATCTTACATCTACCTTCTACACACTGCCTCTCCCTCAGCCCCTCAGAAATGGTGCTTTGTTTCGACAGTCTTCCTACATAAGGCCAGGGACACAGCTTTTCTTTCCAACAACTAATTCAGTTTACTTGTCAGAACATCATTCAGGCATGAAGTGGATAGAAAACTCTGCAGGTACTTTGGGGAGCCTTTGCTTCCAAAGTTTGCATTTGGAAACTCCAAAGAAACTCTTTGGAGTTTCTTTGTTCCCAGCCCAGCCTAGCCAGCTGTGCCATGCTGGTTTCCTAATGGGTTATTTCATTTTCAGTTAGTTGTGGAAGTGAATTAAGGACTATATTTCTCAGTGAAGTGCACATGCTATATTGAGAATAAACACATACAGGCAGGTGATTAATCAGAGATGGGTATTTCATTTAAAAGCTCATAATCATGACCATAAATGACAAATCCTAATACAACTATTTCCCTACTAAAAAAACATTAATACCTTCCAGTGCTACTAGGGCTACAGCATTAAGAAAGAAACTTTGGTGATAGCTTTATGGTGGCTATTTTAACACACATTTGTAACTCTGCACTTGATACATCTTCTGAAAGGATGACAGCATTTGACACAAATCATGTGTTATTTTACTGACATCACTATATAAAACATCAGATAAGTATATCATCGTGGTGGGTTGACCTTGGCTAGCTGCACATTAGACTAACTGAACTGTTTGTGGTCCTAATGGGAAACGGGAGCATGGATGCTCATAAATTCAATTAAGTGACTTCCTGAAATACAGCTAAACTTCATGTTCCATAAATTAAAAATTGAAAAAATATTTTCAATTATTTAAACAGCTCTATTAAATAACTTTACAAGTTAATTTATTTTAAATTCCTGTCATTTGTGACTAATATTGACGTTTTATATCGAACACCTTGTATAGTTTTCTAATGGGCAACATTCATATCTATTCATGACTGTGCTATAGCAAAAATAATCTTAGTGCCTAATCAACCAGTCCGTTCAACTATACAAGTAACTATATTGAAAGAAAATGCTGACTTAACAACAAGCATTCATGCAAAACTCCAAGAAACGCTGCTATGTGTTTTTACACACCTGCATTTTAAGAGGTCTATAAAAACAATTCATTATAATAACAACTCTTACATCTAATAAATGTTTCTGAATTAGTATACTGTAAGACCTTGAGAAACCGGTATTGTAATTAGTTGTACAGGTGCTTTGCACAGACTGACAACACAGAAAAAGTGCTTCTCCTTCTAACCTGACAACAAAAGGGATCTGTGAATTACGACCCCTCATTCTTGCCATTTCCTAATACAAATTTCTTTCATTCTGTTTCTAAACAACTCACTTACTTTTAACCACTAGTGATTTTCTTACATTGCCATTCACTGAATTTCAAACAGAAACTCCTGGCTTTTGTCAGTGCTCTGCACATTCTGTGCTCATGCAGGAACAACTGTAATCATTTTGAAGATAGTTCTTTCATTAAAATATTTCCCTTGGATTACATTTAATAAAAAAGTATGTCTTATATTTATTCCCCTCACTTCAAAACATTTTTATCTTTTACACCCGAAAAGCAACATACAGTACGTTTTGCCCTTTTAAAAAGTGTGAATCCAGCACCTACTCATAAAACACATCACATCACTAGACTGTGGCCTAACTGCTTTTTATACAAAAATAAAAATAGCTTCTTAATATTTTTATCCAGTAAAATGAATTACTGAATTGCAGATTATGACCATCCCTTGGAAACTTAATTCTTACTAAACAAATTCAATAATCTTAATATTTTCTATAGTCCTGTTACAAATTGTTTAGATACTAGGATAAGTACTGAAATATAAAAGACTATACAAAGGCAAAAATGTCTTGATATGAGAGACATAAGGAGCACAAAGATAATGATCACTGCACCAGTAAAATAAGATGTCATGCAGAACTCTTCCAAGTATTTCAGTTATATACTAGATCCAATTTTAATAATTGTTTAAGCACTGATCAAGTCAAATTGGACCTTGGATTATAAATGCCTCCTGCACCACTTCATGAAGGAAACTTTCACAGATGAGGCTTTAATAGTCCTTCATAAACTAAGCTTTACATTACTGTCCATCAGTAGGAGTACACTTTTCTTATTCTTTCAAAGTCTCAAATAAGATGACCAAAGGACAACATCCATCTTTGGAAAATTTAGAAGGCACTCTAAAATTTATTAAGTCGATTTAATTACAAAATCATATTCTTTTATTTGAAAAAGTATTTACCATTTAGTGTGAAGTTTGCACTGCAGTACATAAACCTGTCAACTGGTCTTCTGCAAGAGCATCTCTCTTAATGGCTACTTCACTTGACAAGAAAAAGAAAACTGATCCTGGCCACTGCTGTCTCTCCCTCTTATTAAAAAAACAAAAAAATAATTCTTCCTTTACAAGAAATTTATTACTGGGGAAGCAATGCTATTTCAAACTATCATTTCCTTGCTAAGCTGACATTTTTTTCAAGTGATCTCAAACCTTCTCAGCTGAAACGCAAATAACAACTCTGTGCTTCATGCTGACTTCAGTTCTATTTAATCGTGAATTAAAGTTCACTATTAGTGAACTAGCAGAATTCGACTTATTTATTAAAAGATGACTGTGAATCTCTGTAACAGATGGACCTTATGTGAAACTGGTTTACCAGAGAACAGGTCACTCTTCAACTTTTCTAAGTCAATACCAAATTTTGAATTCATCCTTTCCATGAGAACTCTGAAAATAACTCACCTCAACAGATCAGCAACAGTTGCCACAATGCTCAATAATGCATATGCTGTTCTTTGGAGATTCTTCCTTTTGTACGTTATTTTTGCATGACCAGTGGGTCAAAGGAGGTGATCTTGCCTTAATGCTACTCCGCTCTTGTGAGACCTCACCTGGAGTATTGTGTGCAGTTCTGGTGTCCTCAACATAAAAAGGACATGGAAATGTGGGAACAAGTCCAGAGGAGGGCCACAAGGATGATCAGGGGACTGGAGCACCTCCCATATGAAGACAGGCTGAGAAACTTGGAGCTGTTCAGCCTGGAGAAGAGAAGGCTGCGTGGAGACCTCATAGCAGCCTTCCAGTATCTGAAGGGAGCCCATAGGGATGCTGGGGAGGGACTCTTCATTAGGGACTGTAGTGACAGGACAAGGGGTAACGGGTTAAAACTTAAACAGGGGAAGTTTAGACTGGATATAAGGAGGAAATTCATTCCTGTTAGGGTGGTGAGGCACTGGAATGGGTTGCCCATGGAAGTTGTGAATGCTCCATCCCTGGCGGTGTTCAAGGCCAGGCTGGACAGAGCCTTGGGTGGCATGGTTTAATGTGAGGTGTCCCTGCCCATGGCAGGGGGGCTGTAACTAGATGATCTTAAGGTCCTTTCCAACCCTAACTATTCTATGATTCTATGACTCTATGATTCTATTTTCATTTAGCCATTATCAAGACATATAAAATCTGCTACATTTATACAAGCAGTAACAGTAAAGAATGCTGAGACACAGCTAGTCAAATCACGTAAAGTATTAACAAACAGGAATACAAACATTTCTGAAATAAAAAGCAGGACTGGATAATCTCTTCTTCAAATCAACTGACATGAATAGCAGAAATGATTTTCAATGCTTGCAAATACTCAAAGCATATCAAACTCAGAAATGACTTAATGCCTAGCAGAACTACACTAACATATACTTGGCTACCCGAAGTATGATGGGAAAAGTGCTGGCCCATATCCAAAAAAGCACTTTAGCTGACTAAAGTGAAACTTAAGTGGAACATAGGTACTAAGTCCCAGAGTGCAATCACAGCCCCCTCTTCACCTCCTACATGTCCAAATGGCTTCAGGTACTTTAGTCTTCACTTTTCAAGTTCCCAAAGCACAGAAATGGTGTAGGGCATGCCAAACACCTTGGAGCTGGTCTCATACAAAAGCTCTTTTGGGATTTGTAGACAAGATCTACCCGCAAGCTCGCTCTCTGCAGGGCCAAGCAGGCTAAGGGGTTGCACTCAGTAAAGCCACAAAAACAAATCACAGCCCAGCATCCCAGAAAACAGCAAAGGGTGAGAAGCATTCCAGTCCATCTTTTCTATGACAACTTAGCTATTAGAGCTGGGGAAATAAAAGACACTGTTTCAGTACCATCCTCGTACTGAAGGGATGTATACCTACGTTTAAAATACACAGAAGCTGAAGAAACAGACAGGAGTCTGTTCCCTAAAGCAGTATTTCTGTATTTTATCAAATGAATGTTTATAGGAAACCCCATTTTCTCCTTGGTGATGAAATACCCTTGGCACTTGACCACTTCTCTTTTTTTTTCTTTCTGGCCACATAAATCTTAAACACTTGACTGTGCTTTGGCACAGTTCCACTTCAGCAAGACCTACATCCCAGTTAAGGCTTTTCCCACAGAGGTAGCAAATGTATGCTGTGCTCAGGCTGGACAGGATGAACCTGAGTCTTTCTCTTCCCAAGCAGATACTCCAGCCAGCAGACTAGTACAGAAATAACAAAAACACTATCACTTTCTTTTGCAACAGGTTTCAAAAGAAAAGATGGAGTCATATATGCCTATAAAGAGGAATGGCTTCAGAAGAAGTATTAGGTTGCAAATCCTAGTCCCACAATGGCTTCTAATTTAGGGCTCTACAGGAAAAAAAATCATATCAGGTTTCAGCATTTCTGTAAGCCACTCAGTGACTGTTCAGACCCTCAGCATGATGGCTGGTTTGGATCCTCTTCTTACATACCTAATTCTCCACATTCACTGTATAAAGAGCTTA
This sequence comes from Lathamus discolor, assembly GCF_037157495.1. NCBI lineage: Eukaryota > Metazoa > Chordata > Aves > Psittaciformes > Psittacidae > Lathamus > Lathamus discolor. Next base: position 135,914,734 of record NC_088886.1, read on the forward strand.
GGCCTCCAAAGAATAGATGAGAAATATCTCTGCTACTCATGGCAAGTAGCACAACCACCAAGTCTACTATATCATGTTGCTGTTGGGAGTCTTAGTGAACTCCTCAGCTAGCAAGCTGCTAAATTTTCTGTTTAAGGGCAGCATTTATTATTTACTACCCATTTGGCTGGGGTTTAGTTTGTTTTTAGCTGTTTTCAGATGGCTTTGAAAGAGGCCAAGACTAGAATCAACGTTCTCTTCAATCCCCAAGCAAAAACCAAACAAGACAGTAGTAGCAAACCACAGCAGAAAGCATAATTAATGTGACATGTGCTTCCTTCCAATGCAGAGAGCTAAGGTGTGTGTTTGGGATTACAACTCAAATATCTTAAGAAGTAATGACACAGGGCAATACCCTAACAGTCCAAACTCTGCAGGCAATACTTTGAAAAGCAACCATTCTTTTTAGTTTCAAAAAGACCTGGAGCATATGGCTAAATATGTCTTTGCATTTCCTTTCCCATATAGAGCACTTTAAAAAGGGTTAATTCTGAAGAAATGTGTTTTCCTGTGGAACAATATATACTATGCACATATTCCAATCTTTTCCCTTCCCATCTGCTGATAAGCGGTGGGAAAGGGCAATTCAGAAAATATGCCATCCTCTATCTGTCTCCCACTCCGCACACACTAACCCAGTTCTCCAAGATTTCATCATCACAGTGTTCAGCTCATTAAATTCAGCTGAAGGATGAGAACTGAGCTGCAACGTTAAATGTGCACAGTTTGTGTTTACCAGCAAGAACACTGTATGTAGTGTTGCTTACAACATACCCCATAATACGGAAGCTTTCTTGTTGGCTGCTTTGACAATTTATCTATTCATATCAAAGTGAAACAGAGCTGCTTTAAAACTGTTGCTCCTTGTCCTAATGGGAAAAGAAGAATATTAAAAACTATCACAGTGAAATCTCTGTTGCCATCAAAAGGTCATTGATTCAACAGACAAACAACCTAGTGTTAATGATTTAACAAAACATTTTTCACACAGATTACATGCTCACCCATCAATATATTTTTCACATCAAGAAAATAAAGATAATTTTTTAAATGCCAATTACAAAGAATCATGTGCAAATACAATGCCTAAGAAATTATGCTTCTGCCTAAAAAAAAACCAACCCAAAAATAAACCCCACACAAGAAAAAACAACAAACAAACAAAATGTCATTAAAAACACAATTAAAAATGAAAAAATGTTGCCATTGTTTGGAATTAGACTCAAGAGAAGAACTGTCCTTAAAAGAGAACAATGTTGTTGTACAATTTGTTCAGCAGCCTCTTGATTAGAATAGGACTATATGCAGGCAAGCATATAGACTTTTATTTCTCCGCTCCTTTGTCTCTTTTTGAGCACATACATGCATAAGAGAGAGTAGCTAAAAGGCTGATCTTGACTTCATGTGACCACCACATTCCTGCCAAGTAGTATATGAAATAAAATAAACATTACACGTTATTTCAGCCATTCTAAATCTTAGAAAAATGAAACTCAAGCAATAACCAAAGTAGAAAGCAGTTAAGACTGTTTAACTTTGAAAAGCACATACAGTTGACTAGTGAAAATGATAATGGAAATGTTTTTTATGCAGGCTTCAACAATATCAAGTTAATATAAAAAATGTGCAAGTTAAAATTTTGTCATAAGACAAATTTAGCAGTTTTAGGGACAAACATATATGGATATCTCCATAAGTGATGATGACAACACACCTGTTTATTATGTATGAAATACAAGATTTATATATATAAGATTTATAATATAAGATTTACAGGGTATTTAACTATTGCTTTTAAGTACTGGTTGGTGACTGCTGCTGTTAGAAAATTGTGAGTGTTGAAGATGTTGATAGGTGGGTTTCTTCTTCATTGCTTTGGTTTAAATTAAGGCTTCTCTCATTTCAGGTAGAGATAAATATAGACATTCTAACTGAATCTGCGTAAGACATGGGTGACTGATCCAAAACAATGTTATATAGATGGCACAAATTTAAAATCATTCCCTTACATACTAACTACAAATGCAGAGAGAAAAGAAGATTTCCTTACAACAGGAGATTATGAGAGAGTATGAACTGAACTGTGCATGTATGTCAGCAGCAGATTTAAGTCATCTCGTGGCAAGATATTAGAACTAACACATTTCTTTCTGTGATTTATTTACCAGTTTTGTAACTTGCCTGTATCTTCAGTGTGGGAGTTTTTCAGGAGGTATAATACTGCAATTCATGTAGAAATTTTTGACAACATTTGGAGTAAGTTGTTGCTCTTGATTTACTAACTGGTTGGGGTAGTACTAATCTTGTACAAGTTGACCATTTAAAATCACAAGGCTAGACATGACTAAGCACTGCTACTTTTTACTAAGCTGATAAATCTGGCCATCTATGTATTAAATAAAATGCAGAGGCTGATACCCAGAATACTTTCAGCGCTTGCATCAATAAGATTTGAACTAGAAGTATTGTATTTTTGTGTATTTTTGGCTCAATGACTTGTTTCCAGGAGCAACAAAAACAACAACAAAGAAAATATTTTATATTTATCTTACAGAAGCCTCTTTCGTGCTGTGCAAACACATTTTTTCCCATTCTTTCTGGATATACAGAGAATCATCAGATGCAAGCTTGTCCATGTACAAACATTTGCAGGAGCAGCCACAGATGTTATGTTCCCTGCCCTAAAAAGATCAGAATAAAATCCACAGGAGTTTTGTTACCAAACTCTGAGAGACCAGAATGAAGTCAAAGAAATTCTTGTCCTACAACTATTTCAAATGCAATAGAAATACAAAATAGCAGTTGAAACAAAACTTACAAACTAAAATGGCCCAGATTGCTCTGATGTTGGGGGAGTGTTCATTTAAAGCTAATTCTATAAACTTTGACCCTGGGCACAGACTCTGTGATACTGATTCTACTAAAAGGCTCCTTCCCAAACAATCTGTTCATTCTGACTTAGCTAATGTATTTATGACACCGGTATTTAAGGATCTGCATGAGATTTATAGGCTACTACAGCGTGAACTCTTACCAGTGAAGTCTTAATTACTTTCAGAAAAATGGGGAATGTGATGACTATGTTTATTGTTACAACCTTTTTTTCTTTTGAACTAATCAAATATGGCTTAAATGATTCACTGGGAAGACAAAATATTCATAAAAGCTCTAGAAGACAGTAATTATTGATGGAAGTATCAGAAATGTGCAGCTTTCCCAGCAGCAGAAAAAGCCTGTCCCATTTCTGCAAAACAAAAAAAAAACCAACACCACCACCACCCAAAACTGGCATTGAACAACATTTCTGTCATTTATAAATGTCCACAGTGTCACCCAGAAAACAGATAACTACTGTATAGTGTATTAACATCCTTAGTCCAGCTGGTCCATTTTTTCTCTAAGCTTTAAAAAACATTTCCAAAAATACAAAGCATTTTTAATGGATTTCAATGGTCTCTTTCTTCTTTTACATAAAAATCACTCAGAAGAAGGATGTTTTCTTAAAAACAATCTGCTATCCAGGTCCACCCTCCCAGGCATGTCCCTTGGAGCAGTTCCCAAACTATCCCCAAAGCACTATCGTTTCAGCAACTGGAATGACAACTTCTTTTAATTGTTTGAGATCCTGCAGGCTTCTATCTGAGAACAAAGCATGCACATAAAGCACATTCTATGGCCATGATTCAAGTTCTTTTGAAAATAAATGATATATTGAAACAATGCTATGTTATATAAAGCAGCCTATCTGACACTGGAGTAGCATTACACCAAAACGTAGCCAAGTTCATTTCCCACCCCTGCAATTGGACATACTAGAAGCGCAATAAAACTTACATAAAGCAACTTTTTCATTATGTGGAACCTAAAGCATTTGGTTGAAATTTGAAGAGACTTTATCATGAAGAAGAAAAGATAAAGTCTGTTTAGCAACAGACAAGTAAAGTAGTTAATCCAAAACAAAAGTCTATTTGATAGTTGGTAGTAATACATTTTATGATGACAAGAATAAGAGAGTATCTAATGAAGCTCAAAAGCAATATATTTAAAGCTGACAGAAGGAAGTACTCTAACACAATGTGTAATTAACCTACAGTCTCATTACTAAAACGTATCACTGAGGTCAAGAGCTTAGTAGGATTCACTAAAAGAATTAGAAATTATACGCCTAATGAGGACCTTCACATACACATCAGACAGGATTTCTGAGAATCCATTATAAAAAGAGACAGTTTCTTTCATGGACTGGTTATTCTTTAATTGCTGTTTCTGAAGATTTTATAATCTTACACATCTGAGCTGAAATCTAGACTCAACAACATGTAGAGCCACTAACTTTAGTGGGGTAGGCTGCTTATCTCTGGCAAGGGGCAAAATATTGGAGAAATTGCACAAATACTCTGATTTACAGCATGACGAATTAAGTTCTTCTAATCAAACCGGTAAAAGCCATAACATAAGTGCTTTCAGAGAACTTTAAAATTGCTTAACTAAATGCAACTTTGTTAGTAAATTAGAAAATCAAGCTAAACAAATTTAAACAATCTCTAAATGACTGTGTACTTATAAAGACACAGAATTTCTTCCACATAGCCCTTAAACAACAGTACACCTCTTCCCTCATTAAGCCCTTCTTAGTTCTTGTATCTATCAATTTATCAATTTACAGGCCAAATGGCTCAGCTATAATGTAAACTTGGTGACAATTGATTTTGTAATTTAAAGCAAAGGTTTTGGCTGTTCTTTTTTCATTTTTTTTCTCAGAGTTGGCAAGCATTTCCCAGGCAGTATAGAAAACTTCACATTTATGAAATTAAGCCTTGGGCTTTCAGAAGACTTTGTGAAAGGTTATGTTTGCAATCTTCAGTGTTTATTTTACTATGAAACCAACACATTCAGCAATAAGTCAGATTTATTGTGAAAATAAACACATTAGGACCTTATAAATAGCCGTTAGAAAAGTTCCGTATGGTCTGCCAAAAGCCCCAAATGATTGGTTCATGAACTTTTCCTCTGTATGCTCTAATGCCTTGAAAAAATTGTTTATTTTTGACTCGTTATGAATAGATGAGGATTATATTTCATCTATAGTCCCCATTAAAGTATCAGGATTTAGAAAACTTCCAAACTTTTAAGAAACTCACATTAAAAAAAAAAAAAATCAACTGTTGACAGCAGATATACATAATGGAATGGCATAGTGGAGTGTTATTTTAAAGCTGCCTTTACACAATGAGTTTTTCAATTTACCTGATTATATCCCCTAAAAAGAAAGAAATAATTTTTTGCCTAATGACACAGGAAGACTTCAGTGTTTATCTAAATGCCTATAGCAATTGATGCAGCCTAAGTTAATGCATATAACTGTTTCTGCTTCATCAAGGAGCATCTTATGTTGTCTTACACCTGCAGCAGATAAGCTTTTACAGACTTAGGAGTCTTTTGGTGAGAGGTTGGACACATATCAAGCTGCACATGATCCCTGAATCCTTCGGTATGGAATGCCCTTACAAATTTGCTCCCTGGGAATGACAATGCTATCCCCAGTATCAACGAGTCAGCTCTGATTTCCAAATCACTTCCAGTAGGTGGTCTGCACACAGAGACCAAGATGCTAACTCCTAAAACCAGGATGGAGAGCTGTTCCTCTAAAATGTAGCCACCTTTCTACAACTGTGCAGAATGACCAAAGTCATCATCCTCAAATTTTAAAAGAATATCTTTTCAATTATATTCCACAGATTCTGTGAGTATGAAACCAGCTGTCACAATTTAAATAAAAAGCATATCTGTGCGGGCACCATATTAAGGAAAGGTTTCTCAGTAGTGCTAACACAGTAATAACAGGGAGGGCCAGAAAACATCTTTATTTTAAGAAAACTAGGCTTGATTTTATTTTCTCATTCAACACTAAAAAATAAATCAGGTTCTCTGTTTCTGAAGGATACAGGAGAGATAGACAATAACTGAGAGCCCAGCAGGAAGCGCAAGCCTTGTGACAGGGAACAGCCACTGTTGCCCAGTGTGGAGCAAACATTCAAATCCAGCACTTCCCTAATCCCAACAAATACCTTGTCAGCTTTAGTTCTCAAATCTGATCCTTTTTTAAATGAATAAAATAAATGCTATTTGCATCAGACTGGTTCAACAGAAAACACTGCCAAGTGACTTACCTTAGGTACAGCAGTGATCTGATGTAAATCCAGCCACCCCTCCCACTGAAAGTGTCACCAATGCATGTATACAAAAATTTTCAGTCTTGAATCACAGAAAATAGCCCTGCCCCAGTTTTGAAAACAGGTGTAGGACTCTAATGTCACCTGATATCCATCAGAAATTAAAGGACATTCCAACTAGGAAAAAACCCATGCAGCAGAATTCCTCTTAAGCAAGCAGAATTACCCCCTCCTAAGTAAAAGGTTTTCTTTTTTTTTTTTTTTTTTTTTTGTTTGGTTACTTTTACATGCTACAGCAGATGTAGCACATTTTGTATTAGTTTCTGCTTGAATGAATAATGGAGACATGAGCACTTGTATAAACAAGGAAAGGTATTTAATGAACATATTGTACATACTCTTTTGTTGGAAGAGTGTAGAATGCATTCTTCCAAGTGCATGAAAATCCCATATTAATGATGCATGATTTTTCTGTGAACTGAGCCAGGCACAAACTGTCATCTGCATTTAAAACACCAAATCAAACCTGCTAATTGTTCATTTCAACATTTAAATATATATATATCTTCCTCCCCCTAAAAACATAAGATATCTAAAATGATAGTATTTTTTTACATCATTTTTCATTAGAGATCATTTGTTTGTATATCTATTTTTAAAATTCAAGCCTGCTTGTCCCAGATGAATACACTCCTCTAGAACTGCAATTTGTTTCATTGTGCTTTCATTCATTTTCATTCTCTTCATGAGCAACAGTGACATTTGAAAAACCAAAAGAAGAGGATAGAATAGTTGGAACCTCATATTACAGTGTACTTATAGCATCTGGCATGTTGAACACAGTTTTCTGAAAGATATTATTAGATCTGTCAGTGAGTGTCCTGGTACTTTTTCAGGACTATGGGTTCAATCTACAAAGGCAAGTGCTGAGGCTTTCAATACCTGACTGCAGACAGAGCCTTGAGTGAAGCACTTTGGCTTTCTATATGCAATAGGAGCACAAAACCTACCAGACAGGACAAGACTAAAAGTCCATCTCCAAGAGTCCTGTGTACAACTGTGGCAGCAGTGGAAACTCATAATTAATGCTTATCAGGAACATTGATGCCTCCCTCATATACTCTCCAAGCTTTGCACTGGATGCACCACATGTATTTCATCATCATTTACTCATTTAGAGGAGACAGCGCATGCTGATACAGGGATTATACAGACAGCATGCTGACATGATAGAACAGAGCTGGCTGATGCAATGGGAGGTTGCTATGACATTTCCCATGGTTACGTGGAGGTCAGAAGTACGGCAGCAAGCACAGTAGGTAAGAGTTACTCTGCCCCACTGAAATGGTTGTATTTCAGAACCCTCATATGCATGAAGCTGTACAAAAAACTTCTCCAGCTCTTGAGCACTGGGTTCATTGATAAAAGGGAAGCTGTACCAGTTTTGAAGAAGGCATTTGTTCGCAACCTACTGGCATGGGATACTAAAAACAGTGACATAAATTTTGGCTTAGTAGTTTGAGACCAGCAAGTCAAATAGCAGGTGTTGTGTTGAAAGATATTTGTGTGACAATGACTTCTGAATTTTAACCATAGTGATTAAAAGGTGAGGAAATACTAGAATTCACAGCTGGCATTCCCCAAACTGTGCAAGATCCTTCCAAAGTGTTCCCACAGTGTGAAAATACGTTGGCTAATCAGAAATAGAACCACTCATTCTTATGAAAACTTTCCTCCACACAGGACTGCAGGGAATGTACTTCCCCCATTTGTGGCCTTTAATGCACAGCTTTTCTCAGAGGAAGGGTGGTGACAGTGATGCTCTCTCCCTTCTAGTTTATCAAACCCACACTTATTTCCAACAGGTAAAATCTCAACTGTCATCAACCTTCCACACATGCTCCTAAAGCATGTACTTGGTATCACTCTTACGGACCTTCTCAACCCCTGACACTGAAGTTTTCTACTCCAGGATTAAAAAACTCTTCATCAAATTAACAAATAAATTAGTCACAACTATATTGGTGATGAATTCAGCAGCATTTCCTGGCTTGCACACAACCACAAACTGAAGTCTTAAGGTTGTATCTTCTGTCATGGAAAAGAACACCTCTAAAACCAGAAGGAAAAAAAAATAATAAAAAGCTCAGAGATAAATAAATAAAAAAAAAAATACTGCTGAGTTATTTAATCAAAGTATATGGCAAATACATTTACCTCATGGCAGATTCTCCACCAACTGGCTGAACAGCTCCATGTTTCATAAGTCTTCAAAAGAAGATGTTACAGAATTTGTAATTTGTACAATTTTTGTATCATCTGCCAATCTCTCATTGTAGACCAAACTTCAATATTAAACCTAGCTCTAATCTGCTGGTTAATCACAACATTTATGAAAAAGCCAAGCAAAAAGTTGCTAGATTTCTGCAAACAATATGCAGATGAGAAAGCACCATCAAAAATACATATACCGAGAGCGGTTACTGAACTTAAATATAACTGGAAATATATAAATGGAAAATACATAAAAATTATTTAGACTTCTCATTACTTTCTTAAGATGAGAAACTACTGACTAGCTACTTGACCAAACAGTTCAGAAAGGTGGCATTTGCCTTACGCGTCAGTTAAGACACTACTGAAAACTTACCTGTTCAAACAAATTTCACAAAATCAAAAAGCTCATGTATCTCACTTCTGACATACAGACAAGTTGGTAGGATTGGTGGGATAGAAAAGTCTTTGAATTAACATCTTGGTTTTGATGCTTGCACTTAACAAACTTGGTTTGGGAAAACTTATGCTTACCTAATACAACACCTAATGAGGAAAATGGAGTAACCAGAGATCCCAGTACTGCAACACTCTTGTCATGATTTCTTATGCACAGCGCTTTTGTTTCTTTGTAACCCCACTGTTCAATATTTTTGTGCAGACACATGTGCATATATTTTAAAATCTATAAAGTATTTTAACAGCAACCATGTAACAGTTATTACTCTGACCTAGAAACAGAAGCAAATAGGTTCATCACAGTAAATTATTTTTGTTTAATACAGATGTTTTATTGGAAGGAGTAAGCTTCAGTGCCTCAGGCACGCAGCAGCAATGTGTAGGGAACAAATTGCTAGAGGCCAACTAATTACACAGTTATGAACGGACAACATGACCTTTTATTTTCAAAGTTATTATAATTATTTTTTAAAAGAATGAATAATAATCTAATTATATACAAATATATAGAAAATATGATAAAGTATATGTACTTTGCCATGACAGACGAGCAGCAGAAGTGCTTTTAATTTTACATTGCTGTCTTTCATAGCCAATTATGGGCTCCCAGCTGAGAGTGAGAGACCGTCATCATTAATTGAATCTAATTTCACATTGATAAAATTGATCCTATTAAAATAAACCTACTGGCACAACAAGCAACTTTCATTGTTCCTTTCCAATCAGCCATGAGGGAAACGGGAAGGAGGCTCAATCTACTTCTACTTTAATCAATAAGCTCTTTAAATGGCATTCACCATGTTCTGCAATGACTCTCCCCTCTGAAGAACCATTCTGCAGTTTTATTCAACCAGAGAGCAAAAGGAAGCCAGTACCTTCCTTTCACCACACAGAGCTGTTTGCCTTTTCTGCGCACCATCTACTTAGATCTCACCAACATGAGCACTGACCAGATATAAGTAAAATAGTTTATATGCCTCAAAGTTTTACATAAACAGTTAAAGTAGTAGACATGTTCTGGTCAAACATATCAGTAATATCAAAACAGATTTTAAACTTCAGCTAGTTAGGAGACACTGAAGGTTAAATATTGATTGATAAGAAACTATTAAATGGAAATGTTTTCACTGGCATCATCTCATCTCTATGAGCTCAGCAATCTTCAGTCATGTGCTTATAAACAGTAATTCTACTGTGTCTGAAACCCTAGCAAGCTGCAGATATGGACCGTATCAGCACGAGAAAGTAGTTTACTCAGCTGCTCCCTTTAGTGGCTCTGCCTAGGGAAGTGCAATTTAAGGCTTGGACTTCTTTTCTAGAATTTTTACGTGTTAGAACAGTACATCTGAGTGCAGTACATCCCTTTCAAGAACTAGCTGCCTAAAACAAAAGTCTATGCTATCAAATGAAAGAACAGTTTTATATATGCATAGCATCTCAATTTTACTTAATTTAAAAGAACTAACCAGGTTAGTCTACAATGTAAAACTTAAAATCTACATATCAAGTTTGACATACATCTATTGAGTAGTTAGTGGGTATTTTCACAGTAAAACTACTAAAAAAATCCGAAAGTATTCAAAGCATTGTGGTTCCAGGCATTTTTGAAGGCTTACATAAAAGAGGGTTACACCCTGCAGACCTCTGAAATTTGTACAGATGTTCTTACTTCTTTCCATTTAATCAGGCCATGCCTATTACTTAACAGAAAAGATAATTTGAGAGAAAGTATTTTCATGCTTTAATCACATTATCTGAATTCCAAATAAATTGCTACCTTTAGGCACTGTTTTTAGTCACAGGCAACAGGGCTGCTTGGCTTTTCTTTCTTACTTTAACATTATCCAATCACATGTAATAAAATATTGATTTATGAATAAAATTACTAGATCATAAATAAAATGTAATGCATTGATGTAAAAAAATATAAATACATTTAAATCAGTACAAAGTTAAATACAAAACTTTTAAAAGGCAATAAAGAGTGGACATTTGGTACATCTAATGGAATGTCTACTGTTGTCACAGGTATTGTGACACAGCTGTATCAGCCTATTCACAGATATTTACAAACATTACTGTTATTTTCTAACTGCTTTTATGTGGACTTAAAGAATCTTCTGTATTAAGTGTACATTTTAACAGTGGAGTTATTTTTATACGTGATTTTTTCATTAAAAACTATCATTTTAGATAGCAGAAAGATAGTATTTCTTTCACCCTCTGAACAATGACATTGTGCACAGAGTTAACTGACATGCTCAGGATTCTACTATAACTATTAATCAAAATAAAACACTGGAAAAGCTTTCTCCTTTTGCTTTTTCTCCTTTCAGTTGTGGCGGAACATGACTTAGACAAAGCCAAGACATCTGTGGTATTCAGTGCAGGAAGCAACACTGCCCCTCATCTTGACCTTTTTTCTCTCTGCTATATTTACAGAAGGAACAAATTACAACTAAAATTAATTTTTTTGTTTAGAAAAAACAAAGGCAAATTTTAAATCATAAGTGTAAAATATGTGGTATGGATGAAAATCTGTGGTAGTGGCAAAACTAATATCTAGTCATGTTTTCAAAAAGGACCAAATGCAAAGCATGTTACATAAACTGTTGCAGTGTGTACTTCTGAAAACCAGAGTGCTGAAGGTTATTAAAAACCAAGATGCAGAAAACATAACAATCATCTAACATGGAAGGCTGCTTATAGAGATATTAGCAGCTGCCATTCAGTTTGTCTGAAAATATGTTAGGAAAAACGAAAGGAGTTAAATCCAGATTTCAAAAAGAGGAGTGGTGTAGAAGTGAAGGAAGAGGTTTCTAAGTAGAAGACTGTTTACAAGGAGATGGTAAATAAGCATTATCCAGGTAGTAACAGGTTGCAAACTGTGAATGTGTTACATCAGTGACATGCAAAAAGCCTGAACCATGGTTAGAAGATGAAAATCCGATAGCCTGAAATAATCTACATTGCCAAGCAGCATAATGAATTTACATCTGTCACTAACAGGAAATGAAATACAAAGTTGACATAAGTGTCAAAGGTCAGGAAACACAAATCAGTCCAATAGTGCTTCTGCCATATTTTCCATATTACATACTATCAAGAATAATTTCCCACACAGTTTTTTGTTTTTACTGTAACATTCCATGCACACACGATTTCCTACCCTGAAAGCTAAAATTTTGCTTGTCACAATGGAAAACCTGTCATCTACACCACCTCAATAAGCTTAGTGTTAGTGAATGTTTCGAACTCTTTGAGCTATTCTAAATAGAGCATAGCTCCAGAATAAATTTATAAGTCTGATTTATATTCAGTGTAGCTGCCCTCAATGCACATACATGAGGTGCATTGCCACACCAAGTACCATATTTAAGGCTTGTTTCTGCAGAATCTATTTCTCACTGAGTACTCAGAGAATACAAATGGCTGTTGAAAATTTCATAGAGGTAATAGAGAAAAACAGAAGGCAACGAACAAACACATCAATTATTTTAGCTTTAAAAAAAAAAAAATACAGAGCCATGCAACACGATTATAGTAGTCCCACAAATCAACACACTGACTCAATTTTGCATATTTGGGAAAAAAAAGCCACAAATCACTTCTTACATTTTCTATGTTGACATTGATTTAACTTGTAAAAGCAATAATGTCCATAAAACTATCCACTCCATTGTCTTCCCCTACCATATCTTTAGAGTACTAGAAGATTAATTCTACATAAATACAATTACTTTTATTTTTTTAAAGCAATCTTGTTAACTAGTATCAAGAGCATGTTCCAACACAAGCTTTTTAAGGGAATAGTTAACAACGCATCTCCGCTGTTTTACCACTCTGTGTGTATGCACACCACAGAGAAAACTGCCCACAGCCCTGCACCTTAACTAGTAACCTACTTGCTTTTCACCCATTTGCATCAACTGGGAAAGAAAACATAGTTAAACCATCATGAGTATTCAAGACTAATTATGATCTTGCATAAATCAGCTGAAATACTTACTTAAAGAAATGCAGTAAACTCCTGTATTTTTAAACTTACAGTATTAAATTGTGTGGAGACCTATTGGCAGTAAAACCTGAAAAATTGTATAAAAGTTTTTGGAAAACACCAGAAATTCTATTCCATATGAATAAAAGAGATGAATGAAAAAGAGAGGCAAAATGTGATATATTTTAAAAATGGAAGCTTGGTCGCACAAGATTTCCTGGGAAAATATTTATTAGAATTGAAAGACTCACTATCAAGCAACCTCATCTCTAAGATGAGTTTGAATAGGCTCTAACATCTCATCCTTTTCCTGTAAATATCCATCTGACTACCACGGATCATCATATTCGGTACAGTCTCTAATTCAGGGCAAAGGGGACTGCAGAGTCAACGTGACAGGAAAGTTTGGTTAGTAAGTGAGATAATGCACATTTAATATAGAGAAATCCAATTCCATCAAGTCAGAAGTGTTGCTGCTCAGATGTCTTTGCAATGTCCTTGCCTTACTTTCAAACTGGCTTTCAAAAAGACGGAGAAGCCTACATGCAGTACTGCACTTATCCCTATGTGTATTTGCTTTGTTGTCACTCATGTAAAAATTTATCTCTGAATCACATTTCTGAGTGATTCCAGGTCCAGCAGTGATCCCACACACATTCTGAGCTCCAGCTTTGTGCCACATGAAACTGTGATGCTGCTTCTGAACTCACAGCTGTCAAAGCCATATAGCTACATACATAAACTCTCTGCTCTGCTCAAACTAATACATATTACAGAAAGAATTCTGCAACGCAGGTTATCTACTCATGGAAAAACAAAAGCTGTCCATACTTATAGGGAAGAGCATTTACAGGGATTGGCAAAACACAGGAGTCCCAAGGAAGGTAAAAAGCTTAGTTAACAAAAGTCTCACAAAAAAAAAAAAAAAAAAAAAAAAGGAAAGACTAAAATACAGAAACTAAGTATTTTCTCATTTACTTAAACATTCATAGCATTCATCTGAAGTAGTACTTTCAGGAAATCCAGAAAGCAGAATATATCTTTTATGTTAAAAGTAACACTTTCCATTGTACATAAGACCCCAGTCCAGTGAACAGGGTGATTGCTACAGTTGTGCCATTTCAATATAGTAGTGGTGAACTTAAAGCAATAGTTGGTGCCTTTTCTTTTCCATGTAGGCTTGTGAAAAACACTAGTCATTTTCCCTAAAATAACATTTTTTCTTAGAGACAGCTTTCTCAAAGGGGGAAAGTACATCACATAGAAAAGGAGCTATTCCTTTAAGGAATAGAAGGTGGGGAGTATCCCCTCCCCAGTAGGAAGGTAAGGTAACGTGACAGATTTCATAAATTGAGGAAATTAGCATAAAATTCAATCTGTTTTCCCATATAAAATCCTATTAATGATATATTAACTTATATAACCAAGGCTGTCTCAATAAACTTTCCAATTATATATTAGACATATTCTTTGAGATTGACATCATTAATACCAATGAAAATTAATGGGAATTCCACGATGCTCTTTAGCGCATCAACAGAAGACATTCCCCAAGGGAGTTATTGAGGAATACCTACATTTAGCAGTAAAAGAAAAGGGTTAGAAAAAAGCTAGCATTTCTGCAGTCCTTATTAATACTAGAAGTTCATTTTTCTTTAAAGATCTTGCAGAAGAAAGGCAAAGGATATTTTTTTATTTGATAACATGGCAACTATAAATCTGATTTGGAATATATGATTCTAGGAAAGTTGGCTAAAACTAAAATGCAATCAGCAAAAGAGAAGATGATAAAGAGTATTTCAGTGAACAACGCTTTCCTGTGGTTTGAATATGGCTGGAGTTGAAGAATCTTTCAGCAGCTTTAAGACTGAATTTGCATTACATTCATCACCCTGTTAACGACTATAGGGAAACAGGCACACATTTGTTCACATTTGAGGTTCTTCCTAGAGACTTTTTCCTTCTTTCTCTTTCTTTCCTAATTTAGGAAAGATTCTGTTCTCCATTACTTCCAAATTAAATTTGACCAGTAAAACACAGAATATGGGGCAAAAGATCCTGCAGTGAAAAATACATCCAAAGTGGTAATTTCAACAATATGTGAAGTAATACCAGCAGTTTTCCCCATTTTCCAACAGTAAAATGTTCATTATTTGTGATCAGTTGGTTCTTCCCTGGGACTTCAGTAAGAAGGTGAGGGTGTAGAAGGGTTCGAGAGGGTGGCTGGGAGCACAAAGAAAGTACTCACACCCTTTCCATGCCCTGTGTTCCCATGTGCTTCCCCAACTACATTCTTTTATGAGACTGTATATATAGCTAAGACTAATTTAAAATTCCTCACTTAGCCAATGCATTCTTGCCCGAGTGGTACACAGCTGCTTCAGTCATTCAGAATATTTTGCAGGAGGTTGAATTTGCTTACAAGTGGACATCTTCCCTGATGTCTGCTATAAATTAGCCTTAGTGCAAGTCAAGGGAGTTCTACTGCATTATATTTGGTGAGCTTTCTTGTGAGAAAATGCTCAAGAAAAAAAAAAAAAAGGAAAATTAGCTCAACAGTTAAACCATTTTGAGTGTACGTACTTCTGGGAATTGTATTTGCAGCCTTAGTAATGAACGGCAGTCTTTGTCAGTGAAAATCTCACGTCTATTGGGAAACCAGGGAAGGGAAAATGGTAGGCGGGTGTATTTTATCTATAAAACCATAGTCTCCTAGGTATCCACAGACACTGTTATACACCATTAACACATTGCATTATATATATTACATTATATATTATTTATATAATGTATTCTATTACTAGTATTATGTGTATTATTGTAATATATGTGTAAGGGAAAGCTGCAGCCACGTGTTCTTAGTGTTCATATAATCAAAATTTATCTAATGAGCTTTAAAAAATATATTTGCTTGCAGTGTTTTGAACAGTTAAACAGCTGCTTGAATGGGAAAACATGTAACTTCCTGCTATAGTAGTGCATTTTAATTAAACAAATTCCTGATTTTATTTCCTTGAATTCAGAGCACCACAAATACACTTACAAAAAAAATAAAAATACAGAGCTAATTAGTTTTTAAGACAGGGTCTTATTTTAAATTTCCACTTTATGAAACTGCATTGCAATATGGCCAAATACACGGATGAGAAACTCTTTAGGTCAGTTAACCATCCAAGTACATTTTTGCAAAGACAACAGAAATACTCAATATCACCAATTAACGCCAGTGTAGCTCTGCAGCTTATAACTAACAAAACCCCACCAGATTTAAAGCCACCACTGAGCTGAAAATATTTCAAACTAAAACTGTAGCATGCAATAGGGAAGGATTTCACAAGCTTTCTATCCTTACTGCAGACAGCTCGTACATTAAACATTTGATGATGTGAGAAAAACAGAACACACTGTCTGTGCAAAAACCTTCTGTATAGCATAGCAACAAAAATAAATATTTCATTGAAAAACCCTCAAACCTGTAAGGGAAGCTACTTTTATTACTTCTACAGTATCAACTTATCTTCTGGGTGGCCAAGTATGCACTAGGCAAACGAAAATGAAGTTTTGCAAAAAAAGAAACTTTTTCATTCTTTTGTGTTGGACTACGTGGAATACTAAGTCTTCCCTGAAAATCTGGGTTATATTTCAGTATCTAGTAAAACACTGTATACAGACTGGCACAACACACACCCAAGAGGGTTTGTCACACACCAAACTCTTTGGCATTTCAAAACATTTAAAAGACAACCTACTGACATATGACAAATTTCCACAGACAGCAGCAGCTGTATGTCTTAGTGCTGTTGCCACTATTAACCTCACTTGCAATTTGATGGCTGAATTAAGTTGTCTGCCAGCAGTTCCAGCTGGCATAATACATTACTGCGTGGTGTCATGCTGTTTATCTATGGTCAGTGTTGTGACATGCTGAGCTCCATGTGTTTATCCTCTTTTTACAGATAAAGCGTAAATCCTGGAACTTCATGCAAAGTACTGATTTCTTTAAGTCATAGCCATTCCAGTTCTTATCAGCTGTAGTGTTCTATGAATTTCATCAAAATTAACTTATAAACAAACTAAATTCTCTCATCTCTGCACACCATGGTACCATACATAACAAGACTTGGGAAAAGGATGGTGAAAAGATACAGCTAAATGGCACCTTCGGGGCAAATAAAGTTTCATGTATTCATATTTCCTGACTTTCAGGTTACTCAAAGACCTGAAATAGTCCCTGAAAGATTAGCACAAATTCAGGGTAACCTCCTGCAAGCTAATTTTGGATGGCACCTAATCCTGATTCTACAAAGATGCACAAGGATGCACAATCCCATCACACCTTCAGCCTCCATGTGTCCTGGATTCTAAGTGTTCAAAGACACAAATTGCCCGTTACCAAACAGAACACAGTTTGCTTAGAGACAAGCATATATGTAAAGTAACAAAGTTTGTTACTTTGCTAATGCCCACCCTTTTAAAGAAAAGGTTCCCATCTTAGTGAACACAGGCACAAGTAACCCACTGCTGTTGTCCTGTTTTCTGAGGTGGGTACCTACAGAGGGGTCAGGCTGCAGACCCCCTACTCCCATAGTCACACTAAACAAAAAAGAAAAACACCCTGTTTCCACTCTCTTATCATTTAATAGATATCTCCTGTACCAGAAATGGGAGAACTGTAAGCCATGGTATATTCATCAGTTGTGTTGCTTCAAATATCATACCTATTTCTAACACACTAAGCTTGAATCTGTATACATCTGACTTCAAACAGATTTGAGAATCTGATTTTAAGAGCAGTGATAGAGGAGCAATTCTATTGTCAAGGCTCATTTTGAGACGCTGAGAATATACACAGTGGTATTTTTGCAAACAACTTGTTTGAGAAAAAAAAACACCACTGTTTCTTGTCCTCTTCAGAGGTAAAAATAAGTATAAGGTTTATTGTTTTTGTTTTTTTTTTTACATTTTATTGTATGATATACCCATCTTGACAAATGCTATTATGTTTATTACTGTGAAACCTTATCTCAGAAAAATAAAACAAAACCACCACAAACTAAAATGTTTCTTGTTACACTTCAAAGTGTATTAATTTCTCTATTCAGTTTCCTTTCCTTAAAAATAGAAACCTATTTTAAGGTGAATATCTTTTCAAAATGTAGACAATGAAGCAAGGATAACCTTCCTATGCAGAGCAAATTGATAAAAAGCATGGGACTTTATACAGTCCTATGGCTGTTCACAGCATTCACCACAAAGATCCGGAAACAAGAAAGAAAACCTTTTCATCAGTTTTATGCTAAACTCACAGTTAAGCAATGCTGAGCAGGTTTTGAGAATTTCCTGCAAGATTAGCTTTTTATGTGTACACTATTTTTAATAGCAGTGACCTTTATTATTTCCAATAGTGAATCAAAACAAGGAGGTTGTTACCCGCAGTCCCATGTGGAGGCAACAAGAAGCATCCTCACCTCTGCCATTTCTCTGACCTCTCAGGATGTGACAAGACCCGCTGCTTTTGCCAGCTCTGAGGCTGGCCCCTCCTTAATTATAGCAGCAACTATAACAAAACTTTATAACATTACTAACTAGCTCCACCACAACACAGGGCTTGATCACTTCTGAAAAGTTTCCCTCTTTGCAGTTACAATAATTCTCTTCAAGCTGCTCCTAAACTTGTACCAAAAGTGCAGAGAATAATCAAGAAACAAACTCTTTGCATGCTTTTCTGAGATCAAAATGAGTTTTAAATGGAGTTTTGGTTTTGTCATGTGAGTGGGTTTTGGGAAGGAAGGGCGTGATGTCTTTCAATTAACGTGAATGAGAGCCGGTCCAGAGCAAGCAAAATGTGTAAGGAATGCAGAACGGAGCCCTTGAGGTATTTGGGGGATGGTGAGGGAAACAAAATTAAAAGTAATCGAGGTGCCTCTTAAAACCATCGACTTTGTACGCACATGAACATCATCTTATTAAAGATTCATAAGGACTTTATAGTTTTAATGCATATGTGGCCAGTGTTACAGTTCAATAGCCAAAACTCTTAAAAAGGAATAAAAAAAGAGAAGATACTTCACTCTTTTAACTGGCTTCTATCTAGCCTCCTTTTTTAAACACCAAAGCACAGTTGTAGCAAAAGCCTGCCATTCTAACAAAGGTCTGAACAGATGAAAAACAAATCAGTATTTCTGTTGCAATTCATATTCAAAACTGCTGCCCATTTCCTGCTTCTGAATTTCTGCATTTTCTTGCCCCAGCAAAAGATGAAACCATGCCCCTTCGTCGCAAACCTTTTCTGCAATCACACAACTGTCAGTGAGCAGCACCCTGAATGGCTCCTTAGCTGCAAAGGATAGTAAGACAAGAAGAGGAGAAAAAGGATTAGGGAAGGGAAAGAGCCCTCCCTATATCAAGTTGAAAGTTTGAACACAGAAAGCTTAGCACTGGATTTCTGTAGGTCAGCCTAAGATAATTACAACGTCAGTAGGATCTACCTGCTATTTAAGGATGCATGGATTTTTTCTTTATTATAATTTTTTGTGGTGCAGGTTATACTCCATTTCTACTACAGTCTGTTGTTTTTCAAAGGTGGAGAAATCTCTGTAAGAGCAGACATAATGGGGATGTGTCTCACAAGCAGGGTAATGTTGATATCTCCTGCCCTGTTTATTTTCACTGGAAAGGTGAAAAGCTTTCTGCTGCTCTTTTTCTTGTAATTTTCTTCTGTTGTCCAGATGATCCATTTGACTTTAGAGGGTTTTCTTTATTTTTCTCTTTGCCAAAAATCTATCTGGTAAAAAGCAATGACTTTAGACAAAAGACAGGCAGGCATAACCAAGCCCTCAGCAAACTACCCAAGCTTGTAGTGGGGACTAAGGGAGGACCGAGTTACATGTCATTAGACCTCTGGCATAGTTGCACAAAAGAAGTTTTGCAAGAAAGCCAGTAACTTAAGAATTGCCCTGCGAGGGGTTACAATTGTCAACTTGATTTTTTGTTTCCCAAGACACTCCTAAATAATATTTTCCAACGTAAGACAGACCCTCGCCCATTGGCCAGACCCTCCCTTCAGTGCCCTTCAATGCAATCTGAAGCATATTATTTTTAAGCAATGTGAATTACTTCCTCCTCTGCTGTGTGGAGCGTGTGGCTCCCTCTGCACTATTCACCCCTCATTCTAGGGATGAGGAACCCAAAAGAAACATCTAAACACAGGTTTTCAGCACTGTCCTAGGCTAGCCCTAGTCAGCCCACTCAGGTAAGGCCACAGGCCTATGGTTTAAACAGACTTAGAGCAATGAATTTTTTTTGCTTTTTTTCAGCAGCTCTTTGGTACCCTCCCTTTCAATGTGTTGCTATCAACGTCCCATCACTCATTCAGAGGTGTCCTGTACTTACAACTTCCAAGCTCTCTCTACTGTGGTACCAAACTAAATTTTCCAATCCTGCTCTTTCCATCTCGATTTTTATTTAATCTCACACTCCATTTCTCTTGCTGCTATTTTTATCCTCTCTTTTACCCTTTCCACTAATCTTTTTAAAAGCAGAAGCCATAGTCAGAGTGCTTTAAGTCTTAATAACAATATTACCATCTATGAAGATCACCTTCATCTCCAGTTCGGTTGAGCATGCATGGTTCCCTGATATTGGTTAATGTGCTATTTGGCTTAGCCCTGTGACTCTTCAGTGCAGATAAGAAGCTTTAAAAGTATTGCCCTGCACTCATCCAGGACACGTAAACCCCTGATAAAACAGGCAGCCTTCCCATACATTAATTTCCAATTCTGCCCAGCTTCTTGTAATAATAAATCCAATGCTAGCGTCCCTATATTATTAAAATATTTGGTGTTCTCTGACATTCATTCCCCAAAATTATTTGGCATTAGAGCTCTCTATACCCCAAGATAATTATCTCACTATTTTCCTCAGGAAGACAGAGTATTTTTGTAGTGAATGACCACATCTTTACCATGTCAGGCTTAGAGATTAATAATGGGTAATACTATTCTTCCTACAAATTTTCATGCTCACAACATCTTACAGCTATGTTAGGAGAAACAGATTAGACCACATATTTACAATAAGTGTCAGTCACAAAAGCATGCAACCTCGCTGGTAGCAGCAACAAACTTTTAGGAAGGCAAGGCAAAATGCAAATTTATCAATGTAAGTTTGTTCAATAATATTCCCTTGACTTTGACTCAGTAAAGCTTACTTTGTTATACATTCTTGTCATTATAGCATGTTTATTATTAAGTATTCCACAGCATTATACAAAATTTCTTCATATGCTTATGCCCCATGTAACATGGGCAGACACAAGTTGACAACTACTGTTGTCAAGGATATTGTAAACAGTAAGAGCAATTCCCATTACGACACCTGAATTTCTGAGAAAAATTCAAGAGGATAGCTGATACTTCTTGTTATCGGGTATTTGATACATCACCACGAGGAAAATTCCCATGTTCTTTATGATATCATCCCATAGCCCACGGCCACAGTAGCCATTAAAACATTTATTTCTTCAAAATCTTTAACAAGTAAAATCAACATGAAAAGGCAGATAGATCTATAGTCCTATTGTCAATTTTATCATCTTATGCTTAGCATTTCTTATTCTGCTAAAATTATCTAATCTGACTTGCTTGTAGCAAAATAAATATTTTAGCAATTAATTCCTGTATTGCTAAGCATTATTGTATTGCTAATGCTTAGCAATACAATAGGTCATTCGGAACTCCAAAATTGAAATTTTTATCTTACCACAAGACCACAAGACCAAATTCTGACATACAGCAATCTTTTACCTTTCTTTTATTCAGGGTTTTTATTTTTTCCTCATTTTTTTAACTTTTAAAAAATACTTTGGTTTTGCCTGACTGGTTAGGTTCAAAGGTTTACTGCTTTTGCAAAACTTATTAAGGTACAATATGGTACTATTTTTTTAGGTGATTTTTTTTTCATATGAGAACTGTTTCAATGAAATGTTTTCTATTGAGTTAATTGTCATCTTTTAATTATTTATTTATAGGCATATTAAACCACCTGTATTGTAATTCCATCATCATGTACAACGACTTGGTAATCAGAATTCTCATACTCCAGTTCCCGGTTGATGAAGGTCCAGTTTTTCTATCAACGCATTTCACCCATACACACTATTGATAATTATAGTCCAGAGCCCTGTACATATCTCTGAACTGCTTTCTCTTATTTTCTTTATGCACACAAATCCAGCAAGTTACTTCTAGAACAACTTATACTGGAGAGCTTCCACAGTGTTTAGATCTGATACACACACACATATAATGCACCAAGTGAATGTTGTTAGATCATTGATTTCATTATTCAATATAAAACTTTGCAAAAATGTAACATATATTCTCTAAAAGCTTGCATCTCAGCCAAATGAAACCAGGGCATTATTGAACTGTGCAAGTTCACATCTGAAACACAGGAACAAATCCTGAATATTTCGAATCTGAACATAACAGTGCTGAGGGAGGAGAGGGGAGTGGAGGGGAAAAAAAACCAAAAACAAAAACCAACTAAACAATTTTGCATAATTTCTTTAAATCTTGGCCAAAAACATTCTTCCATTTTCCTCAGAGAGAACCCAGCTGTTTTTTAATGAACGTCTGTAAGAAGCTAACCCCTGGCTTAACCTAAAATGAACCAAACAACAACCAAAAGATCTGATTAAATTATTTGCACTAGAGATTAAAAATATAGAATTAGAACAAACCTATACTAAGCTTTTGGAAGAGACTTTCGTATAGCTAAAGAGAAAAAAGATCTCAAAATTAAAGTTTTTATCCTTTTAAATGTTTCACTGCAGAAGCAAGTTCTCATTTGGGAAGATTTTTAAAGGAAGGTTTTGAGCAAATAACCTATACTATGTTACATTTGCGTGAAGGATGGCAACGCTACTTTTAACAACAGTATTTATTCCATTCTAGAAAAATATAGTATCCAATTCCACTATACAATAAAACAGTTTAAAAACAGTGCATAAAACATATTTAAAAGGAGTTCCATGGTGCAGTAAATTAGATGTTTTTTCTCGAAAAAGGAATTTATGACCTGTATTAATCATGCAATGACCAAGCAAATCAAGACTGGATTTATCATATAAGAAAACCCAAAGCAATCCAAAAGTATGTGAGATCTGTAGAAAGTGGACTGTTGAGCATTATTCTTGGCAAAAATCATGCAGATCAAATGCTTCCTGATGTACTTGTTGCTGATGCAAATTGTGTTATATTAACACTACACTGACCCCCAGCATCACTTCAGGGAGAGGTTTGTTTGGGTTAAGATAAATGACACTTTTTTTGACTTTGGTAATAGCAAATCACTTTGTGACGACAATCACTGGTTAGCTTTTAAAAATGTCTTCTGGTAAAGGTGACCTGCCAATAATAGATAAAAGAACCTGGAAACAGGAAGCATAAATACTCAAAAGGTGGTGTACATATGTATGTATAGATTTTCCTTACCCAAACTGTAGCCTTCCTCTGCAACGTATGGTAAGTTCTAACCATTTCCATTGTCTCTGTCTCCAAGAAAGGAGCAGAAGGGAGCAAAGAGGAGTCAGAGTATAAAAACCTGCAGCAGAGCCTCATTTTGTGTTTCTGTCAGACTCTTCTTGCATTATTCCCTTAAGTCTTTTCTCTGGCATCGTTAGGAATGAAGAAAATAAGAAGCAAAACAGCCACCTTCAATTTAATTCTGTAAAGTCAGGTAGGATAAAACTAAATGAGCGCATGTAATTAACGCTTAGAAATCCCTTCTTTCGAGCAACAGAATAAAACGAAATAAATACATGATTAGCAAAATGCAGGTGAACAAGCTAGTTTTAGTTCAGCCTGTGGACTGACATAGTCAGCGGCAGCTGCTATCACAAGTTACTCTTTTTACATTAGTCTATTATGTAAGTTTGAAAATAAAATCTGTAAGCCACTATAAAAGGTTCTTTCTGTCATTCTGCAAGACTGATAATGCCTTGTGTGATCCTGACTGCTTTTTGCTGGCTCACCAAACTTCACTAGGGTTTGTTTTTCATATACCATCTTTTAAATGTTGTTGAACTACACAAGGACTTCAATAGGTCATCAGAAAAGCTCTGGTTTCAGAAAATGCTCATGTCATTAACCTCTGACTGTAGATCACAAAGAAGTGTATATGCTGTTTGCCCTTGCCAGCTGTAAGTTTTGTATAAACCCAGTAATGAAAACAGGATCCATGTCTGCTTGCAAACATGACTAACTTACCTGGAAAACCGGTACAGTCTCCTCTTACAGTAAGACAGAATCTTATTACATGAGTAGGTAGGTATAAAAAACAAGGGAGCAGCTTCTGTGCAATAACACAGTCAATAGGGAAAAATAAGTGAAATGTCTTGTTTAGTCTGAAGAAAAGGCATTTAATTTGATTTACAAAAATAAACTACAAACATCACAGACCACTACTGATACACCTGAATGCAATGAAAATGGGAAAGAAGGCTTGTAACAGAAGGTCTGTATTTTACCCTCTATCTCTGTGCAGGTGACAAATTGAATAAAAATAATCATTAAAAAAGAAAAAAAAATCAATTTACTGAATTTTCAGTTCTAGAGAGGCAAAAAGAAAAGAACCTCCCCCCCACCACCACCCAATAATGAAATTAGGAAGAAAAGGAAGAATCATTTAAATTTCATCAGCAGGAAGCTTTAAAGTTTCACTGAACTTGTCTAAGTGACAATTTGGTCTGTACTGCCTGGTTACACAAGATGGAGAAAGCAGCTTTATACAGGCTTCTTAAGTCCTAAAGTCCCAGTGAATTTCCCAAGGATATTTACTGCATGTAGATGCTCCAGAGGGGTCTTTTTTGTATTCAGCTGTGTAAGAGTTTGACAACATCAACATCACTTCTGAATGTTAAACTATGTTGAAACTCTATTTGTCTGAGTATTCAATAAACTGGATTCAAATCCATTTTTAGGGTACACTGTCACTGCATACAAAATAAATCTTTGTAGATAAAAATCTTACTTCTAGATACATTTCAGCTTTATGCCTATAAATACTTTTATAAAGGATATATACATTTCATAGTTATTTTCATGATATCATTAAGAGATTATCATATTTTTGGTTTGCTTAGACTAGGAAAGTGAGTATTACGCCACTGTTTACAAATGCTGAACCCTACAAAGAGAAAAGGGTTAGTTTTAGTTAAAGGACAACAGTACTATAAGATCATATGGATAAAAATAGGCTATGAGTACATTTAGATCCCAGATTAGAAAAAGCAGAATTAAAAAAAAAAATGTTAAGCTATTAAAGAAACAGAGATTTGAAGCAGCCTCCAAATTGCTTGCTTAAAATGCAGTTTGAAACTGTCACAGAAGGGGCTTTATGCCTGGACGAGGTTTACTACAGTTAGGAACTGCAGTTTATGACATGAATTTTTGCATATTCACAGCTGAGCCCTCTCTGGCATTTGCAAGAACCAGCAATATTTTTATATTTCTTGCTTGACGGAGAACACAGATTTGGGAGCTGCCCTACTCCTCCTTTTTCACTGAAAAAGGCAAAGGGTAAGAGCGTTGGATAGTTTACACCAGCAACCTGAACTGGCCTGGTACCAAAAACTTTTCAGGTGTTCGGTGTTGCTATCCGTTGTTGGCTTACTCATGGTCAAAGAAACGGTCACATTTGGACTGATAGGGATTTATTGGTTACAGTGGCAGAGACATGTAAAAGGAAAATGTTTATAAACCCCACTGTGACACATTGCAACTTCTTCTCTTCTGACACATTATAATTTTAGGGACATTATTTTGAACTGAAGTTTCAGGGTTCTTAATAGAGTGCTGGAAAGCAATTAATGGAGTGGCTAGCTTATGGTGTACATGATGAGAGGGAGAGTTGAACACATTTTCTTTTTATCCCTGGAAACTCAGCCTGCCTGCAACCCATTCTGGTTTTACATTCCTAAATATTTTTGTAAGTTCACATAACTGTACAGTAGGAAAGCTTAATGCAGTACTCAAACTTCACTCAAATGGGAGAATTGTCCCTTGTGAGGCACTTGCACTTCTCAGAAATACCTAAAAGCAATTAATTGTACAAAGGGGAAAAAAGCTATCAAATTCTCAACTTAGCTGCTGACACAGTACAGAAAACACTGTTTTGTTCTGAACACAATGTACTTAAAACTCCCATTTCTGCTGAAAAGCATGTCTTTAAGGTCTTTAAAAAAGTATTAACTTGCTTTGCATTAAGAAACAAATGTGAATATTGAACATTAAAAAAACCCAGAAAGAACACTTGGTGAAAATAACAAATGTGCTATGTGTCTGGGGAACACATATTAGCTGTAAAAGTTTCTTTCATTAGCCATTAATTATAGCAACATAGCAGGCGTGTTACAGTCACAGTTGAGAGGGTATGGCTTTTAATAAATTTGGGGTATTCATGTACCTGCAACTAAAGTAGTTTTTCCTGATTTATCTTTCATACTTCTTCATAGGCAGAAATTTCTTGATTTTAAGAGATTCAAGATGCCCCTCTGGCAGTTTTCTGGGTTATAAAGGCATGACAAAAACATTTATTCTTCAGCAAGTTTCTTGCATTATGCTAACTCAAGCGGCTTCTTTTTAACTTAAAATACTCATTTCTACAAGATAAAGTTCACTATCATTGAACAGATCAATTTTTGTGCTGGAATAAAAATAGTTATTTTTATATGCTTGTGAACTTGAAAGAATAAAACAAAGTTTCTCCCTGTACTCCCCCAGCAGAACACTTTCTAAAGTAGAGCATAGAGGAATTTCGTAATTCTTTTTTTCCACAGAATATGTGCATAGTTCAGACTACACAAACATCCTCTATAGCTCCCCCAGTCACTTTCCATTTCAAGAACGAGGCAATTTGTGTTAACACAAGACAGCTTATCATGTGCTAAGTCTGCATGCAATTTTCTCGTGAGAACAACCATTTTGTACCTACTTGACACATGCAGCACTACACTACACCCAACTAATCAATTCTGTCTATATCAAGAAGTGGGGAGAAAAACTGCCTGCAGCTGTTATACTACATCAGCTTTCCTAACTACTTCAGACAACTCATTTTGGGGATTTTTCTTTTCTTTAAACTAAACTGGCATAAAACATAGCCCTTCTTTCTATTTCTTTTCTTTTTTTTTTTTTTTTTTTTTTTTTTGCATTCTCGGAGATTATTGACAAAATGCAAGTGTCAGAGAACAAGCGCTATGCTTTCTGCAGGCATCCCCAGAATTTGGGAGGGTAACAAGCTCCCAGGGTCATTGGGTACTCTTGGAGGATTTATATACTAGCATAATATGAATGAGCAACCGCATGTTTTCATCAGAGACCTCACGGGCTAGTCTACAAACAAGAATTTTAGAAGAGAATAGTTTACACGGAATCATAGAATAGTTAGGGTTGGAAAGGACCTTAAGATCATCTAATGTAAGCATGCCAATGAGAAAAGTCTCTGAATTGATATCAAGTCAAAGACAGAAACAAAAAAAACCCCAAAACAACAGGTATCAGTAGAGTCCAGAAAGCTCTTTGGGAGGGAAGGATGGAGTTGGGAGCTTTTCTTCTGATACTGACTTTCACCCAACAACATCATGATGTTGAAATGTTTCTTTTCAGAACTCGATGTGTCTTACATTTCATATACATATACTACCAGAGGAGGCAACAGACAGTAAACACACTAAAGACCACATTGCATATGAATACAAGACATGCTATAATATTGTCTAGAGTTTGAAACGTTCAATCAACAGCCCACAGCTGAGGGATCAAAACCAGAAAATACTGAAGACAAGGACTCTGCTATCAATTCACCTCCTACCTCACTTTGCAACATTAGCTATTATTGATCAACTAACACTAATTTTTATCAGCTTGTCTTCCCAGCATGCTGCTCCGTGACTTTATCAAACAGCTGTGAAACCACATTTCTATTTTTCCTACTTCTCCAACCAGTCTGCCATTTCTTTACAGAAAAGATATGCAGCTTGCATCAGTCCTATGTGGTGTAACTCAGCTTTACCATTTCAAAAAGATTATGTGAACACAAACCACTTGAAATTAAATACTGACATCTATGACAAAGATGTTCCTGAAACTGCTGTGTCCCCACACAACATTTATTTTGCCATGCTAGCATTTCCAACATTAATCTGTTTTTTCAAGGAAAAAAAATGCTATACTCAAAAGTACAGCAATGCAACCTGGCAAACCACTGAAGTATTAAATATCTATACTATACCACATACATACCAGCAGCTGGCAACTTCATGCCCAAGCTGAAACCATATTTTCACACCAGAACTGAAGGAATGTAATCCCAGCAGCACATTCAGAATGGCATAAACAGCCGTCACGCCAATGAACATCTCCTGCGAGGGAACGCAGGGCTGGCAAGTCTTATGTCTCATTATGAAGCGTAGAATTAAAGGAAAGACACATGGCCTGGTAGCCCATGTTGTTTCTATCAGAGGGAAAAAAATACCACAAGAACCAGAGAAATGAATGTGGCAGTTTAGGAGACAAACAAAAGACAAGTTTTAAGGTAGAAAGAAGAGATGGGAAAGAAACTTGATTCCAGACCCTTGCACTGAAACTATGCAACTGATTTTACTAACACATTTTTCAGAGTTAATTGCTGCTGTTTATAAACAGCGCTATACTATCCAAAAAGAAACATCCTCTCTTATTAGAATTACTGCTTTTTGGGTGTGGTTTTTGTGGTTGGTTTTGGGGGTTTTTGTGCACATTATGGCATAACAGCTCTACAAAAGTAAATATAGAGGGTATTTTCCTGTTGTCTCATCCTCTAAAATATAAAGTATATGATGTCTAATAGCCAGCATTGTGATTTTCTACTGGTTAATAACAAATTACTAGAGGAAAAAATACATTATCTTTCTGTCAGACTACATTACAAGTGCTTCGAATGTTACTGCATGCTTGCAAGACTTACAGTGTGTCTATTCAAAAGAAGGTAATGTAATTTCCCTTTTAATTTTTATCTCCTTTGACTCTGACAGTCATACTAACAGGAGCTTTATAATTCCTGATATAATGCTAAATCTTTCTTTGGTACTGCACACTAGGGTATAATAGGTTCTGGAGTTTGGAGAATTTGGGAAGGTTTTGTTTGCTTGGGTTTAGGTTGGGTGGGGGGAGTGGCATCAAAAAAATGCACGTTTCAATTACTAAATGAGAAATGTTGTTAGTCATATGATGTAATCTAGATATACATGGAGGACTCCAGAATTACAATGAAAAGCTAATTTTTCATTGCCCAATGTGACTTGTGACATTGATCCTGCCTCTATTTCTCAAAATTTCTATGCAACAATACAGATTAGATATCCTCCTACTGTGCAATTCATTAAAATACTGCCTGCAGCCAAATGATAGTTACTTTGAACTGCATTTCACCTTGCAGTCCTTTATGTCTACATGAGGACCAACAGTGGTTTTTCAAAGTCCAGTTTTCTGTTTCATGTTTTCAAAGGATCCTTCACATCTGCTGTTGCCTCTTGCTGCTTATGTAACCAGACAGGCATATTTATCAAGCCACAGTAATCAAGGCATCCATGGATCTCTCTCATTTTATACTTAGAACACTGAACCCAGAAAATACACACACGCATATTGGTTGTGATGACAATACTAGGAGAAGGGGAATATCAGTTCTGCAAACTAATTTCTAGTGCTGGGTCAGAATTTGGTTCATTACATTCACTCTTGCTTGGCATATTTCTAATGTAGTATTGGGCACAGAAGAAAAAAAAAACAAAAAACATTCGATAGGACAGCGACAGCTGACTTTTACCCATTAAGAAAGAAAATTTATGGGAAAATTCAAAAGAAGAGAGTTTCTGATTTTCAATCACTTGTCTCAAATAAAGCCTCCTCTTTCCAAAGATTTTCTTCTTTTAAAAGACTCTTTTGTTTAACATCAATATGTATTCTGTTACTTGACTGTTACACATTTGCTACAGCATGCATATAATTACCCATTTACACAAACACCTTTTTAAATAAGAAGGATTAATTCCTTTAAGCAAAAGACATGCTAGCTAAAAAGTACTCTTAGCTGTATGCCAAATTCCAGGGTCAAATAATGACAAAAGAAATCTGTCAGTAAATAAATACTGCCAAGCCGTAAAGCTGTCCAACTTAAACAGTTAGTTGGAAATTACCCACTATGAATAAGATAATTTTAGCTAAGTAAGGTGATAGGGGCAACTTTTCATTACAACATGACATTTTATTTACAATAAATAAATAAATAAATCTGTATATTTGCATTATTTACAAAATAACTCAAATGTTTTAAATGTTAATGAGGAATCCATAATGGATGCTAAAAAAAAAAAAAATCTTCAAAGTGAGGAACTGAAGATATTCTGGTGCTACAAGGATCATTTTTGTATCTCCTTTCAGTCTGATACCAGATTTACACCAATCTGTCACACCAATCCATGTCATTGAAACTGCAAGGTATTAAAATGGTTTTATAGAAATTGGATTTTGTGAAACTAAATGGATTTTATGGGGAAAAAAAACACTTTTTTATGACATGCATTTAATTATTTAGCAATAATTCATTTAAATGTTATAAACCTCATTGATAGATAAGTTAGATATTTAAAGAAGACATGCATTTAATTGGATGTCTCTATCTTCTGGCTGCATCAGAATAAACATAATATTGGCGTTACTGAATGACATGACCAAAATTATCACAATGGCAGACAACCAAGCACCAGAGGGATGCAAAATCCCTGAGCATCCAGGCTGTTATCACCGCAAAGGAAGACTGGCCATGGTGGATGCAGAAAGAGCCCCATTATATGTAAGAAATCTGCTCCTAACCCAGGGATACGGCATAAACCCAGACAAAAATGTTTTTCAGTATCTGAGCATGGCATTCATGGTCAACAAAAAAATATAGGATGGCTAAGCATCTGTATGTATTAAACTCTGAAAAATACATCCCAGTTTACCAGCTTAACACTAATTTTCATGGCAGAAATTGGTTCTGTTCATGCTTCAGGATAAGCATCAAAAACTTTCATTTCACAAACAGTTATTCTAATTTTAGCTAAAAAATAATTATTATATGGGTAAATATTTTCTTCCCTCTTTCTGATCTGCATGCTACCTGACATATATTCATAGCTTCACCCCCACCCCCACCCCCCACCCCTGTATTTGTAAAGCTCTATTTCCTGAGAAGCTTTAACTCTTCAAAATTGTTATTTGCAGTAGATGTCTATCTGGAAGAACATGGACCTTAACTTCGGTAATTCACGAATTTTTAGAGCTTTCCTTTTTGAACTCAACATTTATAATTACCTTAGTACAGATATATTGCAGTCAAGCATACTTAACATTGACCAAAAACCTGCGAGCTAGATCAGCTGCATCTAGAATTGGCAAAGAGAACTATCCTGCTTCATGCTAACATCAACATCATTGTAATTAGAAGGACAATCTTAATCTGGCACTGAAACCAAAAGGGTAACTCAAAGTTCAACAAGCATCAAGAGGAATAAGAATTTTCAGTCTAGTTTAGAGTATGTGCACAAAGTAAAGTGTCGCTCCAGGAGAAAAATCCTTTTCCATAACTATTCCCATCCATCCTCACCTACTGGAATATCCTCTATAGTAATGCAGCATAACAAGATTTTTGTAAACGATTTCAACATAACAAGAAATCTTACAGGAAATGTTGCTTACATCTCCTCAGGACTCCTGGACATATTACTAGACAAGTTAAAATACTGCTTGAAGCGTTTGTATCTTTTTTCTTTGAGAATATTTGGGGTGAATTTCAACAAAGAACTTGTTTGTCATCATTATCAACCAGGTCTAGAGAATTTACTAAATCCATGTGGGATTTTAAATACAAGAAACAGTGTCAGGAAAACTTCAGACACTTGAAAGGAGCTTGCACTGATTTTTCTTTCTCCATATTTTTTTCCAAAATAGATAAAACCGAACTGTTTCAATCATGCTGTAATTACTCACACATCAAACAGCTCTAAGAAACAGGTTTTAAAATTGCCCTTTCCCTGAGTAACACTATAGATTTTCACTAAACACAGCATTTGAAATGAATTAACACAGTCATTGAGGTCTCCAAGATTACCAATCTATTTTCTGTTAAATGTCCATGCATGATGTCAGGGGCATACTTCTTAGCTGCAAACTGTACAATTGGATCCTAACTGTCATTCTGTAATATTCTTAGTTTATAATAACTAGATTTATTTTATTTTTACAACAATCCAAAAAAGAGCACATAATTCTAAATTTAATTTGTCATGTTTTTAACTTTAAAGATAGCATACATACATATTGAAAATAAAATTGTTTAACGACTCCCTGAAGCATATTTAAAATCCTTCACAGTGCCTAGGAAAAACATCTCTGTTTCTTCATGCGTGTGCAGGCACATTTAAAAAACATAGGCAAGAAAAGAAACTAAGTGACCAGCAATTTAGAGAATGTAAATTGTATGTTTAAAGAAGCACATTGGTATATCAGAATGTAAACCCTTTATATTTTACCCTTTCATCACTTGAGTTTTGCTAAAGAACATCTAAATGCCATATTTTTATACCAGCTGTTTAACATGTTTTTCTATGGCCTAATTTGTTGTGGTTGTCTTTCCAGCCCTTTCATTCCCTCAAGTTAATGTGTTATTACTTCAATTGCACAGCACAATATATAGTTGCAGAATGTCATACTGAAATCTACTGAAAGTATCTTTTATGCAATCTTATCTAATAATAACTGAGGACAACGTGTGACTGCATGGCACTGCCACACAGTTGGGAACTTTACAACACAGCAACATTTAACGAAAGTACACACAATTTAAGTGACAGGTGATTAAGTAAGACTAATTTATACAGGTAAAAAAAATTACAAATACATTCAATGTTAAATTCTCACAAATACTTCAGTATTATTTTCCTTTATCTAGAAACATGTCTAGGAATACTGTGAAAACATAACAACAATTTTCTGTAAAACAGTCACTGTCAAATTATTAGTGTCTTGCATGCTTTCCTTCTGGGGCAACTGTGAAAAATATGTGTAATCTTGCTTAGTGCTCTCCCATCCTGATTTCCCAAGGAAACACTGCTTATGCAGTCATGGTCTGTTTGTCTATGTTTATTATCAGTAGCTTCTGAATTCATTGAAGAGTTTCAGCCACAGGGACAGCAGTCTCAAAAGTAATTATGCTCCTATAATCTTAATGAAAAAGTATATTTGGTTGTGAAAGAGAGAAACAGAAACATCATGTACCCACTTCAGAAAATTCCAAGTAAATTATCAACTTCATTAAGAACAAGGAAGACAACAGTGAAGAAGCCACAACAGGTTGCTTCCAGCTAGAGGCAACATAGGGAGTTAATGCAGGACAGGGGTTATTGTTGCATCACAAGAAATTGTGATGGAACAGTTGCTGTAGAAGGTAAGAAAACTAGGAGTGTGGATAATAGCTCAGACACATACTGATTTTGCCAGCTGACATCAGGATGAGATTCATTTACTAGACTAGATCTTAAGTTCAGGTCCAGCACAGCTGAAGTACCTGGCCGAACACATCAGTCCTTGACCCTAGAAGCATCCTGTGGACCATGACTGACCAAATATTCTCAAGCATAAAAAGATTTGCCACAACTGTTAGTAATGATATTACTTTGCTGCACACTATCCAGAGACTGCAATGTCTTTAAAAAAGGGTCCAGATCATATACTGCCATGATAAGTTATCTTCTGGTAATTTAATTATCAGCACTAGCCTACGATTCCTTGGGTAACAGCAATGGCTAGCCCCACTGCTTATAAGTTAAAAACAAACAAATAAATAATAATTTAAAAAAGTAAACTAAGTCACAGATTTGCTATTTAGTGTACTGTTCCAATTTATGGGAAAACTATACTATCAAATTATACACAGACAATTTTAGAGTTGTTCAGATCCTCCAAACTTTTTTAACTAAATGAGCTTTTGGATTGCAGAGACTTACTTGAAAGGACTACCTCACTGTTTCACCATTTTGAAAACCCACTTTGCCTTTCTTTTATGGTACCCAGAGTACACAAAAAGCTTATTTAAATGCCTACGGTAACTGATGCTGTCTTGCTCAGATCAATGCACCTCCCAGTAAGATAGGACAGTGACTACGAACAGGAAAAACAGTGGAACTGAAACCACTGCAAGCTGTGAAGTCTTTACCCCAAGCTGCAGATCCAAACTGAACTCAGCCTCCTGAATGCGTATCAGAGAAATGGGTCCAAGGTGCTCACTGTAATCTAGAATTTATGGTCTGTAGAGCTTCTCTGGTGAACTGCCACAAAGCTCTTCATATTTTAGCCAACAGTTTCCTTACCACACTTGCTTCAAAACAGTTTATTTTCTTACCGACATTTCTGTTTTATTCCAAATCAAGGCATATATAACCAAGCACCATACAAAACCTAAGTTTACAGAATATTTTATTCTCGAAAATTATACTCTCTTCTTAATGCCTCTTGTTAGTACTATAAAGTAAGCCCAGTGGCACAGAGATGCACTATGATCCAGATACCGTAACACATTTGCGACTCTGCCTTTCCAAACAAGAACAAAGCAGCAATTCCTAGTTTCAGAAAACTCAAACTAGGGAGCAAGAGATTTCCATCTCTATAGAACACTCATGAGTTACGGTTCACACACATACAAAATAAAGAAAAAGCAACTTTTGTGAGGCAGTGCTTTCCAAAGCACTTTTACAAACTGCCTAGTAAAAACACTAAAATTTCATAAATGTATGTATTTTGATCACTATTATTTATATAGTTTTTATGACAGAATTACATGTTTCATTATTAATAGAGTATTAGCAAATACAGGATTATCTGTCTATTACTAAAAGGGAAATAATTATATCCCCAAACATCTTTTTTCCTGGCTGGCTGGTTGTACCCCTAAAAAACTAGTATCATATTTCCTTTTATAGCAGTAACAGAATTTAAGGCAATCTGAAATAGAAACCTTGTAATACTTACACTATGGTTGAAAAAAAAATGCAATTTTCTGAGAATTCTGCAGAAATAAATACAAATCAGGTCCAACTACGTTTTGAAAAAAATGTATTATATATATTATATATATATATTGCACTATAATATATAAAATGTACTATATTATACATTATATGATAAAAGAGTTCTACAGTAGTCTTTGCTTTAGAGAAATTGATTCAGTCGTACTCTTAAAATGGACAGTTAAGATGCAAATATATTTCTCAGTTTGCTTGATTAAAGTTGTATAAAATCAGAAGTCCTTGTTTGAAGCAACTGCTCAGTGAGGTCTCTCACTCGTGTAATATTCTGTCGAGAAATCACTAGAACTTGGGAGGATTCACACATCTGTAATCTAATTCCTGTTGTGACATGCATTGAAAAACAAAAGTAGAAAGGTGTCACTATCATACTGGAGCAGGGCTTCAAACTGTCCCTTGCTCAAAAAGAGCTTTTAAGCATTCCAAGAGAGTAAAGTGACAGAAATTACAAGCAACTCACTTCCACCTGAAATTTTTCTTCTCCTCTAAAGTTTTCAAGCCTGACAATGAATGATTTCACTTTCCATGTAAGCTAATGCTCTTCTGGCTCATGAGCACATGGTAACCACAAAAGAATTACAGACACACATGATTCTTGCCTCTATGCCATACACATTACTAAATTTTCATTCTCAATGGGATTTAAGCCAAATTAAATGAGTAATCCTGCATGCTAAGCACCTGATGTTGTAAACTTATCATTATCTTAAAGGAAGCTGCATTCTCCTGCTACTGTACTTCATAAGATTCTCTACACTTCCTTTCAGAAAAGAAACAAAAGTTCTTACTGGTAAATTTTGGTTCTCCATGATGATTCTCCATTTTAAGCAGTACCTGAAGTACTGCTCTGAATTAGATTGTGCGGAAAAGGCAAAGCTAGGGAAACCTTTGTCCAAGGGTTAAGTGCACTTATCTATATGTACATTTACACTCACCTCCTGGTAGACTATTCCAGCTGTTGTAAACCCCCCAACTGAAACTCAGACTTCACATATATTGAAAATAAGTGTATGGGACCAGATAACAAGAAACAGAGCATCTGAATATGATGAGATTGTCATTGCCTGAATTCTAGTCTTTGCTTCAAGGACCACTTACAGATTTTGTATTAGAGCCATGGCCAAACATCATTACATACAGAACAGATTATACTCACTCATTTTATCTGTAATGTTGTGAAAATTCAAAGCAATAAAATTAAGAAGGTTTAGATGGTGATGATACTTGAGGCTACACCCGTGAAGCATTTTTTTGTTTTCTCACTGTTCTCAATACTGGTTGCCGTGTCGTTTCAGTTTGAAGAATTTCTCTAACTAGATAACTAGAAGTTCTTAATGTGCTCATTCCCCAGTGTAAATTAAATCTTAAAAAAAGCAAACCCAGAGGAAATGTTTCCCTCTATTTCTAAACACTGATGATTTACATGCAGTACATCAGAATTTAAAGTACTAATTTCCCTTCTTGTAATAAATTTGTAATCCTATCTCCTATGCTAAATTGTTTTGTCTAAAATATTTATAAACTTCTTTATAAACCTCATATCATTATTACAGCCAAGATTAAACCACTTAGTAAATAATACACAACTATTCTTCACTCAATACCTTTTATCGCTGCCAATATTAACTAAATGCAGAGAAAATGTAGGATTGCTTTTCATAACCCTTCAGAGTTAGCTTTATCCTAACCCTTCAAGGTGCTTAAGAGATTATTCCAGACCCTGGAATATATTGTTTGTTTTTAAATTGCATTTATATTATTCAAATATCTCAGTATCATATACTTACGCACCTTATTACACAATCCTAAACAGAATGCATATCTCACACATACATAGTAAAATATTAGCTAAAGTTGATTTTAATATGCAATTTTTTACATATGGTAACATTCATTCAATGTAGAATACATTCATGCATTCATATATATTAATGCCTTCATGAATGTAGCAACTCCTTTACATCAACAGTTCTACATATTGAAGGCATTATCACAAAGCAATATAAACATAATTCAGCTTAAACTGCAGGAGATATTTTAAGATATGAATGATATAATTACTCATTTTAGATGCACTGGCAAAATAAGTTTTATATAGATATAAAAACCAGCCTTTTTAGACTTGCTCACATGATTATTCTCAAATAAGTGACCTATATGCAGGCAGTGTTATTACCGTATAGCTGATACTGCTATTTATTGCATTGAAGTTTCCAAATATTTCCTCCTCTAATGTATTAGCTGCTCCTGAACTCCTCTTCCCCACTTCAAATATTGGCCATGGAGCTTTAGCAATGTCATTGTCTGCTACAGTGATAAATGCTGTCCAATTTCTTTAGAATATAATAAAAATAGAGAATAGAATTAAAATCAGAATAGTATTAAAATGGAAGTATTGGAGACCAATGAGTTAAATAACCTAAACTACATGTCAGGTATATTAGTGTTACCATTACATATACCAGTCTTCACCGTGATAGTGTACATAGTGTAGTACAAGTCTTTGACTGGATGTTTATTTTAGTTCCAAATTGATGGCAGTGCTTTCCTGTATTTTCCACATCCATCCCCATTCACTCATTTTTATGCTGTTTCTTAACTTGATGACTGCCCAGAAACTCTACTGTGCAGTACAGTTCAGAGCATCTCAACTTCATTATCTGATGTTTGGCTTTATATTTTAAATACACAGACTTTTTAATTGAAGGTGGAACAAAGCTGATCAGTTACTCACAGTCTCTCCAGGGATCTCAGTCCAAAGAAAGAGCCATTCTTCAACCATAAGATCTTGTTGTTACTCAGAATCCTACAAGAAGTCAGGAAAGACTCTGGTTAACAGAACATGATAATCCCACTGGTTAAAAACATATAATTATAGTAAATGACTCCTCTGTAAAATACTAATCACCAAATTCTCTGCTTCATTTGCATTTTCCCATCATCACAGTAAATAAAATTACAATTTAATCTAAGTATATAGTTCCCTCTTTATTAAATAAAAGCACGTTCAAGAATTATGTCAACAAATGAATTTTGGCTTCAACTTGAAAACTGTAACACAAATAAATGCCCACACTTCACTAGCAGATTCTAAATTACCACAGGTAAAGGTACTTGTTAGGCTTCTCAGTCAGCAAAAATGCTGATAAAGCAAAGGGCATGTTAAAAACTGTTCCGGTAGTTTAGAGGACAATACAGTCACTTTGCAGTGGCTGCTACAGCAGGAATGTACAGAAGAATGATAGCTGATAGATATAAAACATTCAATTTTCTACAGTGGAGACAAACAAAAACCCCACCCCTTTACCCCCAAAACAGACTAGTCCAATAACGTTTTCGTGTTGCAACCTCTGCATAGTAGAAATTCAGTCATAAAGCCATACCTGGCCTATCAATGACCACCTCCAAGTACACATGCAAACTGGTCCTGCATGCAAGCTATTAAAAAAATTGACTATTCTTCCACTTCATGTTAAGCTACTGTGGATGTCACAAGCAGGTCTTTCTGGTTTAGTGATTTTCCAACAGCGTACTTTCCCAGCTATTTCAGAGGCAATAGAATATGAACATGCACTCATTCTGAAGATGCTACAACTTTAAAACCTTCCAATACACAAAAGAAATGCAACTTGTCTTACAAGCTCAAGAAATTGTTTTTTTAAACAGATCTAATGATTATGCAGTGTGCAGAAGAAATGTTTGCCTCTGTAAATAAGTCTAATTCCAACTGCTTGAGAAATTAGTCTTTTAAAGTAACTTTTACAACAGAATATATTTCTGTAGTTCACAAAAATTCCACTTCAAAATAAGAAATATAA
Source organism: Lathamus discolor (assembly GCF_037157495.1). Taxonomy (NCBI): domain Eukaryota; kingdom Metazoa; phylum Chordata; class Aves; order Psittaciformes; family Psittacidae; genus Lathamus; species Lathamus discolor. Next base: position 135,953,659 of record NC_088886.1, read on the forward strand.
GACAGAAATAAAACACTTTTCAAAAGTAGTTTTATGCCTTTTTTTTGTAAATCAAATTTTTACTTTTTAAAGTTTTACAACAGTCTGTTACACGAGACTATCTTAACTTGTCTTGCTCTTCACATTTCCCATTGTGTATGAACAGTAAGTGCTTTGCTCCGGCATACACCTATTACATAAAATCTCAAGTTTAGGTGCAAAAGACAACACATAACACTGACACACAGTGAAACAGAAAATTACTTATGTAAGAAAATTAAAAAACTCTAATGTTATTATAAGATTTGGAGATTTTTGCAAGTTATTGCTAAAATTGATCAATAAAAGTGTAAATATTTTGAAGGCATTTGTTGGCCCACTGTCAGAGAATTGAGCAGCTCAAATCTGTATGCTATTACACTATGTTGTTACTGAATACACTTGTGCAGCAACGTTACTTCTCACCCAGAACCAGTCAGTATAACCTGCAAGTGGCAATTTGGGATCAATCATGATCAATACACCCAGGCATCTGAAAGCACATGTAAGCCTATGTTTATGACAAAAAAAAAAAATATATATATATATATAATATATATTGCAGCATTGGATATTTAATATACATATTATATATGCACCAACATTCATACAGCTATTGCCATCAACTAAGAAACTCCACTTCTCACAAGATCTTCCTTCAAATTCTCAATTTAAAAATCCTGTGTATGACATTAAACATTTCTCTATCAACTCTTCACTAGCATCTTAGCAATACATTTAATCAGCGACCTGACAAAAGACCGCAAACTGTTTCAATTTGACTCACCAGATTTTCTGAACCTATAAGGGGCTCAGCTGCTGACCAAACTAGAAATTTTTTTAAAGTTCTGACCATCTAAACTAGAAAATGTAGATATATGAAGTGTTCTATTATTTTATTCTGTTCTTTTATTGACCTTCTGAGACTGCACAGAACTTGTGTCAAGAGAAAATGGAGTCCCAAAATCAAAATTGGCTGGGCTTGGAAAGACTAGCATCATAAATTCCATTTCATGTTGGGTCATTTGGTTACATGCTGTGTTACAGAAAGACCAGCTTTGAGGTCTATTACAATGACATTAGATATAAGTTATATTTGGACTGTTCCTCATAGCCTGATTTGTAAAGATACATGTACTTCAGAACTCTCGTCTGGCTTAGATACAAGTAGTTTTGTTTTTGAAAAACTTTCACAGTGCCAATTTGTTCTTCCAACCTTCTATTCATTCTGCCCAGAAAAAGAAGGCAGCCTGAACTTTCCTGGCAACCCCAGGAAAATGCATCACAACTCAGCAGCACTTGGTCTCCCACTCTCTGCCTCTGGGTTTCCTGTATAGCAGTAAGCATGTAGACAGAAACCATTATCATTAACCAACATAAAACAAACTCTTAGAAACTAAAGATAACTATCTCACTAGTAATAAATCACAAGACTGCACCAAATATTTAGTTCCTAAATGGAACACAGTAAACCCAGCTCATGTTCTGCAATACAACTATCTCATTTAGTCACTCGCTTTTATTTTTCTGAAAGATAAACCATGTCTTGCAAAACATTATAGACACCAAAATTTAAAAAAAAAAAAAAACTAAACTAAAATATAAATCATAGAACTTAACTTTGTAGATTTAAGTTTCTAAATGAAACCTTTCAAATCTTTATACCAGACTTTCACAGTGACTTTCACACAGAGATCAGGTTTCAAAAATTAAGTTTCCTTCAGGGCCTTCTCTACAGCGCCAACTAAAATTCAGGTTTTATAAACAAAGTAATATGGGTATTATTGTTAAAATACGATTCTTTGTCTGTTCAGAATCAGAGCTTTAGAGAATCCTAGCATTCCAGTAAGGTCCATGGGGGAAAAAAAAATGTTCTCCAAGAATTACTACAAGTTATCTACATTTCATTCAGTTGGCTGGTATACTACATGAGAAGAATCCACCTGCTTTTAATTAGCTTTAGTGATGTCCAAGAACTTGCAATGGGCTGTTATCAAAAAAGGATTTGGTTTGCACTGAGGAGTATTTTTGCATTGTATGCTGTGACTACAATGAACAACTTCACTGGCAAACTTAAATCATGCTATTTTTCATACAGTAATGAATCATTTGTTAAACTTTTGATACGACTCATAACATTCTTCCCTTCTGAGGACATTTGCTGCTGGAATGAGGCTAGAAAGGAGGAAGGTTTTAGTTACAACGTTCAATATTCTAACTCAAAAATGAGGTTTAACTACAGATGATGAAAAATCTTTTCAAGTAATCAATGCCTGGTCAAACTGTGGCTCTTACTCTTGACGCTGAAATTACACACAGTGATTTTGTATATTACTTCTTCAGAAAAGAAACAGAATGGACATGAAATGTATGAAGTATGGCTGAAATAGTTAGGTATCTCTTTCCCCTTGAATACAGCCACCTACTTCCAGGCAAATATATATAATTGGAGATCTGCAGAAATTTTGCAGGAAAACAGAGACATGATATGCATCCCTTTCTTGTACTTACAGAAGGAAAGTTTTTTGTGTAGAAATATACGGGAAATGTTCTATTCTTGTATTTAATTTTGGATATCTTATTAGATGCAACATAAACTGAGTCACTTATTTTAATAAAAAATTAAATATAGTTTGGAGTTTTAAAACAGATCCTCACCGTCTACCCACTATGATTAAGTATTTCTCAGATTTTATTTATTTATAGCATTTTCACTTGTCCTTTTTTTTTCCTGACATGCTACTGAATCACAGTGATAAATATTGCTACACCTCACAACTAGGCAGATGGTTTGAACAATTGTCAGATTCTAGCCATGCCCCTCTACTCTGCTCTTGTGAGACCTCACCTGGAGTATTGTGTGCAGTTCTGGTGTCGTCAACATAAAAAGGACATGGAACTGCTGGAACAAGTCCGGAGGAGGGCCACAAGGATGATCAGGGGACTGAAGCATCTCCCGTATGAAGACCGGCTGAGGAAGTTGGAGCTGTTCAGCCTGGAGAAGAGATGGCTGCGTGGAGACCTCACAGCAGCCTTCCAGTACCTGAAGGGGGCCTATAGGGATGCTGGGGAGGGACTCTTCATCAGGGACTGTAGTGATAGGACAAGGGGTAACAGGTTAAAACTTAAACAGGGGAAGTTTAGATTGGATATAAGGAGGAAATTCTTTCCTGTTAGGGTGGTGAGACACTGGAATCGGTTGCCCAGGGAGGTTGTGAGTGCTCCATCCCTGGCAGTGTTCAAGTCCAGGTTGGATAAAGCATTGGGTGGGATGGTTTACTGTGAGGTGTCCCTGCCCATAGCAGGGGGATTGGAACTAGATGATCTTGAGGTCCTTTCCAACCTTAACTATTCTATGATTCTATGATTCTATGATAAGAATTTCACATTTTCAATATTTTATTCCCAAGAGAGAAATATTAAGGAAATGAGAACACTTTATAACCAAAATCCACTTAAAATATTCACTTTTCTTTAAAAAAGAAAAAAAACTAAAAAGAAAAAAAAATCCTGGAGAAACCTTCTGAGAAGGAACTTATTTTAAAGTTCAGATTGCAAAATGTCTTTGCACTACATACAAAAATCCTAAGTAACGGGAAGTTTAAACGGTGGTACTTTCAGCCCTGGCCCTCACAGGATATATCGAAGTAAAACAGTGCTGGGGAGCCCCATTAGCACCACCAACCAGCCCCACTCTGTTGTTCAGACACCTTATGAATTTCACTGAGCTTTTAAAATCTTACATCTCTGCTGCTCCTCTCCAAAAACACTTTCAGGGACAGGGAAGACATTCAGCAGACACTACACCAGGTTTGTCCTTTCTCAGACCTGTGAAGCTCTCCAGCACTATTCCCATGCGCTCTGAAGGGATATCCTTCACACACCCTTTCTTGACCTAGAGTGACACCCAAAAGCTCATAACCCATACATGTAGTTTCACAATGCAAATGTACTTCTCTGGTGGGTTGCAACACAAGCTGCATGCTGTTTCCTTCATCCTGCACTGGAAACAAACCAACCAACCTCACATGTACACAAGAACCAAAATCATACCAGGGAGCATACTAACAACTGATAAGCATGAATGGTCAATAAGGCATTGCTTTCACTCTCTCCTGCACCTCCTTCTTTAACAATATAGGTAGACTTAAAAGGATGAAATGTTCTAATGGGCTACAAGCCATCACTGGTTTTATTTCTGGCTTAATTCAAATGGAAGAAATAGTCACAAATCACAGTTTGCTTAAATTGATGCTATTATTTTGAGGTTTTGTGAAACCACAAAAATGAAAAAAGGCATCATAATCCTGTGTGTGCAACAAAGTCTCATTTAAGTATAAAACATGCCCAGTTTAACAGAATCCACTGTAGTATTAAAAAAGTATCACATAAAAAGCTCTCAATTATAATGCAAACTTCAAATTCCTACAACCCCTCAAGCAGAGGAAAACAACCTTTTACCGTACCTTCAAAGTCAATGGACTAGGATTCAGTTGATATTATTGTGGAAACAAATTCCACAGCTGAGACTTCTTCAGTGAGATGAATCCCACCCAGCAAAACCTAAAGACTATGAGTTCACACAGCAGTGCATCCACAGAGAAAACGCATCTCAGATAACCAAATCCGAGAAAGACAATAGATGAAGACTGTGATTCCCAAATGCATAGTGAACACAGAAGGAAGTGTGACCCAATACCGTAAATACGTATTTCCTCTGATAATATTCACAGGAGAAAATAAACAAAAACCACAAGAGGAAAAACAAACAAAAACAAACGAAAAACCCCAAAACAAACCAAAACCAACCAAGCAACCAAAAAAATAAAAAATAAAAACAAGGAAAAAAGCAAATACCCAAACTTCATATGGGTATGATATAGATAAGATGAAGAACCAACATCTAGAAAATTGGTCCTTCCCTTTCTGTAAGGCCTGCTCACTGAGACCAGCTTAAGTACACTTAAGTACCACAGGAGACACGTATTAGAAGACCAACCATACCTGCCCTGCTGTACTCTGTAATTCCTCTTAATTCCTATTTTCTTCCACTTCTCAAGTAAAAAATGTATGTTAGATGGATATCTAAGAAAATTTGACAAAAGATAGAAAAGCCAGTCTATTAAGACTGTATATCTGAGACTTGTATGCTGTGGTTGTGTTAAGAAATCGTGTTTCAAGTTCTGCAGTGTCTCTTACATACTAATTTCAGCTCAAGCAGGGGGTTATCTTTAATTTCAAAATAAAAATTAAAGTACTAATAGTAGTTTACCATTTTGGATGGAAGCCTGATAACATTTGATATGTTGCAGCTTAAGCTGTTTACTGTCTCTACACATGGCATGTGGTTAGATACAAAAGGAGTGTGAGCAGACACCCTGTGAAATACTTAGACATGGTAGGGAAAAAAACCTGTTTTATTTCTTTATGGTATCAGAGTAAGACTAGGACCATTTATATTGGAATGCTACAGTGTAAAATGAAAAACTGTTTTTAAGGTTTTAAAATCCTTCTCAGTAAACCAGAATATTGTTTATTCCCACGACATCCATAATTCATTGAGAGCTGCACCGTATAAACAAATTATGACGAAGCTTGCAGCAGAAAAAAAAAATGGTAAGAATAGAAAGGAAAAAAGTATGCCTGATTTTTGTGCCATGTATGTAGCGACATATGGAGCTAACATAGAATACAGGTCTTAATTCCACTTTCCCCCCCCTCCAAACTGAAGACCACAGCTGAGTTACTAACTAATGCTTCAACAAATAACATCTGAACTATAAACTGGAAGGAAAGTTACAGAACCATAATGAAACTCACTAAACAAGTGAAAAGACAAAAATGACTGAAACAGTATTGACAGATCACTAGATCAATGGGGTGTGGCAGACACCTACATAGTTCAATAACCAAACAGAAAGGAGGAAAAACTACTGAAATACCAGAAGTATTTATCAATTCATTATATATCAGTATTTGTGCATAGTAAAGTCATAGTGCCAACTACTCTGCCCAACTTTGAGAACATAAACACTTTAAAAAAGCATTAAGATAAGTTATCAGAGTACTAAAGATTCATATAATGGCCTCAAGTGACACCTCTCTTCCCAAAGGGGACTCTGGCCCATTGCATTCTTTTCAAAAGAAACAGAGCATGCTGCCAACATTATTAAAAGGAATCATGAAAATCCTGTAGAAAGCAAGAAAACCTACTCACCTCATACCTCTAATTACAGCTGGTTTTATCATTATCTTTGGTATATGCTAGCTTTTGTTAAACCCACTCACTTCCAGCATAACCAACCCCAAGCATTAGCGGAAACAGAAAAATACTCAAAATGACCTTGATGGTAGACAGTGCATTACAGGTGACAACCCTCCCAAAAAATACTATTGCTTCTTATAGACAAAGAAGCAATAACAGTGCACTAATTATCATACAATCATAGAATGGTTAGGGTTGGAAAAGACCTTAAGATCAAGTTTCAACACTCCTGCTATGGGCAGGGACACTGCACACCAGACCATGTCTCCCAAGGCCCTGTCCAACCTCCTTCTCATTAGAACAGTACCAGCAGAACAGATACTTCCAGACATTGACACTAGTTCATGGTAGCAAAAGAAGCACTGAAACTGTAAGCACTGAGAAATTTCCTGGTAGGCAATGATTTATTTAAATTAAAGTCCTTCCAGAAGTGCTAATAAATGCTAATGGCCTGTCATAAATTTAACTGAATATAGAAGAAATTGTAGCTGACCACTCATGTTATGGAAACAAAATACTGGGGTTTTTTGGAAAACCACTGTTCAATAACCTCACTTCCATTAATTCAAAATGTAAGGCAAAACTCTGGGTTTTGTTGCTAGGGGTTTCATATTGGTGGCATCAACAGTCCTCTTGGGTGATATATGAGACTGCTAGGTTACACTCAAAATACCAATGCCAGAGAGTTCTTGCATAAATTCACACGACAACTGATTTACTTAAGTAAAATCATATTCAAGAGAACTTTTGTGTAAGCAACATTACAATTTCACAGTTAAATTTTACAATTTAAACAAAATATTACCATCACTAGGAGGACAACTCATTCTCTCCCTAATACTGGTTCAGTTGTATGAATGCATTAACAGAAGAAAGCAGCAAGGTCACTCTCAAATAGAAATCTTAATATATCTTAACATTGGGGGAGTTAAAGAGTTCCCAGCTTTTGAAACAGGCCCCCTCCACTGCAGGGTGATATTGATTAACTAAACAGGACAAGAAGCAGCAAGAATCAAAGCATTACTAATAGGACTGTAAGTATGTCAGAAAAGAAATGTGGTTGTCTGTTTTATGACAGCAAATTTCTCAACTAGATGATCCTCTTAAGTAAAACACTTTTTTTCCACAAGAACTTTAAGATGCAAGGGTTATATCTATAGAACAGTGAAGACCCAAATTTCATATAGGATTCTACACTCAAACTTCAATCAACTGTATTCAACAAAGTCTACACCTGGAAAACACATGAATGATTGTAGAAAAAGTTTGACAATGTAAACAGTACATGGAATAAAATTATGCAGTGCTATTTCCTGAAATCATAGAATATTGGACTGCTCATATAAAAATGTGCTGAATCATTACTATTTTATTACATGTACATGTATTTATAACATCATTAAACTGTCCAGATGAATGTTGCTTTTAAAAGTTTTGAACTTGAGGGCAGATAACTTTTTTAAATGTAATCTAAAAAAACACACACATGATCTTTGATAAGACAACATTTTAGTTACATCTTTTGAAAAAGACATAATTTTATCTAAGTGAACTTTTGGACTATGCCTCTATACCTACCATGTGCACGATCTTTAATCGAGAGACAGTTATGTGTGTTTAACTTTCTGTGATGGGTCCTACTGAGCCTAGCAGAATTATTTACATGAATTAAATTTATCATGTGCATTAGTTTTTGAAGATCAAAGGTTCTATTGTCAACATTTTCTTTGGAGAAAGGGAGGAATCGTTCAAAGATCCCTTTACAATGAGAAGGAAACCCTTACATCTGAACTTTCCATAAAGCATCATTTCTAAAAGCATATGTAGGCAGTGGGTGACAGCATGGGTCTGCATGCCTTGTTCCTTGTCTTGCCTTTGACTCACTGCACAGCCTTCGTTCAAAGAATATATATTTTTAAATGCATTTTTAGTGGGGAAAATGAGACTGATACAGAATATAAAAAAACCCAGCAAGTTCTTCACTGAGTAAACAGGTGTAACGTAAATGGATTTAATGAAGTGACTGTTTCTATGAGAATTAGCTTTTGATTTGCTTGTCATTCAACCCAGTTGACTTATGGGGAAATGACATTCTTATATTTGTTTCTCATTCAAGCTTTTATAAAATTCATCAATAGCTACAGTGCAAACACCATGAGGAGCAGAGGAGCTGAGTGAACAATGCATAAGAACAATGTGCAGATCTGAGCATTTGAGTATGTTCGGCACCAATTATACAGACAAGCTGAGAAGCGTCTTTATCCTGTAGGACAGGAATTTTTACACTCATTTCATTGGACTAAGGAGCTCATTTAGGTTCTCCATTTCAAAAGTTTACTGCAAGTAATTTGCCACAGTAATTCATGGCAAGGTTAACAAAGGAGCATGCCCTTCCTTTCTCCTGGACTTAACTCTACTACTCAATCAAATAATCATCAGTATCTTAATCTGCCTTGCAGCTATCACAGGTGGGCCAAACCTGTTGTTTATATTACCTATGATATGTCAGGTAGCTTTGTTCTACAACTAAATTCTAAATCATTGTTTAAGTTCAAGATAATGAATAAGATTAATTAAATTTTAATCATTGATTTGGTCAAAATTTTTAAAGAAATATTTCACCTTTCCTAATTTGGATTTTACTACACCTTTCTTTCTTCAAAGTCTGGAAAAGGATTAACAATTCCTGAGCTGCCATTCCTTGTTTTTTTCATTTCCTTTCCTGAGATCATTTCAGCATTATTCTTACTCAGCCCACTGCTCTTTTTTTTTAAACCTGAAACATCTGTTCTGCTTTTCCCATTTTTGTTATTCTATGTATGTCTGAAAAGGCACTGTAAAATTTCCACATTTCTGAAAAAACATTCTCAGAATTGTCTTCAAAAAATGCTCATATATCTCAATTACTACAACAGATAAGCAGTAAGAACTGATGAGCATAAACCCAGAAAAGCAGTGAAAATTTATCACTCTGGCAATTTATTTTGATTTCTCTACAAATTGATTTGTTTTTATAAGAGTTATATCTTAACTCATAGGTTCTGCTGGGACAGCAATTGTGTTTTGCAAAAAAGATATCTTCAGTATTATCTTTTTTTATGACAATCTGTATCATGTGATAATTCAATAAAATACAAAACTCATGCTGGATCCTTTGAGCAACATATCTGAAAACAGAAAACCTGAAAAAAAAAACTGGTCTGACAACATAAAATAATTCCTAGCTGAGTGTGAAGACAAATTCTTTTCTCATAAGGAGACATTTTTAAGAGCTAGGTTGTTAACTCTAACTTAATTGCCCTATTTTGCCTCAACCACTAGGACTGCATGTCAGAACACTTAAGTCCTCATTTAGCTTCAAAGACTGAGAGTAACAGAGATTTAACCGCATACAGGAAGAGACAAGTTCTTCTACAGAACTTCTGACAACTACAGATATATGCTCTGGCAGAATGAGATTCTGAAATTTGAAACAGTTGGTGATTATTCATATTTCATTCAGAAAGTATAATGCACACAAGCCACCATCATATCAGTTTACAGTTCTTCTGGTGTTTTTGCAAGGCTTGAAAATGGTTTTAAAAACTAAAATTCAGGAAAGTGTCCAGTTTAGGTAGAAAATGCAGGACCACAGTTAATTTCAGACCTCTGAATCACCTACACTGGAAGGGACCTCCATAAATCATCCAGTCCCACCTCCTGCCCAAAGCAGATCCAGTTCAATCAGAGCACTGCTCAGAGTGGTGAATTGGTGACACCTTTCTGTAATGGAGACATTAGCTGAGGTGGATTATTTTGGCTTTAAACTCTTGTTCTGAAATACAAGGAATTAAACAATCCCTGAAAAACTCAAATTCAGAAGTTAAATCCAGATAGCACAGAGGTACTTCGCTCTACAGCTACTGCAGAGACTAGACATTAACAGCAAAAACAGGATTGTCACACGTATCAGACTGAGAAACCCTAAACATGAGGATGCAAACTTTAAGCTTTACCTGAATCTCCTACTTTACCCAATATGGGTCCCTAACTTGACCAAGAATATTTGTAATACAGATTATACAGCAAAATTGCCAATGTGTAGTCTACAGGTTGGATGTGGTTTATTTCTGTGACAGTGCCTTCCTTTTAAATATTTTTTCAGGATCCATATGCCACAAGTGAGACCAGGGCAGACAGCAACCTCTGTCATACCAAATCTCAGTTCTATATTGCCCAGCCAAGTCAAATTGGAAAACTATTAAAATACAATAATATTTCTAGAATTTCCATTGTTCCCAGTACTAGCTAATATTATTAAAGGGTTTACTTCAAAAATTCCCTATCTTTTTAGTACTGAATATATATATACAGAAAAGTAGAAACATTTCATTTCTTTTAAAAATAATTACGTTTTCAGCCAGCTTTTTATTTCCAATTTGAGAATGTATTAAGATGTGCCAAATCAATACACAGAATTAATAATTAATTATTACAGGTAAAAAGCAGGAGCAATCATCTCCAAGTGTATCTACCTCGCAGCTTTCAACTAAAGTGGTCAACTATAATCTCACTTGTGATTTGCCTTTTTTGATCTTAGTTTCAAATGGCATCTATCAGCTCAGGTACTTAAAATTATCTTCCCACGGCTATGTTGATCAATATTTGATGTTCTTTCCATTTTAGTTATATGCATACACTTTGAAATAAAGCTTTCAGCACAACTGTTCAAAATACTGTTATAAATAATACAAAGAAACCAAGCATTTGATCCAACTTCCATCACACAACTAATTTCCTCCTGCCTTGCTTTGTCTTTCTTTTACATTAGTCAATGTTCAGATCATTCAACCATCTTTTGTTTGATACTTTATTGTAAATATTCAGCTTCACCTCACAGCATGCATTTCTGCCAAATTTAGCTCTACTAACTAGTTGTCTGCATTGCTTTTACAGTAATAAACTCTGACAGCAATATCCACAAGGAATTGCAAAGCCTTTGTAGGGAATCATGTCCTGAAGCTATCACAGCTATGTTAAATGAAGCTCAGTTATTCCTAATGGTTTCCCCATTCATTTCTTTTAGTGGTTTTTAAAGTTTTCCTAAAATAATGATGACAGAATAATTTATTCATTTTTCAGAACTCTTCAGATCCTTGAATAAATAATGAGAGTGACAGCACCTTTCAGGGATGCCTGAAATGACACGAAATGAGCTTGCTTAAGTGAGACCAGTTGCACTTATTTATTTTTTCAAAGCAGAGACTGTCTACAGGAAGAATAGAAGAAATACAAGGCACAAAAGAAAAAAGCAGGACAGGGAAGAGAGTATAGCTCTGAGTACTAGTGAAGAAAAACAACCAAAGGGAAGTAAAATGAAGATTATCACTTCTGGTACACATACAGCTAATTAGCTATTTATTAAAGTGGTCCACAAGTGTTACACAACTGTTCTTTAGGAAAGCAGCATGACCTGTTTGAAGTTAAGTAACATGACAAAAAAGAGTAGGTCCTTAAACAATTCCTAAAATAAATCGCTTGGACATTCATTCTTCGGTCAAGCTAGTACAGGCAGTTTGGTGTGACAATATGGAAGATGCATCACCCGACAAAGACAAGTAGATATAAGAAATACAGAGCATAACAGACAGCTCCAGCAACAGCCAAATCTGCACGCGTACTCAGCAGTTTATTTTCCATTAAAATACCTTGTCTCATCTATAACTGTACTACATGCAACACACATTGTGGTTATTTCCTTATTGATCACCCAGACTAGTGACAATTACCAGATTACAATTTTGTGTTTACTGTGTTGGTGTAAGAGATGGCTATCATACAGCATTAAGGCAGCAAGTTGCTAGTACAGATACCTTGTCTCATTACTGGATACAGACTGAAACAATGTCATATTTCTTAAAGGCTACCAAGCGCTGCCCAGACCAAACAAAAAATAATCATCTGTATTAGAATGAAAAGTCTGCAACTTTCTCAGGATTATCAAGTAACATTTGTAACATTAAACCTGAATATTTCAATGTTGTTTCAGTTTTCCCCTCACACTATGGTATTACAGTGACTAAAGGGAGAGTAAATGGGATAATTTTCCTTAAAACTTCATTTAAATATCCATTTATGCTGTGTTTCCTGTATTGAATTCATCTAACTCTGATATTCCCTGCTAGTTAGGTCCCTTTCTCTAAAACTTGTTTACTTACCTTCCGTTAGACTCCAAGGTCTCATAGAATATTAGAAAAGCACATAGAGATTGAGAGATTTGATGTCAAAAGTTAGCTTCTGTATGTACCATACAACAGTTGAAAGATATCAAAAGTCCTCCTCTGCAAAGCTTTCTTAACAATGTGTATTAAAGATTAGGTAAAAGCAGGAGTTTCCAAAAATTAACTCTTATAATTGTAACACAAAACCCAATATATACTTCAAAAATGGCCACACATTTTAATACTTGTTTCAGGCATTTTTTTTAACTAAGTGAGAATATCCCAAAGAAGTGGTAAATGCTCCATCCCTGGCAGTGTTCAAGGCCAGGTTGGACAGAACCTTGGGCAATATGATCTAGGGTGAGGTGTTCCTGCCCACGGCAGGAGGGTTAGAACTAAATGATCTTAAGCTCCTTTCCAACCCTAACTATTGTATGATTCTATGTCCAAGTCCTTCATGGAAGTCAGCTTACCAGGAACTAACTGCTCCTGAGCAAAACCAGTTATATTCAGTATAGACTAGAGAAAAAATTACTAATAGCTCAATGTCTTAATTAGGTATGATTCTGGTCTAATCCATTTGAATATTTATGTGTAATACTAGATTATTTAAAAGCATTTCATGGCAAGATAATCACCCACTTCCATAATAACAATAATACCTGAAATCAAGCTTAATGCACCCGTATCAGCTGTCTGCCTCCGGCAGTATTACTTACTGTGTCATGCTCTAATTTTCTTTTCCATTCATTTTCAAAAAAAAGTTTCTATACATACAAAATAAGTCTTATTTCAAGATAACATCTCCATAAAGGAACTGGCTTTTTGAGGAATTTGGCACTTTTTAAAATGTCCATCTCTGCAAGTCTGGTTGCCAACTTTCTTTAAAATTAGAAGTTTCCAGGTACTGTGGATACCAAACTTGCTGACCCAAGTGTACCACGCAGGTACACTGCCCTAGAAAAAAAGGTCTTTTCCCCCCCCACAAACCTGACTTACGACTTCTGAGCACATGAATTTGACAGCAGTGCTTCCTTGCCCCTGCCTTTTCAAACTCTAACACTACAAGCATTTACTGTAACAAAACCTGCAATCCTGAAACATAATAATTTCCTTGCAATAGCAGGGAGCTCTGTACTTCCCTGCCACAGGAGGGCACAGGCATTTACCTCTGCAGTATGCTCAATTCCTCTGAAGCCCACAGCAAACCTTTGGGACTGCCAACCCTTTTGTAAGGGGAAGGAAGTCAAAGCTTGCAGAGCAGACAAGCAGTGGCGGCAGGGCTTGGCACAGCCACCATGAGTGTAGGATTGGGAAAGGGTCAGCAGCTGCTGACTGAGACCACAACAAAGGGGCATCCACGGTCACCCAGAGCTTTCTACAGGTAGCAAAAGTCAGGAGAGTAGGAATTTGGGAATTTCATCAAGCAGCTTCAGTTTGAGTGCCTATGGCTCCCTGAGGGCTCTTCTCATTTAGGTTGCTAGCTCTGAAGCACTTCTTCACTAAAACCCATACAACTGCTGCTGAATAATCTGACACTCAATACAGGCATGACTTTAAATTCCTATACTAAGTTGAAAAGAGGTTTCCTAGATGCTATTTTTACAGTTCTACCTACAACAACTCTATTTGTAAATTTACTTTATTTTGAAGTTATATGTGCTTGAGGTGTACAGCTCAGATATGTTCGTTTATCAGACTCATCATCCCTACAGAGGGGATGTTTTACCTTTCAGACATTATTGTGTAGATATTCAGACATCATCTGGGGATTCAGCAGAGCCAAGATAACTGGAATTTTAAATTGCTTTTGACATTTCTTACATCTACAGTAATGAAGGACATATCAGCTACCTATTGTGATACACGTGCATGTGAACACCATTGTCATGCTGTGGGCACTGAAAATTTTTTTAAGTTAAAGTGCTATACTAAACTGGCTTCATACAGCAGGACCAAGAGGGAGCTGTAGAAAAGCAAAAGGCAGTATCTTCTAGTATCCTTTTTTATGATTCCAATATGTATAATAGAGGATATATAAAAAATCATTCCTTACTCTGAAAGGTATTTTCCTTGGCCAGCCGAATTTTCTTAATCTCCTTTAAGGGAACAGATTTTCAGATATTTAAAACGGCAAACTGTCTTATAACTGAGGCTGTATGTCAAAGGCTATTTTTTCATTGCAAAGCCCTCTCTCACTGATTTAGCCAAATGGAACTAAGACTATTTTTATTTTGCAATAATCTATCTGGATAAGAACACAGGACATGAATAAACAGAAGATTTCAAGCTCCCTCCACTTCCAGTGCAAAATAACATAGGTATCAAGAACAGTTAGAATACAAGCAAAGAAATAATGGGAACAAAAGTATTTAAACTTTCACACAGCCTTTACAATCAAAGACAAAATCAAGAGTGGTACAGTAGAAGCAAAAAAATGAGATGATCTTCGTTAGGACCCTACCACTGGAACCTGTATTATGCTCTGTTCTCTAAATCACATCTGAGTATTCTTTACCCTTAAAATTACACCAATTTATGTAAGCATTATTTCACAGACAGTGAATCAAAGTACCAGGAAGAGAATTATTTGTGTGGTTTTGGACTTCTGGCTATGTTGGCAACAAAATCAAATTTCCAGCATTTCAGGCTACAACTCTGAGCAAGCAACTCTCCTTCCCACTTCGCTGATTTTTAACCTGAGCATTAGATTGAATGAGAATTATATAGCTGAGAATTACCATGAAAGCAAAAACTGTGAGCAAGAATTAGCTAAGATGCATGAGTCAACTTGGGAAAGCTAAAGACAACACCAGCTGCGCTTGCTCAGGCAAAGCTAATTTCACTCTTAAGACTGAGCTTCTTACTAAATCACTATGTACAAAAAGTGACACACATACATATATACATTTTACAGATTCCATTAAACCTGTTATGTTTCAGTAAAGTACTACCTCATCTCTCTGGGAAAGCTTTCTTGGTGCTTTTCCTGTTAAGCATGAAACAGCTGCAATCTGAAGCTCAGCCATAAAACCTTACTAAGCCAAAGGGCAGTGGAAGCAGTGATGCCTGCTGGGGCACCCAGTGATGGACAGGAAGGGGTTCTTCTGAAAAGAGAGACAGAAAACCTCAAAGGAAAGACCAAGTTGGTATGATCTGACATAAAAATTAGCTACCTACCTTTGCAGTGTTTGTTCAGGTGATTGCTCAGAGAATAATATGCCACAGTAAAAACTGGCATTAAAACATCATTTCAGCTAGCATCTGCAATCCTAGAGGGGGCAATGGTCACTTCCAATCTTGTCAACATCAAGCTACACACAGACCATTTTGGTGACCTTAAAAAATGTTATACACAAGCTATCAGGCCAGAACATACCTCTTAATGCCAGAGAACAAGTGTTTTGCGAGCCTCTTTGGAAAACCAGTATCTTCTCTGTGTTGCCAAACCCCAAGGAATATTCAACTGAACTTTAAAGGGACATTTGTAACTGGTACAATTTGACAGAAATTCAGGGATAGCTTGACTCGATTAGAGCAGGCAAGATTAAAAGTATGCGAATACACCACACAGATTATTGACTTTGCAAAGTCAAGCTGTAAAGCCTGAAATCACTTCCACTTAGCAGATGCTGTGTACTAGAAGACCTAAAATCCAGTACAAGAAAATCTGACTGCTGATGCACAGAGTTCATCATAAACTTAAAGGCAGCAGCATATAAATCCTCCCTGAGAATGGATCTATAGAACCCCATCAAGGTGTCAGATGTCTGCTGTATTTTCAGCTCCCTCTTCAGTGTAAGAGATAAATAAAAAAGACTGCAGACTCAATGGCATCTTTACAGAGTGCTTTAAGTACTTGGGTTTGAAAGGAAGATTTTGACTGTCAGAATTTCTTTACATATAATCTCAACACATCTTGAAGGGCACGAGGCTGGAAAATTTATGGCCATTCATGTAGATTAAGGTGACAACTGAACCCAGCTAATGATGAGTACTTTCATTTAATGGGTGCCACAGCTCATGAGAGTGGCTGCATTTGGAATTCATGCAGAATGGTTAAATCAGTTGTCACTTGGTGAAATTCTGACATTGACTTTAATGTAGATATTTGGCTACCAAAACCAATGAAAAACTGCTGATATTCATTGACCTTTCATCCACACCTAATACAGTCTGACAGAAAGACTGTTAGTCTGTCAATTATAAATTGCCACTCTGCTCTCACTCTGATCAACTAAATCATCTGTGATGTTAAAAACAAAAACTCCTTCTATACCTACCTTGGCAGTAAGTCTTATGAAAACATTCACTGTTGGATGAAATTTTGAGCTTGCATCACTCTTTTACAGCTGTGATAAATCACTGTTACCATGGTTTGTGTGACCACAGATTTATATTAAATGTAGATGAAATTACATTTGCAGTTGTGGCTTGTACTCCAGAATAGGACAGTTACTCTTGTAAACCTTTAAAATACTGTTTCTAAAGCTGATTTCAGAACTTTGAGACCTACTAGCACTGGAGCCTGAAATCAAATACCTTCACACCTATAGCATCTGTTTGAGTTCAACTACTGAGAAAGAGGGAAGGAATAGTAATAAAAAAAAATAGCAAAATTAACGCATAAGAACTTCCTGAAATATCTTAGAGTTGATCTGAATAAAAGAGTCAAATACAGGTACCATTTGGAGAATGTCAACAAAATATAAAACCCATTCAGAATGCAGTTAATATTACCTGAGCAATTCAAGTATCTGTTTAATATTTTCATCAATGACCTGGATGAGGGAACTGAGTGCACCCTCAGCAAGTTTGCTGATGACACAAAACTGGGAGGAGTGGCTGACACACCAGAGGACTGTGCTGCCATTCAGCGAGACCTGGACAGGCTGGAGAGTTGGGCGGGCAGAAACTTGATGAAATTTAACAAGGGCAAGTGTAGAGTCTTGCATCTGGGGAAGAACAACCCCATGTACCAGTACAGGTTGGGGGTTGACCTGCTGGAAAGTAGTGAAGGGGAAAGGGACCTGGGGGTCCTGGTGGATAGGAGGATGACCATGAGCCAGCAATGTGCTCTTGTGGCTAAGAAGGCAAATGGCATCTTAGGGTGCATTAGAAAGGGAGCGGTTAGTAGGTCAAGAGAGGTTCTCCTCCCCCTCTACTCAGCCTTGGTGAGGCCGCATCTCGAATATTGCGTCCAGTTCTGGGCCCCTCTGTTCAAGAAGGACAGGGAATTGCTTGAAGGAGTCCAGTGCAGAGCCACAAAGATGATTAAGGGAGTGGAACAGCTCCCTTATGAGGAGAGGCTGAGGGAGCTGGGTCTCTTTAGCTTGCAAAAGAGGAGACTGAGGGGTGACCTCATCAATGTTTACGAATATGTAAAGGGTAGGTGTCAGGATGATGGAGCTAGGCTTTTTTCAGTGATATCCAGTGATAGGACAAGGGGCAATGAGTGTAAACTGGAGCATAGGAAGTTCCACGTTAACATCAGGAAGAACTTCTTTACTGTAAGAGTGACAGAGCACTGGAACAGGTTGCCCAGGGGGGTTGTGGAGTCTCCTACACTGGAGATATTCAAGGCCCGCCTGGACAAGTTCCTGTGTGATGTACTGTAGGTTACCCTGCTCTTGCAGGGGGGTTGGACTAGATGATCTTTTGAGGTCCCTTCCAACCCTTGGGATTCTGTGATTCTGTGATTCTGTGATCTTCAAGATTTTACAGATTTCATCGCAAACACTGATTCTACCTGTAACAGATCAGTGCTTTTCAAAATGCCAAACTTGGAAAAGAGTTATTTTTTTTTCATCTTATCTCTATATTACATATTTAGAAAGCTAGTGACTTAAAGAGCAAGCAATACAAATTATAACATTTTCTTGTATGTCACTACAAAGCAACAATGGTAGGGCTGTTCTGTACACTGTACTTTGCCATTTTGTTTAAGACATCTCTTTTATCTTAGGTATTATTTCTGCTTTGTACCTTTACAGATTGAAAAGAATAATTTTGAAAAACATTTAAAAAATACAAGAATGACTTCATACCTGAGCCCGCCACTTGCAATCATGTTAAATGATACAGATTTAGTATATGAATGTGCCACTCTTACTCATAGTGAATGATCTATATGAATACATAATGACTATCATCAACTAGCTAAATAAGCCACACTGAAATCCAGAAGGTTAGTTTTTAAATCTCTTGCTCACATTTCTAGGCAATTGCTCAGCAAAATAATATCTTTGTGCAGCACTAGAATATTCTCAGAGTACCCATTTTACCAATGCAGAGTATCAAGGTATGTGCTTTAGAAAACAGTAACAATAAGATCTCGCCTCTCTGAGCACAACACCTGAGGAAATCGCTCACCACTTACAGTAAAATGTGGAAGAGAGGTCCTGGTCTACAGACAACAGCCAGAAAAGGGCAAGAGGAGGAGACCCTGGACAGTGGCAACTGAGACAAATAGTTAACTGGATCAGATTGAAATTATAAAAGTGAATTCACTTTTTATCACTTTCTCACACTTTTTAGAATTTAGTATACTCTTCAGAAATACCAAAGAGACAGATGTTTCAGTGAATGTCTCAGCCAGTTCCACCATATTGACCATACTCAAATGAAGAACACATTTAGTAACCGAATGAGAGGTACACCACTTTAACTATTTAATCACCCTTCTTCTAAAGTATCCATGGTTGTAATTTTATCCAAATGATACACCAGAACTATAAAAAGCTATTTGACCTACAATCTGGACCATCTCACTCCCATCTGTAAATCATCAACTAACCACGGACTAGTCAGCAGTTACACATCTTAGGTAGCAATTTATTACACAATTTTTTAAAAATATATACAAAATTATTGTGGGATTTAAGAGGCATGCATGAAAAAGATTAACAGATTCCCAATTTGGTTTGAATACAACTTAAATGAAATTGCATCAACAAGCTTCTACAATACATGTGATATATTTAATTTATATTTCTTTAAGCTTGCAATAAGATTTTCTAAGCTGTGTTAGCCCGAGGCACGCAACATTCATAAGACAAGTAGCTGCATAGTTTATATTGCATAATTTTGTAGCTGCACAGTTTCAGAAAGAATGAGCAGCAAAAATCAACTACAAACCACTGCTAGCCTCATTCATTCCCAAATGAATTATCACTCTAAGAAGTGAAAATTCCAGTATCTCACATGCAGCATAACTTCAAAAAAACCCCAAACATACGCTAAGTTTTCTTTCCAACAGGACTTGGTATTTTACAACATTCAGTCTGTTCCTCAGAGAAGGCTACTGAGCTCCTAATAGTTCCATAAGCTCAAAATAAAAGTGGAGCTCTTGGTCATACTGCTTTGGAATGTTAAGTCTGTAAACTAGGCAAAGTATTTATATGCTTAGGGGTGGTTTTGATTCCATAATAAAAGGAATTTAAATTCCTAAATCCTACGGTGTTATTATGAACCTTCAAGACAGTTTTCTAAACTTCAATGTGCCTTTATCTTTAAATTACTTTGGCTTTCCTATGTTTAAAGAGAAAGAGCTTTCATAAGGCTGATTAAAATTTTCCTAAGCTATATAGTTTCATAAATATGTTTTCATGAAGAAAGAAGAGCTCTTGAACTTCAGATGGGCAGCTTTTGAATCTAGAAATTCAATTTCCTTAGAGAGTATCTGAAAGCCACATTACAGGAAGCTATGGTTCCTGACTTAAGGGAAGTGGAGGGAAGGATAAGTAAATAACAAAATGTGCAGCTGACCTGAACCTGCCAAAAAATCAAAATAAATATTACTCTGCATATATTGTCCCGAGAACACATTACATTAAAACAGCAGCTGACATGCACCAATAAATAAAAAAGGTATGAACTCAATGTTTGATATGTCAACACTTAGCAAATTATCAAAACAAAAACAGCAGTGCAAACTAGCTATTTTCATCAGCATTCATGATCGTTTTCTTCCATTTTCCTTACATTGAAAATACATTCCTGATTGCTTTGGGTAGTAAACAACACAAAAATAAAGGAATTATCTTGCTGATTGATTCTATTTTGTTGCACGCCGCTAACCCTATTTCTTCCCATGTGAAGTATTGCACACTTCAAAGGAATGACAAAACCTCACATTGTTTAAAGTTTGTCTTCAGTAATCTTATTACCCAACAACATCAATTAATGTGTGCCTGCAGCCTTATTAATCTACTCCAGTGTAAGCAGATTTTCTCATTGTATGTTTTCTTTTCCAAATCTCCTTCTAAAGCATTATATTACCTGCTTTGACAGTTCCACTCCCTGCATTTAGACATAGTTTAAATAAGTACTATTTGATTTTACCATTTCTGTCTTTCATATCAACTAAATTTACTGCTTCATAATCAAAGAACTTTATCTCACAGTATTTAACTTGAGTTTATATTTTTATACTGCAGTGGTAAACTTTTTGAAAATAACACTGTTTTCATTAGTAATATTTGTTCCATATCTAAATTTTACTCATCTCAGTTCACCTCCTCTCCAATGTCACTAAAAGCTCCCTCTTAAGTTTAGTGCTCATTATATCCTGCCAATGTATTTCTCTGCTCTTAATGCTGACGCATCCATGTTATTCAGTCTTCACTCACTGGGAATTATGTCTCTGATCATGCTCTGAAGTTCAGAGTATTGAGTTTTTCCAGTTCCATTTCTGTCAAAAAGAGGTATGAAAGGCCAAGTGTAAAAATTTATCAGATGAGTTATTTTGCTACAACTCAAAAATATTATGGCAACACAGAAAAAAAAATGGAAGCTTTGTCTTTTCTAGTTAACTGATTTAGTAAAATTATTCAAATGGAGACCTGTGATTATTTTTAAAAACAGAAAGATTGCTATATGCCAAAAATTGCATATAAAAAAAAAAATCCAAGTATGCCTAACAGGCAAATAGTGATTTGTCATTAGCACTCAGTATATACAAGTGCTAAAAGTGTACAGTTTAAAAATACCAAGCGTGACCAAATCCTGCCAGTCCTTCTGTCTGCCAAGGATAACATTTGGCCATACTTTTTGTCTCCTGAGACATCAAAAAAACTTTAACTTTTTCAGGGTTAAATGCATAAGCATCTAATAAAGGTATCAAAAATAATATATGATATATGATAATGAATCATACGTTAAGAAACAACCCTGCCACTAAACTATTTTAAAATACACCCTTCATTTAATTGTCTTCTCTCCTAACATGGAGAGTCCTTGCCCATGTTCTTACAACTGTATCATAATAAAATTCAAGATAATTTTGATATATCAGCATTCAAGAGGTTTTCTATTTCTTTATACTTTAAGTTTTTCTTTGAAGGTTAATTCATTGGAACTGTTGGCTTCCTTCCGGGAATAATTTTTTCTGGCTTCCAGACTTTCAAAATATTGTTACTGTAATTAACATGTATTTGAAGACTTGATATTCCTTCATTGACTTCAAAGTCTACTGAATACGTTGTACCAATCAACTTATTCATGGGATAAAATGAATAAGGCAGTCTCTGAACTGTGTTGATCCAATACTGCAATCCAGCAACTATCACATAGAAATACACCCAAAAAAGGTATGATTTTGTTTTTTCATAAGAACTGCTAAACTGAACAAGTACTTAAAAATAACTTCAGTAGATTTGCCTCCCCTTTTACTTCAGAGATTAATTATGAAATCCAGCACATCTTCACAGTACTTTATAAATAAACAATAATAATGACTTTTCATGCTGAAACAATTGAAGCACCATAGCATATTTGTTCACATCCACCACATTCTTGTCCTTAACTGACATGGAGGACTGCACCTGTTATTTTTAATACATAACTGACCATCTGAAAACATTACTGTAATTCCCCTTTTGCTTATTTTCTCTTCAGAACCTGCCTCCAGATCAACACTTCAGCGCAGACGGTAGCCACAAAGAAGGAAGCTACTTTTTCCAATTTGAATTCACACAGTCAGGAGTGGACATCAAAGCTTATCAAGGAGCACCCAAAAACCTTACTGAAATGGGATGTGATCCCAGCTTCTTCAGAAGACGAGAATGACTGGCCAGCAAATGCGTGTATTGGATAAGAACTTCCCAAAAGGCAAAACAGTGCACAAGTACTTTCCTTAAGTGTGTTAGACATATTCTAACGTACAATTACTAAGTATTCCTGTGGCTGGCAGGTTTCCTTCTAGACTTACTTCACTGTAAGTAGTAGGCCAAACTTATACTGGTTGGCACCAGCTTCTATATGGTATACCACATATAAGTGTCAGGTAAGTTTCAACTAAATCTACTCCAGCAGAAAAGAATAGGGAAAAAAATATTATTTTTAAAGTACTTTCCTACCAGCTTTATGAAACACAATTCTTTTATAAACAGAGAAATCCATCAGCTCTCCTCCCCAGGTAATGAAACTTCACAAGAAAAGCAGCTTGTAACTACTTGAAAATGCATGTATTTATTTAAGGATTTTCCATTTAGAATGTAAAGCCTGAAGGTAAAGGGCCTCCTTCAAAGGTGCCCTACAGGGCTGGTTGGTAGGTAACAGTGACTTTCAAAACTCAAGTCTGAGACCCCATCCATGGCTTAAACAAACTAGGACAAACCTTATCCCCTGAATTCAGACTTGGAGCACTGCAAGATTTCAACTCTCTGATGACATAATGCTGGTTACTGTAATTTCATGTTTTTTCAACAGAAGAATTTTTTATGTGTCAGTTCAAACACTTCACATATCTTGTACTGGATATAACATGATGTTTAAATTAAAATTCACTGTAGTAAATCAAACTAATAAGAGTGAATCTTTCCTAAGAATCTATCAAGTTAGAAAGGCTGTCAAAGGTCATAAGTCATAGCTGGTTTTTAACCTGTTTTCTGTTCTGCCGTTCCAGACTTTGCCCCTTTTTTCCCCACCAGCTTTTTAATTTCTGTCCTGGTCAGCAGCTGAAGTAATAGGAAATCATAATATTGCAAGACTGAAAGTATTTTGAAAGTAGAACTAGTCCTTTCCCTTTTCAAATACTTCAATAATTTCAAAATGCACTGATCCCACTTGCGCAGTTCTGGTGTCTTCAACATAAGGAGGACACAGAGATGTTGTCCAGAGGAGGGCCATGAGGATGATCAGGGGGCTGGAGCACCTCTTGTATGAGGACAGGGTAGAAAAGTTGGGGCTGTTCAGCCTGGAGAAGAGAAGGCTGCGTGGAGACCTCATAGCAGCTTTCAAGTATCTGAAGGGGATAAGGACGCTAGAGAGGGTACTCTTCATCAGGGATTGTAGCAATAGGATAAGGGGTAATGGGTTCAAACTAAAACAGGGGAAGTTCAGGTTAGTTATAAGGAAGAAGTTCTTTACTGTGAGAGCGATGAGGCACTGGAACAGGTTGCCCAAAGAAGTGATAAATGCTCCATCCCTGGCAGTGTTCAAGGTTGGACAAAGCCTTGGGCGGTATGGTCTATGGTGAGGTGCCCCTCTGCCCATGGCAGGGGGGGTGGAACTAGATGACCCTAAGGTCCTTTCAAACCCAAGGCATTATATGATTCTATGATTGTTTTTAAGACTTCTGAATGCCTCTCAAGTGCCACTAGCTCATATTATATTCAATAAAACTTTTAGTGAACATTTCAGAACTGATCCTAGTAAATATCCAAAATAATTTAATCCCAGGCTCCTGGAAAGGTGTATGATTAGCTCACTTTTATGAGCTCAGACATGTCACAGCATAAGCCAGAGATGCATGAAAATACTACACAGATTTTCAACACTGATCAAGTCTGTATACAGAAACAATGCAGAACCCCTCCAAATTTCTGAATTAATGTAAAACTATGTCAAGTAATTCTCAAGTATGTGTAATAAGGCTGTGAGCTGGCAGATCTTTGGAGATCTGCCTAGTCCATTTGCTCCCCAATGAGAAGTCAAAGGTTTTCCTACCATGGAAGACAGAACAGAAATAAGCAGAGGCTGAATCCAGACACCCCACCCCACCCCCTGCCCTTAGTTACTTCTTCCATGCAGTTAGTTGGGGAATTTGGTGGTTTGTTTGGGGTCTTGGGGGGCTGGGTTGTTTTTGGTTGGTTGGTTGGTTTTTTTTCTCCTGCTTGTTTGAGAATTAGTTTTTGGAAATTGATTTTGTCTTGCATCAAAATTTGAACTACCCTTTCTGGTCTTTCAGCAACCGCCACAGTGTCCCCATGCTGGTGCCTGAGTTCAGGACACAAGCATGCTTTGAAGGGAATCCTGCTCATCCCCACTTCCGTGCTTTGGCTTGCTGCACAAAGCAGCCTACCAGTACACTGATGGGATTTCTTGCAGGTGAAATCAAGTTCAAGCTCTGCTCCAGGAACCTGCTCCAGGCCTTTCAGAAGCCGAGAAGCATTCAACCTGTGAGACCAGATTAGAGCTAGTCCGAAATTAAATACAGACGCTCCCCTTCATCCCCAAAGCATGGAGTTCTACAGCAGCATTTCATACTCCAAATTTAACTGAAACCTGTCCAGGATGGACATCCAGTCCACCAGCATCAGCTCTTGCACCCCATAGATCCATGGTGCTGCATGCACGGAAGCCCTGCGCAAATGTCCTGGACTGGCAAGCACCACCACCCCATCCACTCAGGTACCTGGAAACTCCAAGCTAACAGCTGGTTTTATCTCAGGCAAAATTTCCAGGCAGATTAAGGCACTGTACTTTCTTGCCCTCAAGCCTCATCACAACAGCTTTTATATTTTACATGGAAATGAGGGAAAAACTTCCTAGAGGGCCAAGAAGAACCTCCATCCTCTACTGGATACTAGGGGAAAGCTAGAAAAAGAAAAGAAAAGGCTGAGGTACTTAATGATGCCTTTGCCTCGGCCTTTTAACAGTCATACCAGCCATCCTCACGGTGCTTAGTCCCCCGAGTTGGATAGCAGGGATGGGGAGCTGACTGAAGTCCCCATAATTCAGGAAGAAATGGTTAGTGGCCTACTACTCCACTTAGATGTATACAAGTCTATGGGGCTGGATGGGTTACACCCAGGAGTGCTGAAGGAGCTGGCAGAGAAGCTTGCTAAGCCACTCTCCATCTGTCAGCAGTCCTGGCCTAGTGGGCAGTCCCAGAGGATTGGAGGTTGGCCAACACGATGCTTCTCTAAAAAAACATGTCAGGAAGGACGACCCAGAAACTACAGGCCTGTCAGCCTGTGCTCAGTGCTGGAGAAGGTCATGGAGCAGATTATCCTAAGTGAGATCATAGAGCATGTGCGGGAGAATGGAGGGCTCAGGCCCAGTCAGCTTGGGCTCATGAAGAGCACCCCATCCCAAGGGATGTCAGATGAAAGTACAAGCTAAAAACCAGCAGATGCTCAATTAATTTACTTATAAATTACTGAGCTTCTGTGCTTGGCAGGTATTTCTTGGAAACACTGAAAACCCATGACAACCAACCTCTCTCAAACCCCTCCCTCTCACACCTCCGCCATGAGCTCTGCAGACTATTCATTTGGTCAGGCCTGGGAAAGCAACGCACAGATGCTTTTATTTATCATCTGGAGCTACTGCCATTTTATCATGTTACCCATGACTTTTTATGCATAAAAATAATAAATTAGCCGTTTCCCTTACAACATGTGCAAGAAATCCAGCATAATCATTCATGTTTGTATTACCATAAAGTAAGAAAATGGTAATAACATGGCAGGTGGATGTTAAAATGCAAGAGGATTGAAAGGAAGTGCAGATGAATCATTAAGCCTTTCCTCTGCTACTAAAGAAGTATTCATTATTTACTTGAAGAATGGTATTTCACTACACTGTCAATACTCATTTGAATCTGTGTGATATTTAAGAGTTAAGTGCTTTCCTACAAGCTATGCATCACCACAGCTCTCTCTTCCCCCCCCTCCCCATCATCTCAAAAATAATAATCCTGCAACCTAAAGTCATACATTTCAAATGACAGAATTTAGAGACACAGTATTTGCCTACAGGACCATCAGTCTGACTCAATAACATGTTTTGTTTTGTGTGGGTTTTTTTTTACTGATTTTACATATTGAATCTTTTATGAACAACTTCTAGATGTATCTTACCAGAACAAAAATGATAGAGTGTGCTACCAAAATACAACATGAACTTCGATTCCAAAGATCATTTGTATCATAAATATGACAATTTTCACTTGCTTTCAACTACACACTCAGAACAACAAATATTACAGATAAAACCAGCATAAATTTAGCTTTAGACCAGACTACAGATTGTGGTAAATACTAAAATTAAGTCAACTTGTGGATTGTCTGGCAAGTCAAACCAGAAAAGCAAACCCTGTAATACTGCATTTTGTCACAGACTACATGAAACATTTCTTATTCTTACTATATTAAAAAATAGTTAAGCAATGAACATGATTTTAAAAAAAAGTGGATCTTGACTTTTAATGATTTCTCCCTATAAAAAATGAGAATTCATCTCACACACATTATTAAAATGAAACAAGTACCATGGTATCATTTTGCACTAAAGGACCTATTGATGTATTTCTGTGTAAAATAAGATTTTATTCACCTTGAAAGAACACAGAACATGTTTTTTACTCTCTGTTCTTGACAGGAGTCCCAAAGCCTGCAGTTATCACTCTCACCAGGCCCATAATTTAAATGCCTAATAAAATACTGTACAATTTATGTGTCCTAGGAAGAATTCAGAAAAAGCTAGGTTGAAGTCACTCAATATATTTTTATTTTCTTAGAAAACCCCAGAGTATGAATCTTGTTATTCACATGCCAGCTCCTATTGTCAGTTTTTATTTTCTCAGCTTGGCTGTTGTCAAGATTTATTGACAGCAACATTTGGACATACAGTCAAACAAAATGGTGCATAAATACATATTGTATTAAATAAGATTGACCATCTTTGATCATACATGCTGTGCCATAAAATTGTTACATGCAGACCTCATTAATTGTGCCATTAAACTGATGTGACTTAGAAAGGCTCTTCCTGTGAAAATGGTACCTTTTTGCAAAAATGGGTAGCAAACATTTTTACCAACACCAGAGTAATCATGATAGCAGCTGGGGACACTACAAAGAGAAGAACTCTAAACAGAGCAAGGGAACAGCAGCTTCCTTTAGTGCCTGAAGCATGGATGCCATAAAAGCATTTCAAGATCTTGCTACCGAATTCTGGCAAAGGACTTTGCTCTTGAATACTTTTATAATAGTTTGCACATTGTCTAGGAAAGCCAGTCATGCAGTTTTAAGTTACCAAGGAGAAAAGAGCTTGGTGGTTACAAGTGTTCTAGTTTTGTTGTGGGTTTTTTTTATTATTTTTAAATATAAATTATTTATAATTTTTTTTAATTTATAAATTAAAAATTTTATAATAACCCTTCCCCCAGCAGCTATGCATCAGATTCTGATTTAATTCCAAATGGTTAGCAGAGATGTTCTACATAGCAGAAAGCTGAATGCCAGCTGCATTTTGAACCTCCCTCCAAATACCTTTACTTTACAAACTGAAGCAACAGTAATTTAACTGTCTAGAAAATGTTCATGATTAAAGAATTGTCAGTATGAAGTTTTCTCCTTTGCCCTAGTACCTTCAATTATTCCTTTGAGTTTAGAATTTTGCTATAATATAATGTATATTATACCCGCTACATGAGAAATTATCCATCAATAATACAAAAATAATCCTAGATTACATACACACATATCAGTGAATCCTCAGAGTGATTAACATGTTCTTTCAAAGCTGTCATTTCAGTAAGTAAAACATACTAATTTCACACACACAATCTGTAGTTGTTAGGTTCTTCAGCTAGTTGTTAACTTGATTGAAAGTGACGTGAAAAGAGCAGACATCTAACTTGCTTAGCCTGTCTTTATGAATTATAACATACTACTTTCATTGATGCATAAATTATAAAATAAATACCAAGTAAGACCAAGAGGAAATATTTTTAATATGGCTAAAAGTTTGCACTTCCTTGTACAGGAAAGAAACAGTGCCAAATTACAGACATCACTTTTAAAGAAAAATTTCAAATAGAGGGTACAGGGTAAGACTTTAAAAACAGTAGCTATTCAAACATTAAACTTAATGAGAAACTTAGAGATCAAAGGATAGTAACATTCAAATCACAAAGCTCTTCACGACTTTCATCTCTGCAGAAAAGCTGCTAAATACCGACTTAAAGCTACACTGGGTTTTAGTAACATCCCTTTTACCAACACCCACCACTCAATAAAAATCCTACTAGCAGCCACAGACAGGGAAAACAGAAATACAGATGATCAGAGTAGCATATAGACACGGTCTGATTATTTTTAAACTGCAACTTCTTATGTTAATGACTTTGTTGTTGTCAGAATTTTGTCGGTAAATTAGTGAGGATTAAATTTGAAGGAGAAATTAAAGTGGGTTAACATCAAATAATAAACACCATTAAAATCACTGGGTTCAACATCTCGATAGTTAAACTAGAGTCAGAGTATTTGGCAGAATTCAAAGCAGAACTATTCACAGAAGTACACCTGGTGAACACATTTGCCAGTGTCAAGCCAAAAGACACTTGGAAACTATTCAGAATTAAGTATTTCCAAATACACAGTGTACTACTGTACAGTCAACAAATTTATTTTGATACTACCATGATTCTACTTCTGTATTAAAAAAAATAATAGTCACATTTTTGCAAGTATTATACTAGACTCCCATATGGAAAGAAACACTGCATAGATCCTCTTGCTATTTTAATGTCCATACCCCAAAGCACTTAAATTATGGTTTGGTAGTATGTTAGAATACATACTAGCAGTAGATTTTCACCAGTTCATTTATTTTAATGCCCAGAAGAGACCAAGATGACCATGTTACATAATGCAAAGAACCTCTCCCAATAAAAGCCATGTCAAGCCACTAACTTCTTGTTGAGCTTTTACAATACTCAGTCTTAATTTAAGAACAAATGAAGTACCCATTACAGTTCCTATGTCTTCCAGAGGTTAATTACTCTCACTTAGATTTCCACTGGCATTCTTATTCTGAATGCATTTGGTTTGAGCTCTCCATGACTGTATCTCATTATTTCCCAAATTAAATTATCTTTGATATCAGACATCTTTCTTCTGTGTACACACATATGGGATATCATCAAATAACCTCTTTAACCTCAAACAAGTAAAAGAGATTTATGAGAGTACATTTCAGGATACAGCACGTATTTTCTAGTTATTAAATCATCCTTGAAATTTTAAACTATACTTAGAACATCTTTTTATAGTAATGTTTTTCTCCGTAGCAGCAAACAAAATAACATTTAGTCCTTAATTCTGCTTTGTATTCCCTGGTTTTGGATCCAAGTCAGTATTATCAGTGCACTTTTAGTACTATCACACCAGGAACAGATGTTTAACCGATTATGCACCATTATAATTAGCTGGTTTTTAGTGACACAATTTTGGAACTGTTTTCTGGAACATGCAAGTGCAAACTACTTTCTTTGTTCTGGATATATGACAACGTTCTTGGCCATGTTAAAACGAACATTGATCTATTGAGTCCAGCTCGCCAAGTGATCCCAGTTACTCTAAAGAGCTGCTCCCAGGCTGTAATCATTCCTCCCAACTCTGCCTTCTGAGAACTTTATATTTTCCATCTGGATCATGAATAAATATACTGAACAGCAAGAAGTTATCAGAAGCAGGTCAGACAGCAGTCTATTTAGCTCACTGTCCTGTCTTTGACCGTGGTCAAGAGCAGATACATGCATATAAAAATCACAGCAAGAAGCTCTGCTGCTAGGCTACTTTTTATTTCTTACGAAACTCCAATAAAATAATTTGCTGCAGATGCACCACTGTGGGTTTACACAGTAGGAACAGGATGCTGTGCTCTGTTACCCATGTTGACTGCAGCTGAGGTGTCATTTTCATAGGCTGCATCACCTCCAGAGTACCACTCCTGCAGGTAGCAAGTGGCTAGTTCAAAGTCAACCAATGCATAAGTAAAGTTAAAATTCCCTTTTCACTTAACATTCATCAATATTGAATTTTATCTTTATTTTATAGAAATCTTCTTCATAATCACAATAAAGGAGAGAGAGAAAAGACCAGGCCAGCTAATGGAGTACGCATAAACCTATGACAACTCATACTCATTACTTTTTAAACACTAACAAACTAACCTTAATAAAACATTTTCTGCAGTGATCAATGTCTTTTTCTGCAGTATAACTTCTACTACAATATAGTGCAAAACCAGACCAAAAATACTACTCAACGCTAACACCTGCAAGGTCAAAGTGAGCAGCCATTTCCCTACAACCACATCCTGATTCTGGGCTGGAGTACCTATCAGCATCCCACCACATCCTCTGCACCTGCAAGATAGCCTTTGACCCTGCTCTGCTGTCAGCAATGGACACATTTCTCCAGACACGTAGAAAGTGCTTGGCAGAGCAGATCTGTCTCTGATAATGGGACAGGATCCCCTCTGCAACTGTAAATCTTCAAACCATGCACACAGATTGATACATGGAAAGAACTTCAAGCATTTTGCCCTACTGTAAGAAGTACCAATGCAGTATAGGTATCTTATAATTCTGGTTTTAATCATCTCCTCTTTCAGGAACAATCTGTCAGACATTAGGCAGCCTGAATGGGCAACAGTGGCAAAGGCTTTCCTACTAAAGGCTCAAGGAGAGGACTTTTCTTCTGGTCAGTTCCTGGAAAGTGGCTCCCATAATTAAGAGTTTAAAATAAAAAAAAAAAAGAAAAAAGAAACCAACAACAACAACAGAAAGCCAAACCCCAGCCCACCCCCCCCCCAAAAAAAAAAAAAAAAAAAAAAGAAACAGTCAACAGTATCAACAGTATGGCAGGGAATCAGGAAAATGATGCAGAACAAAGTAACAAATAAAAGAAGAAAGCACAGCAGCCCACCCTAAATCCAGTGATGAAAAACAGGTTTTGTAGCCAGCCTGCAATAGATATTCAGAGAGGATCCGCCTCGTGCATGTCCCAGTGTTTCACAGAGATAATGTGGAGAGACCGTCTTAAGGAGGGAGCATTAAAAAGAGTAATCCAGTTTAAAACAGCATTGTCAATATTTTTACCTTCCTCTCCTCATCAAAAAATTTAAGCTAAAAAAGCGAATTTTTCCACTTTTCTTTTATCTGTTTTCTTCCAGTCTCAGATGAGTACACTGATGACCCATACTCAGTAAGTACCAAAATCTACGCAACTACTATTAGCATGTTACAAGGCTTAGAGCTGTGAACTAAAGAATACACAGGAAGACAAAACTGAGGCTTATCTCGAGCAAAGTGGCTATCAATCAGCAGAGCCATGTTGCAGTTTTTCTTAATAAATACGCTGCCAGCATCAATACCGATCAAAATTATTTTTAACAGACAAGATAAAAACCAAAAATAAAAAAGACCAATTGACAAGCAGCCTGTGCCTTTTAAAGCCATTTACACCCTCCAAAACCTCTTTTCACTGGCATGCTGTTATTGCAATTTAACAATTTGGGTTTTTTTTTTTTTTTTCTCTCAATGAGACCATCTCCCTCTCTCTTTTCCACAGTGCCAGCTACTAAATGAAGCACAAATTTGTCTCAAAGCACAAGGAAAATTGAAGACGTACTTATGGTTCAGGAATACAGAGGGAAGCAGGAAAATCAATTAATCTGCTATGAGAAAACTAGGCCAACCAATGAGAAACCTGACTTCAAGCTTTTATTTTTCATCAAACCAAAATGTTAAAGCAGAAGTACAGCTTCCTTGCCCCCCCCAGAAGACTAATGCATTTCCCACAGAGTGAGTTAGTTTGGCTATTTAAAGAAGTTTTATCATTGCTCTCTTTTCATAAAGTTAAATACAATGTTGATTACATTATTCATTATTACATTATTAATTTTACAACTTCAAATTGCATCACCGCCTTGCCTTTCAGCTTACTGACAGTGATTAATGACAGATAACAAGAAAAAACTACAGACAGGTTTTCCCCCATTGATGACAGAACCTGGTCCATTTTTGCGTCTTCAATGACCACGTCAGCTCTGGCTGAAACAAACTGTAAGGTGTTTTGAGCTCTTGAAACACAGAAATAATCAAAAGGAGGGAGCCCCTTGCCAGCATGTAGTTGAGCTGTGGTATTTCTTGCCACAGGATGCCCCCAGTGCAGGGAGCTGGCACAGGGTCCAGAGGAGGCTGTGGAAAAACAATCCATTTTGGTAAATTAAATAGACAAGAACTGCAGCTCTGAGTTGGGATGGAGATCAGGAAATCCTTGTGGGAAATACCACACTGCCGCTCTATCCTGGGCACCTGCTTTTAAACAACTTTAAACTGGAGACACCGTACTGAGCTGCATTATGGGTATTTGCTCTGGTCCAGGGCAGCCACTCGTATTTCTATTGATGGTCCAGATGGCAGAAAATGAAAAGCTGTGTAACCATAAAGATTTTTAAAGTCCATGTATTATATTTTTACTTATTCCAAAACAATTCTAGTAACTGAAAGTTCATATGAAACAGCAAAGCAGCAAGTAAAAATAGATAGGAAAACGAGCTGCCCAAGTTCTTCCAAAGCTTTATTAGCTATTCCAATTTCAAAAAGGAAACAACAGCCAACCAAAAAGTCTTATAGACTAACTAATCCTACGGAACCACTGGCTCAACATATAATTTAATACCACCACTCTGAGAGCTACTTTCAGAGAAAAAAAAAAAAATAAGCCCCAACTTGACTTCAGTGCTATTGAATAAATAATTACTTGAGGGATTTTGTTTAAAACAATCACTCTGCATCAGCTAAAGCAGTACTCTGGAAAGCTAGCATTAAAAAATTATTTGTTCTAATCTATTCCAAACTGGGTCTTGGCATCTAATCCTTCTTCATTACCAAATAGCTTGGTAACTAAGTATTCTATTTGTAAAGTATTCATAATAACAATACCAAATAGTTGACCTGAGTTCTCCAAAGATACCTACAGAAAATAAAAACTTAAACAGCATTTAATTACAGGGAGATACAAGCAATCAACTCCCTGAAAAATACATGAAAACATAATCAAGGATGTTTTCATTTGAAGTCATTTTGTCCAATTAGTGATGCTGCTGTATTTTTTATTCAAATCAAGAGGTCATCTTAGCCAGCAATTTACTGCTTAACTGTGTAAAACTGTTATGAAGACCATTCTATGCACCAGTTCATTAATGGACTAGTTATTAAATGCAGGCACAAAATAACTGAGAACTGTTTCAGAAATAATAACTTTTTAGAAACAGGTTTATAATGATAATCGATAAGCACGAAGAACTTTGAAGCAGTAAGTTCATTTGCTCTAAATGCAGATTAGAATTTACTGTATTTATTTAGCTCTTACAGTTATTTTCTGCTTCATCAATTTATACTGTTGACTCTTAAAACTGTTATTTATAACATGTAATTGTGTAGAAAGTGTAAAGAATTATGAATAATACAACAATAAATGACCATTAATGTGGGAGCTTTTCCAAATTTTAAGTGTTAGGAACTTTGTTATTTATCCTTTTATTATAGAAGGTGAAAGACAAAAAACACTGTTTAAAAGTTACTTTCCTTTTTTCTACAAATCTCCTTTCTTTTTCTGTTTAAACTAAAGACATTAGCACTAGCATACCTGGAATAGATCCAGGAGGGCTAATGAGTACATAAATATGCCAGGTAACTTTTTATTAAATATGAAGAGCAGTTAGCATGCATTGAATACATATATTAAATCATACAAATTGACAAATATTAAACATTTATGATTGACATCATGTCATTTTCTGATGCTCATATCTCAGACGTTGTCATTGCTTGGTCTTCCTTCGGTATACTTTGGGTCCACAAAAAACAGGTCCCCAACGACTTAATGTAACCCTATCAGTCAGCACAGTTGCTGAAGAAAGGAAAGCAAGCAAAGCAAAGGAAGACACGACCACCAGGAAAAACAAAAAAACAAAAACCCAACAAACTCCCAAAAAGGCCTTAAAAAACAAAACAAAAAAAAAAAAAAAAAACCCACAACCAACCAAAGAGCCTTATACACAGCTTCCTGCTCACACTGAATGGACATATATACTTACCCAAAGTCTCCTAACATTAAAAGAAAAAAGTATGGAACTTCCCTCCTCAAGACTCCCATCTGATACAGCCAAGAGAAAGAGCAGATTAATTTTCTGAGCGCATACTGCCACCAAACATGGAGGAAAAACTCCTCATAAAGAAACTAACTGCAGATATTATTCTTACATGCACCAGCAGTTTAACAGCTACCTGAAAATCTATTGTTGTAACTCCCACAGCTTGACTCTGTTTTCTAAGCACCATGTAATCCAAATTCCTTTAAACAATCATGATATCTTACTTTGAAAAGTTACCTGAAGCATAATATGACAAAACATTACCATTCTCCCACTACAGATGATTACCTTGTTATAAATGAGATGATGTATGACTCCATCAGGGACTCTAAATAAGTCTAATCACAAAATACGTGCCCAAAACAAAAGCCTTATAATGACATTCATTACCGAGGGAATAATGTCTTGTTTTCTTCCAATGGAGGGAATGCTTTGTTTTGTGCATTTTGACTGTTTCCTTTCCTGCATCCCAAATGTATCATGGATGGAAAAAAGTGGCTTTTGCAAAATTGAAATGGATTTGTCAACTTCTACAGACATAACTGAGAACAGCTCATTAACTTTATCTAATTTAAGATAAAGGTGTATGATAAAATATGAATACTATATATCACAGGAGAAAGGAATGTAGTCCCTTAAGCTTAGACTTGCCTACAGGCTGAAGAGTTTAGTTTTCTGGCACAAGAACTGCAATGAGAATAACAGCGCATATTAAGATTTTGGAAAACAGTTTTGGAAGGACTGTTGCGATATTGCTTGAAAGCTGTCACAAAGGTATAGAGAAAACTGGAAATTAAGCTTTTCCTCTTCCCGTCTGAATAAAACACAATGCTGGGGATGGAAAACAAATCTGACTGATGTGACTGTTCCCGCTGATTATCTGCAACATGTTTGCCGGGTCAATATAAAATTACTGCTTGACATAACCACATTCAGAGTTCTTTACTCCGCTGGCTGCAGTTTAAATGATAAACTCTGTAAGGAGACACAGCTAGAGCTTCAAACGGTTTTCTTGTTTGTAAGTTGTGCAACAGAATCAGCTCCATCTGCCTGGCCCCAATTCCAGGCACCACTGAACTCCAAGACTTCATTCAGATCTCTCTGAGGACCCATATCCTCACTCATTTCAGTTCCACTCAGTAAGTTCAGAAGAGACGGATAAAATGAGTCAAGGATCAAAGGTGATGAGGGAAGACGTAATGGAGGGTTTTAGAAAAGGAAAAGAACTTTAAAGTCATGTAGCGCTAAAAAAGTAGTGGAGACCATGAGCTGAAAGCAGAAGCTGCAGCATGGAGCATGGAGCAGTGAAAGTGCAGAAGCCTGGCAGCAAAGTGGAGCATGCCAAGGGCCAAGAGCAGGGAGATATGGTTTTTCCTTTTTTAGAAATGCATTTACAGTAAATTGTGCAACACATGCAAGCAGTGAACAAAAATAAGATGCAGATGAGAAGAAAAAAGGGGGAATAACAACAACAACAATAATAATCATAGAACCATAGAATAGTTAGGGTTGGCAAGGACCATCTAGTTCCAACCCCCCTGCCATGGGCAGGGATATCTCACACTAAACCATATCACCCAAGGCTCTGTCCAACCTGGCCTTGAACACCATCAGGGATGGAGCATTCACAACTTCCCTGGGCAGCTCATTCCAGTGCCTCACCACCCTACAGTAATAAAGAAAGGGCAGAATGAAAAGGTTCCAGAAATAATAGCAGATGGGTCCAAGCACAGAGGATAACCCATGAATGGACGTAAGAAAATTCAGCAATTTTTTTAGCATGCAAAGCTCCCCTGATAAGACACATGTTAAAGTGTAATAATTCCGTTACTTAGGAGTGCTGGTAAATTAGATTCATCAAAATTGGTAATACCTTTTCGAGTTTTTTCTCCCTCTCTCTTAAATGCTGGTAGGTTTCCTGCTGCATCAGGTTATTAGCTCATTGCAGTAAAGGAACATTTCCTCACCCTTCAGCATACTTCTGAAATTTCTGTAAAACCTACTGTATTAATAAAGTTGCTCACAGACAGGTTGTGCTCTTCTTTCCACCCCTCTGCTCTCAAAGAAATCAATACCATGCACATTAATGTTTAATGCACCTATCAAAAAAATTGTTGTCAAGGAACTACTGATATATAGTAATATTAAATGCACAATTCTTTCATTAAATCTGTGCTTTTCTTCACATTTTCCAGGCCCGATTTGGTTACTACTAGTTTTAACTTTATTTTCTGTTGTATGGTGTAGTTTGTTCTCTTCTCAAGTTACAGTAGACATGAAACCTTCACTTTCCCAATTTCTAAACATGCACTCTCTGGGACAGTCAATTCCATAATACAAAGAGAATGATTTTATGGGGAGACATCCTTTTGATTGATACTAGAAGGAAGAAATCATAGTAATTCTTCAATAAACAAGGAGAAACATAAATGTACGTAACTTGGAATTTGGAGGCCTTGACTTCTCATGTTACACAAAAACCATAATGATACCTTAATAACACAGAAAGTCCATTAAACTTAATTTTGTGTTATACAAAGCCTAGAGTATATATGCTGAAAATGCATGCCAGTGCCTTTATACCTTCAAGAGTTTTGATAAATAGCCATTTCAGAAGAAAGCCACTCACCAAAGGAAAGCTTAAAACATAAGTTTAAAAGAATTTGCTTACTTATGCATAGCTATAAGCAAGCCTAAATTCTATATGATCTAGGAATAAAACTCAGGTTTTTGCAAAGATTTATAGGTCTATGAGCATAATACCCAGAAACCACTGTGCGCTTATTTTATTGACACAACAGTTTATATATTTGACATACTGCTGTTCAGATAAGATTATATTTAACTAAGTACAGAAAAGAAACTGTCAACAAGTCTGTAAGACTATGATAGAAACTGCAAAAGCACAGTTTTCATATGATCAACCATACCTTCAGAGTACTCCCAAATCAGTCCCAGGCATGAAAACACAGTTGGAACTCATTTTAAGAGAAGTGTGAATAATAGCATGTTGCCACAAAAATAGTAACCAAGCCTGAACTGTGCACTCCCTGTACTACATAATTGCCAAAGAAGATGGAAGAAAAGTTAATATTATAAATGATACAGAGTTTTTAGCCAAATTGTATTTGGGAAGTCTAGAACTAGACAGCAAACTTGTAGTTGATCGAAGTTAATCCTAGTTGATTAGAGATGCACATACCCAACCTTTTCATATTTTGTACACTTTTACTGCTGTGAGGGATTTGTTATTATATCAGGAAGATAGAGGGGAAGCCTAGAAACTGATATGCAATTTTTCCTCAAAAATCTAAATCAAATTGTACAAACAGTGATTCTTGAAAACATGAACAAGTATTAAGAGTAAAAACCATGTTGGCACAAACCTCTGGCCCTCAGATATGTAAAAGGGAAGTATGTAAGCTTCATATATGTGAATGCACGTTTCCTCCTGGCTGTTAGAGCAGAACCTTTGCCTCAGTAAAGATACTCCACCCTTTAACTTTCAGATTTATGCCAGCTCTGCATTATAAAAACAAGACAACAGTCAGCAGTGAGGAAAGTAGGGATGGATTATCTGCAACATGACTGCATCCAACAGCTGCAAAGGTCCAAAATAAGGAGAAACTCTGCACAAGAAAGCAGTGTTACTCCACCTATTTCTGACCAGAAAGTTTTGGGGTCTATGTCAATGGCAAAAGAATAAATGGGCTTCCAGAGTCACAGGGGTTAATATAACCCTGTTTGTGTACAACATAGAATCATAGAATAGAATAGAATCATAGAATAGTTAGGGTTGGAAAGGACCTCAAGATCATCTAGTTCCAACCCCCCTGCCATGGACAGGGACACCTCACACTAAACCATCCCACACAAGGCTACATCCAACCTGGCCTTGAACACCGCCAGGGATGGAGCACTCACAACCTCCCTGGGCAACCCATTCCAGTGTCTCACCACCCTAACAGGAAAGAATTTCCTCCTTATATCCAATCTAAACTTCCCCTGTTTAGGTTTTAACCCGTTACCCCTTGTCCTGTCAGTACAGTCCCTGACAAAGAGTCCCTCCCCAGCATCCCTATATGCCCCCTTCAGGTACTGGAAGGCTGCTATGAGGTCCCCACACAGCCTTCTCTTCTCCAGGCTGAACAGCCCCAGCTTCCTCAGCCTGTCTTCATACGGGAGGT
This sequence comes from Lathamus discolor, assembly GCF_037157495.1. Lineage (NCBI taxonomy): Eukaryota > Metazoa > Chordata > Aves > Psittaciformes > Psittacidae > Lathamus > Lathamus discolor. The sequence continues at coordinate 135,992,508 of NC_088886.1, forward strand.
GCTCCAGTCCCCTGATCATCCTCGTGGCCCTCCTCTGGACTTGTTCCAGCAGTTCCATGTCCCTTTTATGTTGAGGACACCAGAACTGCACACAATACTCCAGGTGAGGTCTCACAAGAGCAGAGTAGAGGGGCAGGATCACCTCCTTCGACCTGTTGGTCACACTCCTTTTGATGCAGCCCAGGATACGGTTGGCTTTCTGGGCTGTGAGCGCACACTGCCGGCTCATGTTCATTTTCTCACCTACCAGCACCCCCAAGTCCTTCTCTGCAGGGCTGCTCTGAATCTCTTCTTTGCCCAGTCTGTAGCTGTGCCTGGGATTGCTCCCACCCAGGTGTAGGACCCTGCACTTGTTATGGTTGAACTTCATAAGGTTGGCATCAGCCCACCTTACAAGCGTGTTGAGGTCCCTCTGGATGGCATCCCTTCCCTCCAGCATATCAACCAGACCACACAGCTTGGTGTCATCAGCAAACTTGCTGAGGGCGCATTCAATCCTACTGTCCATGTCAGCGACGAAGATGTTAAACAATACCAGTCCCAACACCGATCCCTGAGGGACACCACTTGTTACCGGTCTCCAGCCGGACATCGAGCCATTGACCACAACTCTATGTGTGCGGCCATCCAGCCAGTTCTTTATCCACCGAGTGGTCCATCCATCAAATTGATATCTCTCCAATTTAGAGAGAAGGATGTCGTGTGGGACAGTGTCAAACGCTTTGCACAAGTCCAGGTAGATGACATCAAAGAAAATAAGTAAGATCAGTGACTTTAAACCTCTGAAGATGGAGAAAAAGGAGAATGTATATAACACTAAACCTTTAGAGCTTCATTTTAATAACATTCTTCAGACCCTTTACTCCTGACTATTCAGAAGTGTTTTAAGAGAGTCCTTTTCCCTCCTTCACCTCTCTCCCAACCACTCCATCATTCCCCCTCTTCACCTCACATCTTATAATGCTAACAGGATATTTAGAAAGGGACAAGGAAAGAAAAACGTATTTTGAGAAAATGTTTCAGTGTGCCTTCTGGGAAAGAAAAAAAAAAAACAAAAACAAAACCACCCAAATTAAGAGCTCCATTTTCGAATCTTTAAGGAGCGGTCCATTCTAAGAGCTGACAGTACTTTGGTCCTGAGGGGCAGCAATTCACACAACGTCCGACAAAAGCAGATCCTGCATACATAAACCACCTTCCTCCTGGCCCCTACTGCAACAGATGAAAATAACTACACTTCAGAACCAAACTTCTGTTCCAAATATCTTCTGATAAGGAATTAGATAGGTTTTATGAATATTAGGCCTACCTACAAATTAAAAAAAGAGCCAGTAACATACACTAAACCTCTTCCTCCTTAAGGCAAACAAGGGCAATAGCTAACCAGCTGACAAATTATACCATATTATAAAACCCCCAACTTCATTTAGAACTTCTTAATAGATATCAGATATACACTTAGATGATGACACTTCCCACACGTATTACTATCCTCCTGTCTATCCTAACCCCTTTATTTTTACCTCTGGGATGAAACCAAGTATAAGATCACAATATTGCTAATTTCCTAATCTGCAGCAAAAAAAAAAAGGACTTGATTTCTACATAAAATTAGTAAAATAATCAATGGTTCAGTCATGTAAAATCATTTTAGCTGTTTCTAAATTTATCATCTCATTGTCATCCACAAACTACCTGCCTCAAAGAAAGTTAAACTGAGGACTTAAAAGCAGCAGAGGGATGTATGGCACTGTTTTAACTTATGATATTTCCAGCTTAATAATACTAGTAAAGACAGAAACTTCAGCATGATTCATATAACTTAAAAAATCAATCTGGTAACTACTAAAGCAGCCATTATTGTATTTTGGACATTACTTGCAAAGAGAGTTTTATTTTCCTTAACAGAATTTTTCTATTCTCCTCTCATGTTAAAATCCCAGCAAATGCGTCAGTTTCATTCAAACAGAGTCACACTTTGGAAGTGGTCATCATACTTGCTGTTACTGCCAAGCAGACAAGGGCCTTCCAAGTTTCATGTGTATTTTGTGTCAGTTTGCTTTGGTTAGGAGTTTCTTTCAAAATAACTAGCATTTTTAAAACAAAAAAGAAAAAGTAAGCATATATAAATATGTATATACACATAAATAATGGAGCAGGAAACCTGGTTTTATTCTGTTTTTCTGCCACTTTGAGTGAAAACAGGAAGCTAACCAAGGTGAAAATGTCTGTGCAAACCTTCATAACGAGAATTAATCTTTAATAACATTGCTAATTTGTAAATAAAAGCGTTATGTGAGATCTCTCATCAATAAAGAAAAAGACGTGAGTTTTAAGATGCGGAAATAAAACTACTGAATAATACTTTTTGATCATCCTTTCCTCAATTCTTCCTTTGTTTGCTTTGGCTAGCTTAAACTCTAAGTTCTTTGGGACACAAAGAACATTTTTTGTGATCCATTTTTACAGCAAGATGCTTATATTAAATAAATCATATCGATATATACTAAACTGAATATAGGAGTGTAAAAGACAAGACTGGACATGAAACTAATACAGTAATATAATAACTTTGAATAAGTTCCAGTAGACATGACATAAATGAATGTGACTTAAAAGTAACTTTGGGACAGAGAAAAGCAGGGCAATGCTGCTTTCAGAAGACTACTTACTGTTTGTAAAGTGCTTTGAAGATGAAAACCCCTACATAAGTATTATGGCTACAGATTACCACTGGAGTCATGTAGCGTCACTCAGAAACCAAGTATCTGAGGACTTGGAGACAACCTCTGATTCAAAGTCAGAAGAAATGCATAAATGAAAGATCCTGTATGATGCAGAATTACTACTACACTACCTTAAATCTTCTCCATTTCTATCATGATCTGCAACATCAGATTTCTATAGATGTGTCTATGGGTAAAACTCTGAATAATAACAACCTTCAGTATGAATGTTGGACTTCCTTATGAACTGAGGGAGGAGAAAAAAAAAATAAAAGTGATGCTACTATCAGAAACTGATGGCATTTGTGAGCTGAAAATATATTCTGCCCAGTGATATCAAGATGTGTATTGAACTACAACTTCTTTAACCCCACTTGACCGAAAAAGAAGCACAGAAATAAACTGTCCAGTTTACTCCAAAAAATTTGACTCTCAGAAGCACATTCAATCTGCTAATTTCTGAAACTTGAAATTGCAGGACCTCCACATTGGAAAAAGCAACAACACAATTTTTACTATCATATTGCATATAGCCCAACATTAACAAGTGAATGAGAAGTTTAACAACTAAAATTTCTGCTAGCATAGAAGAGAAAGAAAATCGCAAATAAACTTTTTCTCTAGAGTTACACTTTAACAACCAAAATGACTGGTAAAAAAAAAAAAACAAAAAAAAAACAATAAACAAAACAAAGTTAAATACTGATTCAATGTAAGAATTCCCAAGTATTCAGCCATAAGCTCTAAACTGGGAAAACTGTATTATCCTGAAGGAATATGTCTCCTCCTTGTTGGGTCTACATTTCCACGCCTACAGAGAGTGATGTGGGGAGAGCAGATCTCATAAATTAGTGATTCAGTAGGTGTACTCTTCATGGGGAAAAAAAGAATAGAGAGCATTCCGATATACAAGGCACAGAAATACATGTTGCAAATCAAGAAGGTCTAGGATTCCTTTTACAGGATACATGCAAATACTATGTGAAGTTACAGCTAAGTCTTTTTATTTTGGTCTACATCAAGCATTTGAATCCCATTCCCAAAGCAGTAAAATACTAAATAAAGGCAATGAAACAGAGTCCAGAAAAGGGGATTTTGTGGGGATTGGTATTTTAACATAAAGAGGAGGGGATAACTGCTTTATCAGCTTAAATTTTGATTTTATTTCTAGTATGTTTATTTATTATTGGGAGCATTTATATTGTATGTTATTGGGAGGCAGTACTGAAAAGCTCCAGTGTTCATACGATTCCAAAGAAAACTTCTCTACCTCATAAACTGGAAATAATTGGTCTAAACTTGTCAAGAATGAGCATTTCTTCTGACTTCACACTAGTTTGCAGTCACTGTGTGTGACTGTGTCAGAAGTATTTTCAGTAGCAATACTTTTACTACAGATATGCCACAAAAGAGCCGAAATTGGCAAACTCAGCCAACGTACATGGTCACTCAGGTGAAAAAAGAAACCAAAACATTAAACTAACAAATCATAACTTCTTAAATTTGCTGCTAAGCAACATTACCCAGCATGCAAATGAAATGTTATACATCCACAGCTTCATCTCTTAATAACTTAAGAAACACAGCACAGGCAACTCCTCTATCATCTCTGCAGAACAGTTATTAGAATTTGGCTTCGATCTTCCTTTCTAAAAGAAAAAAGCACTATGGAAGCAGCATCCCTATATATTAAGTATATATATATAAGAAGATTACTTTATCTGCCCAAAACCTCCCAAACTGTTTGTTAACGTTGTTTCATTGCAGTGTTACTGCATCTGAATTCCTTTATTCACCTTAGTTGTTAAAGCAATCCAAAAGATTATGTTCCATATGTTGAAGCTCTCTTTCTCTCTATGGGCCAATAAAACTGAATGGAAGCAGGCAGTGATTACTAGAATATTCTCTTTTGCCTGTCTTCCATGCAGCTACGAAAACAAATGTAAGAGCACTAGTGTGTGAGCTTTTTATCATTATTTCCTGCAGCTGGCCAAATCTCACAAGTGTGATTTAATTCAGAAACAGTTTCTCCTGGAAAATCTCTGACACATTCAATCAAATTGTCATCTGTATGTTCCAGCTACTGAAAATTATTATGTCTCTAACACAGATTTTAAACTTTTTTTCCTTTTTATCTTCAATATTTAGCCTTACATTTACTTACTGAGAAGGAAAAAAACTGAAAAAACAGACTGTAAGATGGAAGGGATAAATTTAGGTGATACATGGTACTGTACTTACCCATGTGCAACTCAACAACAAGCAATGATTTGTGATGTTTTATATCAACTAAGGACAGCTAATCACCTCTCGGATCAATGGCTGTTTATAATTACAGCTAAAAAAACAAACAACCACAGTATCTTTCTAACAAGTATGAACAAACGTTACCTGAAATGCACACATTTAGAGTGATACTATCAAGTTTACTATTGATGCCTTAAATCATATGTATAAGTGAGCAAATCCTCCCACCTATCACTTCAAATGCACCACCTCCCCGGTTCATCTTTTCTCACTTCTGTTTCCAATTCAATTTCTTTTCATTACATTGAATACATACTTCTGTTGATCTTATGCTCAGCTGGATTCATCTACTAGTGCTTAGCTCATTAAAAGTTTCTTAAGAAAAAGAGTCTAAATAAGGCTCTGTAAATCAATGCTTAAGAAGAAAAACCTTTGCAGACATGCTGAGTGTCAGTTTCTACAGCTCCTTAAGCAATGGGAAAAAAACAGTTTCTGCCTTCCCAAGATGTTGACATCTTTTATTTCTGGTGGAGTACAAACCCTAACTACACAGCCAGTTATATAAACTACAGAAGTAGCAGTGAACTTATCACCTAAGTCAAAAGTTACACTGATGTAATAATTTTATTCTAAACCAGCCTATTAAAATTTGGCAGGAAGTGTAGCTTTTCTATCTTGTGCACTAACAAGCAAAAGTTCCCCAAATGAATAACTGGCATACAGCTAACCAGCATCAGGTCACTCAACAGTTTTAGCTATAACTGAACCTAAGCCTACGCAGCACATCTGTACATTTACAAGCACAAGCTCCCCAGATGTTATAAATTACTATCTTTACCACTTGTCTCCCAAAAGTGTTGACTTAAAGAAAATGCAGTGAACAGTGGAGATGTTCACAGCAGGAATTGTCAACAGAACTAAATTCAACAGTAAAAGATCTGTTGATGTGTGCATGATGTAAAGGGTAAATGTCACAGAGCTATTACCTCTTGGGTCCATTACAGGGCCATTACTTTCACCTATACTTGATCATGCAGTTGGAAAAAGTTCTACTACTTTACTTACAATGCACGCCATTTATTCAAGTTTAGACATAACCTATTTCTAAGCCTCCTGGGGAGATAAAAAAAAAAAAAAAAAAAAAGGCAAAACACCAAACTGAGTCATTTTCAATTACCAAACAACTCAACAATATTGGTGATTCAGTCATTTTAAGTGTTTGTACACAAACGCTTGTTCAAAAAAAAAAAAAAAAACCACAACAAAACACATCAAATTCCAAACGTTATTTAGAAGAGACGAAAAGGAGGAAACGAGAACCAGACAGCACACTAGAAGGCAGTTTGCCATTATCGATGTCATAATACATTTATTGCCCGGATAGTTTGAGCCCGTCCCGTCGCCGGCAGAAAGGTGCACCAGCGAGCTCCATCAATTCTGCTAGTATTGTCATTCAAACCACCACACACAGCAGCATGCAATTTACATCGGGGTAAACCCAGCTTCCCCTGCTCGACCAAAACGCCAGCAAGTTTCCAAACTGTGCAGAAGAAAATAAATAAATAAATAAATAAATAAAACATCCCACCCAACTCTCACTTTTTTAAAAGCCGGGCCAGGGTTAGAAACTGCGCGGAGGGTTCTGCCTGCTCCTGCTGCCGCGCAGCGGGGTCCCCATCCCTCCCCGCACTCCTCTCCCCTGGGCGCCCCACATCGTCTCCTCCCGCGGGAACGTCCCGGGGCCAGGTGCGCACCCCGCGGGCCGTACTCACAGGGACACGGTGCGGTTGGGCAGCACGGCGGGCTGCAAAGTTTCCACCAAGTCTCCGCCGCTGCAGACCACTTTGATGCGGAGGGCCGGGCGGCCGGGCCCCTTGGCGCGCTCGGCGGCGCAGAGGCAGCGGTCCACGATGAGGTCGGGGCAGTTCCTGCTGGCCCCGCACAGCCCCAGCACGGCAGCCACCAGGCAGAAGAGGCGGCGGCACAGCCCGCGCATGCTGAGCCAGCCAGCAACCCGCCAGCTGCCGCCGCCACCACCGCTCCGCGCCGCGCATGACACGCGCCGAGCAGCTCCGCGCCCCTCCGCGGGCGCCGCGCTCCCCTCCACGCCTCCTGCGCCCACCCCAACCCCGCCCCGCCTCTCGCTGCGGCCGGCTCCGCTCCGAGGGATCCCCCCCTTCCTCCTCCTTCTCGGAGGAGCCGCCGCTCCTTTCCTGCCGCAGCCCGTGCAGCCGCGGCGCTGGGCGGACCCCCATGCGCCCTCCCACCCTCAGCACCCGGGGACGCGCCTGTGCCCCACCGGCAGCCCCGGGGAGTTCCCTGCGCGGGTGCTACCTGGCTGAACCGCGGTGCTTTGAGCCCGCGTTGGTTGTCCGGTAGCTGGGGGGAAAACAGACCGGTGCGCCAGGGACAGGCTGCCGCGGGCGCGACCAGGCTTGAGCACAGGCTGGAAAATAGGAGCTGGAAAAAAATATGTGGGAATCTAGTTTTGGAAACAGCTCTCTTTCCTAGCGCTCTCGAGAAACGTGTGTGCTTAGTGCTGTTCGCACCTATGGTGATGGGAAAGTGGTTTCAGGCTCTGGGCAAAGGTCAGCGTAGACCAACAGACAGGACTGTCATCCTGCCAGCTCCACATGAACCAGCCACTGGCGCCCGGGAGGGCACGTGCAATTAGCTGCCTTCAGACACATCAGATAGTGCTGTGGACATGACCTAAATCAAAGGTTTAATCAGCAGTTGAAGGCTGTTTTATCGCCCAGGGCAGGCAGATTTCTTTCTTTTCTGCTTGTTCGCTAAGCCACTCTGGCTTTGGAACATTCTCAGTAGTATTTTGTGCTTAGTAACTCTTATGGTAGGTTTTCAGTATCAACTGCAAGCTACCCTGTGGGGTTTTTTTCTGAAAGTGAACAAAAATCCCGTTTGTAACATGGACTTCCATTTTTAATAGACTTTTACAGAGAAAGCATGTTCCTTGCCTTCTCTTACTCAGTGGAGGCACACCACACATTTTCATTGCGGGATCTAGGCCAAAACTACTAATAGTCTGCCATGGCTATAAAGCTATTTTAAGAAATTACTAGGGTTTTTTTAAACAATATTGCATTATAGCCCCTTAGGGAAGATTTGTCTTGCACGTTTACGATGTCTGTTATCACTGTGTTCTAATATTGAATTGAAGCCTTTAAGCACTATGTTTATTAATAAGCAATAGAAGGGTTAGTGCCCTTGTGAGATTCCAGGCTAATAGGAACTTTCTCAGGAGCAATCTTTTTCTGAACAGTTGTTGATGTGAAGAATTATAAATATTACAACCTCTGTTCTTTTATTTTTAAAGGCAAAGCTGTGTAAGTCTTGCTGACAGAGAGCAAAATGGACTGTGTTACAGGATACCATTCAACACTGTAATGGCTGCATGCTGGTCTTTATCATAAAGAAACCCTATGCAAATGTTTATTTAGCTTTGAAAAATTCTATCTCAACCATACCACTTTTTAAAGCACAAGTAGAGAATACGTATTCATCGGGACATAGTATAGATTTCATTGTGTTAACCTTGCTGAGAAGGAGTGGAATTTTTGCAGTCAAACTCAGCCCTAAATGCAGAATTTTAGCATTTTTTCTAGCTCACTGGTCCTGAAAGTTTTTTAAGAATATTGTTTTATTAAGGAACAAGAAGATTTACAACCACATTGAAGCCATCTATCAAACCCTACGCTAAAGGTAGAAAACATTAAAGGTGAAATATAAGGGGAGTTTCCGCTTCCTGAGGTATCTGATTATTTTTTTTTACCTTGCTTTTATGCAACAGATTTTGATCACCTTCCCTCTCTCACTTTCAACTTCAAATATGAAGAAAGGAAAATTTGTATGATGAATGAAGAGCACAGATGGTGGCTCCAACCCTGAGAGCTCACAGTCTAAACAGATCTAATTGAAAGAAGGACCCGAGTACCTTACAGAGCTCAGAGTATTGCTTCAGTTGTCACCAGCCAGCAGTTTAGGCACTAGGTAACTATTTTCCCAGACCTTAGAAGATGCAGCTTCAACCCCGCTCATAATATACAAACACCTGATTTTCCCGTGTCTCGGGAAGGTGATATAATCCCACATTCCTTTGTGAAATGGGAAGCTGCAAACTGAAAAGCAGCCAACATTGCACTATGCTTGGGTTCCAGGAATGCCAGTCTTAGCCAAACTGTGTGCCTACAGCTTGGGTGCCTTTGGACACCTACATATCAGATAGCATATGATAGCGCATGTGCTCCTTAGCTGGGTTCTGGTGTATGCAAAAAGAGAATTATGAGTTTACAGTGTATATTGAAGTCAAAGATACTTGGAGAATTTAAGTGCTAAATAGAGCTGGGCTGTTACGTAGAAGTGGGTGAGGATTTTTTAAATTTATAGTTGACCTTGGACCCTTCAATTTCTCTTAAATCTTTCTAACTCTAGCCCAAGGCTATTGCAAATACACTTTGGGATATCTTTCCTTACAGCCTTCTCTCTTTGTTTGGTCAGCAACCAGATTGTGATGCCTGCTGGTCTCATTTTCTGTGCAGGATCCAACTAGGAGAACTTAAGAAACACTTAAGGAGTCCTAGAATGCCAAGTCGTGCTCAGGTAAACTTCCTGGCAGACAGAAGCAAGACCAGAGATTGACTTGAAACATTAAATATTTTCTAATTTTAATAATTTATTTACAGTTAAAATCTTTATTTGGTTATTTGATTAAATCATAGAAATGAAGGTTAAATTTTCCTAGGTTGGAGAAGTAGGAAAATGACTGTGACTATTTTCTTTGTACTTTTATTTCTATCAAAAATGTTAAGGATTTTTAGTAGGTCTATGTATGCATATACCGTGATGTTACAGCAGTACTTGAGAGGGAAATTTTATCCTGTGGCTGAGTAAGTGCTAAAAAGGAATGTAAATAAATTTAGGAAGATAACTCTGAAGTGGTATTAGCCTGAATGAATATGAACAATGTTAAAAGGAATCAGAGGTTAGAGATACAGGTAATGCATTAACATGACACTACATACATTATGTTTAGATCATGCTCCCAAGCACAAAACAGCAACAGTGCCTACTTAGTATCACAGGACATTACACAGCAATTAAGTAACAAGAATGTGTTATACAATAATAGGAAATATGGGGGGGCAGAATGTAAATAAGTCAATTTGAATTTTGTCAGGATTTCAAAATTGTATGTTAGTATTGGAAGAGAGCCATGGAAACTTTAATAACCACAAACAGGTTTTGGTCAGGCTTTTGTTTCATTTCTTATCCAGAAGTTGGCACTCTATCAGCACTCCACCAATTCCTTAAACGTTGACCCTTTATTGACAGTAGTAAAACAATGAATCATTCACCCCATTTCCTCCAGCACCTTGGTATCCCAGGTTTGTTATCCCCTTATGACTATATCTTATGCTACTTGGACATTAGCATAACACCATGTTACAGGTCTGTAAGCCTTTGCAATGAAATTATTAAAAAACAAGCCCAGAAGAGCTTTGACCTACAAAAAGGGTAGGTAAAGTAACTGGAAAAAAACAATCCAGAGCAGGTATCCACTGAGACTCTTGGAATTCTGTGAAAAGACATTGTTTGAAAGATGCTAGAGGGGAAAAAACAGAACAGATAAAAATACACAGTGCAGCATTTATGTAGAAAGGACCCAATGAGTTTTAGCTTCACACATAATGAATTAATATGTCAGCATTAGATATAGAGATCGTATATGGCACTGACAATATCAAAACAAAGATAATGAAACAATAAAAGCAAAGTTGTTCAGAGTTGTTGCCAATCACTAGAATTAATTGGATAAAACTGCGGAAACAGGCTCTCAGCAAAATGATCCTGAACCTATTTAAGAGACTGAGTGATCTTTTAAGGAAATGCGGAAACTGAGTCATTCAGAACTGGAGTAATCAGAGCAGGGAATCATGTACCAGGGGGAACAATGCCATGTTACAAAGAACTGACAAACAGGATTTCCATTTCTGCTGTTCTGCATCAGCACAGTCAGAAACACCTCTGGTTTTATGTTAAAAAATGGTTGTGTAAGAAACCGTCAAATATCATTGTATTGTTTTCTTTCCACTGTAATTTTGCATCATAGTCATAATTAAAACTATAGTATTGTATCTGGAATCAAAATGGCTTTGAACACTTCTGTCCTTTAGAAACCTGCAGACAGTTTCTCAAAAGTTGCATTGAACTTTTCATTGAAATAAATAAGGAGGTTCTTGAAATCAGAGACTTCCTACAAAAAAACTGTGGCTTTATTTATTCTGTAGCAGAGCAGAAGCCAACGCAAAATTCTGTTAGAACCAAGAATGTAGCTCTGAAGTGACGCATAAATAATAAGCGGCTATCAGTGGGAAGTGGGATAATTATCACAAAACTATCAACAGTGAAATAAATAATATTTGAGGAAAAACCTACAGTATTAACTTTTTCTCAATGCTGAGCCAAGTAGTTTTGGTTTGTTGGTTTTTTTTTTTTATGAATACTTCAAAGTTATTGCCAAATAATATAAACTCCTCACCCCCCCAAAAAAAATCATGCCTACGTGGGAGTGTGTATCAGTGTAAATTTCTGATGACCACCAAATGCCACTCCAACTGTTACCAAGTGCCTCAGCTGCCTCAGAGAACAGATTGAAATTGTTCAGAAATGCTATTAATGGCATATACTTTTCAATGTTCTAGCCTTTGTCCCTTCATGCTGTTTTATTTACTTGCATAGTAGCAGAAGAATAGCACTTTTGCATGGTCAGCCAAAGGAGAAGCAGCTTTTTTTAGCTTTGTACCTTCTGAGGTCTCACACAGGGCAAGGTTCATACTGCAAAACTGCACTGAAAACTGAAATGCTGTCCTACAGAAAGCAGAACAGAAAGTACAGAGAGGACAGCAGCTGCCTTCTGTCCCACAGACCCGGGTAACTATTCCTGCAGGAATGCGGAGCTTCCATGAGAGCCACCCTCTTTCTCTCACACATGGTTTTGAAATGCACTGGGAGAACATATTTTTGGATATTGATGTACAGATGCCAGTGCTTCTCAGTATTGTTCATTCCTAAGATACATGAAAATTCTCACTGACTTACCAGCCTACCTTGTATCAGAGAAAAGGGGGAGAAAACCAAAGAACAAACCTAGCACCCTGAAAACTGAGTATTCTTTGGGCAGAGAGCTATTCCAACTTTTTTTTTTTCTGTCATACAAAAATGCTTTTTCTCCATGTCACCTCTCTGAATAAAGAAGGTCAAATGAGCCTTTTCCACATCTTTCTGGATTGTGAAGACCTCTGAATACCCTCCTTTGTATTTCTAGAGGTGGCAGGTTAGATACTCACTTCATCTCAGAAGAGATATAAAATGGTAAGTGGGTGAATATTCTAAGGTCAGGAAGATAACAAGGGTCATAGACATAAATAGCAAAAGCAACACCTATTTGTGCAACTTCATTAACGGACTTTAAATACACTTTATAGTAGTTGTTAGTGGAATTTGGGTTTGAGGCATGGTCAGAGAATGCCAGAGTGGAGCTCCTGATATCACCTGATCTAAGCTCCCAGATAAAATAGTGCCAGCTTCAAAATTACATTTGGTTGCTCAGGACTTGACCAGTGACGTTTTGAGCCACTACACAGATAAGGATTTCACAGCCTCTGGGCCCCGCTCCAGTGTTTGGTTATCCTTGCTATGAAGAATTTTCTTTCCTTAGCTCTTAAAGTAAGTTCCCTTGCTACAAATTGAATCTATTCCCTCTTTTTCTTCTGCTATGTACTCTTCAACTACCCATTAGATAATTGAAAACAGCATGAAGATCTTCCTTTTGCCCCCTCTTCTCCAGGCAGAACAAAGTTCTGCTCTCTCCTTTGCATGTCAGGTGCTCTAGACCCACAGCGATCTTGCTGACACTCCAATGAATTAGAGACAGGTTATACATAGGTTTTTTGTATGACTGTAACATCTTGGAAAATACATGAACGGTGCAAAAAAAAAAAAAAAAAAGTGGTTATTACTCTATTATTTTCCTTCTTAACTTAATGGCAAGGATATTCAACAAATTTCTGGGTTACTTACTATCATGCATCCAGTGAATTAACATATTAACCTAACCCATATTTCACTGCTTGCTGTTCTATTCACTTGTAGCAAAAAAAGTATAATAATGATTTATAATCTGAAAGAAAAGGATTAAAGTAAGAATCACATTATACAAGAAATGCTTAAGATGGAGAAATGTTGCATTGCCTGTTACATTTTGTCCTTGTCACTCGGTTATGTGGAATTCTATCTGAATGCCAACAGTAGTATAATAGGGAAGATTTCATGCATAGCTAGCTGTTCTAATAACTTATTTTTAAATGACCAATTGAAAACATAGGGAAAATAAATTACAAAGACTAAATGAGAACTTGTATTTATACTTGAACAGAGATTCTAAAAAATAAGATATACCATGACTTGAGCTAATTTTATGGGGTTTAAGTAGATTTGCATTTTGTGGCCAAGTCAGAATGTCCATTGATAGAAGTACTAACATGTAAAGCCAACAAATCCAATTATCACTAACAGCTGTGCAACAGTTCTGCTAATATCAGTAATAGCTCACTCTAAATTCTAATACACTTACATCTTTCTTGAAATTCCTTCTGTCAAAACAAATTTCTGTCCCTGTTGCCTTACAAGCAGAAAACTCATCTATTATATTCTGTCTGCATATTCCAATTTTCTTTTCATTTCCCACTTCACATCACTTGGAATTGTGTCAGTCACAATTACATATTAGTTCTTCTAAATTCCTTTGGAGAGTTCAAGTCTTCCTCAACTAAAGATGGTTTATAAACTGACCTCTTCTATCAGGTAGATGCCTTCTTCCCTCTATTTCCAATGTCTTTCAAATTTATCAGTAATTCTTGAATTCGTTTTATACTTTCTATACAGTCTTGGAGAACTGGAGTGTTACCTTGGTCTCCTCATGCAAAAACATCAAGAATAATTCATCCCTTCCATAATATTTTAGTCTCCATCCTGCTTTTTAAAGAAGTGTTACGCTGTTTTATATCATTTGCTTTTGGTACTTTTAGAAAGGAAAGCCTTTGGTGTTATAAGAAATCAAAGTACTACATAATTACAATACTAGATACAGCAATGGCAGCAAAGGTCAACCAAAAAAAAACCCAAAAAACAAAACCCAGACATTTAAAAGTAGTGGTATTATAGGCATGGAAAATAAAAAGCATATGCATTTGCAAATCTTAATTGCTGTTAAGCATAGCACAGATGATTCATAAAAACATCATCGTTTTTAAAGGGTTCCATCTACATCTGAACCCTAGAGTATCAAGACTAGATGCTGAGAATGTAGCTCTTGCCTTAAAACTCAGATATGCTAGTATACAAAAAGCCTACTGTAAAAACAATTTCATAAAAAAAATACTCCTAAAACTCTCTAAAAGGGTGTGATAAAGAATATTAGAACCAGTTTAAAACATCTGTGATTAAAAATCCATAAATATACTATACTAATATTCAGGAAAATAAAATAACTGGCAAAAATCACTGAAAGTATTTGTTTCTCATTCGTAAAGCTGTGTGTCATGCGGGTATTAACTAGTATCAGATGCTAAACTTACCACAAAACAAGCTGGCGAGGCCTGCTTTTTAAATGAAGACTTCCAGCTCCTGAGAATTACTAAAAAGCTACTGTCCTTTTCTTGTAAAATGTACCATTTTCCCACTGTTTTCTGACCTCCTCTCTTAATATGCAAGCACATTTGGAATACTGAATCACGCTCCAGAATGGCAGCAATTGGTATGCATACAGTGTTAATTGAGTCAGGAAACATTCCTTACCAAATGGATATGGATTTTTGTGAACGCATAATAGCCCTTTAAGAAGCTTAATAGAAAAGTATGAAACCTTTTACAAACAGCATTCCAAAGCAAGATTGCCAAAAGCAAGTGCACATAAATAGCTCAGATAATTGGAGACGTATTCCTGCACCCATCCCCAGCGACAGAGTGGGACTGCGGACCACGCACCGTGGTTTGTATCAGCTTCCTAGTCTTAGGTTGCCCCCATCTTCTTTCAAACACCAGAAATTTCAGTTTTGTCCTCTTTGCTAGAGCTTTGGCATTTGTTAGTCACTGAACATAGCTTCCCACTTTCCACATATGAGTGGATTTTTAAATCCTGCACTTGTTACAGAAGCAGCTACAGGCTGGTACGAAAATCTGGGCTCACTATGCTGTACGCACACCTTCCCCTGGCATGGCAAATCCTGTCCCCACAGCAATAAAAAGGGGAAGAGGAGATGAAATCCAGCAGGACAGTGGTAATGCAAGGAACAGAACACGGGCACCTGGACTTTACATTCCTCACTGGGCCAAGGGGCACAGCTGCTTTCTGATACTATTGAACATTGTAAAGATAGTTTTGATGAGTCTTCTGTACAGAGCCATCTACATAATACTATTCATTATCTGTTTTCTTTATCTACATTTCCAAAACCATGTGTATGGCATATGTTTCTCATCGTTGACTATGACCTTTGTTTATTTATAGTTTTAAAATCTCTGACTACTGCCAGACACTATTAAAAATAAACATTTTTAATTGTTTTCATGTTTTATCCTCCCCTCCCCTTTCCAGTCTGACAGGATGAAACATTGTTTTTGCTTGGGATACAGCTACTTCTGCTGCAAGAAGGAAGAGGACTAGAAGGAAGTTGTATACATATTATCAGAATAGTTTTATATTCAACAGTCTGGAAACAAAGCAAACTACCATCTCCCAGCCCCCTTTAATATAGGTCTCACCGTTCCCAGGCTCTATCTTCAGCTGAGGGGGCAGAAATGAGTACTGACTTGCTCTCCTGCCTTTAGCCCAGCCAAACCTAGCTCGAAACCCATCAAACTCTCAACACAAGAGGCCATCTTCATTTCCCATATAAATAAATAGCCAAACTGTTCAGTGCAAGGTGAGTTTTTGTTTCCTCAGGCAAAGAAAAAGCCTTCTGCATCCAAAATGAGTTGTTTTAACAACTAGAATAAATGATGAGAATGTCACAACTGTGCTATGCCACTTTATATTAGCTGTGCTATACCACCTTATATTAATAATTTGTGGTTTTTTCTTTGGAAACAGGCACTGTTTTGGGGTTTCTTGGTTAGCTGTGGGGTTTTTTTAGCAATCTGATTCCAGATCTAGCCAAAATGGGTACAAAATACTAAGGAAAAGTTAATGCACAGCTTTTTTTCAGTCTTTTTGATCAGCTGGCTTTTGTGGTACACCATTCAGATTAGACTTTTCCATAAGCCTGATTTCAGGCTACAAAGCCATGTTCAGGGAACTGGAATGCCTCCTTGGCACCATAGATTTTACTATATGAAGTTTGCCACTCTAATAGAGTTGCAGAGCCTAAACATCTTAGTGTACTGTTGAAGAGGATAGAAAAACATTAATTAAAGGTACTCCTAAATCTCCTGCAATACTATCTACAATTCTTGGTGTACTTACCAGAAGCAGTAAGTACCAGACCATTTCTGATACCTGATGTACCTTTTCTGAATCAAGCGTCTATTTTATTTCTCAGTCAATAGTAATGACTATGTTTTAGAGAAGCCACTAGGCTGAATCAGTTTCCCATTGTGAACAGGGGTGGAGCATACTGGGTATCTCAGTTTTCTTTTTTCCATTATTCTTCCATTTGACTTTTTTTAACTAAATATCCTTAGGCGAAGCCATTCCTTAATAGGTCTTTATACACTGCCTGGCACAGGGGCCCCCAGAGTCAGTGCCCTTCAGCAGGTTCAGTTTTTGCAAAGCAGTGTAGGATCAGTATCACTTAACATGCTCTGAAGCTGAAAACAAAGGACCCCAAAGAACTCCCTCATCTTTTTGGGGAGCGGGGGGGGGAGAAGGAAGAAAAGGGGAAATTAAAAATGGGGAACCAAGGATCTAGATGACCTTCGTCCTCCATCCCTGTGAAGGGTTCCCAGCTCTTCCTTCTTCTGCCTTGCCAGCTGCATGGTGAGGTAAAAATCTCCCTGATGAAAACATCAAGTGAATAAAAACCAGACATCTGACTGGGATATTTAGGGACAGCCTGGCAGATTGTGAAGCAGTACAGTCCTGATGGAAAGAGGCTACTAACATGCATCTTTGGAAAGAATACTGCCTTTCTTCACAGACAAAGAAGGGGTAAAAATATTCCTAGCCCTTGGCAAATATTCAGAGTGTATGTGCCTGGCTGGGGAAGCAGGGATGTTCAAAGAAGGGGTGGGTGGAAGTTTTACACTCCTGACATGTCTGGGGAGCAGGTAGAAAACAGGGAGGGGACAGTTACAAAAAGAGCAATCACATGTTGTTTCTTTGCATGGTTTTGTTTAGATGATTACTGGTCTGTGTGTGAACACAAATGCCTTCTGAATATATTAATTTATTTTGTTTCTTCTTTTATGCTCTCTCTGTTAGATCCCTTTGTAGAAGAGGCTGCAAGAGGAATTTCTGATCTCCTCTAATTGTCTTTAGCTCAATCTTAACAACAGAAGCAAGTGAAATCAACCTTTTCTGTAGGTAGGAAAGCCAAAGTCCATGGCCTAAACTAGTGATCCATGATTCAGAGATTTGTTCCTCCATCTTATCTCTGCAGGTGGCCATACAGCACGTGGTCTAACATCAGAGTACCAGCGTGAGCCTGTTCCCTCCAGGAACAGCAGTTACACAGTGCTGATGGACCCAGCCTAGATATGCTGACTGGAAAGGTGCAGTCACCCCTCAACAGGAAGAGTGATGGAAAATTTGACGGCAGAAATTTCCAGCCCATCGTATCCTCAGTACCATTGTGCTTGGAAACTGCTGCTATGTTGAGGTAGCAGACAAGCCTTGAATTTCCAGAGAAACTGTAAAAATCAGACATCTCCATCTGCTGATGCTTCCATCCACACTTCCTGTCTCAAACACACTGAATGGATGTTCTGGATCATGTACAGCTCGTGAACCGTGGCCAGCAGCATGGCTGAATGCAACCTCCTGCTCCCCTGTTTGCAGAGGAAGCTTTCATCTCCTGACTATGCCATCATTTAAAAGTAATAATTCATAATCCCAAATCATAATCCAGAATTACTACTGGATATTTAGATCCCACAGGCAAATAAAATATTTCAAAGTTATGGTATACTTGAAATTAGTGACAGCATTTCCACTGAAGTCAC
Source organism: Lathamus discolor (assembly GCF_037157495.1). Classification (NCBI taxonomy): domain Eukaryota; kingdom Metazoa; phylum Chordata; class Aves; order Psittaciformes; family Psittacidae; genus Lathamus; species Lathamus discolor. The sequence goes on from NC_088886.1 coordinate 136,010,717, forward strand.
ATAGCCAGGCTTTCACACACTAAGTCTTGCCAAAATAACAGAACACTTACTAGTAATGAGGGATTCCACTGATGCTCCAAAAGCCTGATATCCTGCATAAGAGAAACTCTTAAAAAAAAAAAAAAAATCAGGAATTTTCTAAATTGTATCTTTAGTAGAAACAAAATATAAATAATTCAGAAAAAAGATATCCAACTTTGGCTGATAGATTTCTGGTAACGGAAAAGCTACAAGGTCATTACTAAAATAGGCATAAAAGTTAATTACTGCCATTTCTACACAATCTATACTTTGTTTCTAGGAGAATTTGCTTAGCTTCTAACTGGAGAGATGGAACTTTGTTCTACTCCTAATTAGTCAATAGGAGAGTTGCCTGTTTTCAGGACTCTACTTGTTATAGGCTGGGAAAAATTACCTTTAGCCTACAGATTATAAGATAAGTGAATTGAACTTTCTGAGTTCTATTATGAAGTTTCACATCTTCTTATTCTTGCGATCCCTGACCATTCCAACTTTTTCTTGTCGGAACCAGGAACCTGATATTCATGCAGCTACACACAAGTTGATAGTGCTCCTCCTTGAAACCACACATTTCCACTAACTTTGGCGAAGGCTTGTAGCAAACTGGCTTGGGTGATTAAGCAGATGTCCTAGAAATAAATTTCTCACAAAGCCCTTGAAATCATAACCCAAAATTAGGCTATTGTAAAGGCACTTCACTGCGCTTTACTGAACAAGGTATGCAATTTCAGCTCATTCTATCAATACGAACATTGGGTTAGACTGAGATAGGATGTTTTCAAAAAAATTTATGAAATGGAAAAGAAGCCCAAAAATTGTTCAGCTATAAAATAAGTTTCTCCTTTTAACCAAAATCTGATCTTCCTATGATACTTTCCTGCAGGTAGAATTATATAACTGAAGTAAATAATTAGATGCCAGACTTTGTGTGTGTATGGTTCTTGATGGATTGAATTGTCAAAAACATCACAAGGTAACATTGGGTGCATAATTCCCGAATGATCATTCGCTGCAAACAAATCAAATCGTTCTGACTCTTCTTGTAAACAACCTAGAAGTTACACACACTGATTTTTAGAAGCAGGGTAAAAGTTCTCCTACTTTATTTATAGAGGTGGAGAGAGACAAGGATATCCTTTGGACTACTGCAGCTCAAAACTCGGAAAGAGTTTCCTGCTTCCAACTGTGTTACTAGGAAACAGGAAAAGCAAAAAAGAATATTTACCAAAAAAAATATTCCTCTGGTTTGTATATGTTATATCAAACTGCTATTACTACTGGTCATGAGAAAAAAAATGCTTAACATCTATTCTGTCTGGACTTTAGGCTATTTATTATCGTATATTTACACTTCCAACATCATAGTTAGCAGCAGAGTTCCTCTGTGCTCAGAGCATATTTCTAGCCTAGGAATAGTTACTGCCAGAGGAAATAAGCAAGAAGGTCAGGGGACAAGCAAATTAAAAACAAACCCAAAATAACCCAAGGATGTACTGCTTTGATAAATACAAGCTTGTTTTAAATGCTTTTCTCGTAAAGAGGATGTCTATATTTGATCAATAATAGTACACTTATTGAAACATACAGGAATCCATGAGGTATTTGTTTCCACGTAAAACACAGCTCTGAAATCTGTGAAGGTGACAAGGAGACTTAATAATGCATTCCCCACCCCCCAATGGGTGTTAATCCTGATTAATCCGAATTTTAATGATATTTTACAGCCTGAATTTTTTAAGTTGTTACCACAACACACAGAAAATCCTTAGCCTGGCTGCCAAACTGATCTAATCCTTTACTCCACTTTAAGTAAAACAAAATAGTAGTAGCATTCAATGTGTTTTCTTCCACTACAGGAAAGAAACCTCCTAGCTATGTTTTGCTGAAGATGCACAGCTATATTAAGGCTCATTAGAAGGATCACCCACTTGCTTGTTTTTCAGCATAGGTCACACAAGTGGTAATAGATGGTTTTCAGAAAACATTTCATTATGTCATAAACCCCATCCCTTGGAAAAAAAAAAAAAAAAAGGCAAAAACCCAACAAAAACTGCTAACCAGCAGCAAGCCACAAACACCCTTTCCCTCCAAAACACAAACCAGAACACACAAGGCAAAACAACACCACAGACAACATAAACAAAAAAACCCACCTCACTCACACAAAAAATATATCGTATATCATGTATAGGAAGTCAGGTGCTAGCAAAAAATATTCTTTGCCAAGTGGAGGCCTAATCTGGAAGCTGCAGAGAAAGTTTGAAAGCGTTGTTATACAGAAACATGACAATCAGAAGACAGCTTCCGTGTATTTACAATTTGAGAGACCACTGTGAAATTGTAACCTTTCATATTTCAAACAGTTATTTGAAGGCATGTAATTGCCATCAATACTTAGACATAAATTCATCTAAAGGGTTGATCCTCCTGGCCAGGCTCTCTGTATTGTGCAGTGAAGTATGTTCTATAACAAGCCAAGTGATCCAACTGTCTTTGAATGGAGTCAATAAACAATATTTTCTTATCATGCATACTAGATAAAGAACAAATTTGTTTGACATTTAAAATTATACAATACTTAAGTAAACTAGTGGTTGGCTGTGAATACTGATCATGAATAAGTTCAAATATTGTCATAGATGATAAAAGTTTTAGAGGGTTGTACAGCTAAGCTGTGTTACAGTAAGAGTCGACCTTAAGAAAATAATACTTTTTAAAATAATCTCTTCATCTACTCTCCATTTCTCCCCCTTGGTCTGAATACTTGTATATTCCAGAGAATGGCTTAGGCATTAGGAATGTGTTTTAAAGCCAATTTTCTTGACTTTATTTTTATACTGAAAAAAAAAAAGTCTACCACTTTTAAAGGGCACAGCTTCAATGTATTATTTCTCCTCTTGCACAATGGGCATTCTTACCAAAGAACTAGAAATCTTAGCAAAGCACTGTCCCCCAGAGTAAAACTGGAATTAACAGTTTCAGTCACACCACCATCCTTACTGCCAAACATATCAATATTTTATGGTAAAGCAGCACATCAATTGAAAGAATTTTTTTTTGGGGGGGGGGTGGGGAAGAAGAGGAGAGTATGCGTGAAAAAGTCTACACATCTTCCTACAGGACATTAGAGTCACCTGGACATTACTAAAAGTGGAAAAAATCATGTCCTCTTTGTTTCTTTCCCTTTCCTCTGAATGATCAAGACAAGGGTGATTTTGCTAATACACTATTAGCCTGACATGGGATAAATTCCAGAGCAGGGAAATGTCTTCAAGAAGCATAATGTTGATAGGTAGGATCTGTGCTGGCAAAGGTGGCAGAGCCCCAGTGTCATACCCAGTGCTTCAGCACAGCAATGCAGACCATGCAACAGCACCAGGTCATCTCCTCTTTTTTTCTGCCTGTTTCCCAGCATGAACCAAAACATCCAGCATGAACCAAAATATCTAACATATCTAAGAATTTTCTTTAAATCCACCAAGGGATGTTCAAAATTTATAATACCCTTCTGGAGAAGGTTACAGGTGTACTTCCCCTTACCACTTAGGAATGGATTAAAAAGTAGAGTTTAAAGTTAATCCATCACTCAGTTTAGAAGTGAATGAAATAAAATAAGAGGTATACATTTTAAAACTATTTCCAGAATATTCCTGAAGTAGTTACAGTAGCAAGAATAAAACCATTGAGTGGTGATTAAGCATTATGTCTCCTTTTTCTAATTCCTATGATAATATGGAGAAAAGGGTCTATAGAAAAAATAAGGGCTTTTCCCTTTTAGCCTGCACAACATGAAAAATCAACTTTTACCTTCTCTCATAGAGTCATAGAATAGTTAGGGTTGGAAAGGACCTTAAGATCATCTAGTTCCAATCCCCTGCCATGGGCAGGGACACCCCACACTAAACCATCTCACCCAAGGCTTGATTCAACATGGCCATGAACACCGCCAGGGATGGAGCATTCACAACTTCTTTGGTCAACCCATTCCAGTGCCTCACGACCCTTACAGTAAAGAATTTCCTCCTTATACCCAATCTAAACTTTCCCTGATTAAGTTTTTACCTGTTACCTCTTGTCCTATCACTACAGTCCCTATAGTTCCTCCACAGTGTCCCTGTAGGCCCCCTTCAGATACTGGAAGGCTGCTATGAGGTCTCAACGCAGCCTTCTCTTCTCCAAGCTAAACAGCCCCAACTTCTCAGCCTGTCTTCATAGGGGAGGTGCTCCAGTCCCCTGATCATCCTCGTGGCCCTCCTCTGGTCTTCTTCCAACAGTTCCACGTCCTTTTTATGTTGAGGACACCAGAACTGCACACAATACTCCAGGTGAGGTCTCACAAGAGCAGAGCAGAGGGGCAGGATCACCTTCTTTGACCTGCTGGTCACGCTCCTTTTGATGCAGCCCAGGATACGGTTGGCTTTCTGGGCTGCGAGTGCACACTGCCGGCTCATGTTCATTTTCTCACCGACCAACACCCCCAAGTCCTTCTCTGCAGGGCACATCTCACATGATTTGAATAAAACCTAGTCTCATATTATTTAAAAAGAATGACCTTTCAAGCAGCAGATGTATACCAAACAACCACTCACAATAGTCATCAGTATAGCACAGGCTTTTCTGACGGATCTCAAAATTCTGCAGGCTGGTTATAGAAGTTAGAGACATCTGATGATCCTGCTTGTAAGAATTTATTCATAGAATTACCCAGAAACTCACTTAGAGAAACCCAGACAGCCCTAGCACATTTATGATTCAGTCATCAACTTTGTTAAATTCCTATCTGTCTGATGTCCCAAGGCAGCCTGGTGTTCTGCTGGTTTGCAGAAATTTCTTTCAGAGAACAGGGAAAAAAAGTTTACACCATGAAAGATAGAGAAGCAAATGGAAGTGAGTGCTTGCAGGGTCCTCAATGGGAATTAAAATAAATGCTCCATGTCACTCCACTTACAACAAGGAGTAAGAGTCTGAAGGTAAATCAGCAAGAAAAACTTGTCCTTTGCTATCTTTTTACTTATTTGCTCCTTCTCACTGAAATGAATGGTTTCTGAGAATCTAAATTGGTCTAAAAAAGAAGAGGATGATATTTATAATGCATGGGGTGTTTATAATAAAACAGGATTACTGAATAGTTAAACGTATAAATCATAAATGTGCTGTGGCTATGAAACACGCAGTGTCCCATAACATTCAGAGACTTCATCAGTACTGTGCCAGGTCAGTTAAAGCAAAGTCCTGTTGTCCCTATCTGCTTCATTTGCTAATGCATAAAGTATTAGACAACTTACCTCTCTTTTACTCTACTGGTAAGCAACTTCATAAGCCTACTAGTCACACACAGATCATAAGCTTAAGAACAGATTATTCTAAATAAAAAGTAATTTTAGAGGATTTTTTTAAAGAAAAAATAGCCTTTTAAAGAAAATCAAATCAAGATTCTTCCAAAACAGCAGCAAGATCAAAATCTAGCCATTGTAACTTCAACTCACATTACCTTCTCTATTATACCTACTAGCATTAGGCTTCCTTGAATTTGTTCATTTTATTAAAAAAGGAAAGCTTTGTAGCATCACCTAAAAGCAGTTAACTCTTAGCATAAGAAAATAAATTATCTTTAAAAAAAAAATTAGGACTGCTGATCAGCTGGAGTGCGTGAAATTGCAGAGTAATTAGGAGATCCAAAATAGACTAAGCTATCTTCTCTAACTTGTTTCCTACTTTCCATACCACCCATAGGATGTATATGTAATTGTATCAGACCACCCCTAAGATGTATATGTAATTGTATCAGACCACTGACCATTTTCCAATCTGGACTATTAACACTAATAAAAAATACCATAAACCCAGGAAATGTAACACTCTGCTAGCTTAAAGTAGGTAATATTCTACTCTAGGAAATTATGAAAATACTTCACTGAGTAATAATTGGCCAATTTATATGTGTGAACTTCCACACTAAACCCTATAATGTAGGATGAAGGGTAGAATTGTTTTGCAGAAATTACTTTGAGGGACACATTCAGATGTTTTACAGTTGAACGAATTGAAGTACCACAGGACTTGAAAGGGCTGCAATCAACCCCTGGTTTACTACGAAATCTTGCCACATAGACATCCATATCTGTGATTCAAATCTCCTGCAGATCATTGTTTTTATTAAGTGCTTTGCAATTTACTAGCAAAAAGATATGAAAATTATTATTTCTCTTACATCCTTCGTGATTTTAATGCTAATCCTTCTTCCGGTTTGCATGTCAAAGTTCTCACTGATCTCAGCAGAAGCAAGATCAAGACTTCCGGCAACAATTTTGAGAAGCTTAAGATTTTTCTGATTCCAAGCTCAAAGCTTCCAGCAGAGTTGAAGTAGGCCAGATTGATATTTGTCATGGATCTTTCTACACGAGTTGTATGACTGAAGCTAGTGTATGTTTATTTTACCTTCACCTTCTTAGCCTTTATTCTATCGAGTAATTGGTTGCAAGGCCTGTTGTAAAACTACAACTTGTCTGATATTACAAAAATGATATTACATTACTTAATCCAGTGTTTGCATTATATATTGATGGAAATCCTAGCTCATTTAGAAAGGATGGCCACCTGGAGCTTTCCTTCTATGGTATAGTACAATTGGCCCACCTTAATCCTCAGTGACAAAACCCGCAACTTTCCAAGAAATAAAGCCTACCTATAAATTAGTTCAGTTTGCATTAGTCAGGCAGTGGAAGGATAAAACTTGAAGGTTCAGGTTTAAAATATCTGAAAAATTAGTATAGGCTAACATTATAAGCAACAGGTTATTGGAGCTCTGTATCTCCTAGGATATGCATGTATATCCTGGCACTGGTAACACCACAGATAAGCTGAAGCTGTTAAAGCACTTTGAAATGTCAACAGTCAGTTTCATAACTAAGACATAGGTAGGAAATGTGGGTGAGGGAGGAGAAATCGTTCAAATATTCAAGCTACTGTCTGCTCAGTCCAGCAACTCTCCCTGCTCATGACCCATAGATATTTAAAATGCCTTGTTTAAATATCCTAAAATTTATTAAAAAAAAAAAAAAAAAAAGTTGTCAGCTGGCCACAGACCACACATTCCAGAACTGAAGTAGAAAGGAATGTGAACGGGTGGGTGGGGGAGAGGAAGGAAATCAGATTTAGTATTGAAAACAAGACTAAACTGAGGAGCAGCTGATGTGCAGTCAAGTAGTTGCAGTGCCTATTTTTGTTCATAGTACCTCATGTTCAGAAAAATAAGTGTTGAATAGCCATTTACTCTTTTACTTTGAAGGTTTTATTTTAACTTCATCCATATAACATCATTTATGAGATACCAAGGACAAGAAGTAAATTCAGATAAGCTGTAGGCCATCTACAGGTCAAAACGATGGTTAATATTTCTTTATTCAGAATGAAGTAATAGCTCAGGAGGCTCTGATAGATGAATTCATTTAACCGAAGGCTAAGCAAGTATAGACTCCCAAAGGCAATGAGAACATAAAAGATTATGAAATAAACCAGTCAGTTTGAAGATGGAGACCAAAGGTTTGTGCTACTGCCAATGTAAAGCTATTCCAGGAATTTCTGCATTTGGTGTTAGATTAAGAGTAGGTGTGTCAGAAAAGTGACAATGCCTAATTGAGCTACATTTAATATTACCTACCTTTACCTTGGGAGAGAGAAGAAAGCAGTCAGCAATATAAGAGGGGTATTAGCTTTTCAGTCTGATTAGTATTTAGTCTAGAATGTTATTCTCTAAAAATTCTGCAAATGACACAAAAGTACTTCTCACTTTTTACTACTTCTTCTCCGTACTTACTACTACTCAGTTCTTACTACTGACTTAACCTAGTCAGGCTTTTCTCTATTCCTGGAAGGACCTCAGTGGTTAAGACCCCAACTGGTCTGTAGTGGAGATAAAGGATCTAGAAAGGTCTGGAAGAAACAGCATAGGCAAAGAACAGGAGCAAGGAAATAGATTAACTAGAAGCATATATTGCTGCCATTACTGTCAGGGTATTTACTTGGACAGCAAAAGAAGGAATTGGGATGATCAGAAGAAACACTATATTTTCTTTTGTGCCAGAGACCTTACCATGTTTGAAAAGACTTTGTGCTTGTCATTTTCTTTTAAAGACATCAGAGATTAAATTGCTACTGTTTGTCCAACATCTGTGTTGGTTCAGCTGGTTCTGGGCCCTCATACTGCAGCAAGACACATCACTCTGTACTGAGAGTTAGTGTGCACTTCAGTGTGGGCAGACCTCCTGTGATGGGAAGATTTGGGACTTGGTAAATTATTTTTAGGGAGAAAAAGGCAGAAGTATCTGTAGTAAGGTGACTTGGCAGGACAGCCTTCTGACCCCAAGGGAGGGAAGCTCTGGTTGACTTGGGTAATGCTGATGCCGATCACAGAGTCAGCTGTGGATATGAACATATTTCTCATTTCTATTCAACAGGCCAAGAAGTTCTTCCAAGAAGCCAGCCCTTTGATCTGGTCAAGGACCAGCCATCAATCACAACAGCACTAGTTGTTTGAGCTGGACTCTTATCCTAGTAACAGGGTGAATAATATAAGCCTCCTTCACTGGCTAAATAACAGGTCCCTGGATGCAAGACAGTCACACCAATTTGCCCCTGAAATGGTAGTTCTGAGGAAAGATTGGTCCTAAATAACTACTCTGCATCTGAGCTTTCTGTATCACCGTTCCTCATCGTTGTTTGTCGACCCTTTTATGATAGTGACAGCATTATATTAGTACTCTTGATTGCTTCAGAAATTCCACAGTTAATGGAACAGGGAACTCTTGTTTGTTTTTGCTGGCCCTGTTCCCTTTTGAGGAACAAAAGCTATCATCAACAAGGTTTGAATTTGGAGTGGGTTTACGTGAGCATCCCCACATTCATCATTTTAAATTCCAAACTATGGCTTTTGCATCTCCATTCCCTCAAATCTCTAAAACAAATGTTTCTGCAAAAAAGGTTCCTAGAGGAGCAAAAATTTCCCTAATTTTGGAAAAAGTAAAGGAAAAAAAAACAAAAAACAAACCCCCAAAACCCCAAACAAACAAAAAAAATACTAACCTCCAAAACCAAAAAGAAGTTGTCTTATTTAGCTCTTTAGGGAATATTATAGTATATTTCACACAGACTCTTTTTTCCCCCACCTGGAATTTCTGTCAAACTTCCTCCCATAAGCAAAGAAACAAATACAGCATTTAATTGACTGTTATGATATTTAATTGGATCAATAATCCAGGAAAGAAACCATCATAAACACATTCTATGTAATATATTGTAAGAGCTAGAAAGACAAAAAAGACACAGTAAAAATAGTAGATATTATGCTGAGGCACATAAAACTTTGAATTCCTAAATGTTCCCTATGCAAAATCCTTACAGAGGCAACATAATATTACTAAGAAATTGAAAGGAGGATGAAACATCACATATGTGTTCACTTTCTAAGTGTCCAGTTTCACCATATTATCAAAGGGTCCAGTAGCTCTTAACTCATTAGTACCCTTAATGATTATTTGGTGTCTGCAGTATTCCTTTCACCTGCATCACTTTGTGCATGAGCCCTCTTGTAATTGAAACCAGTCAGCCTCCCATGTGGGCTGAAGGAATTCAAGGCTGAGAGTTTTCAAGGTATTCTAAGGGATTTAATTTCAATAATCAATATCCCTGGGAGTGCTTTGAACAGTCTTAGCACAAAATCCAAGCATACTGAATCTCAGGTGAATCTCTTAATTACATTGGTCTGTTTGTTTAAGAAAAGTGGTATTCGGTTTATTATGAATAAATACCTTCTCAAGCTTTTTCTTCTGGGACTCTTTAATTTTGAATTTGAGTGTTTATGTGAATCAGATACTGAAAAGTTTCTAGAACATTAAACTCGAAATAAGTTTAGATAGCAACTGTGATTCCCTGCAATGGTTACTAAAGCTGTGTGGAATTACTTTTAGTTTTATTATCATCCATTTCATTTAGTTCTCTACGATTCAAGCTAAAGACAAGGCTAAAAGACAGCATTGTAGGTTCAGCTGTTATCTTAGCTGTGATCATTTCTTCTGCTCAAGAAATGTAAGCAAGTGTCACTGTTTTCTTTCCAAAGTGAGTGTAACTGCCATGGAGATTACTGTTCAGTACACCGTATATCTCTTCTGTAATCTGTACATTAAAGCAAAATCTAGAAAGCGTTACATAAAAATTTTCCAGTAGCAAATGAATGCATATTAGATGCTGTTAAATGTCAGTTGGCAATATAACGTGCGTCCTACTGCATGAGCAATCACCGGAGGCAATGCCTTTCACCATCAGTCTAAAAATGGTTATGGTGATAAGATAAAGCTAATACTTATACGTGTAGGTCTGGAGACAGAGCTCCCTTTTATTTACATAGGGAAACAAATGATCACAGAGTATGTATATATTTCAGAAAAGCAAAGAAAGGAATCTTTTCCAGTCCTTGCAATGAGACTGGGTTAGTTCACATTAAGAAATGACCCTACGACACATACGATTGAAAGCACGTTGATTTTTAATTCAGTAAAAAAGGAGGTACTTGTCAGAATGCAGATACCTTTTGCGGTATGTTCCGAATGCAAGCAGAGACTGGAATGGGTTAGGTATCTAGGGACTATGGAAAATTAAATGTCCTTTAGAGTGTGAGTTAAGTACCACAGAGGTTAGAAGAGCATGTAATTGTAATGACTCACAGCTATTGCTTGTGGTAACTCCACAGTGCCATTAGATGAAGAGGGAAAAATGTTGACACTGTTATGGTTTATCTTGAGAGCAGGAAAATGCATATGTTCAGATTGCTGTTATTATTACCATAACTATCACCATAGGGATGAGTAGGCATAACCATTTTGTGTTAATCATTGTACAAAACACACACGAAATAACAAAACCACAACAGTCTTAAGTAGAAGAGACAAGCAAAAAAATTTAAAGGCAGTGAAGCAAAAGACATAAAGTACAAGGATGACAATGCAGCGCTATAAGGTGGTTGTTTCAGGACACCAACAGCATAATTATTTTCAAGTACCTGTTTTTTTAAGACAAGCAGCATATGACTTGTCACCTACAGTACTTTACGGTAGAAGCGGAGATACGTAAGCCTCTTGTGAGACCTCTGAAACTTCTGAAAGTTTCTTGTCACTGGTGTTTAAGATTAAGCTGAGGATAATCAAGGGAAAAATATCCCATTTCATGAGAAGAGATTAAAAGATTTAGGTCTTTGTTTGTTTTACCTAATAAAATGTGGGGGATAGTATTGCTGTCTATAAATATATCATGGGCAAATGTTAGGAGAGAGAGGAAATCTTTAATGGATTAGACACTGTTAGCATAGGAATAAAGAGCTGCAGTGTTGGTGGGCAGTCTCTAGCCATGACTGAAGAAAGGTTCTGGAATAGCTTCCCAAAATAAGGTTAGTTGGAGGCTGAACTAATTAGATTTAAGATTGTATTCAATACATTTTATGTAGCATGACATCTATAGCAGTTTGGTTGACTATATTTAATAACTCCAGAAAAAGTGCCTTCCATTCACTTTTTGTGGTTTGATTATTGGCTGAAATTTTAGTTGGCTGGAATTGGGTGAGATGAATTCTCTACTCCCTTCTGTAGATGCAGTTTTATCATCCTATCAACAGTGGGAACACTATACTGCAATACATGAGCAGGCATCAGCCACTAAAATCAGTGGGGATCCATGGGATGTAAATATCTGCTTACGTGGATTAAAGTGTCATGCAGGATTACAGACTACAGCCTTTGACATGTTTTAAGGGGAAAAAAAAAAAGCTTCAAATATATCCTGCACTTCCATGAAATTAGTGAGGTTAATGTTAGGCTTCCACAGCCAGTAATTCATCATTTTAACTCGTGAATGAATGGGCTGTATATGATTAATGAAGCTTACAGATGACCTGCAATGCATGTTGCATAACACAAAGCCTGGTACGCTCCCAGTCATTGGCAAAATCAATCATTTTACTTATGCTTCATTACTGCTAATAGTTTTATAGCCACCTTGAAATAAATGGGAAGTAGTAAGGGATAACGTTTTGGCTTGATAAGTAGTTTAATAATTTAAGAATAAATACTTAGCCATGCCCTCCAAACTGTAATGTTTGTCCTTTAGCCCACTTATTTGTGTGTTTTCTCTGACATATAATTTTTATACCCCAGGTTTTACACTTTCTCCGAACTTCTAGGAGTGAAACCATAAACTATGAATAAGAATTCCATTTCAGGAACCATGCTGCATACCTTTAGCATGAAAAACTTCATTTTAAACAAACACTTAAAAAAAAAAAAAAAAGCAGTTACCTAAATTGAATTTTTAGCTTTTTGTTGTGCTTAGGATGTTACTTTCTGATTATATGAATAACAGAGGACATCAAATAAACAAGCAGAAATGCAGAAATGTAATAACGTAGTAGATACTTCTTCACAAGTTTCCAGCAGTACAGAAGTAATTTTGCACCTTCTGATCCCTTGAAATATGGTTTTCACTAAAATCCATGATTATTCCATAAAAATATTTATGACTGAGATGAAAAAAGTCATAATTTATTAGATATGAGAGATTGTTCAGATCAAAAGAAATTCTTTGCATTCAGGAGGTGGTCGTACTTTGTTCTCTTTTTTGTTTTAAGTCTGTATTCTATTCATGCCCAGAGATAGTAACTTTCTGGTATTGATGCTTCACATACCGAGAACCCTTGCTCATTTATACTGAAGGAAATAGAAGTCCTTCTTATTACTGTAAAAGAAAAAGAAAATGGCTACAGGGGAGGAAAAGAGAAAAAAAGGAAAGAAAAAATATTGAATGGCAGGGGGTATTTTGAAGAAAACACCAGGTGATTCATTGATGATGTTCACTGGTTAGTGTTCATTTCTGCAATGAAGGCTTGCTCTCTACATCACTCACTGACTTAAAAGGTTTCATTAGTTTGACATTTATGACACTGCAGCATTCAAAAGATGTGTTTTGATGCTGAACTCTCAACTTCACATAATCACAATGACCCAAATGCCATCAGAGTTGACAGCTTATCCCCCTCATCTCCTGTGTTACAAGGCCTCTGTAAGTGGATTTTCAAGTTGATAAACTTAGCTGTCTTTTCTGATTACTGATTTTACCTTATTTTATTGTTGACCCAGGTCTGAAATTTCTGCATGTGTTTCTCTACTGGACTGATTCAAATAAATAAAAAGTAGTTTAGGTATCTGGGATGTGCTGAAAAACATTCTAAGTTTTTGTTTATTGCTGCTTTCCCCTCCCTAACCTCGGCTTATTAGATATTTTCAAGATGTTTAGGTCAATTCTGTTGCAGATTATGACTGAGGACATTTATTAAGTCCAGAAGATGACCTTTAAATTAAACATTGTTTTTGGGAACCCTCTCTGCAGGTTTCTTCTGTTGACAGAAGTAGTTTATTTTACATAGATTTTTGTTAATCATTTTTTCATTTGGATGTATGCTTTTCAGACTGAAATTCAGAAGAGAGAAGTTTGAGAGAGGGTACAGTTCAGCCTGAGTAATAAACTGAACATAAAATGGATGTTTTCTCAGTCTAAATTTTGGATTCAAAAGGTACAGCATATGATTGATGGAATTATTGAGTAAGTGCAATAAGCCACAAAGAATGGCTGATGAAAAATACCATAAAAACTTGGCTTCTGAGTTTATGTTACCTAACTGTTTTTCTTGAGGATACCAGATTTTCTTCTATACTTTTCCTATGTATCTCATTTTCCAAACCCTATTACCTGATTCATGTGTCTGTAACATCTGGTGTAATGCTATATCAGGCAGAGAGAGCATTTCTGCGCCAATTTTCCAGCTGAGTGTAATGTAGTTGAACATAGTTGAAAGTAATGGAGAGAAAGACAAAGAAGAAAATGGTAAGAGTTAAATAATATGTGAAGAACCACTCCTTGAAAGATTTCTGAAATTATGTTACAGCAATGTTGTCAAGGAATTTGTGCCATAATGGGTAGGTGATGGTTTCTCACCCCTCTCTGACCTATAGTTTATCAGTTTATGCATGCTTTGCTGGCATTTTTTTTAAATTCAGTGAGAAACTCCCATGAAAATTCTCCTCGTTAGCAAGTGAGAGGTTGGAAGGTTGTTGACAGCAAACAGGCTTCCAGAGGCCACTTGTGTCTCCCGATCTCTGATAAACAGCCTGCAACCAGCTCCTGGAGCCGTTTTCAACAGTGTTTTCAGTAATGTCTATGTGAAACATGTAACAACAGAGATAACAAATTTTGAGCACTAACACCAGTCTGCTGAGCAAAAATTTGGGTTCTCAAGAAAGAAACAGCTGAAACACTTGACAGAGTAAAGAATTTACCAATTATTCTTACAATATATCCACAATCCTCTTCATGTTGCCATGGAAGTAGCAGCTGGAAAATGAACTTAGGTGTTACTTGCTGTCAGGAAGCCAAAGGACAACACAGCACATGATAGAAATGCTTTCCTTGAATGCAGCACAGCTTTGGTACCTGGAGGATCCTGTTAGATACAGCCAAGTTTTCCCTATGTACACAGATCTTGGATACCCAGTTTTTAAAGGAAAAGTCAATCCCCATAAATCAAAAATACAATTAAATACAGCAACATGTAAAATTCATTATAAATCAATGGCAGCTGAATGATCACTGATTTGCAAATCAGTGGGCTCTTAAAATCTCACATAAAGTGCTGTTATATAAGGCTATGTGTCACAAAGGGCAAAATGGTCATTTTGCATTTACTGAGGAAACTGGCTTCCAAGTGGCAGAGGATTTGGATGTTCTGCACGTGAAAATAAATTTAAAGAGCAGATCTCATATAGGAGAAAGCTGAGATCATCATTCAGCAAAGAATTTTATTGCAACAGTTGCAAGTTGTGGTTTAACTGTGGTGTAATTTTGTGTAATTTTGTTTGAGAACTTGGTCTCTAGTGTCCTGTGAATACATGAGAGTCTCAACTCTGATATTGATGGTAGTGCCTTGTCCAGATCTGAACAGAGTGATGTTTGAAATTGTGGACTCTAAAAGTGCTGAGAAAAGACTGAGTTAGGCACCAAGATCATAAGACAAAATGGTGAAACACATGTTAAAGTATCGTAAACTTTCATTATTTTTGTATTGACTCATAATCATAGAATTGTTTGGGTTGGAAGAGACCTTCAAAGGCTATCTAGTCCAAAGCCCCCTACAATGACTAGGGACATCTTCAATTAGATCGGGTTGATCATGAGTTTCCTTTGTTCTGGTCAGTCAAGGTTTTCATAGATTGAGTCAATCAGACATAAGAGCTGAAACAGAGCTGTAAGAAATTGTCTTCTGCCTATTATAATCTGCAATACTGTTGAAAAAATGAACAAAATATATAGTTTTTACCATTAATCAACACAGATTAGATTTCTTTTCCTGAGATGAAATTTAATAAATCCCAGAGGATACCTACTCTGCTTGTTCTGGAGGGCTTTCATGGTAATATAAGAAACTTGCTTTTATATTTTAAACATCCGCCTTTATATTTTTATGGGAACTACAACACAGCTATGGTAATGCAGAAATGCAGTTTCCTCAGAGATAGGAAGAACCGAGAAAAATGAAATTGTTAGGTAAGATGCTGTCTCTAGCGCTTATCCCTCACTGGGGAAATTTGCAGTTCCTTTTTTCACCTAACAACAGTACAAGGCTAATCTGGTTGTTGAGACAGAAACGCGGCTTTCTTCCTGCATATCCAAGATGCCACCATTTCCCTAATGACACTTAAATTGATGCCTCTTTTTCTCTTTTTTTTTTTTTTTTTTTTCTGAAATCATCATCTTAGCAGCAAAAGGTAGCATAATGCACTCACAGGAAATTACAGTATTTTGTGAATCATTAAATGAGAATGGCAGAGATGGTTGAGGCTTATTAACTGAGACAGCAAATGCCTTTGACAGTAAATATTTATGACTAATCTGATTTACAACAAGCTGAAGATAGAGGGGTTCAAATAACCTTCTGTCTGTTTCCTGTAAGCAGAGAAACCAGTCTAGCCTTAGTCTATGTGTCCTTCCCAAACACTAGACAATGTCAAAGTCATGGCTTTGTTTCACATCCATATTGATTTGCACAGTCAGAGCAGAGCTAAGGAGAATCACTTTCACCCTCCTAGAGCTTTCTCTGGGCACTCCTGTAGGCACTCTCAAGGTTTACTGCATGAACATCTAATTTCTAAATGCTCATTTGATTGTTCGCTGTAAATTAAGACCACAGAACCCCTTTCAAAGAGTACTATACCTGGGTTTTTATGAACACATTTTGATTATCCTTTTGGAAATAATATTTATTATTTGGGTTATCCATTCTTGCTCAGGAGAAAAACCTTCACTGTGGATGCAATGTAAATACAGTCAAACTGAATTTTTTGGTCAGATCTATTTAAAAACACATGATATTATATCATGATGCAAATAGAGACTTTCAAAAGTCAAAACACTGCCAAAAATTCTATAGAATTTATAAGTCTGTGTAACAAGACAATTTTTAATAATAGGAATTTTTATATTTTTTTGCACCCTCATCCATGTACTAAAACCAAAACAAAAAAGGCTGTAAGTTATGTGCATGGTTTCCCAAAGACAGCTTGCTGCGCTTTCTATTTGGTTTTAGTTATTTTGAAGTCAGAAGAGATTAATTATTTTCTTAGATGAAAATCCCTTTAAGTGGCCATGTCTGTGATAGATCTAGATGTGTAATTCGAATCACAACAATGACAGAGGGCAAGACAGATTATGAAATTGGTACACATGCAAAGAAGAATAGGTTTTTGCATGCAAAGTGGTAATAAAGGAGATGCTGTAGCAGATCAAATGCCTATTAAAAAAGGCCACAAAAAAAAGGTATCATGTTAACATCTTTTCTGAGTGTTAAAAATAGACTACATGTAAGTCATTGTATATGGAATCTTGTTACCAGATGTCAGAGTTGATGAGAAGACAAAAGATGAGGTTTAATCTCCCTCTTCAGCTTTGCTTTATGTGGGATTCAACAATAAAGACAGATCTTTCTAAAACACCTGCAAAGGCTGAACACTCTGCTTTTATATCTGAAACTGCCAAATAGCTCCTTAAACAATATTTTTCTCTATTGCCTTTTAAAGTTGATTGATGAAATATGAGTCTGAACTCACCTTCTGATTAAGCATCAGAACAGATGATACACCATGTAATTTGTTTAGCTTTTTATTAATTCAAACCCACTTAGACTGCAAATAGAGAAGAGGGTAAGACTTTATGATTTTAAAACTTCTGGCTAACATAAAATTTTGAAAGCCAAAGTCTAGGTATTCAGAATTTTAATGAATTTTTTCTGCCAGACAGTAACAAAATTTTTGGACATATTTCAATGTCACAATAAGTTACATTGTTCACACTACCCTCAGTTGTCTGAATTATATTGCCTAAGTCATTTAAGCACTTTTGGAATTTAGTCAGTAGGACTCCAGGCTGTTTGGTCTCTATAACTTACAAATAACAGAATACAGGCCAGAATTTCAGACAGTGAATAAGAAGGAGATTAAGGAGCATGTACTTTCACACAAGTATCTTGTATTTACCAATATTTTTTGAAAGCAGTGGACCTTGTGAAGCCCATCTTTTTCAGAACTTTCTGCCTTTTAGTCTTACACCTTCCCAATAATTCCAACTTGTCTTCTCATTTCTGCTGTAGCATTTTCCTCTGCAATATCCACCATGTCACTGGAAGTACCCTAGCTCTCACCATGTTCCTTGACTCCTATCTCCATCTGTCGTTCCACCACAGTGTCTATCAGACATACTTTGTATGTTTGAATGTTTTCTCCTTAATGCAAATTAGTTTAAAATCAGACAATACATTGCAAAGTTGTTTAGTGAAGCAGACAGGAGGAACACATTAGGCATAATTCCTCTGGAAACAAAACTAAAAATGAAAGAGAATCTAGATTTCTCTTTCTCAAACTCCATCAAAGGCTCTATTTTTTATCCCAGGTTCTTTTTTTTTTAATTTATTTATTTCAGGGGCAAAACTCTAGTCTCTCCATATAATCTATTATTACTGTTCTACCACATTGTTTCTTATGCTACAAGTAAGGAAAGAGATTTCAGAGTGCACATGAACGTTTTACAGCCACGCTGGAGCAAGTTTGAGGCAGTCAAAACAAGGGATATTCTTTACAAACTCATTATTCCACCCATCATTAGGTCAGTGTTTCATTCTAGACCTGACGAAGAGAAGGAAAAGGAAGTTAGGAGCGCTTTCACCTCCCACATGTGTCTTCAAATTCAGAGAGCTCAGCTCATTGGGAGTATAATGGTATGATATATAAGCATATATGATTTGGAAGTGTTGTCAGTGAGATGAGTAAGCAGTTCAATAAGACTAATAAACATTTCATATTGTCATTTAGAGCTAAGTATGACAAATGTCTAATTGGGGTGATGCTAGTTTTCAGTCTATATTATGATTAATTAGGTAGGAAACCCGCTCTATAGTAGTGCGAACACATTCATAGTAAATTGTCAATTTTTCAGGATTATCTCCTAAGCTTTTGGCTTAGAAAAAATTTCAATAACTTCAATGACAGTGTAAAGGAAAAACTGAATAAAGCACTGGGAGGTGTAAGTTTCCCTTCTACTCATCGAGATTGTCTGAATCTTAAGGAAAGGGATATTCAAGCAGTCAAGTTTGTTCTTGTTTCTCATGAATCTATAAAAACTTTTCTCTAGGATATCTGCGCCGTTTAAAGGGGAAGAGCAAGAGAGGGAAACAAGCAGATAGGTTGGCTGTAAATCCCGTGGAGGAAAAAAGATGTTAATAATGTGTAAAGACTTATTAGTTCCCCAGTGGTTTGGATCTCTGAATACAGGTTTCTCTGGAGCCTTCTTGCATGGTGGGTACCTCAGGTAACCTTAACATGATAATCCCATCCCCCTAGATTGCCAAGCAGCTGCGGCAGGCATGAGGAGTTGAGAAGTGAATGAACTGTAAACCTTCATGTGTCCCCAGGCTTCAGCAGGCATGACATGACAGAGAATTATGAAGGCTTGATATTTTCCCCTGCTTTTTTAATCTTGTCTGGAGATATAAACTTGTTTCCTATATATGTAGATTATTCTCATGTAGGAGAGGCCAGAACTATTCTTTTGTCTATTACTATATTAACAATGTAAGGGATTTTTTGTTAAATCGGAAGAAAAAGTTTTGGAAGTTCGTATTTCAGAAAAAATGTTCTATCTCCTCTGTGTTAGAATGGCAGCATTCTACACCTCTACATGCTGAGCACAAGTCAATGTTTAATCATGTACTAAGCTAGTAAATACTGTTAAATTCCTTTACATATACTATTTCATATACTCTTGATTGAAATGTCCCGTGTTCTAAAATAGAAATCATTAGTGAACCTGTTAGTTCCTCTGACCTTAATAATGTGTAACCAGAATTAATTATCGCATTGAAGCATTTGCTGTAACTTGTCATTAAGTGATTATTGCAGGGCAAGAATGCAGAATCTCAGTGAATTAATCAGTGACCTACATTTTCTGATGCTTCTGCTTAAATTTAGCCTTGATCAGAATGACAGAAGATCTGTCCAGTTGTAGTCTTGTTAAATGTTCTCAACTGAATAAGTCTGGTTACTGTCATTCAGTGAATAAAGGAGTGCTTTCTTCACAATGCTGTCACACATGGATTGGTATATTGATGGGGACTTTTAATTCATCCAGCTATGTCCATACCAGAGTCTCCCCAGACCCTGTAGGAAGCAGGAGCCTGGTGTCCATAAAGCAATGAGAACTTCACACTGAGTATGCTGGGAACAAGTTTGAAATATAAATTATTAAGCTGCTTTTACTTCAGAGCACTCGGCAATGGAAAAATGTTTCTCTGGGAGTAAACCCATTTGAATTACTGGTGATAGACGCTGTAATTCAGGAGTTTAGAATCAATGTGCTGCAGCAAGTCACTTGTACCATAATGCATGCCCAGGAGGATGGAAAAAGTGATAACCTCATGGTAAATGACAGTTTCTGACAGTAAACAGAAAGGTTACAGTTATTTTGAGAGAGAACTTTTTCCTCATCCATAGTTAAATATATAACCTATCATGAAAATAAATTACATCCGAAACAACAGGAAAGTAATTTTTAAATAAAAACCACTGCACTAGTATGGTATTAATACTATATAGTTATATATTCCCACCTAGAAATAAAAATAAGGACAATCATCAATAATTAGATACATTTTGAACACTGAAGTATAGCATTCAGGACAAAATAACCTATTATTTTTATCCAGACTCTGTGTGAAAGGAGAAAAGATGTTGGAAGAATTAAACAGGTTGAGGTAGGTTATGGAAAGTGGAAAATACATAGCTAGAAAAGCAAACCTAAAAGACAAATATGTACTGCTAGCTGTTTGACCATTAAAACTGCAGAGTTGCAGAAAAAATGAGAACAGATTTGCATACTGATGTTATTTTGTTCTTGGTTTGGTTCTTTATTAATATAGCCTAGCAGCAAGGATCAAGAATAAAACTGACATGGTGTGCTTTAAACGGAGAAGTTGAAGGTCAAGGTTAGAAGTGCAAAAAAAGTGGGTTTTCTGCATCTTTTATTCATCAACCTTGAAACTAGTAGGTGGGACCCATCTGACAAAATGGGTCAAGACCATTTTTTCCAATAGGTTTACTAAACTAATGGGCATGGCTTTAAACTAGTTTTGAGGAGGTTTGGGGTGGGTGTGGAAATCTAAATATGAAGAGAAATGGAGAAACAGAGGACAAGAAAGGGTGGCCACGGGGACCAGCCAGTGGGGATGCTGCCATACATTCCCTGAGAAAGAATCGTAAGTGGGGACCATTTTCAAGTGCCAGTACACACATGCCCACAGTGTGGCAAACTATCACGATTTAGAAACCTGTGCCCAGCCACATGATCAGTATTTCTGGAATCAGAAGGATTCCGCTGTGACAGAAAGACACAAGACTTTAAGGTAGGATGTAAAGTTATTTTAGGATTCAGTCATGGAACAGGTAGACAAGATATCTTGGGAGGCTGCCCTGAGGGGTAAAGGGCTCAGGAGATCTGGCTGATCTTTAAGGACAATGTTTTCAGAGAAGTACAGAGTGTCCTGATGGGCAGGAAGCTGAGGATGCCTGGCAGGAGAGACAAGGAACTCCTGATTGGGCTCCAACACAAAAGGAAGCATGCAGGGCATAAACATGGAGACAGGCTACCCAGGAGTAGAGAAACATATCTTGGTCATGCACACCCAGAACCATGCATGCTAAACATCCACTGGTGACAAAATTGGGGAGGAATGTGAAGGGCAGCAAGGAAGACTCCTGCAGGGTCACTAGAGCAAGAGGAAGGCTAAGGAAAATGGTGCTGCTGTGTCCTAGTGACAAAGGATACAGAAAAGGCTGAATTGCTCAGTATCTTCTCTGTCTCAGTCTCCACTGACAAGGTTTTGTCTCAGACCTTCCAGCTCTGGCTGGCTTGTGGCAGAGTCCAGAGGATTAATTCCTGCCATCAGTAAACAAAAATTGAATTGTAGACCCCTTACACAAACTGAACATAGCACACATCTAAGGGACTGGGCAGGACTCATCCAAGATGCTGAGGGAGCTGGCTGCCATCATCAAACAGTGACTTTATGTCACTCTTGACAGGCTGTGGCAGTCAGGGAGATCCCTGGTGACTGGGTAAAGAAAGCTTTTGAAAAAGCTTTTGAGAAGGGCAAGAAAGAGAATCCAGGAAACTACAGGTCTTCTGTCTTATTACTTGCTCATTATTGTTGAGCAAAAAGTGAATTTTAAATTTAATCAAACTAGTTTTGCTTTTTAGGAGTTAAAATTAAATCAATGTTTTCTTTAATAGAGTAGTGGTGAAAAAACCCTGTCACCAACTGAATTCTACCTTCAAAGTCTCAGTAGAAAAGAGTAGTGGTGAAAAAACCCTGTCACCAACTGAATTCTACCTTCAAAGTCTCAGTAGAAACTTTTCGATATTTTGCACATTAACACAGAATTTACAAATGTCTCCTATATTCATATACACCAGCCAAAAATTTGTGCATCTTGCATACTGGAACACATACTAATTACACAAAATGTAGTCATCCTTTAACTAGAGATATTTAAATAAAACTTTTAAAATGAAACAGTGCGCAGAAAGAAGCTTGTCTCCTCAGAGCATACAGTTTACATAATACAGATTTTCACTTTTTTCCCAGCAAGTCTGTTTCCTATTTCAATACATATTTATCTGCTTTGTTGAAACAGCTGTATCTTAGCTCAGTATGAGTGAAGATCACTAATAATATTTGTACAGCAATTTTTAACTACTGTACAAACAGAAATAATCATTCTCTTAATTGTTTTTTTCTTTCTATTCGTACAGTACATTCTTTATTCTTAAAAGAGGTGATGACTTTGAAAGCCCAACAGAGTGAAAATGTACATCTTCTATTATTAATTATCTGAAGATTCTTACTTGCACTGATTTGCCTTTCAGTTAAAAATACAAAAATACTTTCTTGCTTTATAATAAAGAACTTACATCCATACTTGCAAAAATGATGATACCATCTACCACTTACTGGAGTACATGGAACACAAGAGCAGCTGAGATGGATCAGACCAAAGACCCACCTAACATGCAATTTTATCTTTAGTAGTGATCACTACAGGTCCTCAGGAAATGCTGCAACTGTAGACTGATTGATTTTTTCTTGCAGTATGTACTCCGAACTTTCACATATCTATTGTGCAGAGATGTCTTGAGTTTAAGGTTGCATCAATATAATTCTGCTTAACAGCTTTGGTAGGACTTCTGTCATCACTGTATTAATTAGCTGAATACAATGAATATAATGAACTCATTAATAATTTTGCATTTACTAAGTGGAATGACAATGAGTTCCACAGTTAAATTACATGTTGTGAGAAACAATGTTCCTTTTGTGCATTTTGGGTCTGCTGCCAGACAACTGTATTAGGCCTCCCTGATTGTCAGGATTTATTACTACTCCTCTTGTTATTTTCTTCTCAAAGCAGTTCTGTGGACACTGCAAGTTGACAGCTCCTCAAACATATTCCCTCATGGTCAGAACTTCGTCGAGCTCCTTTTATTCATAAGCACCAATGCAAAAAGATTAATTTAACTCTTTTTCTTTCACGCTTTGTCCTTTTTCTTTTTTTGGTCCTCTTGAGATATCTTTACATTCATTAATCCTTGCCATCTTTCCCGTATCTCCAGCAGGTGTGCTGCCTTGTCATTCTGTCTGCCTGGTCACAATCCCAAGCCAGGTCTGTATTGTTACTATATTTTTCTCTATTGGTATGGAATTTCAGTCCACTGCAATTGCACATAACTGATGAGCAAAGTTTAGGGACATGCCAATTGTGTTACTTCATATAGTGTGTATACAGCACTGACTTTACCCATTGCTAATATGGCAATACACAATCAACTTCCAGTGCAGACAGTATATCCCACAGGTGACAGAAACATACTAATCAAAGTAACATATTTATTCTAAGGATGAAAACCTGCTGTAAATCTATTTGCACATTTCCTGTTAACATCACTAAATTATGTAAGGGAATAACTGTTTTATGGCTTTTGATATAGGAACAGATGTAATTGCTTTCTGAGAGTAATTTAAAGTTTCTCTCTACTATTAAAGTAACAGAGGGTCTCACGTGATAGAGTGGCACTGTAGTTAGCTCTTTGCAGCCCCTGATGTAGAAGGAAATATTTTATATGGGTTAAAATGGACAAGTTAAAAAAAAGGAAAACAGGAAAAAATTAAAAGTCCATCAAGGATTACTAAACAGATAGAAATGACGTCTAGTTCAGAAAGGCCCTGAATTGCAAGTGGATAGAGGCTTTCAGAGGGAAGTATCCTATATGCTTGCCCTGTCTGACATTATTCTGCGGACATCTGGTTTCTCTAGGCAGTGTGAGACAAATATGGAGCTTTGATCTGACCTATGCAACTGCTCTCATCCTCCCCTATTTAGTGCTAATCTGAGTATTAACTTAGATCAGTCCCTAAACAGTTGTATAAAATACAACAGCAATTCTTACTGGCAGGTATAACCTAAAATGTACTGTTGTGGGATTCCAAGTGGTAGTTATATTTGCTTCTAGTTTGTAAATATGCATGATTTACTTACAGAGGTGTCCTGGGTTTAGCAGGTGCAAGCTCTGTGTTTTGACTTCCAGCCTGGGCAGAGAGCTGATAACACAGATGATTGTTTTTAGTTGTTGTTAAGTAATGTTTATTCTGGCCAAGGACTTTGTGAGTCTCATGCTCTGCTGGGGACGAGGGAAGGCCGGGAGGAAGCAGAGACAGGACACCTGACCCAAACTAGCCAAAGAGGTATTCCATACCACAGCATGTCATGCCCAGGGAGGTAACTGGGAGTTACCCAGAAGGGCACAGTCTCTCTTTGGGGGGTGTCGAACTCGTTCGGCGGTGGTATCGTATTCTCTTGTTATTTTCTCTTATCAATATTATCATTGGTGGTAGCAGCAGTGATTTGTGTTATACCTTAGTTACTGGGCTGTTCTTATCTCAACCCGTGGGAGTTACATTCTCTTGATTCTCCTCCCCTTGATTCTCCTCCCCATCCCTCCGGGAGCGGGGAGGGTCGCGGGGTGTGAGTGGACGACCTGTGTGGATCGGTTTAAACCACGACAAGGGGTCTGATCACTTTTGATCCTTACGTCTCAGGCTTTGTTTCACATACTTTCATTGCCCTCTAACTTCTTCCAGGAACTTGTTGCTTTAACAGTTATAGAAAAAGAATTTGCTGTTGGGCTAATGCCATATGGGGCTTGGAAAGTCCCAATTTTTAAACATCTGCTCTTTTCAAGTGAAATTGGGCACATTTTCAGCTTAATGAATGTGATAAATTTGTAATATCAGCTGAAAGCAGAGAGTGTCTCCTGCAGACAGGTGCTGGAACCCATAATCTTTTAGATTTCAAATTCTCATCAGAATAGAGGAGAAAATACGTCTTAATAAGATGGAAATGTACCCATGAGAGAAGATGAAGCAATTAAAACTTGTTACCTTACTCCCTATTTATGCCTAGGTATACCAAAGCGTTATATAAATATAGGTTAAATCTCACAAAACCTAATGAATATAGAACATGATATAATCTCTTCTGTGGATGGATGGAAGTCTTGCATTGTGAGTGGGACATATGTTAAAACTCCCAGCTGTTGCTTCTGTATTTCAGATGAGAATATAAAAGCTTATAAAAAAAAAGCAAGTCTATTTTAGCTTCAGTGTGTATGTATGTGTATTTACTTTTCCTAACTGAAGGGTTACATGACAGTTCAGCGCTCATTTTGTGGAAGCCTGTGGCTGTAGCAGGCGGATGTACAGAAACAATTTTCACAGAGGAAAGAGACTTGCTACAGTTTAATTAAGTTTGTTCCACAGTTTAGGGGTAAAGAAAGGGATTGGATTCTAGAAGGGATGTGTAATATCTGTTAATGATATCTCTGATATGTCACTTGTGTATACATCTATTTATTTGTGCAAACATTCATTTGATTCAGCACTTCTTTAGGCAAACATATGGTTCATCACGCGTACTTATTGTCTTGTGTTTGATTTAATGGATTCACACAGATTTGATCCTCTCTGAGCAAATAACTTGTGATGTTTCTAAGGAATGGCACATCTGCACTTGAGATTTGGAAATCACATAACAGGATGCAATTTTTCACCGGGAGTGCAGCTGAGGGACTTGGTCCAAAACCTGATGAAGGTGTTAGCCATAGAAATGTGTCTTTGTAAGCATCTTTCATGCTTTTTTTTTTTGTTTGTTTGTTTTCCAAGTTCATTTTACATTTCTGTTACCTGATGAAGGTACAGTCTTTCCCAAATACCTTAAGCAATTGCTGTGCAAACACAATGTTCTTTGTAGCTGCTTGTAAGCAGCACGCAAGTGCCAGCTACAAAATAACTTTCATTTAGCTGACAAGAATCTACTCCAGAGCATTGTAACATATTTAAACAAAGCAGTTTTAAATCTCACAAAGAACAAAACATGCCTCTGTTTATGCCCCATACATACATTTTTAATTCTTTTTATATGGAGGAAGAAGTTTCTTAGTTGCACTGGAAAATGTTATTCCAAATAAACACAAAAAAAATATGTGCCCCAGAAATGTGTCACTCGTTATTTTAGACATGTATAAAGAAATTCAGGAGTACAAATATTTTTCATGTTATGGTCTACAAAATGTTAGTGTTCTGATCGTCTTATGCTCCCCAGTTTGTGACTGATCCAAAGGAGATATAATTGTCACATAGTTCTTAGAGACAGTAAAATCCATGGACGTAGGGGTGTTAGGTGCTACTGAACGCCAGAATAAGAAAGTGTCTGCACCCTTAGAAGTCTTTAATACATATCACTTTCTGGTAAATTGATGTTATGAAATGGGTTTTAAAAGCAGACAATTACAGATTCATTTAATAAACTTTTCTTTTATAGGACTCTTCAGAGTTCTATAATTTTTTATAAAATATATAAGCTTGGTGACAGACTTTTGGCCTGAAAATGTAACAATTGAAGTGATGCTCAAAAAACTTAATGCAAGAAACTGCAGTAAAAATAGTGCAGTTTCTTGGATTATTCACATTCTGAATTTTATTCACAATAGACATATAAACTGAATTTTAAAATAAATATACCTTAGCAATTAGGGTACCTAACTTATCTATAGAGGACATTCAATCTGATCTAAGCAGCCAAAGAAAATTCTCCCTAAACATCAATATTATAAGCCTTCCTCCTTACTATCCAGGATCCAAGATATCTATTTGATTTTAGTTTGAGGAATTTCCTGAAAAAAATGGTCTTGTTTTCTCTTGTGAAGGAAAAATAAACTAGGTCCTCTATAGATGTGTGTAACCTATATGGTCCCAAAATACTTTCTTCCTCTGGACACTGGCTTTTCTCCAGCTTTTGTGTTTGTTATGGTACCTCCAGCATGTGCTTTGCTGTCTGTATGCCCTGCTTTTCCTGCATAGGCAAGGTGCAGTTGTATGTCCCTGTTAAGACAGTCAAAACTAGGACACATGAAGTGCATCTGTTCCACGGGTTAAATGTGGCCTACAGAGATGATAATTCTAACATAAGTAGCCTGGCAAGTTTCATTGAATTTGATCCTTTGTAGTTTCTACCCAGAATATCAGAGAATGAGAGAATGGCTTGGGTTGGACCTTCAAAGGTCATCTAGTCCAACCCCTCTGCAATGAGCAGGGATATCTCCAACTAGATCAGGTTGCTCAGAGCCCCATCCAACCTGACTTTGAGTGTTTCCAGGGATGGTGCATCCACCACCTCTCTGGGCAACCTCTGACAGTGTTTCACCACCCCATTGTAAAAAATTTCTTCCTTATATCTAGTCTGAATCTCCCCTCTTTTCATTTACAACCATTATTGCTTGTCTTACCACTACAGGCTCTACCAGTCTGTCCCCAGATTTCTTACAAGCTCCATTTATGTATTGAAAAGCTACAGTAAAGTCTCTCTGCAGCCTTCTCTTCTCTAGGCTGGACAAGCCCAGCTATCTACAAGTTTTCCCTAAAAATCTGGTAAAAAACATCTAATGGAAAGCTTTACTGCTCTGGCTCTATGCAACTCAGCATAGTGAAGCTCAGGCTTTAGTCTTCTCCAAGGAAGAAAAGCCAGATTTGGAGATATTCTAGGCTGAAGGATAACAGCTCCCAGGAAGGAAAGATAACTTTAAGTGTAGAAGGTAGGTTGGAACATTTCTCTTGCATCTGCTTCTGTAGTATAAATAAACATATACATAAACAGAGAAAATAACAACAAGAGGAAGTAAACCAAAATGAAACACTCTTACAAACGTTTCTTCCCCTGGGGAGGCACTGACTGTAGAAAAAACACAAGACAGATGTGGGGATGCTGAGTTTCTCCCCACCACTCCCACCCCCATATGATTCTGTAAGAAGCTTCCAAAGTTATGATCTCAAGAATTATATAGGAAACCATATAGAAAATAATAGAGGATAAACTGTTTCCTGCCTGTGTAACTGCATTTCACTGCCAATTTCGTACTGGATCGTTATACACAGATGCTGCAAGAATTCGGCCCTGAAACTGGTTGGTTGCCAGCTGTAACAACTGAAGAATTAGATCAGCTTCTGTACAGTGCCATAAAATGAACAATGGCTGTTGTAATACCATATCTTACAGATTCTTCTATGCGTTCTTTTTTTTTTTTCAAACAATGAATGTAAATATTAAAATGCCATGATATTTTTAAACTTGGCTTTAGAATACTGGAGTGGCTCTGTGGGAAAATCATTTATCCCTGGCCGTGTAACAATCACTTTCCACCCGTCAAAACTCTGGCTACAATCTGTTTCTAATTAATCAGGAAGACAAGACAGGGCGAGTCTTGTACTGAGACAATGTTGTATATAGTGGACTCACTGTAAAGCATGCCAGACAAAGATGTGTTTAGTGCCCTAACAGGAACATTGTAATTATCAGCTTAATGCTCAAGTCTTAAATCCTTTTGAAAAACAACACACATTAAAGCACAGCAAATAATCTCGATATAGTGAAAATACATAATGTAAAGTCGTAATGCCTAGGACAACCCAGAATGTTTAGAATTTTACCATGGAATTATCTAATTCTTCCAGAAGCCCTGAAGAGTGTAGGAAATTCAAAAATGTTGACAATCTAGCTCCTTGTTCAATAATAATAATTTTTAGATCTGGTAGAGCTGAAATAGTTTTTACAGCTGACCAAGTAAAAGATGTGATGCTCCAAATTATAGTAAAAATAGAGAAATTAAAACAACAACAAAAAAAGTTTGTGAAATCTGCTTGTATATTTTGGCCAGCAATAGTTCTGAGTTGCTGAATAGAGCTCTCTCTTACAAACCTTAGTAACACAGATGGTTCAGCTAAAGTAAGGGAAAGCATTCATCTATCAGCTATGTGCAGAGGCAGATCATAAGAGAGAAAAATGATTTACTTTAAAAAATGGGAGTAATGGAAAGTCTATCCATGTTCACTTTTATTTTGCTTTTGTTCCTTTTATTCCTAATATCAGGAGCACTGTAGTGAGTGCTGTGTGTCATTGCTCTTTGAGATGCTGGAAATAGAATAGGAATTGCTCCAGCAACATAGCTTAGAAATGATAGCGAGTGTGTTTGTGAAAAAGGAGTTATGTCTGTTTATTATTCTATCTTGTTTTGAAGAAGACCAGAACTGCCCTATAATCTCTTAAAAATGAAACTCTTTTCAAACTCTTTCCAGAAAAGTATTTCTGATTTTATTGTAAATATGAATAGAAGTCCAGGGTACTGTTTCTGTACTTAAAACAAAATAATGGTCTGTTATTCCTAGATGGAGAAAGCAGTGAAATAACTCAGGCTTGTTTAACTTCTGTTTATGCTATAGCACAGCAGTGCCAGATAAAACGATATGCTGAGTGCATGAATGTAGCTGAAGGTTTCATGTTATGTTGCAGATTAATATCACGGATGACAGAAAGACCTACAGGTTGCTTTGTGTACCAGCAACAGTTAGAGATTTCAGCTGACTTTTACACATGAAGCAGTTCTTGTGAGTGGGTGGGCTTTGTGGGCAGAAACTCTCTCCCAGGACTGAGATCTCACTTGATAATGCTGGCTCCGGATGTAAAAATATTAGCCATTGGAAACTTAATCCAGCAAGGGCCTTTTTTTCTTTCTAACCTTCCATCTAACGCAGCACATACCCCTTTCCTCCTGCCCCTCAAGGTCTGCTTCCTTATAAGCAAAATCCACAAATAGGATTTGTTACAGATTTGTTTTGCAAGATTTCTCATAATTGACATGAGCACATGAACAGTATATAAATCTGATCTCTTTTAACTTTTGATCTGCAGTAACCTTTCCTGCTGCTGCACTCTGCCCAGAATTAGACTGTATGTTTTAATGGATAGGAATTTGTGTAAAAATTCTTTTTGCATTGAATATAAAGATAGTTTTACACAGTGGGATTTTACTACTTTCCCCTCTACCTGTAATGCAAGGCAGTTAGTTTGCCTTTGGGCTATAAAAGTGTAAAAATTAACAGTAATCCACAAGGAAAAAGTAATTGTATTTGAAAGGGGTGAGTAAAACCGTGATAGAATCTGCTGAGGCTAAATAACATGAGTCATTCCTCAACAGGGACTATTTCCGTGATGTACACTGAGCATGGGATGCTAGGCCAAGAAAACTCATTCTGGATACCTGGGCTTAGCATTGTTGTAAGATAAAGAGAAAATTTTACTATATATACTGTGGGAGTATTGAAAACATCTTGGTCACCTTGGCTTTTTAGGTTTCAGCTGTTAAACTTGATTAAAATAGAATAAAATAGGAAGGGGTATCTCCATGGTGCTGTGATTCTGCCTGGAGGGAGACAGGGGCAGCCAGGTCACTCCAGGAGATGTCAGATGGCCCTGCTTGCAGAGGGGTGCAGTGGGTGTCTGGCTTTGCTCTGTAAGATTTTTGAGGCAGGGACTTAGCTGAATGTGTTTGCTACCTCTGAATAGCATACATATTTCAGACAATTGATGGTACTAAGTGACAAGATGCTGTTCCAAAACAAAATATTTACGTCACTTACTATGTTTTACACAATTCCTATGAAGATTTTCCTATGGCTGTTGTAATTAAATACAAATATAATAAATGTTTTTCTTATAATTAAGAGGATTATGGTTTTATCATAACTACATGAGCTTCTGATATATGTATAATCGTATTAATTGTCACTGGCTATGAAATCCCTATTGATGGTAAAGTTTTAATACACAGAAACTCACCATCTGTACAATTCCCAATTAAGGAATATTAGGACCTTAGGATTTCATTGTAAATGTACTGCATTTTGCTATCAGAAACATGATATAAGCTTAATTAGAAAATAAAAAAAAATTGTGTTTAAACCAAATTGTTCTACTTCTAATATCTCTGCCTGGCAAACAAAAACATTGCAGATGTTTTCTAACCATAATGAGCAGACTTGGATACTCTTGTTTACAGTTCCAGAGTATGCAGACATCATGGAAAAGGAGTTTACCCAAACACAAAAGACTGGAATCATACTTCTTTTTACTGACAGCTCTGTTGTCCCTTTCTCTTATAAGAACTTTCTGACCCCATGACAGCAATTATCTCCTCACCCATGCTTAATAGGCATATTTTAGATTAGCTAAAGATACACCAACTCAGTTGCCTCGCTGTTTGTAACCTAAACTACAATTCATAGTGGTTGAAGCACATACTCTGTATTTGGCAACCCTAGCTTGTTTTAATGGTTTGTTTGTTTTGTTTTGTTTTAAATCACCAGGACATTCGATGTTTTTATATTTGAATGAGGGATAGTGCAATTAAACTGGCAGCTATCTGAATAGTTAACAAGAATGTGAAAATACAATACCAAGGGAACACCAGCTCTATAGAACTAATCCTGCCAAATAGAAATAACACAAAACTCTAATGCTACACAAGTAGTTCACTGCGTAAAAAATTTGCTGTCATTTCTCCGGGAATTGAACTGAGCATCTGTGGCTTGAACTTTACGAATATGGACAGCCAATCCTCAGCTAGCATTAACAGACAGTACAGGGGGATGGGTTGCTGGTAGGTTGTTTTAGGTTTGATGGGGTGGGTTTTGATGGATATATCCCATTTATTACCTGTCTCTTTTGTTAAGGGAATGGCATTGAGGAAGAGAAACAACATAGGAAGGTGGAGTGAACATGGAAAAGTGTTGGTTTACTCTTAGCTTTATTGTGCATTTTATGTGGTCCTCAGGGCACAGACAAACTTCAGGAGCTCTGTTGTGACTGCCCAGGTTGTGACTTACACAGTAACAAATACCAAGCAATTTGAGATACTGTGAAACTTGTTAAGGAGAGAGAAACTATGAGAGGTCTTCCTTCCACCTATATTAACTGTACTCCTGAGCAAGCTGTCCTGTTGCCAAGTGCTGAATAAGTTTGTTCCAGACTTTATGGAATCACAGTGACATATCAGTGTTTAAACAAGCTTATGCAAGCCCTTGAAATTAACCTTATCTTTAAAATTTCTCAGTGGTATACTTAAAAATAAAGTGGTTTTGTAAATTCACTAGGCTTTACTGGCAAGAGTACTCCTATGTCTGATAATTCATTGTTTATTTAAATGGAAGAGATTTCATTGCTTATTTTTACTCTGTCCTTTAAAGCAGAAATAGAGCAAGCATCTTATGTATTCTGAATTTAACCACTGAATCACAAAGACATCCTGTGAGATGATATCACACACTTTCTTGAAAGCAGGAAAAACCTAAAAGAGATTCTGGTGTCTTCTCAATAAAGTTTCTGAGCAAAGCTGCAAAGGATTCATCAATGCACACAGAAAAGAACAACAAATTATTCTGAAATGAAGTAGTCATGAGCATTTGTCCTGGGTTCAGCAGTAGCAGTCAATTTTTCTCCTTCTTAGTAGCTGGTGCAGTGCTGTGGTTTTGACTCTCAGCCTGAGAACAGCACTGATAACGCTGATGTTTTTAGTTGTTGCTCAGTAATGTTTACTCTGACCAAGGACTTTCTGAGTATCATACTCTGCCAGGGAGGAGGGGAAGCCGGGAGGAAGCAGAGACAGGACACCTGAATCAAACTAGCCAAAGGGGTATTTACCACAGCACATCATGCCCACTATATAAACTGGGGGTAGTTACGCAGAAGGGCTAGATCACTGCGCTCGGTCAGGCTGGGTATCGGTCAGCGGGTGGTGAGCGGTTGTATTCTCTCCCTTTGTTATTTCCCTTATCATTATTATTATTGGTGGCAGCAGCAGTGGTTTGTGTTATACCTCAGTTACTGGACTGCTCTTAATCCGTGGGAGTTACATTCTTTTGATTCTCCTCCCCATCCCTCCAGGAGAGGGGGGAGGAAGGGGGAGGAAGGGGGAGGAGTGAGTGAACGGCTGCGTGGCTGAGTTGCCAGCTGGGCTTAAACCACAACAGCATTATAAACTGAAGCCACACTTTCCAATGTGAACCAGTTGTACCTGCTCCTGGCTAACTGATATTTAAGCAGATTGTCAGTAACATTTTCAGTCTGCGGCTTGTTTTCATCTGCAGTAATCCAGCTAAAGGAAAAAAAAGTGACACAACCCCTCAAGTCCTTCTTACATGCACACGGTTATTTCTTGAAGACTGATCTTTGAGGTAGATTCCTTCAAGGACTTCATAACTAAACAGCAATCTTGTATTGTTCACAGAGAACCCATTGTGAAATCCTTCTCAGGAAAGCTGTATGGTGATGCCTTGTGAAAAACCCACAGACTAATGGGATAATTTCATGTTAAGTGAATGACACCACAAATGCAATTAATATCCAATCAACCTAAAGCCATCAAAATTCTGGTCATTTAGAAAAATGAGAGATTAGGCGATTCTGCTAAACTTTCATGAATTCTCATTCCTGAATATGATGGCAAGATACTGAAAAGGAAAATTTCAGTCTCTACATTATTTTATTAAGATCATGCATCTATGAAACTTGCTGTAATTAGATGTTCATGCCTAATTACAGAAGAGAAAGTGTGTAAAACCTACAGATGTGCAGAACCTATGAAGAATCTCTAACTCACATCCCTTCACCTCTTGATGCAGCCTACCTGGATTTCCCAATCAATCAGCAAATGTCACTGCATTATTGCTAATCCTTTGGAATTTTTCAAAAGCTAAATTGAAAGAATTAATGCAAAATGTTGCCTTAATGATATTTTTGCCAGCCTGAGCAGATCCAAGAAATGAAATTATTTCATATTTCAAGCTGAAGCAGGCAGGCACATGCATCTCCTCCAGATGCTCAGTTATAAAGATTTTGTTTTATATTCAGTTATACATGAATGGTTACCCAAATGCTTTTTCTCAGTGTCTGTCAAGGTTGAAAAAAATGCCTCCCAGCCTTAATTTCCTCAGTGAGTTCACTAGTGGGTTAATTAGTATTTGGAGACTGAGTGAGACATTTATCAGTGGAAAATACTATTGGGATAAAAAAGTTATTCATTTTAGCACAGAAGCAAAGAATGGCAGAGAACTTGAGCAAATAAGCATGGTAAGCAGTACTTCTACGACCACTGGTACAACTGGGGTAAAGATATATTCAAGAAGAGAGTTTCAGAGTCAGTGGGATTTTGTGTCGGTCTCTGAAGGGTGCTAAACCCATCCACGGAAGAAAAATCTTATTATGCCACAGGGTTCCTCAGTTGTCTTTAGATGCAATCAGTAAGTGTTCCTCACTTGCCTAGTCTAGTCCTACAAACTTCATTACTATGAAAATCCTTTCTTAGTACAGAAATAAAATATTCTGCAACTCTCATGCCTAGTTGCCATAGTTTGTAACTTGATAAACAAATCACAAGAACTAGAAAAATGTCTCCTTTTATACTGAGAGCAGTTCAAATTTATAATCTCTTGGAAAACAAGTGAATTCTGATGGATTCTGTCAGAAATATTTATTAACATCCGTTCATTGCACACGTTTCAGTCCTGAAACTTAAGTTTATGCAAGTGTTTGCTCATTTACATTAAAATACTCCTTCTACATGGGTTAATTTGCTTGGAGGCTTAGGAGTCTTACAAAAATTTAATTGAAGTCAAACAAAGATTTTCATTACCTCCACTAGAAATTCAATCAGGCACTTGGTCTGCAAATAACATGGATCTAGGCATAATCAGTCATATTTTTCTTTACATTACTATTTGCCTTACAACCTGTGACTAACTTTTAAATTACTTGTATGAGAAACAATATTTGAAAAAGTTGTGATATAATAAGCAAATTATTGACATTTTTCTGGAATGTTATTGAACTCGATGGTTTTCAATATAAAGGATGATCTATATTGACTTAGTAAATACACTGAGTTATGTATGTTAGAAGATTACTTACGTAGAATAGAGGACACCTTAGAGGCATGGTCTTATCATCAACACCAAGATGGGTTGCAAAGATTCAAGTGCTTATCTCTGTGTACACCAAATATATTCACATAAACAAATAAGAACAGTGAAACGTTATCAATGAACCAAACACTTCCTTAGACAGACTTTGCTGAAAATCCACCCTTTCTCCTCCTCAGCTACTAAATTCTCTGTGTAGCCTGCTGGCCACCTTACCATTTCTCCCCACCAGAAAAAAAAAAAAAAAAAAAAAAAAAGAAGATTCCTGTACCTATTACAGAACAAAAAAGAACTAAATTCTTACCTTTAATAGCTCACTGGTATTTGGAAAAAGCATGTCCAATGTCTCATATGACAAAGGAAGGACAGGGAGAAGGGGAATGCATATCTCAGATTTAGTACAAATCTCTGATACACAGGTGCTTCATCAACCAAAGGGCATGAAGCAGCTGCATCAATCCAAACAATCCTTAACCAGTCTGCAGCACAAACCTGACCTCAGGTGCAAGGGACAACTGAACATATGATGCCATCTTCAGAAACAAGAAATACTCAGAGAAGGAAGATAAGAAAGTATTTTATGAGTATAATTGCAAAACAAGACTACTTTCTTTCCTGAGTCAAAGAAATATCAATTTATGCTTGTCAGTGTAGGAAAGCTCCAAACTAGATTCACATCCACCTCTGCATAGCAAAGGATAATACATCACTCCTTGTCCATAGCAGGAGTGTTTGCAATCTGGACACCAGCACAGAGAGAGCCAGAGGTAACATTCCTGGGAAACATCTGTCTTAGTTGACTGAGCTAGTTGACTAACGCAGCACTTTTCCTGACTAACAAGATAGTTGCAAGTGTAACCTACATATCTCTCCAAACCGGCACCTACATCATATCAGTTGCATACGATCCCTGATTGTTTCATTGTTGGTAGAGGTTTTTTGTGTTTTAATACAGTCACTTAATTCATTAACCACCATAAACTATTCAACACCATGTATTCCAAGTCAGTATTGAAATGCAGAGAAAAATATCGCCGGCTTCTGTAGCTTGTCATTTGGAATAACGCATGATCCACTACCCAAGCAGCATAACCAAAAGTATAAATCAATAAGATAGAACTCCCCACAGCATCATCTTTCTTTCAGCCTTTCCCTAAGACTGAGTTGCAGGATGCCTGCCAGAGAAGCAGCATAAAAGTGCTGCAATACAGATAAAATACAATTATTCCATCTAAAAGTTCACATACATTTTTCTCCTTTCTAAAATATTGTTCATAAAGTATTGGGGTTTTGTATATATATATATATATATATATATATATATACAAAAAGACATATGACACATATACATGTCTTGGCTCAACGTTTCTTAATCTCTTCCTTCTGTGTTATCTCCCTGCTTCCTTGTTTTATGCAGCGAGGCAAAGTCAAGGAGAGAAAGAAAGCCCACAACTCAGTCACACACCACAGATATCCTTTTAATACCTTTCCACAGACCTTTTCTTAGATGTTACGAGGTCCCTCTTCACACCTGATCACAACCAATTACAATATTTCCATTTATTAAAATAATAATAGTAATAATAATAATAATAAAGTGTTATCCTTCACTGTAATGGATCATTTCCAGAAGCATCCAATTCATATGCAATTCATATATCAGGGCAGAACAAAGGAAAAGCAAGGAACTCTAGATTGTTAGACGATATACAGAAGTTTAAGGAAAAGCCTTTTTGCCATTTGTGTAAAGATCAAGTATGGCTCAATCGCTACATCTTAATTTTGCAGGTCTTCAACAGTGACAATAGCTGAGCCTCTTCTTTTCAGTGCCTTTAAATGCTAAGTGTCACCTTCCAGAGGCATTATCAGCATTATATACTGGTTTTACTAGTAAACTAAACCAAGTTAGTATTTTGATTGTTTCAGCTGGCAGTAAACTCAGACTCAGTTCCCTCACTGGCAAGATTTTATCAGAAATACTTGCATATGGATAGCAAGTATATTTTAAACTCACATTACTGTGCATCTTCAAGGAAAGCATCTATGCACAGGAATCAACCTTCAATCCACTACTTGGACAAAATTCTCAAAGTGCATCACATAGAGGTTAAGCCTTTGGAAAGTCAATATTAAAAACATAGACCTTAAACAGATCTCTGAAAAAAAGTATATATGTATTGTTAAAAAAAGGATGGTTGAAATTCTTTACAGATCAATCTTACTTGATTAAGAGATTCCCATAATAATCCCATGAATAGCTGAAATCACTGCATCAGTATAGTGCAGGATTTTGCAAACCTTCATTCAGTCATATATTCCCTATCTGCCAGCTGTGATAATTCTGAAAAGGATTGAATTCACATGGTACTGAATAGTTCTCTGTCCTATAGAGATATCTGTGGGTTATCTGATGCTATACAATTATAGTCATTGCAATGAGGAAATAAGTTTGTGGTTCTTTATATGTAAATGAATTTTAACTATAAAATATTCTTTGTTGCTGTTGGAGAAAAGAAAATCAACATGTACAAATGCCTGTTGTAGCTAAAATCTCAATTGCTGCTGATTTTAAAGTTTCATTTTCTTCTGTTTAAAAAAATCTGAGATGTATCTTCACAGACTTTACCAACAAAGGGCAAAGGCTGCAGAACCTGTCATATATTCTTTGCTTTAGTTTTACTGCAGAAATCCATGCAAATGTTTCAAAAATATATAAATGTTAAATTAAGACTTGATCCAAAAGTTGGATCCATGAAATAAATAGACTGACGATCTTTTTTTAATGTAAAATCATTGTCAGTCAATGCAGGTAAGTCAGCTCATAACGTCTTTCAGACCATGGATCTTTATGAATGATAAAGTATTTAAAGTAAACAATAAAAGCTACCCAAAAAATAATGTGAGTTTAAATCATAAGCTGAATAGCAACAGGCAATAAACAGAGATCTACACTTGTGCATGTAATCAGGTCAAGTTTTCAGGGGCAGCCAAAAGAAGAATACAAGCAACAAATGTGAATGCTTAAGAATATTCACAGCCAGGGCAATTTACAGTATGCTGCTCCCTCAGATACTGGGGCCAGAGGGGCAGCTATTCATGTCTCATTTACTACCTCTGAAAATGCTGTTGGAGGTAGAGACAAACCAAGGCAGAAATATTGAATATAAATTCCTTGTTGTGACCTATAAAAAACAGCTCATTGTCCTTAGATGTTTTCAGTAGTGGAATAATTCAGTTTGTTCTTTGTAGGCTAAGGCATCAAACAGAGAAAATGCAAAAATTACTTCCTGTGAAAAGCAATTACCTATTTCTGCTGAACTAGAAAAACTACACAGTTATTTGACACATTTTATTTAAATTTGCCTTAAATAGAAGGTAGTTTTTTTATTGCAAAATAGTTTGCAGCTAGTGGTTTTACATAGTATACCCATGGTTTTTGGCCTTCCACATCCAAAAAGCTGTGATACAGAGCTTATAATGATAAACCGAGTCCATTTGCTTTTTATTAACAGTTTTCTATTAAAAAATAATTTCAAATCCAAACAGGTATCTTTACCATATGACTTTAGACGTGTCTTTTGTTTTCAAGTGCTTTCACTTGCCCTGATAATAAAGATCATTATAGAGCCAAAGAAATGAGGACTGAAATATCCACCAAGAGTCTGCTACTCCTACCTTTTCCCCAGTCCAGAAGATGAAAATCCCCAAAGTCCTACTAAGAAAAACTGTTAAGAGTAACGTATACCTGCTGATAGCAGTTTGCTTTATTATACCAAGGACTTTCATGTGAAATGTTAGTAAGTAGGGAGCTTCCAGTTGCAAAGGACACCAACAGAGCTGGGACTAGCACTGAAGTCTCAGAAAATCTCAATCCAGTGTTCTATGATGCTACAGTGCTCCTTATGCTGGTTTGTCAGTGGGAAGCAAAAATCCATTGAAAATCAAACCTTCAGACTTTTGTTCAGCCTACACCTCATCAAATGCAATCAAACAGGGAAATTGTCTTGTTCTGGTATGGGATTGTCTGTCCCCTTCTTTACTACAGTAGCCCAATTTTAAGTGGAAACTTATCTTGGAAATAGGTGAAGTAAATTGATATTTCTCAGTGTCATCTTTTAGGGCTCTCATTACACCTCCGCTAGTTTTCTTGCAGGCATTTGGAAACTGAGTGATTGTTGCTAACATCATTATAGTCCCTTAGCTGAACCTGACTGAATCTGCTAGGCAGCAGTGAAAGCAATGTTACCAGCTCTCAGGTCATGCTATACACACAGTTGTATTTGTAATACTTGCTAGATCTTAAGGGCAAAACTCAGTTCTCCTGTCTGCAATGCAGTGTTTCACCTGCAGTGCAGATCACATATCTATGCTCCCTGCAAAGTCTCAGAGAGGTCAGCTATGATTTTGTGAATATCCCTCCACAATTGTTATCCACATTCTAATGTCTCTTTCACAACTGGTGTGATTAGAGGGTAGGTATTGCCTTTCTATCTGTGCTAGCTTGTTGCTGACCTGATGGCTCAGTTCCTGCTTTTTTTCCTACAACTTTTTAGTGCACCCTCATTGCTGACCCTCCAGACATTCTCCTGGCCTAAGTAACTGCAAGGGTGACCTCTTTCCTCCCTTTTTCAATATGTAGTGGATAACCAGTCATTTGTACTTTTTAGTCTATGTAATGCCTTTGGGTCCCACTTTAATTCATGTGAGACCAGAAATGAGTTTCTCCCCTGACAGAGGGGACAGTGCTGCCTAGCTACACTGTTCCTTCATTTTTAACCTGCCACGTTAAGGAGTGTAGGAACAGCAAGAACTTGGATGGAAATTGGATGCTGTCAGAGCAGCAGTGGCAGGTTACTTGTTTGTAATATGGTGCTTTCATATAAACATTTCATAAGAAATCTGGTCTTGGTTTTGTGTCTTCCTTTTCTCATGAAAAACAATGAATGCATAAACATACATTTAAAATGGTGGGAGACAGGTTTTCCTTAATCAGAGCCCTGGCAAACATCAGCCATTTTCCCACACATGTAAACTGACTCAGTGAGGCAGGAACCCTGTGGGTTTTTGTTCTTGATTTCTTCATTCTTTCCCAAAAGGCCACTCTGATGTGCAGCTCCTCTCTGCCCATGGGCATACAGGAGCTCTGTTTATTACTTGGCTTGATTTTTTAGCTCACTGTTCATGCGCATAATTAAAAAGCAGTGTCTTAAGTGCAGAAAGAACCAACCCATAAAGTTACGCTTTTACAATAAACATTTGTACAGATGTATGTATAGATACATATACACATGCACACAGAGAATCCTTTTACAATCTGTTTCAGTCACTCCTGTTGAATACAAGTGTGACTCTCCTCTTCCCAGCAGTTTCTATATGTGCTTGTAAAACAGTTACATGGTACTTCATACAAGTGTAAGTATTGCTAGAAAAAGTGAAATAGTGAGGAATCAGTCAGGGAGGTTTCTTCCATGAGTAGGCCAGACCGGAGCTAAATGCTGCATTGCAGCAACTACAAGAGGGTGCCTACCTACTGCCTGAACTTGCCCTCTGCTTCACCACTCCAGACAAGAAAACTGAGTCTGCAAACATGTTGGATTATAGCCATGACTTATCCCTGTGTTCTAGTGCTGTGTGCGCAGCAAAATTTTATCACCTCAAAAGTCTGGCCTTCTGAAAAATGGAGAAACTGCACACGTATACCAAATAACGTTTAAAAGGCTTATTTTTATCCATGACATCAGCACCGCTTTAATAAAACTTATAAAATGTCAGGTATTTTCTGATGTACCACACTCCCTGAAGTGAACTTTATGCTCAAATGCTTTACTAAAAGCCTCATTATTGGCAGCACTAAGTTTTCATTAAATTATTCTCTGAAGATCAATTAATCAATTGCCTGTGAATACTTAGATAGGTGGGAAATGTCAGTAACTGGAAATTGATCACTGAAGCTATATGTTATTGTTTCTTTTTCATGCCTGGATAAAAATGCAAGTGTTACTGGAGTGAATTGCTGCTTTTGCAGTTTTTCAAGCTTTCCATAGTATTCAGTTCTGGGTGCAAGGAATTCAGTTTCTGTAAATATTCATGTCACCAGAGTGTGACTGCATGAGAAACATAAACATAACATAGAAAATAGTGTGAGCCCAAACAGCAAGTTCATTGTGAAATGACTTATGTTAATAGTACAGAAAGCCTTCCAAAGCGTATAGAAAACTCGAGAATCAAAGACTTGAGCCAATATTTTATACATGGTGCAGTATAAAGGACTATTTAATGAAAAATCTCAGAAAAGATTTTACAAAAAGACATTTTATTAATCTCAACAAAGAGTGAAGAAGATTCTGCAGACTCCTATCAAAATCTTCAAAACAAAACCAAAACTGCATGAGCTGAGAGCACCCTCTTCTGATCATTATTTTGGTTTTCAGGTTCTAGATAAAATATTTTCTGCATATGTCATAAAATTCCAGTGACCTGCTCTTTAATCAGGATTACAAATACATAATCGACTCAGGAGCTGAATAGAATAAATCTGTTTCACACAAGCTAACATTTTTACTTCAGTTGTTCTTTTTTACAAAGGTGAAACCATTTCTTCTAGTAACCGTTTCCCCTTTGTGTGTTCTAGTTTAATTTCCATGAGGCAATCCAGGGCCAGGGGTGAAGGAGGCAGGCTGAGTTTTTCAGTCAGCTCATGTCACCAAGAGAGATTTAAGTTCAGCAGAAAAAAAAAAAAAAAGAAGCTAGCCTAATACTAAAAGAATGTATTTACAAAGTTGAAAGATGGAAGGGGGAAAAGGAGGGGAGGAGGGAGAGTGATGGGTGTTTGCAGAGAATGAGTGCAAAAGGAAGATTAGGGACATAAATATTTTTCTATAGCTATAGCTGCATCATTTCTACAGTGTTCTCACATAGGCCAAACTGAAGACGTAAATTCAAACTCCTGCTGCAATTCAGGAAATAAGCGAAGAAAGCTGTGCCTCTACCCTTGTACCTCGCTTTCAGTCTCTGAGGACAACATAAGAGAAGTAGCTTATGAATATTAGAGCTAATGAAGCCTAATTTTCTCCAGATTTGTGTTTCGGTGTTGATTGACTCTCACGTCTGCAAGATGTAAATTGTAACTGAAGCTTGCTCTGCATTTGAAGCAATTAAATGTGCTCTTTTCAGTGTGTATTCTCTGGGATTTAAAAAAGACTCAAACTCGTGCTGTAGTATTTTTCTCAGTAGGTAGCAGTCAGTGCGTCAAGTCCCCCTGACCTGGACATTTTCATAAATTCTGTAGGAACATCCTGTCTCTGAATTTTCTATTATCATATTTTGTAAAATTACAATAGGTTCAAAAAACTAGGCAGCATGGACTAATAGGCAGATATATTGATACATCTTACCTAATGCACTCTTCACCCCATCTGTTTAAGTCTCTGAAGCTTTCCACTACAGAACCCTAGACAGGTAGAGCTGTGGGTAGAGAGTCCCCCTGGTATAGGTAATGATTCAAATCAGAAATGAAACCCAAAAAGACAAGAGGAGCTAGCAGCTACGGCCAATAGTCTCCTGCACCACAGATAAGGCAATACATTCTGGGATGAGCGATCCCATCTCTCAGCGAGAGAGGCTTATGTACCAGTGTGCATGCTTAGCTTCGCATGCATTTAAAACCAAGAGAAATTAAATTGGAAGATAGATACATTCACAATCTTATTATGTGATAAGGAAACCAGGGTGGATAGAGACAGCACAGAGATAAGAAGGTCATGAAAACTAACAGAGCAATTTCAATCTGAGAAAGTGGATGCACTATTCACCAGACACACTCAGCCACACTGGATTGCCAGATGAGGATTGTCCTTGTCAAAATATAATAAATTAGCCTCTTCAGCCCTCTCTACAGTTAAGGTTCTGGCACAAACCATTTCAGACAAACACAGATTGATGGTTGCAGTGTACACAGGAATGACAAAGGACCAGGATGATGCTGAAATATCATTAAAATTGATGATTTTGGCTTGTTCCTCTGTCATCTTTAGTACAGGATGGCAGTGCATCTGGAGACCTGACATTATCAAGAACAATGTAGAGCCTTCTGGGAAGGCAAATGTTAGAGCTAGATTACAGGCATATGCAGAGATGCAAAAGATGCAGAAACAGGTTTTGATTCTGCTGCTAAAGAAAGAGCTGCATTGAAGTAATTCAAGTAATCTGGTAGGAGAGAAAGCAGGCTGTTATCACTTGCTTACAGAAATGGTAACCTACAGCTGTGTTATAGAAACAAATGTTCAGATACTGTCCAGAGACTTTTAAGGTAATTCATGACAACCAAAGACAAACACAACTTTGAAATTATTGGCCCAGAAGTGGTAAATTAGAAATTAGGATTTTAGGATGCTACGATAGAAATAAAGGAATTGGGCTTTTGTTTTGAGCTCTTATAGTATGTTTGGTTGGAGTTGCTTAGTGGGACTGATCAACCACAAAAAAATTTTACCATTACAGCAGTCATATTACCTAGTTTTCCAAAACTTTAGCAAGGCTTTACCCAGCAGTGGAAATGTGCTGTAAAGGACAGTCACAGAACAAGGAGTCTGCATTTTGTGTCTGGTCATTTGTTCCACCTGAAATAAGACCTAGCATCTAGGAGCATATATGGTTTGAATGGTGAAGGATCAGTGATGTAGCTGGCATATTGTCATGGTTTAAATACAGTCAGCCATAAATCACGCAGTCACTCTCTCATTCCCACCCCTTTTTAGCCCTCCCCCTGCTCCCGGAGGGATGGGGAGGAGAATCAAAAGAATGCAACTCCCATGAGTTGAGATAGGAGCAGTTTAGTAACTAAGGTATAACACAAATCACTACTGCTACCACCAATAATAATAATAATGATAAAGGAAATAACAAGGGAAGAGAATACAACACCTCACCACCCGCCGACTGATAACTCACCCCACCCAGCCTGACAGAGCACCAACTGATACCTAGTCCAACCCTGCAGTGAACTAGCCCTTCTGGGTAACACTGTTACGTCCCGGTCATGACGTGCTGTGGTATGGAATACCTCTTCGGCTAGTTTGGGTCGGATGTCCTGTCTCTGCTTCCTCCTGGCCTCCCTTCCTCCCTGGCAGAGCATGAGGCTCACAAAGTCCTCGGTCAGCCTAAACATTTGAGCAGTAACTAAAAACATCGGTGTTATCAGCACTGTTCCCAGGTTGAAAGTCAAAAACACAGCACTGCACCAGCTACTAAGAAGGAGAAAAAATTACTCCTACTGCTGAACCCAGGACACATATATACAGGATCCTCTATTAAGACATATGGAAATCTCCAGAGTTATTACTTATTATCAGGCTTCAGAAAATGTGGACGAGCAGTGCACGGAACAGTTGTTCAGTGAAATTAAAATTATCCTGGGGCATAGGAAGCCTCAAACATCAAAGTTTTTAGTTATTTGCACATCATACTTTAGGTTCCTTCTTTTGAAGAAAAAAAAAAAAGTGTTTCAAGGCTTTCTGAATCTTTCCTTATGAAAGAACCTCAAAAATTACTGGGAATGGTACTTGAGCACCCTTATACAAAGATAATAAAGAATGATGGGGAAAGATGATAAAATGATGCTCAATCTCTATTCCTCTTTCTGGGAAACAAGGTCTTCAGACCTTCATCTGCTATATTATGATTTTGAAGATTGTCACTTTGAGAGGTCAAGACGGTCAATTCTGTTCTCAGAAATGCACTGAGGGGTCGTCAAAAGTAAACCTTATGAAACTATAGCAAGGAGTAGACAAGATCCCTGTGGTAAATTCATATACTGATAGCGTAGGGCAGAATCTCTTCCTTTAGGTCTTTTCTTCACAAGGAAAGAAAATATTGT
Source organism: Lathamus discolor (assembly GCF_037157495.1). Taxonomy (NCBI): domain Eukaryota; kingdom Metazoa; phylum Chordata; class Aves; order Psittaciformes; family Psittacidae; genus Lathamus; species Lathamus discolor. The sequence goes on from NC_088886.1 coordinate 136,055,665, forward strand.
AGAAAAGGACAGCTGTATTCAGTAGATATCATCAAAATCATGTTGCTGTGAATGGAAAGGACTTTGGTTAGGACTGAAGGAGCTATAAGCATAACATAGTTCAGCACATGAGTCTAATGGACCAGAATTTAAATGCATATAATTGAACAGATGGGTCTTTTAGAAGAGACTAATGCTGTATTACTGATTCTTGTTCAACTTGTAGTAGCATTTATCTAAAGCAGGTGCTTGATAAACTGAATCTGGAAGATTGGATTGAAATGCATTGGCTCTTCAAGCAAGTAGGGCATAGAAAAGGAGGAGACAATCCCTCCTCATGCATCTTTCAAGAATATATAAGTGGATGCAATGTTAGCTTTCCTTACACTAGCAAATCTCACAAGTTTGTTACTGTTCCTGAAATACAATGAATGTTGTTTGTAACAACATCATTAACATCAGCATGAGGACCAGGCGCATACAAGTTGAGGATGTCAACATGTCATTCAGGTTTCAAATCCATTTTATACTCACAAGTTATTCTTTTTCCAACTTTGCCAGCTTGTTTGGCTTCCAAAGAAGACAAGCTTCAGCTAGAGCCAGAGTTGTGATTCTGGATACATTTCTGACTTGCCTTTAAAGCAGAAAAATTACATTCCTCTCCTTTCTGAGAAATCATATAACCCTGGTATCAAATCTTTTTGCTGTCTAGGTTCCAAAGTTACCTGCTATAACAAGGGAAGCAACAGTAGTACAGCTATCTGTGCATAAATACAGATGAAGTTATCTAGTGCTTAAATCTGGATTAAATTTAAATAAAGAGCAGAGTTTGAAAATTAATCAGGGTTATGGTTTGCATGCTCATGTGATGGTATTAAAATCTTACGGGGGTTTTTGTCTTGTGAAGTTTTGTCTGTGGTTGATCTGGAATGGGAAAATAGGATACATTCCAGTTTGGAAAGAAACCCAGAACCCAAATCATATGAGTAAACTCACATCAAGACACTGATATGCCCCTAAATGACCCCTTATTCTTCTTTTTCTGGGGATGGAAAGTTTGACAGTCAGATGAGACTAGGGAAGAAAGATGTCTCCAGATGGAAACTGATGAAAAGCTGAATTGGGCAATATTGTTAAAGTGGACCAATAGCTTTAACTATAAAGTTATATAACAAGCAATGGCAAATCCATTGCAGACTTCAAAATCATGTCACGTTTATCTGCTTTAAGTGCTGTCAAGCACCCATTTTGCTACAGTAAGCAGAATCCACTCCAGTCTTCAGCTCCCAGGTTGAGACACCTTGTTCTTGCAGCGACCTGTTTGCTCAGCCCCAAAGACTCCCATGCTCAGTTTCCCACCATTTCAACAAACCCTATTTCAAGGGAAGCTTTTCCAAAAGGTCTGAACTTACTTTTGAAATTAATTTGATCCTTGTGTCAGCTGTTAGCAGTGTGCCAGTGCTGCGTACCTGCATACATGTATTTAGTATTCATAAATATTGATGGGAAAACTGTTAGTACAGTGTCGTGGTTTAAACCCAACCACAAACCTCGTCCACTCACTCCCCCCCCTTCTTGCCCTCCCCCTGCTCCTGGAGGGACGGAGAGGAGAATCAAAAAGAATGCAACTCCCACGGGCTGAGATAAGAACAGTTTAGTAACTAAGGTATAACACAAATCACTACTGCTACCACCAATAATAATAGTGCTAAAGGAAATAACAAGAGGAAAGAATACAACACCTCAACACCAGCCGACCAATAACTCACCCCACTCCCCCCAGCCAAGCACCGACCGATACCTCCTCCAACCCTGCAGTCCCAGCCCTTCCGGGTAACTCTCCCTTACATCCTTGGCATGACGTGCTGTGGTATGGAATACCTCTTTGGCTAGTTTGGGTCAGGTGTCCTGTCTCTGCTTCCTCCTGGCCTCCCCTCCTCCCTGGCAGAGCATGAGGCTCAGAAAGTCCTTGGCCAGACCAAACATTCAAGCAGCAACTGAAAACATCAGTGTTATCAGCTCTCTTCCCCAGCCAAAAGATCAAAACACAGCACTGTACTAGCTCCTAAGAAGGAGAAAAATGACTGCTGCTGCTCAACCCAGGACATACAGCCACTGTTTTACCTGCCCTGAAATACTGAGACGCTGCAATACTTTGAAACATTTTAACCTACATAAGAAAACTTTGAAATAAGGATAGAAAATTCCTGTTTAAAACACAATGTATAGTGGTCATGGAGTTACTTTGCAGACTGGCAGAATGTATCTAACAATTTCAGTGGCTAAATGATGGAAACAACAGTCTAGATTTGAGAAGGCTGAACTTTAGTGTGAAAGTCCTCAACAGTCCACTTAACAATTCTGTTTTGTCTGATTTTAATTAATTTGTCACTACTAACATGACCCAGTTACCACAGTACAAATGTCAGCTTGTAAGAGCTTTTCCCTAGAGCCCTCTTCAGCTAGTATTTGCCATTTACATTTGTTCATTCAGTCATGAAGAGTAGTTAATTAGCTCCATCTACTGCTGCAGAGAGTGAATTGTACCAGCAGTGCCAGTCCTCCATTAGCCCCTTCAGATTGTACTCATAGTGTTTCAGGTGCTCTGATCCACCATGCGACTGTCAAGAACTCATAGCAGAAAGCAGAAAGTTTACATCTTTCTGTTTCTTGTGTCATCAGCTTTACCATTACGTAGGTTTTCTTTAATCTCTAATCTTTTTGGTAATTTCTGTTTGAATTGTAGGGTGACAATGTGCCACATCATTTTTCTTAATACATCTTCTCATGCCAAAAGACATAACAACTCTCTTCAAATAATTAGTGCAAACAATAACGAGACTTGCAAGGAAGGAAAGGGAGCTATTTAAGTTACTGCTGCACTGGTAATAAAGAAGGCCACCATGCTGAGAATGGGTACTTGAATCAACAGATTGGATGCCCTTATTTTGTGCTTGCTATATGTGTTGACTGGAGCATTCAGATAGGGTATTTAGCTATTTAGGCTTTTAAATACATGTTCTGATATTAATTTTAAATGCTTTCTTAGTTTATGAAAGAGCTAGTGAACTATTCTAAAACATCTTTCTTAGTATTCTTTATTTTATTCAGGTGGAGTATTCCACTTAAATCCATCCCTGTCAGTGTTCAAGGCCAGGTTGGACAGCCTTGGGCAAAATGGTCTCGTATGAGGCATCTCTGCCCATGGCAGAGGAGTTAGAACTAGATGATCTTAAGCTCCTTTCCAACGCTAAGCATTCTATGATTCTATCGTATTTAAAATTCTTTCAAAACATCCCAACTAGCATCCCAATAAGCAGGCTATGACAAAGTTGAATCAGAGAAACACAACAGGTAATTGCCAAAGTAGAAAAGTAGCAAAGATTCATATCCTCAAATGTCTAAAATCTCCAAATTTTTTTATTATTGCATTTAAAGAAATAGCTCGGTAAATTGTTTTATATTCATAATAGTTTCCCGTTGAGAAAAACAATTATACCAAATTGCTTACTAAGGTCAGAGACATTTTTCTAGTCTGCACAATGCACCTGTGAAGTGGCTGCAAAACCAAAAGAACAGGCTTGCAGGTATTTCACAGAGAAACAAAATTTATTCCTTGAGCTGGCTGCTGCCCTCAGATATGTCAAAAGTAGTGCACTTCCTGCTAAGGGCAAAGCAAACTGCATGAAGGTACATCACCAGTTAATGCCATTATCGCCCTTCACCTACCTCAGGTCCTAGTTGTACATCTGCCTCAAGTAGCGTCAAAATACAAGATATTTCTGAATTATGAGTCTGAGAAGTTCTCTGATTAGAAAACTTTGTAGTCAAAGTAAGCAAGAGAAAGACAACTATCAACCGGGAAACTATTTCAGAATGTCAAAGTCCTTTCCCCTTTCCTTTTCACCAGCTATGAAAGCAAAGCAATTTTCATTGCAAAGGCTAGCTGTGAGTGCCCCAGCCCCAACTTCAGCCCCTGTTCTTGGCTCTGAAAGAGACTTCTCCATTACTAATTTATCTCTGAGTTTTAGCCTTCATTACATTGCTCGTGAATGCCGTTTACTTTGAAGAGCCTTTCTAGCTAATTCCAAGGATCTTGATAGTTTCTGAGGACAGTTTAGTATGTTTGAATGGGATAATTTAAATGCTGTTCTTCATTCTTCATACACCACACTGAAACTCTCTTCCCTGTCCCCTGGAGGGAACATCTTTTACTTACACGAATTCATGTCAAACCAAGTTTTGTTTTTCAAATTTGTAATTAATGCAGAATTATGCAAAGCAGAATAATAAATAATCTGGCTGTGAAGTGTATTCTTTTGTGAAAACATGAAGGACTTCGGTGTCTAACTCTGCCTACAATTAGCACATCAGTGGGAAAACAGACCCTGTTATCAGTTAATGTACTGTAAATAAAGCTGTCCAGACCTTCAACAGCTTTCTAAGAGAACATTTAAGGTGAATTATCTCCAAGTTAATCAGAAGCTACAAAACTAAATGCTTACTTTACACTTGTAGTAAAAATGTAAATCCCAAATTTGGTGTTAACACAACCAGTAATTTGCAACTTGCAAATAACTGTTTTAAAAGGTTCAGGATTAATGTAAAGTTCAAATTTAAGAAACTAAATAAGAGCTTCCTCTACTACATACACATGCCTTCTGCAAATTTTATGGGAGTAAGAACTGGAAAGAGATCTCAGTGTCCAACTCCACACTTCATTTACAAGGAAAACTCTCATGAAGAGTAAGGTTAAATCTGCGCAGCAGAATGCTAAATAAAAATAATTCTTTTTTTTTGTTGTTGTTTTTTTTTCTTGTCCTCAACAAGGCAAATCTTGGTTTGATTTCTTGAATGCATGAAGATCAGAAGAGCCACAAGGTAACAAGGTACCTAAAGCCAGTAGACTAAAGTCACATTGCCTCAATAAGCCTTGCAAAAGGCATTACATATAACAATAAAGAAACAAGCTTCTGGTACTAAACCCATTTAGAAAATCATAGAATGGTCAGGGTTGGAAAGGACCTTAAGATCATCTAGTTCCAACACCCCTACCATCGGCAGGGACACCTCACACTAGAACATGTTGCTCAATTCTCTGTCCAACCTGGCCTTGAACACTGCCAGGGATGGAGTATTCATCGCTTATTTGGGCAACCTGATCCAGTGCCTCACCACCCGCACAGTAAAGAACTTCTTCCTTATACCTAGCCCAAACTTTCCCTGTTTAAGTTTGAACCCACATATATATGTATATAAACAAATATATAATAAATATAATAAGAGGATTCTATTAATAATTCTTTACCAACATGCAATGATTTTCACGGATTTAGCTGTGAGCAGGGGCAAATCTTACCCACACTGGTAATTTGCATTTTCTTTCTTCTCATATAACAGTGCTCTTCACAAGCAGCACACTGGTAGACAGGTGTATCAAAAAGTGTCAATATTAGGGGGGCTTTTAAATGTATTTTTATGTGTATGGTGTATTAGATAATCATAAATGCCAAGGTATACAGCCTATAAAAGCACATATACACATTTATACACATATATGCAACCCACACATATATTACAGCCAGGAGAAAGGTGTAATAATAAGTGCTTCAAAACTTCCAGGCTGCAGTATAAGGAACAGGTTGCCATATCAATAACTTTTGCAATACCTGTCAGTGAAGTAACAACTTGGAAAAGCTGTTATGGTTTTCCATCAAGTGTAACCATTCTCTCATAAGGGTCATGATTTCCTCCATGTAGAAGTTTCCCTTTACCATCAAGAGTTATTGCATAGCCAGGGTTTTCTCTTCAAGTCAAGAAGTAAGCTTTTTCACCTTTATATGAAATTTTTAATGACAAGTTACTCAGGAAGAATTTGCTAAGCTGAAAATAAAGCTTATTAAACATTTCCTCTGCATATAGTTACCTGGGCAGTTGTGACTGAGCAGAATACAGACTATAAATAAATGTCAGGCCATATTCCTTCAAGGGTCAGCCAACACCTAAGTATGTCCTCACTTGGGAAAAGCATCTCTCTGGATCTAAATGTTTTGGATCTGGTCCATTTCTATATTCTGTCCTGCACTTACTCAAAAATGTCATCAATACCTATCGGAGTTCTGTCTAAAGATGTAGGAGAGATTCTCGATACATATTTGTGACCTTAAAAAGGCTTCTGTTGATAGCCCATGTCTTCAAAACTCTTTCTTACTGAAGCCAAACCACTTTGATCTGCAATTATGTGTTTTCTCATATAATCTGGAAAATTTATGCATTATTGACAAAGCTAGAAGGAGAAGCATATCAGGAAAACAGCACTTCATTATTTTTATTTTCAAATGTATTCAATGAAGTTCAGAAACAAGTATAATGTAATTCTCACTTTACAAAGTTGACAATTCGATTTTTTTTTTTAGAGGACTTATTGCTCTTTGATAAATAGTTTAATACGGGACATGCATGCTAATAGGAAAGTCACTTTTGGGTGACAGTCATTTAACAGTGGAAAAGTCAGTTAACAAGAAACTTTATAGAAATGCTTGAAAAGACGGCATGTCCTTTCATATCCCTTTATAAAAATGCAACTTCTTTCTTCTGCAACCTCCCCTCCCATATGCACTTCCTAAACTTTAAACCGATTTTACACATTAAAATATTTAAAAATACAAATAATATACCCAATATAACACATTAATTATGATGAATGATAACGGGAAAGAAAATCTGGCGTAGTTGTCTATGTGGTAAGGATTCTTAACATGGAAGCAATCAAAGATACAGAAAAGTCTTTTCATTACTGACATTGGTGAAGTGCACCCACTCTGTTTACTTCTCTCCCTTTTTCTGTCAGTGTTGGTATTGCTGCTTCTGTTTGAATCGATCTTGTTTATATTGTCAGGGGTACTGCAACTGTTAGTGACTGCTGCCAAGACTCCATTCTTCTCTTCTTCAGCTTCTTCATCCTCATCCTTATAGGAAACAAAATAGCAGGTACTTAGGTGTGTGTTTCATTGCCTATTTATTTCAGATCTACAGCAAATAATAGGGGTTTTCTAATGACAACTCTTGTAGCTTGCTCCTTGATTTCAAGGGTGATCACCTATGCATACCACAGAGCTCCTTTCAGCTTTCAAAGCCTCCATTTAAAGGAAAAACACTGACCTAAACAACATCTTACCGTAAAAGCTTTCCTAGGACTGTAAAGCAAAGCTAGATTTGTTCAGCTATGGCCCACTAAGCTTTACTTAACTCCGCAGCAAATCCATTAAATGCACATTAAGCTGCCTTCTGCTCAGGGGAAATACCAGCAAAGGCCAATGTCTAGAACATGGGTAAAGCAAAGCCCAGTCTGGAAATGGAGAAGGTGGGGTAGCTGCCAGACCACCTAGTCAAGCTGGTTGCACCACAGATCAAGCACCCCAGAATACAAGATACTTTCCTTCTGTGCAGTTAGCTACTCTATTCCTAGGGTTTTGCAATGAAAATCCAATCACTTGGAAAAAAAAAAAAAAAAAAAAAGGCACAAAAAAAGAGGATCATAAAGATGTAATTCAGTACTAAATAGCTCATAGATTTTCTTTCAAGCCCTGAAACCCATGTTTTAAGTTCAAAGTTACGTAAAGGTTAAACGTGTTTTTAAGTGCTTCGCTGCATCAAGACAGCTCTTTAGAGACCGCTGTATAAGCTTTCTGGTGGGTTTTGTTTCTTTGATTAGAAATGGCTCAGAGCCATGAAGTTCATGTATGAAATCTTCACTCTTTGAAGTCAGCGGTTTTACTGTTCCTGACTCAGAGGACACAGGATTAGACATCAGCTGCAGCTTCAGCTCTAAACATAAACTTTCAAGAAATTTCTGGGGTATTTAGTTTTGTTTGGGATATTGTAGAGATACCAGCAGATCCAAAGGCTGGCTCCAAGTATGCATCTAAACTAAATCTAAATTTGTATAGTTGGAGGAGGGGGCATTTTAATTCAAGCAGGTGTCACATAATTTTACTTTTCTCCAAATCAGTGAGTGGCGTACAAGTAGAAAAAGGCTAAAAAATTATTTGTGAAATGCGGAATGCAGAATTTCTTTCTTCTGACCAATCTGCTTTTTCCATTTACATCATGAGACTAGACAAACTTTAGAAAAGTTGAGATGTACAGCCCTAGGCATAGCCACACAAAAAGCTCATTTAGAAATATCCCATCTATTAAAGTCAAAGAAAGCTCACTAAGCCACCTGAGTAATCACCATGCCGGTGCAGAATTGCTCTTCTGCCAAGGGTACTCGTAGATGGCACAGTTCTTGAGCCTTTCATCATTTAAAATTAGCAACATCTTTGAAAATTAAAGAGGAGTCTGGACAATGCCTTCAGACTGCTGTGAATCAGTGAAACAGAACAGATGGAGCTAGAAAGATAGATTATTACTGCTTTTCACTTTCAATTTGAAAAAAAAAAAAACCCAGTATATTTTATTTGGGAGAGATAAACGTAGCTCAACACAACGTATCATGCTATAATTACTCTTGACTACAAAACCTTGCTCATCCTCTACCTAGCCTCCCACAGCTATGTGAGCATTTTGAAACCAAAGGCCAGGATAAAAATCTGCCTATAAAGCATTAAGAGGATCAATCTATAAAATTCCATTCTGAACCTTAAACAGTCTCCAGGGTAGTACTAAATCTCAAACTTGGAGTTTTACTTGGGGCTTACCTCTGTTACAAATACCTAGCTCTTCTGCTTCAAAAACTTCACACAGCTGGGGGAAGTGCTGAGGATGGCAGAGAAGCCTTTGTCAGCAACGCCTGGCACTTGAAACAAGGCACCAGAGTGACAGCTTAATGAATGCACTCGGCGCTTCAAAAGTTAATAAAATAAAGAAACCTGTCAGAAGAGTCCTGACTTTTTTTCCCCAGTTCTCATTATTTTTAGAAAAGGAAAAAAGAGCAAAACAATGTCTATATTTCAAAAACGACAGGATTTAGGGCATTATTCAGTGTAAGAGTCTATTTGTCTCTCAGGTAAGGCTGGCTAAAAGATGTACAGAATTAGTTTTACTGCAGAGCACAAAAGGACATTGCGTACGTGCCACTTTTCTTTTCACACAACCTCATGTGGACGATTCACAGGAGGCAGACCTTTATTAGGCTGTTCTCAACTCTTTTCAACTTCCCAAGAGGCAGTTAGTACTTAAGCAGAAAATACCGTACACAGTGCACATGTACTTGATTCTGTTTACAGTGTTACAAGGCAGGGCTCTCGCCGAACACAGATAAATTTACGGCAAAAGCGCTGTATCAGATTGCATGAAAAGGAGAAAAGTAGTCTTGAGAACTACAACTGTTAGATTATAAAAACCTGCAGTTTTATAAACCTGGGCTATCAAGGGACTTTTGTAACTCGCTATGGAGAACTGAATGCGACAAAAGACTGGGCTGGCTTTGCTTATTAAAAATAACAATAATAATTTGTGTTGCAGGTGTTCAACTGTGGCTCTAATTCTAAATGTCATACTAAGTTTTCCCTGGATTCCAGCTGACAATGAAAAACTGGCAAATGGCACTAAGGAGCGTTCTGTCAGGATAACAAATTGGTAACACCCATGAAATGTACTGTACCTCACCTGAAAAGCACTATATGTGGCACCTGCGACTGTGGCTGCTGTTTATACTAACTGAAGTGTTTGCTGACATCTAACAGCTAACAGAATTGAGGAAAGCTGTCAATTCCACGGAATAATAGAATCATAGAATAGTTAGGGTTGGAAATGAACTCAAGATCATCAAGTTCCAACCCCCCTGCCATGGGCAGGGACACCTCACACTAAACCATCCCACACAAGGCTTCGTCCAACCTGGCCTTGAACACCGCCAGGGATGGAGCGCTCACAACCTCCCTGGGCAACCCATTCCAGTGCCTCACCACTCTAACAGGAAAGAACGTCCTCCTTATATCCAATCTAAACTTCCCCTGTTTAAGTTTTAACCCATTACCCCTTGAACTGTCACAACAGTCCCTGACAAAGAGTCCCTCCCCAGCATCCCTATAGGGGATACTGGAAGGCTGCTATGAGGTCCCCACGCAGCCTTCTCTTCTCCAGGCTGAACAGCCCCAACTTTCTCAGCCTATCTTCATACGGAAGGTGCTCCAGTCCCCTGATCATCCTCGTGGCCCTCCTCTGGTCTTGTTCCAGCAGTTCCATGTCCTTTTTATGTTGAGGACACCAGAACTGCACACAATACTCCAGGTGAGGTCTCACAAGAGCAGAAGGGCAGGATCACCTCTTTTGACCTGCTGGTCACGCTCCTTTTGATGCAGCCCAGGATACAGTTGGCTTTCTGGGCTGCGAGCTCACACTGCCAGCTCATGTTCGTTTTCTCATCGACCAACACCCCCAAGTCCTTCCCTGCAGGGCTGCTCTGAATCTCTTCTTTGCCCAGTCTGTAGCTGTGCCTGGGATTGCTCCCACCCAGGTGTAGGACCTTGCACTTGTTGTGGCTGAACTTCATAAGGTTGGCACCAGCCCATGTCACAAGCCTGTCAAGGTCCCTCTGGATGGCATCCCTTCCCTCCAGCATATCAACCGGACCACACAGCTTGGTGTCATTGGCAAACTTGCTGAGGGCGCACTCAATCCCACTGTCCATGTCAGCAATGAAGATTTTAAACAAGACCAGTCCCAACACCAATCCCTGAGGGACACCACTCATTACTGGTCTCCAGCCGGACAATGAGCCATTGACCACAATTCTTTGCATGCAGCCATCCAGCCAGATTTTATCCACCAAATGGTCCATCCATCAAATTGATGTCTCTCCAATTTAGAGAGAAGGATGTTGTGTGGGACAGTGTCAAACGCTTTGCACAAGTCCAGGTAGATGACATCAACTGCTCTACCCCTGTCCATCAGTTCTGTAGCCCCATCAAAGAAGGCCACCAAATTGGTCAGGCAGGATTTCCCCTTAGTGAAGCCATGCTGGCTGTCACCAAGCACCTTGTTGTTTTTCATGTGCCTTAGTATGTTGTCCAGGAGAATGTGCTCCAAGATTTTGGCAGGCACAGAGGTGAGACTGACTGATCTGTAATTCCCCAGGTCTTCCATTTTCCCCTTCTTGAAAATGGGGGCTATATTTCCCTTTTTCCAGTCATTGGGAATTTCACCTGACTGCCATGATTTTTCAAATATGATGGCCAGTGGCTTAGCAACTTCATTCGCCAGCTCCTTCAGGACCCGCGGATGGATTCCATCAGGTCCCATGGACTTGGGCATGTTCAGATTTTTAAGATGGTCTCGAACCAGATCCTCTCCTACAGTGGGCCCAAGGTCTTCATTCTCACAGTCCCTGCATCTACCTTCTAAGACGTGGGTGGTTCAGTCAGAGCCTTTGCCAGTGAAGACCGAGGCAAAGAAGTCATTCAGAACCTCAGCCTTCTCCAAATCCAGTGTAGCCAGCTCTCCCGAGAGCTTCCTCAGGGGGCCTATGTTGTCCCTAGTCTGTTTTGTGTTTGCTCCGTACCTGTAGAATCCCTTCCTGTTATCCTTGGTGCTCAAAGTTAAAAATATTTCAGCATAGATTGTTGCCCACCTGGAGCATACGCAGTGTTCATAAAGGCTGCACACTGCTTGCCCAGAAATGCCATGTTGGCTGAACACTGCCCTTTATAACCTGATTTACAGTTTTCAAACCTTTCTCCTTTCTGACCAAAAGGCAGAGGTTTAGGTGAAAGACAGATGAAGTCCAAGGAGGAATTCTCTGGTTTTTAAGAGGGCACGATTCACACCTTGGCAATACAAGGGAATAACTCAGGATTCCGGAGATGCAACCTCTCTGTTTAGGCAGTCTGAGGTGCATTTGATGTGAATGGAATATTTTGTCTGACCTTCCTTTCAGCAGGTGGTTCCTCTGCTTTTGCCATTAGCTTTGAAGCTGTCTCTGTGTGTTCTGGTTCACATGATATGAGACACTGCAAGAGTGTGGATATGATGAGCACTTTTACCAGTTTATATTCAAAACCAGAGATCCCAAGGGCTTCAAAGGGACCTGATATGACAGAGCCCAACTGCTTTAAAGAGCAAACTGGAAAGCAAACCAGTACAACTAATTCCTATATAAGACAGAGGTTACATTTTCATTTCACCTCCTACATTTATTTACATAATTCTGACTGCAAATTCTGTATCAGCTCACATATGAGAATAACAAACTGGGAAGTGAGATTTCCAATTAACCTGTGTCTACAAGAGAATACGATAATGAGGAAAACACATGGTGATAATACACAGAAATTGTTAAGCACCTGCTAGACAATGACATGAGATTTTATATGGTACTTCTGTGCTTGTGGTAGTCTGTTTTTTTACAGAGAGAAATAATAAATGCAAGTCAGGTGTGCTTTCCACAGCACCCTGCTCAGTAAGCAGTGCTTGTCCTTCGGTACAGTAGGAAAATGACATGACAGGCATTTTCCTTATTCTGCAGTGTCTTCAGTTGATCTAGGACCAGCCAACTGCTCCTTCCCTTACACACTTGTGTTTGTGTGGCCAGGGACTAGCTTGCTCACTCGTGATGCACAGCAGAAGGCAGCAAACATGGCTGACGTGACAGACCATTCCTTCCAGTCATTAAGTCTGTCACAAAAGCACAGCCTTAAGCCTTTCTTCCTTCCTCATTTTAGAGCTGTACCTCAACATATTTCTATGCACGTCTTTCAAATCCACAAGTTCCCATGTCTTCCCCATCTGCAAGCACTAGTACCTGTGACCCAGATGAAAGGGAATCTGATACAGGTAGGTGAAGCAAGGACAGCTGTAAGTGGCCTTCACAGATCTAAAGACGCTTAATCATCCAAGCACTTTCTCACCCAAACCTCCAATAAGCTGCCTTTTTTGTTTTTTCTGCTGTATGAGCAAAATGACAACCATTTACTTCACAAGATGGATATGCTCAGAGGGAATTATCACTGATGCTACCCTGCCAAGAAAAATTACTTTCAGGCTTTCCACTCAAACCCTCATTCAAAACGAGTGTTTGGCCATTTGCAGATATTCCCCCATCACATGATATCTTTTAAAAATCCATGGGGGGATCAGCTTTGTGTTCTTTTTTCAGTCCTTCTCCACATGCCTAGGTTTAATGACGGATCATCCAAATAGTAATTGTTGAACTACCTAACCATAAAAACAAACAAACAAATAAACAAACTCAAACAAAACCAATGATCTTCATTGTTTTTAGGCTTCTCCACTTGGTTTGAACTTAATATCCTGTTTCTTGAACCTAGTGAAGAGCTTTGCTCAGGCACTTGTGATGTTCTGTTATAAACTGGCCTAAATAGTTAACAATCTTCCTTCTTCCGGCCACTTATCCACACAGCACTCAATCACACTTCTTTCTGCCTTTTTTCCCTGCTATTCTCACTTTCTATGTTTTACTTTTATCTATTCATCCAGAAATTTCATAAGCTGCTTTTTTTTTCCTATCATGCATACTAGATTCTGTCCCATCATTAAAAGCTGCAAGACAATCAGCTTCCAATTTGTGATTTCTTTTTCACTGCTTATGTGAAAACTAAACGCTGAAGATGTAACAAAACTTCTTCATGAACCTGTCCTGATTATTTCAGCAAGATGACAGCCACCAGCCTCAAAAAAGCCTATGTTGATTTGATCCCTTTTTATTTTAAGTATATTTCACAGTATCTCAGGGTTGTGAGAAGCTCATTAGAGCAGCAAAAAGTGCTGCTATAATAATGATGCAGAACAGAAAGCGAGTCCCAGTCTGAGCTTCAGCTGCAGATGTTGAAAGAGGAGGTGTAAGCTGAAGGCTACATACACTTAATAACTGAGGTTGTCTGCTAGTAAACTGACCCATGTACCATGCATGCACATAAACCGAATGTGATATTGTTTTTTCTTTTTTGCTGTATTGCAATAAGACTAAGTCACTAATCTCATTCTAATATTTAAACTGTAAATGTATGCCATTGCAGGGGAGACAACTGCCTGTGATTTTTGTGATACATAGAGCACATCATTTGATAAATGCCCATAAAGTCCATACCCAAAGAAAAAATCATTATGGAAGTGTGTATCAGTTTGATCGCTTCTAAAAAGGTCCAGTTATACAGCTATTTTTTCTTAAGGATATTCTGCTTTCACTGCCCTTATTCCAAAATAGAAAATTCTTTAAATACATATACCATTAGTGCTAAGATAAATCATTCTCTTTAGCAGGTAAAATTGAAGTCTGTTTTGCAGGATAGCAATAAAAAAAAAATTAAAATACCTTTGGAACTTCCTTTGAACTCAGTCGATGCAAAGTGCAGAAATGAGCCACTGCATACTCTAACAGTGCTCCAAAGATGAAACTGAAGCAGATACCAAGGTACACATCAATTGCCTTAATAAAGCAATTAGCATTTGGGAGTGAAGTCCTGGCTCCCATCATCAGTGTTGTCATAGTAAGGACTGTGGTAACACCTGTGGAATGCAAAAAATATAGGTTCTGATAAAACACAGATAGCAATGAGGGCCTCTCTGCAAGGGCCCTCTGCAAGACAGTTTTGGCTCTCTGAACATCTAGTATGCCACAGCAATTAATGTGTCATGCTTTGGGAAGAAGACTTTCAAATGAACTTGTGATTCTCAAGTTAAATGCTTAAAAACACTTATGAGAAGTGTTTGTAAAGCTGAGAAGACTGAAAATTAAAATGAGAGATATTTTGGTGTCATAGAATGTATATTTATGATTAACACATTACTACTGCAATACTGTGCAAATGCTCCCTTGAAAATATTCAGATATGATTCTGCTCAGTGTGGTTGCCCATCTGATGTGAAATCTTTCTCCTCTATTCTGTAGGAGGTTTTATTCCTCACCCCACCTGCACCCTGATCAAAACTGATTTGCATTATTTCCCTTTCAGAATATCCTTTATTTGAAATTAATTATAATTAATCTTTTAATTCTCTTATTATTCATCTGTTAATTAGTATGTATCATTAGACCTCACAAAAGTCTCACAATACTGTCTCTTCACACCATGTGGTTGAATATGTTGAAATTATTTCCAAAATGACTGAGGTTTTTTTCCTTTGCTTTCAGCAGCCTCCCCTGCCTCTAAATCTCCTGTAGTTCCTGAAGACATTTTGGGAAAAGAATAGCAAGGCTTTAAGGGGAGTCTTCAGGATGTACTGCAGATGACAAACTCGAAAACTAATTCCATAAAACTCAAGCATTTGCAACATTTGACGTAGATGCCACGTACATGCAATAAAGAAAATATCTTAATGATCCAACTCTTGGTTTGGTTTGCTGTGTTTTATCATCAGCTTCTCACCTATGCAGATTCTGGCTGGAACTGATGACTGGCTTATCCAAAATGATACCCAGGAGAGCACAACCAATAGGATTGATGGCACATAAGTCTCTAGTATGAAATACAAGATGTTTCTCTTCAGTTCAAAGTGAAACACTAGTTTCGGGTAACGTCCTGTGGAAAGAGCAGGAAAAAAAATATTGTGAAGTTGCAATTCATTAAAAGTTCTTTAAATTATCAACCTGTACTACTTTTGTGCATTACAATGCAGGAAAAGCCTAACAAACAAGCTTGAAAAAACACAGTTCTGAAAAATTCTATCATGAAGACTATCAATTGAACTGACGGATAAAATCAAAATATATAACACCCAGTCACCATATGCAGTTTCATTAAAGACACCTTGAATTGGAAATTCAGTAAGAATTAGTAAAGGCAAAAATAAATTCACCAATGTGCGGAAAGGATGTTTCATCATGTAACACAAGGCAAGGAAACTTGAAATCACATATATATTTAGATGTGGCTATTCGTAAGAATGAGCTACTATATAAACTAGCATAAAAGCAACTGTCATTTCATGAAGTTAGCATGGGCCCTTACCTTTAACTGCCTCACATCTCTGGTTTATTTTGTTTTTCTTTTCATTTACTATTGCTCAAGAAGAAGCTTAAAGGTACCTTCTCTGATACTTCTGACCTACCTCTTACATTCCACTCAAAGCCAAACAATATCTTTGCATCTTCACTACCTGTTTTTTATTTTACGTGAGTGCATGAGTGCATTGAAGTATTTGCGTTGGTCTAAGCAGTATCACTGTTCTGGCTTCTGAGTGATTTCTAGAAGATGAATATTTGGGCTCACAGAGTCAAATACCGAATTGGGTTTAATAAGGGGACAGCACACCGGTAAGCAAAGCCTGACTTTGTTATCCAGCTCAGTAACTGAGCAAAATTTGGCTATGTTTGGGCAGCAGAAGCACAGGATCTGAAACTGTTACCAGTAAAACAGATCACAGTAAGGAAAAGGCTTGCTTTGTGCTAACTTAAATATGATTAAAAACTACTTAATCTGAAGTTCCCAGTTCAAATTAAGTGTTAAAGTGTTTGGTTTTAATGACATCGGTTTTAACAACATTCACACCACATTATCAGTGAGAGCTTGAAAACACTGTCGTCAGATAGCTTTGGCTTCATCTATATTAATCCAACAGATTATGGTCTCCAGGACCCATGTTCGTTTCCAAGGCTGCATGCTGTGAGTCAGGACAGAACTACAGAATGGTGAATGCACTTTAGAAACAACAATACATGATCTGACAGCCTATTTGTGCATCCCTTAGGTGCACTGTGAGACATCGAGTCAAATAAAAGTACTTTCAAAAGCTTGAAGTGCAAGTAACAGACACCAAGAAACATCTTATTGATCCCAGTCTAGCAAATGGATGGTCAAATTTCCATGTTGAAAAGTACTGTATAAATTGCATTGAGGGAACAACAAGGTTTCACAGAATTCTTAAAACCAGAAAGAACTATGTAGTCTGACTCTAATCACGGGCCTTTATATTTCCCCAATTATGCCTTGCTTTGAACTCAATCACTTTGGTTGGAACAGAATTAACCTTTCACACAGACATCTAAACTTAATCTGAGGATATCCAGACATGCAGCATCCACCATTTCTCTCAGTAAATCATTCTGTGTGTTAAAATTTAATGCCTAATTTCTCATTTTAGCTGACTTCAGTTTTCTGCTGCATTGACTCTGCCTCTTCACTAGTGGATTAAATAGCCCTTTGGTAGTCAGTTCTTTCTCCTTCTGAATGTACAAATACACTGTAGGTTACCCTGCTCTTGCAGAGGGGTTGGACTAGATGATCTTTTTAGGTCCCTTCCAACCCTTGGGATTCTGTGATTCTGTGTATTTAGGATTCCTCTTTAAGTTCAACATACTGAGTTCCCCAAGTTTCTGACAGATAGAAAAAGATGGACAGTAGACTTTGTCTCCATGAGGCAGGAGGGACAAACATGATTTACACCTTTACCATAAGTTTTGCGTGAAAAGAGAAACATTACATTACTGTACCTCTATCAATACTGTGACTCTATCAATACTGTGATTTTTACCAATACAGTTATTGCAGTAAAAGGCATTTTGCCCACCAAAATTGATTTTTAATGTAAGCAGACCAAAGTAAGGCGCTCAAAATTTAGGATGTGAAAAACTTACAGTTCACTGTGCAACATTATTTCTGCTTCTGTCTGCACTCATCCTTGCACTAAACCAAGCACTACCACTGTGAAAAAAACCCAAACCTGTCTGTACCATGAAAGACTGTAGCATAAAGCATAATTAGGGAAAGAGAATTAGGGTTGTACAGACAATTGTAAATCTGTGGCTTCCTAGTATGGAAGAGCAATCATTTAAAGCCTTATTAAAAACTGTTAAGGATTTTATGAATTTTGCTTGCAGTCTTCTAGGCTGCTATTTAACTAGAACTCAAAGCAGATACTTTAAAATAGAAACAGAAGATTTTCTCTGCAGTGTTTGTACTGTCACTACTGCAGCATAGTAGCTGCCAGCACACAGAAGGACGAAGGAGCAGTCACTGCAAGCAAGGGAAGGCTGTCAACCCAGAGGTCAGGTGAGATTACAGAGGGTGCAAACCATCAACAATCTTTCACAAAAGCTGTCTTCTGTTTCTGTGCTGACCATAGGGCAAGATGTGGTTCCATGTACCCAGCAAACGGGAGTGAAGAGACTGGACTATGCTTCCTGCAGAGTACCACAGGTACTTGGGGGTTTCTGTGGTCAAGCCTTTGAGCTTATCTTTAAGAAGGAAAACCCTGAAATAGCTGATACACAATAGCCATGCAGAAATACCCTCTCCTCATTAGCATCCTGCAACTGTATCTCCATTCACCTTTGTATAAAAGCCAAGTGTGTACATGGGAAGATAGTTCAAAATATCGAACATTTTCCCACTTTGCTGCGATTTCCAAGTATAGACAAGCTCTTCGAAAGTTCCTGTGTTCTTTTGTGTTACTTTTCCTGATGCCAGAAATTTCTGAAGTAATGTGAATATCAAAGGGAAATAGAGATGTAACAGCTTATAGCTGAGTGGCTTTTTTGGGGAACAAAGAAAAGGCATTTCTCTAACCTTAAGGCTTTCTGCTTTCTGCAGAATCCAAAGACACATCATGGACATGATAATAATAGCATCAGCATATCTCTAGATTTCAGAAGAGCTTTTAAAATGGAAATTTTGAAGCAACCTATATATAGAATTCATATGAACTTCTGTAATAAACTGAAGGAAGTAGTAATCAAGAAAAACTATGCAATACATACCTTGCTAAAGAAATGAGCAATGGAACATAAGGAAGTATTACAGTCCTTTTTCACTTACACTCCACAGGTACCAAAAGTTACCATCTTTAAAAAGAAACAAAATTGATACTCCTATCACATGAGTTGCATATGAGATAGTAATCTCATTGCCTTTGACATGCACATTTGAGACTATGCTGCCATCAGCAAGATCAAAAGTGAAACAGGTTCGTGTAATCTTAGTCCTGGCCTTACTACAGTTAAGTACAGCTCAAGTTGACTCCCCAAAACTGTCAAGTTTACCCCTTGCTTGAGTCTTATTAACAACAAAGTATTGCACATAATCACAGAATCACAGGTTGGAAGGGACCTCAAAGATCATCTGGTCTCACCTTTCTAGGCAAGCGAGAAGATGTTTTTTCATGTGAGTTTCTGGCCTATAATGGATGTCACCTCAGTGTGCGACAGCTCTGATTTCAGTTTGATAATGTGATGGAAATAATCACTGTGCAAATAGCTATCTATGAAGCAAAGGCATAATGTTAGCACTTACCCGCTTACGAAGTATCAAATTACTGTTTCTCAGGTGAATCTGAACTTAAATGACTGACAGTGTATATACGCTACACCTACTAGAAGGTAAGCCATTTTACTCATGATCTACTTAGGTCACCCCACAGCAAAAGAAGATTAAGCTGTTATTTGGGCTTTATAGAATTTACTAGATGGCAAAAGTACAAACTGGACAGTAGCTCTAGCTTGTACATAAGGAACAAATCTAGATAGCAGTCATAGCCTGCATACCTACTCCAACTCATAATACTAAAGTAGACATGAAAGAAAGTGAATTTCAGTTGGTTCCAGTTGGCTACTTTTGTTTCAGTATCATAAAAATTATAACAGCATAGACTTTACCAGTAGCTGAGCAGGTGCTGTCCAGGTCTAAAACAGATCTTTCTGAAAGCAAGAAAAGCTAATGTATTCCTCTTTATAACTTGCCTTTGAAGTTTGGATTTTGGCTTCTAAAAACAGCATTCTCATTTACAGCACTGCCTATCTGAAACTTCATATAGACCTTGCCATAATACTAGTAACTCTATTAACACTCACTGTTACTGCACTGCCCGAGAAATTGATATAGACCTAAACAAACAGGCTTCCTTACCACCCTAGGTCTTCCATTTTTATATTATCCCATTTTTCTATGGCATCTCTTCCTGGCTGATGGTAAAATGCTGCATCTCTGCTCTTTCCTGCTGCCCTCTGATCAGCAAATGGTCACAGCAGAAGCACCTGAACGAAGGACTGATGCTGTATAAACACTGTCAGCAGTTCCTAACTTCCACTCTAGTGTTACAGGATGGGAGCATCTTCCCCACAGTTACTTCCTGTGGACTTTTTGATGAACTCTACTCCAGTAAAAGACTGTTCCACATCACTCTTTATATAAGAAGCACTTTGGTATCCTGCACACGGATGTGCAGTCAGGCACAAAGGCACATTCTTCTCTATCATGAAATATGCATACTAACCCCTTGGGTGCCAGATAAAATGCATGATGTACATCTCACACAAGTGCGTCAGTGTAACTCTACCAACGCATCATCATCTTCTCTTCTTAGACCTTTTAAGGGCACAGTACAGGAAAGCTTTAAATAGAATTTTACTGCTTTAACTATGTGCTGAAAACCTTGTTTTCAGTATGCAATCTTTTACTGTTTGTTTGTTTACAAAGGAATTAATAGTGTCCTGCTTTTACCCGACAAATAAGCTGGTGCAACTGAAATGCAATTCTCTGACTGATGTAGTAAGCTAAGGGTGTCAATATACCTCGATTGAAAAGTTTGATTATTATCTAATAAATCTCCTGAGCCTTGGGAAATTGCAGAGAGGCCTCTAGGACAAAACAAGGCAACGCCTGTATTTCAAGAGAAAGAGACTGTGACTGATGAACACACACTCTGTGTAGGGTCTGTTATATTTATACACTCTTATGCATCCTTTATAGTCTATATATATTTTGTATACTTTTTGATTTTCAGTTCACTAATTATAAACTAGAGCAACTCACTACTGGCTTAGTACTGCCTCCCACCTGAGAAGCAAATAACGTGGAGTGGCCAGGGGCCAAAAGAGTTTCAGCACTGCACAGCCAAGCAAGGTCTGACGGCCTCTAGCTCAAGAAGGCTAAAGCAGGATTTGTGATAGATGTCAAAACCCTGGCAGTGACTGCTGATAAGGAACAGCAGCCAGCTCCCTTTGCCTTTTCAAGAGGGCAAATGTCTTGTCTTTGTGCATCAAGCAGCAGAGACTGACTTTATGCTTCTGTCTCTTCTTTCCCTCTGTTCTGCCAAAATAATACCATCTGAATATGTCATTTTGCTGTCTTCATGCTTCTCTAAGTGGGGATGTGCACCAAGAGCCCTGACTACTTGACATAACTCTCCCTGCCTTCTGGGCTCAGGCTGAAGACTCAGTGTTAGACTAGACATGAGCAAGCTGAGCCTCTTCATTCCTGCCGCTGCTGAATACTTCCAGTAGAGAAAGCAAGACGTCAAGAAATTTGCAGACCAGAAGAAAAGCTATCAACAGCCAATTAGCCTCAAGTATTAAATTACATTTTTGCTTCTTTCACCAATTAAAAATGTTAACTGAGATTAGTTAGCCATCACTTGCTTTGAAAACAGAGACATTTATTGAGTGGGAATACATGGGGTCTGCCCAGTGCTCAGTACTTCTCACTGACAAACACGATGACATACCAGGAGTCTTTTGAGAGAAGAGTGTTACCACATTGGAGAACAGGATTAGAATTCAAAATTATCCCAACAACTATCAAGAACAGCCTGAGTAAAACAAGATGCAATTCAACAAAACCAAGTACAAAGTCCTACACTCAGCTAGGGATTACCAGCTCCCCAAACAGAGTACAGTGAATATGTAGCTACAGGGCAATAAAGGAGGTGGAGTATTAGAAGGAATCACAATATGAACAAGGTAAAAAAAAAAAAAATTCCTTCAAGAAAGCAAATATCAACCCAGAATGGATAAAGAGGAACAGAGTTCATCAAATGCATTAAGTGAACTCTTCACACCTTGGAGGATATCTGATGGGAACAGAGTACCCAGTTTTGGGTGCTGCATGTCAGCAAAGATAACAGTAATACCATGAGAGACCAACAGCAAAGACAGGAGATATAGAAAGCTGGTTATATATATTAAAAAGACGGAAATTGTTGATGTGAAGAAAGATATCTCTGCCTTGAAACAGTGAAAGACCTGCTGAAAAATAGCAAGAAATTTGGCTTCCATATCCACATAATGTGTTTGAAATGCAGCAAGGGATACCAAGATTAGACATGAGGAAAATATGCATGTAATAATCACCAGGAAGAAAAAAAATCTTGTGACGGAGACAGTTTAGAGGTTTGACTGACTTACTCCTTGAAACATCTGTCAGGAAGTAGGCTGTAGATAGAGATGACCTTGCCTTGCAACATGAGAATATATTAAATGAATTCTTAGAGTGTGTTTCAGCATTATTACTATGATTACTTACACAAAAAGCTAAACTTTAACCGTCCATTGTTGCTTTTATATTTTTCCAATAGGAAAGCTTTTTTATACCACTATTTATTACTCTGGGAATGCAGGTGGTGTTGGCTACACAGCTAAAATAAAAACCCAGCACCCACTGCTCCAGTTACATGGGTTTGGGGTCCAAGAGCAAGCAGAATAAGGACTGTAGATGAAGACATGCAGAAAACAGTTCTAACAATTAACTTGCCCATGTCCAAAATGAAATTGGTCTGTACCAAAACAAAATCAACACCAAACCATAGTCAGCAACCTAGTTAACATTATTCAAAGTGACTTACTATTATGCGGTTACAACAATGTGATTACTATTCTGTTGATACATGCTATTCTACAAACAAGAGTAATCCACAATGCCCTTTTCTTAAATTTGCTGAAGTTACTTATGCAGGAATTTTGCTGACTACATTTTAAATTTGGCTGTCAGTGGCTGTACATGAACTTAAGTTTTGCACTGTTGTACAATATTGCACTTGCACAGCAGCTGTACATTTTGTTCAAGTTCACAGAGTATCAAATCCTGATTGCTTTTTTTGCTGTGTTAGGAAATACTACACACAGTTCTCTTGTATCTTTATCTTTAGCTTTTTGAATTGCAATTGTTATAAATAACTTATTTATAATGTAACTTATTTATAAAGTAAAGAAATGCAAAACATCATTTTTTGTTTCAAAACTGATTGCATCGTTCCATAACCTTGTTGTTTTTTTCTTTTAATATGGGCTACAGTAGGCACAGCTTTCATAAATAAAATAAAAATGTAGGAAATAGCACCTAATACATAATGACTCAATAGAAAATTAAAAGGATTATGAGATTTCATTTTAAAAGTACTGCACAGCACTTGAGAACATGGCATTCTTGAACAGGAGATTTGAAACAAGCAGGTGTGGGAAATTTTAATCTACTTAAGTTACATGTGTTAAAATCTATAATTACAAGAAAAAGTGGCTTTTGACTTTATACATATGATTCCTGCCAACATAAATGGAGGAAGACAGCATCATTTACTGAACAGACATAGTTCATCCTATCATGTCTCTTCAGTTATAACTGGAAATTGATTTTAGTCTATTTGGTAAAAAAATAATAAAAGGTTTTTTGGCTTTAGAGTCTGGACTCTGTGACAGGAGATAGTTAGAATTAAGCAGACTTTTTCTTCCTATTTTCCTGTAAGGTGAACAGGTCCTAATACCCTTCTGGGCAGAACAGCTGTAAAGGATGATTCTCCTTTGATTGAACCTGATGTTGCTTATCCAGAAGCTGTAAAGAGGAGGAAGGCAACAAGATGCACTTCTTTAAGGAACAAGATACTTTGCCATCCTGGAGCCTGCTAATATGTATTTCATTTCTAATTTTGTATCTATTTAGAGAACTCTGACTTTTAGCCTGAATTAATACCTGAAATTAGATCACAAAGTTTCTCTCTGTTGCATTATTAAAGCAGAATTACCCAGTAATGGAAGAGAGAAACTATATTCCTGTGATTCAGAATTAGTAACATATCCTCTGATGAAACTACAGGTTTTAAGGATGTGTGTGTCTTCATTTAAAGAACACCGGTTGGCTTGTTGACTTCAGCAGAAGAGAAACTGAGTAGGCAGTGAAGAGCAGCAATGAAAGACCCAAGAGTAACACAAAGAACATAAAGCAGGTTTGGCAGGTCTTGAACTCTCTGAAACCCCTTTTGAAATCTCTAGGAAATAAACAGAAGCAGACTTTTTCCTGAGGGTAAGTCTGCTGTTAGAGGAAACTTTCTACAGTGGTTTTCTAAGATCAGCAAAAGAACAGCTCTGAGGAAATGCTTCTGACCCTTCCCTGGGCTGGACAGATGCTGCTGCAGATAAAGAGCAACTCCTACATGGATAGCAAGTACCATCCATGAAAACCAACTTCTTGCAGTTGTTCAAGCACCCAGCACATTCACAGAAATTTCCATGACTGAATAGAGGCTTTTAACTTCCCTAATAAAGCCAGAATGGCTGTTTCCAGAAGGCTGGGAACTGTTCTGAACTGGGTACCCAGGGTTCCCCATCTCTCTTCAATTTAAATGACCAGTTTACAGGCTCTTCTTCCTTCACAAGAACTCTGGCTTTACACAGAAACAGTAATAAATGTCTTGTTATCGTTCTCTAGGTAATGTTTACCCTCCAAGAAAATGCTCAAAAACTCTCAATCTTTAGATTAGCTTGGTCTCTGCTGGTAGCAACTGAAAAAGTATTTACAGTTTCAAGAATACAACATAGTAGAAAATTAAAACTGTCACATCCTAAGAGAAAGCCATGTGCCCAGTTCCGTAATGCTGCTCCATTTCCAGAGCCATACTCCAAACTGTACCTAGAAAGTGTTATAAGGGTGTGCTTACCTGTCTCATATACTGCTTCAGATACAGATGTGAAGTGGTCTTCTACTGTGTATTGTGCCAGCTGGAGTGTGTCCAAACCTCGAACTGAATCATTTCCTCTAGTCCAGTAAAACATGACATCATTGATGTTATAACCCCCTGGAGTGATACACAAGCCAAAAAAAGTGTTTATTTTACACAATAATTAATTTGTGTTGAGCACACTTATAGTTCAGCTGGTTCTTATTTGTCTGCCTGAAAGTACAATTAGACATAAACAATGATGGGGTTTGGCAGAGTGTAATGCCTGTTTGCAACAAAACTCCCACTAAAATGTGAAGTCTTGTAATTTAAAAGCTGACTTTTTGGACATGGTCTTTTTTGTATCTTTTATTCTAGTATAAATGACAGACTAGTAAAAGAGATTAGTACCACATGGTATTCTCAAGACAAAAGCTCTTAAGCTTTAAAGAAATAAAGCTTTCATAAATTACAGCACTGCCAGCATTCGAACCAAACATTAAGTGTACCCTTTGTTACCTCCCAGGATGTTGCTTCTTGATGCAGTGCATTTGGTCCCCATTCCCAAAGAAATTAAGGAGTGAGGAGAGCAGCAGCACTGCTGCGTGCAGGCACTGTGCTCTGAACTGGGCTTGGGTCATCACTTGGGACTACATTTTGGCTTAGGAGCTTGGATGCTTCCCAAGGACACCAGCTTAGATGCTTGTGTTTCTGCAGGCTCAACAGCATGGCACGCTTCAGGGGCCCCAGGAGATATCCTCTTAACCTTCAAGTAGTAATTAGAAGCTGAGACGGGACATGAATCATCTATCAGAAGGCAACTGTATTTTGCACACACTTGTCAATATGCAGCCCAATCATAGCTAAAATACCTCTGTAGCTTTTTCCCATTATATTAAAAGGCAGGCAATTTTCAGACTAGTGTATATGATTAATTCAAGATTATGTTAATGTAATTTACATGTTAACAGGGAGCATTTGAACAGCTTTTCCTTTAGCTTACTTTGATCAATCATTCTTGTATTTGACAGACTTATATTGTGCAAGTGCTGAGGAGATAGAAACATGAGCAGATGATTATTTTTAGGCTTCAGACAATTGTAAGTAAACTACAGTGAGAAAAGAATGCAATACATTGCACTAGGGTATATGCTGCAAATGGAACAAAGCGCTAGAATCACAGGAAAGAAGACATATTAAAATAAAAACACAGTTTAATATTTTCAAGTTAATGGCTTTGCTTCTTGCAATGACAGAAAAAGACCTAATTTCCTACAGCCATTTAATGTAGGAAAAACATGAGTTCACAAATTTCATTTCAAGGAAACACTGTGCTCTTCGCCTATTAAAGTGGCAATTTCAACTGGAAATGCTCTCTCCCTGATGACTCTTTAAATGCATATATTGTTTTCACTATCACTGGCAGTTTTCTGAAAAGGTATTGTGACCAGGAATCTCTGTTCACATCATCATATATATAGCAATTAAAGCTAAAATACTACTGTGTCAAAAGACTAAGCCAAAAGCATGTGTATCCTAGCTAAGTTTTCGATTCCCTAAAACCACATGCTGGGAAATTTCCCAGGTTTAGGAGACAAAAAATAAAAGTAACATTTCCTATAAACAAATGATTACATTGTCCTCAGTCAAAACAAAGAGGTTCATAGAAGCAGGTTTTATGCATGATTTCAGGCATGGATTCATTTTACTTTCCCTTAGTATAAATGAACTGCAGATATTTAAATAAAGCCTGAAGAACTACAGAGCACCACAGTAAATATTTATTTTACAAGATATTCAGTCTTCCAAATTGTGCGAGATGGGAAAAGCGATAACAAGCACATCCCCAAATGGAGCCAATTTTGTTCCAAATTATTTTGATTAGTTGAACAATAGTAAGTTTTGGTCATCCTTCTTATGAAAATTAATTGAAAATACTAATTCCAAAACTCTATTTGAGAAGGATTTTCTTGGCAGAGTCTTCCCAATAGTCAGTAAAGTTAAATAGCACAGTGCAAAGTTATTCTTTATTCAGGGGATTAATATTTTACTGATTATAAAATGTTTTAAAAGTTAATAGAGACAAAATCCTTAAGCTGTGTTATTTGGCTTTTACAAATGATCTCCATTCTCTTTACATGACACTGAGTTTTCATTCTAACTAATTCCTCAAGCCCAAAATGTCCCATTCCTGTATTTTGCTGATACAAGTACGAACAGCTAATGTCAACAGGGTTAACTACAGGAATAGTAAATTTTGGATTAAACATTCATAGTGCCTAATACGAATGAGTTCTTTTACCTTTCTGTTGCTAATTTTAATTTCCCCTGATTGTCAAGCACAAGTTAAGTGCCTTCACATGGCTCTTCACTGAATAAATCCTAAAGGACAAGTTCAAAAAGGAAATTAAATTGCAGAGATGGGCTCAAAATATGAATATGTATTTGGACTGGAGGCTGTGTGGGGAAAAATTGAGGAAAAAGGCCTTTAGCCCAGTGTGAATGAATGGTGGTGCTCCCTACCACATGGCAGAGAGCATGAACACCCTGGCAGCACCAACCGAGACAGGAGCCCTCCAAGTCCCCATATGTCACATCTGTCATACCAACAGAGTGGCAATTCTCTGTCTCCTAACATATGCCAGTACTACCTTCTAAAGTGTTGCAATAACGGGAAAAAAACAACAAACATTTTGGCTGAGATGTATTTTGCTGCATAGAAATTGTAAGTCAACAAATGTTATTAACTAGTTACAGCAGAACAGCACATTGCAAAGGCTACTAGGGTTGCTTTACTGTGTAAAGTCATTACTTGCCATGTTTGTCTTTACATTGGTAATCACTTAACAAAAAGCCTAACCTTTGTTTCAGCTCAAATATTTGCTATATATTTTACTATTTATTTATAAACATCAGTATTTCTGTGGATGTGTAGGTATGTTGCATTCACAATTCTTAATTCCAGGTAATGGTATTTGTAAGCAGTATTCTAGGATGATCTATAGATGATTCGTCTATAAATTGACTTATCTCAAAGTACTGCAGTACACTGAAGAAAAAGGGCCAGAGCTAAATGCACACTCTTTCCTTTTGTATTTATTGCTTCTAGCTGTTTTCCTTAAAACTAAACACCAATGTCATGAGAACATTTGTGAGGACATTACCATGTTTTCCCCTTGGACAAGAGACACTTGTGTGCTGTTGAAAAAGCAGATGGAATCATTCGGGAAAACACTTATTTTCAATAATACAGGGAATTATTTTTTTAATCCGGTCAAATTTTAAGTTCCTGTGGGACATATATTTCATTCTGGAACTAGAGAAAAGATTAAATGACTCACTAGGCAATGCTGTTTATGTAAAACCATATATGTTGATTTTCCAATATGCTATTCCAAAGGAAATTAGAGATAAATCCAAATTCTAATTCAAATCACTACTTATTAAACAGACCTCATAAAAGTGCTGATTCTAGAGGGACTCCTGTGTGAGGAAAATTTGGGGGTTTATTTCCTTTTATTTCCATCCAAAATGAAACTTTGCAATCTTCTAATTGGTCATTATCAACAAGAGACAAAGAATACATACACACACACCTGAAATTATTAAGAGTAAGACTTGACAAGTACTAAAAAACCTCCCCAAAGACTTTGAATATGTGTTGACATATATTGGAACATGCATGTTCATCTTACAGAATTGCTTATTCTTTAAAGTTACCCCATGTAAAAAATATTTTGCTAGAGTCTTGTCATATGACTAACAGAAAAAAGCTAATTAGAAACATACAAATTTGGGTATTTGCAAAATAACCATGCCTCAAAAGTACTAGCGAATGTATCTTAATGAAAATTATAAGGACATGGATTGTTAAAATGAGAACTTATAAAGGTATATTTAGTTTTGGTCCATCAGCTGATGACATTTTTTTCCCAGGGCACTGCCACAGAGGCAATTAAATGTCATAGCACGATCTGTATATATCCATCTCAAAATGGAACTGTCTATGAAATTACCTTTTTTCAGTATGAAAACAGTAAATTAATTAAACATTAACTCTATGCTTTACAAATAAGCCTTATTCCAATATCATTCTCTCCTAAAGGAATTGTACCTCGCGGGGGGGAAAATACATACTAGCTGAAAGAGAAGAAAAACCTATTTTCTCGGCTGTGCTGGAAAATGTCTGCTCTCAGAACTCCCCCTGAAGACCAACAGAATAACTGCAGGTTGTGCAACAAAACCAAACCTAAAATAATCTCCTGAACTTTTGTTTAACCATTAATAGCATGACAGCATTTCAGTACACCTATGCTATCTTCAGTAATGCCTCCTGCATTTATCTTTTTATACAAATACTACTACAATTCAATAGGAGCTGGTTACATACTGTGCCTTGGCTTCTTCAAAAAATCCAGCCTCTTTGATAATAATATCTAGCAGTCCTTGAAGAACATCACAGATCTTTTTCTAATTGCATAAAAATAATAAGGATTAAGTGCCTTACAGCTTTCCAGTTGCAAAGTACACGTCTGCTTATCCATCGGATACTTGGTCAGATCCATGCTGCATGCAACAGTTGTGGTGATCCTTGAAAAAAAAGAGCATTGCTAATTATTAATGGGATAAAATTGTTCATCAGTAAAAATAAAAATAAGTCATGTATCCCTATTAAACTAATATGTTCATTCAATTATCCTTTGCAAGGATGAAAAAAATCTAGTATTTACTGGTAATAGCATCCCAAACAAGAAACCACTCCAGAACAGCTGAATTTCATGGCAATCTAAAAAGGCCACCCCTTGTTCCTTTCTCACACTGTGCATTTTCCTTTACTGATATTTTGCAACGTATTTTACAGTTTTGTTATATTTCTCAAAATCATTATAAATGATAATGTGCAATAAATAATGCAAATCAACCACCACAGCTTGCTTTCCTCTTTGATGATTGCATTGAAAAACAACTGGAATGGCAAAATGCAATTCTTGCATTTGGCATGAAAGTAAAATGGTCTACTTAGAAAAGAAAATGAAACCTATTGTTCAATTTAGAAATTTAATCATATGGGTCAATAGCATTGCATATTTTTAAAACTACATCATGTGTATTCTACTTTTACAAATAGGTAAGTTTCTTAAGCATAAACTTACGCTAACCTGTAAAGGTTAAAATATAAGTACACATCAAATACGAACGCTGGTATGCAGCATATACATACCGTAGAGCATACAAGACTGTTCCATTAGGGTATATTCTTATAAGACGATTCTCAACAGTGATATCGTGAAGAAAAGACTTTTTTGAATCGACTATGAAGGTATCTGGTACCCAAAGCATTTCCACCAGCCGACCATCTAAGCTTAAACTTTTATTACCATCGAAACAAAGTCTCTCATCAGTCCATCGCTGCCTTAGAAATATGGTAGCCGTGTAGTCCTAAAAGAGAAAAAACAAAATTATCACACAGAACAAGCCTGTATTATATTCTGTTTTACAAAACTATATGGAAACGGCTGCTGGGCACAAATAGCCTGTGACTCCCCTTGTCCTGTTCTTAAATGCTGGCACTCTGAAAGCAGTTGTATTGGCTCTTGCACTGCCACTGCCAAATTTTCCAGCAATTGATGTGAGGCTGACATCATTACAAAATATTATGTTGAGTACACTTTGTTCTTACAGTTATTGGAATTTTACAGTAAAAGATGCTAGCCTAAGCCCATGCCTATAAATCAAGTGAAGTCATCAGAGTTTTGTAAGCAGATAATCTGTCTCTGTAAATCGTTAAATCTTAGAATGATTTATATAAGTGGCTGCAAACATCATTTTGTTCACATAAACTACTAAATAGCGCATTTTTTAAGAAAACTTTGGAGGAAGTTGTATAAATTCAGATAGACAAAAGGACAAAAGAAGTTAGTGGAATAAGCAGTGAATAATCTTTTAGCACAATTTATCCTTTCAGCATCTCAAGGGAAACTGTACCAAATTTACCAAGACCTTGAATATAGCTCTCAGCCCAATTCACCTTTAATTCAGATATGCTTTTTAGTCTTATAGTAAAATCATGCTATTTCTTAGCACTTCTTCAATGAAATTTTGATTTTCTGGTGTGCTTTTATCAGGATGATAAGTTCATCTTAGGTACT
The DNA here is from genome assembly GCF_037157495.1 of Lathamus discolor. Lineage (NCBI taxonomy): Eukaryota > Metazoa > Chordata > Aves > Psittaciformes > Psittacidae > Lathamus > Lathamus discolor. Next base: position 136,086,393 of record NC_088886.1, read on the forward strand.
GACCTTACTTTCCCCTTTTTAAATGCTATCTAACACTTACTAAGTACAGAGGGATTCTAATGTTCAATTTCTGTGGAAACCTGAGTAATGAAATGGTGAGATACTTCTATGTATATATAAACACAAATTTTTTATATATTTAATTTTTAATATTTTTTTAATATTTATATATGCACACACTTCTATAGACACAAAAGCACACAAATATTTTCTAATATTGACTAAATGATTAATTATTTTCACCTTTTATTTCTATGTGCCAATGGAGAGTATCTTTAATTAGAAAACTCCATTTCATAGTTTGTTCAAAAATAAATTACACAAATTTAATGAAACACAGCTGGAATAAATTCATGTGAGACAGTAAAAGTAAGAGAAAAACAATACTTGTTCAGCTGTGTTTAATCACAAGGAAAGGGAGTGGCTTCAAAGTCACATGAATATATATTTAACTGTCTGAAATGCATAAAACTTTAGACATTCCATCTGGAAAATAAAGACTGTTCGATATTCTTTTCATGACATTAATACTCAGTAGCAAAATTCTGTTTGTATGACAGCTGTGATTTACACTGCATTTCTCTACTTATTTTAGTGCTATAACCACTATCTGTAGTGAAAAATAAAATCCCATCTCCTGACACACATTGACTGCACAAGGCAACTCAAAGTCACATTGTCAGCAGCTGTAAACACATCAACAAGCAAAACAAAACAGATTGCAAAGGCTACAATACCATATTTATTTCTGATATCGTATCAATGCTTGCGATATCCAGACTCATTCCAACTGACACTGGACCATCTGCAAAAAAGAGAAAGTCAGAATCTAGCACAAGGTTTTTTAATACTCAGTGTTCAGGAGAACTGGTTAGAAAACCTCCCACAACATGATCCATTTTCTCTAAATGTTCAAAGGAAAACTTTTAAAGGAAATAATCCTCAAACTTAAGACTATGACAGGTTTTTAATAATTTCATAACCAAAATACAATACTTCTAGACTAACAGTATCTTGGCTTTAATAAACATACTTTATTTCCTAAATATTTCCCGGTTTATATGATTTACTTTTTTTTCCAGAAACAAGATGCTGGAGAAAACACTGCACAACAAGGTGTGGAAGGTACAGTCCCCAAGGAACATCACACCCTTCTGCTCCGAGAGGCAGAACAGTGGAAAGAACCCTTCCAGCTGCAACATCTGCTGCCTCAGATGTTAGTGAACTAAGGGGTTGCACCTGGGAATGTCACATGGTTAACATCCAGATGGGATGGCTGAGTGACTTCATTTACTGGCTGTTTAAGAATATATTGCCTATACTGTGTCACTGCATTTTAACGTCCTGCTTTTGACCACTAGCAATTAACTTGTGATTTAAATACTTGCATTTATAAAGGGAAATTAGTCATTTTATTCTCCTTTTAAGATCAGCTGAAGGTTTATTCACTGTGATTAAATACCTTACCTAAGTAGTTGTCATTGTAATGTTAGTATGTTCAGATTCTTGTTTCCTTGTGAATACATTTTACAGTGTCAGAAGGAAGATCATCAGCTGTGTATTTTAAAAAGCAGAAATCATGCAGAGCTTTCATGGGAACATGACATTATTCCTGGTTGAATATGTGCAGAATAATTAACCAAGTACATGTACAAGGAAATTCATATTAAATAAGTGCATCTTTCCAAGTAATTGAGAAGTAGAGAATGCAGAACTGAGAAATGAGATACTTTAAATAAGATCTAGGTAGGTGATGGTGCCAGTATATCGCAGGCGTGCTGCTGGAACCCTCTCTTGGCTCCTTGCAGTGCATTAGGTATAGATGTCCCCAAATGGCATCTAGGGGAAGACAGGGTCCAGCTTTACCCCACTGACTTGCACTAACAAAAAATGTGTCATTCTAAGTGATGTAAGTGTACTGGTATGTTTATTTTTTCCAAAATAATTTCCATTTGTAATGCATGTGTCAGCGCTGTTGAACATCTGGCACTTCTGAAAGAATCTATAAATGCTTTGTTCTGGACTCAGTTGAAACTTCAACTATAAAACTCCAGCCTAAAGCAGGGCTGTGGGCTTGCAGCATTCCCTGATGGTAATCAATGTGTTTATTATATACTATAAACTGTACATTGGAACTGGAAAAAATTGTTCATCTATGGGAAGAAGGCTTTGAAAGTTAACTTAAGAACAAGATTGTACGACTTAAAAGTTCTCAGACCATTGACAGATTGTTCTGTTTCTTTCCACTTTTTTCAGGTTTTGATATCCCAAGAATACATTTATATTTGTTCCTCAAAGGTTATAAACTTGAGCTTCTAGGAAACTCCGCCCAACTTTCTAGCATGCAACACCAGCAGAATTGATACTTGTGCTTACCATTGTACTGTATCATTACTACAAGTGAAATACTGCCAGCCTCAAAACACACATCAGATGCTCAAAAATTCTTAAATTTAAAAATAAGTGTGATTTATAACCCATTTTCTGGGGGTTTTGTTGTCTGGGGGGTTTTCACAAGCCTTCCTGCAGATTCCCACGTATCACTGTATGAGAGTATCTCATTACCAACAGTCACACAAGAATCTGGGGGGAACCTCATCATGCAAGACATATACTTAATAATGGACCATCCTTGGGAGTTGACAGTGCAGTGTTCAGCTGGCGATGTGGGAATTCTGGCTGGGAATAATCAGACTCTTTCCTATTATATCATATTTTATTGATAGGAACACTTAATCCTTGCCTAGTCAAAGTGATACAAATTAGGGAAAATGCTCATTAGCAACATTTAGTATAATTAGTGCTATTGTTACACATCTGAGAGGAAAAGCTGACTTTGCAGAATGATTACTGAAATTAAAGTATGCTTAATTTTTCTGGAATCACAGACACAGGACTTTGTGCATCACTTTCTTCCTTCTTTCCTGTCATGGTATTTTTCAAAATATTATTGAGTACCACAACTGAAATGTAGTGTAGCTGACTCCCAACTACCAAAAGACATCTACCTTAGGTTCAAAGGTACTTCAGGCTTGGACTGATTGTCCTAGCACAGACCTGCCTTGCAGTTCAAGTGCTAAAGAGTGGTATTGTAGTCACGACAAAACCACCCAGTTCTGCTAACTGTGACAGTCTTTATAACCCAAGAGCTTGTGCTGTGCAGCCAGCCTGTCGAGCCAAGCACTCAGGAAAACTCAGCAGCAAATTACAACCCCTCAGATACAGCAACATGCCAGAGAGGAATTGTGCAGGGGTGTGGAAATCATGGAAGGGTTCTTTAATAACACAATACAAGCTGTTGAGAATAGCTTTGCTTTAACAGTTAATTAAATCAGAAAACTATTAATAGTTAAATGCTATTTTTTTGTGTGTGTGAGGCTAAACACAGTTTATGGTTCCTTACTAAATAAGCAGATTATTAATAACAGAATGAGTCTCCCCACAATTATTCACCAGGGTTTTCCCTGAACTTCCTCTGAAAGGTCTGTTGACAGTGTCAGAAACAGGGCAGTAGACCAGCTGAGGCAGTCGATTCCTACATTTCCATATGTTTGGCAGGAATTTTATGTATAATGGCAGCTTCAGAAGAAATTGACCGATCTTCAGAAGAAAACTGAAGTTAGTCTGTCCTGCATTAAGTTAAGAGAATCTTCAAAACATGGCAAATATCCACCAAAGGGTGTGCCTTGTTACAGCAATGGGTGCATAACTCAATCAACATATACTTTAACTTTTACTGAAATTTATGTACAAAGCTGGTTACTTCATGCACTTTACAGATATTCATAGTAATATATTGGAAATTAGCCAGAAGAGTGGCAGACAGCGCACCTAAAAATTAAGTTTGGTTCACTGCAATGATCACAGTCTGTTAATCTTTGCACCAAAAAAGTAAATCACCACTGTGTCACGTAGATATTTGTAACTTTGAAGACCAATTACTTAAATCAGTCTGCACAACTATGAACTGCCAGTGCTGAGCTATTAGCAATAGCGCTTTCATTTAGTTTAAGAAAACTTAAGATGATTTTGATATCTGGAAATATTTGAAAAGGGATGGCTTTTTGGAAAAAAACCTTACCCTTGCACAATATTGGATAAAATACTACGCAACTCTAACAGAGAATTAGAAGAAAAAGTATAACCAGAATAATTTATTGTAGTTTCACTAAAAACTGGGTTTCTTTCTGCCTCAATGACAGATTTGCTTTGGTTTAGAGCATTATGAGAATTTTAGATGAAGTGATAAATTAAGCTTGGATTTTTTTGGTGCATTTAAAGTCCCACCACAAGACATCTTTCTTGACAAGTAGAATCATAGAATCGTAGAATAGTTAGGGTTGGAAAGGACCTCAAGATCATCTAGTTCCAACCTCCCTGCCATGGGCAGGGACACCTCACACTAAACCATCCCACACAAGGCTTCATCCAACCTGGCCTTGAACACCGCCAGGGATGGAGCACTCACAACCTCCCTGGGCAACCCATTCCAGTGTCTCACCACCCTAACAGGAAAGAATTTCCTCCTTACATCCAATCTAAACTTCCCCTGTTTAAGTTTTAACCCGTTACCCCTTGTCCTGTCACTACAGTCCCTGACGAAGAGTCCCTCCCCAGCATCCCTATAGGCCCCCTTCAGGTACTGGAAGGCTGCTATGAGGTCTCCACGCAGCCTTCTCTTCTCCAGGCTGAACAGCCCCAACTTCCTCAGCCTGTCTTCATACGGGAGGTGCTCCAGTCCCCTGATCATCCTTGTGGCCCTCCTCTGGACTTGTTCCAGCAGTTCCATGTCCTTTTTATGTTGAGGACACCAGAACTGCACACAATACTCCAGGTGAGGTCTCACAAGAGCAGAAGGGCAGGATCACCTCTTTTGACCTGCTGGTCACGCTCCTTTTGATGCAGCCCAGGATATGGTTGGCTTTCTGGGCTGCGAGCGCACACTGCCAGCTCATGTTCATTTTCTCATTGACCAGCACCCCCAAGTCCTTCTCCGCAGGGCTGCTCTGAATCTCTTCTTTGCCCAATCTGTAGTTGTGCCTGGGATTGCTCCCACCCAGGTGTAGGACCTTGCACTTGCCATGGTTGAAATTCATAAGGTTGGCATCAGCCCATGTCACAAGCCTGTCAAGGTCCCTCTGGATGGCATCCCTTCCCTCCAGCATATCAACCGGACCACACAGCTTGGTGTCATCGGCAAACTTGCTGAGGGCGCACTCAATCCCACTGTCCATGTCAGCAATGAAGATGTTAAACAAGACCGGCCCCAACACCGATCCCTGAGGGACACCACTCATTACCGATCTCCAACCGGACATCGAGCCATTGACCACAACTCTTTGCATGCGGCCATCCAGCCAGTTCTTTATCCACCGAGTGGTCCATCCATCAAATTGATGTCTCTCCAATTTCAAGAGAAGGATGTTGTGTGGGACAGTGTCAAACGCTTTGCACAAGTCCAGGTAGATGACATCAACTGCTTTACCCTTGTCCATCAATTCTGTAGCCACATCATAGAAGGCCACTAAATTGGTCAGGCAGGATTTCCCCTTAGTGAAGCCATGCTGGCTGTCACCAAACACCTTGTTGTTTTTCATGTGCCTTAGCATGCCTTCCAGGAGAATGTGCTCCAAGATTTTACCAGGCACAGAGGTGAGACTGACTGGTCTGTAATTCCGCGGGTCTTCCATTTTCCCCTTCTTGAAAATGGGGGTTATATTTCCCTTTTTCCAGTCGTCAGGAACTTCACCTGACTGCCATGATTTTTCAAATATGATTGCCAGTGGCTTAGCAACTTCATTCGCCAGCTCCTTCAGGACCCACGGATGGATTCCATCAGGTCCCATGGACTTGTGCACATTCAGATTTTTAAGACGGTCTCGAACAGATCCTCTCCTACAGTGGGCCCAAAGTCTTCATTCTCACAGTCCCTGCGTCTACCTTCTAAGACCTGGGTGGTTCAGTCAGAGCCTTTGCCAGTGAAGACCGAGGCAAAGAAGTTATTCAGAACCTCAGCCTTCTCCAAATCCTGTGTAGCCAGTTCTCCCGAAAGCTTCCTCAGGGGGCCTATATTGTCCCTAGTCTGTTTTTTGTTTGCTACGTACCTGTAGAATCCCTTCCTGTTATCCTTAACCTCCCTGGCTAGGTTTAATTCTAACTGGGCCTTAGCCTTCCTAACCTGGTCCCTAGCTTCCTGGACAACATCCCTGTACTCTACCCAGGCCGCCTGCCCTTGCTTCCATTTTTTATAAGCCTCTTTTTTCCTTTGAATTTTCCTCAGCAGCTCCTTATCCATCCAAGGAGGTCTCCTGGCCCTTCTGCCGCACTTCCTTCTAGTTGGGATGCAGCACTCCTGAGCTTGTAGCAGGTGATCCTTGAATATCAACCAAGAGTCTTGGGCCCCCCTTCCCTCCAGGGCTATATCCCATGGAACCTTACTAAGCAGGCTCCTGAAGAGGCCAAAGTCTGCTCTTCTGAAGTCCAGGGCAGTGAGCTTGCTGCACGCTCTTCTCACTCTCCTGGGGATCTCAAATTCAACCATCTCGTGATCGCTGCATCCAAGGCTGCCCTGGAGCACCACATTCTCAACAAGCCCTTCCCTGTTGGTGAGCACAAGGTCAAGCATGGCACCTCTCCTTGTCAGCTCCTCTATTACTTGCAGAAGGAAGTTGTCTTCCACACAATCAAGGAACCTCCTGGATTGCTTGTGCCAGGCCATACCGTCATTCCAACAGATGTCAGGGTGGTTGAAGTCCACCCTGAGAGCAAGGGCCTGTGAGCATGAGGCTTTTCCTATCTGTCTGTAGAGTGCTTCATCCACAGGTTCTCCTTGATCAGGCGGTCTGTAACAGATCCCCACAGTAATGTCTCCCACGGCTGTTTTCCCTTTAACCCTGACCCACAAACTCTCTGTAAACTGCTCACCTGTCCCCAGACAGAGTTCCATACTCTCCAGCCTATCCCTAACATAAAGGGCAACTCCCCTTCCCCGCCTGCCAGGCCTGTCTTTTCTAAAGAGCCCGTAACCTTCTATTCCAACACTCCAGTCATAGGAGCCATCCCACCATGTTTCTGTGATGCCTATTATATCATACCCCTGTAGATGTGCACACATCTCTAATTCCTCTTGTTTGTTCCCCATGCTACGGGTGTTTGTATAGAGGCATCTGAGACGAGCTGCAATTGAAGCTGACTCGTTGGCCGGAGCAGCCGGAATGTATGTACATTGCTCCAAGCATTTATTATAGGTTCTGGCAACTGACTGGGTGTGTTGGGATGGAATGATGCCCCCCTCCCCCAACACATCTAGTTTAAAGCCTCCTTGACCAGTCTGGCAAGCCTCCTACCAAAACTGTTCTTCCCCTTCTTTACCAGAGCAGCTCCACCAGCCCCCAGTAGACCTGGCCTACTAACTTCAGTCCTACGTTCAAGACACCCAAACCCCTGACTATGACACCACCCTTTTAACCATTTATTAACCTGGCCAATCCTCCTGGCTTTTTCTTTGTCCTCCCCTGTGTCCTGGAGAATTGACAAAAAGACTTTCTGAGCACCGGAGCACCTAACCACCTCTCCCAGGGCTCTGTAGTCTTTCTACATGTACATGTACATGTTAAATGAAGAGACTGGACAGATTAAGACAGGCCTTCTGACAGATCTCAACTGTAATGTTTGATGCAAAGACATCAGAAGATAGATCAATTTCTAGCAGGAATCAGCTTCAATCTTACTTGTTCACATCAGTGATCTTTAGTCAGTGATGTAGTTTCATTGGTACAGTTGGTGAATAAGACAAAAATTGGTAGGGAATGTAATAACAGCTTGTTAAATCATTTGTCATAAAAGCCCCACTTTAATACAGCCAAATGCCAGCAATTAATGTGGGGACAAATAATGCAGGCAATATGTACAGGATAGGAAACTATCCTGGCAAGCAGCACCTTTGAGAAGGATTTAGAGGTTGTCACAGATAATCATTTCAACATGATCTTTCCGCATTATGCTTTGGCAGAAGCACTATTGCAATGGGGAGCAATACACAGAATTAAGTTATCTTGCAATCTAGACTGTACTGGCAAGACTGTTACGAGATTACTGTGACATGATTTGTTTTCCACATTTGAATTTAAAAAAATGTGCAAACAGCAGAGAGAGTTCAATTGAGAGAAATATTCCAGAGAGAGAAGACAAAAACCTCTGGAAGCTTAGTAAACAAAGCTTGTAACATGGAAATTAAGAAACAGCATTTCCTCAGCTCCTCAAGGAGAAGATGGAGAGGTGACTTGCCCAGTGTCAGTAAGTGCACAGAAGCACTATCCAGTACGTAAGTTGTACACATTCTTTGACTAAGCAAAGCAAGATCCCAGTTTATGGAAGCCATAGGCAACATAGAACTTCACATAAACTGATCTTTGTCTAACTGAATTTAATCACTGTTCATCATTTAGAGTCTCTAGAACTCAGCATTTAGGGGCAGGGGAGAAAAAAAAAACCAACAAACAAACACAAACCTAGATGCAGGAAGCTGGGTTTGGTGACAGTGATTGTCTCATAGTGTCTCTTATCTCCATGGGACAGGAAGGAAAATACACATTAACATCTGTATGCTGAAGTTTATAGTTTTGCACCATCACTGATTTATTAAATCACAATTTTAAGGATTCAGTAGGGATTCAAAAGATATTTTTCCCAAATATACAACTGGTTGGACACATTCTGGGATTTTTGCCTTTCTCTGAAGGCTAATTGGTACATAAAATAGCCTTTAGATTATGGTCATTTGGTGCTTCACATACTCTGTGAGGTTGTCTCACTAAATCAAAGGGTCTTAGACACAGCTAATATTCTGACATCTCCTGGTCTCTTTTGGGGGTATATTGTAAAATTCTGAGGACTAAAATGCCTTCATCTAATTAAACTCATAAAACTTAGTATAAACAACATTTGGGGAAAAAAAAAAAAAACTATGACTGGTCTTACATAGAAGGTTGGACTCAAATTTAATTTGCTTTCTTGAATTAAAACCTTAAGACCATGAAATGTATTACTCATTACAAGGCTAAGGAAAATAAACTTTTAAATATAGTTTAGAATAACTGATTCGAGCATGACACTTTTCTATACCACTTGAAAGCAGCTTCCATATTCAAATATACTTAGCTGTGACCTTTTCCTAGTCTCTCACTTTTTAATGAGAACACTTAAATTATCACATTCAATCACAGAACAAAATCTATTTGTATAAAATTATTTACAAGATTTAATGCATCTAACACCTCCATGTGCCTGATCCAAGGCTCACTGAAGTCAGCAGGAATTGCTCATTAATTCAGAGAGGTTTGGCACAGCACCTAGCATTACAAAATTGGCCTACACAGTTTCAGCTGAAAACTTGGTGTTGAAATCAGCTCGTATTACTGAGATAAAGTTTCAGGGTTATGTAGCACATTTAAGGGAAAAATACTATGCATTTTTAAATCCCTTATCTCAGCTTTTCTTTAGAAGACTTTCACATCTACCTAAAAGTCTAAGATGGATATTATTACGATTAGGGGTACTATCTAGTAACACTACTACAGAAGTATTTCATATTCCAGTATAAATAATGGTTAAAATCATTCTAAAATTGGTAATTTTTTTAATTCATTAATGGAACTGCCCAGTTTTATCTGTTCAGTTTATAAATACTCAGCTGGTTCAACAAGCAAAAGAGGAATATAAAAATGCTATAGTTAAGGAAAAAGAACATTCTTAATAGTAATATTTGGATGAGGGCAGAGGCAAGTAACCATTTCAGCTGGGATTTCTCTGTACTAAACCTTGTGTAAAAGTAACACCACGATTTGGTAACTGGTATGTGCCACCCACCAAACATAAAATGCTCAGTATATTTTACTTGTCTGCAAACCTTTGATATACTAAGACTGCTTTCAACTGATCAAATTTTAAGCACCTATTTTAGGTGCCTAGAGATGGGAATGGCATTCTGTATTGGGCGTAAATGGCAGCCTTTAAGCAACAAGGGTCTGGAGGGGTGGCCTGAGGGTAGGGGATGACATAAGGCAAGATTAATCCAGGTTTAAAATCTAGAAATCTATTAGTTTCCATCAATATAAGGGGAGAAGCCATTTTTTGTGCTGTTATACAGCTACTGGATTCAAAGGAAAAATATCTCATAACGTCCTCATTAATGACACTAGTTGAGTTGTATCCTCTTAGGTAATTGCCAGTTATCTGCCAGTCCCAGCACAAGGACCAAGCATGAACAAATAAGCAAATGGAGGGCTTATTAAACTAAACTTATGAGATGCCGTAAGATTTCCTTGACTGGTAAATATTTGTGTTCCTCCTGGCTTTAGGAAAAAGGGAACCCTATTTTATGATCATTTGTTTATACTTAATGCTTTCTTTTCAGGACTAACAAAACCCAACATTTTGCTAAATACTAAGGAGTTCAGTGTCACTGATTTCTTTAAGAGTATGACTGTATCTTGGCAGCAAGCATCCTTCAAAAATACACGTTTCCTGCCTGAAGAAAAATTTCAAGGACAAATAACTTTGAGATGACTTTTAATTATGTTATTCTACATTCAAGCTAACCTCTGGCCCGCTCACACTTGATATAAATCACATTTCAGTGCTCCATTATGACTAGCTAACATTAAGCTCAAAGCATTTTAGATGCCAGCAAATAATACCAACTAGTTTTATGACAAATTTCTTTACAGATATTTATGAGTGCATATCTAACTGACCACGCAAATAAACAAATATGCATACTTTCAAAAGCAAAAGAATTTTGGCACAAAAAAAAGGGGGAACCAAATTACTTAAAAGGGTGGCTGACTTTTTAGTTATTTTTAGCTAGTTCCATGTATCAACATACACATTCTAGGTTCCCATTTTATGCAAATCCTTTCAAGCACTTTAGACAGCAAACATAGATCTTGGGGTTAATATGCACAGACATCCTTTTCTCTGCTCGTTACTAGAAAAACAAGTTTACAAGTTTCCTTCTCAGAGTAAATCAGCACTGATAGGTTGACACAGAGCTATATCATATCAAAGAAAGTAAGGATTTTCAGGGAAAAAGGATGGCAAAAATAAAAAGGCACATAAGAGGTATAAATTACTAAATAACTGTAGCCATTGATGTAATTCTGAGTAAAGCCAGTTATACTGAAATCTTTCTCACAAAGAACAGATACTAGGTACACCAGCTGCAGGCAGATAATATCCATAGAAATAAGGAAATTATTAAATAGAACAAAGCTAGGATAGCTGTGGTCACAGAGATCAGTATAATAAACTGATCTGTTAAAGTGAAGATTCAGGTGATTTACTAGCTCTGCTTCTGAGGAGAGGAATAGCTCCTCCTGGACCTACATCTCACCCAAGCTGCAGCCCACCTTGTCAGCAACAGAGAGGGGTCAGGGCTGCAAAGACACCACTCCCCACCCCAAACATACACGTCTCTCTTACATGGAAAATGATCCCAAATGATCTTGCCAAAAGCTACAGGTCCAGAAATCATAGAATCGTAGAATAGTTAGAATAAACACTTCCTAGATCATCCTAACCTAAATTATTCCTTTAAAAAGTAATTTCTCACAGAATTACCAACCCTGACAGCATCAATAAAATGCATTTTTCAGATTCTTATCCCATTCCTTCAGCAGTAGGGCTAATATAGATCCTGACACACAGTGTTTGTACGCCAGAGCTGTAGCGAGCATATGCAGCAGCAGTGGCATATGCTGGAAATGCTAGACTGTCTCTGCATACAGCAGATCTGCACTTGAGCTAGCTCCTCCGGGATTTGTAAGCAAATGCAGAAAGTCCTTAGCATCCCTCCGAAAAACATTCACAGGCAGAAAATGAGCTATAGTTCTGCTGCTTTATTACAACTGAGGAAAAAAAAATAAACTCATATTAGGAAAGGGAGTTTTGTAACTCAAAAGTGCTTTACTGCTGGTTTGAATATTATCATAGGATTTTGCAATTAAGTTCTGTTTGTGTCCAGCAAAGCACATCCATCATGGCAGTGCCAAAGTATCGCTAGTACTAGCCTTAAGCAATGAACGAAATATATTAATGGCCACTGAGCATATAATTATTTTCCTTTATGCATCATCTCCAATGCAAAAGTGTTAGTTTATTAGCATTACTTCTATTTTGTGGAAAATCTTCGACTATGTAAATACTTTATAGCGGTTTTTATCAACAGCTGAGACAAACATAATCATACCAAACAGATTGAATAGGTTTCCCTTTCTCCTAAACCTAAAATACAGATTTATCTTATTATTTTTATTAAATGGATGCAGAAATTGCACATGATGTGGAGCGCCCTTATTGAATAGGCTGATACTCTCACCAGGTGTTTGGATGGGAAGAGGTAACAGTATGGTCTGAGAAACACTTTAGCCAATCATTAAGAAGGACATGAAGGTATATCAAAGTCATTTGAAACCTCTAATGATTATGAATATTTAACTTAAGAACCATTGTCTAGCATTCACTGTGCAAGTTAATTTTCTGACAGACGTGGTGCTGAGCATCTTTTCAGCATGCAGAGTATTTTCTTTTTCAGAGTTCTGCAGTTACTCCAGGCAGATATCTTCACCCTACCTCGTAACTTCTCAGTATTTCTGATACATGGAATAGCCTGATTCAAGCAAGGAAGATGTCTGTCATTGAGATTTCAGGTGCCTAACATTCACTGTACTGCAGGGCTGTAAAATGTGCCTTCGTTCAGTGGACTATGGGGGTCTTCCAACCTGGTGACCATGAACTTCTAATGCAAGAAACTCACATTTTTGTTTTATTTTTCCTTACAGTTCTGCAGTGAATCAGTTCAGTGACCTTTAAGACCCAAGGCAAGAAGCGTTTATGAAATAATTCTCTTACATTCTTACAGTAGATGCACTTAATACTTGATAAAGTAACCAGATTTGCCTGTGCTTTCATGATCATTTTGATAAATAAAGCTTTCTTATCCTGAATCAAAACTTTTTATAGTTATTATTTAGGAAATTAGAGGAAATTGTGCTTTTAAATAGGCAAGGCATGACAGCTTATTTCGCAGAGGACACATTAACATCAACAGTCAAGTCTCTAACAGAGCCTGGAAGTTTTGTTTGTGAATGCCTGCAATATATATATTTCACCTTGGGCCACAAAAGCTATTATGCTACATCTTATTATATCATGGTACATCATGTACAATCAGATCAGCCACTGTCAAACACTGGAGGAAAAAAGTACAGCAAAAAAAACATTTGCTCTCATCGCTAAGTTTCAGACACTGCATTACATTGTGGCTCAATCTTACGGAAACAGCTTTTCTACTTACTATCAAAAAATGGACGTAGATACTTGTTGTATCCTTTTATTATTTTTTGTATAGTAGGAGGTAGAATTTCACCTTTTCCTTCAGCTTTGGAAATTTGCATTGACCTAAATGGAATTAAAACAGTGAGAATGTTTTAAAAGAACATCATCAGTTACAGTAGAGATGAAAATACTGTCTTAGTTTCAAGGTTACTGATGATTACTGCCCATCAAATAATGTATTAGAAAACATTTGTACATATGCATTTCACAGCACTGTAAACAACGTTCTAGAAAACGTTAGATTTTTGTAATGTGCATTAGTCTCTTACTGGAAGAAAATAACACTTTTTTACCTTAAAGCATACCATTTCTTAATTCCTCACCTTAGAAAACAGTTCAGTCTTCTTTAATACCTTCTCTGTAAATAGGACATTACTATTATAATCTAGGAATGTGGGAAAAGTGTTGGCTGTTTATTTCAGCATTTAGAATTAAGCTTCTTTTTACATAATGAAATACATTCAATTTAGCTCCTGGAGAGAGGCAGAAACCAGCCTCAGAGATTAGTGCATAAAACCACTTTTAAAATCCTGCTTTTATAACACAGTTTTTAAACGGGCTACAGAAATAACCCTGTTGGGCAAAACTGGTGAAGCATAGTGAAAATGCAAACCACTGCTTTGTTTGAAGTAATTACAAATATGAACCACAGAAGCTAAATGGAAATAAGTAAGCAATTTTAAAACCCTGGGGCCCCTGCAACAGCCTCACTGGGAAGGTGAGTGAAGGCACTAGAGAAGATGCATACCACAATTGCAGTTTTTTACTTAGACTATATCCAGATTATTTTTTATATATTTCCACTTTGTCTTTTATAGGCCTTTATGGCTAGCAGCTATGGATGGGCACCTGAGGTCATTAAGGGCTGTTACACTGTCCCGTAGCAAAGCATAGCTTTGCTCTTAGTTTCTGCCTAACCCCTAAGGTGAGCACCTCAGTGTCAGCAAGGTGTGCTCACCCATCACAGATTCAGGCTGTGCTCTTCATAAATTAAAACACAAGTGTTACTGACTGCTCATTGCAGTGATTTCAGAAAAGTGGGGGTATGACTTTAATTATGAAGGTGAGAAGCAAGCAAGTAACTGACTCAAGGAAGCCCAGCTGGCTGTATGCAGAGGCATTGTTTGTTGATGGAGAACAGCCACCATATTCACCAGGAGAGGGTCTGTCTGCTTCTTACTACACACATCAGAAGTGACTCATTACTAGAAGCAACCAGTTTTACTCCTTAGTTCCCATACAGAAGATATGAATTGTAGATGTGGTGGCTCAGTGCTGGGGATAAGGGTGTAAGTACAAATTGATGGTCAAAGGATCTTTCCCTTTTTGTCTTCTTTCCTAGTCATGCCCAATCCTCACTGTATTTCTTCTTCCCAGTTCTACTTGGGCTGCTCCTGAGAACTCTGTTTGCTCTTCCTAATGATGTTTCAAGGTCTCCTGTAGCTTTCTAAAGCTTGCGCCTTAGATTTTTACTTTTACCATATCTCTGAGGGAGCTCGAGCTGTTCTGTCAGGAATCTGTGGCTTCCATCCACTAGGAATAATCCAGTATCTCAGATTAGCAAAATTTAAATGCTGAGATGATCTCACCAGGTATATGTGGCCAAATCACACTGTGGTTTGTGATGTGGTGTCTGCTGTCCTGAAACACTGCTGCGTGACTTTTCTGTTCACCAAGCCATATTCCCACATAAGCAGCTGTTTTTCATTAGCAGTCTTGCAACTCGTGTAGCTTAGGTATTTGAACAGTCCTATTTACTTTCCTTATTTCGTTCCTGTTTTTTTATTGTTGCTAGAGAACTATGTTATTACTTAATGTAGGTGTGGTCTTGAGTAATGCCATCATTGAAATAACAAATATTTCTCCTGTAAATTGTGTACTAAAGAAGCAAGCATGGTCACATTAAGTTAAAATGTGAATATAAATAAAAGGGCCAGTTTTATGTTGCACAAAAGTCTTGGAATTAAAAAAGTACTTGAATTTAACTTTCAAATACTGTACTTGCAGTAGATATTTCTGCTTTTGAAATTTGCATGTAACTTTGGCAAAGTGTTCGATGAGCTGCATGAGTTTAATTTCATAGTTTTACTGGATTCTTCTTGAATAGCTTTCACAACCTGTGAAACAATAAAATAAAACTTGTCCCTTTTCCACTACGAGGACATAATACTGTTGTGCTGATCAATATGCAACTACAGAGTGGTCTGCTGCGTTATCATTCACCGCTATTTGCTAAAAGATATCTTAAATTTTTGCCATTGCTGTTTGGAAGTCCTTTCCTTAAATCACCTGTGGAAATAGTTCTTTATTTCCCTCAGTAATACACAATGTGTAGTCTTTGGTCTTTGACTTTTACAGGTAAGAACCTGCTGACACGGAAAAGTGGTTGTGCAGTAACTGAGACGGTGAATACTGGGGTACTCTCCCTTGTATGCTATTTTTCCTGGCAATCTTTGAGAACTCTTATCACATTAAGCCAATATATGAGAGGAATCTGATGCCTCATATATGTGAGTGTGTGGTGGTACCATCTTGGTAACTTTGGGAATACTTAGAAGCAGCTTGTTAGTGTTGAAAGGTAAGGAACCTATAAATGTTACATACCTTAAGCGGATTTGCTTATCAGCATTTCAAGCGAGGATGCCCTGTTTCGTTTAAAGTGCTCTTCAATTCGTGTGCCCCATTCATTGCTAAACAGCTGAACACACTCCTATATTGTGTCATATAGCCTTATGTGTGAATCACAAAGGATTAAAGTAAAAGCTGGGTCTCATTCGTCATATGCATGTACATCTTCTCATCAATGCATCTAAGTTTCTCTTTTACCCTGTATTCTTCTTGTTATATTTAACTAACTGCATATGTTTTAGTTCCTCCATTTTCTTAATATATTTGAAATACACAGGCAGGCATGTAAGTACGGAATTGCCTTGAAACAGCTGTTCCAGCCACTGAGAAGACAATAGGCTTTTACAGAATATGTATTTGACAGCTGGGAATATCTATGTGTTCTGGGCTGTCAATGTATAATACATGTTTAATCTCTTCAGGTTCAGTGATGCATTCTTGCTTTTATAAAAGGTGAATTATAATTATTTAATTTCGTTAGTTGTATTATGTCTTAAAAATGTAATATTTTTACAGGCTAGACTGAACTTGATACGTACAACAACTGCTTGTTATTTAAGATACTCTTAAGTCAGTGTCTTAACAGATTTGAGTAACTGGAGGAGGAAGAGGGCATGTCTGCCCTTAACAATAGTATATATCACCACTTAAAATGTAAGTACAGTCAAGACACATGTACAGGAATATTTTTCCTGGGTATTTTTTGTCACAAGTTATGTATCATGAAAGAGGCATAAACACCTTAGAACCAAAAGAAGGGAGAAAGAAAATGCCAAATACAGTCTCTGAGCAACACCCCCTCAGGAAAATCTAGGGGAAAATAGCTGTTTTCAGGCAAACCACTGACAGGCGAAAGGTTCACTGATGTGAACACAGAGGTTACTTCTTGTTTCATGCCCAAGGTGCTCAAGGATACAGGCTTTTGTATAGTCTCTGTGGATAAACTCCAGAAGAATCACCTACATCACTGATTAATTCTCTGCTTCAAAACCTCCAGTATCCCCACTGATTTTTGGTTCATTGGTGAGGCTGAAACACTAGCATTATGTTAGCATTTACCAGATACAGGAACAAATACTTAAATAATTTACATGCCCCTAAACTCAGTCAAAAAAACAAAAGACTAAAAATCCCACAAAATAAATGGGAGCCCTTCTTTGGATCAAAGAGCAGATATTTACTTGAGCTAATCCCTGATAATGAATCTATTCATTACTTTGATCAATTTGCCTCAATTTTTTCATTTCTACTTTTTCAATAAAAATATTTCTGGGAAACTGATCCAGGCAATGCCCTGGATATAGACTTTAGTACGTGCGCCTATGATGTAATTGTAATGTAATTTAATTCAAGTGAAATTAAGAAATGTCATTCAGGAAGGGAGAGCTAGAAAGCAAGGTGAAACCTAATAGTCTTGTGTGACATTGTTAGCATGTGTGTTGTGACAGATCATGTTCTCTCTATGAATATGATAAGGAAGATGAGGCTCTAAACTTAAAATAAAAAACCATCACCAAACAACATTATAGGTTATAAAATACTCTGTAGAGGAAAGCCTCTTCATGCATTAGTCAGAGTTTGCATATGTGGGTTGCCTAAGGGGTCAGCTACAGAGCAATCCTTGCCCTTGCTTCAGTACACCTCAGTCCTTGGATACTGCTTAGAATTGTTTCTCTGTTTCAGCACTAAGCAGCTATTTTTTTATTTTAAACACCACTTTCACTATACCTTCCTGATGTGTGTGCTGCAAAACAGCATTTGCGTGCAGAAGCATCACCTTGGCTGTGAAACAGGCAAGGGGCAGAGCTGCATCTTAGCCTGTGTTTGGATTTGGATACTACATCAGCTCAATACTGTGCACTTGTGTCCAAGCTAAACAGGTGCTAAGCATGCATGTGATTCCCATGGATGCTGTACAGGAGTTAACTGTCTGTGATTTTGGATACTCTTAGCCATGTGAAGCTGTAAGAGGATTTGAAAAGTCTGCCTGATAATAATGCAGGCAATTATACACTGCAGGCTGAACTTCTCAAGGAAATTAGCCTCCTTGTTACTTAGATGCTTCTTAAATTTTGTTGGTCTCTTAGCAGTGTTTTATTACTGCAAAGCCATGAATCATGCAGCGATTATAGAGTGTGACAAGTCGCAGCTGACAAGGAAGGAAGGTGGAATTAGAGCAAGTGTGTGTTCTGAACAAAGATCTCTTTATAGCACTGGAGAAGGTGTGGGAGATGAACGCTTTAAGCTCCCTTTCAGGGGACTCTTTTACCTGCCCTCACAAGTGCAGGCTTTATCTAAACATACGTTTATACACCCACTTGAACCAAAACTCAGGCAGAATCTTACCATAAGGATTTTACTGGGAGACCAAATAGGTAATTCTACACAGAACTGGCTAATAGACTTTAAATACTTCAGTTAAAGGTGGTAGTGACTATGTCCATGCTTGTCTTTTCTTATTAGAATTACTTACATAGAATAGTTTTTCCCTGTTTTTATATAAGGAATATATTTTCAGTGCTCTATTCCTATCCTAAAGTGTTTTTTTTTTTTGTCATGGCAACTGCACTGTTAGCAGGGTTACTGGTACACAGAAGGAATCGGTTTCACCTTCCAGCTTAACACAACTAAGCTTTCCTAAAGACTTCATGATTTCATCACAGAAAATAAGAAGACAACATTTTAATCAGGTAAATCTTTTTAAGACACTCTCCTTTAGTAATGAATGCACAATGATGACTCTACTACCTCAAGCTTACCGTACATTTAGGTGGACTGTGCGCTTCTGTCCTTGGGCAAGGTACTGTGCTCTAGGCAAGGACCCGTCTAAATTTGTGTCCTAAATCTGCTAACATCTGATGATATTCACACTCTTTACACAGTAATCCTTCATTTCAAGGATCATTTGCTTAAATTAAGTGTTTTGAGGGTTTGTTTTTTTTTTTTTCCCTTCCCCACCAGCCTTCTCAATGAAAAACAACTGTAACTCAGTTAAGGTAACCAAGACGATTTGTGAAGGAGTTCAGTCCTGCATTTCTGTTAATATTTAGGTGGTTTTATCTTTTTAAGAGACAAGATTCAGCTGTTGAGATTTGGCTCTGTTATCTGGCCAGATATATTTCTAATTAAAAGCAAATTGATTATAAACCAACTGATATTACTATATGTTTAAGCAATAATATTTTAGCAAATATTTCTTACCTACACATCATCAACAGAAAAAGGGCTCTGAGACTCCAGCATTTAATACTGCACATTGTCAGGTGTGGTTTCAGAAGCTCTTGCAGCCCCTAAAAAAAAAAGTGCAGAGGCAATGTTTTACAGTACATTTGCATTTCAAATACGCAAATTTCACAAGGTTTTCAACACTACTGCATCTTCAATAGTTGCTGCTATAAATCTATTAGTAAATATTGATAACAATAAAACCCCTCAAAACGTAGAAAAAGACATCAGCAATAATTCAACTTACCGATTGAAGCTGCATTGCAGGGTACTACAGCTCTTTCATTTTTGCATCTGTCCTTTAAATATTACAAAAAGTAATTGTTTTGAAAAATTTTGCAGGAGAGTCATAAACAGTTTTGTGTCTGCTATTCATGCTTGTAAATGAGTGTCTTTGGTACATCAGTGCACTCTGAATGGAAAATATGTCACTCCATCTTATAACACAGCTGTTCAAGAGTAGCATCTTTGGCATGGGGGTAGCAACAATACCTGTGATGCTTATCTTTGGCAAGCTTTTGTTAATGAAGTAAATCAAAATGATATGTTTCTGCCTCTAGCTATTAAAAAAAGGTCCTTTGACTGTATATAAATAATCATATATAAGCATCCACATCCATCAAAATGCTTGGCTGAGGCAAGATGTTTTCTTCTGAATGAGATTTCTTTGCCTTTGTCAGTATGATTCACATCCATAATGGTTATTTTAAGTAATCTGTCAACACTGTAATCCATTTCTGGATGAAAAGAGTATCAGTCTATATTTTAATGCATTCTTGCAACAGATCTGAAATTCATGGGCTAAGCATACTTTTGCTATACTTCATCAAGGCACATAAATGTTATTTTAAGACTTGCTTCAAAACACACAAAAAAACCCAACTACATGACAGGAACATTACCCAGAATCTGCAAAACAACTGTTAAATGTTAATATATACAAATGAATTATCTGTTGTAGCTTTTAGAAAGGGAGAATCAAACAATACTATTTTTGGTGTCCAAAATATATTTTGCAGGAGTCTCTTGCACTTCAGTTTCACAATAAATTATAAACAGTAAAGAATTTGAAGCTTCACAACTTGAAGCTTTGTTTCACCATCCTTTCATTTCTAATGCAAAATTCTAGTGAACTTTTTTTACCCCAAAGTAATTTTTCTTTCGGTCTATAGTTCTAGTAAGAGCAACACAAGCAGTGTTTACCTAAATTAATGCAGCGTAAATGGTATCTGACTTGAATGTAACAGTGGTGAAGTGACTAAGTTAATGTCTCCAAAGAAAAAAGTCAATTCAATGGCTTTTTAAACCAGTAAAAATTCTCAGCATCTGGGATACTTTAAGCATACATCAGCCTGGTAAATATTAATGTCAAAATAAATCATACACTCCTACTGACTTCCACAGAAAATCATGCATGAGACATTAAGAGAGCCTGTAATAGGAAGATACAGCACAAATGAGCAGATGGTGTTGTCAGAACATTGCTCTCAAAATGCTGATTCTGGAACACTCCTGGTGCATATCGTGGGATTTCTTTTGCGTATCTCACTTTGAATTTGGATACTTTCTACATTCGCTATCTTTATCTCAAAGGAAAATATGCTAAAAATAAGGATTATCTTTCTGGTTTCCCAGAAAACCTCTTACTGACTTCATAAGTACTTCATAAAGCTGCTTTTATATTTAGCTTTTGAATTGCTACTATGAGCTCCTAATGTGTCTGAAGATCCTTTATAAACAGATTAAGGAAACCTATGGATATTTCTGTACTTATTTGGTTTTAGTTTTTACAGTACTGAAGATCAAAATGAATGGGCTGATTACTAATCTCTTTCTAAAACAACTCTTTTACCTTTAGATCTTAACCAGCATTCAATGTAGCAATTTTATGGGGGATGGGGTGGAGAATTATACTCTAACACCTGAAACGTCAAATCCATTCTATGGTAGATGGATTAATTTTGTGTGCTCAGGAAGGGAGAGCATGGAAATAACAAGAAGGAAAAGATCTTTTATTTCTGGATAAGAATATTCATCAAGAGATCCAATTGCCACGTCAATTGGCAGCTCATCACTGCAAAGGGACACTGCACATCAGCCAAGGAATAGAAATGGGTATCTACTGAAGTCTTCAGCAGTTTCACAGATAATACTTAAGCTGGATATATAAATCACTGCCGCATGTGCATACATGCCTGCATACATGCATTTTCTCTGATGTCCTTACTGAGCTGGTTTGTTCCACTGAAAACTTACTGAGCTGGTTCCATTGAAAGGCCTGCCTCTTGGCATGTTTGCACATCTGGAACTTTCATCTGTCATGCATTCCTTTATCAAATGCAATACACTCACTGCAGGATTCCTTCCTATATATGTAGACCCAATTAAATACTGGTATTTAAAGCTAGCTTAGCAGGACTCAGAATATTTTCCTCTTTCCCTGAACCTGTAAAAACATACATAACCTGTTTTCTGCATGGAGTATCAAGCCTTTCAATTTTACCAGACAGGCTACATGCTGTCCAGATTATTGTGCATATACTAACACATCTTCATATTCTAAACATACTGTTAAGTAATTGAGCTGAAGGTAACAAATATCTGCCCCAGTTCCCCATATGCTGGGACAACACTACTTTCTACTTTGAATTAGACTAGAGAAGGGCTGTGAAATAGCATGTAACGGTTTGGAATTTCTCCTGGGAATCCACTATGTATTAACTTCAGCATGAGAGCAAAAGTGAATTATGCAAGTTTAACAAGCCTCTGACACCGAAATACGATGAGCAGAGAGCTGGCAGAGGTTGTAGCAGTATCTTGAAATTTCACTTGAAGTGAATTTTGTGTGAATGAATCAAAGAATGAAATACGTATTCTACAAAAGGACATGGAGCTGCTCGAGCAAGTCCAGAGAAGTGCCATGAGGATGATCAGGGGGCTTGAGCACCTTCTCTATGAAGACAGGGTAGAAAAGTTGGGGCTGTTCAGCCTGGAGAAGAGAAGGCTGCATGGAGACCTCATAGCAGCCTTCCAGTATCTGAAGGGGGCCTACAAGGATTCTGGAAAGGGACTCTTCATCAGGGACTGCAGTGATAGGACAACAGGTAATGGGTTCAGACTTAAACAGGGGAAGTTCAGGTTAGATATAAGGAAGAAGTTCTTTACTGTGAGGGTGGTCAGGCACTGAAACAGGTTGCCCAAAGATGTGGTAAATGCTCCATCCCTGGCAGTGTTCAAGGCTGGGCAGAGCTCTGGGCATCCCTGCCCATGGCATGAGAATTGGAACTTGATGATCTTAATGTCCTTTCCACCCTAACTATTCTATGATTCTATGATCTTATCCACAGGTGGATGCATGAAAAGATTAAAAATTATTAGATAAAGAAACCTTGGCATATGGCATGCCATGTGTCTGAATTCCCATGGCTGCTATTGCAGGCATCTAAAACTGAATAGAGTTGTCTCAAAATGAAAACTCAATAGCAGTTTTATAGATTGAAGTCACATTTGATTTCTGTATCCAAACTGTTGAATGGCAGTGCCTTCAAGTGCTTGACTGAAAAGTAGCTGGAAATTCAGGAGGCATGCAGTCGGAGGGCCAAAGTGTAACTACCTCCCCTGCCCTGTGTTGTTCTACTTGCAATGTCCAGTGCAACTGCTGTGTGGCCCATGAGTGTGTATATGCGTGTGTATATATATACATATATATATATTCTTCACTCTATCCTCTGCTTGTTAGAGCAACATGAAACAATTGGAGGGAGAACAGTGTAAGGCTGAAAATACTAAACACTTGATGGAAGGAGTGGATATATGCAAGGCAGTCACAAGGTAAAAGAAATGAAAAGGAAAAACTCCTGCAGGATATGGCCCAAGAATGCCACTGTCACTTCCAGATTCTTTAGTCATTCTTCACTCCTGCCCTTGCAAATTGGTACCTGACCCTCTACTGTCATTATCAGTGGCTTTTTCTGGGTCATCTTCCTCCCTCTTCTCATCTTCAAGTTGCATAGGAAATATTTTTTTATCTTCAGCTGTGCACAAGCAATAAGTTAAAATTAAGGGACAGAGTGAATTTTGCTTGTCACTTGGAAAAGCCAACTCCACTTATTAAGAGTAGTTGCAGATATTTTGGTGAATAAAGTGACATGCTATCTGCCTATGTATTAATCTGAAAGCCTCTCTAATAGTCCTAGCTTTAAGTTACTTTTTAAGTCTCCCTAAACTACATAGCTCATGAAAGAAAATGCAAAATTTTCACAATTCAGGTTATTTTTCATGTTAAGATCGATTAATGCTGCAAAGTGCATGGCTTGAATAGTAGAAAGAAATCTTTTTTAATAGGGTAAATCAGAAAGAAGGAATAAAACCCAGAAGCAGCAAAACTCTGCATCTGACTGGTGAATTGACTGATGAAAGTAGACCAGTGCGTATGTCTGCATCCTCTTATAAGGGGGACCCTCTTATTTGCATGACAAGCTGGCTCTTGGCATACCAGCTAGCTCACTTCTAAACCCTAGGCACATCTATCTTGCCTAGCATGGACATAAACCATGCCCAAGTCTCCTTGGGCAAGTAAGCAAAGTTAGATTTACTTGGTCTATGGGAAGTAGCTGTCTTGTCATGTTTTCTTCGAAGAAAAGTAGTACAGGGGCCATCTGTGTGACAGTGCTATGTTAGCAATTGGGTGGACGTTAAATTTCTCCTGTTGTTGTATCTAGCAATACATCAAAGTGAAATACTGAATTCCAGTTATGCTCTGATGCTCTGATCAATAGAGTTGTCACATATGCCAGGTGATATGAATAATAGCTGAAAATGTCACTTTCTCACTGAAATACTCAGGAAGTTGCTTCAATCTGTACATCTCTCTCAAGTTTTGTGCTCCGAGATGTTTTTGTCAAAGGTACTGCTCAACATCAGGAGCTCATATTCTTAATAAAAGTAGAATGAATTTAAAATTTACCAGAAATGAAGATTTGCTTCTCTGGTGTAGCAAAATGAGCTGCAAGCGGAATGTCACAATTAAACATTGCTTATATATGTATAGAACATTGTATAAGAGTCTTTCAAATTATCCTGAATAAATCAGTATGATAAACATATGAGATTTCATTTATTTAAATATATATATATGAATTAGCATTGCAAGATTTCAGACTGGAGCAGCAACAACTCGGTGACAGATTTTAATGCCCTGATTTATACACAAATTAACATGTAAAATCACTGCTCTCAAAAGACACCGGAAGGTCATAAACTAGGTCAAAGAAACACTGTTGCAGCCATTTTATTTTTTTTTCTTTTTTAGTATCAGTACTTCTAAACACAAAAGGGGTAAAGACTAGCCAGTATGCTGCTAATACTGTAGTAAGTGTATGAATACTGTCTAATTGTTGGGGGTATTTTCAGTTCTAGACTAAGGTCTGTATTTCTCACCAAGTTCTCTGCCTCAAAGGCACCTTAATAAAGGTTTTGACTTTGCAGGAAGGTGCAAACAACTTTCATGTGCCTAACGCTGATGGCTTAGGTGGTCTCCCATCTCACAGCTGCCTGGGTGTGCACTTCAGGTGACCAACTTTTTAAAGGGTACTCACAAGTGGGGGCTGAAAGCAGATACAGCGCTGCTACAGCACCAATGCTACACTTCACTAGCTACGGGGACCAGGCTAACTTGTTTCTGTAGCCTGCAGCAAAATGGAGCCACAGTTTTGTCTGGGCACTATCAAAATGGATATGATTGATATTTATAGTTGAAAATCCATAAAGTTGGACAGAATATGATGGTTCAGATTAAGAAAGTAACAACTTGATTTGAAAAGACAAGTGAAATCATATCTTTCTGACGCCAGTTTAAATTATTGTTCCTTATGAAAGTTAACAGAGCTAGAACCTTCTAGGTCTTAACCTGAAGGGCAGTCTCCCCATATAGACACTGATGACTGTAAGCTTTTCTCAAGTGTTTTAATATTATAGAAACCATCCAGGACCCAAGTAATCTGCCCACAGCTTCCCTCCATATAGCCTCTGACATGGGAGAATGAGAGAGACATCTCTATATGTCACTGAATACATGCTTGAGGCTCTAAGGAAGAAAATAATAGCCCTGCGGTATCTGATTAGGCTTAATCATATCCATCTTCTATCCTTGTTATAGATTCTGCAATGTGTCCCTGAGATTTATGACACAGAATCAGCCCCTTGGTTTGTAATTAATTTTGTTTGCAGTTGCAAAGGCTTGTTTGTTTGATAGGGGTAGACAGAGAAGGGAGGGCATATGCCCCAGTGACACCTTGTTTCCCATGGAAATTATTCATTTGAAGCACAGATTTTTCCTGTTTTGACTGTTCTTATGCATACCTGTAAACCTACAGAGGAAGTCTTATTTTTCTTGGGACACTCAGTCATCAAGCAGCTACTTGTCAGTTTAAGTCCAAGGTCTGTATTTCCATGCTGGATCAGGGAATATCCTGGCTACAGGATACTTACAAACTAACCATTTTGAGCAGTGTGACAGGATGAAAGACTAGGAAGGAGAAAATCGGTTTTCAAAGTAGTTTAGAGGTTTTACAATCTAGGAAGCTTTTGCATGTGAAATGACCTGGCACAAATTAATTCAAATTACTCAGTAGAAACACATACATTAGCAAATGATAATCACAGGAAGAAATGCTTTCAATTGTACAGCCGTGCAAAAATGTGAATGTTCTTGATGTTCTGTGTCCTGAGCTCAGCTGCACACATCCATACCTGCCAAGGCTGAAGTCAGAGGAATTGCTCTGACTGAGATGTGGAACTGGGCTCAAAGTAACCAGGAGTTCACCCAAAGAGGAAATCACAAGAGGAGCTTTAAAAGCATGTGGCATTTTTTAATAAAACATGTTTTTCAGGTTATTCTTTTTTTTTTTCTACACTAATGTAGATTTACCTCATCTCCCCATGTAGTAAGTGTGTGGCTGTTTCAGGAGCTTCCCTTCCTTTAAGGACATACTGCTTCAGCTTTATTCTATGTCAGTCATTGCAACTGCCTAGAGTTGTGTTATGACGAAGAGCAACCTTTAAGAAGCCTATTTATAAAGACTGAATAGACATTGAAATTATGTACACAGGCATGTGATTCTTTTATAATTAGAAAAAAAGCCTGCTAGAAGAAATAAAATGCTCTCATTTAATTCAAATATTTCCTTTCATCATGACTCAATGCCCAACAACAGGTTTAATCAACATGATCTATTTTCATTCAAATATTGCACCCCTTTGTAAGTACTGGCTCATTGTTCATCTATGTTTTCATTTGAGGTGAGATGTACAGATTTGATAGGGAGTTGGGAAAAAATGGAAGCTAGCTCTTCAATTGTGTTTCTGGGAGAAGTTTCTCCATATGCCATTCACTGCTTTTAAAAACAAGTTTTTGCAGGCTTTTGTGGTGAAACTCACTTCTCAGAGTTGAGTTATTAATGGCAATTTAAATTATTCTGTGACATTTTAATCCAGCAGAATGCGTCTTAGTAATACCTCAGAGGGAAAGCTAACTATTTTTTTAAACAATTGAGCAGAGAGGGGGAGGAATGCGAAGGGAAGTCAGGAGTACCCCGAGGAAGGGACCAGCGCTTGGACAGGCTCCCGGCGGGAGGGTGCCGCGTTCCCCGAGGAACAACGCGCCTTACCTGGGCCGGAGCCGCGGCCCCTCCGCGGCAGCAGCGGGCGGAGCGCGGCGGCCGCCTCCGTGCACCCTCGCAGCCGGACGGGGACTGAAGGGGACCGCTGGTTCGAGCCCGCCCACGGCTGCAGTGGGCGGCAGCAGGAGAAGGCCCCCCCGCTACTCTTAGCATAAGCCCCCACAGGTGCCTCTAAGCAGAATTGTCCCTTCCCTGCCACTCCTCCTTTGCTTCCTAACACCCCTTTTCAGTTTCTAGTGTGTTTGAGGGAAACAATTGTGGCGGTAGAAGCGGTGTGGGATCCTGGCCAGGCAAAAATCAGTGGCAGCACTTCCCACCGTTCCTTCTTTGCCGTGCCTCTGTAACAGAGTTTGCATAAAACTTCCTGCTTACTGCTGTGTTTTCCTTCTTGCAACTATCACATCCCAGCCACCCTGGGTAGAAATGTCCACCCTTGTTCTCTGTTTGATGTGGAAATATTCTGGATGTCATTAGGTAACACCACTCAAGTCTTCCTAGGAATGATGAGAAGAAAAATGTTAGTTTTACAGATGTTACTTTCCTGTCTGACCTTTCACTTCAGGAGCTGTCTACAGCTTGCAGATAGATGAAAGAACCACTTTCTCTGGGGAAACGCCATTCCACACAAGATGAAGCAAATCACTTAGGGAATGTGATTCCTAACCCAGGCTGTGTTAGGGGAACCAGCTTCTGACAGAGCTTCAGATTTGCTGTCATTATTGTCTGTAGCTAGGATATGAGAGCGAGGGGATGGGAGGAATCCTTCCTGACAGAGTCACTATCGCCCCTACTAAAATATGGTATTGCTGATCCAAGCTGTAGAGGAAGAGGAAAGATTATTTTGACTACTCCAGTTTCAACTACTAGCTGCTTTCAGGGATGAAAGTTGACAGTTTGTTGTGGTTTAACACAGCTGGCAACTAAGCACCACACAGCCACTTGTTTTGATAATCATTTGAAATGAGAAGAGTAAGCGTGCATAAATAGAGAATGGAGATGGGCAAGTTAGCAAAGCAAAGCAACAGCTAGATGCAGGAATCTAGGGTGGGACATGACCAGAACCCAGTTATCTCTGCATTGTGCCCAGGTCCTTGGGAGCTGCAGGACAAATCAGAGCAATTGACAGGTTTCTCTGACTTGTGCTATGGGGCATCCATATGTGTTTCAGGACTACAGAACAGATGGCAGTACTGAATGCTTCCAAGTTATAACCAGAATCTGATTTGGACATGTTATATTACCTTCTGCCACATCTTTTGACTTTGCTTTTGCCACAGAAAAAAGCCCTGGAAACAGCGTTTGCCTACTTAAATGAGAGAAGGAACTGGTATTCCCTTACATTTTTTAATTTCTGAAGGTCTTGAAGGAGCAATGAAGATGGACAGTATACAGCTGAAGCTTTGTCTCTTGCAAAACTATAGTTGGTGTTGTTAATGGTTAAAGTGCAGTAGCTTTCCATGTATACTAGCAATACACAGGAGAAAAGCACCTCTGCTTTGAATAAGAGCATGAAATTTTATTTTTATATAATCTAAAGAAATAGATTATAATATCTTAATTTAGATAGATCTCTTCACAAAAGCAGCATCTTCCCATTTTGATCACAAAGTAAACAAAAAAGAGTATAAAGAAGTCAGGCTGTCTGAGTGCATGAAAGAAAGGGAGAATCTGCGTGAAGCCATCCTCTCTTGTGATTAATAATAACAAATGAACCTGACCTTGAAGGGTCATGGAGTCTCCATCTCTGGAGACATTCAAAACCCACCTAGGTGCATTCCTGTGTAACCTGCTCTAGGTGGCCCTGCCTTGGCAGGGGGTTGGACTGGATGATCTCCAGAGGTCCCTTCCGAGGTCTCTTCCAAGCCTAATGATCCTGTGATTCTACGGATGTTTCCAGAGATGGGGCATCTATCACCTCTCTGGGCAATCTCATCCAGGATTTCACCACCCTTATTGTAAAAAAAAAATCTTTATCTAGTCTGAATCTACCCTCTTTTAATTTAAACCCATTACCTCCTATCCCTTTTCCTAACTTTATCTTTAAATTAGTTACCGATGTGTTGTTACAGTAGGCTATTTTGACACCACATGCCTGCTGTGACTACACTGGAAGCTCCCCCAAGCTACAGTACATAGGAAGGTCTGACTGAAGCTCAAAATGGGAGAGTATAAACACCTCTCTGATTAAAAAATGGAACACGTTTCCCTGCTGTTGTGTGCCTTTCTGCTACTGTTATTGCCTGAAGCTCTTATTTGTTACTGCATCTGTGGGCAGGAGAAATGAGAGAAATGTAAAATCCCATATTCTATGCAAATGCTGATCCAATTAGAAGTCAAGAATACATGCTGAGTGTGCCTGCTCTGAGGGTACTTACCCCCCTATATCTCATTTGAACCGTCTGTGTAACATGCATAGTGCTTATCTTTCATTCATCCGTCAAGCAGAAAGAAGCTTGAAATCCAGTGGAAAAAAAATCCCTGATTGTTTCTATTGCAGAACAGCTGCAAGTGGGAGAATCAGCAAGTTTGGTCTCGTGGTATTTCATAGCATTGGAACTGAGAAAACAGCTTTAGAGTCAATTCTATTAACAACTGACATAGAAAAAATGCTGATGTTTATTGTTCCGAATTGTACTCCAAGCACAGGTTATATCTTACGGACAGTATCAGAAATTCTTCAGTTTTTAGGGATCTCTTTCTACCTACTTCTTGAAACCTATTTCAAGTTCCCACTGACTGCAAGCCATAATTTAAATAGAATGAAAATATTCTGCCTGAAAACTCAAAGCATCAATGTGCTGTTGGTTGTTTCAGATCACAGTGCCAAATGGAGAACTCTGAAAAGTTTCTGAAGTGGGAATTCAGCACCTGTCTGAATTCCAAGGCTCTAAGGGAGCTGAGATGCATTTGAAAATCCAGGGCAGTGCACATCCTTCTCTCCATACAAAAGTCTTGAGCAGTGGCAGTCACTGGGATCACCCGAAGCAGCACCTGGGCCATGAGCACTCTGATAGTGTCTGTTGAAGACAAGCAAGTAAACCATTACCATGGCCTAAAATACTAAAGCTGGTAGTAAAACCTGTTAATATCAAACTAAAACTTAGGCTGGTTTCTTCTAAGGCTTATACTGGTCCTTCAGAGAATGCCCATGGGTTTCAGTTTATTAATTTTCTGTTGGAGTTATTGCACCCGCAGCAAGGGTTGTACTTAGGAGCAACTGGTTAACCTGAGTCTGCACAGAAGCAGACCTCCTCTATCACCTCAAGACCCAGTTCCTGCCAAACCCTTGTCCCCTCTGTGCTCCCTGCAGCAATGGGACCTCTGAGACACTGAACCCACCACATGTGTTTGAGCTAGTCCCAGAAGGGGAGAGCTCAATTATTAACCCAAAGCTTAAGTCTTTGAATAGAGCCATTCATCGGCTGGGAAAATCAGCTGACTCCATCCTCAGGCTGGTAAAGAGCATCGAAATTGTTTCAGAGGACAACTTGCAGAAAAAGCTTCTTCAACAGAAAAATCTGGACGCCTGCAATAAGAAAGCATTTAACTCGTCTGTGCATTTTGCCCTCTGCATCTGTACTGGAGCCTGTGCTGGGTAAGTTGTATTTTTGGGATGGTTTTAGTAGATTTTTTTTATGGTTATAAGGACCAACCTCAGAGGGCTGTTGTAACATCCGCAGCACTGATTAAACAATGTTGTAACCTCTCATGATTTTCAATAGCTCTAATGCCAAGAATAATAGAAAACATGGTGAACTTCTATCTTAAGGATTCTTAGACATATTTTAAATTCTGACCAGCGGGCTGACTGTGATATTTTAGGTGCTTAAACTGCTTGCCCAGTAACACACAACCCACTTAAATAAGCCAATATTGACATTATCACTTCAGTATCCTACTGACACATAAAATACTTGGCAGTGTGGTGTGTCATAAACAAAAATGTCCCCATTTTTAATTTGATTACATCGATATTTAATGGACATTATTTTTTACATATAATGTAAGTGCAAATGCTTGCAATAATGACCAATGAGTTCTGAATAAATGGAGTATGAGAACTTGAAAATGAGAACAAATAATACAACTATAAGCTAAACACAAAACAAAAAGTGAGAAAATACCTACTGCTCTCTAGATTTGATTTAAGTCTTCTAATGTTAATGAGGTATCAGGTAATTCCAATGTTGAGGACTTTCAAAATCTGCTAATAAGAGAGAATAGATTTGAATTTACTATAAACAATTACATTTCATTATTCAATGTCCCAGGGAATGTAATCGAAAGGATGAAAATAACACCATAAAATGTGCTCCATCTTTAGAATTCTTAAGGAAAACATTTTTCTGCTTACTATAAATTATGTGGGAAGTAAAGGATGAGTCAATTAGTGTTCTAATACCTGGTGAGGCCTACTCTCCAATAGGAATGCTGGTCCATGAAAGTCTACATTCTTACACCTACGTACAGGCTGCACAAATAGTTTCATTTTAAATTATTGTAATAATACCCAGTGATCTGAGGGTTATGTGTTCTGCACCTATTCCAAATTATCTGAGGGGAAAATAATGAAAATATAAAATGTCTCAGATTGAAGAGTTTGTATATTCCCTTTTTGTATCTTTTTTCCCAGTTTCACGTCAATCCTTTGAACTTTGCCTGTAGCAAGAGTCATATAAAACACAATTTTTTTATTAAATATTGGATGTTTCAATTTTCTTCCAGATTATCATGGGTTGAAATTTTTCCACTCTTGATAAACCTTTACTTGTCAAGTAACTTCTTATTTCACTACTTGCTACTTTTTCACAGAAGTCACTGATGGTGTTTTAAGCCTGGATTATTTTAATGTTCGACTGACCTCTTACAGGATTACTTAGTGCTGAAATCAAAGCATGTTCTTACTGAAATTGGGGTCTCTCATGTCTCAGTCTGGAGCATGATGGCTCTGTTACCTTGAGATGCTGTTACAGACAGCCAGGATGCATCTTGCACCTGAACATCTTCAGCTCAGATCATGGCTTTCAGGCACTATGCAATTCTTTACCACTCCTATGTAGTGACAAAGCACTCCAGGCTGAAACCTCCCTGGGAGCAAGGCACCTCTGTCTGAAACTACTGCTTCTTTAAAGGTTGTTTTGAGAAGCACATATTTTTGGTTGTATCACTTGTCAGTTGATTCATAACAGCAAGGCTGTGTTTGTCATAGCTTTGTTGGCTCTTGCTACACTGTTGAGTATGTCCAGGTGCTGGCTTTAATGAAGTACTTATGTTTCCATTATGCCTGGAATAATGTCAATATTCAAGAATTAGATTAAACGAATGAGAAAGCTGAGATGAAGACAGTGGATTTGATTATCTCAGGTAATTGATTTTCTTTGTATAATGCTGTCAATGCCTGAAAGGCCAGGTGGATTAAGTGATTCTGTTAAGAACAGGCAGGCTTGTGCTAGTCTTGCATCAGATACAATTTTAATTTTCCAGTTGATCAGTAAGACAGTGGAAATGTGTAAGCTTATGGCTGGGATGTCTCTCCTGTTTTGAAAGACTTACTTTCATAGGAGTTTGGGGTTTTGGTTTGGTTTGGTTGGTTTTGGTTTGGTTTTGTTGGGGTTTTGTTGTTGGTTCTTTTTTTTTTACTGACCTGAAATGCTCACTTTTCATCATGCACATGTTCAGCTGTCAGTAACAAAAAGCCTCCAAGTGTGATACTGAGAATCAAGCACTAGTTTCACAGTCCCTATTACCACAGAGAGCTATACAGATATTAATGACATGCATTATGGGTTCTCTGGCCTGTCTATAACATGGGGTAAGATAAATACATTGGAGTGTAATTAGCAAGAATTGTAAGTAGGACCAGGAAAAGCTATGGAGGATCAGGCTCACCCTGACTGTCTAGACAGGCAAATTTTGAGTTGCGGTTGTGTACTCCTGCAGATAAAGCTGAACTGCTGGGAGAAGGAGTTTCTGCTGTCTTCTGAACTGCTGTCTTCCCCAAAGAGAAGCCAGAGTGGTTACTTCACCTTTTCTATGCTTCTTCATGAAAGCAATGATTGTTAGAAAAGTGCTGCTTTGTCCTGTCCATACTCAGTTTACCTGAAGATGCCACCAATGTCCATGAATGTAATGATCATCTTTTCATCAACAGCTCTGTGTGAGATATAGTAAAACCAGTAAGAATTAATACATTGAAATTTTGTTTCTTAAGCCATATCTGCTGTGTAATTTGAGCAAGACTAAAGAACTTGATGACATAACACTGAAACACTACTTTGACAGTAAAGTATTTTTCCAGCACAAACGGGACTACACTGTGCTGTGAACATGTACCGCATGGCTTCATGTACTTACAGCTTGGTTTATTCTGCTATACTCTATACCATATATTGCATAACATTAGAGAGCCAAAGCTTAGGGAGACCTTATCAAGCAAAACAAACTACTTTGCTTCTAAAAGGAAATAACTTACTTGCTGCTTCCTTTAATTTCAGCACTGTATTTTACACAAAAGGGTTCCTACTACTAATGTACTCTTTTTAAAGCATACTGTGGAAAGTAGTAAGACAAATTTTGTTTCTATAGTTGGCTGTGCACTACTCCAGAATCTAACTCCTACTTGTATTAAATGTAGACTTCAATGTGCTATTTATTAAGGCTTAGTAGTTACTTACAAACATGAAAAGGATTTGCCAGCATTTCTTTCAAAAGTTAGTTAGCAACATGGAAAAAGTATTTCTAACAGGCACTTATCAGGCTTTCATGTCCTGTAAAATTATGCAAGGAGAATAATAGCAAGGCATAATAGCATCTTCAATGTCACTTGGATTACTATCTCTTAAGTTTATCAAATTAAAATGTAATGTTCATTTCTGTCTGCCTTATGAATACACTATGTACAAAACCCCTTGATGTAAAACTATGAACCCATAAGGAGTATTTAGACAACTAGGTGGTGAAGCTAAACTTTCTACAAGCTCATTAGTATGTGATCACAACATTATTTTTTGACTGGGACTAACTCTTTGTAGAGCAAAAATTCCAGGGGAAAAAAAGTATAATTCTTATTTTGAGTAGCTATGCACTATGTGGCCTTTTCTATGTTCTCTTTTCAAAGCTGTGTCCCCCTTGGGGGGCGGGGAGGGGAATTGGAAGTGTCTGGGTAAAGGTGGTGATGGGCATTTTTCAGCAGCTGCCTCAGTAGTCCTTTGAAGGATGCAAGCAATCCAATCAGTATGAAAGAGCTGCCATAGACTGTGGTAAGCACGGTGATGTAGTCCAAACAGAGTTAGAGAAACACAATGGTGCAAAAGTCTCGCAAGTCCTGTTTTCATAATGCAAAATATTGTAAGACTTTTCATTTTTACCAATGGTACATATTTAAATCCCTGCACTCCTAGAGGTATTTAGATGGCTTCAGATCCTTGTAAAGAAATGGGTATCCTGATCTTCTGCCCTTCCTCAGGCTGATTAATTTCTGTGACTGTGGACGTCATGTGCCCCAATGCCTGTGACTTTGAAGTTGCAGATTACAGTTGGCAAGGGAATGGAATAGTTACAGAATAGCGGACTAGGTTTTCAGCCCTAAGCCTAAATATTAATCTTCTAAAAACTTAACAAGAGGCTGATAGATTGCTATCATAGCTTAACATATATGAACTCTGGGTCATGAAAGAGGATTTCCTCATGTTCCAATTTAAGCGATGAGTAAAACTTTAATCTGTATAACAACAGAACTTATTTATGCAGAAAACCTGTTATTTATGTTATTCTGAGAGGTAAAGAGTTTTAAACTGCAGAAAGACTACACGAGAAGTTTGCAATTATGCTCAAATGATTTTTCATTTTCCTCAGGAGTGCATGGGGAGTTGCTTTAATTCAAAAGATGTAATATCTGTCTGATCTATTAAACCAGAAGAAAAAGTAATTTCAAGAACAGAAAATGCCAAAGGCAGTTGAAGAGGTTATAGATACATACGACATATAAAAATCTCCCAATAAAAGTTAATGGAAATCGACATCTACAGTGGTCTTAAATGCCACATTGATTCAAAATCACACAGTAATTTGATCAAATGGAAATGAATTATCTTCAGTGTCTCTTTAATGAAATCTGCGAAGAACCCAATTCAAGCCTACTAACTCAACAGTCCTTGGGATGCAAAGTGCTGAGGCTCAGAGCCTCAAAATAACACTCTTTCAAAAAGGTTTGTGTGCTTTTGGTGTATTCCAAATGCTAACCCTTTTTTAGCTTGGTTTTTATTTTGGCTTTTGTCCTGCTTCTATGCTGCTTGCTTTTTCTCTCTTGTTCTTTAAGTGTATTATAATGAAGGCTTGGAATTTATATTAGAAATCATTCTTTAATACTTCAATTATGTAATTATTACCAGTCTCCTGGTCTGATTTACATTACTCTGTGATCAGGCAGAGTAGTAAAGTTGTATACAGTCAATCTTAACCTCTAATTCCCAGGCTGTAGGAATACTATGGCCCTGTATTGAAGGGGAAGCATGGAAAATAGACATAGGTGGGCAAAATGTTCAACCCTTGGGTCTGGGCTGACAGTAAGCAGCTGGAAAATAGGAATTTTCTGTAATATTTAACTTATGAGGAGACAGGTTCCTGTATTTGGCCCATGACTGCAATCTCTGGTCTCTAAAAAAGGTGTCTGTGCAGCTGCTTTTACCTGTGACTGAGGTATTGCCAACTCTCCCCTGGAGTCTGATTAGAAAAATTCAGACCGCAAGAAGGAAAAGGGAATCTGGGCTTGAGACAGGAGAAAGCTGTTACTTAATAGTTCTGAAATTGCAGGTTTTGTACTTCTTTACAGATGTTGGCACGTATTTAAGTGAATGAGAAATCACAGATGATTCAAAGATGAATATTTTAATTATAATGTGCTCTGCTGAACTGATTCAAGAGTTATCACAAAATTAAGATTATATATAGTATTTAAAGCACACAGGGTAATGACTTCTTAAGTGTACATTGTCAGCAAACCATGGTGTAATATTTTGATATCAAATGCATACTATGAAATATTGGTATGTATGTGTTTCCATATATTTATATAATGGAAGAAGAAGAAACACATAGTTCTGGCTCACCATTAATCACTGTGTATCTATGAAAAAGACATAACAAAGCTGTTTGTTAGTAATTAAGACAGACTGCTTATCACTGCTCATCAGTTCATCAGTACCTACTGTAGTCCCATATTCAAGAGGAGCCTGAGCAAACATTATTGGCGCAAGTACTTCATCTTTTTATTTCCTCAAAGTACAATGCTGCTTATGGTAGTGACACACGCAGTGGATGGGAGATGGGTTTATTA
Source organism: Lathamus discolor (assembly GCF_037157495.1). Taxonomy (NCBI): domain Eukaryota; kingdom Metazoa; phylum Chordata; class Aves; order Psittaciformes; family Psittacidae; genus Lathamus; species Lathamus discolor. The sequence continues at coordinate 136,122,654 of NC_088886.1, forward strand.
CTCACTGGAAGTGAATTAAAGATCATGTGATTCTTTCCCTTTCGAAAGGAGGGAAATGTTTGTATTAATGCTGATATGCTGTTCCTGCTGAGGGTGGCAGTGTGGTACCATCCTCAAACACAGGGAAATCCTCTTCTGCTTCAGCAGCCTGTTTGATTTTTGCAGGACAAACATGCATTCGTCCTGCAGACTGCTAGCCTAGGACCTGGGCTAACACTGACTGCAGACCAATATCACAAGGCTTGATTCAGGTGAGGTGTATAATACAGCAGTATTTGTAAACGACAGTTTAAAGTTATTAATGAGACAGGTTGGCCAAGGCAAGTTGTGTGGGGATTATCATTACCAAGGTTGGTAATTCCAAACCCAACTAAGGATCAATTGTTTTAGCTTTTAGGAAAAATGTCTTTCCTGAGCAGCTGGTGGATATAATGGGCTTGCTGACTTGGTAGCCATGAAAAATGTGAGGCCAGTGTAGGGGCACACATAACCAGCTCATGCAATGAATATGTCTTACATAAAACACTGCCACACCTCTATTTAAAATGGTTGATATACCTGCAGGAGCAGGACAGATGATGAGCTACTGACAAAACCTTGTTTAGTAACTATGGACTGATGTTAAAAATATGTGGAGTAATGTGAAATTTGAATCTTTGTCTACAGCACTGACTGCTGACGAGTTCAGTTCATAGCCAATGTTATCACAGGTGCAATGGCTTATTTCAGTCAGGAGCTTTATTTAACTGCATTTTCTTGTAGCTGTGTTTACGTATCCTTTATCTAACCAGCTCTGTATTATGTGAATAATTCTGCTTTTCTGAATGTTGATGGGCATTCAGGTAGTTCAGATTGGGATTTCTATGTTTGTAAACGTTATAGGAAACTCTTGCTAAGTTGTGCAGTACGAGCAGTTAACTTGTTAAAGTTTTAACTTGGAAAAATTGAAATCAGCCTTTCTGCCTGTATTAATGAAAATGCACGCTACATAAGCAAAGTGTTGTGTCAATGCTGTTTATGCTGACCAAGTTTAAGCATCAGGATTGTGAATATACCACATGAATTTAAAAGACTAAACATCTGAAACCCTTTCTATCATGGTACTGATCATATTGTGCCCAGCGTCGCCATCCTGGGAGAGCTCTCTACTGGAGGTTGGAGCGTTCCTATCGCATCAGGGACAAGGCTATAAAATTACTTGCTAGAGCAAATGTTTTGATAAAATCTCACATTTAAACTAACATATTGGTGGAACAATTAAATTTTTTAAGCCAAAAAAATATGCCTGAAAAAGTACTCATTTTTAACTGACATGCCCAATGTCACCATGGCACAGTCAATCTTTGCCTCAGTATTGATAGTCTTATATGAACATTTCTGGAGACTCTTCCTTTAAGTGAGCTATGTTATTGTGTTCAATCTGCAATGTTCATACTCTAGTCTCTAGAATGAAAAAAAACCCAGCTGTGAACACTTACATTCCTGTTTCTGCAGTGTGCTGTAAAGGCACATCATTCATTTTCACTACTTTTTTCACGGAGGATTAGTAATTTGGCATAGTGCACATCAAATAAGTTTTAAATATGAGCTAAGCAAATCTTGCCACACACTAAGTGGTAAGTTAGCATTCAACTACCAACATGTATTTTAAAAACCTCAAAATACTGAGTTTCACTCTTACTCAGAAATGCTTAATTTGGAAAAGTTTCTGCTACCCACCTCTCTGAGCCTTAAGTCTCCTCAGATATTTAAGCTTGAAACTGCTTCCTGACCTAAGCACCTGCAACAGTGTTTTTTGGTTTAGCATCATCTCCTTAAAGAAAATAAGATCATATGTGCAGTAAACTTCCTGAAATATTTCTAATTTGTTTGCATCTGCGGCTGTATTTTCTTTATTTTCCATTTGCTGGGGGAACCAACTACCACTTGGTTTCCTTTCAACTCAGTGAAACTGTAAGCTTAAATAGTAATTATATTTTTATGTGATACTTGAGGATAATACAGTAAATAAGTAATTCCCAGTTTGTGACATAAATGCAATAAGCCTTTCAGGAGCTATCAAATGCAGCTTTAAAATGTGATGATAATAGTGGGAAATTCTATTGCAAATAAAAAGGTTTTTCGTGGTAAAGCAAACGCCATGTAATCCGTGTAGGTTGCATTCCATGTGTAAGAAGGAGAAGATGAAGGAAGTTTACATTTTCGTTTCCTTTCATTATACTGTTTAAATTCCACATTGGGAAAGCACCGAACGCAATAGCACCCCTCTAGTTGACCAGTTTTAACCTGCATCAACTTTAAACATTAAATTTCATTGCAGGTTGTTGGAGTGAACTAGACTGAAGCAGCAGCAGACCCAGAGTGTTTCCATAGCTTCCACAGGGCCAGGTTTAACTCAGAAGAAGCACCTTAAGGGGCAAGAGTGTTGTTTCATCCCCAGTGCTGCTGTGCTGGTGTTGACTGTGGTGATCAGCATGGAATAAACTTGCTGCTTTTCCATGGGACTTAGAGCAGGACCACATCAAATAATGTCTACACATCAAAACATGTAGAGAATATTTATATGGGTCAGTTCCTTTGGAAACAGTCAATGGCACAACCTAAACCAGACAAAATGCCTGGATAGATCTCTCCCATGTGTTGCATTTCTGATCATTTGCATTGTTCACTTGGCCATCCCTGGGCAGCCTGCAGGGCAGCCCTCAGCCCAGGAGGGTTTTGCAACTTGGAGCTGTACAAGGACACAGATGAAAAACTACTCCTGGGATGCTTTATGCTATGTGAAGTTTAGGACTAGACTCACACTGTAGTAAAACAGTGAACTGCAATTGTTTGTTACCCATGGATGGCATGGATGCCCAAAGATGAGGTCCGGCTAGAGTCATCTGTTACTGAGGGATACAGTGCTTGCACTGGGTGAGCTATACAGTACTTGCATACCTTCAGCAGTATAGCAGATACAGTTATACTGCATAGTTGTGCTTGCAGCTCTTTAGTGCAGATACATGCACAGCCTTGGGCAAGCACCTGCCTCTGATTTTCCCTGAGAAGTGATTTAATTTTTGAAGGGACACGTTTCTTTCCAAGAAACAGCAAAATTGCTATTCTGATAAGAACAAAGGATATTTTAGTGGTGGCAAGGCTTTAACCAGTTGTGGAAACTAATGGAGGAACAGGCAGTGCTGGAAAACACTATGCTTTGGAGATGCCTTCTCAGATAGCACCCCAACTCCTCAGTCTGTAAAATACCATAGGTCTGATAAAGTCCTGCGGTCATGCCACAAGAAACGACAATATTCCACTGCACCATCTGGGCAATGCTTTTTGTTGTTTTCTATCTTTTCTACAGAAGAAATAAGAAAGGCCTATGAACACTCTGAAGAAACAGGCCATCAAAGAACAGCTTAATCCTGTGGGGTTTGGGTTTTTTTGGTTTTGTTAGGAATCAAACATTACAGAAGAAATTATTTATATTTTTTGCTTACATAAACTATCTCTTAGTGAATCTCACAGCTTTCAAGTGTTCATTTCAACAGCAATCTGGGTTCAGCTGCTTAGTCCCCAGCGGATGTGCAGCAGCACAGCTAATGCAGTGTGTCCGAGACAGTGGCACTCAAGGAGGTGACTTGGCTGCCATTTGTTTCAAGTTTCCAACTCCAGCCTGAATGACCAGTATTATTTTATTCTTGTGCTGGATTTTGGCCGAAGTCCTGAATTGCTCTGGAGCTCGGATTTTTTGAATGGCGGTTGAGGAAGCAAGACTCTGTAAGAAGTGCCTGAGGAATGGCATTTGGCTGGTCAGCATTAGGATTTTGTGTTGCAGGATTTCTTTAGCTGCTTGTCTTATCCTTTTAATGTTTATAGTTGTGTTAGCAGTTCCTCAGGGGGTAAGGTAGGTTTAGAGATTTCTTTATTTAAAGGATAACTGAGAGAGGGACTCAAGTAAAATGGTTTATTCAACAGTTGCTTGGCTGATGGATTCACAAGAATGCTAACAGTACAGAAGACGACCTGGAAAGGGATACTAAGATGAAAGCAAGAAGGTTAAAAAGGGACAATGAGCAGAACCGGGTGAGTCTGGAGAGGTAATATTCATTGCTGGTGAGGAGATGACCTGTCCTTCCCTCCTATAAATTAATGGTGGGTTCAGTTGCCTTTGTTAAATCAAACTTGAGTGATAAACATGAAACTTTTGCTAGAAAGAGGTGATGAGAATCGCCTTGGAAGAATTTCAGTAGAATTCTCATTTACTGGGAGACTTCTACAGATGTAGGTTAAAATAAATAATTTTAATACAAGTACTGCATTCCTGCATTTTGCCTTTCCTGTGCCCCAGAGAGTCAGCTGGAAATATGGTCAATCTAAGAACTTTTGGATTCACTTTTTGGGGTGAAAAAAAGGATGTAGGGGGGAGAATGAGGGAAAAATATCAACAGCTGCTGTTGTCTCATTCAAATGAAGAATTCATTACTAGTGAGGATATGAACGATATTCTGTAGTTTAAATGAGTGCAGTTATTAGAACACTAGCAAGTACTCTAAAAGCTAAAGACAGTAGATGCTATCTTTCCACAGATGACCAATAAAATAACTTTATCAAAGTAGCTTCTAAATTATTTTAATTATAAATCTTACTATGTAAGAAATGCAGGCAAACAACAGTTCATAAATTACTGCATTATGCATTAGATCATCAGCTTGTCATAGCTGTCCATTGCTGCTGTCATTATTGTTTCAAATTAAATACGTGCAAAATATTTTGGTCTCAGCTACTGGCAGTCATTTAAAGCTGCGATGGTAGACAACTACAGAAATTATGCAAAACTGGTATGCTCTAAATGCTGTCATATTTAACTTAGTTTTGTTGACTACATCTGGAAACAATTTAAAGCAATGTTGGTTTTCTAAAGTAAAACAAGTCCTCATGCTCTTAACATAGTTTAGCAGCATTTCATTCAGAATTTCTTAGATGTAAAAGCACACCAATTGTAACAAATGGGAGATGCCCTAAATCTTCTCCAGAGAAAATAAATAGATTAATAACTTGGAGGAAAAAAGCCTAATGTAAAAATAGGAAAAGAGAAAATTCCTGTAAGAGAAAAGGACTACTAGGAAGTGAGAGAAGTGAGTCGCTAGAAGGGAAAGAGCAACCAATAGATGGGGGAAGGGAGCAAAGGAAAGTGAAACGTTAAAAAAAAAATGGAAAAAAATTAATGCTGAGGCAGGAGCTGAAGGATGGCAATAGGAACTATGTAAGAAAAGGCTAACAGCTTGAGGCTGGCAGTGTTTGTACATGCTAATGTGCAAACACAAACTGCTGTCAGTTATTCCAGGAGCTTGGTAAGTTTAAGTGAGAGGTTGCTCTGGGAAAATGCATTTTTCTATTTCATACTGCTAGGCAGGCCTGTGTCACAGCGGTAGGTAATGCTTTTCCCTGAATTCCAGACTGTTCTTTGAAACAGAGTATAAGAATAATAATAATAATGAAAAGCACTCAGAGCAAGAGAGGCAGAATAGACTGGGGCTAGTCTGCCAGTACTCAGAGGAAAAAACATTTTTCCCTGCCACAAAGAATCCTATTGTTCCTATGATAAGTATTTAATTTTGCCTGCATTTAAACCAAGCTGTCTTAAAGTCTGTTTTCTTACCATGGTGAAGCATGTGCCAGTTACTGTGGCCGTGTACAGTGGCACAGCTCCAGGGAGGAGCTGACCTCTGCATTTTCCAAGGCTGCTCAGTATTTCTCAGCCTGCTTACACTGATTTTCTTGGTGGAGGAGAATTCCACCTGCACTTTATGCTTAGGAAATTTCGACACCCATTCAGCATGTAAAAGTCATTGTTACACAAGAGAAACAAAACCATGAGGAATCTGAGCCTTTGGGGAGATGTTGGCTATTAATGACTAATATCCACATATGTTGTTCTGGTAAATCTTATGAATGAACCTTCAGTGTATACATTTTCATATAGGCTTTGTCACCAAGTGTTGACACTTGTCATGGTTTAAACAAAGTCTACCATAAATCACACAGTTGCTCTCTCGCTCCCCCCCTTCTTGCCCTTCCCCTACACCCGGAGGGACAGAGAGGAGAATTGCAAAGAATGCAACTCCCACGGGCTGAGATAAGAACAGTTTAGTAACTAAGGTATAACACAAATCACTACTGCTACCACCAATAATAATATGATAAAGGAAATAACAAGGGAAGAGAATAGAACACCTCAGCACCAGCCAACCAATAACTCGCCCCACTCCCCCCAGCCAAGCACCGACCAATGCCTCGTCCAATCCTGCAGTCCCAGCCCTTCCGGGTAACTCTCCGTTACATCCTGGGCATGACGTGCTGTGGTATGGAATACCTCTTTGGTCAGTTTGGGTCAGGTGTGCTGTCTCTGCTTCCTCCCAGCTTTCCCTCCTCCCTGGCAGAGCATGAGGATCAGAAAGTCCTTGGTCACGCTAAAACATTTGTGTTATCAGCTCTGTTCCCAGGCCAAAAGTCAAAACACAGCACTGCACCAGCTACTAAGAAGGAGAAAAATGACTGCTACTGCTGAACCCAAGACAACACTCAAAATTTCATTTGCTCTGAGGTGCAGGAAACTTTCATGTTCATGGGTTTCTTTTCATAGCTACGAGTTAGGCAAGTACCAGTGTGCAGTATGCTTCCCTGGTAGAGCGTCAAGTCAGGGAGATTCTCTCTACCAATATTAGATGATTTTCTCCTTTATTTAGCAGAAACGAAGTTGCTATTAATATAAGCAAGCTGTTATTAACAGATAAGTACTCACACAGTAATGTCAATTATTTCCTCCTACTGTCACACGTACATGCATGCTTGAACTTGTTGAACAGCGAGGAGATGCAGAGGGCTGGTATGCTACTGTGTTTGCTCCAGCAGATCAGTTTGACATATTCATAAAGAAAGAAACCAAGAGAGAAACATGGGGGACTGTCACTACACAAAGATGATTTAGCAGAACCAAATAATGTGGATTTCTGATGCCATAACACTCTTGCTGAGACTACCTCTGCCTGTGACTATAGCCTTGAGGACTTGAGGAGCATACCAACAAACACAAAACTGCAGACAAATTGCTATGTTTCAGTTCAGGCTGTTCCTTGGAACTTCTGCTCTCAATATTGCAAATCTCATTTAAAGCAGTGGATGGCTGTCTTGAAAGCAAGTGGAAACCTCCATTTTTGTTGAGTCAAGCTCAGTTTGTAAAGATGGTATGCTTAAAATTCCTGTACATCTTTGCATGTCTGTATAATTTCTTTGGCCATATGGATTGTAAATCTGAAAAAGAATAAAAAAAAAATGAGTAATATAGTTTAATAGTACTGCAGTTTAGTCCTTAAGAGGATGAAACATCTGAAATCTTCGAAGTGTACTGACCTGCTATATTTTTACACTGTGTGGTATTGTTGCTTGGAGAAGTTCCTCAATGCTAAAAATAATCATTTCTACTGTTTTCTATCTCCAAGGTTACTAAATCTTTTTAACCTAAGCATAATTAAGATTATACCTACAGGATATATTTTTAGCATGTTAGGTTTTCTGTGTTGTAATGTTGTTCCAGTAGACAGAGCTGAGTTCAGAGGAATTCTGCTCTATGGCAGATTGAACAGTAGAAGTGAAACCAGCAACTTCTATGGGCAGTTGTTCTCTTTTGCAGTTTTTAGTGCTGGTCCAAAAATGTGACCCACAGGTCTTTAAAGACTAGCTATCAGTTTACAGAAAGAAGCTCCATGTACATCTTTAAGAAATTTCAAATCTGATTAAAGAAGTTTTCAATCTGACATTTTTGAATGGGTTTGAAACTAGTATTATTCATTGAATTAACTTTTTACACTACTGCTGCTGCAGAATGAAAGATCCACTGGAAATAACACCAGTAGGATCTGAATGGGTGGCTAATTCCGTGGCGAGCATGCTTGAGAAAGGGTAGCACCATGCAAGTAATAGGGTCTGGTCTGCAAATGAAAACTGATTTCAGAGCCTGGTAATTTGTAACTAAGCTAGTTAAGGTACTTAATTTGTGAGGAAAGAAAAACATGTGCCACAAGGGGAGTTGCATAAGAGCTTTAGGAATGTGATAGTTTCAGTGGAAAAAAAATGCTCGTGCAGGAATTCCTTAAGACAACAGTGGAGAATATTCATCCAGTTCTTCATTAATCTTTTCAGTTGGGAATATTTTTTTCAGACCTAAATCTTTTCTGCATTCACAGAATTTCATCCCCTTTGTAATTTCCTTTTTCCAAAGGATGCTTGGGGGAAATACTGAAATAACTATTTCAACACTGAATATATTTATTATAATAATAGTGATAAATACCATAGAATCATAGAATAGTTTAGGTTGGAAAGGACCTTAAGGCCATCTAGTTCCAACCCCCCTGCCATGGGCAGGGACACCTCACACTAAACCATCTCACTCAAGGCTCTGTCCAACCTGGCCTTGAGCACTGCCAGGAATGGAACACTCACAACTTCCTTGGGCAACCCATTCCAGTGCCTCACCACCCTTACAGTAAATAACTTCCTCCTTTATATCCAATCTAAACTTCCCCTGTTTAAGTTTTAACCCGTTACCCCTTGTCCTGTCACTACAGTCCCTAATGAAGAGTCCCTCCCCAGCATCCTTAAAGGCCCCCTTCTGATACTGGAAGACTGCTAGGAGGTCTCCAAAATACCAAGATAACTATTGTAGAAAACATTTATTAAACAGATAATTGATTTAATAAAATTTACTTTATTGGTGCTCTCAGACAGGTTAAAGATTTAAAAAGTTAATGATTTAATGACAGATACAGAGATATTTAATTTCAGGAAAAATACCTTCGATTTGGAAAGGTTTGGCCATCTGATGATACCGAGAGATGCAGAAAGGCTATTTCTAGAACCAAGGCTGTTGGATAAGAATGTACTTACACATTGAAGTAGGTGAAGATACTGTTGAGATTGTATGGGGGAAAACACTGGCAAAACAAATGACAGTTTAAACTGTCCAAGTTGGAGATGTGTTCATGGAAAAAGTGGATGAAGGATGCTTCCTGCATGCTGAATGATCAAAGCATACATTTTGGTATATAGAACAGCTCAAGGAGAAAAAGGTAAATGTGCTTTGAAATTACCTAGATGTGTTCAGCAAGGAAGCAGATCTGTATATATAACACAGTGATCAAGCTAATTACTTGTAGTTAGTGGTGGAAAAATGGAAGTCCACTGAAAAAAATGGAAGAACTGGAAATCCTTTTATATTGTGCAGGCAATATACATGAATCTATGGGCCCCAAACTGATTGTCCTTTGTTAACATATGCACAAATTCTATCTTTTGTAAGTGTGTCTCTCAACTTAGAATTGAATTTTAAGCATTGACATGGCTGGAAATGATCAGACTTTTGGGGTTTGTGTTTTTCAAAAATTTGTAAATCAATGCAAGTACCAAAAAATAAAAATTTGTTTGCTTTAAACATATAGCCACTTTTTTCAGCTAATTCGAACAGAAGTGAAATGGGGTGAAGGAAACCACATATAAAGCAAAAGTACTAGAACCTGTGGAAGTCATACGTCCATCACCAGTAAACTAAGATATACTATTTTCTAAAATTCAAGACTTCTCTGAAGTCTCCTTTTCTTGCCATCTTTGTCAGTCTATTGAAGTGCAAAACTAAAAAAGAATGAAACCTCCCAGACACTAAATAAAGATGACCACACTGAAATGTTTATATCTAAAGTCATGTAAGGCATACATAAATTCACATGGAGAAAAATCTCAGTGAGAGTCTGAAAGCAAGTGTGAAAATATCCGAGAACTCACATCTCTATAGATAGTTCTCCATAGTTGCTCATGGACATGCATAAACTCAGTGCAGGCATGTACTGAAATGAGGTGGGTTGTGAACAGGGCAGCAGGTTTTTTCAGCTGCAGAGATTTAATAGATTCCCTTTTGATAAGAGATGGTAAATAAGCAAACAATGATGCTTAATTATTTCCCAAAGCAATGTTTACTTTTGTGGCTCTGTTAGAAGGGAGAATATTTTATGCTTCTAGAATATAGTGAAGCAGGTGGGCTGAATTATCATGGGTATATTTATGGCATATGGTTAACAAACATATGCATATTAGATGTTTGGGATTTTCAAGAGCTTTGCCTTTTTGCCGCTGTCTTCAGATAGTCCCTCTGGATGGGCGCAGTCAACTTCTCTTCTGCTGTTGACTGAGTGACACCTGACAGACAATGGGTCTATCTGCTGCCCCTGGTTTTCCCCTGTGGACACTCATTAAAGAACAAATCTCTTAACAGAGGGTGAGTGGGTAGTCAGGCTGAATTCAGACATTTTAAAAAGTATTTATTTTAAAGTTATTCCATTTCATTTTACATGAGTTTTTTCCCATATTCTGTCTACTTTTATCTTTTTGAAGAAATATTAAAATTGTGTGACTTAATCTGTTCTAAATATGTACAGTTCTTTTTTGAAAACAGCTGCTTTTGGGTGATATGTATGGTTTTTTTCTTGGTTACCAATGTGTTGCATGATAAATTAAGATGTAATAGGACAAAAGTTGACTTTGGTCATAAAACTATGCAAATGAGCTGGTAATAAAACAGCCTCTCTTTTCTCTAGTCTTCAGATAGCAATTATTCAAGGCCTGTATGCATGCTGCTTATTTTTCTTATTTTCTTTGCCATTTACTAAGTTTAGGAGGTATTTCAAATTATGTTTGTTAGGTGGGGCAACTGGTACTCACTATCTTCACTTATTAGCTCAAATATTTACTACAGATTTTTCTGATACATTCTTCTCTAGGTTTTTTTTTTTTCTTATTATATCCTCTTAAAGCTTTGAGAATATTTTTTCTGTGTTTTTCTTTACTTTTGCTTTCTTCTACTGGAGTCCCTTTCCATAAGTCTCACCTACTTCATGTTACAGAGCTCCTTTCTTTTCTAGGAATTGGTGGTCCTAGAAAAAATGAGACTTATGGTGGTTATTGGCTGCCCCTGACAGCTCTGTCCCCTGTAGGCAGGGAAGGCTCCTTGCTCATTGGGAGCGCTGGAATGTTGAAAGTTTTTGCTTTGGTAAGCCATTATTAGGGATTGCCTGACACTTCTGTCAGATAAAACAATAGGAAGATACTAAAAGATACAGACCATGAGAATAAAAGATCAAGGGACACGGAAATACCACCAACACTAGTATATTTGCTCAAAACCTATAATGCCTAGCTCTGTTTGCAGATGCTTGGAAGGAAAAAACAAGAGCTCTGTTGCCAGCAGGGGAGTACCGATGTGCTGTATCAATATAATGACTAATAATCTGAGAAGCAGACTTACAAGGCAAGGTGTTGCCTATGTTTGGGACTGAGATGATTTATTAAAATTACCACGTAAATTGAAGATCCTCTGTCATTTGGTTTGGAATAGTCACAGCCGATGGGGGTAAAACATCAGGTGCATGCAATAACCTGAGCAGAAAGAGCAACTGCTGTTTCGTTAACTGGATACTTAGATAATGAGTGATATGATGTTACTTTCCAGAACATATTTTTTTTTTTACTAAGTTGTAGTGCTTATGAAGGCTAATTGTTTTTACTTCTAATGTGTTCATGTATTTTTGTAAAGTTAAAGATAGTGGTAGAATCTTTAATGATGTGAGATAATTGTATTGAAAGTATACCGAAACCGTAGAATAAGGCATTGCAAGCCCATTATGGAGTTACACCTAACAGATAATTTGCTAATGAATATGCAAACTAGTTTGGCATTTTAAGATGTTTGAAAATGGTACCTCTCTTCTCAAATGACATTTCAGTGCCCATCATTCATGTTGCTTTTATTTTGAGGCTGAGAATGGGAACTTGTATCGCGCTTTGCTGAAGTTTTGTGGATTTCTAGCAAGGGTGTAAACTTGTTTCATTTCTTTTGCAAAAATACAATTTTTCTTCAATAGCCAAAACTAGAAGAACAAAACCAAACAAATTAGCTAGAAAATTGATTCACCTCTACAAATACACCTTTTTTTTTTTTCTACAGTGTCGACCTTCATTACTTCAGTTTTGTAGAGATCATACAAAACCAGTTAATTAACAAGTTACTCTGCAGATGTGTCATCTGAGCACTATGATCCCTATACCGCAAAAATAATAGAGACAGGCAAAGGCTGTGAAACTTTAACATGGATTGAGAAGAAAACAGCCAGCAGAGATGATGACAGGGTAGTAGTTGAGTAACAGACAACCTAGATGGTTCTGTTGCACTTCAAAACGAAACAACATCAGGGTCTGTGAGGAAAATACATTAAAGTGGAAGAGGAACCAGCACTAGAGATATAGTCTGATGCCAGACAACAATGAAATGAAAGGGACTTGTACTGGAGCTGAACGATAGAGGAGATAACATTTACTGATGGCTGAAAAGAACTGAAGGAGAAATGCAGTAAAAAAAGTTGTTATCTTAGAGGTGATACACAGGTTTTGGGTGACAAAATCTGTGAATATTAGTATAGGGACAGCATAGTGCTGTTCTCTGAGAAGAGGGTTACGAAACTTTGAACCAAGGCAAGGAACTTAAGTAATTTTTATAGATAATGCATTTCATAAGTTTAAATAAGGAGAAATAACACATTGCATCAAGATGAAGCTGCAGATCGTGTCTTTTTACGTAAATACCAGAAGTACTTTTGCCTTTTTCAGAGAATTACATTCTTTAGAAATAATGCTCAGTGCACACAGACAATACCGTATAGCTTCTTGCTTCTTTGTTTCTCCAAAAGTCAGCCAAGAGGTTTGCTTTTCACGGAGGAAGTGTTTTGTGTATATAAATTAAGCATTTGAACTTCAGCTATTGCAGAGGAACCTGGAGATGTGGGGAGGACTTGGCCTACTGTGTTGTGAAAACTGTCAAGTCTGAGGTGATTGCAATGTGGGATGAGTGGGCCAAGGAGTGAAAAGCTGTAAAAAATTAAAATCTGGCACCATTAGTGTTTTTGGTTATTTGTCTTTCTAATGCCTGGCCCCTCTTCCTTCCTTTCCAGTAGGAAGTTGTCCTTATCACTTGGATCAATCTTCCCTTTGTGGGGGATTCTGCTCCCTCTGGTCCCAGCAATATAATGTGTTCAGTGTCTTTCTGGTGACCTTCACTATTTATCATCTGTTGCAGAGATGCTGGGCATGGAGGGCTGGGAGCCTGTGCCCCTCCCTTCCTCGGGCTGCTGCCTGGAAGGTGGTGACATGAACCAGCACCCTGCGACTAAATGTCTAGGAAAGCCTGAGGAATATTCAGCCTATCTCTGCTAAGGCCAGTGTTTATACACAAAGTTTCTTGAAGCTGCCACTCCACTCTTACTTAAGCATACATTCGTTGTCATCAAAATATATCCCCAGGCCATGTCCCTAAGCAAACATAGACACAGATGACTTTGATACTGCTCTTGAGATGGGTGATGGGACGGCCTGTTTCTGTTTAAAATATCTGAGTTGTTTTCATACCAATTCTTTCTGTGGAAACAAACTATTTATGCTTCTAATGCTTGTAGGCTTGTTCCCAGGCTCCCTTAGTCTCTTTTGCTATGGTTGTTTCCTTCCCCATCTCAAAGCAGAGGGGCTCTGGCCCTAGATTCCAGTGTTATCGCCTCAGTTCCTTCTGTCTCCTGTTTGCTGGAAATGAAACTAACATGTGTGTGTCAGTGCTCTCTCACTCTTTCTCCTTTTCTGAGTCCCAAACACAGCATACCTCATCTGCAAAACAGCAAAAGCTAGACATTTATAAAGTTTCATGTTTTTAGGCACAAGCAAATGCACATAACTTGTGTAAACTTAAGAGGAGCAAGTTGAATGATAGTAAGCTCTTACCATGGCTAGGAAGAAGATGGATGTTTAAGACTTACCTTTGTTTCTCCAGAATTGCACAGGATGCTCTATTCTTTTTGTCCTAGGAGAAGACAAATGGCACTCTGCTGTTGTTTTGCTTTTCTTACCCCTGTTCAAGATGTGTGGAAACTTCATCCTGACATCCTGAGCTTTCTGGTTTCCTTTTTTTTTTTTTTTCTTTTTAATTTATTTCTGTGTTTTCAAGCTTCCTCCTCACACTGTCTGGAGCCTTATCTGAGCACAAACGTCTGCCTTGGGGCTGCTTTTTTTTCCTCATTTTGTTTTCTTATGGAAATGACACAGAATCCATCCACTGCTGCCTTTTGCTGGCTTGTGAATTGCAGTCAGATGCTTGCCCAAAGGCAGAAGGATCAGCAGGCAGAACCAGACTGCTCTAGCGAATCTGGATCTGACCCTCTGTGGAAAAGGAAGTCTGCATGTCATATCACGAGGCTACAAAGTCCATCCTTCCAATCCTCTGTCACAGCCAAAGGGGGAAAGTTTCTTTCATCACAGTCTTACACATAAACTGAACAGCTGCAAAATAGTGTGCAGCATTGTTCTCTGCTCCTGCAGCTGCAGGAATGTTATTCACATCTTTCTCAGTCCATCACTTCAAGTAGATCATCTTCAACACAGAAATCCGTTCCCTGCAGGTCTGTGAAGGACCTGGATGGTTTTAGTACATGGATGTGGTAAACCATAACTATTACAGTTCCCTGCTACCCTTCCTCATGGGGGCCTTTATGTTCTAGGTGACAACTTCCTCTTACATGTAAATGATGTTGAGTGTTTTGTGATCACTGACTAATGATGTCCCATCCTTTCCCATAAACATTTCATCTGTCTCAGTTTGAAGCTGAATTTTCTTAGAGAAGAAAAAAAAAACACCTAAAATGCAACACCCTGTCACTGGCAGACTTGTTATAAAAGGAGCTCATTGTAGTTTGTAGAGACATAAGTAACTTTAAAGGACTTGAAATACGTCTGTCCAAGCAATCATAAGACGTGCTACACATGGCATGGAGTCATTTCTGTCTTTCTGAGAGGGCCGTATAGATTTCTTCCACTTGTTAAATTTGGATTCCTCAGCCCTTAGGTGAGATCTTCAATAAGCCCAGCTGACTGAGTGTCTCAAGTTTGTAGCTGTAAAGGCAGCAAGTGCAAGCACAACCATTTGAAAATCAGTCCCACATTCCAGGCGACATTCAGTACAGTAAAGGCTTTTGAAGTTGCATTTATTAACTAAGCATTGCATCAGCTACACTCTTACACTCTTATTTTTAAAAGACTTGCTGTTCAGGTGACCACTCTAAACCATCTCTGCCACTCTAAACCCTCTACAAACGTTGCCCTGTTATCACTGGAGGTAAAGTCAGCTCTCTCTTGTGCCTCCCAAGCAATTGTTTCTGAATAAGATGGTAAACACAGTCCACCTGCAGCTTTGTCTGCTGAAACATGGCTCCTTGATCTTTTGAATAAAGCTGACAGTAATTCAGAAAGAATTTAACCCAGTCAAGCCTTAATTGTGTAGATGGTTTTATTTTGTAGATCCTTATTTTCCTGTTCCCAGGAGGAGTGTTGTCTTATCAGACTGCAGTAATACAGGCTAGGTCAACATTTGTTTGTAAAAGAAAAGGAACCAGCCTTTGTTTGTGATGGGGCTGCAGCAACAGAAGGGATTTGAAACCCCATGTGCAGATGTGGTTTTCCAGGTCCCAGAACCAGGACCCTGCTCTTCTTGCCTCTCCTTGGGGCAAGATGTCTGGAAGCTGGTGATGAGCTGGATCATGTCTGGCTGCAGGGCAGTGTGCAGAGAGAAGCCCCAGGAGCAGGAGGATGAGTTGATAAAGTGATACCCCTGAGAGGGGAGCAGGCTGTGGCACAGGCAGGGCATGGCAGGTGATGCTGAGAGCAGCCTGTGCTCCTGTGAGTTCACCCTTCTGGTGACCAGCAGGGAAGGTGCTGGGAAGCTGGTGGCCACTGTTCTGAGAGAGAAGTGAAAGAGCAACTTCCTTTCCTTTTGGTTTGCAGCCACTGAAAGGTGGTTGGCAACTTCCTTTGGAGTGGGAGGCTGACAGATCCACAGGCAGGAGCGTGGGGGCATGTATGTTGCCTGGAACAGGGCCTGAATGTCAGAGGCTATCTAGAAAAGTTGCTCAGACTCTTGCAGCACTGTTCTGTATTTCTTATTTACAACCTGGAAGGTGTGCAAGGGCTCAGCAGGGGTAAAGGGAGGGAGAGGGGTCCTTTCAGGCCTTCCAGGCAAGTAGTCAAAATTGGCTCTTTCCTGACGTTCCCCAGGAGATGCACCCAGAGATATCAGCTCATGCTATGGGGCAGGTAGGTGCAGAAGGTGACTTGTGAGCAGTTATTGCAAATTTGGCTGCTTTTGTGTTGGGTTTTTATGTTTGTTTGGTCATTTTGTTTGTGGGGTTTTGTTGGGTTTTTTTTCTTTCTGCGGGCAGGACCTCATGCCTGGAAACAAGGAAGGTCGTATTTTCTCAGGACAGTTCTCTCTGTGTACCTCACTGGCATGGACGAGATCTACTCAGTCTTCTGCAACTTAACAAATAAATTAAGAAATTAAAAAACAAAGGTGGGGGGAGGTAACAACAGCGCCACACCAAAACTAACAACATACTTTCTCTCTGCAGCCAGAATGACCTCTTTTCCCCGGACCTGGCGATGAAATCCTGCTACAGACCGCGGCCCCAGCGCAGCCAGCGCCTGCCGTCCCCTCGGGTTGCCCCCGGGCGCGCACCGCTCTCTCCGGCCCAGCGGAATCCCCCGGCCCGGCGGTGAAGCCCAAGGCGCTGGTAACGCGGCAACGCGGAGGTAATGAGTGCCTTAAGGAAAGCAGGAGGTCAGCCTGCAAGTTAGATGGATTGAGTCATGTAGAGTTAAACTAACCCCTCCCACAGCCATGGACCACTAAAGCGCCCATTTTCATGAGCACCTCTCACTAAGGCGGCTCAGAGCCGGCAGAGCCTGAGAGAGGAAGAAGGAGAGAGGGGAAGGAGGGAGCGAGCGCCGGCACTGATGGACGAGCCAAAGGGTAAGGAGAGGAGCGAGCCGCTGACCTCCGGCAGCAGCCCCGACCCCCGCGGCGGGGGGAGGCAGGGCTCGGCGGGGCACCCCCGGGGCGGCGGCATCCCGCGGCCGGCGCTCGGCGGAGGCTCTGCATATTCATGAGGAGCTCCTTGAGATGTGCCACTCAGGAGGGAGCTGCGGCTGCGGCATCCCCGGGCCCTCCCTCCGCGCCCGCGGACCTCTGCCGGCGGTGGGCGAAGGTTCCGCGGGGGCGCTCGCCCGGGTGGGTGCAGCCTTGCCGCAGTCCTCCCCCGGCCAGCATCATCATCAAGCCTTTGCACTCCCAGCCGCGTCTGAAGCGACAACGTTAACTTGCGATGGACGGGTGGGGGGTGGCCGGCGGGTCCCCGGGCGGTGCAGCGGGGCGGGCGGGAGCGAAGGCTCCGCGCCGGCGTCTTGCAGAAGTTTGGCCGCGTCAGTGCGAGGGATTCCCTCCCCGCCGCGCTGGGGAAGTGCCGGCGGTGGCAGCGCGGAGCTGGGGCCGAGCTCCCGCTGCGCCGAGAACAGCACTCGGCGCATGGTGGGGTCAAAAACTCAGTGGAAGTACCGGCTGTAAGGAAACCGCGGCGGAAAGCCATAGCCCCGAGGCTGGAGGAATTGCTGTGCTTCCTACGGGGGGCTCTCGGTGCGTGGACTCCAGGCCAGAGCCGGCTCGGGAGAGGGGCATTCCTCCGGCGAGCCCCCTCGCTTTAACTGCGGCCCTGGGGATCTGGGAGGGAATCGGCATTACCTGGAGATGTGTGTTGCACAGTAATCTTTCTACGAGGTACACGTCTTGTACTAGGGTTTGCATTTTATAATCAGGTGGCACGGTGCACGTAGCAGCACTAGTCATGCTTAACGTTTGGCAGAAGCATTTCCTAGTTTAGCATCAGCTTTTATCTATCTGTGCCTTACCCTCTGTTTATGGCAACTTCTGCAGCGTGGTCCATCCTTCTATACTGCTGACAGTACTGTGCTCTGTGTAGGGCTTTTAAACACAAAGCAGGAACTCAGACAAATAGGCAAGAAGCAGTAAACTGGGGAAAGATCTGGGCAGAAACTTTGCCTTTAAATTGAGGGAGAAGCTTAGGGGGTAATAGTTTCCACTATTTTGATAGTTTCTTGTTCAGTACCAGGTGGAAGTCTCTCTCATTTATCATTGTTATGACAACAGGGAATCAAAATGTGGTATTTTTTCTTTTCTTGGAATAGATAAAATTGTAAACTAGACTTTTCCAAGTTTTTAATTTTGTAGAATGTAATGAACGGCATTTGAGGGAAAGAAGCATTTTCTCAGTCTGACGTACATCAAATTTAAAGCAAAGACTGGCAGAAGGAGAAGGTTAGCTCATTAGTTTATGCAGTCATGAGTGAAGCTGGAAATATGTAGAAATAATCTGCCTCTGCTGAGAAGGGAGATAAGAATAGCTTTGAAACCAGTCTTTAAAAAGTTTCATTCCAAAAATGAAGTATAATGCATGAACGAAGATGCCTTTTCTAGTGAGGTAAGGAATCACAGAGAAGAAACTTAGACGATGAGAACTGATTTAGCAGAGGACCAAATGAGCCTTCTTTTAGAAAGTGGGATTTTAAAGAGACAGAATGAAAATGAAGAAAGTCGACAGTTAGTGCTTGTGCTAATTGCAGAAGAGGCGGTGATGGTGTCAGAATGGGCTGACCTGCAAAACATGCAAGTCATCTTGCAAGAGCCTAATGAAAATTAGCGCAATAAATAGCAAGAAACCACATTTTGTGTGTGGGAGAAGAAAACACGAGGCAGTGTTTTTGAAAACACCTCTTGCAGTATGTCTTCAGAGGCAGCGGTCAATAGGCTCAGCTCGGGGGAGTCCAGGACAGGCAGTTATCCATCAGCCAACAGGAAAGTTTCCACCTTGAAATGAGGCATGAATGCACACTGACGGCATGTCCTTTCATCAGAAAGGAATTACCAGGGAGTGTTTCAGTGAGAGACCTGTTTCCTGGGAGTCTTGTCCACAGGGATGTAACAAACAGGCTTGAAATGCTATTCTTCGGTTTTAGGAAGCCTGCATTTTAAATACCGATACTGTCAGTTCTGTCTTGACATTTGGGTCAATATGCTAACGCAGCCAAGTAAGACATTCTGTTTGGGGTGAGCAGCAGAATTGTACAGAGCAACAGACTGTGTTAGTGATCAGTATGAATACCTTCATGGGCAGAAAGTGTGACAGTCTGAAAAAAAATACATTACTGAAAAACATAGGAGGGGCTTCAGTCTGGGGAAAGAATGATACTGATCTCATGCAGACAGCAGTAAAAAGCAGAAAGCCTTCTAACATTTTTTGCATAAAAGTAATTGAACAAGAGGTAGTAACTCTGGTTTGGAGCTTCTATATACATGGTGAATCAATCTCCACTGTTGGCTGACTCCTCTCTATGGACCAGTGATTGTTCCAGCATGGAATGGTAATAAAACCTGATGGAATGAAAAATGAGGATAACTTTGGCTAGTTCATTCAGGCAGTGAAGGCAGCAAATAGAAGTTAACCCAAGTAAATGGAATGGAAGTGGGCAAAGAGGAAATGGAGAACATCTGATAGAAAACACAAAGTGTGAATTGAGGAAGATTATTCTGAGAAAGTGAAGATGTAAGGGGAAAATCCAAAGTTAGCAGGACCAAGCACAATTCAAAGGAGGCATTTTGTGTGCCTTAGAAACAAAATAATGTATCTAGCAGTTGCATAAGTGTAAGATTTTAGTGATGATGCCGGAAAAAAAAGCCCACATAATTGCTGGTTGAATATTCTTCCAAATTTGGGGGGGATAAAATGAATTCTGATATGGAGGAATATTTCATTTAATTATTATAACTAAGTAGCCTGTTCTGAGTATTAACATTGGGGGAGTGGGGAGAGTTGGTGATAAAGTTTTATAACAGCTTGAAATTAAATGTGCTAAATACTTATAAAAAGATTTATGCTTTATGACGTTAATTTTCAACAAACTAGAGTAGAACACTAGGGATATCCCAGGCAATGGGAAGGATGCTCTTGTTTACCCAATATCCCAGCAGTATGGCACTGGATAGCCTATTGCCAATTTGGTTTTACATCAGTTCTGTCTAAATTACTTGGTAGATCTCCCCAGTGTAATGGCTAGTTTGATCATGTTCTTTTATTTTGGTAGAGGATAAGACTTGTCAAAGTAGCTTTCAGAATAATGTTGTAGATAGAAATGGATAACACTGTCAAAATGAATAATGGGCATAAACGCATCAAAAAGAAAACAATCAATCCCAGATGGAAGTAATTTGTGCAGTCATATGGGTCCCCTCAAGTGAGTATATTAATCTGCGTCTTATATTAGTCTGCATCCTAGAATGGAGATAGTACTGCCTGTAAGAATCTGCAGCAAGAACTTTAAGTTCCTTTCTTGGCTGAAGAATGCATCTGTAAGGAGGAGGGGTAGTATTTCAAGTACTGATGGACCTTTTAATTTGTCTTTGCTTTCTTGAAGACTTTTTGTTGTTTACAAAATCAACTGTCCTAACAAAATAGATGTCAAACAAGCCTGGTGTGATCCTCATTTGGAAAAAAAGGCTGTATTTTGTCTTACATATGTTATCATTACTAATGTCCTCTTCTTGATTTATGTCTTCAAATGAGGCTGGAGGCTCATCAAAGTTTTAGGGGGGAGGGCAAGTATTCTTTAAAACTGAGTGAATGTTGAATAAATCTGGGTTGCAAGTTAATGGACTTCTAAGGACCAAAATCCTTGACTGTTAGGAACCACCTCATAAAAGGGGAGCTGGAAGAGCTAATCTCCATGGGTGGTATTTGATAGCCACAGGGCAGGTTACAAGTGTAGGGCTGGGAAGGCAAGTGGTCTTTTATCTGGTCTATTTTCCAACTAATTATTTGCACTTGTTTTATTTTTCAGAAATAGCAAATGTGGTTGAAAACAGTAAATATTAATATCTCCCATGTTTAAACTTCTCCACAGCAATAAATTCATTTCTGATGTTGTTCTGATTACAGAAGTCTCCCTATGACTCTCCAGCAAAGAATGAACTAACGGATTGAGACCTGAATAACAGCAGACCTCAAAAATAGTTATCAAAGGAAATCATTATTAAACAGCTGTGTTTTCAGAGGTATTCTGCAAGAGGCCTGATGGCATTAGACATTCTCAATAATGATCTAAAAAGTATAAAATCATTGCTGATTTACAGATGGAGTTTGTCAGTACTAGGAGGACCAGTACAAATACCAATTAAGTCAGAGAAAAAGTCTAAAGAAGCCAAGAGTGGTTGGAAACATAAAGAGCAAATAATAGGCTTCAAGCCAAACTTGTAAAAGCACAGCTAATGCAACTCTGGGAGGAAAATTGGACATTCAGATACTGAATAGACTAGAAAGATTTCTGGACAATATTGTCCGGAAAAAAATGGAGCAGTGTGCATATGTATGCACACGTGTGTATATATCTATATCTATATCCATGACATCCATAACTTATAGTTTATTTGCTTTCTTATATTGTGTGTAAAGCTGTATTACCACGGATGGAGAAGGTTGTCCTCTAGTCAACCTTACTGTGACCACTGCAACCTGTGTTTGCCTCTAGACTTGCAATTACCAGAAATACGCAGAAAACCCTCTCAGAACGTCTAGAGGGAAAAGAATAAATTTAAGAGGTGGGACATCTCAAAAGAGAAGGGTTACAAAAGCTGTAATAATTGATAAAATTTTTTGGCCTTTTCTAAGTTTTATAATTGGTTTAGCATGGTGCGAAAGCGTCAGGCTTGGTCACATTCCTTCTTTTTCTAAGACATCTTTATACTTTTAGCATCTGTGAGGTTGGGAGCAACTAGCAAACCTGACTATGAGGTTAATGCCGTCTGGCTAGGTATTGTACCATTTTACTAGCCCAATGCTCAATGACAGTATTCCATGGAGCTGCAAGTGTGTTGAGACAGGAGCTGGGTTCTCAACTTGGAAATGAACCTGTGTTTATGGTGGTTAGGATGGGGTTAAGGACAGAAGTGTTTAGGCTGAACTTTGGGGTAAAGTGGATGACTTTGAGATTATTGCTGAGATTACTTTGGTTGGGGAGCTAACTCATGAGGGATTAGTATTGCTTAACACTGATCAAACTTATATTATAAAATTCTGGATCATGTTCACAAGAGAAGCACCCCTGTTCATTTTGTGAAAGATGAGTTGGATGGGAACCTCTTCTTCAATTGTATTCTCCTGGTTTTGTCAGATACATGTGAGGACTGACTTCATCTCTCAGCTCAGTGGAAACTTCCCCTCCCGAGCAGGGCTGAAGCTTTACGGCAGGCACTTCCATCAGCATTTTCTAGCCACAGAGCTGTTGCCAGTATGCTGATTTGGGGAATAGCAGAGCCTAAGGGTGCACTTCTACAGCCAGCGTAATTTGGCATAAATCTGTGCTGCTGAAAGAGACAAGGCATCTGTCCTTGACACTAGCCATTTTCTTTTTCTCTGCAATAACTTTCAGCTCATCTGGCTTGAAAGCCAACACCACATTTGTCAGCGTTCTGGGAGAACAGAAGGAGGAAAGGGTAAAAGTCACTCAGATTAAGGTTACTGGGGGGGTCTTCACTGTAAGACAAGGAGTGACACAAAAACAGCCCTGTGCTCTGAAACAGTGCTGCATTAGCAGTACAAATTAAGAAATGAGTTAAGAGAAAAAGTGTGAGAGACCAGATGGAAGGGAACAGAATAGACTAAGTGCACACTGAACAAATTCATCTGCTCACGTCCTCTCATGCATTAGCTCCCCCCAAATGTGGCTGGAAAAATAAGTTCCTAACTTGCTCTTGGGGCTCCTTGTCCCTCTGTCTCTTGCACTATGCTGGCAGTACCCATTCAGAGGCGATGCAGGCAGTGTAGCAGTCACTGCTGTCACTACTATGTCAGTGCTCAGCCACCATCAGCAGTCCTACAAGCTCTGCTTGTTACAGTTCTTGTCTGAACCCTTTTGGGTTTTACTGATCCCTTCCAGCTTGAGAAGAGCTATCCATGAGGATCTGCAGAGCTGCTTCACTGTCTGCCTTCACACTGCCTTTTAAATTCCCCTTGTAATGTCAACATGCTCTGTAGGCAGTGATTAAGCTCCTGGTACAAGAAGACACGTGCCCACCAGTTTGACCCACACTGTCCCATGCTCCCTTGGGACCTCCATGCAGCTGCACACTACATCTCTTCTGACTGAAAAAAGTAACCGTTATGTGGTGACTGAATGGTTTACAGGCTGAGACTTGCACCTCTGAATGAACATTTTTATAAGTACAAGTTAAAGGCTTAATTTGTATTCTCTGCTCTGTTTCTGATCCTCCTGATAATCTTTGCTCTGATCGTATAGGGAGGTGACTGCTAGATCATTCTTGGCGGAGAGGGTGAAAAGAAAATGTACCTGTTTTTACAGAGGAATGAGAATTAGCTTGTTTTTTCATTAACTGTCTGCAATCTTGCAGCCAAGGCTCAAACCACCAGTGGCCTTTGAGCTGTGTGCTGGCTGAGAAAGGTGAGTCAGCAGCTCAGGACACAGAAACCACCTCCACACCTCAGTTGTTTCGCAGCAGTTCCTTATGCAGCTCTGAGGGCTTTCGACAGCCGAGCAGCAGGAACTGCCGTACAGCTGCTGTGGTTTCTAACATTCACTAGTAGTGACACAGCAGCGGGGGCAGGGGAGGCAGCAGCCTCTGCACCTTCCTCCCTGGGCTGTAGCAATAAGGGGAGACTCCTCCAAAACTGAGGGATGTGGAGAATTAGGAGACCCTGCAGCTGATAAGATGGAAACATCCATGGTGCATGGCAAAGCCCAGGGAGTAGGTATGCAGCAGGAGGGATGATGGAGCTCTGATATAGAGCATGGGCTTGGTGGTGGGGACAGGTAAAAGAATGGGATTTGTTCCTCTGTTGTCACTTCCTCCTACCTGCTTGGTGCCAGAATGGTAGCAGTTCTTGCCAAAGCGAACATCTGCTCTTTGCCAACATCAGCCCTTAGCTGCTGGTTCCAGCTACTTTGTGGGAATCACACTGGAAATCTGCAATTTTGCTTTGAATTGAATGTGCCAAATAAGTTGATCTACAGCTTCTATACATTTAATCTTGGTTTCCTGAAATAGTATAGGAAGCTTACTGCGCGTCAGCTTTGTCTAAGACTACAGTAAACACAAGACCAGCTGAAGCTGAAAAGAACTTTATTATGGTAAAGCTGATGGTCAGGCTCATGTTTACAAGACTTAGAAATACTGTTGTGGCAAAAAGCGTGAAAGCCATAAAGGAAAGAACGTTCTAGCAGTGTTGTTTAGGATTTATTCTGTCACTAACCAGAGAGAATTAAGACCTTATTTTTAAATGAATTGGTTACAAGTTTAAAGATTAGTTTAGCAATTGTTTTAACACCTGAAGGATTGAGCTACACATACCTTGCCTGATGGAAAGGACAGTCAGACCACTGCTGGTCTGCACGTGCTGTCTCATGATGCTCAGCCTGACCAGAGAACTTAACCCACCTTAACAGTAGCCTGGTAAAAGGAAAAATTAGAAGTGGAATCAGCACTTATACAAGGACAAGGTAAGACCATGACAAAAGAGGTGGGATAGGCCCTTATTGTGCCAGAGAAAACAGAGGAGTTAAGAGAACCTTTAAGCTTCAACCGTTAAGCTTCAACCGTTGAGCTAAGCCTTTGTACTTCATCTTAAAAATAGTGGTTTACAACAGAACCTGGCCCCATGCTATGAACTTCTTGTTAAAGACAGCAATTTCACAGTTGCTTTTTAAGTTACAAAGCATGTTCCAGCTCCAGAGACTAGTAATTTCTCTGCCAATTTAAGGACCTTCTAGTGTTGTGGCCACTGAGTGTCTGTGTGAATACTAGCTGGATCCCATATGCCTTGCTGGGAATAGATGCCCTTCTGAAAATACGGATCTTGGAGAGCTTCTTCTGTGCTTCTACTTCTCAGGAGACTGTAACCATAAATATACATTGTAATATATTGCAGACCACATCTCAGGAACTTCTGGTGCGGTGTAGCAGTTAGTCATTAGGTTTACTACCATCTCATAGAGATTATATTTAACACAGCAGCAGGACTGCTGTTAGTCCCTGACACCTTTATAAAGTAGTAAACAATTCTCTTCAGTCTACTGGTTTCTCCAGCCTCCTCCTCTGAAGTCAGACTCTGGGAAGGAAACAGGGAATGCCTTCTCTCTTGCTACAAGGCTCTGCTGTCTGTTTCTCTTCTTCAGCATGTTTCTCCTAACTAAATGACATACATTTTCCATTTTTTCCCCATGTTTTTAAAGTTGCAGCAGAACTGCATAGATCTTGTAGCACAAGTCTTGTGTGTACTTTACCAGACCGATAATCTCCAAGTTGCTATTAGTCTGGCAAAACATGAAAGAATATATCAAAATGACAGAAGATGAATTTAAGAGTAGGTGCAGCCAAAGCATGCCGCTCTTTCTCCAGACCCTGGGAACTCTGTCTCTCTGCAGGAGGGATCATGTTGCGAGCCCTGGCTCATGAGAGCTTCCCAGGCTGGGTGAGGTGGTCCAGAGGCAGAGCATAAGGCGTATCTTATGCCTTATGCCTTAAGCAGCATATCTGCTGCTTCCTTGTGCTTTTTCATCAGGTGGAGTTAATGGTGCTGACCTGTGTAAACTGCTTAGCAGTATATACGGGTGGAGAGCACTGTGACAAATTTAATGTTATGATTTGTTACTAAGGAAAGGCTAAGGTTCAACAGACGGAAAAGTATGATGGCTGGCTACAGCACTACCTGTTTGGTATTAGCTCCCCATATGTTGCGGGCAGACAGCAGTGCTGAGAGCTGGAGTCAGCTGTGAAAGCCACAGAGTCACGGGGAGCCTGGGAACAGTGGGAAAGCAGTGAGACAGTCCTGGCCTTGCTTGGTGTGTATGTGCTGAGAGAAGGCTGGACTCAAGGCCGTGACATGAGCATGAGAAAATGTGTGCACACAAAAGCCTCCTTGTGAGTCTTATGGCTCTGGTATGGGATAATTGCAGTTACCCTGTCCCACCAGGAGCTTTATGGGGGGAAGCTGAGGTGAATGCCAGCCTTGCCCTGCCAGTCTGGCCATAGGAACACTACCAGATCTGCACTACATTATTGACAATGGTCTTGCCTTGTATTGTCACTGGGAGCTGCTCAGCATGTGACAGACTGAAAACAGCTCCAGCTCTAACATTGTCAATGAGATCTGTAAACTGACTAAAATCCCTTGTTGTGAGTCTGGTAGTGACACCCAGGGACAGGCTGCATTGTTCCTCTCTTGGATTTCAGCATCCTTTAACTTCCAAGAGACCACCTCTGGTGCTGTACTTGCACATATTGTGCCACAACTCCCAAGGAGGAGACCTGGCTACATCCAAGCTTCAGAGCTGCATGCAGGAGCAGTCCCCAGACCAGCCCTTAAATCTGCTTCCTTTGGTGTTATTAGTCCCCCATAACCTAACCAAGCCAAGGAGACCTGTTTGCAGCCGTGATGATGACATGTGAAACAAAGGTCCTGGCACACCATGCATGAGGCAGGCATGCAGCTGAAGAAGGAGAAATACTACAACTGGCCTGAAGAAAACACAAATGGAAGCGTATGTGTGTGAGAGAGAAGACTAGAAGAAGCAACAGATCATGGGTTAAAAGAATGGTCTGTGTTGATAACCAAGGATGTGACTGACTGCACTAAAACTGGGTAAACGCTGACAAACGTGGTGTTTGCGACAAGCTTGGCAGCCTGCACCCTGATAAGCCTCATATGGATGGTCTGTCAGAAGAAGGCGTGAGTGCTGATAAAGTCCCCATGCAAATGACTCCTTGAGCAAAAAAAACTGCGCTCTAATGACAGATGGATTACAGCAAGGTCTCAGCACATCCCATGTGCAAGTCCTCCTCCTCCTCTCCCAGCAGGAAGGCAGACTGTTGGAGTTAAGGTACCCGAAATGAAGGGGGAGAGAGGGGAAGGCACTGAACAGCCACCTGTCCTAGGATTTTGGGGGATTGAAGTAAGAGAGATTTCAAAGCAAAGGGATCATGCTGTAGTAACTGTTAGCTCCTAAATATGGCAAAAGATCTGCTCAAAACTTTGTAGCTTGCCACTAAGGAGAAACCCAAGAGGTGGGCATCTGGAAACCTTGCTCCCACCTTACATAGGATCCTACCAGAGTGCCTGGGTGAGCTCAGTGCCTGTGAGTACGGGAGGAGTGAGCACGGGTGAGAAAATGAGTGTAACTGAAAACATTCATTGAAACATCTTCCTGCTCCATGAGGTCTTGCGCTGTTGCTACATTAATTTCCTGCATCATAGCTACATTAAAAACTATTCCATTCTTAAATGATAAAAAGGTGAGAAATCTTTATAACTGGTAACCTCATCAGAGTTTAAGAGTTGTTGGTTTTGGTATGATAGGTGGCACAAAAACATAATCATCAGGTCCAAACTGAGCTGTGAGAGGCTGAAACTGGTACGGCAAAAACATCAGACAAAACAAAACTGGAGGGCAAGGAAAGCTGTCTGATGCTTTCAGTGATGGAAAGCGCAAAGCTGAGGCTACTCACTAGCCTTTTGCCTTCACCATTCCCACCCAAAGTTGACGTCCCATGTGTCTGTGTAAAGGGTGAGCAGTCATGAGCCCAGGAGGCGACCCACTGCTGAAAGTCATCTGAACAAGAGTGCTGTGTGTGCTCAGCCAGCTTATAAATGGATTTTAAAGCTATGGCTCCCACATCTGTTCCGAGATGACAGCCACACAGAGTTCTCTTTGCAGGGTTACCATAAAGCTCCTATTTATCCTTCAGCCTGCTAGCTCTCATTTCCACACTTCACATCTCCTTAAGCGAGCCCCACCTCTTTGGGATCAAATCCTGCTTTCAATTAGTGTTATTGTCCGTATGAGTGTCTGAAGCATGAGTTATTTTTCTCCTGGTTTTCTTTTTCCAAGTTTTATTGTTTCCTGTGTAGGATGGTGGTTTCCATAGATACCTTGGATATTATTTATCTGTCCACCCTGAATGTGCAGTTCCTTCCAATGAATTATACTGCACTTTGCCACTTCTGCTTGACGCCTTTGATCCTTCATCCGTATTAGTGCTATACTGAGCATTTTAATGCTGTTGTTCTAGCATGTCTTACCATCTTGATATCTTATCATCTTATCATCATGTTGCCTTGTGCTTTTACATACGGCTTTCAATCCACATGATAGAAGTCCTATCCCAGCCAGTTTTAAATTAAAACCCAGTACATTGCATGTCTATTTTTGGATTTTGTACTGATAATTGTTGGAAACTTTAACTCAGCTTTTCTCTGCTATGGGTAACTGTTAAACAGAACAGTGTTTTGTTATTTTTGTTCTCCTTCCCCCCTCAGCTCTCCCCCTTGAGATATGTTATCAAAGGAAAAAGTCTGGCAAAGTATTCAGGATTGTTATGGCCCTATCTGGGAGCTCAGCTAGCACTGACTGGTATTGTTTGAGGTGACTCTTGCATGAGTTTTCTCTCTTTATCCTGTTCCTACCTTGTCCCAGAGGAAAGCATATGTCCTGTATAACAGAAGTAGATGGTAATGTGAGTCACTGCTTGGTATTTAGTGGTGAGAAAGTTGACCACTATCAATCTTCCCAAATCCTGGAACAAGCCAAGAAAAATCTGGACACAGCATAAGTTAATGTTCTTTTCTTCACGGCTATTCTGCCCTTATCGGGCTATTTACTGCACAAGTGGGGCTGTTCTGCTGATTCTGCATCTCAAGAAGTGATGCCAGTGCAGCTCCAGGCCACACTTAAGGAATTACAAAGGAGACCATTAGAGTCACAAGTTTTCTCTTTAGCTGATTTACAAATGGATTTGTTTTCTTTCTTGCTCCTTTGGTTCAGAGCTGTTAATAAATAACCTTTTCAATGCTCCTGCAGGAAACATGAGGAAAGAAGCCTGTGCTCATGACCTTGCTGTAAGAGCTGCAGCTGGGCTGGGAATCCTGTGGCTGGAAGGTGGGCTCTGGCTTGAGCCTGGGACCTCCCATACACAGAGGGAGAATGGTGCTAAGAGAGCATGGGAAAAGCAGCAGACCTGTAGCTGCTTTTGTGGGGGTCCACGTCTGTTGGCCATTCCTGCTGCTGAGAGGCTGTGCTCATCTTAACAGAGCCAGACAGCAGCTCTTTTCCATGCTATAAATCTGTCCCCTTTGCTGAAGTGGCCATGTCACAAGCTTGTCACTTCTTCAGCTGAAGTAACCTCCATTATGTTGGCTTTTTACAGTGGAGAGTGTTGGTCTCTGTCCCAGTCCCGGGTGCAGTATCTGCAGATGCCTCATCCAGAGGAGAGGGTGGTTCAACGCCTCCACAGCAGCACCTTGCATGTAGCACTCAGACAGGGCAGCTCAGACACTTGTCAGAAGGATGGGTGGTTGCTGCGGCCATCCCCTGTCCTTGTTGCCACTCTGTGCCCGTGCTGCCTTATCCAAAATATTTCATGTTTTTATTTTGAACTGTTTGAGGCAGGGACTTTGAGGTGGGAGTGATGAAGACATACCAACTGAAGGCCAAACTACAGCTTGATTGTAAATGGGTTTCTTTTCCTGAGCCTAATTCTCCACAGGATTCACTGCATGTCCCAGTAATAAGTAATCTGAACTTCAGAGATTAATAACATCCTGTGCCAGCCCATTCACCCAGTAAAACTCCTTTGCTGTTTTGTTCCGTATCTGCATGAGGCTCCAGCCCTTGCAAGATGCTCTTTTAACCATGAAAATTTAGATTCATATTGAACTTCTTATCTACATAACCTCCAAGAAGTATTTCTTCTCTTACACTCAGGAGCTTTGTCAGGGCCTGTGCCCTGCAACAGTCTTTGGTCCCATGTTCCTTCCCACTGGTTTTCCTGAGAAATACCACAGGGTAATTTGTTTCCTGCTATTTGAAATGGAAATTGTAGCAGCACTAGGAACAGAGCATGATATTCATGCCAAATATCATGAGCTGAATTCTCCTCATGGTTTGTGGGAATCCTACTTATTAAGGCTGACCTCTGAGAAATCAGTATATTTTTCCACAAAGCTTAGACAGTAGATGCACTCTCAGCAGGAGACAGAAACTATCCCAGCTGTTCCCTGTCCTGTGCAATGAGGAATGGAGATACCAGTGCTGACAGCTGGAGGTATGGGGGCAGTTCGGGAAGTGTTTAACTAGACAGCTATCTTTTTTATGGAAGCAGTCTTAACCTTGGCTTACTGAAAGGAGGCGGTGGGGCTGCTGCTCTGCCCTGGATAGCAAGGGGCCTTTCACTTCATCTGCTAGAATTAATTGCAGAGGGAAGATGCCTATGGTTTTCTCTGCTGCAGATGGGTACTATGCATGTTAAGGGAGGGAAAACTCACGGGGTATCTTGCAGGCCTCAGATATGCTCCTCTAAAAGAGCAAACATCTGTGCTGGAAATCACTTGCAAGGGGTGGCACAATCCAGGTGTAAGCAAAATCCTAGGCACAGGTATGCACAACAGTGGTCCCCACCATAGGCATTCACATGCAGGGCTGCTGGGGAATGGGTACCGTGTGTCTCTCCACATCCATGGCCTCATCTTCCAGGGGCTTTGCCAGTGGCTCTGCTGATGCTGCACCAGCCTGGAACAGTGTTTGTGCTTCTGCGATCAGTCTTCAGTGGTTTTCAGTGCTGAGTGGGAAGTGAAACTGAAGGAGAAAAGCTGGTTGCTTTGCTGTGCAGAAACACTGAGGAAGCTCGGGTTCCCGCTGCTGCAGAAGCACAGGCGGCTGCTGTGTTTGCTCACATGTGGCGCTTTGGGCAGCCGTGGTGTGTTTTTGGAAGCTGGGGAAGTGAGCCCCTGAAAGCAGCAGTGTTTGTTGCTCAACACACGAGGCAATCCCCAGGATCTGTGATTCAGAGAAAGACGTCCTTGAGATGTGGCAAGAGGCTTGGCAGCCGCTTCAGGGCAGGAGAGGCTGTCAGTGGAGAGCATGTACAAGGAAACTGGTGGCTACTGGGAGGGTGTATTTTGACACTGCTGTAAGCATCAGGAATGGACCATGCAGTGAGTGGTGAGGGGTTTCAGTGCATTTCCTCTGTGGTCATTCCCCCTGCCAGCACCTCCTGTTAGGGGCAGCAGTATTTACAGTGCTCAGGACTTCGTGTTTTCCAGGAAGTTTCTGAACTTGCTGATCTAATGAGTATTGAAGGGGTGGGGGGGTGGGGGTGGGGGGAAAACGGTTGTTCTGAAGGCTGTTTCCTCTCTTTTGCCATGACAAATTCTACATCCCCCTGGTGTGGCTGGCTGATGGGGCACAGGGAAGGGTGGGCTGTACTGAGTTGGTGATGTGTGAGTCGCAGTCTTCCTATTAAAGCAATGGCCCTGTGGTCTTTAGCAGCAACAATAGTAATTAAATAGTTGGAGACAATAGCTGCTTAGTGCTGAACTGGGAACAAGTGACCAAAGGGGGTGAAGGATAGTGACCAAAGGGGGTGAAGGATAGTGCCTATCACCAGCCAGGATGCTGGAAACAGGGAAGGGTGTGACTGTCTATGTAGGGATGAGGGAAGCTGATATGATGGTGGATTTTAGTGAACGACAGAGTAATTCCTCAAAACTGAGGGTGACTATCTCATAATTTGCAATGCATTACTTCCAGCACAAGAGAAATGTGTACTGGCCCAAATCTTGACAGAGAAAAAAACATTGCTATGAGAGTTATGAATTATTATACAAATAATGCACACTTATTCTGTGTCAACAACTAAGATCTAGTAGCTTTTAAAAGAAGTGATTGCTCAAATTTAAAAATACTTGAACTGAATCAGCAGAATATTTAAAATAGCCAAATAAGAATGTTAATCGGAAGCAGCCTATTCACTTATTCTGTTCTCCAAAAGCCTTAATCCAACAGTTGAAAGTTATGCTAATTTGAAAAATAACATCTCTAAAAGATACATATGGGGGGAGGGGGGGAAAGGAAGCTGCAATTAATGCAAATGTACAGTTGGAAAGCATAGAAGATGGCCAAAATAAGCCTAAGAAAAAAATCGTGTCCAGAGATTTAAGAGCAGCAAAGAAGCATTTCAGGATATTGAGCACAAAAGGAAGCCTAGCAGCATCATTGGCCCATTGCAAGTCAGCATATTAGAACTATCAATAATAACAACACTGAAAAGGTGTCAGTGCTTGATGCTTGTTTTTTCCCCCAGAAATTAAAACAAATGTCTTCATATCAGGAAGTATATTCAAGCAATAACTTAAGTGATAAGCTGGGGGAGAGGGGGCATCTTCAACTCACTGGATATTTTCTGATGAAACTTCAAGCCTTGTGGATAACAGCAATAAATCTTCTCCAGTTGAAATAGAGCTTTGATGGGCTGGTAGTAAATTAATACCAGAAGTTTCCTGGCAGAAGACTGATGTTACTGCTAACAATTGTTTCTTCTAACCTGACAACCTCTTTTATGTCTGAATCCTAAAGAAATGAGTACAAACAGGGTACAGGCTTTAGAAGCCCAGTAAACATCATATTAATGTGAAAATTAACTGTCTAAAGATCACTGTGTCAGCAGTATCCTGCCACTTGTTGCTTGTATTTGAGAGTATTGAGTATCTTGGTCTGACTGCTGGGATGTAAGCCAGAAGATTATCTTCCTGTAGAGGGACTATTTAATGAACAGGCATTGGGAAAGCTTTGACGGCTTATGTAAGAGCAGGCTGTATATAACAGGGAGAGGGGCTGTGATGCGGAGATGGAGGCAGTACGTGTGCCTTTGCAGAGCAGCCAGGAGGCTGAGCATAGGACCCAGCACTGCCGGGTGCCGTGGGAAGGTCTCTGACAGTAGAATCCACTTTGTGCAGAGGGTGAATGGGGGATTTGTTCGAGGGGTAACCTAGGTCTCAGGGGCTCCTGCCCAGAATACCCCGGACATCACCCCTCCAGCAGTAAACCCGCACCGCAGGCCGGTGTAAGTGGGGCACTGACACTTCCCTGAGCACAAAGCCCCTCTGTGCCACTGATGGTTGCGCAGGCGGCTGCGGAAGTGGGAGAAGAGGCCTGTGTGCTCTGCCCGCTCCTTTGTGTCCATCTCTTGCTGCTGCTACTCAGCTTTTGCACCAGCTCTCCAGGATTGCCACGTGCTTTTCTTTCTTCCAGGAAAACAGGGTGACTTCAATGGGTCTTGTGCAATTTCCCAGGGTCATATCCCAGGCACAAATCTAAACACAGCAAAAGGATGAGGCGCTCCTACCCCAAGCAATGTTGTACATATGGACAGCATAGAGCAGGCTGAATTATGTCTGAATGCAGCCTAGAGCTTTGATGGGGGAAGGAGGGAGAAGATTTATTCAAATGCATCTGTATCCCATGAGGAGAGCATGTGCATTGCTCTGGTCTTTGCTAACAGTATGGCTTATGAGTGTATCACCCTCTTCGGCTGACTCCCTGCCTTCTGAATGGAGGAAACAGGGCTGGGAGAAAATTCAGGGGCCACCCGTGCCCTGAGGCAGGATCAGCTACAACAGCACTGGCAGACAGAGACTTCATTTGTCTGAAGACAGCGAATGTGTCTCCCTTGCTCTTCTCTTTATAAATGAAACGACCCAATTCTTTCAATGTTTCCTCATAGGTCAAGTTTTCAGACTTCTGATCTTTCTTCTCTTTCTCTTCTGGAGCTTCTCCAAATAGCCTCCATCTTTCCTGAAAGGCAGTGCCCAAAATTGGGCATGGAACTTCATAGGAGTCTTTACTAGCATTAGATGGAGGGAAGGATTACTGCAAACTGCTATAGCTGCAAGAATGTTTTCTCTGGGAGAGCTATTTAACTGATTGCTCACCACGCTGTCTTTGGGCAATGGCTGTTGTCTAAATGTCATATTTGCCCTTGTCCTTACTCAAGTGAGTTGGATGTTTTCCCCAGGCTCTCCCCTATTTACCAAATTTGTTTTGAATTCCAGTCCTATGTGTCAGTGTGTTTTTGCTCCCAACTTGGTATTAGCACAGACATAGGTGCACTCTTCATCTTCCAGTTCACTAACACATGTGTGTGCAGAGATGGCACAGACTAGTTGAAGCACTATGCCCATCTGCGTAGCCTAGACCCATAGGAGTCTGCTGGGTTTTGACGTATTTAGGGCTGTGTGATTTAAAGTATCAAATGGTTCTGAAGGATGGCATACAAAAAAAAACATACTACATTGTTTGGATTATCAGTTTCACTGACATTTCAGTGTTTGTGCTTCAGCACTCATAACTATTTAATCTGGAACACTTATAAGTATTTAATCTGGGATAACATAATCCAGTAAATTTATACCCGGTGTATTTATAATTGCATGCAGAACCACAAGGAGGGCCAGAGATCGCACCAGTATTTAGGCCATGATCTTTGCCAGATGAATAATTAACACTTGGAGCAGAGCCTGTTCCACATAACAGCTGTAAAAAGTGATGTAAAATCCTGATCTGGAGCTTGAATTCTAACTTCAACATTTCCAGTGTCTTGCCCCGGTATTTTGAAATAAAACCTCCTAAACCAGAGCAATTCCCTTACTGTATATGTACTTGTATCTATACAATAAGACAAACCTGAGCCTTTTGCCAGCCTAAGAAAACACTTTTCCAAAATGTTCACCTGAAACAGGTGATTTACATTACTTTGCAGCAAAAGCTACCTAGGTATCTTGGACAAGAGCATGTTTGAATGAAGAAGGCAGATGAAGAATGAGTAAGAAGTCAAATGGTGACAGAAAATTTCAGGGAAGGGTTGATAAATGAAGCAGTGTGGCTCTTCCACAGTGTGTTTATGGACTCAGGTGTTTGGTTCGGTAGGTCTGAAGGTAGAAGTGCCTTTTTGGTAGTGTCCCTCAAAACCTGATGCAAGTTCAGCAACCTCACCCAGTGTGCAATTCAGCCTGAAGAAAGTAATGACTACCACAATCATATTTTCCCTCGCCAGGAGTATAATGTGCGTGTCCACCTTGAACAGCAGCACTGACCACTCCCATCCCCTTTTGCTGCCATCACTGCTATCAGAACTTAATTGACTTGAATTCCTTCAGTCAGTAAATGTGCACAGGCTGCAGTGCCAGAGCAATGTGCCTGTCAACTGAGCATGAATGATGTTTGTCTGCAAGCACCTCCTGTGATAGATCGTCCTTCTGCCCAAGGAGCACACCTTCTGCCATGGAGCAGGTCACAAGTGCTGGATGCTGTCATGGTTTAACCCCAGCCAGCAACTAAGTACCACACAGCCACTAGGTCACTCACCCCACACACAGCACACAGTGGGATGAGAAGGAGAAACAGAAAAAAGGTAAAAAACCCATGGCTTGAGATGAAAATAGTTTAATAGTTGAAATAACAGTAAAATATGACAACAGGATAATAATAGGAAATACAAATAGAGAGAAGGAGTAACACTGTTCTCGCAAAAACCCCCAGTGACGCATAGTGCAACTCCTCACCACACATTGACCAATACCCAGCCCAACCCGAGCAGAGATCAGTCCCTTCTGGGTAACTGCCCCCAGTTTCTATACCGAGCATGATTGTCTATGATATAGAATATCCCTTTGGCTAGTTTGGGTCAGCTGTCCTGTCTCTGCTCCCTCTCAGTTTCTTGTGCCCCTCCTCACTGGCAGACCATGAGAGACTAAAAAGCCATTGACTTGGAGTAAGCACTACTTAGCAATAACTAAAACATGAGTGTGTTATCAACATTATTCTTATACTAAATCCACAACGCAGCACTCCCCCAGCTGCTAGGAATAAAATTAACTCTATCCCAACAGAAACCAGGACCAACGCATTCAGACTGCTGAGGGCTTCAGGCAGCCTTCCATCATGGACTCCTGAGCACTTTCAGCTGGCAGGCACGCAAGTTGTTGCTCCTTGCTTTAAAAATACAGTGGTATCTGACTCATTTCAGTCTGTACTGTTCCCATTTTCTGCCTTCAAGTATGCCTGTGTCCCTTAGTGATGGGTCGTAATTCAATGGCTTCTCAGCACTGCTCTGTGTCTCTCTGATATGTTTCAGTTCAGGAGCTCTGCAGACTATATTCCCATTGGATGGGCTACATGATAGCATAGAATCATAGAACTGTCTAGGTTAGAAAACACCTTTAAGATCAAGTCCAGCTGTTAACCAAGCATTGCTGAGGCCACCACTAAACCATGTCCCTATGAGCATCCAGCAGCTCTCTCCCAAAGTCTGGACATATGCTTAGGAACCAGTTATTGGAGAGACTACAAACAGATTGCAGCAGCAATGTGGGCGATCTGCAGCAGAGGTAGCTGCCAGCTGATGGGCAGGATTCGTAAGACACTGTCTTATTCTTTGTCGTCACTCCAAGCCTTGTGGGCAGCATGCAGTGTGTCTTGGAACTCCCTTTGCTTACAGCATGTAGCAATGCTAATTTAATTAAATGTGATTAAATGTGGGTTTGCTGGGAT
The DNA here is from genome assembly GCF_037157495.1 of Lathamus discolor. Classification (NCBI taxonomy): domain Eukaryota; kingdom Metazoa; phylum Chordata; class Aves; order Psittaciformes; family Psittacidae; genus Lathamus; species Lathamus discolor. The sequence continues at coordinate 136,159,074 of NC_088886.1, forward strand.
TACATAGCAGAGGTGCATGGGAGAGTGGATTTAGCGTTGCCCATGGTGGCAGACTATCATGTGTCTGAGATTGTACATCTCCCCACCTCACTTAATTTAGGCAGGGACAGTGTTACATCCTGGTGTAATGGGTACATTGCTGTGCAAGGATAGTCTCATTGCAGTGCAGGTCAGAATGCATAAGAAAAATAAAAGCAGCTTATTCTGTATGTGGAGAAGGGCTGCTGGACTGTTCAGGTAGATGGAGAAGGCTGGAAAGACAAAAATCCAGAAAAGAACGTTGCTTATAAGCTGGTTAAGAGAATAAATTCCAGGAGGAATGAGAGTTGCAGACGTTTTCAGACAGAGGTGGAACAAAGATAGAAGAATAAATAAATAAATAAAGCTTGAAAATGAGAATGTTTGCAACCATACAGAGGTGGTCTGAGAGCAGAAAAGTAACGGTGGGAACTGTCTCTCAGTGCGGCACTTGTGCAGTGTAAGAGTGATGGCCTTGCAGTACAGCCTCTTGTGATCCCTTCTGTGACAGGCTGAGCATCCAAAGGAAAAAGCAAACATAAACTTTAGATATTGTGCTAAACCAGAACTTACAACAGTATTTGTATTTATTGGAGGTGACAGGTCACAGTGAGGTTACCTGAACCTGGCCTGGCTATAGGCTATGCATAGCATCTCTCCTTTTCTGCTTGACAATCCTAATTTCAGTCCTTACACCAGCCTTAGTCTATCCTTAGTGTATCTCTAAAATCAGCTGGCTTCCTGATTCCTTTTAATGTTTGTTGCCAAGTCTTGTTTGGTAAGAAGGGAGCTGGAAGGTGTGGGTAGCCTTGGCTGTGAGTGACATCTCCTGGCGTGCAGAGCTGCTGGTGACTTTGCATGATGCTGGGTGGAGAGCAGTTTCCTATTTGTCTGGAAGACACTTGGGACAATCCTGCTTCCTTGCCTTCACACAGAGCTGCCTCCTATGCTGGTTTGGTCTTTCCTGGGTTATTCACAGAGAACAAAAAGGTTTCTGCAGCAAAACAGAAGTGGCTATCAGCAGCATTCTTAGTTGATCGTTGACAGAAAGGGTATTAGATCTGCTTATGTTCTGGTACATGTACCTATCACTGGATGGAACCAGTAGTTGCCCCCACTGGAAAAAAAACAGAGACCAGAATTAGAAACAGAGATGCCTGCACAGCTGGATTGTGCTCCAGCATCTGGAGAGTGCTTCGTGCCTGCGCAGCTGGGCAGGGCTCTGGCACCAGGCAGTCTGGGTGAGCCTTGGAGTGAGGAAAAAAAGAAGAAAAGCAGTGTCATTTCTATGCCTACTTCTGCCCCTTATATGATGTTTTTATCATGACTTAAAGTGGACAGTATGGCAGAAAGAGCAGAAATCTGTCTCTGGTTCTGGCTGGACACAAAGACAAAAGATCTTGCCTGCTTAATTGTTAGCTAAGGAAAAGAGCTGCTAATAGAAGTCCTGGGGCCTGGCAGAGGAGGTAGATGGTCCAGTACTGCACCACTTGGTGGAGACCAAGGAGTGTTTGCATGGCATTCAGCAACATGATGTGGTGCTCAAAGAAACTGGCGGAGTTTAAGAAATAAGTTAATTCTTTAGCCACTGCAGAACTGTAATTGTGCCTAGAGCTGATGGATGTAACCAAGCGTGCAGAAAAGGGAACTTGTTCAAATACCTCACCTTTCTGAGTAAATGGCAGACAAGTTTTGATTACACTGACTTCTTTATCTGGATTTGCAGTGTTGTGGTTTGGTTTTTTTTAAATATCTTCAAGTCTGTACACTTTGAGTGCTCTTTGGAAGGTTATTTGCTAGGCTGCCTTCTGCATTATAATTTTGTACCTTTTCTAGTATGAAACATTTCCACAAAATGCCGCTTGGGAGTGTTAGAGTTCACACAGATGGGTGCTCTGGTATAGAATACAGCAGCAAAAGCACAAATCTACAGCCTCCAGAGTCCTGAAAAGTGCTCATGGTACCAAGCTAAAAGTCACACGGAAGTCATGTTCAGGATTAAGGAAATAATATGCCTTGGAAAATATGACTAATCTCAGGTTGCAGGTGGGATGCAGATAATTATCATTATGTCTCTGCCTACAGACAAGGGATTTCTGCAGTTGTTTCTCGGGATAGTCCATTACAGTGAGAAAATTGTTCCTTCTTTGCTGATAATGCTGCTAATTTCAGAGTGCGGCTGCTGAAAAGATAGAGCAGACCATACCCATCACAACAGGAAGTTTTAAAATCTTAGAAATGATGCAAAGTCACGCATCCTTCATTCCTATGACAGTAAACACCTAACAAAGACAGTAGTGGCTGTCTCTAGGCAAGATCTCAGAGTAAGGGTGGCAATAATTAGATGGATGTGCTGTGCAACTGTCAGCAGCAGTTTCAGTTGTCAAGCATGCTGGCTTCACATTCATACTGTGCAGCACTCTTTACATTATAGCATCTGGTTTTAATAATTTTTCCAGTGTTAAAATAATTTTTGTTCATCAGACATGCTCAGTGCTATCACAGCCTGAGCCAAATGCTCTCTCCAATAAGAAGAAATGTCTCACAGCTGTCATGCTCTGCTGTTTCTGATCACTTCAAACCCAAAGTGCTGCAGCCTCTTTGAATAAAGCTGTATAAAACGCATTCTTACCTCCTACTGTCTGGTATGTGCACTAGACTATTATTTTAAGCTGCATTCTTGGAGGTACTGGCAAGCACGCTGTGCCTCTAACAGGCTCTCACAAAATGCGAGCACAACAGGCTTCCAGATTCCACAGTTAGCCTCAACAGATTTGCACGTAAGTGCAGAGCTCCAGGTCAGCACTAGGTTTCCAATGGATCTGCCTGCTTGGAGATCTTCAAAACAAGTTCTCTTGGTACTTTTAGGTTCCATTTTCTCTAGGTAGGTGGGAAGATGTTATCTGCTTGCAGTCAAATATTTCCCAAGTTGTGCTGCTTCTTTTCACTTTGGCTAACTGGATTCCGGGTCATTTGTAAGGTTGGGTAACATTTTGTGTAGTTCTGACACCTGGGACCATTTTCCACATGAAACCAGAGTGGTTAGAAAATGACCCTGTTCAGAACTTGAAAGCTTTTCATATTTTCATGCATGACATGGGGTGCCAGGATGGATTTGGAGCATTGACCCAGTATCACCTGAGGACTGGAGAATGACCTCTGGAATTTCAGTTCTAGCACGCAGATACTGAGCAAGTTTGGTCACCTTACCTCTTGGAGCATGAAGATAGTTGATGTGGTTGCCTGCACAGAGGTATTGTCATCCTGGATGACCTGTAATGTACTTCTAAACATCTCCTAGGGTATCTGTGTATAAGGAGAAGAGAAATTACTACTCGTGTGAGCAATCAGACAATCAGTGCTTTTGAGTATGGGTAGAAATAGATTTCACATCGTAGTGGGAGCAGGTATGTCCCCTAGAGTGATGAAACTATTATTTAGTTCTAAGTGTTAAATTTACAGCTAGGTTATAAATCTGGAAACTACTTTTGCTGACACCCTTTCTAGAGCTTTGTGTTGTAAGATGGTATTCTATTAAACAATACCAAAATTGGATGAGCCTAAATTGTGAAGTGAGATTTCCTCTACGGGATGTATGAAAGAGAATCCAAAGCAGGAAAATGTAGAAGACGGCATCATGATAGACACTAACAAATGCAGGTATATATATATTGGTTCTGAAAACTCAAATGACATATTGGTTGTGAATTATTTACATGAGCCATAAGTGGCTTTTCTTTACAGAATTCTGCTGCTAACCATGTATTTTAAGCCATAAAAGTCTTAACTTATTAGATAGGTCATACCAAATATATCAGTAACAGTTAAGGAATCATGCTGGTCTGAGTTCTGCAAAGTGTGCTATTTTTAACCATATGCCAATTCTGAAAATACGGGCTATTTATAATTTACCGGCCTTGGAGAAGTGGCATCAAAAATCTCCATGGCTTTGTTGAATACCCTGTGGAGTGCAGATCATATTTTTTATATAGCATTGCCAAGGTGCAGGACAGCATTGCTTGAACTGACTGCCACATACTGAAATGTTAGTGTTACACTTCCTAAATGTATCACCAGTACTGAGGATGTTGTAAATTGTTATGAACATTGTAAAAAACTGGAGCATAAAGTACACTAGGAGAAGTGTCTCCTAGTAAAAGGGTTAAAGCTTTAGATTCTACAAAGTTATGCTTTTTATATCATATGCCGGAAGGACACTGGGGCTGAGCTCTACCTCTGAGAAATCCCACATGATGACATGGTGCAGGAAATGGGAGCAGGGATTGGCCAAGACAGATGCTTCATAACGGAAAGGGACTACAGGAATGTGCATGAAGACCTTTGGGGTGTGAGGTAAAATGGGCTGCTGGGATACTAACATCCCTTTTCTGCTTTAGTCACAGGTACCAAACCAAAGATGTCCTGGACAAGAAAGATTCTACTCATCCTGGGATTCCTCTCTACTTTGGCTGTAATTGCTTTAATTGCTGTAGCAGTGACCCAAAACAAGCCACTTCCGAAGAATATTAAGGTATTATGAGCTGGGGCTTTTACAGGAAAACAAGCCAAGCTGGGGGTTTTATGTGTGTATAGTGCTCCAGGACATGTTGCTGCCCTTGCTGGATCTGGCTAATGTCTCTTTCTGGCTCCATGCCACATCTTATTTTACATCTTCATGGTAAAAACAGATCATCTCCTAAGTAGTCAGTCCTAATTTTGCTGCTTGTCTGCTCTTGTGTCCTTTGATGGAAACTTTGCACTGAAGCAGTCCCGAGAAGAGTAATGACACACAGTAATGTTCCCACAGCTGCCAGATAGGCTGCTTATTTCTGGTCCCCCCCCAGGTGTGGAGACCAGCACATGCTGTGTCTGATTTGGTGCCTCAGGTGCAATGATGGTCTGTTTTGCCCACAGTATGGGATTGTGCTGGATGCGGGGTCGTCCCACACTAACCTGTATGTGTACGAGTGGCCAGCAGAAAAAGAGAACGACACTGGGGTGGTGCAGCAGGTGGAGGTGTGTAAAGTCGAAGGTAAGAGGAAGAAAGGGGCCTATGGAAGGGGATGGGATGAAAAAGTGATAATGCCACCAAAGGGTGTGGGAGGAAAAACCTGGAGGAAGAGGCCAATAGTGAAAACAGTGTTACATCTGTGAGGTCGTGTATATCCCACTGCTTCCCACAGAGAGCTGTGTGTGCCTGACCTTCCTGGGAGGAAAGCTGGATCTACTTTTTCCTTTGTTTTTAGGATGCTTGGAAGTAAGTGCTTATTGGAAAAAACTACACCAAAGAATGTACTTAAATAAATAAAGCGCCTGCATGCACCCTTGCTGAAGTGCCAGTGAATGTCAGGCAGCAAGAGGGGAGGGAATGGTTTGCTCTTTTCAAGGCTTCTCTGCAAGCTAGGCACTGTGCCTGTGGGCCAAGGTTGCTCAACTTATGCATGTCATCATTTATTCTTTATTTTGTTTAATTGCTGTGTAGATACTGTATGGTTTAGAAAGGCATAATTGAAGTTCAAGGATGCACATGACAAGGGACAGCATAGACCACCATGGATCAGTGCACTCTGGGTGGAGAAGTGCTGTCGGAGCCTACCTGGGGTCTTTTCAGGCCTGTCTGCACTGCAGAGGAGAGACGTGCTGTTATTGAGCTGCTGCAACAGCCACTTGATGCTTGCAGCATGTCACACCACGAGCAGCACACTGAGCATACAGCAACCTGGAGCAAGAGCAGAGTGGGCTTCACTTACTCATGCCGGCACTGGTCCTGAGGCAGTTCATTCACCAGGGGACATATGGCGGGGAGGGACAATGAAGTTTTCTTTGGGTTAGCATGAAGGGGATAGCTGCAAAACACTCAGTGCTGTAATGTGAACATACAATACACAAACAAATGACAGTGTCTTCCTCTGGAGGACCCAGTGCAGTGAAGTGTCAGGGATTTTTCAGGCACAGATCCAGGGTACACCCAGGCAGAAGCAGAGATGAGTCTGCAGATATCCAGGACACACTAAGCAAATTATCTGTTTCATTGCAGCCCTCATCACTACTTCATAGCCTTCTCCATGGAGAGCAGGGTGGCAGATGCTGGGTGTTGTGGCTGTCTGCATGCATCAGGCTTAGTTGGCGCTATAGGATTTCTAAAACCCCTTAGAAATGGAGTGGCTTAATGTGATGTTGCTGCCTGTGATAGTGATACAGTTTAATGCGACTGCTCATGACAGCACTCTGGGGGTATGCTTGGAGTTTGATCAATGGAGTGTCCTTATTTCTTGCAGGCCCTGGGATCTCAGGTTACTCCCATGCCACAGAGAAGGCAGGTCCCTCTCTGGCACAGTGCCTACGACAAGCAGAAGACGTGATTCCTTCAAAGCAGCACGAAGAGACACCCGTCTACCTCGGAGCAACTGCTGGCATGCGGCTTCTCAGGTACTGCAGAGCTTGTTCCCTTCTCCTGCAGCACTGTGCCTGGGACTGATGCGGTGCTCAGTGGACACCTCTTGGGCAAAGACCTTGGACATGCTACCAGATCACACTGCCCCAGTACCCTCTGCTGCTGCTGGCTTCTCTGACCCCCGAGTCTCCCTGGGCTCTTCTGTAACTTGTCCAGCAGGTCCATTTCCACTCAGGCCAACCTTCCATCATCTCCACCACTATATGCAGCGCAGACACCAAGAGGGTAGCAGTGCCCAATCTGATGCTCAGGGGATGCTCTGACATCCCCCACAGTCTGGTATTAGGCCTGACCCAGGATTTTTGAGCCCATCCATTTTGCAGCTCTCCCCATAACTTAACTCAGCCCGAGACTATCAGAGCTAAGGTAACTTTATAATCATGTCCTCCTTTAATTCCAATTTGGGATTTTCATGGGAGTGCCTCGGACCTCTTGCCTGACTGAGACAGGGAGCTGATTTTACATACATATTGCCTGGGAAATCTCCCTGGGGATGGATTTCTTCTATAATGGTAATGGCAAAGGATGAGAGCAATCTCCACAGTGCAGGCCCTTCAGGGCACTTGCTCCAGGAGAACAAGAAAGCTCTGGTCTCTGCTCCAGGTACCACTCTCAGCTGCAGGATCTGTAAGTGTCAGAGCTGGTTGTAGCTGTGATGGCAAGGTGTGACAGAGAGGGAGGCGGACAGTTAGAGCTGGATTTACCCATATGAATGACTGTTCTGTTCTAGCTAATACTTGGTGGGAAGTTGCAGCCTGTGTACTCAGAATAAAGCCCATTGGCTGCAAAGAGCTGTCAGCCAGAGTCACTTCATCCTTTCTTCCATTCATCCAGCTTGGAGAATAAAAGTGCAGCTGACAAAGTCTTGTCCTCAGTAGAGAAGACACTACGTTCAGCTCCCTTCAACTTCCAGGGTGCCAGAATCATCAGTGGTCAGGAAGAAGGAGCCTATGGATGGATCACCATTAACTACCTGCTGGGCAATTTCAAGCAGGTACTGTATCAACAGCAAGTCCATATTTGAATCATTGCCTTGCAGCACTTTGTAAATTGTGCCTTGCAGGAGGGTGTCGCAGCCACTGTCTTCTCTTGTAAGCTGTTTACCAGAGATCAGGAAGCTGCACATCTTGCCTCAGCAATTACTGTGAGTACATCCTGATACTTACTGGTATCAGGATGTACCGTTATAGTCAGGCTTAGCACTGAAATAAAACACCAGCATCTTTGATAACTTTGCTTGGGTACAGCAAGCCACTTGCTATATCTTCCTCATTTCCTGATGTAAAATACTTCTGTGCCTGCAAAGTTTGACAATGATTTTTTATTATTGAGCTTACAAATCATCTGGGAGCTGAAACAATAAGCTGACTGGTTTTTCTCATAACAATTGTATTAGATTTCATATTCTTAGTGCTCCTGCAAACACCCAGACATGAATGACCTTCTGTCTTTTTGAGCCCCCTCGAGGCCCCCTCCAGCTCTTCCTGCCTTTCCTGTGTTCTGTGCTTCTGCTTCTCTCCTCAGAGGTCTTTCTCTTTTTTTTCTTTCCTTTGTCTATTTTTTCCCCTCATGCCTGATGTATCTGGTTTTACTTTTGAATTTTTATTTTTTTAAAGTCTGGCTGGAAAAAACTTCTGCATTCCCTGACATCCATAAGTGAGACATCAGGAGCACTGGACCTTGGAGGAGCCTCAACACAGATTACTTTTGTACCAAATGAGCTCTCTCCTGAGTCCCCAGAGAACCGGCTCTACTTCCGTCTCTATGGGAAGGATTACTTAGTGTACACTCACAGCTTTCTCTGCTATGGGAAGGACCAGGCTCTGCAGCAGAAACTGGCCGAGGATCTACAGGCAAGTACATCTGTGAATGCCAGTGGAGATCCTGGACTCTCTCAGCTTTGACATACTGGTGTTGTACAACTTTCTGTGTCCCAGCTAAATGTCTCATCCCTTAGTCTGGGTTTGGGAATGTCTTTATCTTCCATAAAGACTGAACAGATGCCCAAAGAGATCACAGTCAACATTTTCAAAGTACTACCAATTTGAGGTGCCTTGATTTCTGGGCATGGGATAGCAGTAGTACTGCGCTTAACTGAAGTACTCCAGGGGGTGATGCTTCACCGTTTCTGAGAATCCCAAATCAACAGCACCTTCACAAAATGTGTCTGAAAGTAATTTGCCCAGTGTCCTACAGGGAGCCTGTGGCAGTACCCACATCCCCCAAATCACTGCCAATGTCTTAAACCATCCTCATCACTCTGACCTGATTTGTGTACCTTGGTGTGATGTACTTGTGGTCTTGTGGCCACTCTTTGTGACTCTTTCCCAAGTGTTACTCTAGAGTGAAGTGTAACAGCTCGGGTTGATTCTACTTTCAGACCATGGAGAACAGCAGCCTCCTTGATCCATGCTTTCACCAGGGGTATCAGAGGACTATAAATATAAGTGACCTCTTCAAAACCCCTTGTACATCAGCCAAGAAAAAGCAATTCCCTTTCAGCCAGCTGTACATACAGGGAGAGGGAGATTATCAGAAGTGCCGACGAAACATCCAGAAACTCTTTAACAAAACCAATTGTCCTTACTCCAGTTGCTCCTTCAATGGGATATACCTACCTCCATTACAAGGGGACTTTGGGGTAAGTCTTCTCATCCTTCAACTCTTTATAACCCAGAGTATCAAAAGAGCAGAAACTAAAAGTAATGCTAGAGTGTATTCTTCATGGCTGGTGCGGGAAATCATTTACAAGATCATTTTTTGGACATATAACTACAAAATTGGTGCTGCACTTGCTGTGAGGACTACATGTGTAAGGGCTACCCCAGTAAATACTGGCCTACCAGTACTTCACTGTTCCCATTCTAACCCATTTCTGTGGGCATGTCCTTGGGGTGCTCCATTTACTGATTCATTTTTCAAGCAGTCGTTCCTGATGGCCAGCATCAGAGGTAGGACAGCCTGCTGCAGGCCATGCATGACACCGCTCTCGTAAACCTTGCCTCCTGATGTCAATGACAGCACCAGATCTTAAATTCATCCAGAAGTGTGTGAGCACTACAGGAACGAATCAGTCAGCTCACCTGCCTGCTTCCCAGATGTGAAGAGGAGCAAGTGCACACTCTGAACGCATATTGTATGCGACACCACACTGAACATCAGTCCTAGAGCTGTGCGACTTCAGTGGCTGTGAGGGTTTCTGGGGGAACTGTTAATACTCCCCTTGCCCTGTTCATAAACTGCCCCCTGTCAATCAACTATTGGCAATGGGTTTTCTGGACTTTGGATCACATGCAGGGGCTGTGTACAGTCCTTTCAGACCAACCCCTCTGCTATTTGTGGTGATATTGGCTGCATGCTCATCCCATTCAGTTGCCAAAATGGGATTGTGGTCACTACACCAAGCAGCATTCACCATGTGCCACTCTGGCACCAGTGCATAGAGGAGAGGTATTTACTGTAGTTCTTCAGGATACTGTGGTCAGTGAAGTTCCTACCACCACCTTCTGTTTGAGATCCTTAGCTCTCGTCAGCTCTGCAGGGCATGTCTCAAAGTAACATTGCTCTTGAAAGTATCCCTACTTTAATCTGCGTGGTGTTACTTCTTACATTTCTCCATCTCTGAATAAAACCATTTTCATCTGCAGGCTTTCTGCTGTCCTGCTCATGCTGAAGCCCCGTCAGCTTAAAATGTTCTTTTTCCTTCAGGCCTTTTCTGCTTTCTACTTTGTGATGAACTTTTTGAACCTTACCAGTGAACAAAGCCCAGCTGCCCTGGACAAAGTGGCCACCACCATTGAGAGCTTCTGCGCACGACCTTGGCATGAGGTGAGCAGCGCTTGTGGCAGCAGGCTGGGGCTGCTGGGTGGCAAGAATTGCTGATATTTTTCTGTAGGGTAAATGGTGGTGTGTAACTTCCGAGGCAAGAGGGGGAAGATACCCCAAGAACCTGCAGTGGATGTTTAGGTACAAGCTGGAGCAGTGGGAAGCTGTGTTGATCAGCCTGGTGACTTCCTCCTTCCCTAGGTGAAGACAGCGTATCATCAAATAAAAGAAAAGTACCTGAGCGAATATTGCTTCTCTGGAGCCTACATCCTCTCCCTCCTGGAAAATGGCTATGACTTCACCGAAAACAACTGGCAAAGGATCCACTTCCTTGGGAAGGTGTGTTCCATGGCTGGGAGGGCAGCTAACTGCAACCTCTGCTGCACAGCCTTTGTCTCCAGGGGTGCCACTGCCCCGGCAATGATGCAAGCAGCCCTTGCACCTCCCAGCATTGATTCTGTTCCTCTCCCATTTCAGATCGGCAGCAGCGATGCAGGCTGGACCCTTGGCTACATGCTGAACCTGACCAACATGATCCCTGCAGAGGAGCCTGCTGTACCCCCTCTTTCCTACGGCAGCTACGTGGGGCTTATGGTGCTGTGCTCCCTTGTGCTGGCGGCTGTGCTCCTGTTTGCCTGGCTTCTCTTCCACAAGCCCAAGTGCCTGCAGAAGGGGATTGTTTAGAACAAGCACTGGGAGAAGAGGGGCGATGTCACCACAGCCACTCAGGGCTAGGAGACCCCGGCAGAGCAGGCTGTACTGCAGAGCCCCTCTCACTGAAGCTACTGACTGTGTACAACGAGGGCATTTATTTCTTCTGACTCACACTTGCACTGACAGAGATTGGGACATCAGGCTCATCACCTCTCTCTGCCAAGGACAGACGAGTGGGAGTCCCCCCCTTGAATGGGTCGTACTTTCATTCAGTGAAATGTTGCTGCTGGTTGGTTTTTGCCTTGTGCACAGCATTATAAAGAGAAAAACCACAGCAATCTTTGGGAGCCAGTGCTCTTGCAAGGGTAATCTCAGGGTCACGTATCCCACTGAGCTCTTGGGAATGATCACACCCAGGGTGATCCTGCTCCTCCTTCACTGAAGCTATTCCCAAGAGCCCTTCCCACACCAGCACACCTCTGCTCACCTCCCCGTGCCCTGAGCCCTCACAGCCCTACAGCTGGGTAAGGCCACCCGCACCCAGCTGATCCCCAAAGGCTGGCCAGGCTCCCAAATACCACCCTGAGAAAAGAAGGGATGAGGATGAAGAAACCGAGTGTGCTGGTGGTCATCAGCCCTCTGGTGGCTATCTGCTCCTTTTGCAGGTGGTAAGAAGCCTCTTTCCCACGTCTTCCTGATGTTGCTGGACCAAAGTTGGCTCACTGTTCACTGAGCCATTCCCATGTTCCTAGAGTACATCTTGACACGAATTCCCGGCCAGGCATTGCTGGTTTTTATAGGAACAGCTTGTACTGGCCAAGGATCCTTGACCAGTAGTGAGTGCTTAGGCCTAGGGGGACTCTGGTGTGATCAGCATGCCTACAGGTATATAGTCACTAAAGCAATCCAGTGTCACTGTGCTGATCATAAGGCAGCCTCCGATCTAGGGAAAAGAGCAAAAAGTGTAGAAGGCACAGAGGGATCAGGATGTGCAGCCCCAGTAAAGCTGCATCCTTTAGGCAAGCACAGACACCAAGCTTGGGGTTTTTACGCCCTCCCACCCTGTCCCTCTGTACGGTGCAGGCTGCAAAGTGTCCCCCAATTATTTCTACTTCATGCCTGGAAGTAGGAGTCATAACATGTGGAAAGACCTAAAGGTAAGGGAAAAATCCACCCTGTGATGTGGTAAGATCTATGGGCAGTTCATTTTTTTTCCAAAAAATCTGTGTCTTACTTTCCCTCTGAACTAGCTGGCTTCAGCTTCTGATGGATCTTGTCCTGCCCATTTCAAAAAGACCAAATCTCTGCTACCAAAATCCCTTTTTCCTTGTTGGTGCTTGCAAGTCGTCATTCTATCATTCTAACCGACCGGATTGACCTTCAATCTGTAAAGTGCTCTGTGCTGACCCCACTTACAGCTCTTGACACCACTTCTCTGAAAATTTTTACATCTTTCTGAAACATGGACACCAAAGTTTTCAGAAGTGAGTGGTAGTAGAGTTGCTAATAGTGTATATAAAAGTAATACCCTCTGGGTTTGATCTATCCTCTTATGTTCCCCATTTGTATATCTCTGGGCCAGATCTGCTCACTTAAGAGAAAGTTTTGGGGCTGTTTTTTCCAGTTGGGCTATTGTAACTTGGCTTTATTTTTCCAGTCATTGCATTCCAGAACAGCTACTGTCTCACACCTTACATCACTGTCTCAACTTGAGCCTCTTTGCCTTCCACATGACTCCATTGAAACATGTATTAATCAGGCAAAATCAACCTGCAAATGACACTTCCCCATACTGTTTGTCCAGTGACCAGTTATTGTTTTATCTGCAAATGCACTGAGATGTTTTAATTAATGTAGAGATGGAGTTTTCCTTCTGTTGTTTTCAGCAAAGATAGGTAAAGGAGAGATTAACAGTAGGTTTTGATCATGGCTGGAAAGCATGCAGGAGTAACATGTGATTAGAGCTGCTTCAGCTCCCCCCTCAGCCCCACTTGCAACACACCCCATCTTGCGTATGGATGTACACAGGATACACATACACACTTCCCTTGTGTATGGAGTCTTCATAGTAGAGCAGGTGACCTGGAGAAGCTCCCCACATGAGCTGGTGCATCAATGTGGAAACCTGAAGAGTCGCAATTCCTCTCCTGAGACCTCCTCAGGGATCTGCCAGCTGCTTTATTGTGTCCATGATACTGGAACTAGCAGTTTCATTAGGACAAGTTGGAAACCGATGTAGAAACTCTATGTGGAAGCTGGTGTGGAGGAAACACCTGTGCCAGTCTGCTCTCCTGGTCCCTGCTGAGGGTTTATGCCAAAGGAAAAGGTCAAATACAGAACGTTGAAGGAGGGTTTTAGCAATGTTCTCTATCTTTATGGCAAGTTCCACAGTATTGATATTGCTAGCTCTTGACTCTGGGGTCAGGTGATCAGCTGGTATCTTTGCTTACTCCCTCCTGCCTTTCTTCTCTTACCTTTTGGTTTGGGTCTGGTTTTTTAAGCTGTAAACATGATTTGAGTGCAACCTAAGGCCCCAAACTAAGATAAACAAAATGAAATGTTGCATTGTTTTTAATCCTTATGACTTTTATATCACATTTATGGGCCAGTCTCTCCAGAACTAGAATTCCTAAGGTGGCACCAGACGCACTATTTAAAAATCACTTGAGCAGGCTGAGGCTCCAGGAACTGGTTGACTGAAGGCATCCTATCAGGGATGACATACCCTGAATACCCAGGTATTGATATACCCTTGCATACCAATGGCTGTTCTTGAACCTTCCAAGAAAAGCGTATGATTTTTCTCCCCACTTCTCCTGCTATTGCAGGACTTTGTCTATGGAGGCTGTTCAAATTTCTTGGTCAAAGAGTTCAAGTTTAATAAACATTAATTTCTTTGCTTCTGTGCTGCATCTGACCCAGCTGTATGCAGCTGAAATGTCTGTTGCAGAGCTACCCAAAGCATATGTGAAGGTCATTAATGATAGCGGGGGGAATTTCCAAATATGCCAGTAATAATATGGTATCACTTGTTAATGCAGTTGATCTGCCTCACTGATAATTATCTGTGCCTTATTTCTGATTTGGTAGCTTATGGCTTTAATTTCTAGCCACTGGCTCCTGTACAGTTTTGCTCTTCTGGGTTAAAGCATCTTTTAACACCACATGTTCTTGTCTTGCAAGTATTTTTTCACTCTCCGCTCTGCTGGGCTGCTGAGATTCCAGACGTTGGTGTCTCCTGTTTTGCCACAGGAAGCCCTGAGATGTGCTGCAGCGCGGTGGGATGAGTGTCTCTAGTTTGGGTTAAACACTGAGTGGTCCATTTTTGGGAAGGCTCCTTGCAGGAGGATTCGATAGCTTTTTGCAGGGTGCAGGAGCAGCTCTGGTCTTTCTGGGACTGATGACTTCCACAAGCTCCCGCACAGTCACCCAAGTGTCAGGCGTGAGGCAAAACTATCAGTACTTCTCACAAGAGGATGGGTGCCTGCAGCACGAACAGCTCTTGCAGAAAACAACCAGTCCCCACTGCAGGGTCTGAGTGCCCTTCGCTCTCCTCAACACAGCGAGCTCTCTTCTGCACAGGCTACAGCTGATTTCTCTGGCCCTACAGCAAAGCACAGTGGAGCCTCCACTTGCAAGAAAGCTCTCGGAAGCAAGGTCATCACCTCTGTGGTTAGAGGTTGATTTGCAATGTTGGTGCTGGCCAGGGCTCCCGAACTTCTCCAAGAACAGCTCTCAGCTGGATGCATGCTCCCTCCTTCTTCATCCCAATTCTTCCCATGCTCTGTGCCCGGGGGGACGTGCAGGCTCTGCAGAGCTGATGGATGCACCACGGGGCTCAACAGCCTTCGCAGGAGGGGCTGGGGGAGACACACCGAGGACAACAGGCCCTGCTACCCAGCCCTTGTGCTTGCTTTTTGCTGTTCAGTCCTGATGAAATGGATCTTTGTTTCAATGCACGCACAAGTCTCTGTATCCTTATCATAATAAAGACTTCTGAACTGATGCCAGAGAAGTTTTGTGCTGTTTTCCAGAAGACGGGAACTCTCCAGTATTGGGAATGGAGCCTCTGGCACTAAACATGGAAAAGTCCTGAGATGGGATTTCCTCTCTTGCCAGTTCCTTGCTGTTCTCCTGGGTCAGACCTGAAGTTCCTGGTGGATAGGCAGCATCCTCTCCTAGCAGAGAAAGGCACTCTGGTCCACCCCAAGCTCTAGGTACCTCACACAGGTGGACTTGCTCACCAGAAGGCGACTAGTGCCCAAACCCCATCTTTTCTTGCTTTAGCTTTACTCTAACCTCCCCTAAAACAGCCTGTCGTCCCCTGTCATGCACTCAATGGCTACAGTCCTCTGTCCTTGTTGTCCTTCTCTCTCCCTCAGGCAGCACCACCAGAATCACACTGTCACTAAAACCCCCCAAAACAAGTGAAGGATGGGGGGGCTGTGCCCCTGGTTCACAGGGCCACGTGCCTGCCTGCCTCTGCATGCAGCCAGAGCTGTATCTCTGCCAAGGCAAACATGCTTGTCATGGTTCATTTTTTCTTTCAGCGTGCACTCCTCCCAGTTTGCTCTTAGCTCTTATGGCTCTTAGCTTCAACTTTCCTCAACATTTCCAATCTTCCTCTTGTAACAGTACAGCCAGAATTAAAGCAAATGCACCAGGTGGAGTCTTTCCATGGGTAGCTCTGGAGGGATCAGCTCCTTGCTGCCTGTGCAACGAAGGATGGGACAGGGATCACATTCGCATTCCTCTCACTCGTGCCACTGTGGCACAGCACGTTCCTGCTCGTCCTCTTTCTCCCACTGCCTCAAGGTCTCTCCATCTTTGAACATCTGGGAGTGGGAAGTGGATGATCCATCCCAGATGTATTAGCTGCATTTTCCAAATTAAGTCTTTGTTTATTTCTTGCACTGTTTCTAAGAGCTAACGTCTTATATCGTTTGTTTCTGCTTTCATCAGTGTTTTTTAACATGTCCAAACTTACTATTGGCTCAAAACTTCATTACCATGTTGTTTTCCTAGAATGTAGTAAGAATGTGTTAGGTCAGATCAGACACGCAGTGCATTGGCATTGGTCTCCGGCTGAGTGGTGCGTGAGGATTCAGACGGAGAGTTAGAGAAGGGACATGATCCTTCTAGCCATCAAGGGCATAGGAAATTTACGAGCAAGCAATTGCTTCTGGATCTGCGTAACTAATAGCTGCAGCTGGCCCGTTCTCTATGAATTCATCCTATGCTCTTTTGCACTCATATAACTTTCAGTTTTGATGGGTAACTTCAGTGTGTGCAAAACTATTTCCTTCTGTTTGGTTTAAACCTGCTGCCTGATAACAGGCTGCCTCTATCCCTACACGACAGATAACGCTGACTAATTCTCCAGGCCTAGTAGTGTGTGAGATTTGTTCTACACCCACTCCAGATTTTGCTCATGGCTCCTTTTTAGGATCTAATGGTCTGGCATTTCTTTTTTCTCTTGTTTCTCACATCAGTTTTGCTTGTCTCCATAGGAAAGTGAGAGCTTTTCGCCTGTGTCCCTTGGCAGCACTGCAGCTCCAGCTCTGCCACTGCTGTACCAGGATACTCAAAACAGCCTGGGAAGGGTATGGGGAGGGGTAAAACAGACCAAACATGGGTGTTTGTGCTGTTTTACTACAGCCCTGCCTAGCACTCGCTGGCTGCCAAGTAACACTGGCTATCGCTGGAACCCTGCCCACCTCTTTTGCATTGCCTTGGTCGCTGAAAGCTGGGGAGAGAGCAGCTCCACAGGAACACAGCAGCCCTGAGAGCAGTGATGTGAAAGAGGCAAGGGCATTTCCCACTGCTGCATGAGCTGCCAGCTCCACAGAATACCACCAGATATGGCTTGCTGTAGAGATAAGAGCAGTCCTACCGTACCCATGCTCGCCGTGCCCCACCAAAGCCTCAGCTACCTTTCCTTGGTTTCCTAAAGTGCTAGGAGAAGCTGGCACCTCAGCACTGCTTCTTGTCACCCAGTTAAAGATGGTGCAATGCCATTCCTGCTCCTGAAGGTGTGAGACTGACGGACAAGCAGGGATGCGGTGGGATGATTAACTGGGAGAAGGTATTAATATGGCCACTGCTGTCTTTATGTATAGTTTGGTTTTTTCCTCTCGTATCTTCAAGAGACATTTGTTCATAACCAGGACTTTTTTCTCTTTTTTTGGAAAGGAATAATTGGGAGGAGGATACTCTGCAGGTGAGGCAGAAGACGAAGCAGGCACAGGGACAAGGAGAGAAAGGACCATTATGGTGGACTGAGACAGAATAAAGTTGGAAGTATGAAAGCCTAAGTAAGTAAGTCGAGGCAGGAGCAGGCAAGCCATGTGCTTTGCCCACCAGCCTGCACTGTTTGTGTTAGATCCTATGAACAGGGCTCCCTGGTGTTACTGCTGCTCTTCCTGGGAAACTGAGGCAGAAAGGCGGTCGGTGGCCCAAGCAGATGTGGAGGACAGGTAGGAAGGCAGCAGTGCTGGGCAGCACTGGTAGAGAATGCTTTGTTGGGGGAAGAGGCAGCTATAGCAGTCCTTGTCATTAGAGCAATGCAGTGTGGATCTATCTCAAGGCTGCAGGGAAGGTGGATGTTTAGCATGGCACTGAGTATCCGGAGAATCCCATTGCTGATGGCAGGAGAAACTTCTAGTGTGACCTGGGCAGAGCAGCATGGCACCCTCATGTTAGCAAAGGGAGCCTCTCTCCTCACATGTCCAGCCATGGCAGTAAATCTTTTGGCTGCTTGTGCTCATGTTTGGGTTTTGTGTCAGGGATGTCCTAACACAGATGTTTTCCAGAGCCACTAAGCTGCTGGAGTTGTAGCCGCACGGGGTAAGTCTGCAGAGCAAGGCTGCCCCTGAGAGGAGCACAGGGACATCGAGATAACTGCTCACCGGGGAACGGGTGTACAGAGGGATGGAGAGGAACAAGCTCCCCCCAAATCCAGAAACAGCCTGCAATTTCTTAACAGACAGTAGAGCATTTTCATCTGCCCTTAGGCTGTTGAGCTCTCTTCTGCTGATAGTTGCCCGGTGCCTGTTGGAGCTCAGTATCCCAGCACACAGCAGGGTGAGACAATACCTCCGAGCAGAGCTCTCTCCGTGCTGGAACCTGCGCAGCAGACAACTTCTGCACCAAAACCCTACGTTGCCCTGTCCTCCCCCTGCAACAGAGTGGCTGGGCTGCTTGGGTAGGCAGCTGTGAGGAGGGCGATGCTGTCCCTGCCTCCCTTTACCCCAGAGGAGCGGGACTGCCTGGGCAGAGGAGCCGGCGGCGATGCCTCCCTCTGCTTCCCGAGGAGACTGGGCAGATGAGCCGGCGCGGCTACGAGCTGGCGTCCGGGACCCGCGGAGAAGCGGCGGGACCTGCCAGCGCCGGGCAGGGCTGCGGGAGCCGTGCGGGAGCCGTGCGGGAGCCGTACGGGCACCGGGGCCGCCCCGCCGCCATCCTCGCCCCGCTCGGCTCGGATCCCACGGAAGGGCTCGGCGACGGGCATCCCCCTCCCGCCGCCCCCCTCCGTGCTCCCCCGCCTCGCCGCTTGTCCTGCTCTTGGCAGCCCCAGCGCCCTCCGCAGCCAGTTTTCCAGCCCTGCGCTTCTTCTGCAGTGACAGCCAGTGGCTGCGGGGGCCTGTTTACTGTCCGGTTAATAAGTGAGCTGGAGCTGGCGGGGGGGGAAACTTCTCCGACGGCGGAGAGCGGGCTCGGCGGCGGGCGGGCGGGGGGAGCATTCCTGTGCCGCGGGGCCCCGGCGAGCCCCGCTCCCACCGCCCCCCGCCCGCAGGTGCAGGGGGCTGGCACTCGGGAACTGGAAAGAGCTGGTTGGAGTTTGCACTTTAAGCTGCCGGCTGGGAAGGAGCCGGGGGCCCGGAGCTGGTGCGGGCGCGCAGCGCCGCGGGAGGATGGCTCGGTGGCTGCGGTCCCTCGTGGGAGCGCTGCTCCTGCTCGAGGGGGCGGCCGCCCTCAGCTTCCTCCACCATCGCTATGAGGAGATGGTGCAGGCCCTGTTCCGCGTGCAGAGCCAGTGCCCCTACGTCACCCGCATCTACAGCATCGGTCGCAGCGTTGAGGGCCGACACCTCTACGTGCTGGAGTTCAGTGACTACCCAGGCATCCACGAGCCCCGTAAGTATGGGGGGGTTGGGGATGGTGGTTTGGAGAGCCCAGGCTTCGTCACCATGCTCCCTGCCATGCGGCACTGTCAGAGGTATCTCCCTTTTGAGCCCATACTCCTGGCAATGCCTATATGTCAGGCAGTGCCAGCTCCAGCAGGGACCCCCAGCCAGTCCAAGGACACCCATGAAAAGCCCACATGCATGCACCATGCTTCCGTGAGCTGCAGCATGGCGCAGGCGCGTACTTTGGACGGAGCTCTGGTTTTTCAGCGCAAGTTAACATGAGAACCCAGGCAAGTCCATCCCAGCACCCTACGTGCCCTGCCATCCTCTCCCTCCCAAAACAGGGTTGTGCAGGCAGAGAGAGGCAGCACCCACCTTTCACCCTTCACTGCTGGATAGTGGCAGGAGGGAAGAGTGCAGCCTTTCCTCCTCCAGACCCCGAAGCGGGGGGCATCGAGTGAGGGACCGCAGCAGAGTGGGTGCTGGGCTCCTGCAGCCGCACCAGCCCTGCAGGCTGTGCAGCCCCTGTGACAGGCCACTCTCGGGGATCTCTGCCTGCTGCCACGTGGCCCTGCAGAGCCTTGGCAGCAATAGCCCCTTGGGCTGCTGCCTGTGCAGCACGAAGACACGGCTGAGCCAGACCTTGCCGGCAGCCAGGTGCCTCTGGGGGGCCTGAGGGGACCAGCCTTCTCTCTGGGATGGGGCTGTGCACACAGGACTCCCGCGCTTCCCCACCTTGTGCCCCTGGGCCGCAGATGCAGACAGGGTTCTGCCTACTTTTTGCCGGATCCTTTGCTTTTTCGGATCCTGCCTGGTGTGGTTAAAAGCAGGGGCTGACAAGTCCAGGCAGACATGTCACGTGGAAAACTGCCAGCAGCACTGCAAGGGTGAGCAGGACCTGTATCTCTGCCCCCCTCAGTGGAGCAGCCCCCCCAAGCCCCCCAACACCCCATGCTTAGCAGCAGCTTGCCCAAAACCACGCTGCACTGGGGGCACCCTGTTCCCCTCCTGCAGCCCAGAGTATCACCTTCAGGGGTGCCAGGAGGTGGGATGGGAGGCTTCACACCCTGACCACCTCTGCCCCAGCCCTGTTCCATACAGGGAAACCTGCATGGTGCTGAGGACACCTTGGGCACCTCCACAGTGCATCAGGGGCTGATTCAAAGCAAGGAGTGAGCAAAGGGCACCGGCTGTGCAATAGTGGATTTTAGACCTGCAGAACCATAGCAGAGCAGCCAGAAGGGCGGCAGGAGGTGACCAAGGTCTCCCCTTGCCCCAGGTGGGCAGCATGGACCTGTGGCCTTCCTCAGAGCCTGGGCCACCGTCAGGCTGGCACTTTCAGCTTGTAGCACAAAGACTTTAGGAAACTGGGGGTTCCCTTGAAGAACACAGAAAGTAACTCCGAAAAGCCAGCCAGAGTCAGTGGGCTTACATGTGGTAATTAGGGCTTGTGTGTCCACATGGATGATGTTTAGGGGTCTGCATATTGAAAAAGGCTGACAAGTCCTGCTGCAGACTCGAACAAAGCAGAGAAGGAGAATCCCTGCCGAGAACTTAGTTTTTTCAATAAAAGCTGCACATATCCCCAGGACGTTTTTATAGCTTTTATAACTGGATTATCCAATTAAATCAGTCTCATGTCCCTGAAATCTAACCAGGTCAAAACATGCTGCCCACCTGTGGTGTCCTGTGCTGAAGCAGAGCGATCAAAAGATAAGGAAAAGCAAAATCTTTTGCCAAAATTCTAATTTGTTTTAGAGTCTATCTTCAGCATGTCTGGATACAGTGCCTCCTCCACACACAGCAAAGGTGCATGTTGGAAGCAGCAGATACCCAACATGGGGCTGTGGTGCCTTTTGCCCCGTGGATCCTGACGGACACCATATGTGGCAGCAAGGCTGCACACTGTCACTGTGAGTCTGATCACTGCTGGTGGCCAGAAATCTCACAGTACAATGGGAGTCTCAAGCTCTGGCAAGCCAACATTTATAACAACATCCTATTTTCGCTGACGCTTTCATATGAAAATCAGGCTCCCTTTCTAACTGAATTCCCCATGTCTCTTTCATCCTACCAGTGGTGACTCCAGCCTGCAATGGGATATTTTCCTACAAGTAACTGCTTTAAAAGACCCCTTGGGAAAGCATAACCCATCCCTCATGTGTGCTGCCTCTCTTTCAGCAGAGCAGTGAGTCCTGCTCCGGGCACTGCCTGCCTGTGGTCTCCAAGTCTGTATTTTGAGACCTCATTTTAGAAAAGACAGTGGCAAGAGACCTTTCTGTTCATACTGGAGCTGCCTGAGGGACAGTTTGATTCAACCCAGCTGCTGAGGGTTTCTTCAGGCTCTTGTTCCTGTCCCTTGAGGGTGAGGAAGCCCCTAAGCCTTTTCCTTTGAGATAGGTAGAGGGGAGGGGAGAGGAAACCACTGCTGCCTCCCACTAGCACAGGAGTGAGGGCTGGTGGCCACAGACAGAGGCAAGTTCTAGTGAAAAAGCATGGCTTACCCTGAGCCAGAGATTGATTTTATCCTGCAGGGTAACGAAAAGCTCCTTAAAGCACACAGAGCAAGGAATGTGCCATGTAGGTGACGGGCACTGAGAGCAAATTGTGAAGGGCAGAGGTGGAAGAAATGTCCCCTCCCCTGCCACCCACTGCAGAGCTGGGAGGCCCCAGCACCCCAGAGCAGCAGCAATACTGCTTGTGCTCCCTGGTCCCTATGTGCTGCCTCTTCCCAGCCTGTGACCAGACCAGCTGCAAGTACATCCTCTTGTGCTTTCCAAACAAGCAGCAACCTGGTGGAAAGCCTGGGCTGTGGCAAAATGGAGGAGAGCCCATATGGGCACTGTGCCACTCTCTCTTACTGAAGCCTGCATTTTCCAAGGGAAAGGGCCACTTCACAACATTTACTGGGGGGCCCTTGGGCTTGCGTGTGCACCTTGCAGTAGGAATTGACTCATCCCAGTCTTGGCTGATGGTGTCACTCTCTTGCTCTCCCCAGTGGAGCCGGAGTTCAAGTATGTTGGGAACATGCATGGGAACGAGGTGCTGGGCCGTGAGCTGCTGCTGCAGCTCTCCGAGTTCCTGTGTGAGGAGTACCGCCGGGGTAACGAGCGGATCACCCGCCTCATCCACGACACACGCATCCACATCATGCCCTCCATGAACCCCGACGGGTACGAAGTGGCTGCCAAGCAGGTACCAGGCAGCGATCACGTCCTCCAGCCGGGTAGGGGCAGAAAGCCCTTCAAATCCCTGTGGGATCCCCTTCCTTCACTGTGGCTATGGGGAGGGGGCATCCTTCCTCTCCATGCCCTGCCAAATGTGTCCCACCCAGTCAGTGTCGCTGCTTCTCACTGCCCATGGCAAGGGCTCTGTGTCCTGCCACAGGTAGCCCTGGCAGGTGATGGAGGAGGCTTCCTACACCTGACTTACTCTCCGAAGGAGTTCTTTGTCATGGGAGGGTCACTGTGAATCTCCTGCCCCAGGCTGGGGAAGTGACAGCTGAATGCCAGAGTCATGAGCAGGCAAAGACGGGGATGGGACAGGGGAGATGCCCTCTAGTCCTCCCTCCGAAGGCTCATCCATGCTTTTGAACTGCTAGACCTCATGGAGGTATTTTATTCATGGCTCCTTCAGTTGAAGCAAGTTGAAATCATTTATTTGGCTTGTGCCTTGCTCTGTCGCCCTGAAAAATTAAGATATTGTTACTGACTTTCCCTGTCAGCACCAATACTCTTTATTCTCCTACCAGCAATAACATAGAATCATAGAATCATAGAATAGTTAGGGTTGGAAAGGACCTTAAGATCATCTAGTTCCAGCCCCCCTGTCATGGGCAGGGACACCTCACACTAAACCATGCCATCCAAGGCTTCGTCCAACCTGGCCTTGAACACCGCCAGGGATGGAGCACTCACAGCCTCCCTGGGCAAACCATTCTAGTGCCTCACCACCTTAACAGGAAAGAATTTCTTCCTTATATCCAATCTAAACTTCCCCTGTTTAAGTTTGAACCCGTTACCCCTTGTCCTGTCACTACAGTCCCTAATGAAGAGTCCCTCCCCAGCATGCATGTTATGACTCAAAGGCGCTGGTGCACCATTACAATGGCCAGTCCCCACTGCCCTGACACCCACCCTGTACTCACACCCGTGATGCACCTCTGCTCTGCAGGGCCCAGACAGCAATGGATACTTGACAGGGAGGAACAACGCCAACGGAGTGGACTTGAATCGCAACTTCCCTGACCTCAACACATTCATGTACTACAGTGGGGAAATCAGTGGGCCAAATCACCACATTCCACTGCCCGACAACTGGAAAAGCCAGGTACTGGTCTGAGATGTTGTGAGGGTCACAACATCCTCTTAGAGGGGCTCAGAATGCAAGCAAATGCACTGTCCTTTGGTTTGCACAGTGCTTGTCACCTCCATGCCTCCTGCATGCAGAGAAATGATGTAATCCTGTCCCCTATCCCAGCTCACACCTCTGCCAGGAGAGGCTGGCACCATGGCCTGCTTGGGGAGAAGGCTGAAATGCAGAGGGCAGCAGAAGTGGCACATGCTGGCCAATGCCTGTGCCTCAGGTTTTGGTGCTGTGCTGGGAGGTGTAACAAGGTACGCACAGGAGGAGCCTGCTCTGTCTATCAGAGAATGCAGGAAACTGCAAGGGCTGAAGCAGGCACATTTCAGGTCACGGTCTGATGTGACCAATCACACCACAGCCCGGCATGGAGCAGCAGCTGGCCCAGAGGTAGCTGAGCTCTTCTCCCTGTTCCCATCCCTCTTCTCACAGGTGGAGCCAGAGACGCTGGCTGTGATCCAGTGGATCAGCAGCTACAACTTTGTGCTTTCCGCCAATCTGCACGGTGGAGCAGTGGTGGCAAATTACCCCTATGACAAGTCTCAGGACCAGCGGTTCAGGAGCCACCGGCGCACGGTCAACACTCCTACCCCTGATGACAAGTTGTTTCAGAAGGTGAGCATGGCCCTGGTGTGTGTGAGCATTCCTGCAGCCCTGCCAGGGTGCAGCATGCGAGAGCTGGCTGGGAGTCTCTGGTCACTGCCTTATGCAGGAGCTGAGCCAAGAAACGTGTTGGAAATAACCATTTGCAGACTACAGCATTTCTGCCAGCCACCAGTTCATGAGCCAGGTCCCGCCACATGGACAAGTCAGTCTTAACCCTCAGGAGCCCTTTTCTTTGTGCCATGCTTGGTTTACCCATAACTCCAGTACCACCAGTGCCACCCCACTCTTCCAGAACTGAAGCCTGCACCCATCTTTGCTGCACCATCATAGCAGGCATATATTTGGGGTTTTTTTCCTAGAGCAGTGGCAGGGTCTGGCTGGGGGTCTGCTGAGAACAGCATAAGGGAGGTTGAGTGCCCAGCAGGGGTTTGCAGATAGTAAAGAATAAGTAGAACAAAGAAAAGCACCAGGAGCAAAGGCAGACATCAGGGACTGTATGGGTCTGTGTTGCTGATCCTGCTAGCTCTAGCTGAAGCCTGTGGTTTTTATCCATTGTTAAATGTCCCAGAAAACAGTGCCTTCCGTCACTGCTTCCATTAGGAAATACCGGCACAAGAAAAAGCAAGTCTGAGTTAGAACAGTTAATGAGAAAAATAAGACTGAGCTGGAGTTCAGCCTTCTCTGGAGGCTCAAGCTGTACTGGGACTTGCCAGGACCTGCTGGGATCAGGGCTGCGCTCAGACCCAGATGTGGAGAGGCTGCAGTCTGGGGCCTAGGCTAATGATACCCACACAGCCTCAGAAGTCAGAAATGTAGTGAGATAACTGCTGTCCTGCTGACAGAACAAGATTACTCCAGCATCTGAACCATAATACAAGGATATAGGGTTTGCATTAGAAAATGCAAACACCAGTCTCCTTTAAACTGTATCTTACACAGACGACAGGCTTTAGATGCAGTGGCCCAATTTTAGCCCTGCCTTCATGTCTAAAAATAAGTATCAATCTTAATAAGGGCAATAAACAAGCAGTTCCTAGAACCAGAAGTTGCACAAACTATTTCCTAATCCAAATTCCCCTGATATATATGGTATTTGCATCAGAACTAATACTGGTTCGTTTTCCTCACATATCTTCTCCCTCTGATAGTGCCATTTGCTGTGTGGGGGCCAGCTGAGTGCCCTTGCGTGGGCCCAGTGCCCTCCACTCCCGCTTGTCTTTTAGGGAGTAGGGCAGAAGCCGTCTGTGCCATCAACAAGCCTCCAGCTCTCCAGATTTCTGTTCTTCCTCCTCCACCTTCATCTGCCTATATTTTGTAGAGGTCCTGGCCACCTCATGTTGTGTTTCACAGCAGTAAAATGCAGGAGCTGTCTCCTATCTGACTTCCCTCCGATGCTCCCCAGCAAAGCCTGTGCAGGAGGAAGGATGTTTTGCCCAGAGCCAGGCAGGACCCCCAACCGCATGGGGCTGGAGAGGTGACCACAGCTGCTCTCTCTCTAGCTGGCCAAGACCTACTCATATGCCCATGGCTGGATGCACCGTGGCTGGAACTGTGGGGACTACTTTGCCGATGGCATCACGAATGGGGCATCCTGGTACTCACTCAGCAAAGGTAAGGGCTGAGCAGCTGAGCACCATCTGCAGCAAGGTGTTGAGCTGAGAAGTGGTGAAGGGGTAGATGAGAAACCCCAGGAACCTAAGGATGGGTTGGGGAGGGGCTGTGATGATAGCACTGTGCCCATTCACTAGACACTATTCTGGTATCTGCATCTCAGACTGGGAAATGGCCTGGGAAGATTGGAGGTGGCTTGGGAAGGAGCCACAGAAATAGCTGAGGGCTGCAGAGACCTGCTGTGTACTGCACAATGATGAAAGCAGAAGGCTTTAGTCATGTGTCATGGAGGAAGGAGGCTGCACCTGCGGAGTAAAGAGGAAGAGCTGAACAATTAACAGTTCTGGCTGAAGACCAGCAGGGGCCAGGATGCCTGGGACACGGGAGTGGAGAGGGAAGGCGGCCTTGCATTTCCCTGGCACACGGGCTTTTCTTTTCCAGGCATGCAGGACTTCAATTACCTCTACACCAACTGCTTTGAAATCACCCTGGAGCTGAGCTGCAATAAGTTCCCCCCTGAGGAGGACCTGGAGCGGCAGTGGATGGCCAACCGGGAGGCTCTTGTTGCTTTCATTGAAGAGGTAAGGGGGCACTCCAGAGACCTGCACACTTGTCCTGCAGGCCTCCATGGGCTCTGATGGTAGGAGACCAGTATGCACCAGGGGTGGAGGGGAGGTGGCCATGGAGCTCACTGGGTGCTCTTGTCGGTGGCCTTTGTGGAGGCTGTTGTGTCATAGACTGGCTCTGCTGGGGAGAACCAAGAGAGCCAAGGTTATGGGGAAAGGTAGGGCTGTCTCCAGAGCTATGCCTTCCTCCAGCATACCTCTACCAAAGTACCCTCTTGAACAAAGGGGGGTCCTTGACCCAGCAGTCTGTCTCCCTCCCTGCAGGTTCACCAGGGCATCAAAGGGATGGTGTCAGATGAGAACAACAACGGCATTGCAGGAGCAGTGATTTCCGTTCAGGGAATCAGCCATGATATCACCTCTGGTGGGTTGTCGGTCCCCTTGCATGTTCTCCCTTTTGGATTCAGCTTCTTGGAGGCTACCTGGGTACGTGGGAGGATGTTAGCAGGCAAGGCTGTATGTGTGGCCAGTATGGTTTGCTTCTCAAACACACCAGCTATGAGAAATGTGTCTGTGCATTCTGAACCAGCAGGGGCTTAGGAAAACTTAGGAAAGAAAGAGGTGAGAACTAAAATGTAAACCTTATTGTAAAGGACTTCAGAAAGTAAGATCCTGTTTTATCTGAGAGAGAGGAGAAACTGCATTTGTATTTAACCAAAGAGAAGACTGAAGGAATAATCTACTCAATTATTTATCTACACAGGACTAAATAGCTGATAGCGAAGGCCATGATAGCAGAACAAGATGAAAGACTGAAAGTTCAAGCCAGACAAATTTAGACTGAGAATGAAGTGCCACTTGAGCTTATCCAAGTTGTAGTGGTTTCTCCTTTGCTGGCCTATTTTAACCTCCTTTTCATAAACACCCTTTTCCAACTGGACCAGACATTACAGACTGGCTACAGAAAATAGCCAATATTCCAGCTTTTCAGAGGTCAGACTATGAAATCATCAAAACTCCTGGCCGTAGGTCTGTGACTCAGTAACACTAATATTTGGCACTTATTATGCCAGCCTGCATAGGAAAGGGGAGAGTGCAAGAAATCACAATGTGCTGGATTTATGTTTGAAGGTATACATATAAACAGGACAGAATCACAAGAGGCGCTGCCTGCAAGAGCCCTCTGGGGTCTCCTGTCCAGCCTCCAGCTTGGAGAAGGATTTTCCCCAAAGTTGGCTCTGATCAGACATTGCTCCCTCCAGCTGATTCTCACTGATCCCCAAGGATGGAGATTTCACAGCCTTTCTGCTGTCCTGTGCCAGGGGTGCACCACCTTCACAGTGAAGCTGTGCTCCCTGATTCACCCTGAAGCTCCCAAGCTGCCATCTGTGGTTGCTGCCCTCTGTGTGTTGCCTGGCACTACTCAGAGGAGTTTGGCCCCAGCACCTTCAAGTAGCTGTGGGCTGTGAGCAGATCCCCTGTGCCTCCTCCAAGCCAGGCTGAGCCTACCTGGCTCCCCCAGCTCTGCTTGTGGGGCCTGAGCTCTTCCTGTGGGTCAGGAGCTCTGGTTCTCCCACATCTCTCTTGACCTGGGAGCACCAAAACTGGACACGGTTCCCAGGTGCAGCCCCCCTGGGACTGAACAGAGGGGGAAAATCATTCCCTTTGACCTGCCAGCCACTTTCCCTGTTTTCCCTTGGAAGCCCCTGACTCATGCGTCTCAGTCCTACAAGTCAGCCCCACCTAAGCCAAAATAACACAAGCTGCCTGTTACTATTACTCAAATTTGCAAAACCCATCCAGTTCCATAGATGGGAATATACTCAAATTGTCAAATTAATCCATAATGTGCTGCTGCCTCACTGTTGACTGTTGACTGTTCCCTGTCCCTAACCACACCAGTGAGCAGCCTGTCAAAGTGCTCTTGAGAGGTCCTTATGCAGGGAGAATCAGGTAGCAGCTGAGTTGATGAGCAATTAAAACCCTGCTGATAATCCAAATGAGGCAAAAATGTATATGACAGGTATCAGAGATTGTGTTATGTCAGACTGAAGCTGTGATTGTCCTTAGGTCTGCTGTCATCTGACTGGTGAGATCTTAGATTTGTAGCCTCCCTGCACAGGCATGGCCAATGATGCTGTACTGTCCCTTTTCATTTAGTTTTTACATGTAGACTGACCTTTACTTCTTGGCATTAACAAGACATCACTTGCAGTCTACCAATGTGAATCCAGCCTTGCAGTAGCCAGCAGATTCAGAAGGCAAAAAATTCCCTGGGTTTTGAAGGCTGCACATCCTCACGGAAGTACACTTGGCAAGACCTACCGGACTACCTTTTGCACTGCTCCTTGTGCATCTTGAGTGCTTTCTCTTCCCATCTTGTGTTCCAGGTAATATGGGGGATTATTTCCGGCTGCTGCTGCCTGGCACTTACACTGTCACAGCCTCTGCAGAGGGGTACCAGCCCCAGACGATCACAACAACCGTGGGCCCAGCTGCACCTTCATTGGTGAGTCAGGCTGCATAGTCACAAGGGTATCCCGAAATGTCTTCACGCCATGGAGAAAGAAATGTAGCAAATGATGTCTAGTGAGCAGTAGAGAAAGGAGATGGGATGAAGAGTGTTTCCAGTGGCTACAGGGTGTCTTTGTCCAACACAGGGCTCTTAGCAGCTCACAGAGAGGGACAGGGCAAAGGCAATGATGCCTTCTCAGTTCATCACTGAGGGTTCACAGCCTGCACTGGGCTGCTGTGCCAGCTCCTGTGTCCTTTTGCCTCCTGGCCCTGGGGAGACCCTCTGGCTGTCTGGAGCTCTTCAGCTCTTCTCCATCCTCTGCGTTCTTCAGGACATGATGATGTGGGGACAGCATCTGTTCCCTGAGGCTTTGCTATCCCTCTGGCTCTGTGGGTTTCAGTACTCTGCTGTCATCTCCATCCTGCCTGGGACAAAACATGTTACAAGGCTGGTAGCAAGAGGCTGAAATCTGCCTTTCTTTCTGCCAAGAGCAACCAAGACAGGTGGGAACCTGGTGCAAAGAAAGAACAGACAAGCACCTCTGAGAGAAGTGCTCTTAACACCATGTGGCCCCTAAAGTGCCTTTCTGAGGGCAGATGGGACAACTAGAAATTGGTTCTTAAAACAGTGGATGGTGATTCCTGCCCCTGCTGTTCCCTTGTGAATGTGGTGGCACCACGGATGCAGCCTTCTCTAAAGGCCAACAAGAACCCCATGGCTGTGGCATCCTGGCACATCTTTTGCTTCACTGCATGTACACTGGCCAGGCTCTGCTGTAAATACACTGTGGTGGTTCTCCCACCCTCCATCTCTTCATCCCACCCTACCCAACCTCTGAAGTTCTTCCAGGGCTGCCCTTTTCTCAGGACTAGAAACCTTCTAATTTTCGTCTTAAATTTATTTATGGTCAGCTTATCCCTATTTGTTCTTATGCCAATGTTGTGCTTTAAATAGTTTCTCTTCTTCCCTGGTATTTATTCCCTGATGTATTTATAGAGAGCTGTCAAGCCCAGTCCTAGCCTTTGTTTTGCTAGGTTACGCACCCAGCTCTTTGGCTTTCCTTTTTAAACAGATTTTCCTTTTATCATGTTACTGTAGAAAACTGGTTTGTCCTCCGATGGTCTGATTCTTGCAGATCTCCCCTCACAGCAGCCCCCTTGTCTCCATTTCCTTCTGCCCCTGTAGCACCTTCCCCTCCCTACCCACTGTTCACTCCATTCCTCCCCCAGGAAGCCCACACAGCCCCATCCAGTTTCACCTTTCTGTGTGGACTCCCCATTCCGCGTTTATCTCATGCCGTGTCCTGCATGCTCCTTATCTCCTTCTCCCACCTGTACCTGCTTGCATGGCTGTAACGGATGGAGGTTTCTTTCCTGGAATTTTTTTGCTTGGATCTACTGGAAGCACCGGTTGCTGAAAGACTGATTAAGCAGGATTCAGCTAACGAGATGCAACTGAAAAAGGGCTAAACCATCCTGTCTATTAAATATTCACAGCAATGCTATTTCTCTACTCTCTGGTGAGAAAAGATGAAGAAAGAGCATAGCTCAGTCTCTTGCCTTTCACAGCTCATTTTCCAAACAATCCTACGACATCACATTGCCACAGGAGCATCTCTCTGCATAAGAAATGTAGCTAATTGTTAGTACATTTTCCTTGGGGGGAAAAAAATGTTTCCAGCTGATTTAAGAACTGAGTTCCCGTTCTATCGTAACACTATTTGAGGCCCCTTACTGCTTATCTTGGCCCAAGAGTCAGCCCTTCGAAGGCTAGCGGCAGAGGCAGGTCCTGCAGAGCCCTGAGCCAGCAGAGCACACACACGGTGTAACACTGTTAGTTTTGTTCTCTCTCCAGGTACATTTCCAGCTCAAACAAGACATGGTGAGGAAGCCCCCGGAGCGTAAAAACTCAGGAACACGCATGAACAGCAAAGCCCTTCACAAGAAGGTAGTGCCAAGAGCCACCCGCTGGGGGACCCGAAGATGAGGACAGCTCACTTGGCTGAGAGCTGGGGAAGCCATTTACACGAGGCCTGGCTGATGACTCCAGCCAGTGAACTTTCCAACAGTCCAGCATGAAACTAGCCCAAATGATTAGGTTATTAAACAAGGAAGTATTTAACCCCTGAGCAAGTCGTGAAGTCATTCAAAACAAAATGTGCCTGCACTGCAGTTCCCTGGGCAGCGTGTAGCTGCTGAGCTCTTTCCCAGCACTTGATCCATTTCAGAGAGTTGTGCTCCCTTCACTCCTGGACTTGGTTGCTACATCCCATGTGAGATGCCCACACTCTAGTGTATACCAGAGAAAATGAATCCAGGCCCTTGTCTTTGACTGCTGCATGTGAGTCCTGGCACTAGCCCTCTGCATGCCAGTGCCATGTTTCTCCCTCCGGTAACGATGCTTGCAGCCTGTAGACCCTGAAGTTAGGGGGAAGCCAGTCTTAAAGCAGTCAGTGATGCAACCAGCTCTGAACACAATCTGTCCCACCCATAGCACAGCTATCACTGGTTGGCAATGCCACTAGTATAAATGCATCACTAGGAGGTAGTGGACCAAGGTCATCTCCTGGCTGATATTTATCTTGATGGTAGATGGGACTTTCTGGTAGCTGGTTTGGATTATTTGTAGTCAGACAGGCTGAAATGCTGGCAAAAGCCAAGGATTATCCCATCTCCTTATGTCTTCAGACCCAAGCCAGATAGTTCACTGAAGGGTCTGCTCTAGGCAACACATACTGTTAGTCTGAGCACAGGAGCAACTAGGTAAGGCCTGACAACTGGTGATAAGCAGAAGTGCAAGACAGCTGGTTAGATGTTCCTTTGAGACAAATACCTTAACCTTGGTCCTCTCAATATGCAACAGGAAAATGTCACGTATGATCCCAGTGAGTTGTAATTGGGTTAGGGAAGACACGGTCAGCGAGGTGGGGTACTACAGGCTGGGCCTTAAAATGCCGCTTAGGCTGTGTGGGCAGGTTTCGAGTGGAAGCAAGACTAGCAATGAAGCTGATTATTTCCATGGTAAAAATACCTTAATCAGGTAAAACCTTTCTAGCATTCTTCATAGAAAATAAATAACACCAGAGGGATAAACAGTCCCACCCATGTGCCCCATGTACTTGGCTGGTTATCCTCATCTCACCCACACAGCCCTCCAGTGCACTGGCTCTTTCTGTGTCTCAAGCCTGTGCAAAAAGTGTCCCCTTGCTCCTCCTCTTTTGCAAACATCTCTTCATCATTTGTGAGCAGCCCCTACCACCCTACTGAATACGTAATACTCTGCACTCCATCCCTCACCATCACCTCCTCCTCTGTGTCTGCTACAAGATGCTAGTGGCATTTTCAGCCCTAGCAGCACACACACTCGTAGCTCTGCCTGCTAACAGAAGCTGTTTCTCTGTCAGGTCTGTTATTGGAAAGGCAGAGCAAACTGTCCCTCACACAGTATCTATACAGGCTATTGCAAAAAAGTGCCAGGAATGGTAACGCACTTAACCTTGGCTGTTAGGGATTTTAGTCTGCAGAAGCCAGTGTGTGCTGGAGGCAATGCCCAGTTCCATATTCACACGAGAATTCACATTCTGTAGTTTTCTTTTTGTGATGGAAGTGAAAAAAGATGGTGAGGCCAAGATCTTCGAACTTCTGTGTGGATTAACTCCTTGTTCCCTGGCAAGCCCAGCAGCATCACTCCAGATCCTGGAGCCTCCCGTTTGAAGCCACGTGCCAGTGCACATTTGCCCAAAAAGATTTCATGGTGGATGTGCAGGTAGAATGAGGGAGGCCACCCTTCATCCCACAGCCTGGCCCCATGCAACAGGCAGAAGGGTTTGCTGTCACCACTTCTCCAACCCATATGCAGGAAGATTCTGCTTCCTCCAGGCATGGCACTAGCTCAGCTGCTGAGCTAACCACTCACCTCTGAGGATGTGTGTGAAGCTAAGAGCAAGGAAAGGGCTCCCAGGGAGCAGACCTCAATTGAGTAATTCAGCTGGGCAGTTCCTGGCCAGGGTGATGCTCAGCCCGCACAGAGCTGCCCATGCCATCAGCATCACAAGCCGTCGCCTTGCTGAGGCTGCTGGCTGCAGGGTGCTCTAATATTGCCCTCTTGTGGTCCTAGAAAATACAGAACCATCTCAATTCCCTTTTACTTTCCAGCGCAGAGTCAGAGGAGAGCACTTCTGTAGACCAGGACAGCCAGCACAAGAGGCCATGTCACTCACCTTCGCAGGTTGCTGTGAAGCTGGCAGCACAGCAACAGAATTCATCTCAGTCACAAGCTTTTTCCCCTACAAGAGGGTTCCTGTGAAATACAACCTCCTGGAGGACTGACTCTGTCTGTGGGCTGGGATTTGTCCAGCTCATTCTCCTCCCAGCTCTGAATATTTTTGTGTTGAACAGTTTGGTAAAGCTCCACTTGGCTGTGGCCGAACTCTCCATGTGAAAACATGATTACAAAATGTTTCTTGAGGCAGCACTTGCTTAAGCATGACTCTCGTAGGCTTGCCATGAACTTAGCCCCCCATGTTGCAAGAAGCATACCAGAGCTAAACCTTTGAACGTAACATCTGCAGCGCCGTGGTTTTGTGTTCTTTTGAGACTCCAGTCAAGGCAAAAGCAGTTGATGGGGTTGTGTCAGAAGACACAGCAAACAGCCGATCCTCCCCATCCTCTCTGGGCCACTCATGATTTTGTCGATCTCTTCCTCCACCCTATGTCCTTCTTCCAAGCTGGAGTCCCAGCCTACACACTTGTTCACTGTACAGTCTGTTCCCACACCTCTGAGCATCTATAACTGCCTGCCTCCAAACCTTCCTCCATTCTCTTTTCACTTTTCTGAGATGAGGGGACCAGATCTGCAGGCAGACACTGGAGAAATGTAAACAAACTGAAGCCAGGCCCAGAAGAATGACCCAAAACTCTTACAAGCACACCTGTGAGTATCAGGGGATGGGCAGAAACCCCACTGTGGAGGGCAGATGAGACTGTGCATGCAATGCATGCTGCTTTCTGTGGCTGGCATGGAGGAGGCAGATAAAGGGAAAACACAAGTAGCTGAACTCAAAGAAGAGGGAGGCAGCTCTGCTGGAGTTGTCAGCAGAGGAGAATTGGGCATAGCAGTGACCTGAAAGGCTGCAGGAGGGACTGGCATGACAAAAAACCAAAAAGTCAAAACCTGTCTCAGCAGTCAAAACCAGCAGAAATTTAGGGTGACAGGACAACATCTAGAGCCCTGTGGCAGGGACTGGTGTCCATTCTTCAGATCCAGCGAACCATACACAAGCATTCATACCTGTGTGAAAGAGAGCACCCAGCTCCCTCCGCAGTTTCAGGCACTCCGCCAACAGCATCAAGCCCTGACAGCACAGTGGGTCCCTGCCTCAGGAGAGCAGGTGGGGAGTCAGCGCCCAGCCTGTGCATGTACCGACACGACTCGCAGCAGTGCGTGCGACGCACCCTGCATACCCCGCTCCTGGCTGGTGGCAAGCCAAGCTGGGAGCTGCGTGGTTGCCATGGAGAAGTGTAGCTAAATGCACTAACAAGTGCCAAACGGTGGTAACTGCTATGGGGGCTGAGAGACTCCGGGCTTTACAGCGTGTTGCTGAGGCATGGTATCCCCTGGGGCATAGAGGCTTTTTTTGGCCTGCCAGGAAAACTAGTGCAGGACATATTGCACTTGGTGTGCCCAACCGGAGTGTGATGCACAAAGTGCCCCCCCCCTTCCACGGCTTTCTGTCTGGAGCTATTTGTTTTTCCCCATCTTGGTGCTCTGGCATGATCTTACAGTGTATCTAGGCAGCCAAGGCAGCTCCTAGCAGCAAAACTGAGACTGCAGCAGATGGACAGCACAGTCCCACTTGTCAGCTGTCAGCCCACGAGGCAGCGAGAAACACCCAGGAGAAGGCTACAGCGGGAAAGGAGAGCCCCGGTGCTGTTCGTGTCTGTGAGGAGGCCTCGCTTTGTCAGGCAGAAGTGGAAGAGGCAGCTGCCTGTCTTGCTCCACACCAAACTCCTGGGTGCTCTGCCAGCGCCTACCATGCGTGCTGTGCCCGGCCTGCTGGCTACCGGGATGGCTGCACCCCACACGGGGCAGCGTGTCCCACGTCGGGCTGTCCCCGTGGACCGCTGGGGGCACTGCCTCGCACCATGGGGCCGAGGGGGATGTCCCTGTGTCACCCGGCCCCGGAGTCCCCCAAGCTGCGGGCCCGGCCCCGTGGAGCCGCTCCTCCTCCCAGCGCTGCCACGCCGCGCCCGCCCGGCCGGGCCGTGCGGATGCAGCCTGGCGGCGGGGCGGGCCGCGGGGCCGGGCGGGGCCCTGCGAGGCCAGGCGGGCGCTGGGGGCCGGGCCGGCCGGGGCGCGGGCGGGGCTGGGCGGCCGTGGGGGGTGGAGGCGGGAGCGGGACCCGCAGGGCCGGAGCGGCCGAGGCGCCCGGAGCGGGCCGGGAGAAGGTAGGGACCCGCCGGAGCGGCTGTGGGGAGCCGGGCGCTCACTGCCCGCCGCCGCCCAGCCTCGCCGCTGCCCCGCCGGCCGGCCGGCCTGCCGCCTCCCCCTGCCGTGCGCGCCCCCTCGGCCGCTGGCCTGCGCCTCCGCCGTCCCCCCGCCGCGGCTCGGCCTCCGCCTCTGCTCCCGCCGCAGCCCGGCGCGTCCTGCTCTCTCATGCCGTACCGGCAGCCTCTGCCGTGCGCCGCCCCGCCGAGGCCGAGGTCCTGCCTGCCCTGGGGGCTGCCCTGGGCCGTGCTGGCCGGCCCTCGGGTGGCGAGTGCCCCTGGCTGGGTGCTGCTGGCTCGGGTGGGTGCGCTCCCCTCGTGCCAGCAGCCGGGCTGCGGCAGCGTGCGGCACTCGAGCCAGGCTGGGCGCTCGCTGTACCCCCTGGCTCTGTCCCATGGTGCCCGTGCTCCCCTAGGAGCGCTTCGGGCACAGGAAGGAGCAGCTTTGGGGTACAATGAGAGCTGCCTGTCTTCCTACATTGCATCCCTTTGGTTTTTGGTCTGTGCAAGCAGTGGTAACCGGGGGTGGTCACCCACCAGGCAGGCGTGCAGCTGGTGGTGGCTGACACTGACTGGACAGCTGGTTGCTGGGGAGCACTTTGGTGCTGTAGAAAACGTGAACGTCTGGGCCGGGAGCGGTCTGGCACCATGAGCCTGGAGCAGGAGCACTGGTGAAAGGTGGCAGAGGTGGTTGAACACAGCAGAAGCCCCACGCTGCGGTGCTGTGCCTTCCCGGGGTGCTCCTCTGAGACCATCCGCTCTGCTTGTACCAGCCTGGGAAGAGAAAATCAGGAGAGTTCCACATTTCTCACCATAGCAAATGCTAATCCCTCTGTGTTGCTGCCAGCCTGATACTGTCGCCTTGTACTTTAAGAGCGATGAACTGGAGGTGCCACCTCCGGAGGCTTTGCCAAGGGATGTAGGCTTGGCTCACCCTCAGCACCACCTGAGAGGCTGCAGCTGTTCCTGTACTGACCCTTTTGCTGACCCTGAACAGTTCCTCAGCTGATCCTGTCCCTGATGCAATTTGGCCTCGGGGGTGTGTGTGTGTGTTCTTGTGTGTTCAAACAGCTCTGCTCTGTATGAAGTACTCCCCACACCTCTGTCCTATCACATCTCATTCTCCTTGCTGTAGTACCTAGAAAGCCTCTAGTTATGTAATAAACATTAACATCTGGTTTGAAGTTTGTCATGTTTCTGTAACTTTCCCTTCCGAGAAGGCTCTTTCCCCTTGTCTCTGCCTTTCTCTCCTTTGCTTCCATTGCAGTCCTCTCTTTTCCTTTGCAAGAGGCTTGAACAAGTTTGTAGATACAAGATTTGCAGTTTTGCAGATGCTTTGCCAAATACAGCCTCTGCCGTGCTACGAGACGTCACCATCATCCCCCTCATCTTGACTCACTCCTCTGGCTGCAAGCTGTGCTGGGCATTGTGTCTAAATGTGTCCTGCTTATTTGCAAGGCCCTCCCTAGCACTCATAATGTCCACATCTCTGAGCTGCCTTCTACCGTTCTGTTCTTGAAATCCCCTGCTCTGCCAAGGCCAAAGGTTTCAGTTCTCTTTCCAGCTGCTCCGCTTAGCATCAGTATTAGGAACAAATATGAATATATAGCCATTTTAGAGAAATGTGAACATGGGGGGGACAGGAGGGGAACAAAGGGGACAGGAGGAACTGAGCAGTGGGAGAGAGGAAAGGAATGACACTCAGAGCCCTGCAGAGCACTGGCTCTGGTACCTATCATGAGAAGCGTGGCTGTGTGACGTGTCAGGGTTCGGCGTGCAGCTGAGGCATCTCTGCAGTGGGTGATTGTTCAGAAGGACTTTGTGATGGTGGTGATGTGAGCTTGGGTGGGACAGCCTGAGTTGTTCTTATCTTAGCACTTCACTACCTTAACTGATAATTTCCCTTCGACCTCCAGCAAAAGTATTTTTCTAATCATGTTCTAAGGATTGCTCAACCCCACTTCTGAGTGACACAGCTTTTGCTTTGTCTTATTTTTAGAACCTTTCTTTAGGTATAAAATCTGCTGCTTTCTCAGGAGCACCTTGGGGATCTGAAAGGAAGAGGTATCAGCAAAGTCCTTGCTGGGGATTTAGGTTCTTTGTAGATAAAAAGCAGTGCAGAACAGGAATGAAGAGCAGAGCCTCCAAGTCAAACCTGAGTAATTTCCAGATTTCTCGACTCCCTGCCCAGCAACCAAAGCATTACAATGGGATTCTGTCCAAAAGCTATCTTGAAAATTGTTGTTCAGGGTGCAAAGTCAAGAGTTCCAGTGTTAAGGAATGTTGTTGTAGCCCCAGTTCAGCCTGTTTTGAATACATACTCAAGGTGTAATGACTAGTTTTGTAATTGTATACTACTTACCCCTGCAGCACAGCTGGGGGTAGCATACAGCAGAAGTGTTCTTGGGGTTTTGTCTGTTCCTTATTCAAAGTTGTATTGTTTTAGCCTGTCTGAAAAAAATGGCAAGAGAGGCAACTATTTGCCTTGGGGTAGGAGAAGACAAGACTTGGTAGCAGGCTCTCTAGGGTGTGTGCAGCCACTCCATGCAGAATTTGGGAAACTGTCTCCTAACCTGGTGTTCTGGCCTTTGCATGCTTGGGTCCCCAGTGCCAGAGATTAAATATCCATCACAGTCTCCTTGCTCACATGGTGTGGCAAGGTGTTCTGCTTTGCATTAAGAATTGATGCTGCGCTCTATTTTCCAGATGACTTTCATTTGCTTGCTGCCTGGCCCAGCACAAACTCCTCTTCTTTCCTCCCCAAGCCACACTTGCCCCACACAGATGCCACCAGCCTGCCCTCAGCCATGTCCTGCAATAGAGCAGGTGAGAACAGTGTGAAAGCCAGGGCCAGAAAGCTGGAGAGAAGAAGTGGTGGTTTGAATTATGTGTGTGGTGTGTGGCAGAGGTCCTGTGGCAAATACCCCAAACTGCCACATGTGGTGGGAGGCCAGAGCTTGCTTAAGCAGCCCTTGTCTTTGGTGGTCCTGGTTCTGGAGGGCTTGATGATCCAACCTGAATGCATTAGTTCCAGTGAGTTTTGGTCACAGTCAAAGCAAAAGAAGCTATTTCTTTTTAAAGTGAGGAGATTCCTCTTCCTTCTGGGAGCCATATGGGGTTAGGAGGTGGAGTGCCAAAGAGTAGATCTGGTATTTCACTGTGTGAAGCTCAGCAGGGGGGCTCTTTGGGATCTGCTGAGACAAGCAGAACATCTTAATGAGAGGCTGCAGCAGTCAGCATTTCCCTTGTAGGAAAAGGCTCCTCTCCTCCACACCATTAGTCAGGGTTTTGCCCTGCTTGCTGCATTGTCCATTCTGTCTGGATTCATAGGGTCAGCTCTGCAATTTGCCTGAGCCACAGTCCTACTATCCCAGCCATGGCCCATGCAGCCTGGTTCAGCGGGGTGTTGTTTATGTCACCCAGGAATGTGCAGGCAAGCAGGGACCTCTGGGAGCTTACAGAGCAACATGTTCTGCTCCGAACAGGGGGAGTGACTGTGGGTGGCAATGGCTCTGAAGACTGGTGTGAGCAGTCAGGGTGTTCTGGTGTGCAGGCAATGTCCTACCCTCGAAGTGTGAATGAGGACTGTGCAGGCTGTGCAGATTCAGTGGGCAAAGGAGGAGGGAAGGAAGGCTGTTGGAGACCATGGGGAAGAGCAGAGGAAGAGGGTAGAAATGGCTCGGCATGTAGTTAGTAAGCTTCTGTTCTTGACACAATAGCATGAGAAGCCAAGCATCACTCCTGGTTTCCTCCCACTGCATGTTAGGTACCAATTCTGCAGCCTAGAGTGTAGTGAGAGCTGCAGCAGGCCTGTTGTTGAAGCCAGCAGCTGGAGGGTGCATCTCTGTTTCTAGGGATGGATTGTGTTTTCAATGAACAGGCATTGAGCTGTAATGAGCAGAAGGAAGCATGAAAAGACCAAGGTGAAATGCATGTAGTTTTTTAATTTTTAAAAAAGATCACTGGCAGTATTTGTTTAATATTTTTAATGTTCATTTCTTTAATCATGCTGCAACAGACATGGCTTTTGTACATGTCTGTGAATCTGACTCCTTCCTGGTCAGCTGCTCAGGCAGGCTTTAAGGTTATTATAGAGATTTAGGCATCTGCTGCACAAGAATTCACTTGTCCCTCTGGTTCAAACTAGCTGTGCCTGTGGAAGCCCACACTGCACGTTTTGGGTCTGTTTGGCGAAATGTTCGTTTTTCAGTTACAGCACAAGCAGGTTCTAACAGCACTGCTTCTTGGCTGAGAAGCTGAGAATTCGAGAGAGACAAGTGGTTTTAGTGCCTGTGAAGTCTGGGGGGTTTGCCGCTAATTCTGTGGCGTTCATCCATTACTGCTTTTTATCTCATGATCTGATCATGGCTTTGGGCATACCAGGGATTAGCTGTCTGCAAACCCTCAGGGTCTCTCCTTTTACTAAGGCTGCTAATAGTTTCTGTAATCAGCCTAAAAAGGTTTCTGCCTTATCTCTGAAGTGCTTGAAATCCTTGCTTCAGCGTCTTTTCAGCAACCCAGGGAAGGCAGAACTCCTGTTTCCGAGGTACAGAAACTCATCAGAGACTTATTTGCTCACCCTTACCATTAAAAAGATGCAAAAAGGACATTTGTATCACCATTTTCAGTAGGTCTCCTTACATCTAAATTACGGCACTTTGATCAAATGCCTGACCGTTTGTGGTGGTGGTGGTGAGTCCATTATTTGAGACTTCTTACCCTGCACAATTTTAGCTGCGAAAAGAAAGGAGGGATACAAGAAGTTGTCAGTGTGTAAGTGCCTTCTCTTGGCTACTTGTGGCTTGATCCAGTCTCTGTTGAAGGTCTCAAACCAGTAATGTAACAGAGTTAATAGCTATCGTTTCATTCTGGTCACTCCTTTCATCAGCCCACACTGGACCAGACACACTCCAGAGCTAATGGTGAAGTGGACTAGGCAGTCTTCCATGGAGGTCATGTTAATGTGTGCTGAGCATGCATGCAGGCAGGCTGGGGGGAGTGATTAATGCCCTGAGAATCCACTCTCTGCCTTGCTGCACAATGCGGTTGTGTCAGGCCCGGCGCTTGGCACCGGGCAGGCTGTAGGCGGGTGCCAGGAGCACGTTACCTAGTTTGTGCAGGACCAGGCAGCGAGGTAGGGACAGCGTGTTCTTAGTGGGGCGAGTTCCGGGCTGCGCTGCTGCTTCATACTTGCAGGGTGAGGCCGTGTTTGGATGCGGGTCCGCTGCTGGGCGGGGGCAGGAGTCCGGCGGCTCGCAGGCCTGGCCTCCCCCAGCGTGAAGTCCCAGTGCTGGCTCCGCTGCGGAGGAGCCTCCCCTCCCTCTGTCCCCCGGCACGCAGGAATCACCAGCCCTAGAGGTGAGAGGGGACGGTGCTTGGCGAGCTGTCAGGAGCCCTGACTCACTGGGGATGGCAGGCGGAGCCCGGCTCTCCCTGCGCTCTGCTTTTCCTGCTGGAGCCCCTGCGTGAGCTGTTGCTGAATGTTTGTTTTCACCAGATGAGGGTGGATCTGGGAGAAGCTCAGGTCCATCGTTAAGCCTGAAGAGCTGGACTCAGTAAGTTTCCAGTGTGGAAGATGCTGGGAGGCTTCCTTCTCTCGGTGGGGATTTGGAGAAAACTCTGGCAGGCAGCATTCCATGGAGTAAAACAAGGCCAAGGTCCTGGAAAACATAACATTTTGTGTTCAGTTCATGTTACAGAGCAAGCAAACTTCACAAGGCTGATTCACTGCTTTCAAATACAGTGGCATGCTGTCTAGGCTCTGATGGAGTCAGGGAGTGATCCTGCTCTCTGCTGAGGGAACATGAGCTTGTTGGGATTCCTTCTTTGGCAGTTTCAGAAGTAACTTTATGTTTTCTTACCTC
Source organism: Lathamus discolor (assembly GCF_037157495.1). Lineage (NCBI taxonomy): Eukaryota > Metazoa > Chordata > Aves > Psittaciformes > Psittacidae > Lathamus > Lathamus discolor. The sequence continues at coordinate 136,200,163 of NC_088886.1, forward strand.
ACGGGCTGGCTCTCAGGGAATGCTTTTCACATGAGTATGGTAGTGCCCGTGTTTTATTATAACCACAACTAATATATACATGGTGGAACAATTGCAATCCTGCCTTACCTTCTTGATCTTCTGTCTCATTGGAAAATCTTGTACATTTTAATGAGGACCCAGAGCTCCAGGTGAGTTAAGGAAGTGACACTGCTGTTTTCATGGCAGGATCTGAGCCCCGGGCAGTTGGGAGGGCCAAATCCTCAGCCCCAGTGATTGCAGCAAAGCCAAGGCTTGGTCTGCAGCACACATGCTGTAATCCTGGCTCTTCTCATCCCACTCTTACTTTTGACAGAAGATACACAAGAAATCGCGCTGTGCCATCATGCACTCCTGGAGAAACTACCCCAAAAATATTGCCTGCGCTATTTCCCCCTGCCCTTTGTCCAGTGCAGCTGTGAAGTTTGCATGTTCAGACTATGGCAAGGATTCCTAGGACCTGAGCAATGTTGGCAGCCAGTCTGCAGGGTGGAGAGCAGCCCCCGGTGCCTGCAAGGGACTGCTACTGCTGCGCCTGTCACTGCTGCTTGCCCATTCTGGACAGAGCATGCAGCATCATGTCCCAGACACCCCACCTCAGGCAACGCAGGGATCCTCCCTTGTCTTTAGTATTTCCAAGCTAATTGATGGCTCTTCCATCTTTTTTCCTGCTCCACATGGTCATGTCTTTAATACTGTTACTCCTTCTGCCTCAGTAGGTTCCTGCTACCCCGAACTGCAGCTCTTTGTGCTCCTGATTCACTCCAGTCCATTCATCTCTTTTTGGTGGCAAAGTGCCGTCGGCGACTGGATATTGGGCTCTTTGTTTGCGCAGCCAGCACAATGCTGGTGACAAAGGGACAGCCTGTGCCCCAAGGAGCCCACATGCTATGGGGAAGGCAGTGGAGAGCAATAAGAGTGAGGGCTGGCCGGCCGAGGTGAGGGTGGCTGGGCCAAGCGTGCTGGCGGCAGCAGGGGTACAGCTGGGGGTGGGGAGGGACGTGCTGAGGAAGCTGTTCCTGCCGAGCACAAACCCGCTTTGTTCCCAGGAGGTGAGTCGGACTGGATAAACAGAGTGGTCCTGTCAGCAGAAAGCCTTTCCCTGGCTGGATCCCTCACTGGCACTCGCGCTGGAGGCTGGCTGCACCTCGCTAGCAGAGATGTTTTTCTCCTCCCTGTGTTAGCTTCTCCTCTTCCCAGCTCTGAGGGCTCAGGTGGGTTTTGCGTGCCTATATGGAGAAATGGGGCCCCAGGGGCCTCATGTGCTCACTGTAGGTGGTGGCATCTGTCATCACCATGCTCTTACTGCTGTTAGCTGGACAGGACAGTTCGACAAGCCATGCTGAGTACGTGGGTTACCGGCTGGGTGGCACTTGAAGGGTAGTGAGTGTTCACCGTGCATGTAAAGGTGCTTTGGGAGGGGAGAAGGTTGAGTCCAGTGAAGGGAAGTTGTGTCCGACTGGACGGAGCAGGGACTGTGCTTGTGATGTGGGAGGAAAGCAGCCTGTGTCGGGGGTGGGGCTGGTGAGGAGGATGCTGATGTCCTGGCCTTGCAGAGGGCAGGGCTCTGAAATGCCTTGGAGGGGCGTTTGGCAGTGCCGTGCTCTGAGTGTGATTGTAGCGAGAAGCACCGGTCTGAGGTGCAGTTGTTGAGGAATAACCTTAGAGTTCCTGCTTGCCTTGGACGGGTGCACCTTTTAGTTCTTCCCCCGAGTGGTCCGGGAAGAGGGGAAGGAGCAACTGTAGCTGCAGGACTGCTGCTGCCTTGGTGTGTTGTATTGCATTGCTGATGAGACTGCTTGGTTCAAAGACGATACAGAAAAGTGTCCTGGCTTAGCAGCCGCTTCCAAGAGATAAGGGGATTCAGGACATAGGCCTTGATGAGGACATTTCTGCGTGCCTTCCCCCTGCCAGAGGGAATTTAAGCCTGGGCAGGGTTTGCACCCTCATCTCAGCCTGGCTTCTGCCAAGAGCCCTGGTGAGGCCTCCCAGGGGATGGCTGAGCCTGGTACATAGAAAGGAGAAGGGGCATTTTGAGCCAAGTCTGAGGATTCCCAGGCTGGGTGAACCCAGGCAGGGGTTGGAAGAGTTCACCAGTGGGGAAGAGGATGGTGGGGTGAGCTTGCCTGGGGTGAACTTTGTGCGTCTTCTCTTGCTGGACAGAAGTGTGACGCTGCTCCAGCATGCAGTTCATGTGTCCTGAGCAGTGGCACGGGGAGGGGAACACTTCTGCCTGTCCCAGCAGAGTATGTGTGGAGGGACTGTGCAAGTGAGTGGTGCTATCTGCCTACTCGGCCCTGTTGGGCTCAGAGCCCTGCACTGCATGTCAGGGAAGTGCTGAGCTTCCTCCCCTTCTCTTGCTTCCTTCCTGATGGGAACTGGCTTCCAATTTTCTTACTGCTTCTCCCTCCGCTGTAGCACAAGCACGTCTCCCCACAGGGACAGCCAGAGGGCTGGACAAAGCAGGATAGACCATGGGGGCTGCATTGCTTGAGACCCTCTGCTCCTGCAGCATGCTTTATGTGACAAGGGGTTTCAGGGAGCCCAGGACAGGACCCCCTCACGCTGTTCCTGCCTCTTTTAGTCAGGAAGGTTTTACTTTCTGAGTGTATATGTGATAATTTCATGTGCTTCTGGCTGCCATCAAACTTCCTGCTGTGTCTCAGCCTTAGGTACTGATCCACCTTCAGACCCTGTGCAATGGAGGCTGGTTCCGTGGTACGAGCAGTCTTTGATTTCTGTCCCAGCGTCTCTGAAGAGCTGCCCCTCTTTGTGGGAGATGTCATCGAGGTGCTGTCCGTGGTGGATGAGTTCTGGCTCCTTGGCAAGAAGGAAGGTGTCACAGGTGAGAGCTGGAAATGCAGCACCTAGATCTACAGGGGTGCCAGCTAAATGTCCACTCTGTAAGCACACCTTCCCTTGGCCAGTGCTGTCCAGGACCAGATTGAATTTACTGAATCTTTCATGGACTGAGGGTGCAGGTTGCCCATCACTGGTCTCCTGCCAGCTTTGCATCAACTTGTTGGGACAGCTCAGGTTTTTTTGAGAGAGAGATTAGTGGAGGGTCAGTTCTCAAGGAGATGAGAGCTTCACAAGACTAGTTGCTGAGTCCTCTGTCATGAGACAGCCCATTTCCTGGCTAGTTTATGCACTGACCTGCTGTGACAGTGGAAGGGGAGAGAGGAAACAGATGCATGCAGAGTGGAAATGCATCCACATCCAAGTGACCTTGTCAGGTCAAGTCAGCGGGAGACACAGTGACAGAGTGTGTGTGCCCCTCCAAGCTCTGTGACTCGGCTCTGCTTCCTCCTTTCCGCTTTAAAGCCTTTTCCTGCACAAGCTGCCATCATTAGCTGGGTTCCTGAAGTAGTGTGCAAGACTTAAACTTTTGGAGGGGCGTGGGAAACTTCTGAAGCAGCAAAATGCTCTCAGTGAAACACTTAGAGTCTCATAGTCTTCTGTCTAAGCAGCTCTTTCTCATCTTAATACTGATGGTGAGAGGATGTGTGAGCTCTCAGGGAGATGAAAACCAGGCCACTTCAAAGCATAAGCCTGACTTTGTCTTCAGCGTGAAGCGCGACTGGAGTTTCATCGTTTGTCATGGAGATGGGGCTGCTATTGCAGCGGCAGTGTGGGCTCTGCTAAGGACTGCAAGCTGTCTCCTGGCTAAAACAAAGATGAACAGGAGAAAAGGTGGAGAGGAGGACTTATTTCCTATGCTCCATGTAGCTGATGAATGGCATTGAATGAACACATGCCTGATCCTGCTGTTGCTGGAGTCACTGGGCACAAATTACTTCTGCAGAAATCACCAGTATCTACTTCACCGCGGTTTTGTCTCCCAGCATAACTCATGCGCTTGTTCTCAAGAAGATGAAGCTATTGAGGAATAGTAAACAGATGTGTGTCGTAGCTCAAAGATAAAGAAACACACTGAAGTCAAACCAAATGGGTTTTAGTGACCTTTAACTCAAAACCCACTTGCATTCCTGCTTTCCCTTGGACCAGATGTTGTAGTTTTCTGCCCAGTTTTCTAAGCTAAAGTTGTAGGGAATTGAAAAAAGTGCTATTGAGAGTAGCTGTAGAGGTGCTGCAGCCTACCAGTAATGATACTAAGTACTCTGGGGAATACTTAATGTAGCTCCATGACTTCCTTTCAAACAGCATTAGGTTGTTTCCATCTACAGAGCAGGAAACTTAAGACATGGAAAAAGACGTAGAGTTGGTTAAAACTGTGAAGAAAGCCATTAAGCCTAGTAGCCTGTGGGCTGCTGGTTGCACCTCACGTTAATGATAACAGATGTCAAATTGTCTAAGCCTAGTGCAGAGTTTTGGGTATCTAGGATATGGTGTCTCCAGGTTTTGTTGGAGAACCTGGATGCTCTGTTGGAGCATCAGGTGTGAATGCTGGAAGTGCTACTAGCCCGTACTGCACAAAATCCCCTTGCCACAAATCATAAAGACAGGAATGACATTTTTAGTAGCCTTTGCAGTGGGCTCTGCCACATCCTGTGCTCCCAGGACTGAGATTAGTAGCTGGGTGGTATCTTGTGATGGCCAGCAAGTGTGTGCTGCCCTGTCTGGCTATGGCCTGTTCAGAATAGCTGGGCATTCAGCAGTGGGTGCCACGGTGAAATAGGTGCGCAGTGGTGATAAAGTAAGGAAGGTCCCTGGAGCCTCAGTGTTGCTGAAGCTGTGACAGAGCCTGTGACTCATAGACAAGGTTATCCTGAGTGTAGTGGCCTGACTTCCATGCTGAGGCTGTACAGGAGCCAAGCCTTGCAGAAAGAAGAGCACCGAGCGGATGTGCCCAGTGAATTGTTATCCGGCACTACTGGATCTCAGTCCACATCAGGCTATGAGCTGCTAAGCAAATAATGAAAGCAGAGAAAATCTAGTATGTCTGTTCCCAGAAACTCCATGCTGTTGGCACAGTCCCAGTAATGAACACAGACTATTGGTTGCCTGGAGTGAGCCAGAGCACAGATCCTTTTGTTTTCTGTTAGCTCTTAAGCATTTAAAACCTCAGGAATTCCCAACTCCCAAACTCGTTCCTTTTCCACCATGCTACTGAGGAGGCGCCCTGGGTAGCTGGGTATTTTCCTTCAGTAAGAGATTAATAGATCCCAAAGCCTGGAAGGATGGTGGAGGGAGTGGTGATGGGTTACAGGAAAGACTCACAGCTGACAACTGCTTTTCATTTTAGGGCAGTTTCCAAGCAGCTTTGTGGAACCTGTGGATATTCCCCCTTTGAAGCAGGGAGAGAAACTGTTCGTTTGTACCAGTGACTTCACATCTCAAGAGCCAGGGAGCTTGTCATTGCAGAGAGGTAATCAGCATTCCCTTCTTTTGCATGGCACCTCGTAGCCCTTACCTGGCCTTCCAGAAGCATGAACGCAGTCACAGCATCCTGCCTAGAGTGACAGGAGAGAGGAAGGAATTTCCTAATAACCTCATGACGTGGTTCATACCAAATCCACTGTGGACCCTTGGGCTTCTGCTACACTGGTACCAGTTTCTCATGATCTATCATTACTCTTGAAACTACAAAAATTTGAGTTGTCTGATCATAGTAAACTTCCAGCTGCCTTTTAACTGCCTTCCAGTCCCCAGATCTTATACTTGCATTTGGGGGAGATACCACAGCTTTGGTGGACCTTCATGGTTTGGCAGCCAAAACTGTGTATCTTAGACTCATGTGCAGGAGGCTGCCAATGCTTCATGGCTTACCCCGCTCTGTTCTCTTGTGCATTCTCAGCATGCAGTACACTCTGTGCAGAGTGCGAGACCTCACCCACAGAAAGGAGGGACGTGGGGAGGCAGGAATAAGAGGTGGGAAGCAGTCATGAGGGCAGTTTTAAACTGGTTTTTCTCTTTCCCTGCAGGAGACCTGGTGATCCTCGGGGGGTCCCTGGCCTCCAGCTGGCTCCAGGGCCGAAGCAGCTGGGGTTCCAAAGGCTTTTTCCCTTCATCATGTGTGCGGGAGTTATGCCTTTCAGTTCAGAGCCATCAGCTGTCCCAGAGTGCTCTCCTGGAGGTGCCTGCCTACTCACTGGGCCAAGCCCGGGCCCTAATGGACCTGTCTGCTCAGCTAGAGGAGGAACTGGACTTCAGGGAAGGGGATGTGATCAACATTGTTGGCATCCCAGAGCCTGGATGGTTCGAAGGTGAGCTCAGAGGCCATAGGGGCATCTTCCCAGAGGGTTTTGTGGAACTGCTTACTCCTCTGCGAGCATCAGGAACCTCAGTGGATCCAGAACCCGCAGAGACTTGTGACACCAATGGGACAGTCGAAGCGCCCCCCAAGGAGGAGGAGGAGCCAGGGAGCACTTACGGTGTTGCCCTTTATCAGTTCCAAGCACTGGAGTCCAAGGAACTGGATTTTGATGTGGGTGACAGGATTCGGATCTTAGGCGTTCTGGAGGATGGCTGGCTGGAAGGGGAGCTGAGGGGGAAACGTGGCATCTTTCCACACCGATTTGTGAGGCTGGAAGCCTCTGAGGCTTGCAGGGATAAGGCAGGTGCTGGGGATCCCCAGGATGGAGGCAGTTGTGAAGTGACCATCCATCAGGACCTGGAAGATTCTTGCTCTGAATCTCTTCCTTTGCCAGGGAAGGATGGCAGGGAAAAGGAGGATGGTTTAGCAGCACACCCTGAGCTTGACACCATTTTGACTCACCAGGTAGGGAGGTCAGGGGATCCTCTTGCCCCTGACTTGAGACAGCATGATGCTTTTCCCAGCACAGGACACCAAGGACCGTATCCCAAAGGCACAGCAGTCTCCTTTCCCTTTGGCCACACGAAGACAGTCAATGGCCTTCTCCCCTCTGCTCAGCTGCCTCCCCAACAAGGCAACAAGCCTGACCAAGCAGGTGAGTTGGAGACTGAGGGGACTGTTTCAGTCTCCCCAGGAAACTCAGAAACTCACACCCTACCGGAGCATGATGGAGATCATCCTACTGTGCCCCTGCAAGCTCCTCACTCTCCCCAGGATCCTTGCAGGAGCCAGGTGACTTCTCCTAACAACTGGACAGTATCTGAGCCCCAGGAGAGCCAGAGCAGTGCCCAGGACCTGGACAATTGTGTGGACAGTCAACAGGAGAAGTCCAAACCCTGTTCCTCCAGCATAGGAGGTGCTCAGGTGGGCCTGGACACACGGACTGGGAGCTGGGGGGAATGCTCTCCACTCACAGCACAGATGGATGGCTGCACAGACCTCGACTCCAAACTGACCGAGCAGCTGGCACAGTTTGAGAAGAGCCTGTCAAGTACCAGTGCTGAACAGGACAAGGTCTCTCGCCACTTCTCTATCTTGGACTACAGCTCTGAGAAGGACATTGTCCGTGGGTCTCCTGAATCTGCACCCTGCACCAGGCAGCCAGAGAGGAGGAAGGCATTGCGGCCACCCCCTCCTCGGCCCAGCAGCTTTGCAACAACCACTGTGCACGCACTGGGTGGCCCGGTGCCCAAAACCAGGTCTCTGTCCTTCTCCGTTAAGCCCTCACGGCCTGCACCCCGGCCTCCACCAAGCAACCAGCGGAAAAATGTGGCTTCTGCACAGCTGCAGCCCAGTGCCCAGGAGCAGCGGGTGGAGGAGGGACGTGAGGACTTGACGCGGGCAGGAACAGTTTCCCCCTGCTCAATTCTGCTGACAAGGATCGGAGAGGTGGAGCGAGACCTGGAGGCTTATGGCAAGACCCATGCTGAGCTAAGTCTGATGCTGGAGGAGCAGCAGGATGAGCTGGTGAGAGCAGAGACCCTGGAAAACCTTGATTTCTGTGACTCCAACATTGAGAGCCTCAGCGTAGAGCTGCAGGAGCTGAGAGGTGAGTGCAGCAGCATGGGATGGGATGCTTCAGGGGGACAGCTGTGTCGTGCTACGTACAGGCACTGTTGGAGCCAGTGTTTTATTTCCTTCTTTACTTCCTGATTTTTGGTCATTTTGTAAGCATTGTTATAGTACAAATCATCATGATTTTGCCTCAGAGAGCGACAGTGTCATTCTCTGGACATCCCTCAGACCTGGCCTTCCCCAGCCCCTTTTCCTTCCAACGTTCCCACCTCCTGTTCAGCCCCACCATACATCCAGAGCCTTGGTCTGATCCATTCCCAGTTTGTCCTTGCTCTTAAGTGAAAACACAGCTGCTAAAGGTTCAGCCTCCCTGCCTCATCCTTTCTTAGCTGTAGGGGAGTAAGCAGCAACTTCAGAGTGGCTTTGCTGGTGGTGCTGCAGTTGAGATTTGAGTTGACTGATGTCTGTGGTATGACTGTCAGCCTGTCAGGGTTTCCCTGCATCCCATTCTGCTCTGGTGGTGATACAGACTTTTGGGGAATGTTGCTCGTATCAGAGGGAAGTATAGAAGAGTGCTCAACCTGACCTGGGAGTGGGATGGGCTAGTGGACAAAAAGTAAAGCCTACCCCTGTGCTTCTGCCCTCCGTGTAGTCCAGGACAGGAAAATGATGCTGTGCTGTTGGTAACAGCAAGAAAGAGCTTTAAATCATGGCATGGCTGTAGCTGAAAAGATGACTTCTGTCTATGCAGCTGAGAAAAATTACTCAGGGTGAAGAAGTTTGTCGTGATTATATCAACACATTTGGGCTCTGAAACCCAAAGATGCCATATAAAGGTCAGTGCTTTTAATTACATTATACTTGATACTACAGTAGACAAAGTGGAAAGACAGGACCACATACATCTCCCACAATCCCTTCGCCAGCATCTCCCAGGAGCTCTGACACTGGAGTTCTGTTACCGAAACCCACGATGTGCAGGAAATGTGGGCACTGCATGCAGGAGGTGGAGTTAAATGTCAGCTCCTGCCTGGGGATTACTCACTCTGACTTCATTGCCTTCATCCTCCCACTGCTTAATCAGTGCTGGGGAGCCCAGGCACTTCACTGCAGGATTGTGTCTGAGGCAGAGCACATGGAACGAAGGCCGGTATCAGTGCACCAGGGAAACAGGGTGACAAACAGCCTCCGCGTCAGTGGCATGCGAGAGGGATGCTTGGAAAGAGGCTTACAGGATTTGAGGCTAGATAAAATAACGTGAAGACAGGAAGAGGAAAATGTAGGTTGGATCTCAAGGGAAATTTTCTGGTAGGATGGATCTTGGTGGGAAATGTCTCCTACTGTCCCAGTGTTTCCTGAAAGAGGACAGACCCTGCAGAACCTGTGCCCTGTTGCTTACTGTAAAGCCTAAAAAGGCAGGAAGTAACACATTATCGTAGACATCTTACCTATGAAGTTATCCCCTTGGTAGTCCTAGGGGATTTTTTACCACTTTAAGAGACCTGAGGACTTATAAGTCTCTCTGGTCCTATGATAAAGATGTGCCCTTCCCAAGCTCTGTCACATCACTCCTGTCACATCTGAGTGTGGCCAGAAGGTATGTCTCAGGCTTGCTAGCCCAGCTTCAGTGCGGCAGGCTGCATCAGTAATTTGGTGTTGCAAAACATGTTTGTGCTGTGCCTAGGGCATGGCCTCTGCCTTGCCACTGTTGGGGAATGTGGAGGCACACTGGAGGGAGAAAAGCTTTCACTAAGCACTGACCAGCAATCAAAATAGAGTTGGCATAGTCTTGGGGGAACCCAGCCCATTGGTGTGTCCTTTGGGGAGCCAAAAGAGCAGAAAATATGTGGGTTTCTAAAATACATGTTTAAAATCTGCAGGCTGCCTCTTTGGTGTGTCTTGTGTTCGCTGCTCACCAGGCTGGCGCAGGATTAGCGCTTGCCCTCCTGCAGTTGGAGTAGGAGGGTCTATGGGTTTTATTTTTGTCTTCTATGAGCTGGGAGCATTGGCTGTGCATTCCTAATGAGCATTGCAAGAACCTGAGATGTGGATGACGTCTGTGGACTCTGGCTTTCTGTCTAGGGCATGCTGTGGTTGTCTCTTGGTTTCTTATAGGTGCTCCTGCATTTGGCATGGAAAACTGGAACTACGTTGTGCCCTGCAGTGAGCGGTGTTACTGGAGTGTGTGTTTCTATAGCCTCCTGGAAACTTACAGTGCATGTTGGCACTGGACTGCAGTGTAGATAGTTCTTTCAAGCCTGTTCCTGTCAGCTGGTAGACCAGCCATTTGCCCTGGAGCAGGAACAGGGCAACTGTGGCTGCGTGGCACTGTGTAGGCGCCACTCAGGGATGCTCTGTCACACAAGGAGCTGCTCTTCTGCCCTTCCCAGGACCTGTGATTGAGGGCAGAGAAGAGGATGGGCTCAGCATCAGGTTTGTGCCAGGGGCAGCATGAAAGCCTCAGTTTCCCCAGTGAGGTGTGGAGCAGAGCCCAGCCTCTGCTAGACCACGTAATTTAGCCTGCATGCCAGTGGGAGCATGAAGGCAGTGGAAGCAGATGTGGTATCCTGTCTGGTTTGTGGCTTCCTGCGGTCTCACACACCTTCTTGTTTCCCTCCCCTGAGGACGTTGGTCTTGGGGCAGGGCTTCTGTATGCTCAAGTGCCCTCCTTTTCCCTGCCTCTGAGCCTCCTGCAGAGAGGCTTCGGGAAGGTTGTGGAGCCGGTTTGGGCAGTGAGAGCCTGCCCAGCCCTGGCCTCCCTCCTCAGTGCTGGTTACTGATTACTTTGGGCAGCAGGTGGAGGAGGCCAGGGCTGGCGGCGATTGGGCCTGTGCCTCTCTGTACCCTTCCTGGCTGGTTTCAGGAAGCAGCACCTGCATTTCACTTGGGACGGGAGCGCTGGAGCAAAGCGGAGAAGCTGCGTCAGCCCGGGCCTGGCCTCGGGGAGAGGCAGCAACGGGAGTCAGCCCCTTCGCCGCACCCTGGCAGGGCTATGTGCACTTGTCCTGGGACGAAACGTGGCTTGGAGGATCCGAGGCAGGAGCAGCAACTCCTTGGCTGGGAATACGAGGACTGTTGTGCCTTAAGGAAAGAGGACGTGGCTGGAGTGTCTGCATGGCGCAGGGAGGCTCGCTGCAATGACAGACCCAGGGCAAGGAGGCAGTACCCAGGCTGCCGGGGAGCAGACAGTGGCTGGGATGGTTACAAGAGAGAGGAGGGCATTTCTATGGACCAGCGGACCACAAATGGAGACTGTGGAGGTTTTTGGAAGGAAGATATCCAGTATGCAAACTGCAGGAGAGCGGAGGGTGTTTGGGAAGGCAAAAGCCAGGATACAGAGGGTAGAAACTGTAGGCTGTATGAGACAGAGGGTGTGAAATACAGAAACTGCAGTTCTGAGATAAGAGAAGGGCAGTACAGAGAGGACAGAGTACCTGCGCAGTATATGGAGAGGGAAAAAGAGTGTGGAGAGAATAGAGGCCCTGGAAATTATAGGAGTAGGGAAAGGTGTCAGAACCACAGAGATACTAGGGACTACAGTGAGGATGAAAGGCATTATGGGGGAAAGGAAAGGTGGTATAGGCAGTGGGGAGACTCTGGAGAGTATAGGGAGGGGGAAAAGTGGTATAGAGAGGATGGAGGCTCTGGGGCATATAGAGAGAAGGAAAGGCGGTACAGAGGTGTCAGGGACCAAGTAGACCAAGAAGATACTGAGCGGCACAGGCAGACCAGAAGCCGTGTCATGGACCACAACAGTCTGGACAGAAGTTCTGAAGCTCCTGCATTTACAGTCTGGTCCTCAGGAGACAGTAGTGTAAGCCCAGGGTCAGGCACCTGCTACCCACAGTCCAAGACATGGGACATGGACTATGGCAGCTGTGGGGAGCTGGAAGGAGCAACTCCAGGTATTGGGATGCCAGCCAGGAGCAGCAGGGGAGCAGAGCGCTCGAGGGTACGCACAGGCCGGCCGGACTGGAGCCAGCTCTGGGATCAGGAGGCTGAGGAAGCAAACAGGGTGGGCTGCATGCTGCAGCGAAACAGCTTCTACAGGCGGACGGCTCCCAGCACGCTGCGGCACTCGGAGTTTGTGCAGACCAGGAAGGAGAAGCGAGGTATACGGGGAAATGCTGGGCAGTTGCCTTGGGTGTGCTTTTGCCCTGCCCTGGCACTGGGGCAGCATCGGGGCTGTGGGACAGGTGGGTGGCCAGCACACCCATGCTCTCATGGGAGACCTTGGGCTTGTTGAAATGGGCATCATCATCATTACCCCTCTGTACAGTCACGCATCTGCCCTGCGAGGGCTCTTGTCCCCATTTGGGAGAAGCCCAGGTTTGAATGAAGCACAGACAGCACAGACCCACAGGTCACTGCTGTTCTTTCAATCGCTCCTCTGTCTGTGCCCTGAGTATTTTGGATACACCTTGAAAGCTTTGGCCCCGATTTGCCTGCTTTCTCAGGGTCCTGAGGAAGCATTTCATGGGGGAAAGGGTGAGTTGCTGGGATTATTCCCACTGCCTGTTTTACCTTTGTAACCCACTGTGGGCAAATTCTGTGTGTAGGAATCTTTTCCTGACCCTCCATAGGGTGAGTATGGTGGCACAAAGGAGGAAACAGAGGAAGCTGTTGTAGCATTCAGGCGTATGCAGCAGAGGACATGTAGTTGCATAATTACACATGGGCAGGACATTGAGGTATCTCCAGCATTGCCAGCACCTCAGTACCACAGTGGTCCTTTACCTGTGCTGCACCAGTTGCATGCCCTGCGTCCTGGGTTCCTGAACTGTCCCTGGGTCTCCAGTCCCATCAGCTGGCATCCTGGAGCTGGTCCTGTATCAGAGCTGGAGGGCTCAGGCTGTCTTGGCACAGGCAAAATCATTCCATTGATGCTGTGGCTGGAACAAAGTTGGCTGCAGACAGCTTTGTGGAGCTTGGCTTGTTGCAACGATATTAGTGTGTGTTGGGGAAGGGGCAGTAAGGTGGTAGGGTCTGGGCAGAGGGACTGATGGAGCCCATTTGGTGGACTGCTGTGTCTGCTGGGCTGCCATGAGTCTGAAAACCTGTTTGCTGCAGTACCCTTTCTGCCAGCATGTCTTGTGAGCTCTTCATGGAGGGGGATTGAAACACAGAGGAAAAGAGCACTGCAGTGCAACAGCCAGAGATGGCAGAGCTGAAGGCTGTGCCTGAAATCCATCCTCTGGAGGTATTTGATTAAACAGGCTCCTCCGGCTGCATTTCTGCACTCTCAGCCACCCTGGTGGGGTGGGACTTTGCTCAGCTGTGTCCCCAGGGTGAGGGGAGAAGCTTTGCAGTGCCAGGATGTCCAAAGGGCAGTGGGAAAGTTAGGAGGAGCCAGGAGCAGAGCAGAGAGAGGAACGGCCCACAAAGCCTTAGGAGGCTGGAGCAGCGCTGCCCTGGCCAGCTTTTGCAAGAGCTGGGGGAACAGACTGTGATGCCAGGCAAGAGATTTTGCTCCTCTAATGTTAAATGAGATGCTGTATGCATCAGGGCACCAGAGTGGCTGTGGGATGTGCAGGGCAGGATGCCCTCACCATCAGGGCCCATGTTCCACAGCAGGAACGGGGGAGGAAGGCTATAGGTGATTTGGAACACTGTCTGTCCTGTGACCCATTTCTCTGGATGCAGTTTCCTGGTCTCTTTCTCCTCCTTCCTTGGGGGTCACAGTGGTTCACCAGGAAGAGTCCTCCTTGGCATATATGCTTTGCTGCTGTAGCTGTCTCAGTGTAAGACCTCACCAGTACCTGGGCAGCCTCCCCAAAAGCCCTTCCATCACACCTGGCAGCAGACATCATCCTACCTTGCTGGTAGGAAAAAGTCGGCTCTGTTTTCCCCTCTGTGTGTGCTCCAGGCACCTTTTTCTAATGCTCTCTGCTTCTCTCCCAGGTTCCTTCTCCTGTCCACAGGGTAACAGAATTTAGGACTTGAAAGCCCTGGTAGAGCTAACTTGGGGTGATTTCTGTAAGCAGGGTTATTGCACTTCTTACAGATTTCTCTGTGGTGCAGCCTGGTGACAGCTGCTTGGTTGGAGCATCTCTTCTGGGGTGAGACTCAGATGTGTCTGCCTGCCACATCAACAGAAGGAGAACCCACCTGGCATAGCTTTGCTGCTTAGTCACCATCACTTTCACAGGTTTGGATGCTAATGTGTTGCATTTCAGCTCTGCACACCAACGTTTTTCTGCTAAATTAGAGTTTTTTAGTTGATGGGTATTCTTCTCTGGCAGGTACTGTAATTAAGTAATTTTTCAGTCGTCAGTTCTTTGTAGTGAATAGAGTTTTAAAATACTCATGGTAAAGACAGGAAGACCTTCTAGTGTTTATTCTTCCTGATGCTTGCACATTTTTCCTTTAGACTCTTAAAACAGTGGACTTCAGAGCTGCATGAGGCATTCTGGGTGGGTGTCAGCACTGGCTTGCTCAGAGGGTTACTGTGTTGCTCTCCTGTGCCCTTGTCTGAGGACCCCAGTCTGCCTCTGCAGTGCTCAGGCAACTCCTGCTGAGTTTTGGCCAACCAAGCAGAAGCATTACCCCAGAATACAGTCCTGCATGTGGCTGCATTTCTTGTTCCAATTAACACATTAGTGCATTTGTCTGCATTAAACCTATTTTGTTTGAGTAATGCCATTTTATTCAGGATACCTTGGGTCACTCAGTGACTCATATGGCTCATCTCTATGTGCAATCCTGTTGAACTGATGTTCAGTTCTTTACATGATGGAAGTGATTTTCTAGTTACTTTAAAAATACTGTGTAGGTTCAAATCTAAATACAGTCCCTGTAGAACCTGATTAAGATTGCCCTCTTTTCTGGATATGCTCCACTAGCAGTGGGTTTTTGAGTTATAGTTACGGTTAGCAAGGTCTTATTTTTTGCTTTTTAGACAGAAAGAAACAGAATTATTGTATAATTCTGGCTTATTTGCCAAACTTACAAAAAATTTTACTCTCTCTGCTTACTTCTGGGATTGTATCATTGAAAGGGCTTCTATTGCCTTGGTTGGAAGTAAAGTCTGTTACAAAGTAGTATTTTATTTCCTCATTTAAAAATTAAAATTGAATTCCTAATTTTACCATCCATGGAATTTTCTTGGTATCTTTCCCTTCTCACTTTTCTGTACTTAGATTTCCTGGTGTGCCTGTTGTCTGTTACCTGATTTTCTATATTCATTCATTTACTTATATTTGCTGTGGGATGAAGTCATCTTTTGCCATGGCACCTCTCTGCCACACTCCCCACTTCCTCCTAAGGAGCACAGAGACACTGAATATATCCAGTCTGCCCTTTCAGAGCAGTGGATATATTCTGTTACAGGCATGTTACCAGTGTCCCGAGCGAGAGTTTTCACCCCGGCCAGATCCTGCTTCTGGCAGGGAGTTTAGCCTTTCGCTCAGATTAATTATTCCCCGCCCTAGTTTCATCCCCTCTCTTGTGTTAGGCAGTGGCTCCTCCCCTCCAGGCATCCACATACTTCAAATATTTGCAGCTGGTTTGTTTTGTCCTGAGTCACTGCTTGACTCTGCTGAGTTGTGATCCTGGGGCTGGGCTTGCCTCTTGGGTGGATGCAGCTCCCGTTGGACGTTCCTGCTTACAGAGCTGGTGCAAGGGGTTGTCCTCAGCACTGATGGGCTGCACATCCCTCTTCAGATGGCATTAGCAGCCTGGGCACCCTGCAAGGTTGCGCTATGGCACGGGAGATGCTGGAAGGTGAGGCCTGACGAGGAGGAGTTGGGGGACTATGCAGCTATTTGGGTGACCCCCCCCAATCTGTGCATGATGGACACATCCTGTTGGATCTGGTCTTCATGGGTCAACTTTACTTCCAGAGTGGAGCAGGGATAAAACCTATAACTGTGTGTGTGCTCCCACTAGGCGGCTGGGTAATAAGAATTAAATGTTTTTGTTAATTGGAAGAAAGTCAGTGACAGTGGCATATCTGAGATGAGCAGCATGAGCCATGCGATTGCGATAGTAAATCACAGCCTCCAAGGCAAGGGCAGCAGTGGGAGTGTGTTCCAGCTTGACACCTCACTGCCAGGGGCTGGGTTACGAGTTGGTTTTGGGTTTCCCATGTGTCAGCAGGCGAACTAGCAAAACTCAAGAGCAGGTGCTCATGGGAGGCTGTCACAGACCATTAAACCAATCCAGAGAGCCAAGGACTCCCCACCAATTCACCAAAGGGGATAGAGAAAATAATGTTAGAAGTTTTAATTCAGAGGGGCAGATTGCAGAGGTTGCACAGCCTACAAGAGAACAAAATTTGAGTCTATGAAAGTCATGATTGAGAACATTGGGTTTGGAAATGCATTTCTGAATGCCCCTTTAGCATCTGTGTCATGGGTAAACACAAATTTGTCACTGGATTGGAATTTGGTGCTTCATTAGAAATAACCAGTCGGATTCCTGCAGGCTAATGGAGACTGGTCCAGCTGTGTTGTGTGCCTTTAGAGTTGATGGGCATGATGACTCAGTTTGAAAGGTAACATTTAAATAGAAAATCAGTGAAATAAAATGTTTTTAGGAAAAATTACTAGGTGACCAAACCCCACAGCTGTGAAATGGGTGGGTTTAGTTAAATGTTTTATAACCCTCATTTAGGGAAAGCTGCTGTTAGACATACAGGAATGTGTGACAAACAGGAGAAAAATAACTTGATGGCAATCAACAGAGATGGTATGAAATACAAAAAGTGAGAGGTTTTAGAGCATCGGAAACAAATTCTAAGTATTGTACATGCTGGTCAGATAGAAGAGACAAATATTAAAAAGAAATTCTGAATTTTAATTTTGTGAATTGGAAGTGTTTAGAATGGAGCAGGACAACTTTTGAACTCATTCATTGCTGAAGAAGGATGCTGGATTAGTGATAAACAGCAAGACACTTGGCTACAGCATAGCCTTGTTTTTAAATGAATCTTGGAATATTCAGAAAGAGCAAGAAGGCCAGAAGAGAATGAATTTGTATGAGTTTTGAAGATAATGCAGATACTGATACGGTGTGAGTGGGTAGAACAGGTGGCTCGCATCATGCTAGGTCAGCAAGCTGAGCTGATGACTGCTCTGGGCTTAAAACCTTTGCAGGGACAGGTTTAATTTCCATCCCCCAGGCAATGATTTGAGACTTGCAGAGGAAGGATGTCGGGGAGCTGGCAATCTCACAAGTGTGAATCCTTGTCACAGGGCACTCTGAAAGGACCTGACCTAGATTTACTTGCTTGGGGTTTGCTTGGCAGAGCATAGGGAGCTGTTGTGTTTGCCAGCGGCGCTGGGCATCCCCAGCTTTGTTTTGGTGAGTGGGAGCCAGACACATTGTGTGGCTGCAGTTTAGCTATGGCTAAAGCTGGGAGTACAGTAGGGTTGTTTGGTGGTATAGAGACGTCCTGTATGAGCTTAAGTTGGTGGCATTTTGCCTGGGGATAAATGTAAAATCCTGTTCTTTGACCAAGGCAAATGTTATCTTTTCCATTTGTCTTCCCAAATGCTGCTGCATGGGTCATTTCTGGCTGTTGTCCTGGCTGGTCTTCATTTTCAAGATTCTTCTCAGGCCACCCCATGCAGTACCAGCTCACCCACCCACCCACCCACCTCCTCTGGGTTTCACACACTGGTTGCGTTGCAGATTAATACCTTCCAGCTCCTTTCAGGTTACCTTCCTATTGGAGCTTGCTCTCTTGCAAAACAAATGCCATTCCTTAAAAACATATATATCCTTCTTTAACTCATTTGTTGTCACTTTCTTGACTCTGAACTGCAGAGGCCTCATGACTGTATTATCTTGGTGTTTCTTTGCCCCTCCTGTGCATTATTCTGTCTCATGTCCTGTTCAGGCTCCAAGTAACGTGTCTCAGGCAGAATATCCCTGTTGGGTCTTTGTGGAGGACCATGCATAGCAGGGCCTGGTCTGATACTGATGCTTTGCAGTGGAAATGCAAACAGCAGATGTTAAACCCAGCTCCCAAGCACTCCTCATGGACTTCTGCTGCAGTTGTTGATAAAGTTTATCATTGGGGACTTACCTGGTGGGGAGCCAAGACAGCCTTTTCCCTTATGCAGGTTGGCTCTGATGGGGGTAGTTTCAAGGATGCTTGCCAGTAGGAATCAGTGAAGCCTGCTCTTTCCAGTAATTGCTTGCTAAATGTAAAATGTAATTTTGTGACACTATATCCTCCTCCATGGAGTCCTTTTGGCTCTCCGCAGGCTTGATTTCAAGGCAGGGCAGTAGAGACACCTTCTTGGAAAGACAGCTGTTTTCCCTCCCACATGGAGGGCATCTTCTGAGCAGGGTTTCAACTGCCTTTCCCACTTGCTGTGTTTAGTGGGTGGGTTTAGGTCTGATTTTGAAGTTGCTGCCTCTGCAAGGGGCACAGCAGTTAATTCTCAGCCTATGGAGCTGTGAGAATTTGCTGTTTGGTGCCGATGGTTTCTGTTTGTCACTGCGGCTCTGCAATGGGAAGGGCTGGCACAGGCTGAGTCAGTGTCTCGTCTCGGCCATGTTTCCTTTCCTTTGCTGGGTCGTTTCAGTGTGTAAAACCCCGGCAGCAAGCAGGATGCTTAGGCCACAGCAGCAATATCCCATCCTGGGCAGGGCCTGCCCAGCGCCTGGGCAGAAGCGGCTGGGAGCATGGGGATCTCTTGGGGCTGTGCACAGTGGGTGCCAGGGTACCAGGATAAGTCGCAGGCCCTGCTGGGTATCCCTGGGCGTCCCGCAGGCTGTGATGCTGTTGCTTGGGGCTGTAACTGAAGGGGACAGGGAGGTGAAGATCTCTACTTGCCAGTCCTGCAGAAATGTTTGTACAAATGTCTGCTCTGGGGCATGTCTGCAGCTCTGATAAAATCCCATCGAGGGTGAGCAGCCGGGGGATACGGGGGAGGCGCTGGAGTGGAGGAGCATTTGTCAAATCAGGCCTTCCATCAGGTACCAGCGGCAAGCTGGGGTGCTGCAAGGGGCTCCGGGACCCCATGGGCCCCAGTTCTGAAAGCAGCCATAAAACAGGGTTGATCCGAGTGTTTCTGGACCAGAGCCTGCCTCAGAGCGGTGTCCCACGGAGGTGCTGGAGGGGAGCCCTCCTGGGTTTGGGATGAAGGGACGGCCGGTTGCTGTGGTTTCGGCCAGAGGGCACATGCTTGTAAAGCAGGTAGAAAGTGGCTGGGGCCCCGGCCTCCGCAGGGGGATAAAATGTCTCAATGAAAACCGGAGAGGGCTGGGCCGGCCGGGGAGCCGCAGGTGGGACGGAAAACCAGGAGGGATCCCGGCTGCGAAAGGGACATGGAGGGTGGGAGCTGCCTGCGCGCCGCCGGTGCTCAGAGCCCAGCACCGGGCCAGGGTGGCGGGGAGGGGGCGGACGCCCGGGCACAGAGCGGGTCCCTGGGTTGGGAAGGGGCTCTGGGGTCGCCCCGCCCCGGGGCCACCCGCCGCAGCGCCCCTGGGGTGCACCCGGCACGCCGGGCCCCTAGGCCGCCAAAAGCCGTGGTCGCCCTGGCCTGCCCTGGCCTGCGCGGCGCCGTCGCGGTGGTCCAGCTCCAGGCTTTGCTGCCGGCAGCGGCACTGTGGGTGCCCGAGGCTTTTCTCGGCCATTGAGATGGAAATGTCCCGGCGCTGGAGGAGGGAGACCCTGTTCCCAGCCTGAGGGGTGGGGGCGCCGCCATTGCCTGGCTGGGAGGAGGAAGAAGCGGGGAGTGGGGCTCCTCGCCCGGTCTGCCAGCCCCGTGGAGCTTCCTGGGGCGGCAGAGTCGAGAGCGGGAGTAGCGGAGGGGTCTGGACACGGCTGGCATCAGGGCGACGGTCTGGAGCAGGTTTGTGCTGCTTGGTGCCTGCTTGCCGGCGTTACTGGTGCTGTGGGAGCAGACGAGGGCTCTCTGCTGCCCTGGCCTGGGAGTGCCAGAAATGGCCTCTGGAAAGGGCCTTGGATGGACAGTCTTGCTCTCTGTAACAGTCCTGTTTGGTACAGTTGTTTCCTGTCCCTGTATCTTTGCTGGAAGATGCTGATTTTGCTTGTCTGTCTTGCAGAGATGACCCTCCTGTCCTCCCAGACACCATCCCTGGAAACATCCTCAGCTGCCACCGAGAGCCCCGAGCAAAGGATGCTGGAGAAGAGGGCCAAGGTTATTGAGGAACTGCTCCAGACAGAGCGGGACTATATCAGAGACCTGGAGATGTGCGTGGAGAGGATCATGGTGCCCCTGCAGCAGGCACAGGTAGGAGCAGGGGAGCAACCTATGGCGCAGCACTGGTGGGAAGAGATGAGAATACTGAGTCTGCTTTGTGTTTAGAGGCAGACAAGCAGCAGCATAGGAATCCATAGAGGAAATGCAGTCATGCTGAGGGGAGCAGGATGGTTCTCACTGATCCCTGCATTCGTAGCAATAGCCCATATGTTTTGGGATCCTGCTGAGCTCTTGCTGTTGCCAAGAGTAAGAGACCTACTAGCAAGTATCACAGGTTCATTTCCCGGGCCAGGAAATGTTCCTCTTCATTTGGTTTCTAGGTTAAGTTCTTTGTCAGGAGAAGGAAAAGATGGGTTCTTGGTATGGGGACAGAGTGGGTGGAAGGACAGGGAGAATAACAGGTGAACAGGCAGTGATGAAATCAGTGGGAAAGAGGGGACACCATGATAGGACACATAAAGAATGTGAATTTCAGTGCACTGGGAGGCAAGGGGGTGAGTACAGAAGTCACTGTGATGGGAGAAGGTCACACCAAGGGGCTGCTGTGGAGCTGAGGACTGATGGGTTGCAGGAGGGTGGGGGGGGCTGCTGAGTCTGACTGGGACATATTCCCCCATCAAGGACATCTCTCTTCCCATTCCCCAGATGCAGAACATAGACTTTGAGGGTCTCTTTGGAAACATCCACATGGTAATTAGCTTCTCCAAGCAGCTGTTGTCCACCTTGGAGGCTTCAGATGCCATCGGTATGAAATCTGCCGTTAACTTTCCTCAGCAGGCTGGGATGGACTTTGGCTAGTGGCGGAGCAGAATGGTTTAAATGGCGGGAAAGGATCACTGAGGCTGGGCTTCCTCCCTGCTGGTCCTTGTCAGTCCAGCAGCAAAGCCATGGAGATCTGTGTTGCCCCATGGGTGGCTATGCTGAGAAGCACAGTGCCTGTGGCCCTCTGCGGCCCCTTGCCCTGAAGTGAGCTCCATTCCTTAACTCCTGTGCTGCATCTTTTGCCACTCAAGCCTTGGGCAGCCTGTGCCTTTGCTCTATGTGTGGCTCCAGTGACCAGTGTTCCCACTTCTTACCCCTGGGGGACCTCAATTTGCTAGTGGGTAATAAGGAGGCATCCTGGGTGCTCTAGTAGATTGTCTTCTTGAGCTGTGTGTGTGGAGGAACAGGGGCGCTGGGCTTCTCACCATGAGTCATGCCACAGTTGTTCAAGGTAGCTGGGGGCCAGGAAACACTAAAGTCCTGCTTTGCTGCTGTTTGCAGGGCCAGTGTTCCTGGCACAGCGTGCAGAGCTGGAAAGTGTCTACAGAGTGTATTGCCAGAACCACGATGAGGCCATTGCACTGCTGGAAACCTATGAGAAGGATGAGAAGATGCAGAAACTACTCCTGGACCTGCTGGATAGCCTCAGGTTGGAGCCTCTGGCTGTGGCAGCCACCAGGCCTGGGGTAGGGGGGTCAGTCTCCAGCATCCCTGCCCCTCTGCCATCAGTGCTTGAACAATTCAGGTGGTGTTTGGAGGGGGGCTGGCTGTGTCACTGCATAGTTTACCAGACTCCAGGTTCAGATGGCTCTCTGCCCCAATGCACAGATGCTGGGACACCTATAGGTCTACTTAAACTCTGAGCAGAGGCCACCAACATACAGAGAAGGTGGCATGTCCTGGATTGAGGACTTCTGTTCCTCAAGCCCTGCCCCAACATGCCTGATGAAGAAGGAGCTGCTTCGCCTGGTTCAGTGACTGCCAGGGGTCCAGCTTGTAGGGATTTATGCCCCAGGAGCTGGCAATGCTGGCAGCTGCTCTGGGGGGACACGGCTGCCCACTGCCCTGGTGGCATTATTATGGGATGGGGCGAAGGCACTGGCTGTGGGATTGCACACCTGCCGCCCCATTAACCCGTTGCTTTTCTTTGCTTTTTGGCACTCTGTGGGCCGGCAGGAGCCTGTACAGTGAGTGGTAAGTGCACTCTTCCTGTTAGTCTCTGCTTGTCTGTCTGTCTTGGCCTGGCTGCTCCCTTGTAACTAACCTCCTGCCACCAGCTGGGTGGATGTTTGGGGGGCTCTAACAGTGCTTTGTGAAGGCATGTCTGGGAGGAATGGGGTGCCTGTGGCATGTTTGCAGCAGAGGCAGTGAGTAGGCTACACAGGCAGGTGGCACAGGTGATGAGATGAGGGGAGGTATTGAGCAGGAAGCAGGTTTTGGCGTCAGCCCCAGAGAGCAGGGAAAGCCCTGCACTGACTGCAGCTCTGAGTGCATTCAGTCTGTCCTGTACAGGGAACAGATCTGGGCAGCTGGATGGTCAGATGGTCTGAAGCAAGTGATGTGCTGCTAGGTGTGAAGCTGTGCTTGTAGGGGATTTCACAGTGGCTCTGGTGATGGACTGGATCCTGGCTGGGAAGTATCATTTGCTGTAAGTGCGCTCTGAAATCCTGGGGTTGATCTTCAGAGCACCAGGAGTTCAGGAGTGCAGTGAGCTTGGATATGAGAGTGGCATGACTTAGAGAGTACAGTAGATTTAGAGGCATTGGTGTTCTGGGTCTGGCTGGCACTGGTTTGAGGGGGGAGAATTGGTGTGGCAGAGCTGGACTGTAACCTGGTATGTCTCCTTTGTCCCAACTTCCCAGGGGCTGCACAAACTACATTAACCTGGGCTCCTTCCTCATCAAGCCAGTGCAAAGGGTGATGCGGTACCCGCTGCTGCTGATGGAGCTGCTGAGTGCCACCCCTGAGGCTCACCCTGACAAGGCACCGCTGACAGCTGCTGTCCTTGCTGTCAAAGAAATCAACGTTAACATCAATGAATACAAGCGCCGGAAGGACCTGGGTGAGCAGCTGGGTAGTGCTGGGGAGAGACAGGAGCGGGTGCACTGAGATTGGCTTCTGTGAGCTCCTGAGACTTAGCTGGCAATCACAGTTGGGGTGGGAATCTGCTCCCAAGGTCTGTGCCCTCACAGAAGGGCAGTAGAAGAGCTGTATTCAAGCAATCTGAGCATGAGATATAATACTTAAAGTAAGACAGTATACATCCAACTTTAGCTGTTTGTTGTGATACAGAGATACGAAATGTATGCAGCTGCTGACTAGGTGGCTATTACATGAAAATAAAAATAATTATAAAACAAAAGAATATATATTTGAAGTTTTAAAACTCAATGTTAAACACCACAGATAGGGAATTAATCAACTAGGGTAGTCTCTGTCTTACTGAGATGTCGAGATTTAAGTTCGAAGGTATACTATAAACAAGACAGAATCACAGAGGTGCTGCTTGCAAGAGCCCTCTGGGTCTCCTGTCCAGCCTCCAGCTTGGAGAAGGATTTTCCCCAAAGTTGGCTCTGATCAGACATTGATCCAGCTGATTCTCACTGATCCCCAAGGATGGAGATTTCACAGCCTTTCTGCTGTCCTGTGCCAGGGGTGCACCACCTTCACAGTGAAGCTGCACTCCCTGATTCACCCTGAAGCTCCCAAGCTGCCATCTGTGGTTGCTGCCCTCTGTGTGTTGCCTGGCGCTACTCTTGGCCTGGGGGCACCAAAATTGGACACAGTTCCCAGGTGCAGCCCCTCTGGGACTGAATAGAGGGGGAAAATCATTCCCTTTGACCTGCCAGCCACTTTCCCTGTTTTCCTTTGGAAGCCCCTGACTCATCCAAGTCTTATACTTCACTCTTTCCACATTGCCCTACTGAAACTGAGATGATACAGGCTGCCTGTAATGATTGCTCCTATTTGCTAAAGAAGCAGTATAAATGCCTTCTGTATGTCCAGTGATTATTATACACCATCTCCTATGTCGCCATATGCTAGTGCTAGTCATAATCTTATGGAAGAGTTTGAATGGTGGGCCTACAAATTGCAGGGTGTATCTAGAACCAAGTAGGGGATTATGGGTGCACAGTGCTGAATTTCAAGATGATGTATGGCACATTATGATATATTTTACAAGGGCGTGTATTGATAGACAAGGGGTAACAACTTTAAACTGGCAGAGGATAGATACTACAAAGAAATTCTTCACTATGACGGTGGTGAGGCCCTGGAACATGTTGCCCAGAGAAGTTGTGGCTGCCCCATCCCTGGCAGTGTTCAAGGCCTGGTTGGATGGGCTTTGAGCAGTCTCATCTAGTAGAAGGTATCCCTGCCTGTGGCAGGGGGATTGGAACTAGATGAGCTTTAAGGTCATGTCCAACCCAAACCATTCTCTGATTCTATGGGAGTATTTGGGACTGCAGAGGCTTAGGTAGGGAAGGGGAAAGCCAGCAAGGCCATTGTTGGTGATGTGTTGACAAGGATTCTGATTTCTACATCAATCTCTTCAGTTCTAAAGTACCGGAAAAGCGATGAGGATAGCCTTATGGAGAAGATCTCCAAGCTCAACTTCCACTCTATTATCAAGAAATCCAACCGTGTGAGCAGCCACCTCAAGCATCTCACAGGCTTTGCGCCCCAGGTAACATGTGTCGGCTGCCAGGTGCATTTATACCCTGTAGTGCTTCTGCAGTGGCATCTGCTGTCCCCCCACGCCCCTTCCCCAGTGAGAAGCTCTGATTCAGGCCAGCAAGGCAGAATGAGCTTAGGACACCCATCTGCTGTCCAGCTTGTGGGGAAGAGGTTCCACATCTCTCACTCTGGGATGTGCCAGAGTCCTGCATTGCCTCCCTTGAGATGTTTTCTCTCACAGCTGAAGGATGAAGCCTTTGAAGAGACAGAGAAAAATTTCCGGATGCAGGAGCGACTGATCAAGTCCTTCATCCGGGACCTTTCCCTCTACCTGCAGCACGTCCGGGTGAGTCAGTCTGGGGATGATGCCTAACCTGTGGAGTTTGTAGTGCACTGCCTCTCCTGCCTGCATGGTGTGTACCTGCAGTGCCTCTGGCCAGTGCTCCTCCCCTCAGCCCTGCCAGACATGGTGGTCTCTCAGGGTCTGGGCTTCCCTGGGAGACCTCTTCTGGGTAACAAGCATGCATGTGCTGACTGTGTGTCTCTGCTGCAGGAGTCAGCTTGCATGAAGGCACTGGCAGCAGTGAGCATGTGGGACTTGTGCATGGAGAAGAGCAGTGGGGACTTGGACCAGTTTCAGAAAGTGAATCGGCTCATCAGCGACCAGCTCTTCTCCAAATTCGTGAGTGAGGCTGTGCTCTTGTGTGCTGGGGGCACCCCTCTGTGGTCCTCTCTGGGAGGCTGCAGGGAGGGTAACACAGCATGCTAGAGGTGTGAGCACTCCTGTTTGGCTCCCTTCCTGCGAGCTCTGATGCCTGTGTGTTTATGATGTGTATTGAGCATGCCTGTTAGATACACATTTTTTCAGCCCTCCCTCCAATGTTACAGATCTCTGTGTGAGTGGTTCAGATACTTCCCGTAGCGTTGCCCACAGTGGCACATTTATGTAAGATTATAGAGTAATTCCTATTGGAAGGGACCTCTGAAGCTCTGGTGGATGCCATTGGGAAGACAGATTCTACACTGTGCTGGAAAGGTTCTATGCTAGAGGATGAGCTGCTGGTGTTCACCATACAGTGAGAGAGCATCTCATCTCACATGCTGTCTGCATCTCTGCCCACCAGAAAGAGCGGACGGAGCGGCTGGTGAGCTCGCCGCTGAACCAGCTGCTGAGCATGTTTGCGGGGCCCCACAAGCTGGTGCAGAAGCGTTTTGATAAGCTCCTCGATTTCCACAACTGCACAGAGAGAGCGGAGAAGCTGAAGGACAAGCGAACTCTGGAGGAGCTGCAGTCTGCCCGTAACAACTATGAGGCCCTCAATGCCCAGCTGTTGGATGAGCTGCCCCAGTTCCTGCGCTTTGCCAAGGAGCTGTTTGCCAGCTGCGTGAGGGGCTATGCTGAGGCACACTGCGACTTTGTGCGCCTGGCCCTGGAGGAGCTCAGACCCCTCTTGTCGGTGGGTTCCTGGAGCACAGGCAGTGCTCTGGGCACAGTGCAGCACTAATCTCTGCACACGGCTTGTCCCTGAGCCTCTCTGGGACCCGTCCCATTGCAGGGGAAGCTGCTGCTGCAATGTCAGCTCTGAGTGCTTTGTAAGCTCTGACCCCCAACCCTGCTGTGGTTCCAGTTACTGAAGGTGTCCAGCAGGGAAGGGAACCTCATTGCCATCTTCCAGGATGAGCACAGTCGAGTCCTCCAGCAGCTCCAAGCCTTCACCTTCTTCCCAGAGACTCAGGCAGCTCCCAAGAAGCCTTTTGAAAGGAAGAGCATGGAGCGGCAGTCTGCCCGGCGGCAGCCCCTTATTGGCTTGGTGAGTTCCCTCTGCCCTGTACCAGAGCCTGCAGAGTGTGGGACAGAAACTCACAGCTGCCTTGTTCCTCTGCAGCCCAGCTACCTCCTGCAGTCGGATGACATCCGAGCTGCCCTCTTGGCCCGCTATCCCCCAGACAGTCTCTTCCAGGCAGACCGCAATTTCAATGCTGCCCAAGACCTGGATGTCTCACTGCTGGAAGGAGACATCGTGGGTGTCATCAAGAAGAAGGACCCCATGGGCAGCCAGAATCGCTGGCTCATAGACAACGGGGGTATGTGGCTGCTCCCTGCCCATGTTGTGAGTCCCCTCCTCTGGTCCCTCTGCACCCAGTGTAAGCTCACTTCCTCTCCCTCTCTGCAGTGACCAAGGGCTTTGTGTACAGCTCCTTTCTGAAGCCCTACAACCCACGCCGCAGCCAGTCTGATGTCTCTGTTGGCAGCCACTCTTCCAACGAGTCAGAGCACAGCAGCTCCTCTCCCCAAAGCAACACTACACTGACCTTCAGCCCCAGCGGGGAGGCCGTCACCTTCACTCAGAAACCCATTCAGGAGGTGCCCTCCCCAGCAGACCCATACCAGTCCCCACAGCCTTCCTTAGAGGTGGACTCCCCCTCACCATCCCAGCTTGGCTCTGCTGACAGAACAGCCCCGCCGGAGGCTGCTACAATGATGTCCCAGCGCCGCTACAGCCGCCCTGAGCCAGGCTACAGCACCCCCTCTCGCAATGGGCACCTGGCCAAAGTCCATCTCAGGCCTGCACCCTCCGTGGAGGACAGAGACTCCGGGCTGGAGAGCAGCGAGTCAGAGGGCAACCAGGTGAACCCTCAGCTTCCCCAGGGGGGCTGGGGTGCTGAGGGCTGACTTCTCGCTTGGGCAGGGGCTGTCATCTTCCTCCCTGGCAGTGAGCAGGGAGAGGTGGGAAGTGGAAGCTGCTTTGTTCTAAAGGGCTGATGTGGAGGATGAGACATTTTCTCCCAGCAGCTGAGGTGCAGAGAACTATGGTGCAAATGGGCTGGGCAGGTGGGAACAGTTCTGGCAGAGACCATGTTAGGGCTGTGGTGGTCACTATTTGGGGAGAGGAACAAAAGCCTACATGTCCTATGCAATGTAACAGGCTGTGTGGTATGACCATCCAGCTAATGCTCTCCCTCTGTCTGGCAGGTCTACTACGCTCTCTACACTTTCAAAGGCCGAAACACCAACGAGCTGAGTGTGTCAGCTAACCAGAGACTCAGGATCCTGCAGTTTGAGGACATCACAGGCAATCAGGAGTGGTGGCTGGCCGAGGCGCATGGGAAGCAGGGCTATGTGCCCTCTAGTTACATCCGGAAGACAGAGTACACGTGAGGTGGTGGGCAGGACCCTGCACCCTATGCCTTGTTCCTGCTGGGACTGCTAGGAGCCTCAGGGAGGCTGGCCAGCCCTGCAGCCCCCATTGCTCACCCAGAGATGTCCCTTACATCACTGCAGTACTCCTGAGCCCCACCATGCTGGCTGCCACCTCCCTTCTGTGGAGGTAGAAGGGTGGGCTAGCAGGGCAGGCAGCTTGTGTGAGGGTAGGGGTGAGTTCATCTGTGCTGTTTGAGCCTCCTGTGTCCAGCCAGCCAGGAGCAGGGGAGCAAAGCTTGGGCCATGGCCCAGGAGCATTAGGCTTGAACAAGGCTGAGGAGCCACTGTGAGTTTAAATTGTGAAGGCTGATGAGGAGTTTTTGAAGTCCATCTGTAGCCAAGTAGTGTTAAAAGCAACCCAGCCCTTGTGAAGGTAGCTCCTGTGCCTTCTTGGCAGCAGCAGGAGTCTGGTCTCGCCTGCGTGGGCAGGACCTCAGGGTGGGACATGTACACACCACCTAGGGAGCAGCTCTCAGGTTTGCTGGGAGCAGCTGAGCTCCAGTGCTGGAATGGGCCCAGCCTCTGAACACCCCACAGCAGAGCCCCAGTGGGTGCTTTATACCCATGCTTGGTCTCAGTCCTCTCCAAGCTCTGCTGCTAGCAGCAGCCATCAGGTTCTTGTCTTCCAAGTGAGCCAGAGATCCAGAATGCCGTCTTCCCTTGCCAGTGCAATAGCTCCAGTGCTCAAGACCCATCTTTGCCCTGACAAGCCCACCTTGCTGCTTTGAGTTGGGGCAGGGCAGAAGGCAAAGCACAGGCTGTCTTCCAGCCTGATTTTTTGGGGCTTTTCCTGCAGGACACTGGAGATGCATGCTCACGTTCTGGGAGGGCAAGGCCTTCCCCATGCAGGATGTGGTACCCTTTGTCAGGGTGGTGTGTCCTACCCGCTGCTGCCATGCCCTGAAGGAGGGAAGCTCTCTTCACTTGGGACAATGTTTGTATTTGCTCTACTGCTGCTCTGTAAATAAAGATTTGTCCTTGTGTATGGGAGTGCTTGTGCAAGTGTTGGGAGCTGTAAGGAGCGCCTGGCCACTGCTGGGCTGGGGGCAAAGCCCGCAGCTTTCATTCAGACGCAGGAAGAACATCTCACCTTTCTGTGAGGTGTTTGGGCCAGCTCAGGTACTAGGAAACCCTCACAGAAAAACTCATAAAGATTTGATTGCACTGCACTCTCCCCTCCACTCTGTGGCTCACCACCAGCCGCAGTGAAGGAGCTTGCCCAGCTGTCAGCAGGGAAGCCGTGCACACAAGAGCACAGGCTCTCTGCATGCCTGCAACCAAGCTCAGTGCTACAACTCCTTGCCTTCATGCTCGAGAACAAAGAAAGGGCAAGAGTTTGTCAACACCCCCCCAGTTTGTGTGTGTTCGTGTCAGTGTAGCATGCTTATGTGCCTGCACCACAGTCAGGCTTGCAGTCTGGAGCCACAGCCCAAAATCTGCACCACAAGTGGTTAGGGTAGACCCAGGCACTGCCTCATGTATTTGTTTGTGCTACAATCAAAGAGAGCTGTAGCCATAGGGAATTCAAGCAGGCCCTGGCTTCTGCACCTCCGATGCCAGAGAGTAGTTAATGTTCATGCCTGAGTACAGCTGTGCTGCTCAGTTTGGACTCCCTCGCCCATGTGTGTCTGCGTAGCCTGTGTGACCAGCTTCCCCCAAACACGAGTCAGGTTTAAAGCCAAACCAAGGCTCACTTAGCATGCCATAAAGTCAGACTTTTAATTGTAAGACTAGAAACAGTTACACAAGTAAATAAATTACAACATTCACTCTTTGATTAAACTGTAAGTTTCATTCCATGGTGCTAAAGCATCTCTCAGCTAGGTTCCCCTGGCATGGTGAAGTACAAAAACAA
Organism: Lathamus discolor; assembly: GCF_037157495.1. Classification (NCBI taxonomy): domain Eukaryota; kingdom Metazoa; phylum Chordata; class Aves; order Psittaciformes; family Psittacidae; genus Lathamus; species Lathamus discolor. Next base: position 136,229,649 of record NC_088886.1, read on the forward strand.
AGACCCCCAGGGGGTCGTGGTCTCCGTGCCTGGCAGACAACATCTCCCTTCTACATTGGAATAAATGAGGCAGCTCCAGACCCTGGTGTGCACAGCAGGCAGGGTGTCGAGCAAGGTTAACAGCTCACGAGTCCACATCCTCTGTCCTAGAGAAGCCGCCCCCTCTGCTTCCCGGTGCCTGCCTGATGAGCGCCAGTGGGAGCAAGCTGCGCGTGTGCACACCGCGCACCGCTCACTCCACCTACAGCGTGGTGGTTTCTGTGTTTGTGATGCCGGCGTCCTTTGCCATCGTGGAGAACACACCCGGCTTCCTGAGCAGCTCCTCGGGGCTGTCGAATTCCACAATCCTCCCGGCCTGCAGCACCATCACCCTGGCAGCAGAAAATGGGAAGCCCTGAGCTCCCGGGATCCGAGCTGAGAGCACTGCTGGCACCGGCACTACAACCCACCAACCCTCACCCCTCCTGCAGCCACGTTCTGTGGTTCACCTCCTCCCAGCACAGAGGTAAGGAGGGCACAGCTCTCCCCCATGTGACAAACACCTCTATGGTCTGTTGCTGTAAAGAAGGATCCCCAAAAATGTTTCTCCCCACAAAGGCATAACTACTGCATGGACATCCTTCCCATCCCTCTATTCTTCTCTCCTAGAACCTCTGTATACTGTGGCCCCAGTCACTGCATCCACCCCTGCCCCTCTGGCTGCATCCTTGCTCCTGCTGCTGGCCACCTCTCCCCCCATCCTAGGAGTCCAGATCCCCATTCGCCTTGTCCCACAGTACCTGTTGCTGTCCATGATGGTGTGGAGGCGGTGCGCAATAGTAAGGACAGTGCAGTCAGCAAACTCGCTCCGGATTGTTGTCTGGATTAAATGATCGGTTTCCAGATCCACAGCTGCTGTTGCTTCATCCAGGATGAGGATTTTGGCTTTGCGGAGGAGGGCCCGGGCCAGGCACACCAGCTGCCTCTGTCCCACACTGGGATGAGGTGGGAACAGGAGTTACCAGGTGGACACCAGCAGGGCTGCTGCAAGCTATTGGCACACACTGCCCTGGCCCCAATCCGTGCCTGCCAAGCCTGCCTGGGCCTTTCCCCGCTGACCATCTGCCACCCTGAGCACTGCCTTCCTCAGCACCTTGCTCTTTGGGCCACCATGGTGGGGTTGGCTCGTGCTGGCTCCCTCACAGCCCTGGCTCCTGGGCTGTTTTCTCCCACCTTCATTCCCAGAAGGTTCTTTGCCCTCGTCCCTGGACAGTCACTGCTGGAGGCTGCTGTTCCTGGGACGAGGGGAAGGGAGGGGAGCTGGGCATGCCCCCAGCCATCTGCTCACCTCAGGTTCTCCCCTCCCTCGCTCACAACATAGAGCAGCCTGCCGGGAAGGTCTTGCACATATGTCTTCAGGTGGGCCAGCTCGAGGGCCTTCCAGACCTCCTCGTCTGTGTACTGGTCAAAGGGGTCCAAGTTCATCCGCAGAGTGCCAGTGAAGAGCACAGGGTCCTGCCAGGAACAGCACCGTGTTCAGCCATGCCTTGGCCGTTCAGCAGGGCAATGGCTCCAGTCCCCAAGTCTGGCCACATCCAGCCCCCACTGCTGCCTGCAGCTGAGCAGGGGAGGTGGCAATGACACGGTCACAGTCCTTGGGCACTGTGGCACCCAGGGATGCACTAAGGGCAGTGCCCAGGGAGCAGAGCCTGGGGAGGCCACGCACCAGTGGGACAAGGAAAGGTGCTGAAGCAGCTCACCTGGGGGATGATGGTGAGGTTTTTGCGCAGGTCATGGAGGCCAATCGTCGCTATATCCACCTCATCGATGAGGATCATCCCTCCAGCAGCCTCCAGCACCCGGAAGAGGCAGTTGGTGAGGGAGGATTTTCCAGCCCCAGTCCGGCCCACAACCCCGACCTGTGGAAGTAGTGATTTAGACCAGCTGCCAGGGATGAAAACAGGACAGATGCTCTCCATGTTGGTCTGGTGGGACTTCCTGCCCTGCATCTGCAATTGCCATCTTCCAGACTGTCTCCTTTGGTCCCTGTCCTGCAGCTGCAGCTTGAGTCCCCAGGAGCCACATCCTGTCACCATCCATCCCCAGCCAACAGGCTGAAGCCAAGAGGACAAAACCAATTCTAATGCAGTGTTGCCCTGGAAAGAGCGCAGTGAGGACAGAAGCAGAGGATTCCTCACCTTCTCGGTGCTCCCAATGTTGCAGGTGATCCCCTGAAGAACCAGCTCCAGTTCAGGTCGGTACCGAACTTTGTAGTCAACGAACCGGATCTCCCCTTTGCTAGGCCAGCCACGGGGTGGGCGCTTTTCTGTCACCCACGGAGCCTGGGGACATGGGAGCATTAGGAGGGCTGCACGCTGAGGTGCTGGGTAGCACCGAGCAGGTGCTCTTTGCCTGGATCCTGGTCTCCTCACCTCGTTCTTCACCTTTGTGTACTCGTGTACCCGCTCCACAGCCACAATGTTCGTCTCCAGCTCGGAAGATGTCCGCACCAGCCAGTTCAGTGTCTGGGTCACCTGCATGGCAGAGCCAGAGGATGCAGAGCTCAGTTCCTCAGGCACCCAGGAACAACCACCTCTACACTTCAGCTCAGCCTGGGCATGAGCATCCCTGGCCTGGTCCCTAGTTCTCCACTCCCCAGCCCTTCACAAGCTTTGCTGCAGCATCTCTGATCCACAGCAGGATGTTGCTCTTCCCATGGCAGCATGGATCCCTCTCGCACTGGGATATGTGCTCCCCTGGTTCCATAGCAGCTCCCCAGATGGTGGGACACCCCAGCTAATCCCTCTCCATGGATCAGAGCTGCAGACAGGGCAGCATCCTGCAGAACAGCCCTGTCCTGGAGTCAGAAGAAGCTCTCAGTGACTCACATTGAGGGCGGAGGAGACAGACAGACCCACGATGCCGCCATCCAAAGTGCCCTTTGAGATCACGGCAAGAAGTGCAGAGAAGAAGACCACCAGACTCCCAACGAACTCCAGACGGATGGCCAGCCACCTGCACCAGGAGAGGAGGCTGAGGGGTGATGGGAGAGGCATCTGCCTGTGCCCAACACAGGGCCCACCAGTAAGACCAGCAACCCACCAGCATCCCTGCACACCCAGGCCTGAACCCAGCACTGTACACATGGTACCTGCACCTACATGTGATCTGCAGCCAGTTCCTCAAGCAGGCTCATTTCATCTGTCAGTCCGTGTGTCATACATAACCTCATGTGCTGGCAATGCCATGCATCAGAGGAGCCCCGGCTGTACAACCCTCGCAGCCCCAAAGCATCTACCAGTTCCTGCGCGGACCCCGAGGTCAATAGGGAGGACTGCAGCCTCTCAGGGACCTCCCTCAGAACACAGAAGCCCCTGGGCAGAGGTACTGCAGGCTGTGAATAAGCCCACGGGGTAAAACTGACCTATTTGAGATTATCCAGGAGTAAACACTTTTCTGGTTTATGTCCATGGTGATCTCATTTTGCTGCAGGAACCGTGCTTGGTGTCCATAGGCCCGGATCACGGAAAGGCCTGACACTGTCTCACCAAAGTGGGAGTAGATGGGAGACCTGGTGACAGAGTCCAGACGCCGTAGCTGGCGTGACGTGGAGATATAGAAGCGCTGAAATGAGGGACACAGGTTGGTTACCAACACAAAGCCTGGCAGTGACCAAGATGCTGCTCTAAGCAGGGCACAAGCTTTTCTCAAGCCCGTTACTCACCAGCACAAAATAGTAGAAGATACTCAAGGGAATGATAATGAGAGCAAAGTACGGGGTGGCCAGGGTGATCATGAGCAGTGTACTAATGATGCCCATTAAACAGGAGAGCCAGCTGCGGAAGGACATGGGAATGGTCTCATCTATTGTGAAGATGTCCTGTAACATACAAAGAAATGTGGAGAAGCAGTCAGTGACCCAAGAGAGAGGGAGGAACCCAAACCCCACACATACAGGTCCCTCCACACCTGTGTGGCAACACAGTGCCAGACACTTGCAGAAGTACTGGATGACACTGAATTGGTGCTAGGGTCACAAGCCTAGCTAGGAATGGCTGATTTAACAGAGCAACTTTCTATAATAATCCCTTTTGCACAGACTAGCTTTGGGAATCGCATCTTCATCTGGACTGGGGATGCAGGAATTAAGGCAGAAAGAGGGACAGGGTTGACTCCAGGTCCATGCAGGTACACCAAAGTCTCCAGCTGGTCATCATCCATCTTCTGTCTGGGCACCACATACTCCTCATCTCAGAGTAAACCCAGCAGGCCCATAGGCTTGCTCTCAAGAGAGATTTTTATTCCCCCAAATCAGGAGGTGGCACCAAAGGAAGAAGTGGAGTAACAGCACACTTGAAACTCCTTGTCTGTTTTCTCCCTTCTTTCTTATTTTCTCTTTGTTTTATGAGCTTCCTTTACAGAGCCAATAGTATATTTGTTGAGAGTCCATGAGCAGAAGGACATCTCATTAAGGGACATGAGCTCTAGGCTCCTGCCTCTCTTAGTAACCTACTTGGGACCTTCTTCACACTTTCTTCACATCCCTCTTGACCAAGTGGTCCCAAAATAGGACACACTATCCAAGTGCGGCCTCCCTAGCACTGAGCAGAGGAGATAGTAGCTTCCCATGATTTACTGGCCACCCTCCTCCTAGCACAGCCCAGGATGTGGTTTGCCTCATAGAATAGTTAGGGTTGGAAAGGACCTTAAGATCATCTAGTTCCAACCCCCTGCAGTTAGCTCACATCCACCAATGCCCTTCTGGCCCTTCCAGGCCCTGATCTGGGCTCATCTGTTCAGTGCTGAACAGCAGCAGATTTAAGCTGCCACCCAACACTCTGCAGACCTGCTGGAACAAACAGCTTCTCCTTGTTGGGGCTGTTCTCTTACCTTGGCAAACCTATTGACAATGCGGCCCGTTGGAGTCGTGTCATAAAAGCTCATGGGCGCATGCAGGATGTTGCTGAGCAGTTGCTGGTGCATCACCCGTGAGGCTCGCATGGCACCATAGGAAGACAGGATGGTTGCAAACAGCAGGAAGAGAGCTGCAAGGAGAGCACAGGATGGTCATCACCAGCTCATACCTTACACTGGCCTCAGGCACCCTTTGGCTCAAGGGACAAATCAAGCAGCTGCAAGGCAGCAGCTCTGCAGTGAGCCACTGTCATAGTCCCTCATCCCATCTTCTTGGGAGGCCCCAGTAACTGTGTCCCACCACAGGGAGAGAACACTGAACCCTTTTGGAAAGCCTTGGGCCCTAGCCCTATCTCCAACCTGATAAGGACAGTAATCTTCAACCTAAGGGGCTACACAGACTCCCTGGGACAATCTATGCTGGCTTCAGACTAGTATCTGTCTCTAGTTCATCCAGAAGCCAGAAGAAAGGCAGCAGCATGCAAAGGAGCACAATGCTGGCTGCCCTGCTCCTTGCTGCACTGCTGGTTGCAGGCCTTGCAAGCCATATCCCTTGTAGCTGAGATGAACGGGACCTCCTGTGCTCCCGCACTCACCTTGTGACATCCCCAGCGCCCCAAAGACACCGATCCGGAGGTCTCGCTGCTCCACGGGATAGGTCTCATTCAGGTAGCGTTGTGCATCGTCAGTCCAGGCGCTGAGCCACAGGTTAGTACCCACGAAGGCAGCGTACTGTCCAACATAGCCCATGGCAACCCAGAAGGAATACCACAAGCCAACAGCACGCAGGTACCGCAGGTACATGGAGAGCTTCACCTGTAGACCAGTTCAGCCCATCACTGCTGCCCAGCAAACACCCAGCTGAGCAGCCAGTGACACCCAGTACACCCTTGGCACTCCCGCCTTGCTGCCTGTGGTGCTCACCTCCACTGCCTTGCCCACCACTCTGTATCCTTCAGAGTCTCTTGACTGCAATGGAGCCTCAGGCAGACAGCACTGGCTTCTCTGAGCCACAGCTGGGTCTTGCAGCACTGAGCCAGGGCAGCACAGCACTCCCACCCATCCATCCATCCATCCATCCATCCATCCATCCACCCATCCATCCATCCACCCATCCATCCACCCATCCTCACCTTGCCAGTTTCCACAGCTTCTTTCTCAATCAGTTTCTGGCCCTTCATCTTCTTGGGGAGCTCCTCCTGGGCCTTCTTGCAGGAATTGGTGCTGGTTTTGCTAATACTGCAGGGAGGTGATGGGCACCATTAGTCACAGGGTGCTGGATGGGTCCTACTCTCCGGGGGACCCATCCCTATGCTCCACTGGGACTCAAGTGCTAGAGCCCTGTGGGAAATAATGTCCTAACTGGGGCTGCTTTGACTGAGCCTGGTGGAAGCCTGAGGCATTTTTAGCCATGAAATCATAGCCATCATCCCCAAGAGCAGAACCGCCAGCAGCATGAGTTTCAAGGAAGACTGTAGGGTACAGCTGTAACACACTGATGTGAGTAAAGGCAAGATCAGATGCTCCTGACCCAACCCAGATGGTGGTAGGAGTAGAGAGGGAGGACCCCAGCAGGAACCTCCCTAGGAAGCCCCTAGACCCCTGTTTCCGAGAGAGCAGTGCAGGGGGCAGGGGAGAGAGCTGAGAGCTCAGGTCAAGTCCTACCTGCGACTGAACACCCTCCGATGGATGCTGGCCTCTCGCTTCAGGGTCATGGTCACCACATCATCAGGGGCCTCTTCCACCAAAGGCTCAGTGTCTTCATCACCCTGCTCTTCATCCCCAGCTAAGGCAATATCTACAAGCACAGGGATGAGGGAAGGTAGGGTTAGGAACTGAGCAGAGAGCAGATCCCATGCACTACACATCTGCTACACCCCAGGCTCAGGCTGTCCTACCACCACACATCACACCTCTAGGGCTGCTGCAAGCCCAGTACAGCAGCAAGAGGAAGAAATCCGTTGTGCTGGAGGGAGAACAGAGAGGGGACAGAGGGCTAAAGGAGGTTGTCCCTGCTGCCGACTTATCCCAGTACCACTGGTGGGACCTCAAGCAAAGATTTGTGCTTGTTAATAGGTGCAAGATCTGGAAGGTCCTATCTTTCCCATTCAGGAGCATCTTTTTGAGCAGGTGGAGGTGGATCCTGTGGGGATGGACTGGGAAAAGCCAGGCTCCAGCCAGAAAACTGGGCTGAGCATCCACCTGACTGACACCACTCCTCCCCACAGCAGTGGGGGACATGATAAAGATGAATTGTTATCCAACTGCATGTTTATAAACCAAAGGATCTTTCTCACCCCAGCATCACTAAGATATGGAGCCTGTTGCCACATAAGATTATAGGACCTGTAAACATAAATGAACTAAAAAGGGAGTAAAAAATTTAGACAGGTCCTTTGCTGGCTGTTCAACCCAATGCCTGGATGCAAATCACAGGCAGAAAGATCTTGTGCTGCAGATTGCCATAAGCTGGGTAGGGTTCACAGCATCCACCACTAGCATCTGAGCTGCATAGAGCCAGGTTTTTCATATCCCCAAGACACACACACAGCCCCGTTGTGTTCCCAATACCTGTGGTGTTTTCCTCTGAAGCATCCTTCCCCTGTCTGCCGTACAAGTTCAGAAACTGGGCAAAGGCCCCCCTGTTTGCAAGCAGGGTGCCATAGGAGCCGTGCTCGGACACTGCTCCTGCCACCATCACCACGATGTTATCAACCTGGGGCAGGAAACTGATACTGTGCGTCACCAAGATCCGTGTCTGCAATAAAGTGGTTGCAGGGTAGTGAGCATCACAGAACTCTGTGGCCCCCAGGCATGGGCTTGCAGGCTCTCTATCCCCTACTTGTGGACCTCTCTGCTCATCAACACCTGGCTATAGGGACACAGGTCACCCCTCTCTGGGGACCCATGAGGCCTCTCCTGCTTGCTGCAGCTCCACATGAAAGCCACAGGACCCTTCTGTTCCCAAGCAAGCAACCTCAGGCTTCCTGAATGGTCAGCACCATTCCAGTGCCCTCCCTGCCTGGCTGGGTGGTGGGAAGGGCAGGGGTGCTCACCTTATTTTGCAGCAGCCCTTTTGGCCCCAGCACATGCTCGAAGAGGTACTTGCCGACATGAGCATCCACGGCAGACAGCGGGTCATCCAGGACATAGATGTCTGCATTGCTGTACACTGCCCGGGCCAGGCTGACCCGCTGCTTCTGGCCCCCACTGAGGTTAATGCCCTGGGAGGGAAAGGACATCTCTGAGCACTGGGCTGGCACAGAGTGACAGCTCTGTCCTCTGCTGCAGGAGCTCTGGTGACCCATAGTGCCCAGGGCTGGTACCTTCTCTCCAATCTCTGTCTGGTCACCCGCAGGCAGCAGTTCCAGGTCTGGAAGGAGGGCACAGGCTTTGATGACCTGCTGATACCTGGCTTCATCCAGTTCTGACCCAAAAAGGATATTGTCTTTCAGTGTGGCATTCTGGATCCAGGCCTGCTGTGGGACATAAGCTAGAGAGCCCTGGAAAGAGAGAGACAAGAAGAGATGCCTCATCAGAGCATCAGCCTGAGCGCAGCCACCTCCTGCAGCCTGTCCTTGCCCACAGGCACCGTTCTATGGCCAGTCCTGCCCTGCTGTCTCCCCACTGAGCTCCCAAGCAGTCTCCTATGCCTGCTCCTCTCACCTGGATGTTGATGTGTCCCTTGATATGCTCCATCTCCCCAAGCATGGCTGACACCAGCGAAGACTTGCCTGAGCCCACAGCCCCCACCACAGCCACAAGGCTCCCGGGTGTGATGTCCAGGTTGATACTGCAAAGACATGAGTGCATGAGCACTGCCAGGTCACCCGCCAGCTCCCGCATGGGACCAGCACAGAGCGGTGTCTCTGGAGCACTCACTTCTAGCAGCACTGTGAGAGGTGACCGCCAGGCCCAAATGACACGCAGAAAGACTCCCAGTCCCCACCCATCTGCCCCCAGCACAGCACAGAGCACTCACTCTCTTATTGCAGCGTCCCCATCCTGCTCCCAGGCAAAGGTGGCCTCCGAGAAACGCACAGCGCTGCCTGTCAGGAAAGAGCCACCTCTCAGGGCTGGGAAAGCACAAGCTTGGCCCAGCCCTTGACGCACAGGGAGTAACCTGCCTTCAATGGGGCTGTGGTGGATGGCTGAGGTGTCCAGGTCTTCTCCCCCCAGGTAGCGCTCCAGCCTCGCATTCGACACACTGGTCTGCCATGGCAGAAAGAGGATGGCCCCGTAAGCAGAGCACCCCATACACACAGAGCACCAGCCCCAGCCTCTGAGCCCCTGTGTCACTTATGTCCCACCGCACTACACACGGAATCCCATGCACTGACCCCTGGCTACCCAAGGCCCATCACCCATGTGAGCCCCATGTGCTGGTTTGGGCAGAGGTATCATAAGATCCCCATGCCCAATGTGAAGGCTGACCTGCACCAGGGAAGAGAGGACCAGAGGCAACATGGTCATGGGGAAGCGCAGCACATTGAAAAGGGAGATGGCAGTAAAGGCCTTCTCTGCATCCAGGATGTTGTTCTCATCCACCAGCACATAGACAGCAAAGCTGGCCAAGGAGACCTAGAACAGGTAGCAGGGAAAGGCACCATCAGTGTGGTTGAGTGCAGCCCAGACCCTCATGATCCCCTAAGGCCTCAGCAGTGCCTTTCTCCTGGGGACCTGTTCTCCTCCAGCTTCCCTTCTTCCTTGGGCCCCATCTCAGCACTCTGATGGGACCCCTTCCCACCACACTCTCCTGCCAGCAGCCAGGACCATGCTCTGCATCCCAAGCATCTGTAAGCCAGCCCCTTCCTTGCTGCAGCCGCACTCCAGCTGAGGTTCCCAATCTTTCCCAACCCCTTGGACACAGCCCAACCCCAGCTCTGAGGAAAGTGCAGCTCTCCCCAGGCCTGTTGGCACTCACCAGGAAGGGGGCACACGTGAAGATAAACATGGATGTTGACTGCAGGTAACTGAAGTTCAATAAGTTCTTGAGCTCACGTGCCCGGATCCCATTGACTCGCTTCTCAAATGAGGGCTCCCAGGCAAAAAGCTTCAGGATCTGTTGGATGAGCAGGGTGAGCAGATGCTGGCCTCACGGGAATGCCAACATCCATACTCAGCTCACTGATGGCCAACACCTCCATCTCAGCTCCTGGCTTGCTCAGAAGCCTGCTTGGCCACTGCATCTCTCCTCTCCTGAACTGCCCCATGGCTTATAGCACTTCCCCACAGCACACCCACTGCCTCATCCTTGGCTTACAGGTCACTGCCAGCCCCTCTGCACCATGTCAGCCAGCTCAGCACCACAGCTACCCAGGAAACCTCCAGAAAACCCTCTCTTGGCTCTCAAGTCTTGTTCCAGGTACCCAGAGCTACTCCCTATCCAACCTTTCAAAAGGTGAGGGAACCAAGGGAATTGCAGAGATGAGGGGCCCAAACTAGACTATAGCACTGGTGCTATAGGGTTGTACTGGTGTGATACCCCCAGGCACAGCACAGCAAGAAGACGGGCACAGCAGCTTCCTGGGTATCTCCACCCCACTGCTCACCTTGATTCCGCTGAGGATCTCACTCATTATTTTCATGCGTTCATCCTTGTTCTTCATGTTTCTCACCTACAAAAAGAAGAACCAGAGGTCACCTAAACCAGACAGCAGTTCACCCTTTGAAATACGTCTGGGCTGCCACAGAGAAGGGAAAGGTGGGCTCCAGAGCCCAGAGAAGCAATCCCACACAGCTGGATCTTGGCTTGCTGGGGCCCTGGGCAACACAGGTTAAAACAGCGCCCTGTCATCAGGTAGGAGCTAAAGCTTCATTTTATGGTTGGTGATATCTCACTTTCAGCCCACAAGGCTGCTCCCAGTCCTGTTCAAGTTCAGCTGTGATGGTAGAACAGGTCTCACCTGCCTCCAGCCCATCTCAGCTGATCACCCCTTGGCTCAGGCTAGAGACACCCCCAGCCCAAGGCAGATGAACCTCCCAGGATGGGAAAGATCTACAGCAAAACAGGAAGGGAAGGTATGGGAGGGTGGAAATGAGTGAGGGGAGCCTCAGGAATGGGAGGCCAGGGAGGATTTTGCACCCATCACTGACCTGGATGGTTTTGGACTTGGCAACCAGGAACGCATTTATGGGGATGAGCAGCACCATGATCGCGAGGCCAGCCAGGACAGAGGGGCCCAGCTCTCCCCATAGGAAGACAATGGACAGGATGATTTGCAGGGGGGATGACCACAGCTGGTGAACAAAGTTGGCCATGTCCATGAACCTCTGGGCATCAGCTGACATCAGATTCACAGTCTCTCCCACTGTAGACTCCTTGCGGGTGGCACCGGACATGGTGAGTGACTGGAGAGAGAACGCACAGTCAATGCAAGCCAGGCTGGGAGCAGCGAGGATGGTGCAGAGCAGGGAATTAGGCCAGGCGGAAACTGCTCCTGGGTTTGGTCCTGGTGCCTCTGCTGACCATAGGTGCTGTCATCACTGCCTGTACACCAGGAGCCACTGGATGCTAGGGGCAAAGAAACATGTCCCCATGCAGCAATCCTAGCAGCAGCTGCCCTGAGGAGAAACCTCTCTCATCCCCTGGTAGTTCTCAAGAACAGGGCTGCAGTATGCAGGTCTCAGAACTAGCACCAACAGTGTCCCCAGCACTGGGTGGGTGTCCCACAAGCCAAGCTCTCCTGTGCCTTGCTAGGAAGTAAAAGGCATACACCCCAGTTGCCCTTACATTGATGGGGCAGATGCCGGTGTCCTCAGCACAGCTTAGAGGAAGCTGACAGGGAAGACGACAGGGCTATACCAACCTTCTTGTAGATGGCAGCAATGAGACTGGCACGCACTTGTGCGCCAAGCTGGAAGCACAAGCTGAAGTACTGCTGCAGGCAGAGGGACTGGATCAGCGCTGACAGGAAGAGCAGGATGGCATACACATAGCCTCGCCAGGCAAAGGACTCCTCATCCGATACAAAGGCAATCAGCAGCCTGGGGGGTAAAGAAGTCCATGAGGCCCCCACCCTATTAAGACAGACCCAAGCAGGATGCTCCAAACCAGCACAGGGAGAGGACCCTCATGAGAGCAGTGACAGAGACCCAGACCAGATGGCTCAATGCTCAGCAAGCTGGGGACTTCTGCTCTGCTGGGTGTCCCTGTTGTGCAGGGGCACTGCATTTCACATTCAGCAGTGGGTAACTAATGTCGGATCATCCACAGAGACTGTGCAGCACTGCAGAGCAAACCAGGCAGGTCCTGTTGGGCTGAGATGGGCTAATTCATGAAGGGCTGAAAGAAAAGACTGTCTCCAAGTAAGGAGGAGGACTGCGTAACAGATGATGGAGGAAGCAGGAAGCAAGACACAATCTGTAAGAGTTGGCAGCCAGCTCTGATCAGTTCTTCGTTAAACTGTGTAGTTTAACGACTCTTTCTCACGTCTTTGGTGAGGGCACAAAAGGTCCCCAGGGTGTGGGCTGGGAGATGTACACGTATGGAGATGGTGGAGTTGAATGCAGTGCACACAGGGAGGTGGTGGAGCTGGGTGCATAGCCAGACATGGACACAGGCAAAGGACAGAGAGCATGGACAGGGAGAAAGGACTCACTTGAGAAGCTGGGGGCTGACGAACACAATTACATCGTGCACCAGCTTGAAAGCCACCGACAGCAGGAGTTTCTGCCAGAAGGTCTTGCACAGGGTTTTGATCAGCCAGCCCCTGGGGTAATCCTTGTGAGAGCCCGAGTCCCCTTTGTCTCCCTTCTTCTTCTTCTTTGGCTGCTTCTCCTCCTAGAATGAAGCCCACACAGAAGTAAAGGAGCTGGTTGTGCGGGCTCCCTGCACCTGCCCCCAGGGCAGCACCGCAGACCTCAGACCAGGTATCCTCAATGAAGCCTTAGCTTTACCTCCCATCACATTCCCTCTCACTGATCTCTGCTCATGCTGTACGCCCCGAGTACTAACACCTCTCTTGTGCGGTAAAGACAACTGCAAAACCTAGATAGCCTGAACCTCTCAGGCCAAAAATCAGGCACCCCAGGAAGAACCAGAGGCCAGGGGTGATCATAGAGTGATGTTGCTAGGAGGTATCTGAGGTAGGGAAAGACTGAGATAAGGGAGCTGCTGCAGACTTGAGGGTGGTTCCTGTCTTCCTGTAGGGCAGAAGGATGGAGACTTCCTTGGTCTCTCAAAACATGGGGATCTGCTGAAAACAGGGAAGACCCTGTGGTAGGTTAGCCCATCCTTGCTCATGGCCCTGCAGCAAAGGGGACTGCAGGGATGTGAAATGACCCTAGTCCCCAAGGCTGGACCTGGTTCTCTCAGTCCCATGCAAGGACAAGAGTAGGAAGGGATTTACCAGCACCAGGATGTCTTGGCTCTGGGCCTTGCTTATGTTGTTCACATGGTCCAAGTCACCTTCCCGTCGTCTTTTCTTGCGTTTCCGTTTCTCCAGCTCTGCTTGGGCCTTCCTCACAGCAGTCTTCATGTTCTTCTCAAAAACATTGTAAATAGACTGCGTCTTGTCTTTAGCTTTCAATTCCCAGATATCCTCTATCTCCAAGGGTTTCCGATAGCCTTTGAAAACCATGCTGTGGGGCAGAGAAATCTCCCTTCAGCAAGTTTCTGCACTACACCAGTTGGAGAATCCTTGCTGCAAATGCAGAGCCCTCACAGCCCTGAGCTCAGGCTGTCCTGAATGCAGTGCCTCTCACTACTACCTCCAAGCATCCTGTGCTGATGGCTCCTTGAAAGAGGGCTGGGCCAGCCCTAAAGTACCCCTGCCTTTCACTAGCTCAAACTCCCACATGGACCTGCTTACCTGCTGTACCATTCAAAGGTGATGGAGCTCAGGAAGGAGGCCGTCACCTCTGGGTTCTAGGGTACAAACCAAGACATCATTAATGCTGAGGGATCAATGGTGTGGACAAGAGCTGACACAGCATCCCCAGCCATTAGGGAACCACAGAGGTTTCAAACTGTGTCAACTCCAACCCATGAACAGCCAGAAGCAGCCCCCCTTGGACACACATGCAGATGCTCTAGGCTGCAAACTCCAGCTCTTGCTGTGCCACTTGCAGAAGCTCTCAGGCCTTCCCTCCCACAGGGGCCAGGAGGAGTCTGTATGGAGCCCACCCTGCCCCACGCAACACCAGCCAGGATGTGGTACCCTGAGCCCCGAGCCCACTCCCACATGGACCTCGCACCTTCTTCTTGATTTCCTTTGATTCTGGGGCAATGTCTGAGAAGCCCGAGACAAGGAAGAGCAGCAGCTGGAGCCCATAGGAGATGAAGAAAAGGACAAACCGTGGCACATCAGAGATTGGTGCCTGCAAGAACAGAGAGCCCAGGGTGACTGCTGGGGCTTGTCTCAAGGCCATCTGGTGCTCAGAGGCAAGGTTCACCCTCAAGACAGTGAACACGGCTGAGCGCAACAGGGCTGTGCAAAACTCGCTCTGCATCCTGGCTCAGCTTCCCTTCAGCACCCCTCTCCCTGCTTTTCCCTGACCTCCTCCCTTAAGTCTGCAAGAGGAGAAATTGGTCCTGGAGAACCTATGCCTCCTCAGAGAGACAGGATCGACTCAAACAGCAACTCTTTCTCAGGTCTTTTCTGGTTCCCCAAGGTTCCTAGGACAGCTGGGACCTCAGTGACACCACTGAGAGCTTGTCAAGAGATGAAGTCTGAAGGGACTTTGTCTGGGAACAGAACGAGACCGTGTGGAAGCAGAGAGCTTCCTGCCAAACCCAACCTGCAGGGCTCTCCGGAGGAGTGACTGGAACGTCAGTGTCCCACAGAGCAGGGATAGTATCCAGAAGCAGAAAAGTATCGCGGAGTCTCTGCGCAAGCAGAAGCGTCGCGCATCGTGGATCAGCAGAACCAGGAGCTGGGGAAAGGAAAATCTGAGGTTAAGATAAGGTTGCAGGACTAGGTCTGGGCTCTAAACCTGCCTTTGGAGCATCCTGGGATGCCAGTGCTTGTGATCTGCTGGGATTCACTGCCTCGGAGCCACTGAGCTCCCAGTGCCCAAGCTCACTGGAACCCTACATAAGCTTTGGAGTTAATTACATAGAGCAAAGGTTTGTTTTAAGAAGACATAAGGTCAGGCTCCTCATGGGAAAAGCAAGGGCTGACGGTACCTGACATCACAGCAGGGTACCGGCTTTTTAGTTGTTCTCATCCCAAATGTTCAGACATGCCCAGCTGTGAGGTGTCACACCCTGTCTCCTGCATATCGCCTTCAGACCTGGAACTAAAGCCAGACCAGGGTCCCAGTAATGCAGCCCCCCTGAGCGGTTCCCTTGCCTTACAATCTCACATGAACTCTGCAAGTGAAAATAACTGAAGTGACAAAATATGAAAGATAGCAAGCAGGGGTGTTACTTTTGCTTCTAAGTGTAGCTCATGAATGTTTTGGCTTTAAGACTGTTAGATTATCCCATGTATCACACAAGATATCTGCAACTTCCTCGCACATATTCCATGGAGCGAATAGCTCCTATGTCCTCAGCTCTTCAATTCCTGCGTATCCTGTGGCACTTCCCGACTCTCCTCATAAAACCGAGCATTAACCCATGGGAAGCTGTGAGACATCAGAGCAGCAAGCCATGGTGTGACGTTCACGCTGTGCAGTCAGTCCTGTGAATCCTACAGTGCTGCTGCCAAGGCTTCTGCAGAAATCTCAGCTGCTCTCACAGGCACAGTGTCCATGCCAGTTTTAAGGATAAAAGGAGGAGCACCGTACTAACAGACACCTGCTCTCAACCTATCGCCCTCATGCACCACCCACACCAGTTCGGGGCTAGTTGCTACCCACTTTCCAGGCTTACATCTACCTCGTGGACACGGCTTCCTGCTGATCTCTGTGCTAGAGAAGTGTTCTGCTGCTTGGCCCTGTGATCTCACACCCTGACCCAGCGCATTGACCGGCTGATCCCTTACCCAGGTGGCGATGTACAGGCTGGGGTCTGTGTACTGCACAGCTGGCAGAGGGTCCTGCTTTGCCCCCTCTACAACCGCCAGGACCAGCTCTGCCACTGCCGTCAGCATCAGCAAGGTCGTCAGCACCTGCAGGGAGAGGGTAGCAGCCATGAGGGGAGACCCAGCCCACTGTGGGACCGGGAACCAATGGGACGCAATACGGTTGGGCATAAAAGCACTGTCCCATACACCACGGCATCCTTTCCAACCCGAACGTGGCCTGAGAGAGGTTTCTAGGGCCCTGTGGAGCTGGAGCACTGCCACAGGAGCACTAACACATTTTAGACTTGGAGGGTAACAGCCCACAAGACGAGAGACCCCAGTACACACTTCTGCCCTCCCTCCCAGTGTATCCCAGCTCTGTTATCCCCTCTCTCCCAGATACGCCTTCATGTTTCTGTCCCATTTGGTGCCCTAGCACATTGCTCCTTCTCTCCTACACTTCTCATCTCTCCATCCCACACCTGACTCCAGCCCAGAGGCTTTCCACTTACCACTCCTGAATCCCAGGCTGCTGCTGCCTGCCATCCGTGCCCCCTCATTCCCACTCTACCTGTTTAATGATGTAGAGTTTGGTCACAGATGATTTCTTGTCTCTGAATTTACACATAGGCAGGACCTGCCATGGACCCAAAATCCACAAAAAGCCAAGGGGGATCCAAACCAGCACAGTCTGCTGGAAACACACTGGCAGGTCAGCATCTGGACGATCGAGATAAGAGGCATTCTGGGGGCAGCAAAGCAGACAACCAAGTCACTTGGGGTGGCTTGACCCTCACAGCACAAGAGCCAGCATTTCTATAGCACTTGCCCACCCCACTCCACCCCATCACACCCCTCTCCTCAGCATCCACTTCCCTGGCAGAGCATTTCAGCAGTCAGCCAAGGTCCCAGGTGATGTCCCCCTACTCATCTATCTGCCTGACCTGGGAGAGCCTCCTCCACAACCACCACTTGCCAAGCCAAGCCAGCTGCAGCAGCTGGACCCAAACCATTCCCCAAATGGTTGCCCTGTGTTCCCAGCTGGCCTGCAGGGCTAAAACGGGACAGAGCTCATGCAGGGAACTGTCATTTACATCGACACTGCACAGGCAGTGCGTAGTGCTCACTGCCATGGCAGTCCTGGATAAATAGCAATATCTCTGCTGACGGCGGGCAGTTGGGTCCCACTGGATGAAGAAGCCTTGCGATCTACTGCTGTCCCTTCCACTGAGTGTCCTACACCAAGAGCAGGGGATGAGGGTGATGCAGTCACTTACCCAAAAGACAGAGCCACAGAACTCGTCCAGGGCTGCCGACATGGTTCAGGAGAGGAGACAATGGCTCTTTCCCTTTGCTGTGCCTGGCTGTGAGAGTCCTGGGTGGATGCTTGGGACAAAAGTCCCTATACACCCTCAGGTGGTGCTGGGACAAAATCCCTGATGACACGCAGTTAATTGTTAACTTTGTGCTATTGCACAACACCACACACCAAGCAGTGACCAAAGGGGCTTTGGAATCCACATGTGCTCTGGGGAAGGGAACTGAGGAAGGAAGAGATCAAAGGGGAGATGTACGGAACCCACTGTCACAGGGTCACTGCAGAACACCACAGCCATTGCTCAGAAACCACAGCCTTCATCAGTGCACACCAACAGGGATGAGCTCATATGGGCCCACTGAAGACACTAACTTGGTGCAACAGACCTCTCCTGCCGGAACAAGCCTGCTGAATGCTGCCAAAAAGCCCAGCAAAAGCTCGTCCTTCAGAAGTCTAAGATGACAGGACCCTTTTTATCATGTGCCACGCAGCATGGAGGCCCAGGACATGAGCAGTGCTCCAGGCCTAGGAACTTGCAGCATCTGGTAGCTGAGCTGACCGCATGCTACTGTGGTCTTTGTGTCTCCAGGGTCTGGGTTCCTCTTAACAGCTTCTTCTGGCCTGCAGAACCTGGAGACTTTCCCAGCTCTTCCTTTTGCTTCTCTCTTTCCCACATCTCTGTGCTGTCTGGATGTTGCAGCAGCTGCCTGACCACAAAACCCAAGAGACTGAATCTTCATTGTAAGGCAACCCCCAGCATCTGAGATGGCCAGAGGACCATTCCTGAGGAGGGCGACTGACACTAAATCATCACCCTGCTGCTTAGAAAAGTGGAAGTGTGGGGGCAGATACAGATGGTGCTGCTCTAAGGCCAGAACTGAATTTTGCTTCATCATGCATGTTCTTGAGGACCAGTAGGTAAAAGGGGACTGTAGGGTGACTGCAAGAATCCTGCTGTCTCATTGTTCATAGGTTTAGTAGGTAACTTAGAAGTCAAGGGTGATACAATGAGTAATTGCTCAGGAACAACCCCCTTATCATTAATACCAGAGAAGGGTTCAATGTTCAATTCACTGGTTAATTATTATTGGTTTCTCTGATTAAATCCACTTGTTTTTCTTAAATAAAACTACCCCTATTGCTGGGTCCTTCACGCCAGAACCAATACACAGCTGACGAAAGCAGCAACAGATAAGCAGTGAATGAAGAGGTCATTTCCTCAGCCCTTCTCCAGAGTGCTGGTGGGATTCTTCTTTCTGCTGGCATAGGTGTCCTGTGGCCCAGCCCATACCCACCTGCAGCACTGCTGCCACTTGCTCGTGACACCTTCCTATTTAATGTTCAGTCCCATCACTTGTATGTCACAGCCCATCTTCACCCCATCTTCAATCTCATTCACAGCAGAAGCGCGTTGCTCAGCACTGGATGCCAACCATCTTTTAACATTGAAAGCAAGCACCTCCTCCCTTCCTCTACCCTTGTACCTGGACATGCTCCTAAAAACTCACAAATCCACCTCACTATCCTCCAGCTCCTTCCATAAAACTTCCTTCACTACAGTACCCAGAAAATACTCACTGGGACCAAGCTAATCAAAGTGGAAAGAGCTCTTTAGCCAACAATACCACACCATTTCCCTGTGCTCTCCTGTCTTTACCCATCTGCTGTCCACCATCTTATAAATTTGGTTTTCAAAATTAGGCATTGCTTCAGAACCGTCACATGGGATCTGGTCCAGGACAAAGGCTTCTTCAAGGCAACTGACAAGTTAGTCCAGCCCTCACTGCTTATTGCTGTCTCTGAAGGGTTTGTTTCTCTGCTTGGTTCTGCTGTAACCCCATGTCTAACCCCATGCCTTTTTTGTTTCCCATTTTCTATAAGTGTAGACAAAAGGAAAATAAACAACCTGTTTGTACTGCTGGGGGGCTGTGTCAGCAGAATACGTTAATTCAGCTACTGGTATCTTAATCATCACTGTGACTCATGAAACCTTACAACATAAGCCATGAACTCTTAAATCACGTATCCTGCAGCAGGTGGCTGAGCTGTGGAATGCTATTAGCGGGCTTCAAGATGTCAGGGTAGCTGAGAGGAAGCAGGGCTGCTTGCTCCAGCCCCAAACTGTGCGGGGGCCTCAAGCTTCCCCTCCAGCTCATGAAGGAAAGAAGGAGGCCACCAACCCGGGAAGCTGGGAATTAGTGACAAAGAAAAATAACAAAAGAAGGAGGAAAAGGACAACTAAAGGCAAGGGGCTTCCTCCTAAATCTGTTGTCCCCACGCAGAACCGCTTTGCTGTCCTGCAGGAGGCTAACGAGGAAACGCACTTGCACCACAAACAGCCGGATTATGCATGAGTAAAGATCTCCTCTGGCGCTACAAAGAAAAAGCGGCGGGTTGTAGTAATTGGGGACTCTACTTAGAAAGGGACAGAAGCACTCGTCTGTCGGCCTGACCCCATCTCGAGGGAGGCATGCTGCCTACCAGGGGCACGGATCAGGGAGGTTACAGAGAGGCTGCCTGCTCTAGTAAGTTCCACAGACTATTACCCGCTCCTGGTGATCCATGTGGGTGCTAGGGTTATAGATGGTAGTAGACTGGCGACCATAAAGAAGGACTACAGAGCCCTGGGAGAGGTGGTTAGGGGCTCCGGTGCTCAGATAGTCTTTTCATCAATTCTCCAGGACATAGGGGAGGACCAAGGAAAAGCTATGAGGATTGGCCAGGTTAATAAATGGTTAAAAGGGTGGTGTCATAGTCAGGGGTTTGGGTGTCTTGAACGTAGGACTGAAGTTAGTAGGGGCTGGTGGAGCTGCTCTGGTAAAGAAGGGGAAGAACAGTTTTGGTAGGAGGCTTGCCAGACTGGTCAAGGAGGCTTTAAACTAGATGTGTTGGGGGAGGGGGGCATCATTCCATCCCAACACACCCAGTCAGTTGCCAACACCTATAATAAATGCTCGGAACAATGTACATACATTCCGGCTGCTCTGCCCGAGTCGGCTTCAATTGGAGCTCGGCTCAGATGCCTCTATACAAACGCCCGTAGCATGGGGAACAAACAAGAGGAATTAGAGATGTGTGCACATCTACAGGGGTATGATATAATAGGCATCACAGAAACATGGTGGGATGGCTCCTATGACTGGAGTGTTGGAATGGAAGGTTACAGGCTCTTTAGAAAGGACAGGCCTGGCAGGCGGGGAAGGGGAGTTGCCCTTTATGTTAGGGATAGGCTGGAGAGTATGGAACTCTGTCTGGGGGCAGGTGAGCAGTTACAGAGAGTTTGTGGGTCAGGGTTAAAGGGAAAACAGCCGTGGGAGACATTACTGTGGGGATCTGTTACAGGCCGCCTGATCAAGGAGAACCTGTGGATGAAGCACTCTACAGACAGATAGGAAAAGCCTCACGCTCGCAGGCCCTTGTTCTCATGGGGGAGTTCAACCACCCTGACGTGTTGGAACGATGGCACTGCACGGCACAAGCAATCCAGGAGGTTCCTTGATTGTGTGGAAGACAAAGTCCTTCTGCAAGTGATAGAGGAGCCGACAAGGAGAGGTGCCATGCTTGACCTTGTGCTCACCAACAGGGAAGGGCTTGTTGAGAATGTGGTGCTCCAGGGCAGCCTTGGATGCAGCGATCACGAGATGGTCAAATTTGAGATCCCCAGGACAGTGAGAAGAGCGTGCAGCAAGCTCACTGCCCTGGACTTCAAAAGAGCAGACTTTGGCCTCTTCAGGAGCCTGCTTAGTAAGGTTCCATGGGATATAGCCCTGGAGGGCAGGGGGGCCCAAGACTCTTGGTTGATATTCAAGGATCACCTGCTACAGGCTCAGGAGTGCTGCATCCCAACTAGAAGGAAGTGCAGCAGGAGGGCCAGGAGACCTCCTTGGATGGATAAGGAGCTGCTGAGGAAAATTCAAAGGAAAAAAGAGGCTTATAAAAAATGGAAGCAAGGGCAGGCAGCCTGGGTAGAGTACAGGGATGGTGTCCGGGAAGCTAGGGACCACGTCAGGAAGGCTAAGGCCCAGTTAGAATTAAACCTAGCCAGGGACGTTAAGGATAACAGGAAGGGATTCTACAGGTACGGAGCAAACAAAAAACAGACTAGGGACAACATAGGCCCCCTGAGGAAGCTTTCGGGAGAACTGGCTACACAGGATTTGGAGAAGGCTGAGGTTCTGAATGACTTCTTTGCCTCAGTCTTCACTGGCAAAGGCTCTGACTGCACCACCCAGGTCTTAGAAGGTAGATGCAGGGACTGTGAGAATGAAGACCTTGGGCCCACTGTAGGAGAGGATCTGGTTCGAGACCATCTTAAAAATCTGAACGCACACAAGTCTGTGGAACCTGATGGAATCCATCCGCGGGTCCTGAAGGAGCTGGCGAATGAAGTTGCTAAGCCACTGGCCATCATATTTGAAAAATCATGGCAGTCAGGTGAAGTTCCCAACGACTGGAAAAAGGGAAATATAACCCCCATTTTCAAGAAGGGGAAAATGGAAGACCCGGGGAATTACAGACCAGTCAGTCTGGTCTGTGCCTGGCAAAATCTTGGAGCACATTCTCCTGGACAACATGCTAAGGCACATGAAAAACAACAAGGTGCTTGGTGACAGCCAGCATGGCTTCACTAAAGGGAAATCCTGCCTGACCAATCTGGTAGCCTTCTATGATGGGGCTACGGAACTGATGGACAGGACTAGAGCAGTTGATGTCATCTACCTGGACTTGTGCAAAGCGTTTGACACTGTCCCACACGACATCGTTGTCTCTAAATTGGAGAGACATCAGTTTGATAGATGGACCACTCGGTGGATAAAGAACTGGCTGGATGGCCGCACACAAAGAGTTGTGGTCAATGGCTTGATGTCCGGCTGGACACTGGTAACGAGTGGTGTCCCTCAGGGATCAGTGTTGGGACCGGTCTTGTTTAACATCTTCGTCGCTGACGTGGACAGTGGGATTGAGTGCGCCCTCAGCAAGTTTGCCGATGACACCAAGCTGTGTGGTCCGGTTGATATGCTGGAGGGCAGGGATGCCATCCAGAGGGACCCTGACACGCTTGTAAGGTGGGCTGATGCCAACCTTATGAAGTTCAACCACGACAAGTGCAAGGTCCTACACCTGGGTCGGAGCAATCCCAGGCACAGCTACAGACTGGGCAAAGAAGAGATTCAGAGCAGCCCTGCAGAGAAGGACTTGGGGATGCTGGTCGGTGAGAAAATGAACATGAGCCAGCAGTGTGCGCTCGCAGCCCAGAAAGCCAACCGTATCCTGGGCTGCATCAAAAGGAGCGTGACCAGCAGGTCGAAAGAGGTGATCCTGCCCCTCTACTCTGCTCTTGTGAGACCTCACCTGGAGTATTGTGTGCAGTTCTGGTGTCCTCAACATAAAAAGGACATGGAACTGCTGGAACAAGTCCAGAGGAGGGCCACGAGGATGATCAGGGGACTGGAGCACCTCCCGTATGAAGATAGGCTGAGAAAGTTGGGGCTGTTCAGCCTGGAGAAGAGAAGGCTGCGTGGGGACCTCATAGCAGCCTTCCAGTACCTGAAGGGGGCCTATAGGGATACTGGGGAGGGACTCTTCGTCAGGGACTGTAGTGACAGGACAAGGGGTAATGGGTTAAAACTTAAACAGGGGAAGTTTAGATTGGATATAAGGAGGAAATTCTTGCCTGTTAGGGTGGTGAGGCACTGGAATGGGTTGCCCAGGGGGGTTCTGAGTGCTCCATCCCTGGCAGTGTTCAAGGCCAGGTTGGATGAAGCCTTGTGTGGGATGGTTTAGTGTGAGGTGTCCCTGCCTGTGGCAGGGAGGTTGGAACTAGATGATCTTGAAGTCCTTTCCAACCCCAACTATTCTATGATTCTATGTATCCTGAACTACTCTTCACCACAACTACAAATTTAATCATTTCTTCTTCTGACTTTGGATCCTTCCTATTGCCCGCACATCTATCAGTGCCGAAGCAGGCTCTGACATCAGCACTGAGCTGATGCACATTCCCTTCCCAGCTCCTGTGTTAAGAACTACTACGTACATTCCCGAGATGTGTCTTGGAGTGACACCAGTACCTCTGACGGATCCACATGAAAGGGTGAAGGCCACCTGAGCTGCAGATACATCTTGGTTATAAGTATTCAATGACCCAATTCTGTTTAAAGCGACAAAAGGCGCTGCCACCTTGTCAAATATTTTCCTGTACATCCTCACAGGCTGTATGCTATTGCCAAGATGGGCAGACATCTGAAACTGGTTTCTGCTTCCCAAGGAGGTCTGCTATCTCTGCTGTCAGGGGGATTCTCTTCAGCTTTTGTATCACTTGTAAAAGAGCAGGCAGCAATAAAAGTGCTTTCCCTCTGGGTCTCAACTCTTTTAATGGATAACTCTGATGCTGCTCAGATCTTTCAGTGTGTGTTTTGAAGGGTAACTAAGGCTTCCATGTAGGCAGCAATAACCCAACAGCCACATTCCCCTGAGCACAATGTGGAGAACAAGCAGTTACTGCTTCATGTTGGGAAAAGGACCTGGAACTCCCTTAGTAAAAGCACCTTGTCTTCCCAAGGTATTCCATATGCCCACCCCACCTCAAGCACTCACAACTGAAGCCCTTCACTGTATCAGTCAGATACGCAGAAGCTCCTTCCCATTAGAATTTAACATGCTCATCACCTTTACGTATCAATGTGCTTCTCTCTAGCAGCTGCTGTGTTGCTAACCCCCAGCTATCTTACTGGTTTGACCAGAGCAGGCTTTTTTTCCAGTTGTAGCCATTTTCCTCCCTGGCATTCTGGATGTGATTGTATTCTCCTGTGGTGCAGCAGAGGCCTGATTAATTCAGACTATGTAACAGAGATCACAGTCACACTTGTAAAACACAAATCAAAAAGCACAGAAAGAGGGGGGCAGCTGCAGTGTTTATTTGACAATCACATGCAGTGCTACACAATTCAGTCCCCCTACTTGTTCAGCTTCCTTCCTCCCAGATAATGCCCAACACTTTGTTGCTGCAACATCTGGGAATGAGTCCTTTTATTTAAAATGGCCAACATAAGTTTCCAGGCCAGGGACTAGTCATTCAGGAGAAGCCAAGGGAGGAGATGTCAGGCTCCATCACCTAGTTCGCAGCCTCTGCAGCTTGAGGACAGACGCAGTACCCATCTGTCCATGTGTCAGGGAAGACCCTGGAGTCCAAGAGCTATTGTCCCAGCATGGTGCCTTCCACTACAGAATATTCTTTGCAATTGCATTGAGGGTCCTCACTTTGGCAACATCAGCCACCTTTATGGAGTACTCAGGGGCAGAGAAGGACGCTCCCATGGCAACATTCGGATTCCTGTCAGGAAAACCACTGGTTACTATGTGTAGGTTGTAAAGACAAGTAAGACACTAAGAAAAACCCACAACCTCCCCTAGTCTCAGCAGTGACCAGAGAAGCTGCTGCTACCACCTAAACCAAAGATGAGACAGTAACAGAAAGAAGACTAATCCACAGGCAAGAAACAACAGCATTAACAGAAACCCACTGCAAACCTGCGGACAAATGTAAGCCATTCCCCACTGGCCTCCCAAATCCTACATGCTTGTGTTAAAGGTTTAAGGCAACTACACCAGAAGCTGTCTTCCCAAGTGCCATACAAGCGAACTCACGAGTCCTAGGGTAACAGTTGCAGAATAAATGCCCTAAGGGACCAGGTCTGCACAGAGCTCGTGTCCGGATAAGAAGCATCGCTGGATTCACACACTGCAGAATACCGAGCCATGCATCATGATCCCAACCACAAGAGCACAGTTAGGTCCCAGGAAGCTGGCTGAAATGTATGCCTGTTCTACGAGCTCACGTCCCCACTAATCCGGCTTTTCCCCTGTACAGGTTTCTCTAACAAACAGAACTAAATAATCAGTTACCTGAACTTCATTCCCGAGTCACGGGCTGAGCGAGCTGAGCAGTGAAACTCAGAAGCGGTGGAGCCTTCCAGAATCCTCTGCAGGTTGCGCTC
This sequence comes from Lathamus discolor, assembly GCF_037157495.1. Lineage (NCBI taxonomy): Eukaryota > Metazoa > Chordata > Aves > Psittaciformes > Psittacidae > Lathamus > Lathamus discolor. The sequence goes on from NC_088886.1 coordinate 136,254,809, forward strand.
TGTGATGCCACCCCCTGGTGGGAAGAATCGCGATGTCACACACAGCACAGATGGCACTGCCCCAGACCTAACATCACCCTGGGACCTACACCCCTTAAGGGACAAAAAACCACCCATGCTGAAGGGAAAAGACAGCCTTTGAGACAGTGCAGACCCAGGCAATGAAAAGTGATGGGAGAAGCCTTGGTTCATGTTCTGCCACAGATCTAGATCTGTCCCCAAATCCTCCGGAACAGCAGCTGCAGGGCTCTGCCATCCCCAGCTGGCTGTGTGGCCTTCACTCACACAGCACATCTCAGGGCAAAAGACTAGGAAGCAGGGGCTTAAGGTCTACAGGACCTGTTACAGATGACAGTAAAAAAAAATCATTACCTGGCACCACAACAATTCTTCCCTTCGCCTGGAAAAAGAATAACATGCTAGTGATACTGCTCAGCACCACATCCACGTTCATCCGTGGGGCAGCAAAGAAACCTTACATGCAGCATCTTCCATAAGCTCACAGATGCCACCACAGCTTAACAATTAATGTATTCCAACCCATCTATTTTTTACTATCAATGTTTTGCAAGGAACAGTGAAGAATAATACGCAGTTACAGCTAAGACAACTTGTCACCATTTCCTCCTACCTCTGTATCTCACCTGGCTATTTCTCAGGTACACCCGTACCATTTTCCTAACAGAAACTGTGAGACCCGCAGCAGGGACCTCACTTTGCTGTTTGCATGGGCTAATCCCAGCAGCTGCTGAAGCCAACTCCTACCACCCTCCCAGTCTGTGAGCAAGAATAACCCAACCAGTCTTTGCTGCGAAGACTTTGGGGTCCAGCCCACATGGACTTGGGAAAACTGATTTAGGCCAAGCGCTCCTCGACAGAAGTTCCCTTGCAAAAATGAGAGTTACCATGAAGGAGCTGGCTCTAAGAAATGCCCAGGAAGCAGTCACAGTAATCCAGGGGAGCACAGGGAATGCTTACCTGTTCTGCAAGCCTCTTGATTAAGGACAATCCTTCCAACGCTGAGCTGTCGCAACCACTTGTCAGTACCCGCTCAAACCCCAGAGAAATGAGGGTCTCCAGTGCCACCAGGGGGTCGTGCACCATGTCAAAGGCTGAAGGACCAACACAACATCTCAGAAATCACTTAGCTCCTCATGCTCTCACCCAGCTCAGGAGACAACAGTAGGAAGGGTCCTTCTCACAGTGACTGCCCTGCTGGGAGCCACAGCTCCTAACTATAATGTCCCCTTCACAGCAACGGCAGGGTGTCCATGCTCAGCTCCTTAAGCACCTACTCTCCACAAAGAATAGGAACACTGCCCCCTAAGCCTGGACACCCTGGACCTTTTATCTCCTGAAGGGTCAGAAGAGCCACAGCCTGCTCTTGCAGAGCTTTCCCCCTGCCAAAGAGCACTTAAGCTCAGCTCCAGCTCCCTCCCAGCCCCACCTTCCCTGGCAGCAGGGCAGAGGCTGGTCCCACTCACCTCGGTGAAATGTGACTGGCAGCGGACGGCACACCGCTGCAATAAGAAGACATACAGTCAGTCAGGGTGGTACAGAATGTTCCTTGTGCTAGAAGCAGAAAAGCACATGAGGTAGAACAAGGCAGATGCTTCTCATGCTATTCCTGGGGAGCTCAGAAGAATCCCAGTACTTGCTGAGAAAAATGCAGATGCTGCTTTTTGGTGGAGAGGAGTTATTCTGCCCTTTGAGAAAGCAACAAACCTTTGTTTTTATGAGTAACACCAAAATCTCCCATCTCATCTGGATCATGCAGAACCCTCATCCCCACCAGAGATGTCTTTCTCTGCAGGAAAGAGGCAGGGAAGTTTTATCATCTACCTGTGGAAGGGATGGGATCAGCAGTCTTTCAAAGCAGTACAGCTAATTTTTATTATTTCTTTCACTACCTGCAACTTCTGCTCTCAGACCACAGCAAACCTCACCTGCAGGGCTCTATTTACTGTGCAAAGCTTACTTATGTGTATGAAAAGAAACCTAACTGTCTGCTTCCCTAAAAACACTGCTTCCAGCAGAGCATCTCATTGCTCTAGCAGAGGCAAATCCTGGCAAAACCCTCCTCTTTTGCTGCACTCCCTACAGCACATTCACCTTCACACAAGAACCTCAGCACCAGATCACCAGGGAAAGGCTCATCCCTCTTTAGCTTTGGCTGTAGCTCACAGATAAGATGTGGAAGCAAACTTTTTCTCTACAAGCCAGGGGTCTGGACTAACATTTTCCCACTGCAGCTCCAATACCATTTTACACATTTCCACTTATGTCATGCATTTTCTCAGGGGGTATGTCAGAAGGAAGAACGAACATGAGTTGCCAGTTACCCACAAGGCCAAAGTCCAGGAAAGCCATATTCTAGACACCTGTAGCAGGAATGAGGAAAAAAAATAGAAAAAAGGGCAAAGAAAATGAAGAAGAGAGAGAATCCAATTGTTTAACACCCTGATATCATCAGAGCAGCTCACCTAAGCCTCTTTCTATATGAGCTGCCTGGGGAAGTGGCCCTTGGTTTGCAAAGCTTCTTACAAAAAAAAAAAAGCTATTTGACATTTCACAGGTATGGCCATGCATGGAACTGGAGAAGGTAGAAGAAACGGCAAGACCACAGGCAAGACAAGCAGACCAAAGCACCCTGCACTGCTCTTTCTACATCACCAGACAGAGCAGCACAGAATTTCCACCCCCAGCCCCAGCGCATGGAGCTCAGCACAGCACTTGTGACTGGACACCTTCTTACCTAGCAACGCTGTGCAGAGCTCCGTATCGATGCGCCCGTCCTCGGTGAGGGCTCCAAACACCAGCCCGTCAGCCCCGTGCAGCTTGGCAAGGCGAATATCGGCTTTCATCACTTCCACCTCCCGGTCCGAGTAGAGGAAATCGCCGCCGCGAGGTCGGATCATCACGAACACCGGGACCCGCACGCACTGCTTCACCACCTGCAGCAGCCCTGCAGGAGGGCAAGAGGCGGCTCGGCACCCAGCCACGGCGGCTCCGGTCACCGGGGCGGGGGGGAGGGCGGCACCGGGAGAAGCAAGTCGGCGAGCAGGGAGGTGAGTGGAAGAAAAGGCGGGGAAAAGGAAGGGGGAAAGAGAACGGGGAGCTGCAGCGGCCGCGCCGGCACGGGCACCGCGCAGGGCGGGGCGGGGCGAGGCTCACCCATGCTCGGCGTGGTTCCTCCTTCCACGAGGCCCGCGCACAGCTCGATCCTGCCGGCGCCTGGGGAGAAGCACGTCAGAACCAGGCCCGCCGCGCTACGGCCGCCCTCTCTCCCAGGTCCCCCGGGCCTTACCTCCGCGCTCCGCGTTGACGGCGGACTCCACCGAGTCCACGCACACCTCCATGAGGAAGCCATCGTCCATACCTGGGCGAGACCGGCGCCGTCAGCCCAGCCCGGCCCATGGCGGCCACCCCGCTCCGCGCCGCCACCGGCCCACTTCCGCTGCAGGCCCCGCCTCCTCGCTCCCACTTCCGGCCTCCGCCCCCTGTCGTCCCTGGCCCGTGCCGCCCGCGGGCGCGAGGGCGGGCGCGGGCAGGCGGAGGCGGGCGCGGGGCGGGGGGGTGTTGGAGCCGGCGCGCCAAGATCGCGCGCTGCGGCGCAGGCCCCGCCCCCTCCTCCCCACGACGCCTCGGCCCCGCCCACGCGCGGGCCCCGCCCCCGACCCGCACGCGCGCTCACCTGCGCTGGCGGCGCGCGGGGGTCGCTGCTTGGCTCTCGGTCACGTGCCGCGGATTGTCATGGTGACGCCCGGGTGTGTCCGGAAGCGGCTCTCGCCCCGGCTTCCGGCGTGCGCGCGACACTTCCGGCGCGCGCGCGGGAGATGCTGCGTGCGGCGCGGGGCGGCGGCGGCGTAAGGCTCGCGCTGCTGGCGCGGGGCGGCGGCACCGGGCACGCTCTGGGCCAGAGCCCGGCCCCCGGCCGCGGCCCCCTGCAGCGGGGCCTCCAGCGGCGGCTCCTGCAGCAGGCACCGCCGCCCGCCGCCCCGGCCGCCGTGGGGCGGTGGCTCCTGGCCTGCAGCGGCGCCGTGGCCGGTGCCGTGGTGCTGGGCGGCGTCACCAGGTGAGCGCGGCGCCCCCCGCCCCGCCCGTTCCGGGTCACGCGCCGGGGCCGTGTCCGCGCTTAAGCCCTTGAAGGGGCGTGGAGCTGAGGGCGTGTGGAGGTGGCGGTGCCCGGCAGCGGGGGCCCGCTTAAGCGGTCACAGCTGCCCGCAGCTGCCTTCCGCGCATGGGATTCCCCCCACCAAAGCACTGCTGCGGTAGCCTCTGTCGGGTGTTTCCTCCCTGGTTGCAAGGGGACGCTAGGGGATAAGGGTCATACTGTATCACAGAATGGTTTGAGTTGGAAGGGACCTTGAGGATCATCCAGTTCCAACCCCCTGTCATGGGCATGGCACCTTCCACCAGACCAGGTTGCTCAAAACCTCATCCAACCTGGCCTTGAACACTGCTAGGGATGGGGCAGCCACAGCTTCTCTGGGCACCCTGTGCCAGCGCCTCAGCACCCTCACAGGGAAGAGCTTCTTCCCAATGTCTAATCTAACTCTACTCTCTTCCACTTTAAAACCATTCCCCCTTTTCCTGTCACTATATGCCCTTGTTAAAAATCCCTCTCCGGATTCCTTGTAGGCCCCCATTAAGCGCTGGAAGCTTCTCTAAGGCCTCCCTGAAGCCTGTTCTTCAGGCTGAACAACTCCAACACCCAGCCTTCCTTTATAGGAGAGGTGTTCCAGACCCCAGAGCATCTTTGTGACCTTCCTCTGGACTCGCTCCAATATAAGGTCTGCATCCTTATGTACTAGAAAGACTGCCCATAGTGTGCTGATGCCAGCTAGGGTAACATCCTCTTACACAGTTGTAATTTTAGGTCTGTCTGGTCACTCACAGACTCCCTGGTCTCCATCCTAACTGTGAATTTACAGGCTGCCTGGTGCACATAACAGTTTTCACTTCAGTTGTACATTTGCATACCGAAAGGGAGTGAATTGTGCCTGCTTGCGTCTCTCCCAGGCTGACAGAATCTGGCCTCTCTATGGTTGACTGGCATCTGGTGAAAGAGATGAAACCCCCAAGAACACAGCAGGAGTGGGAAGCCGAGTTCCAGAAGTACCAGCAGTTCCCAGAGTTTAAAATGTGAGTGTGAAGAAGCGGAAGGAGGGTGGGCTGAGAGCATTCCCCCCTGTGACTGAGCCACTCGAGGGGCTCTTGTGGGAGGGGAAATGCTTTCTAACATCACTAGGAAGGTGCACAAAGCCTGTCAGATGGTTCCTTCACTGTCACTTCCTTTCTGTGAGGAAGGTGACACCATGTTGCACTAAGTACAGCATAGGACTGCTACATCACATGAAACAGTTCTTTGTTTTACTGTCTTTTACAGCCTGAATCATGACATGACACTGACAGAGTTCAAGTTCATCTGGTACATGGAGTATTCACACCGCATGTGGGGCCGCGTTGTAGGCTTGGCCTACATCTTGCCTGCCGCCTACTTCTGGCAAAAGGGCTGGCTCAGCCGCCCCATGAAGGGCTGTGTTCTTGCGCTCTGTGGGCTGGTCTGCTTCCAGGTGAGTGAGCTCCGTAGCAGCAGGGATTAGCAGCAGCATCTCCTGTGAATACTTTCTGATTGAGCATAGTTGAGACAGAGGGATTTGTGAAAGCTTGGGGGGTGTCAGTGCTGCAAGCTGGTTGAAGGCAGAGGAAACAACTTGCTTTACCCCTAGTGTTTACCTGTTCTTAGTGATTGCTGCTGCCCTGTCTGCCTGTAACCGCTCTCCTGTGTTTTCAGGGGCTGCTGGGGTGGTACATGGTGAAGAGTGGGCTGGAAGAGAAGCCAGACTCGTACGACATTCCTCGTGTCAGTCAGTACCGTCTGGCAGCACACCTTGGCTCCGCACTGATTCTGTACTCTGCTAGCCTGTGGACAGGTCTGTCCTTGCTGCTCCCACAACACAAGGTACAGAATGGTGTGTCAGGATAGTGTCAATTCAGAGGGTTGGGGGGTAACGTGAAGGGTGAGGGAAGGGTGTGAGAGGTGGTGGTGCTTCCTTGTCATTTTCTGTTCCTGACTCTGATCTAGTACTGCATGACAAAATACCCTTTCTGTAAGCTTCTTGGTTATGGGGCACTTCACAGAATCACAGAATCACAGAATCCCAAGGGTTGGAAGGGACCTAAAAAGATCATCTAGTCCAACCCCCCTGCAAGAGCAGGGTAACCTACAGTACATCACACAGGAACTTCCTTAGTCTCGTGCTCTTCCGCTCAAAAGTCTTGGAGTTTGTGCAGGATCAGGCAGGGCTGTGCCTGGCTGGGCGCTTGTGCCAGTAACTGTCCAGTGGCCAACTCAGTTTCTGCACAGGGTTGGACTCAATTAGTTGTGGTTTAGAGGAGCCCCTGAAGTGTGGCTGTGCTGTGTGGTGATCTCTATATCCCTCCTGTAAAATCCAGGCTAACCCCTTGTCCTGTATATGCATTAAGGCTTTTCTTAGCTACAGCAAACAGTGCTGGAAATGCTTTGCATTGATTATTTTATGTATTTATTTATTTATTTTACAGTTACCTGAAACCCATCAGCTCATTCGCTTGAGACAATATGCTCATGGCACTACAGCTCTCATTTTCCTTACAGCTCTTTCAGGTAAGACTTTCATTGTCCTATCTGTGGCTCATTCCTTTATGCCCTCTTTTGTATTTTTTGTCTTCCTCTGGTTTATCCGGGACTGTGAGCAACCCCATCATGTTGTGTGGGAAAACTTCATTGCTCTCAGGGAACCTACAGTCAAGAACCTTGCTGGTCTTTCCTGAGGAAGTGGAGAGGCACCTTCCAGCCTGCCTGTTGCTGTGTGATCTCTGTATATGTTTCTAAAAGAAAATCAGGATCAAGCGGAGCTCTTGAATCAGAGCTGCACAACCTGGAGTGCACCTTCGCCTGCTCTGGAAGTCTCATTTCATGCTCTGGAAGTCTCATCTCATGCTCTGGAATTGCAGGTGCCTTTGTGGCAGGGCTGGATGCTGGCCTTGTGTACAATTCCTTCCCCAAAATGGGGGAGCGCTGGATCCCAGATGATCTCCTTGCCTTCTCCCCTGTACTGAAGAACATCTTTGAGAATCCTACAACTGTACAGTTTGATCACAGGATCTTGGTAAGTGCCGTCTTCCTGCTATGTCTGTGCTGCTTCTCAGTTGCCTTCTGCAGCCAAGTTGTCCTCTTTGGGCTGTGGTTCTGTCAGCTTGAGTGATATGAAGGGCACCCAAAGGTCCTGAGAGCGTATTACCAATTTGCTTCTGCAGACAGAGGAAGTTTAGCACTCGTATTTATTTTCAGCATGGTCTCCTTCCTTGAGGACGTCTTCTTCCTGCACAGTTTATAGTCTTTGTGTCTCCTTTTCCATGACACCAGCTACTGACCAGAGTAGCCCACGATACTGTCTGGGAAAGTTTTGTGAAATAAAACTTGGAAATCATGGTGCTGAATGCTTCCTCCAGCACTTCTGGACATGCTTTATACCATTAGCACCCTGTGAAAGTATCTCGGCTAGTTAGAGCAATCTAGATACTAAACACTACTGCCAGCACTGCTGTGGCCTAGGCCATCACTAAGGTTGAAAATAGAAGGTGACATAGAAGAGGAATCACCTGAGGTGACCTAAACACCAAGAGAGCACTGGTAAGCTTTCACCATTAGCTGTCAAGGTGACAGATGGGGAGAGGGCAGAAATAATCCCTAAGGAAGACATGAGGAAATGAGGAAAAGCTGTTGGAAAGTAAAGCATTAATTTGGAGAAAAAACTGAACTCTCTAACTTTAGTTGACTTTCAGGGTCATTAACCTGGTGGGCATGGGAGTCCAGGATTTGGTCATTGATGCTGATAAGTTTCTACAGTTAAATACTGCTCACAGAATTTCTTGTATTGCATGGAAGGTGCAGCCAGAGGCCACTGCATTCATTTCCTTTGAACTCTGCCTGAAACGTGGTTGTTTCTCTCCCCATCCATAGGGAATCACTTCTGTCACAGCTGTCACAGCACTGTACCTCTTCTCACAGAAGATCCCGCTCCCTCGCAGGGCCAGGATGGCAATAACTTCCTTATTGGCTGTGGCTTGGTTGCAGGTACTCACAAAATAATTATTCCCAGGTTGGGTATGCGCCGGCCCCAGGAGTGGGAGCGAAGAGCTGGGGCTGCCTGGACCTGGGGCCTCACTGCATGCACCGTCTGAATTGGAGGGTGGGAAATCTGGCTGTAGCCATGAGCCTTTCTACATCGTACTTTGTGCTGGGGATGTGTCAATGGTGCATTCACAGATGCTCTTATTCCTTCTCCCTTCTTGGCAGGTGGGCCTGGGCATCAGCACCCTGCTCCTGTACGTCCCCACGCCTCTGGCGGCCACACACCAGTCGGGCTCCCTGGCACTGCTGAGCATGGCACTCTGGTTCATGAGCGAGCTCCGGAGGGTCCCCAAGTAACCGGATGGGAGAAGAGCACCCCCCCGGGGCAGCTGTGCCCAGGGGCGGCAGAGACCCTCCACCCTGGGAGCACGGGGATGCGCGCAGGGAGGATGTGTCGGGTGCGAGTGCGAACTTTGTAACATAAAGGCGTTTTTACGGAGCGGCTGGTGTCTGCCTGGGTGCCTCCTTTCCGAAGCGAGGTGAGGCGGAATGCGAAGGGCCCCGGGACAGCGGAGATGAGGCGGCACATGGGGGCTCAGGAGGCAGCGGCGGGGAACGGGCCGCCGAGCCGAGCCGCCGCGCCGGGGAGGCCCGGGTTCCCTTTGGCGCCCCCTGGCTTTGGTCCGGCGTTCGCCCGGCTCCGCGTATCCGCCAATGGGAGGCGGCGGTGGCGCCAGTGCGCCGCGCTCCGCCCGCGGATTGGCCGCCGCGTGCGGCTGTGGGCAGAGCGGCATCCGGTGCGGCGGTCGGTCGGTCGGTAGGTCGGCGCGGAGCGGCCATGACGGCGCACAGCTTTGCGCTGCCGCTTGTTCTCTTCTCCGCCTTCTGGGGCCTCGTGGGCATCGCCGCCCCCTGGTTCGTGCCCAAGGGGCCGAACCGCGGGTGAGTGAGGAGGGATACCGGGGGTGGGGGTTGCAGGACCGGGCCTCCTGCTCCTAACGCCGGTGTCTCCGCAGGGTGATCATCACGATGCTGATCACCACCGCCGTGTGCTGCTACCTTTTGTAAGTACTGCGGACAGGGCGCCCATACCCCCCTGTTTCTCCGGGCCCAGTGGTTGTTGCTCAGCCTCCTGCTCGCGGATGAGTGGGGCAGCCCCTGGCCTGGGGCCTACCTCTCTCCCGGGGCAGCAGCCTCTCTGCCGTCCCCTTGAGGCAGCACCCTGCCGGGATCCTGGGATGTGCTGCCGGGGCTGACGGCAGGTTCGGGTCCCTTTGCAGCTGGCTCATCGCGATCCTGGCCCAGGCCAATCCGCTGTTCGGGCCGCAGCTGAAAAACGAGACCATCTGGTACGTGCGCTTCCTCTGGGAGTGAGCAGTCCCCAGGAGGCGGTGCCTGAACAGAGAACCCCCTACCCGAGTCATCACCGTGAGTGCACAGAGGACTGGGGTGGCAGAGGTGTCCCCACTTGCCTGCTAGTGTCTGGCTGGGGAGGGAGGTCAGCCTGGCCCTTCATGGGTGGGAGATATTCTGGCCCGTGTGCATTGTGGCAGTGGTGAGTTGGTGCCGCTGTGGGGCTGCTGAGCAAACTGAGCACTTCACCCTGAGCTTGTGGTGCTCTAGATCTGTGGGAGCTCCCTCATAGATGCAGTTTGGTGCTAACTTCTCTTTTCTCCCTCCCCCAGCTCTTGTTGCTGTTTGAGCCTCCTGGGACAGAGGCTGGACCCACTGCCCCAGCACACCCTGAGCACTGCAGCCTGGACCAGTCCCTGAGCACAGGAGGCAGCACTCCGGGATGAGGGTCTAGTCAGCCCGGCCCTGGGAGCAGCCACACTGCCAGGGAGAGATCCCCTCAGCTGGCCAAGTGCTGCAGTCACTGACACTGAGCACTGTCCTGAGAGTGATCTGTGTGTATTGCCAGCAGATCCTGTCCCTGCGGTACTCGCCCTGCTCCCTGCCGTGCACTCAGCCCTAGCCCCCCAAGGGAGACCCCTGCTCGTAGCCCAAACTGCCCAACTAGTTGCCATATCCCTGGTTCATTTCAGGCACCGGCTGCCCCTCTGCATGAGCAGGGAAGAGCCCATTGCATCCTCTGTTGCCTGGTCAGTCCCCTGTGGTGGGGGTGGTCCTTGCTTCAATTCTGGGTGGGAGAAGGGAAGGTTGGTCCTGGAAGAGCATGTCAGCCCCCTTGGGTGTGATGAGGGAGGTGCTGGATGCAAGGCAGAGGGTACCCTTGCTTGGTAGCCTGCTGCAGGGGATTAAAGGGGTGCTGTGTCTCCTCCCATCTCAGCAGCAAGGGAGCTGCAGTAGCATCTAGGTATCATCACCACCCCAGCCTGTGTCCAGGCTCTGAGAAGAACCGAGTAGGGCATTGTGGTTTAGGTTACCCTTTATTTATGAGATAATTTATCTGTATTTATTTATTTATTTGTCTGTATTTGTTAAATTTGTGTTGTGGAAATAAATCTTTTTCCTAGTAAGTGATGCTGGAGGCAGTCACTTGTGTTGAGACTGAGGAACAGTCTTGGCTTTATTCAGACTTCCTCCCTAACCATGCTCTTGCGCCATGAGAACAGGGATCGTTGGCTATTGGGCTGGAGGTTGGCAGCACACCAGTGCATGGAAAGTTTTCTCCTTCGTGCCACCTGTGCAGTGGTCCTGTGGGACCAGGGTCACACGCAGGCAACAGCATGTGCTAGAAGGAGAACTGGGTACCTGCCCAGCCTCACTTGTGGTATGTGCCTGTGCTGGGGCCATCCCCACAGCTGTGCAGCAGCTTGGAGAGCTTAGTGGCCTGTTTCCCAGCTGGGGTAGGGAATAAGGTAAAAAGCCTCTTCCAGAGGCTCTGAGTGTCCAGGCTTTTCCCTTTAGGGGAAGGCAGCAGAGGATGCTGTCTCCAAGGATCACAACAGTTAAGGTTGGATCAGATCAGAGCTTCCTTTGCTTGGAAGCTTTTGGAGCTGAGCTAGCTGCACTGCTGGAATTACAGAGAACACAGGCAAGAAAGCAGCTGTATCATCTCTACAGCATCATGAAACAGTGCTGTGCAGACATGTTGGCCCCATCATGGCATCAGCTGCTAAAAAACAAGACCCATCTCAATGGCTCATGGGGTTTGTTTATTGCTACAGGAGTGGCAGCAGCTAAGTTCAAGTAAAAAGTGACAAACGTCGTTGGTGCATTGCTGGGCTCCAGCCGCAGGAGAGGAAGGCTTGTGCACAGCTGGGCTGGAGTGAGGTGGTTCCCCCAGGGGCAGGGCCAGCCTGCACAAATGCGGAACAACCACGGGTCCTGGTTTGTGCCTGATTAACGTGGGGGACACCACGGGGCAGATGCGCCCAGGAGGGAATGTACAGAAGGAAAAGCAGCCACTGTGGTGGTGCTTTAGGGACCAGTCCCCGAGGCCTCAGGGCTGAGCCTGGGACCACGGGTGATTGTTCTAGGAGAGGGAAACATGGCGAAGAGCAGGACAGCTCTTAAGGAATGCTCTGAGAGGGGCCGGGCTGGGCAGAGCAGAACAGTCCAGTGGAACTCTGGGCTCACCTGCATCCTGCAGTAACTTTGCTGGCCACTGCTGTTCTCCAGCCCATGGACTTGTCAGGCATCGCAGAAGGGCCACCCCCGTGATGAGCTACAGCACCACACCAGGTTGCTCTGCAACCCCCTGGTTGAGTCATGGGGTGCCCCAGTGCTTCAGGCCACAGCCCTGGGTTGGCCACCTCAGTGATAGTGTCCTGTTTATCTGAGGGACCTGCCAGGGCTGCAGCCTTGAGCCTGCTGGCAGCAGAGGACTTTGCTCTACACCACGTAGCAAGGCAAAGGCCAGAGGCCAAGGAACGCAAAGATTACATCTGGGGCAAGGCAGAGAGCCAGGCTCCACTGTCCATAGCTGCCTCAGGAGCCCACAGGCTCTGGTTCTGATACGGAGATGATAGAGTGCAGAGTTGAGATGATCTTTAAGAAGGAGTCCAAGCCCTCGGAGTCCAGGCTGTGAACCAGTCCTGGCTCTGCTGGTGCAACTGAACAGAGGGTACTGCTGGTGTCATGGCCCATTCCCCTGGCCCAGTGGCACCACCACCTTGTCCAGCCAGAGCAGGTTGAGCTGAGCCAAGCGCAGCTGCCGGTGGTGGATGCGGCGCAGCCGCAGGAGGTAGAGGACTATGGCCAGCGCCACGACCAGGATGCAGGCAAAGAAGAGATAGTGGTTGTAGACAAAAGAGAGGCGCAGCCAGGAGGCGTGCGCTTGCCGGATGCTCTCCTGCCGGAGATCCCTGTGGAGAAAAATGTCAGGGCTGGCCTAGGATGCTGTGGGGTAGTACCGTGGTCTGTGCCACAGCTCCCCCTTGCCACGGGTGGCAGAGCCCTCGGCCTGGTGTGCTAACTCCTGCCTCTCCCCAATCCCCCTTCCCTGAGCAATGCCATCAGCGAGCCAATGGTACCTGAGTGGCAGAAACCGTGTCTTGTAGAGGATGGCTCCCAGTGTCCACTGCACCTCCCGGTCATACACCAGCTGGGCTGTGCGCAGGCTCGGGTAATCCAGGGGGAAGCTGAAGCCCTGGTGAAGGACTTGATACATCCAGGCTGATTTGAAGCACTGATACCTGCGGGTGCAGCAGGGTCATCAGCCAGACACTACCACCCCTACCCTGGTCCCTTATCCCAGCAAAAGCCCCACAGGAGGCCCAGCCATGGCACTCCCTCAAAGCCACTTACTTCAGCCGGTGCTGGTCAGCATGAGCCGAGTAGAGGCCACCACGGAAGCGCTGGGTCAGCACCTCCCATCGCTGGCTGCAGTATTCCTGCGGGAAGGAGAAGCTGGGGCTCAGAGCAGAAAACAGACCCCACTCCTGCCCAGCCCAGGGCTGGCACAGCACCCACCTTGGCAGCAGAGGTGAAGGTGGGGGCACTGTAGTGGCCCCCCAGACGCAGCACATCCTCGGTGCAGTAGAAGAACTCAGAGAAGCCATAAAACTCGCTGTTGCCAAAGTCAATGGGTGCTTTGTAGGCCCCCACCAGGGAGGCCTGGCTGCTGTTGGGCCCAGCCAGGAGGGGCTGCAGCAGCTCTGCACAGGCTGGCCAGTCCCCTCGTCCCCGCACAAACAGGGTTTGTCCACCCCTCACCACTGTATCCTCCAGCCCCATGGGCAGGCAGGGGTCCAGGAAAGGCATCTCGGGGCTCAGCCCCATCTGCCGGCCGTGCAGGCTGGAAAACAAGCCAGGAAGGAAAGATAATTGCACAGGGGGTCCTATACCACCCTTCAAAAGCCTGGTCTAATGCTGTCCTACATCCAGATGCCCCCACACCAGACAATGCCATGTCTCCTTGTACCCCACAATGCTGGCACCCACCCTGCCACCTCCTGACAAGGCCAAACATGCCTGATCTGTCACACTGCCCTGCAGCCATAAGCCCTGAGCACCTGCAGAGTGCAACAAGGCACAGCCCATCCCTCCCAGCTCACAGGGATCCTGAACCCTGCACACCCCAAGGGGATCTGGAGGCAGGGTTTGCTCCTGGCACAGGAGTACCTGGGCAATAAGCCTCTCCGCCTCTGGCAACAGCTTCACGGAGGGAAGGAGAGACAGGAGAGAGAGCTCAAGGTGAGGATGCAATGGAAAGATGTGCTGAGTGAATCGGTGCTGGAGAAGGAGGGAAAGTCAAAGCAGGAAAAGCTGAAAGCCACCAGAGGAGCCTCCCCGCAGCCTGCTGCGGAAGGAGGAGGAGGAAGGCAGGGAGCTGCAGCACCAATAACACCTGCCAAGCCCATGCACCCTGTGCCAACCTCACAGCTGTTGCCCATATGGCTATGGGAGCTGGTACTGCCAGGGGCAGCTCCTGAGGCAATGCGACAGGGAGGGCGTCATGAAGGAAGCAGCACCCCATTTTGCAATGCCCCGCCAGGGACACCGCTAGGTGAGGCAGCAGTACCGGTTGTGTACATAGGTCTGGTTCAGCACTAGATCCTCATAGCGCTGCCGGGCAAAATTGCCCCCAAAACCCAGGAAGGTGTTGACATAGACACGATACACGTGGCCGGTGTGCTGCACGTCACAGCCCAGGTTGAATTCTGCCAGCAGACTCTTAGCAGCCTCTTCCTGGGGACACAGAAAGGTCTATGGTCAGCAGCGGCCCAGGGAAGGTAAGCGCTGATCTCAAGGACACATACACACCTGCTGCGGGGAGGAGAAGGCTCCGGAGTCAGGCACTTCGTAGGCAATCTGCAGGGAGGCACCCCCCATGTCTAGGATCCCAACTGTTCGTTTCCGAACCAAGGACTCTCCCTTGTCCCCCAGCGCTATGGTGACCACCGCATCCTCTTCTGCAAGCCACAGCAGTGTGTCAGCAAGGGCCTGGGGCGGCATCTCCTCCCTTCCACTGATAACCCCCACTGCGGCCTCATGGGGCTCCTCCACCCCTGCAAGCAGCCCCCAAGGATCACCTGCCGGGCAGCACGTCCTGGCACTCAGGACTGGCCATCCCCTGGCTTTGTAGGTTCCCTCAAAGCATCCACCCCTGGAAGCCACTACAGGAACACCACAAACCTTCTCTCCCTGGCTCTTCACCCAAAATGCTGCAGGTGCCCCCCTTAGAGGAAATTGTTCCTGTGACCGGGGCAGGTGCCCCTCTGGGTCCCAGGTCCAGGAGGGTTTCACACACATGGCTTAGGGGATCAGGCACTGCTTGGCCAGAGGGGCAAACGCTGACTGCTCCAGAGCTTGCTGCTGGAGCTTGCCCCAGCAGGACTCTGCTCAGAGCCTCCCAGCTGCTCCACAAGCAGCCAGACTCACCGTCATCATGATCAAACCGTCCCAGGACAAAGTTGATGCCAATCCAGGCATACACACCTGCATGACACAGAAAGGGTCATTATAGCAATATACTAAAGGGAACCAAGCAGTGCTTTGCGGCAGCTCCTACCTTCCTGTTTCCCTGAGATCACTTCTGCATGTGATTTGGAGAAGAGGAAATCAAATTCTTGGGGCACGTTTCTCACCAAGTCCTCCAGGATTGCAACTTGCTGCCTGCAAGGGCACAGGAGAGGGACATTCACCAGGGATGCTCCTTTGCAGGAGTGCAGTAGATGGTGGGAATCCTGCTACAACGCACCCCACGTTTAGCCCCTTGAGCCCTGCTGCTGCCTCCAGCGCACTCTGCGGATGAGAAGCTAGATCGATTCCTTTGAGACTTCGGTAAAACGTGTCTCCCCTCAGCTACCTCTCAGCGTACTCGAAGCACACTCTTTCCTTTATCACATCTCTGCCCACGATTCCCAGTTCTCCCAGTAGGCTCAGGACAGGGTAGCGGTCTTCCCCTTTACTTATGGCTGAGGCATCCCAGTGGGTCCCTGGCTCCCCCAACAAGGGACAAGTTCTCACCCCTCGGGCAGCAGCCGCATGCCTGCTGTGCACAGGATGTAAAGTGGAGTCTCCTTGTGCTTCCGAGCCGGGACGTGGGCTGCCGCGAACTGAAGCAGAGGCCGCAGGTAGGGCGTAGCTTGCTCAGGGGCCGCTGCTGCCGCCACAGAGATGCCTGCCCGGGAAGAAGGTGCCGTGAGCCGGGCAGCGGCTGGTGCCCATCCCACACAAGGGGACCAGGAGCAGCGGCACTGACCTGGTTTAATCTTCTTGACGACGGGGCGGCTGTTGCGGTCCCTCATCTGCCTGATGTCCAGCAGGTCGTGGGGGTTCCCGTTGTGCGGGGGCCAGAAGTACACAAAGACCCGAGACCCGCTGCTCCCGCAGTCCACAACCACCCCGTAATTAAGGGCCGAGTCCTCGGTGTCGGTGGCCGTCAGCTCCTCCGCCCGCGCCAGGTACCTGCGAGCCGGGGAGGGGCGGACACGACACAGGCCGTCTCAGCACCGCGGGCAGCGGCGCGCCCCGTGCCACCGGCAGCCCCGTCCCCGCTCACCTCTCATCGCGCCGAGCGGCGCGGCCCGGCCCGGCCTGGCGGCGAGGGGTGGCGGCGGCCAGCAGCAGCAGCAGCAGCAGCACTACGGTGACAGCCAGCCCCAGCGCCACCGGGCGCTGCCGCGGTGCCGGGCACGGGCACGGTCCCGCCGACCGCCACGACGGGCAGGAAACGCCGACCCTGCGGGCAGAGAGCAGAGCTCAGCAGCGGGCCCGGGGCAGCCCCGGCCCCGCGGCCCGGCCCGGCCCGGCCCGGCTCACCTGGCCATGTGCGCCCGCCGCCGCCCGCCCGCGCATCGCCCCGCTGCCCGCACCCGCCACCGGCACCGCTCGACACGTCACCAGGCACCGCCAGCGCGGCCAATAACCACCCCCGCCGCCGGGCCTCCGCCGGGCTGCGCTCCTCCCACCGCGGTCGTGGAGACCAATCAGCACCGCCGGCCCCCGGCAGAGCCACGCTCCCGCCGCCCGCTGACCAATCGGGACCGGGCGCGACGGCGCCCCCAGGCGGCCAAGGGCCGCGCTCGGCTTCGCCCTTGCTCCCGCATCCGACCTTCGCAGGACAACGTCACGCGGAGCCTTCCTCCCGCGCGCCCTATCGCAGCCTTCCTATCGCCAGCTCCCAGCCAATCCGAGGCGCCCAAATAAACAACACGCGCCGAGAGCCGGAGTGGCGGAAGAGGCAGCCAATGGCGGCTCTCCGGCCTCTCGGAGAGGAACCGAGGGCGGGCCAAAGGTCGCAGGTTCACTGCCCAATGGGCTGCGCGGAGGGGAGGGGCGCAAAGTTAAGACACCCAATGGGCTACTCGGGCCAGCGGGGCGGGGAGTCCCGGAGGCCAACGGGCAGCTCGCCGGAGCGCGCCGGAGGGAGCTGCTGGCCAGTAGCAGCGTCCCATCCGCGGCTGCGGGGGCCAATGAGCGAGGCTCTCGGGGGGCGGGAGGTATCGGGCTGAGCCAGTGGGCGTGCGGCTGGGGCGGGCACCGGGCGGCGCCGGCCAGTGAGCGCGGCGGGGCGGGGCGGGGCGGGAGCGGGAGGGCGGGGCGGCGTGGCGAGGGGCCGGGGCGGCGGCGGCGGCGGCGCCATGGAGCTGGGGGCGGGGGCGGGCGCGGGTCCCGGCTCGCGGGGCGGCGCGGAGTCGGGCCGCGTCCTGCTGCTGCTGATGGGCGGCGGCGGCGCGGGCCGCGCGCGGCGGGGCGGCGCGGGCGCGGAGGCGGGGCCGGGCCCCGGTGCCGGCTCCGGCCCGGGGGGCGCGGAGGCGGCGCGGGGCAACGAACCGCGCTCCCCGCCCGCGCCCGACTACGAGGCGCTGCCGCAGGGCGCCGCCGTCTCCACGCACATGCTGGCGGGCGCCGTGGCGGGCGTCATGGAGCACTGCGTGATGTACCCCGTGGACTGTGTCAAGGTGCCGGCAGCGGCGGCGGGGCAGGGCGCGCGGCGGGGCCGGGATGGGGCGGTGGCAAACCGGGACCGGGGCGGGGGGTGCCCGGATCGGGCCCCCTGTGGTGACGGGCCTTGTGTTGCCCCCCCCCCCCCCCCCCCGGGCCTTGTGTTGCAGACGCGGATGCAGAGCCTGCGGCCGGAGCCCGCCGCCCGGTACCGGAACGTGCTGGAGGCCCTGTGGCGCATCGCCCGCACCGAGGGCGTCTGGCGGCCCATGCGGGGCTTGAACATCACGGCCACCGGCGCCGGCCCGGCGCACGCGCTCTACTTCGCCTGCTACGAAAAGTTAAAAAAGACGCTGAGCGACGTTATCCACGCGGGGGGCAATAGCCATGTGGCCAACGGTACTGCTCCCGCGGCCACGGGGGCTGCCGGCGGCCACCCGCCGCCACGCTGGGCGGGGAGCAGGGGGGGATAGGCCGAGCCGTGGCGGCAGGGAGGGCCGGCCCGGTCCCGCCGCCATGGGGCTGGGTGCCACGCCTGTGCTAAAGCTGTGCTCTCTGCAGCCGCGGTGCTGGGCAGGGGCAAGCACCGATCCTGCACCTGCCGCAGCCGCTCCCGGGTATCTGGCTTGGAGGAGGTTGGTGGCCCCGGCTCGGAATGGTGCTGGTGGACGGGAGCTGCCTGCAGATGAGCTGGGCCTGGCCGCGGTCCCGTGGGTTGGTGATGCTGGAGCTTGCCCCAGCGGGGCCATGTGGTTTTGGAGCCCGTCTTGCCATAGTGCCCGTTGCTCGTCTCGAGGAACCACCACGGTGGGGAAAGTGTGGGGCCGAGGGGAGAGCAGGGCACGTCCCATTCTCAGCTCTGTTCTGCGGCGTTTCTTCTCCACGGGGGCATTGGCCATCCTCAGGGTGCTGCCAGCTGGTGGCCTTGGCCTGTCCCTAAGGGCTGGGCCCAAGCCGGTACTGGTCAACTTACGGGACTTGACAGCCTGTCACAATCCTCTCGCTGTTTCCTCGAGCTCTCCGGGCGGGAACTGCTCAGGACTGGCCCACCAGGGAGATGGAGGCCACCTCTGGATCTCGCCCTCTTCCAGGGGCCTCCTTCTGTGCCTTGGCAGGGGACTCGGGGCTGTGGCGGAGCCCTGGGGTCCCTCACCTCCCCCCTTCACATGTGGCAGTTCTTGTTTTGCAGGTGCAGCCGGGTGTGTAGCAACGTTGCTCCATGATGCAGCCATGAACCCTGCCGAAGGTAACGATGGTCCTGGCCTGCCGGGAGGGGAGGATTGGGGTATGCCCGTGCTGCTCAGGTCACCTCTGCGGTATGGAGGGTGTGCTCCTCATTGCTCACCTGACTGCAAGGATCCTTTGGGGGGCCAGTGGCTGTGGCTCTGGGAAGGAGCCCAGTGGCTGTTACAGAGGGGGTAGGTCAAAGAGATGAATTCTGGGGAGCACAGCAAACCCCAGCTTGGGAGAAGCACGGAGGGCACCAGGCTTCCGCCCAGGAATTTTGCTGGGGGCAGTTACAAGAAGCAGGAGAGAAGGCAAGAGAGATGCAAGCTGTACTGCTGTAGTTATCCCAAGTGTGTGGAAAGTGGGCATTGCTGTGGTGAGGTCTCAGGAAGATGAGGTACGTTCTGGGCCTGTGCTCAAGAAGAAAATGAAAAGAATGGGATACAAAAGCCATGCTAGAGAAGTCAGAAGAAGGGCAATCTCATGCTATGGGATGTCTGGAAGACATTGATTTTGTTGAGCCTGGTATGTATGAAAAGGCAGTTTGTAATTAGTCTGAGCATGGTGGGAAACGGAGGAATAATGAGGAAAGGCCAGTCATAATCGTATTTTTTCCCCCTTAAAACCAGAGGGTTTGTGCCAGCGTAGGCTGCAGTAGTTCTGGGCCCAGCAGGGCTCCTGCCTGTCCAGTGGCCAGTCATAGGACCCTGAGGAGCCAGCAGCTGCGTGCCCAGACCATTGTCATTCCTTTCCTTGAGCTCATCTTCTTACCATGGCTGTAGTATTTAGTCGTATCGTTTTTAGCTCCTTGGGGCCACATCGAGAAAGAACTGGCGCAGGCTGCACTCTGGGCTCCCCTGCCCTGCTCTTGGATGTGTTGTGGGGGTTTGGCATCTGGTTCTTGCCCCGGAGCGGCTGTGTTTCAGCAGTGGCCACTGATGATTCCTGTCTGGTGGGCTCTGCAATGTGCTGTGGTTATTGTGGGGACTGTGCAGGGGGATGGCTGGGGAGGGACAGGCTCGTCCTGGTCAGGAAGTGTCTGGAAGGTAACAGATGCGGATGGGGTTCTGACTGTGGGGTAGTTCTGTGGGGTGGAGAAGACATTGGTCACTTGGGAGTGAGGGTGAATATGGAGTGTAAGTGCCTGGTATCAGAACAATCCCTGGAGCTGCGGCAGCTGTGGTGGTGGTGTCTGTGCAATAGTGATGTCTCAGCATGTTAAATGGTTGCAGTCCTGCCTGGGGACACACAGGGCACTGCTGGTCCGAGTTGTCTGTCATTACCTTGTAAGCCAAACTCCGTGCGCTTGGAAGGAGCTTGGCTTTGTCCTTACCCTTCTCTCTTCACTTTTCCTCCGTGCCTGGGTCCTGGCTGCTGGCTGCCGCCGTCTGTCCCAAGTGGTCAAGCAGAGGATGCAGATGTACAACTCGCCTTACCAGCGTGTGATGGACTGTGTGCGAGCTGTGTGGCGCAACGAAGGGGCTGGAGCTTTCTACCGCAGCTACACCACCCAGCTCACCATGAACATCCCCTTCCAAGCCATTCACTTCATGACCTACGAGTTCTTGCAAGAGCAGCTCAACCCCCACAGACAGTACAACCCAGGCTCCCACGTGGTCTCCGGAGCCTGCGCGGGGGCTGTCGCTGCTGCTGCCACTACACCTTTGGACGTTTGCAAAACACTGCTCAACACCCAGGAATCCCTGGCCTTGAGCTCCAACATCAGCGGACACATTACAGGCATGGCCAATGCCTTCAGGACGGTGTACCAAGTGGGCGGCGTGACTGCCTACTTCAGAGGGGTCCAAGCAAGAGTCATTTATCAGATGCCCTCAACAGCAATTGCCTGGTCTGTGTATGAGTTCTTCAAATACATCCTCACCAAGCGCCAGGAGGAACGGCGGGCTGGGAAATGAGCCAGAGCCAAATGCCGTTCCAGACCTGCTTCACCTCCCCTCCTAGTTTGTCTTCTGATGCCTCTCCCATTCAGTTTGGTTTGTGTTGAAGAAGGGGCAGCGATGTTGTTATTTGCCTTTGGCTGCTGCAGCTCTGCTCAGGCTGCACGGCTTGCTCTCCCCCACGGTCCTCCAAGATGTCCCGCTGGGAGCTGCAGCCTGGGTCCTGTTGCCTGGCACTTCGGTGGAGCTGTGCTCCTGTCCTTCACTGCACCAAGACATCCTCTCACGCAAAGCTCACCCCTCCTTGGAGGGGAAGGTGAATGTCCTGTCCTGCCTCTGCCAGGGCCAAGCTGAGCTTGCAGTCACCAAGGAGGTGGCAGCAGCACTGCCCGGGATGCTGGGGGCTTTGTCTGGCTTTTGGCTGAAGCAAAGTGTAAGCCTTGCCGTTGTCTTGTAGCACGCACACGTGATGCTGACCACCCTGGTGGAGGGCAGGGGGGAGGATGGCACTTGAGGAGGGGAGCCTGTAGGTTTGTTTTTGTTCCTGCTCTTGACGCCTCCAATAAAAACAGTTCAGCTCTATCCTCATGTTCCCTTCTTACTCCAGTGGGGCACCCATCAAAAGAGAGCAGTGGAGTTTGGGGGTAGCACTGTGCTGAGGGGGGCTGTCCCCCCCCACCCTAGCAATGTGCAGGTAGGAGTGTGGTGCCCATCCCTTTTGGCCGGTGGCCCATCGCTTGCTGCTGGCATGGCTTGTGACCCCACTGGAGAAGCTGGGGTTCATGCTTCTCATCTAGCCAATCCTGCACTCTCATTCTGACTGGGGATACTCAGGGTGCTTCCAGACTGTTCTGAGCAGAGTTGTTGGCAGGAGGATCCCAGCTTGTGTGTGTCAGGGACAGCATAGGAGTCACAGGGCTTTGTACACCTCACATCAGGTTTGGGGTTCAGCAGGGCTTTTGTCCCTGATTTTGAGTAATTAAACTAGTTTGATGCTTGATGAGCGTCTTAAAATTTATAGAATCATAGGATGGTTTGGGTTAGAAAGGACCTAAGATTATCTAGTTCCAACCCTGCTGCTGTGGGAAGAGATACCTTCCACTAGACCAGGTTGGTCACGGCCTTGTCCAGCCTGGCTCAGAGTGCTAATATTTTCTCTGATCTAGTGATAATTAATGGAATAGCTTATTCCTTGAACATATTATTAACTGTCTTGATACTGACTTCTTTCAGGGTCCCTCCCAGCTCTGGACCTGCGAGCCAGCCTTGCTGGGTTGCCAAGCACTAAAATACCACCTAATTGTGCTGACCTTCCAGAGCAGAGCTCTGGGTTCCTCAGGCTGCGTGCCTGCGGGTGACGCCTGGCTCTCACTGGATGCTCCATAGTGCTTGTAGGAGGGGCCTGCACCCCACAGTGCCATGCCCAAAATAAGTCCCTGGAGGAAATGCATTCACAGCTGTGGTATGTGCTGCCCTCAGTAACCGGGTCCTGAGTTGGCTCAGGGCTGGCCTGCACAGAGGGCTGCTAGGGTGAGCTGTGGCAAGGGGAAACAGGGGTTTTCCTGCAGCTGGAAAGGCTGCTGTGTGAGCAGGGGAACATGCAGCCCTTGGGGCCATGGGGCCCCAGCACTGCTGGACCTCCACAGTACAGGGCAGGGTGTTCAACACCCTGCCCAAGCGCCAGCCCAACACCAACTTCACCTTTCCCTTGAGCATCTCTTGCCCCTGTTCCTGGTGATGGGTGACAGGTGCTGAGCGACTGCCCATGGGATTTATGATGGCTGCCCAGCAGGTCTGCGTATCCCTGGGCACAGAGAAGCCATGGCCACTGCTCTGCAGCCTGCGTGCACCCAGGTTCCATGTTTTGCCCATCCTCTGCTCCCTGGCATGGGTTGCAGGCTCCTGGTCCCTGCTTTTTCTGCACAAGCAGGAGGATGAGGAACTCCTTAAAGAAACAAAAGCTACTTGAGGCCAGGAGCCACCAGTTTTCGCACCGTCTCAGGAGCTGGGGCTTTAAGAAATAGCCTGGGTATTGCAAGATCTGGCAGCTCTGCAGCTCCTCCACCCAAGAGGGAGAAACCCGAGAAGCAGAAACGTCTGGGAGAGACCAGGGAGGATTAGCTTGGCAGGCAGGGCATCAGACGGGAACCTGCAGAAGACGGGTATGACTGGGCTGTCTCTGCCAGGACGGGTCTCCCTGCCTGAAAGTGAAAGCTGTTGCCAGTGGAGCTGCAGCTTCACCTTTAGCCCTCACCAGACACTGGGGTGATGACAATCCCCATGGAGGAAAAGGCATAAACACAGGCTGGGGCTGGGGGGAGATTCACACTATTAAATCCACCAGCGGCTGGAAGAAGCTCTATAAATGTCAGCGAGTGGAGGCATGATTGAAGGTGACTCCAGGATGCTTCCAGGAATAACTGTCCACAGAAGTGCTGGGGGAGGGAGCAAGACCCCCCAGGATGGGGAGGTGATCAGTCAGCACAGCATAGAGGTGCTGCCATGTGGGCAATTGGCCTGAGCACTCCCCTGGCAAGAGCTCAGCCTTTGTTCACCCGGCGCTCTGCCAGGCTGAGTGATGCCCAGTGCAGACAGCAGCAGCCCTGCAGAGGTAAGGCCACAAAAGACAGGAAAATCCCATCCTGCTTCCGTTTCCATCCCCCGAGCTGGGCCTCTGCCGTAGACCAAGGGCTGGCCATGGTGGTTTGCTGGTTGCTCTTCAGCTCTGCACTGGAACAACTTGCCTGGCGGGCGGTTCTGGCACCTTTTGGCATGATGAGATGCTCAGAGGTAACCAAGTTATTGGTTGGTTCAGCTACAGCTGCCACCTTTCCAAGGTCTGCATCGGTGAATCCACGCTGCTCTGTGTCTGTCCCATGGCCTCCTAGGTAGTTGGCTGCACTTTGAGGAGAGCCCTCCTACAGCCTCTTCTGAGTAAAGAGGCTATTTTTGGCTCTCCAGCAAGGGAGCGGTGCTCAGCCCAGCAGAGTTTTGGAGACAACCCCTTTTCCTTTCTCCTCCTTTAGGATCCCCAGTCACATCCAGCACAGGCAGGGATTTGCTGTGTTGCCTTCCAGCCTTGACCCTGCCACTGGTGCCAGGGATTATCCCGGACTGGGTGAGCCCTGCAGCCCCAGGCAGGCAGAGCTGGGCAGTGCTGCCAGCCTTGCCCTCTCCAGGTGATAGATCTGGGGCTCAGGCAGCCCGAGTTTGCTGTGCCAAGAGCAGCTCCAGGGTCCCCAGATGCCTTCCTGGAGTAAATGGAGATGCCTGCATTCCCACAGGTTAAGGGCAGAGCTGGGGTGAGGGGAACTGGGGTGCCTGCATCTCCCCCCAGAGCAAGAAGGGGAGACCCCTGCAGTGTGTCTGCCCCATACCTTCAGCTGGGGGCCAGTGGGCTCCTGAGTTGCTCCTGGCTTGGGGACCCCACACAAGGTGCTGAGTCACAGCCTGCAGGGGCCTCTGCCAGCCCAGCTTTGGGGCAGTCAGTTGGGGGCAAAGGCATTGCCCTGCCAAAACACATCGCTGCCCCTCCTGTGCTGGTGTCCTGAACTAGCCCGAGCTTTCCTGCCCCCAGCCCCTCTGCAGTGGCTGCCAGCCTGCCCTGCTGGGTGACAGGAGGTGGCTGGAGCCCACAGGGAGCACAGAGGTGGGCTCCCAGTCTCCGTCCAGCCCCAGCCACCCCGGCTCTGGGATTCCTCAGGGCTCTGTCAGACCCCAATAAAGTTGTACAAGTTCTCATGACCCCACGGCCTTACAGCGGTGGTAAACATGGGCGCCAGGGCTGCCTGGACACAGAGCAGACATGGCTCCTGGTGGGCCCTGGGAAACCTTCTCCTGACCCATGCTGCTGCCTGAGTTAAACCGCTGAGACAGCTCCTGGTTGGGCTGCTCCCAGCCCGCCTGGCTCCCACTGAGCATCACAGTGCAGGAAGGCAGGGAATGTAGCCTGAAAGGTAAAAGTGAGGCTGGAAACCTGCCTTCTTGGCTGTAAGAGCCACCAAAGGAAACAACCCCCAGGGCTGGGCTGGGACTGCTCTTGGGTGTCTGGTCTGATGGGGAGATACTGGTTATACCCATACTTAGTGTTAAAATTCCCCAACAAGGGGCTGCAAAGTGGCCCTGGGAGGCATCAGAGGTGGGAGCCGCTCCTGGGCTGGATGGGGGTGGCAGGTGGGTCACTCTCCCAAGGGCACATGGATGAGCACCATGGGACAGCTCAAGTGCGTTGTGACACCAGAGCCTGCTCTGGGATCAGCCTGAAATGCAGCTGAAGCAAAGGCTGTTCCAGAGGGTGGGGGTGGGGGGGCTTCAGCCCTAATCTCCCTGGCTCAGGAGATTAGGATTGCACTGGTGGCACTGGCTAACAATTCCCTGCAATCCCCCCTCCCCAGAATAGCTCTGGCATGGGGGCTAACATACAAGCCTCCTGGCAGGGCACAGATGATGCCTGGTGTGGCTAGGTGGGTGCCAGGAGACATGTAAATCCAAGCAGTCTTCTCCTCTGTCCCTGCACCTTTGGGTGCCCATTAGACCTGAGCAGTACATTGCCGGGAGCACTGCCAAGGGCTATAAAAAGGGGAGGGAGTAGGGAATCGGGCCAAAATTGGGCGGTGGCTCCATCGGGGACACAGCTCCCTCTGGTGAGGACGCAGCTGTAATAGGCACCAGGCGCTGGACCTCACAACCGCCATAGGTGTCCTTGGGCAAGGACTTGCAGGGGGTGAAGGCGGCGGCTGAAGGCTGGAGGCAATGCCAGGGCTTCGGGAATCTGGGGAAGGGGCAGCGCCCACGCTGGATGAATCTCGCCTCTTTGGGAAGGGAGAAGAGCTACAAACCTGCTGGGTCTCACAAAGACGTGCTGGGTGCCTGCGCCCAGAGAACAGCCGAGCCAAGAGCAGGCGCGGAGCAGCGGGGGTGGCAGGGACAGAAGGTACCTGTCGCCCCGTGTCCCCGGGCGCTGGCCGATAGATGGCGGTGCCGCCTCTCGCTTGGGGACAGCCCCGGAGCCGCGTCCCAGCTGCAGCCCGGGAGACGCGGAGCAGCACGGCCCGCGCAGGGTCGTCCCGGGAGAGGGTCTGTGGATCGTGCTGCCCAGGCGGCGGGAGGTGGCACGGCGCAGCCGGGAGGGGCTCTGCTAGGACCAGAGCTCTGGTTTTCAGCAGTGCTCTGCTCTGGAGGAGATCAAGGTGCCAGTCTCCTTGTCTGGACGGGTCACCTTGAGTTCCGTGTCACAGCACTGTGCCCCGTCTCACCGGTGCAGGGAGGAGAGAAGGAAAGCCTAAAACCTGGGATCCCCCGCAATGCTTAGGTGTAGTCAGCCTGTGATGCATGGGACAGGCTGGAGGACTGGGGAAGGTCTGCGGCCATTAGGGTCTCATCAGAGGAAGGGAGGCAGATCCCTGGCCCTTCTGCTGGCAGACAAGTAGTTGAAGAAACCATTGCTGGAGGCTTCACAGCACAAGTACTGCTATTTTAATTTAATTACCTGATCCATGGCTGGCCACAGCTTCATTGGCACTGAAGAGCGCTTGTGTGACAACCTGGCATTGTCAGTGCCAGGAGGAGCTTCCAGCATCTCTGAGCCCTGACGGCTCTGCAGAGCCCCAGTGACCAGGCAGCCCTGGCAGCTCACAGCTCATGGCACGGGGTAGCTGCAGTGGGAAGCACCACAGAGCAGAAGGTGCCACTCCAACCCAGATCCAACACAGAGGACTGAGAGCCCAGCACCACCCCAGCACACCACTGGGTCCATGGGCTCCTGGCTCCAAGGCAGCAGGAGGTGGCTGTGCCCGAGTTGAAGTAGATGGGACCAGAACTCAGTGGGGTCTGCCTAGGTCCATGAGCAGCCTGGCCAGCCTTGCTGGGAGTAGGCAATTCACTCTGCACACAGGCAAGCTCCTTGCTGATGGCAGCAAGTGGCTGGTGAAGAGAGAAGGATTAAAAACATGGGACACACACACACGACCGCAGTGGGGTGAAGGGAGGGATGGAAAAAGATATCAGGAAGGACAGGAAATGAGAGCACATCTGCAGTGCTGCAGAGGCAACAGCACTGCTCCCCTGTGATCCTGAGTATGACAGAGGCCACAGAAAACCAGCTAGTACTGGGGTTTGGATAGAGCCTCCCTATGAACCACCGGACAGAGGCAAGTTCTGCTCACAGGCTACTCCTTGGCCAGGAAACATGAATAAAAACCAGAACTGGAGCCCATGCACAGAGCAGGCCTGAGGCCTGGTAGTTAAAGTCTGTCTGCCCCAATAGTCCCTCCTTTCCTTTAAGTCAATGCATTGTTTTAGTGAATCTTGTCCCTGTCCGAAATCAATCAGCGCCTTCCTGCCCTGACTCCCAAACAGCAGTAAATCCCCCAATCAACCAGGAAGAAACAACGCATGCCCTCTGCCCCTTGACCATGGCCCTCCCATCTCTCCCTCCCTTACGTCCCTCTGGCCGCACCACAGCCACAGTGGGGTCATGCTGGAGAGATCTCCAGCAGCACCCTGCGCCTCTCACCCCACCGGCAGCACACTGCTTCACCCTGGGGTGTGAGGGACAGGGTGCGTCATAGGTGGGTGCTGCCTCCAGCGCAGCCACGCAGCAACTTCCCTCCATTGTGTCTCCCCTCCCTGGGCAGCAAATCCAATCTGCGGTCTCCCACCATCTCCCTCCCACTGGCCTCCGCCGGCTGTTCCTCCTCTTTGGAGCACTTCAGTTCTACTGCCCTGCTCCAGGCCCTCCACCACCCCCAGCCCTTTGTGGTGCTCCATCATCCCCATCAGCTTGGGGGTATTGGGCAAGAGCCTGCAGAGGGGTCCCTCCCACTAATCCCCTGCCCTCCCCTCAGTCTGAGCTAGTGGGACAGCTGGGATCTGTCCCAGGAATGGGGCTCGCTATGGTGGACATCTAGAAACTTCCACCGCCATGGCACATCGGCCTGCAGCCAGTCCTCTTGGCTTCCCCTGGCAGGGCACTGCTCCAGCTCTCCATGGGAACCATGGGGCCGGGGAGCACACACGGGTGTCACCAGGCACAGCTGGGGTGAGCACAGCACTAACCTCCCACCTACAGCCATGCTGGGTGCTGTACTGATTGATAACGGTGGTACTGCCGAGCATCACCTCTTGCAACGTGGCCATGGAGTCCCCGTGTGCCCTTTTTTCTTTACATAACCATCCCTGCTTCAAAGACACTGACTATGGATGTGGGCAGCATGTCCCACACCAGGGCTCTCATCTCATTTGGGATCTCTACTGCTGCTGGGCATGCAGTGGATTTTTAACCAGCTTCCATGCGCTCAGAGGGGACGTGCTAATCCAGGAGCTCCCCTCATACACCCCGATTTCGGAAGAGCTTGTATTGTGGTTACAGTTCCTCTGGCTTGTATACCAAGGCATGAACTCACACCGGTCTATTTCTGCAGACAACAGTCTGGCAGAACATGGAGGAAAATGCAACTCCTTCCTATGGCAGAGACAAATCTCCCCAGGCTGACTGCTGCTGCAGAGAGCATTACCTATCTTTGTTCTTGGCTATCCTGTTTCTACCCACGAGACCACAGGGCCTTAACCACTCATCTCGGAAAGCCAAGAGCCGAGCCTGGGCTTCCTCTCCCGCGACACCTTGCTGCCATCCAGCAAACAATCGGCTGGGTGTGCCGCATCCTCTCCCGCCGGCCTCGGGGTGGCTCGGGGGACAGCAGGGTGCTGCGGCGAGCCAGGGCTGGGAGCCGGGGCTGCTGCTTGCCCGCTCTGTCCCCGCGGTGTTGCAATGGAAAGAATTTCTCCGGTTCCTTTCGAACGGCAAACCCCAAGGGTGCACGTTCAGATTGTGCGGTAGAAATGCGCAGTGTAAAACAGGCTTTAGCAGGGTGAACGGTCTTTACCTGCTGCTTCTGCCGCGGCTACAAGCCCGGGTCCTCTGCTCGCGGTGGAGGGACCATGACACGACAGGCACGGAGAGGGCAGAGGAGGGCACAGTGCGCTTCGCTGAGCAAGAGAGGAGGCACACTGAGCTGCGGGCTGCGTGCGTCCCGTCCTCTGGGAACGTCTTCAGGAGTTCGGACGCCGCGGCCGGGAGCTGAGCGGCACGGTGCGGGAGAGCTCACGGCGCCGCTGGTCTCCGCCGCCGCCCGGGTCGAGCCAGACGGTGCTCCGCGGGTGTCCTGCCCTACCCGGGAGCGGCTGCGGCGCTCGGAGGGACCTGCCCGGCAGAGGCACGGCAGCGGCGGCGGGGCCAGGACCGCTCCCAGAGCTCGGGGGCTGTGGGACGGGGCGGCCCGGGACGGGGCGGGCGCGGGGCGACCCCGCGGCCGCTCCCGCGGGGTTCGGAGGCCTCGGCCACCCCCTCCCCCTGCAGCCGAGCGAAATGGCTGAACATGTAGCAATAATGCCCCGGCATTCAGGCTGCCCGGCCCGGACGGCCCTAATCAGCGGCCCGCGGACCCCCCTCCTCTCCCCCTGCGCTCCCAGAAAGGGGAACAAAACCCAGCACGTTTCTGCAGCCCCCGCGCATAAAGCGCCGGGCCTGGGCCTCAGTGGGGGGCAAAGCGGCCCGTCAATCTCGGCGCCGGGGCCCCTTTGTCCCTCGCCTCCCTGCCACACCTTTTGTTCCCGAATCCAATAAGCGCCTATTCCCGCTACCTTCCTCGGCGGCTCCTTTCAGCGCCGGCCCGGCCGCCACAATGGGCCCGGCTCTGAGCTGCGCGGCCCCATTCAGCGCCCTTGGCACGCTCACAAGCCGGCCGGGCCGCCCTGCCCCGCGGGCACGCCGCTGCGACCTCCCCGCCGCCGGGCACCGGCCGCTGGGCGAAGGAGGAGCGGGCGGCAGATATTGCACCTGGTTTATTGACTGACTCGGCGAGCTGGCGCTGGCAGTAACCGATACAGAGTAGATAGAGGGGCCGCGGCGCCCCCGGGCCCCGCCGTCGGCTTTTTACAAGCAAAGCTGCTCCGCGGGCGCGGCGCGATCGGCCCCGGCCCGCCCGGCCGTCGCGGCGGCTCCGCGGGTCGGCGGCTCTTCGCTGCGAGCTCGGGCGGCCCCGTCCTGCCGCGCCGCTCTGCGCGCTGCCTGTCCCGCGCCGCGACCCGCGGGAGCGCCGGGGTCCCCGCTGCGCCGTCCCGCCGCCGCCGCCTCCGTTCCAGGGAGCGCATTGCGCGGCGCCCAGCGGGGCTGCGGTGCGGGTGATAACGGGGCCCTGGAGCCGCCGGGCCGTCCTGCCGGTCCGCTCCCGGCCCTCAGTGCGTGCGGGCTACCAGGCCCGGATGCCCTGCAGTGCGCCCTGGCTGCAGGAGGGCCCCGCCGCCGCCTGGTGCAGGGGCTGGCCGCCACCGCCAAAGCCCCCCAGGTTGCCCACGTTCACAAAGGGCCCGGCGGCCGCAGCCGGGCTGCAGGTGGCTTGCATGGAGGCGCCGCCGGTGCCCGCCGGGTAGGTGCAGCCGTAGCCGGGGTTGTAGGAAGCGGCGTTGCCGTAGCCGTAGGCGGGGAAGCCGTTGTAGGAGTAGGGCCCGTTGTATGCCGAGCTGTAGCCCTGCGACCCGCCGAGGCACGGCTTGCCGTCGCGGACCAGCACGGGCACGGCCACCCTCCGCGGCGGCGGCGGCGGGGCCGTGGGGCCGCCCAGCTCCAGCGACTTGTCCTGCCGCTGCCGCTTGCACTTGTAGCGCCGGTTCTGGAACCAGATCTTCACCTGCGTGGAAGTGAGCTTAAGGCTGCTGGCCAGGTGCTCCCGTTCGGGTGCCGACAGGTAACGTTGCTGCTTGAACCGCCGCTCCAGCTCGAAGACCTGAGCCTGGGAGAAGAGGACGCGCGGCTTCCTTCGGCTCCGCTGCTTCGGCCTCTCAGCCTCCTCCGCCTTCTCCGCTGCATCCACCGGCTTCTTCAGGACGCAGCTCTCTGCACGGGGGAGCACAGGTCACGGCTGCACATCGTGACGCCGGGCGCACGCTGCTCCCGACGGGCCCCACCGGCGGGCGGGAGCCCCGCGCCGCTACGCACCCGTCGGGCAACCGCGGGTCGGGCGGGTCGGCAGCGCCGGGACAGGCCGCCTCCGGCACCGCGGGTGTTTTAAGATGGGCCGGATCGGGCGGCAGAGCCAAGCGCATCCCCGTGCCTCTGGCCCGGCTGCGGCGTTACTCTTGCGGCTCCATGGGGCCGAGCCCCGGGCCGCACCGCGCACGGTGCCAGGCACCTGCTTCACCGCCTTTCTCCCCGGTTGGGCCTAACCCGCCCCGTTCCCTGCGCTCCGCTACCAGTATTTCGGAGCGCGGGCCTGATGCGGCAGCTCTGAACTGGGGCCTTGCAGAGGCGCTTCCCGGGGAGGCTGCAAGCAAGGCTCGGAAGAGGGTGCTGGCAGCCCCGAGAAGTGCCAGTCCCGGCTCAACATGTCCAGGGAACGCGGCCGCGGCGGCGAATACCGGGTGGCATCGTCGGGACAGAGGCTCCGCGGAGCGGTGCCCCACGGGTCGGGAACGCACCGCGGAGAGCGAGCGCGGGCGCGTCCGAACTGGCGGGGCGGGGAAGCGCGGCCGGGCCGATACTCACTTGGGGTGCGGGCCGCGGGGTCCAGCTCCTCTCCTGGGCCGGGGCCCTCGCAGGAGCCGCGCAGCACGGCGTGCACGTAGTTATCGGCGGAGATCCGCGCGTCCGTCTGGCTGCCGGGAGCTGCCATGGAGCTCAGGTAGGACAGCTTCTCCTCCTCCTCCTCCTCCTCGCCGTCGGAGAAGCGGGCGCCGTCGGCGGCCGCCAGCAGGCAGGCGGCGGGGTGGAAGTGGTGCTCCAGGTGGTGTGGGAGCTGGGCCCCATAGTGTGGGTCCTGCTGCTGCTCCAGGTTGAGGATGTCTTTGACAGAGAAGGGGGTGGAGGTGACGGGGCTCGGTAACATCATCGGGGCAGCACAAGCAGCCAGGCAGCCCCGCGAGCCCAGGGGCGCTCGGGCGGCAGCTCGGCGGGGAGCGCCGCGCCCGGTGCTGGGGGGAGCAGGCAGCGCCGAGAGACGAGGGGCCGCGCCTGCTCCTGTCTAAGTTGCCTCCATTAGCCCGGCGCTGGGGGTCTGCGTTTTGTTACAGCTTCTGCAGGGACAGCCAAGGGCTCGGGAGCCTCCTCTGCCCCGGGCCGGCACGTCACGGCGAGGAGGGGCCGGGGGCGGCCTCGCCATTGGAGGGAGGGGGAGGCAGAGCCGGCCCCCTGCCCGGCTCCGGCCGCCCGGCCAGAAATAGCAATGTATTAAGGCTGCGCTCGGTGCGGCCGCTTCTCCGCTGAGCGCCTCGCACACCCGGCACCCGCCCCTCGG
This sequence comes from Lathamus discolor, assembly GCF_037157495.1. Taxonomy (NCBI): domain Eukaryota; kingdom Metazoa; phylum Chordata; class Aves; order Psittaciformes; family Psittacidae; genus Lathamus; species Lathamus discolor. Next base: position 136,286,638 of record NC_088886.1, read on the forward strand.
GCGCGGTAACGGTGCGCCGTGACCGGGGTCGCCGCAGAGAGCTGCGACCGACATTGCCGCCCCCCCCCCAAGTGCTAAGCACGTGTAAGTAGGTAGGGACTCCCGCCCCGACGGCTACGGCCCGAACACGGCTCGGACTGGCCCCGGGAGGGGCGAACATGTGCTGTCCCGCCGTCCAGGCCTTCTCGCACCGCCGGCACGGCTGCCCGGCCCAGCAAGTACCTCCCGCCGCCCGAAACGCTGCTTGGAGAGGAGGTTCTCCTCCTCTTCCCGCACTCCTCCCGGAGCCGACGGCATCCTCGCCGTCTCGCGCATTACACATACCCGACCCACTTCGCATCCCCCGATGCCCCCCGCCGGTGCCCCCTTATATTTCCCCGCCACCGGCCCTTGGCAGCTCGTCCGGGCTCTCCGCAGCCGGTGCGCCGCGCGCTCGACCGGGGAAAGCGCGCTCCGTGGCCGCTGCCGGATCGGGCCCCGCAGCTCCGCGATCGCCAGGCCCAGCCGGGCCGGGCCGAGCCGGGTCATGTGAGCACCCCGGGGCTGCGGTATCGAGGGCCTAGGCCGAGGAGAGTTATTCCGCGCTCTTTGGTCTTTCCTTTCGATTTCTTTCGTTTTCTTTCGTTTCGTTTCGTTTCACCCGCCAGTAACGGGAGGAGAGCGGCTCCACAGAGTCACCACGCTGCCGTGCAGGCGGGTGAAGCTCCGAGCGAGCCTGCAGAGACCCCTGGTCCCTGCGACTCTCCCGGCACCTGGGCTGCGCCAAACACCGGCCGAGCACCCGGGTGCGGTTCGGGAGAGTGTGCCGCGACCCTGCGGGGGCTGCCTGCGGTCCCAGAACCCCTCCAAGGGCTCAGCGCCGCCGAGACGCGGGGAGCGAGCTCACCGAAGGAAGGGCGAGGGGTCCCGGGAGAGATCTTTCGTTGTGATTGAAATCCTGCCGCCCTGCAGGGATCGGATCTGCTCCGAGGCGATACCCCAGGCAGCCGGGCTTTCAGGGCGGGCAGGTGAGTGTCCCGCGGCCGGGTATTCGCGGGACCTTCCGGGGAGCTTCTCTCTGGTCTCTACCCTCAGTCGGCTCCGCCGTTTACCGGCTCTGTCGGTGCCCTGGTTTCCCCGGCTCCCGCCGCTCCGCACGCCCCGGAAAAAAACATTTTCCGGCGGCGCAGGCTGGGACAGGAGCCCCGGTCCCGCTCACTTCGACAGAGCTCGGGTGCTCCCGGTCCCGCGGCGGGACCGGTTCCCTTTCCGCCGGCGCGACGAATCGTTCCCACCGCGCCGCTTCAAACCCGTCGCCATAAACCGTGGCGGATCCGTCTCTCTTGCCGCTCCCGCTGCCCGCCGCCTTCCTCCGGCTCTGAGGCCGCCCGATGCGGGCGGTGGAAGGGGAAATGCGCTCACCATAACCAGGCCCGGTCGGGCTCCAGCTCTGCCCCGTGCCGCCGGTGCGCGGAGAAGCCCGGCGCTGCGCCCCCGATAACGATTAATAACAGTCAGCGCTTTATCGATATCACAGATCCGGCCCGGCGCGCTGAGGGCCAGGGCCCATTGGGATCTGACTTGCCCGGCGCCATAGGACAGGCCGGGCGCGAGGCACGACCGACAGGCACGGGGCGCCCGAACCGAGTGGAATCGGCTCTTCGGCGCCCAAGCATGGAGCAGAGGTGCTCCCAGAAAGCTGCGGGTTTTGCTCTAGCAAAGGGAAACCACCGGGCCTCTCGCAGTCGTGCTGCCACGGGCCACACAGGGTGCTCGGGGAACCCACACCCAGCGGCAGGAGCAAGCCGCAGCCGGGACCTGACACGCACGGGAGCACCCTTGCCGTATCACGACCTTTTTCCCCACCGGTGCTCCCGGTGCGGTAAGCTGGCCTCCGACTTCCGGCCTGCATCCCCCCTTTGGTGGTGCCGGGTCTGGCCCACTTCGGAGAGACACGAGTGGCGGTTTCCCAGCTGGAGAAGCCGAGGAAGCGGGGAGATGCTCGGGCCCCGCAGAGAACGCCACCCCGGTATAGCTCCCGACGGGCACGGCCGGGCCTAAGCGAGAGGGACTGGGGTGCAGAAACCGGGGTAAGGCGCAGCCCCGGTACCTGCCGGCGGGTGTCAGTCCCGGGGTGCGGCTTCGGGGCCTTCCCAAGCCGGCTGGGATGGGGTCACTGGGCTATTAATGGTTATTTTATTTATATCATTAGCAGCGTCCCCTGAGCTCTGTTTACAGCGGGGCCTTGTTGTCCCGGCCGCTCCTGCGCTCTGTTTAGACAGGGGATTATTGTAATGGATGGAGCTCGCAGTGCGGATGCTGCAGCGGAGCCAGGAGCAACCCCCGCGCCCGGAGAAGGGGGAGCAGCCCTGCAGCGGCCTCGCACACGGCGGCTGACAGGCAACTTCTCCCCTTTCCCCGGGGCCCTGGGCGCAGGCCGCCCGGTAGCAGGCGTCCGCTGCCGGGGGCCTTGCTCTGGGCGATGCTATCAGCCCCAGGGCTGCTAATTGCTCCATTAGTCTCGCGGGTGCCGAGTGCTGGAGCCGGCCCCGCGCTAATGGCCGTAAACAAACAAACACGCTAATCCGACCCTGTCTCCAGCGCCGGGGCTCGGGGAGCCAACGCGGGACGGCGGAGCGGCCCCGCCGCGGCGGCAGGAGGCCCTCGGCGGGCGGCACCCACCTGCCCGCCGCCCCGGGCAGCCCCGGAGGCCCGCAGGCTGGGGCCGGTGCGGACCCGCTCAGCCAGGAGCTGCCCCCCGCGCCCGGCTCTATTTACACAGAGCCTGCCCTTGTGTAAACGCTGCGCGCCGTGGTTTATCTCAGGGCCCGTCTGTTTCTCGTTCTCTGTCAGCAGCGCCCGGTGAAGGATGGCCCTTTCCCAGGGGCTCGGCCCTGATTTATGTGAGAACCGCAGCGCGCCGGGGACGCCCTCGCACGGCGGGGACGGCGACGAGCCACGGAGAGGCGGCGGGTCCCGGGGCACCCACCCGCGACGGAGCCGACGGTGGGGACGTGCCCGGCCTGGCCTCGCACGCCGCGGACACCTGCCGGTGCTCCGCTCGCTCCGGACCGTGCTCTCCCCTCACGATGAGCGTCGGACTCGTCCTGGATGTCTCCGGGTTCCGCTGCCCGGTGCGCCCGCATTGGTGCATCCACCGGGTTAAGGTACGGGTTTTACTCCAGCCGCGCCGCCTGCCCAGGAGTAACAGCTTTTCACAACTTTTTGCAGGAAAACTTTGTCTTTATTCTCCAGGAGAACAGAGGCTTCTGCGGGCAGTGGAGCCAGATCCAGGCAGGGGATGCTGTGCACTCACCCGGCAATATTGTCTTCATCTCTCGCTGCTCTGTCTCAGCCTTGCCCGGTCAGTGACCAGACTGTCCTGCCTGCTCGGGTCTCCTGGTTGACACCTGCCTCTACCCCTCCTGAGAACCCCCGTATTTGGCTTTGCCCAGAACCACTCATCTAATGTCTATTTTCTTGAGAAATACATCACTGCACATATTTGCTGTTCTTCGGTATTTTCTTGCACCACTGGCATTGGCTGATGTACTTTTGCTTCACAGTTCTTGCAGGGAACTTGTATGGCTTGGAAATATGTCCCAAAACAAAGCCTCAGCGAGAAACATGCTTTTAGAGGGTCAGCACCAGACTTTTAGCACACTGAGGAATGTATGCATTTCCAAGGTGGGAGCTTGACTTGGGGGGTACCAGTAGCTGTGTGCAACATTCAGTGCTCAGCATTTTGTGGGATCAGAGCTGCTCATACAGGAGTGCTGGTAATTTCAGCAAGGAGCTCAGAAGAGTTAGACACCAAAGGGAAAGCTGCCCTTGGTTTCAGTGCCCAGTGGACCTGTGAAACTGAAGCTGATACACTGAGGTTGGTGAGAGTCAACTTGGAAGAGCAGGTAAAGGTCATACTATGTCTGAGGCAATGCAGGATAGGAAATGTCAGTACCAAGGACTCCCTCCGGCCTGCTTTTATTTGGTGTCTCTCATGCACAAAGGGTATCCAGGCTTCACAAAGCCACCCTGCTGCACAACATAACTGTGGACGTGCAGAGGGTAGCAAAACACCTCTTCCTCTGGAGGAGAAGCTGTCATAAATCACCGCTTGCAGCTCATGTGATGAGAAGGTCCCCTGTCCAGCAGAAGGAGGACACTGCTGCAGACACACGTACACCACCCACTTGCTAAAGCAAAACCCACAGCCTTTCTGGGAGCACCTTTGCTCCATGTTTCAGAAGCCATTGTTGCATGTTTGCATCCATGAGTTTAAGAAGCCAGGCTGAAATTCATTCTTCACCAGAGGCTCAGCACGAGGCTTGCTCTCCACTTGCATCCACAGGCCCACGTACCACTTACATCCCATAGGGCTTAAGTGGAGCCTAAGTGGACCCTGGGCCTTGCGCTGGCGGCCTGCCCGGTGCTGGATTTCAGCTCCAAGCCCAGGCCTGCAGCTCTGATTCATGCATGTAATCCTGCTGAGGTCAGCGGGATTCATCCTGCTCCCATCACAGCCTGTGGGACGGTTCACACGAGAGTGGCAGGGTCAGGCTCTGTGTTTGCATGTACCGTAGAAAATGGAACAATTAAGATTAAACCAATTAAACTTTAACAGGTCTAGAAAGCATTTTATTACATAATAAACAGGAGGGATTAGCCATGTTGGGCCATGCTCCATGTGTGCTGGCGGAGCGGCCCCTTGGTGTCCACGGCACTTGGTGTTTCTGGGCTGGGGACCTCCCTGTGCTGCTGCTGGGGCTGGCCACTGACAAACACACGGGCTGGGAGCACAGCTGCATGCTGGCTCCCATTCCCGTCCAGCGCCTTCCCCCGAAGCATTGTGGGTGCAACGCTTTCCTTGGCCCGAGCAAAGCCTTTTCTAGAAGATATTTTTCACGCTATTCAGTGGCTATTTCTACAGCATCCTGTGGGGAGAGGGAAGCTGCCATGCTTCTGTACGGGCATGCTGGTGAGCGGCGAGCAGCCGGCTGGATCTCTGGAAGGTGGTGACATGTCTCGTCTTGGAAACAGAGCTGATAAGTTCCTCTTGTTTAGGGCATCTGCCTGGCATCCAGTCCCCACTTCTCTCCCTGCTTAATCAAGATTCCTCCGGCTGCAAGCAGGGCTTGTTTCCATGTGGATGAGGCCATCCTTGGCATGTCTGTCCCTGAAGCTGGCAAATTTGTACCAAAAATGGCACACAGCTGAGGGTTTGCCAGGGTGGTTTTGGGGGTAATTGGGCTGACAAAGGATGCAGAAACCAGCACTGGCAGAAGCTAAGTTGCAGCCTTGGCTGAGCACACACTTGTGGTGGTGCATGGGCAGTTGCCTCTCCATGGTGGCACTCACACAGCCCTGCTGGTGTTCATCTATAGGTGCTGCCATGGGCTCTGAGGGGCACCCGCAGCCAGGGGCTGTTGCTTGGCTTCATCTTCTCAGCTGCAGCTCACCACCAGCCAGCTCAGCAGGGTTGTGCACAAATATCCCTCTGCCTTGCAACAACCTTCAGCTGCGGGATAGGGAGGAAGACGGGGGCTGGGGAACCTCATCCTTTCTGTCCCCTCTGGGTAAATATGGGACAAGGGCCTGGCAGGTTCAGCTAAAAGGCATTTTTACATTGCTTTCAGAAGCTACCATGGGCCAGCGTCTAACTCTGAGGAGGGTTTTTCTGTGGTTACTGCGAGTTGGCACTGTAGCATCTTCCAGAGCAACACAGGCAAAGAGCTCCCTGGCTGGCTGCTGTGCCTGGAAAGGTTAAATGGTGGAACGTGCGCTTGGTCTGCATGCTTCTAACAAACACCCATCGTTGAGTTTTCCTTTAAAATACTTTCCATATTTTGCCATGGCTGCTCGCAGTGCTCCCTCCTGCGACAGCTCCTCACTGATGGCCACTGTATAAATAGAGCAGCCCCTGGGTCCCGCACGCAGGCGGGCAGGTGGGAGATTTGGAAGCTTCTGTTTATAGTTTATCTCTGAGTCCGCCTAATGAATTCTCCTCGTAATTACCACGCAGGAATTGTTAGTGTATCCTGATGATTCAGAACTTTCTAACAACAACCCCGGACCAAATTATAAACTGTTTTTCTATCTTTGAGTGGAGACTCGAGAGAGGATTCCTAATTGTTCTCATCCCCTCAGGGGTCAGAGCTGGATTATCCCACACAGGCTTCTTTGCAGACTTGTTTTTAGTCTATCGGTGGGCCCTCTGCCAGACCAAAGGGATGGGGAACTCAGTTTTCCAGATTTAAATCTCTCCCTCCACCCTTCCACTCCACTTACACCTCTAAGGAAGAGCATGGATTAGAAAGGATTTGCCCTTATGGGGCTTTGGTTTGGGTTTGTGAAGATCTGTCCTTAAAAGCTTTGCCTTTTTCTTTTTTTATCCCCATGTAAACCTGACTCCTGGCTTTACACTGGGAATGGGCACAACTGAAGCGCTGTGTTTCGTGGAGAGCAGACATCTCCCATTTCTTTTAAAATACCTGCCTTTAAATGGCATTTCCTCTTGGAGACAATGGCTTAACACGAAGGACAAGCAGGTGGGGACAGGCGAGGATGGTGTTTCGGGAGCTGGGTAAGGCCAGACTCTTCCTGCTGTGGTTGCTATGATTTAGCCATGCATGCAAGTGGCTGGGTGGGCCCAAGGCTAATCCAAAATGCATCCCTGTGAAAGCAGTGGCAGGGTAACCTGGGAATCTTCATATGGCTCCTGTGCTGGTGATGCCCAGCACACCAGAAGCCATGGGATGCTCTCCTCAGGACTCATCTTGGTGCTCTCCCGCAGAACCCCTCCTGCAATAGGAATGACCAGTGCAGCTATACCATGTCAGGCTAACAGTCCCAGGGCAATGAGGCCATTCCAAAGGTGGCTGGGAATTAGCATAATGGCAAGGCAGCTCTTCCCTTCCTCGTCCCCCACTTTGCTGGGGAGCCAAGAGGCCACACCGCTGGCCATGCCCCATCCTACTGGAAGCGCCGACGCCTGTCTGGCTGCCGGGACGCCCTGCCAGCCCCATCCCAGGCACGTCCCCTGCGCCCATCAGTGGTGAGCGGGCACCGTGCCGCGTCCTGGGCCCAGGCGCCCTTCTCCAAACATCCCTCCCGCCGCGCGCCTGCCGTACCCCCGCGGCTCCGCCACGTCCGCCCCGCGCACCCGCCCTTGCTGACGGCAGGGAAAGTAGGAGCCATGTCCTTGCGCTGACCTTCGCCTGACCTTCCAGTAAGGCTCGAGAAACCCTCGGAAAGGCTTTCTCATTGTGCAGCCCCAGGGTTTCCAGGGAATTAGTCAGCAGGCTGGAATTGTGCTCTGTGTATGTGACCCCCCTCCTCTGCTCCCCCCCTCCTCGCCTCTCCCATCTCTGGAGCCGGACCGGTCCAAGAGATATGTTGCCAGGGTGACAGCGAGGTGTGATGGATGGACAGAGAGTGGCTGTGGAGTGGCAGGGCCGCTGGTCAGTAACCCAGGCCTGTGTTTATAAGAAGGAAGAGGCTGTTTCCTGGAGCTAACATAATGCAGCTCTAAAAAAGGCAGGGGAAATACATCATGCGAGGAGAGCGCAGCCCTGGGAGGGGAGGGCCGCTGGGGAGCCCAGCACCAAAGCGAGCCTCCAGGTCAAGGTGCCTTTGACAGGGGCCTTTTTTATAGGCCATTTGCGTGAGAGTTCGCTGCTGTTTCTCTGCAGCCCTGACAGCGGCTCAAGGCCCAGCCGGGGTTTGGGGAGGGTCTAATCTAAACTCGCTGTTTTCCAGCCCTTCTCTTGCAGGACCCACTGATTTATTTGGAAAATAAATAATCATCACTGACTATTGTTTCGTTGCTGCACAGTGACAGTCCCCTGCCTCGGCACAGGTCTGTCCCAAGTCCCACTACAGACACTCGGAGATGCAGGGAGCTGGGGAAGGACCCTGGTGCAAAGGGAGCGAGAGGCAGAGTTGGCAGCCCCTGTCTGCCCCCACTTTGCTGGGCCCTAGGAAGCAGCAATGCTCATAGCCACATCCCTGCATGGGATGGGGAGCTCATGGCACTCCAGTTGCCTGGGCTCTGAGTTAGGACAGAGGTGACCATCTGGAAAGGGACATCTCCTTCTCCTTCCCAAATGCCATCCTCTGCACCTTTTCCTCCATTTAGCCACACTGCAGGTGTGTGAGCTCCTTTTGCCCGGTGATGGCATCTCCCCTGGGCTCTGCAGCTCTGCACACCCGCTGCTGTGACAACTATTGGAGTCATCCCTACTTGTGATGTCACCTCCGAGCCCGGCCAGAGGGTCTGGCTATGGGAGAAGCAGCAGCCTCCGGTGCTGGAGAGGGAGGTTCTCACTCCCCAGCCAGCAGCACGGGAGCTGAGCCCTGGTATGGGCTGGGGCACTACTACTCCCCCAGCCCCGCTGCTGCTCCTGGTGCTCTGCTCTCCCCTTGTGTCCGTTGAGCCTAAATCATCCCGGCTGATTGCAGAGCAGAGTCACAGAAAATAGCTCCTGATGTTTCCCTGCTGAAAAAAAACCAACAAACAAACCAACCCACAAAGCCCCCAAAACAATTAAATAATTTTGAAAAGAACAAAAGAAAGAAAAAAACTCCAGGCTCATTTACTGTCAATCCCACCATTTTCTAGGCAGGCACAAATTGCTTCTCCTACAGCTAAAAATGTACTGAAATTGTTGAAAATATTTTCTTCTTTCTTCAATTACTGTTATTCCTACAGCCCTTCAACTGCTATCAGTGATATTACATTTAGGGGTTTCTTTTTTTTTTCCCTTTCACCAGAGTGCCAAAGCTTTGAAAAGTGTCAGTGTAGGGAATAAAAGATGGGAAAAGAGGAGGAAATCTGGTGCGAATGTCAGGCAGTCTTCAAGCAGCTTCGGGGCAGGGGAGAAAAAGAAGGCAAGGAAAACATGAAAACACAGCGGTTCCAAAGTCTGGACAGCTTTCTGGTGTAAGAAAACGAAAGAAAAAATTTGTTTCAAAATAACCCATTAAAAAGTTAAATGAAAATATTTTCCATAAAACAGTTTTCAATCTCATTCTTTTTGGGTAAGAAAATATTCAGTAATTTTTATACTGAATAAGTCTTATATTTATTTTTCGCATCATTAATATAATAATAAAAATGCCAGATTTTCACCTTCCCGGCAAATATCTGTGTTTGGTCGTGTCCTCACTACAGCAGGAGAGATTTTTTACGTGGAGCCTCATTTTTGGATTGGATTTTTGCTTTTCTCTTTTTTTCTCGAGGCGGGGGGTGTTCTGTCTTCACCATTGTTCATGCTTTCCCTGCTCTAATTCATGCAAATACTGCCACATGTGCAAATTCCTCCATGAGTTCAATATTAATCAGCAAATGCTTTTTCTTGCAGCCCAAGTCGATCACTGTCTAAAAGCCACTTTCTAAATAAGTATTTGATGAATATTTGTATATTTAATGTTTGCATTGTTCTAAGTGACTTTTAACATTAGGTTCTCTCACCCACTTTCGGTTCAAATTAGCACGTTCACACACACTTATGTTTGAATTTGCGTTCATCCCAGATTGTGTACAGCTGTATTTGAACAGCTTTCACAAAAACAATCTGCATTTTGGAGTTCTATTTATATTGTCTGCATATCCATCGCAGCTGTAGGGGAAGGTGATCCATGCTTCTGGAAGCCCCCTGTGCCAGCAGCCCAGTGCAGCGCTACTTGTCTCGGGGGAGTTGGACCTTGAGCAACCTCAGCCACACTGCACGGGTGTTGTGGGGCTGCTGAGCTGCAGCCCTCTAAGATGAGCCATGAGCGTGGGCTGCTCGCACTGTTTGTTACAGTTCTCGTTGCATTTGCGTCACCCCCCGGTACCCCTGGGCATGCGCTGCCTGACGGGAAGTGGGGCTGTTCCCGGGGGACTGGGATGGGGCCTCGTCTTTCCAGCCGATGAGGACCGTGCGGCTCCTCTTCGAGCCACTCCAGGTGGCCATGATATTTCTAAAGGACTTGTCCATGTGCTGCAGTAAGCTCATTAGTTAATTCCCTTAGTACACAGCATCAACTGAAGCATGTGTGTTTGTGCCTTTCTCCCCAGCTTTCCTCATTACTCCCTTCTCTTTGTTTTAGCTAAGCAGGAGGGTTTTTCAAAGCCCCCTTGGCCCAGCCGTTTGTGGTGCACACTCGTCCCTCCCTCGATGGTCTTGGGGTACCCACAGCGAGAGGGGCTGCTGAGGGCTGGGGCTGCAGCAGGCAGGACTCTACTTGCCCAGCAGTACAGCACAGAGCTTTCACCTTCACTAAAGTGGCTTTTCGGGCCCGTTCACATTTCCATGTCAATCTTGGAGCCCAGCCTGTTGAACACACTGAGGTTTTGTTTCAGACAAAGTGAGGCGCATGGAAGTTCCCAGGAATGAGGATTTGGTGTGAAGGTGCTGCGGTGCGATGCTGGGTATCTCTAGGGTCACTCTGGGTTTTGAGATGGTCGATGGGCAAAGGCGGTTCTCCCTCACCGCCTGCTCTGGGAGAAGCCCGGTCACAACCCCTGCCCGGGGAAGAGGGACGGAGCAGACATCCCACCCTCTTCCTTCTGGGGGGCCACATGCTGCAAAATCCACCTCACGCCGGCGCTTTCCGGCTCTCTGTGAGAATGTACAGTTTGTGGCTCCTTCATTGACTTTGAAGAATGTCCCTTTATTCACAATGTTATTTCCTTTAATCACTGTGAGGTTGCAGGAAATCTTCTTGGAAAATTATTTCAGATTGGCTGGAATCACTGTACTGTCGCAGGGATGGAAAACTCACTTGAACTTGTTTTTATTTTACCCTAAAAAGTCACTGTCCCCAGAAGGTTCAGATGAATTTGGATAAACATGTGAGTTCCGCGGATTTAGCTGTTGTTGAGCAGTTGTGTCCCTTCCCCTCATTTTTTTTTCCCAAATGAACCTCTGTGGCTTTCCAAGTTCCTGAGCTTTACTCAAGTCCGGGGGTGCAGAACTGAAGGAAAAAATGGCCATTGGGATAAACAGGTAGGAGACAGGCTAATACATCATTAAGGGACACAACATGTGAGTAGAGATAATGAACTCTGTACTGAGGTGACAGCTTTGGCCATCAGCTAAGAGCCAAACCAACTGAATTTTCTTCTACTTGAGGATTCCTATGATGGCTGACACAGGAAAAACAAGATGTGCTAAAACCTGACTTCCGTGGGAGTTTAGTCCCATTGCCACATGAATCACAGAATCACAGGATAGTTGGGGTTGGAATGGACCTCTGGATATCATCTCTGGAGATCCAAATTCCCCTCCGAAGCAGGTTCACCTGAAGCAGGTTGCACAGGATCATGTCCAGGTGGGTTTTGACTATTTCCAGAGGAGACTCCACAACCTCTCTGGGCAGCCTGTTCCAGTGCTCTGACACCCTCAAAGTAAAGAAGTTCTCCCTTATATTCAGATGGAACTTTCTGCATTTCAGTTCGTGCCTGCTGCCCCTTATCCTGTCACTGGGCACCACTGAAAAGAGTCTGGCCCCATCCTCTTGACACCCACCCTTAAGATATTTGTATGTGCTGATAATAGCTCAGCCCTCTCAAGGCTAAACAGGCCAAACTCTCTCACCCTTTCCTCATAAGAGAGATACTCCAGACCCCTGATCATCTCTGTAGCCCTCTCCTGGACCCCCTCCAGTAGTTCCTTGTGTTTCTTCAACTGAGGAGCCCAGAACTGGACACAGTACTCCAGATGTGGCCTCAGCAGGGCAGAGTACAGGGGGATGATAACATCCTTGACCTTCTGGCCACACGCTTCCTAATGCAGCCCAGGATACCATTGGCCTTCTTGGCCTCAAGTGCACATTACTGGCTGGCTCATGGGCAGGTCCTCCGCTGCAGAGCTGCTTTCCAGCAGGTCAACCCCTAACCTGTACTGGTGCATGGGGTTATTCCACTCACCCCAAGTGCAGGACCCTGCACACGCCTATGCTGAACTTCATCAGGTTCCTCCCTGCCCATCTCTCCCGTCTCACTGAATGGCAGCACAGCCTTATTGTGTATCAGCCAGTCCTCACAGTTTTGTATCACCAGCAAACTTGCTGAGCATACGCTCTGTCCCTTCATTCAAGTCACTGATGAGTAAGTTGAACAATTCTTGTGAGCAATGGAGAAATATGGTCTGGGTGAATGTGTGGCTATACGAGAAGACAGCTGGCTGGGAAACTGTATTGAAATGCAGTTATCAATGCTCAGCCGTCAGACAGGGCCTGGGTCTAGGGACAGTCGGTGCTTTTGTCAGTGATTTTTGCCTGCGGTCTGGTAGGGTCTGCAAGAGTGCTTTTATTGAGAAACTGGAGAAATCGGAAACAAACCTGTTGATAAGACCAAATATAAGGCTTTTCTATGAGTCACGAACACTGGCCGGGGGATGATCAAGGTTGCCCTGTGGGAAAGTAGCTGGAGGACAGTGGGTCCTGCGGGGAGTGTGAGCCAGCAGCAGCCCAACTGAGAAGAGCAAAATCAGACCAGGACGTACAAACAAGGCGTTTGTAAGACACCTGATCTGCTCCTGCTGCACTTAGGAAGTGTTAGCCTGAGAGCTGGGTCCCACTTGGGGCCCAGCGTTTCAAGTTGCGGCTGCTGGAGAAAGCCCAGGGAAGAGCGAGATCAGAAATACAGGAAACATGACATACTGGAGAAGTCTGAAGGACCAGGGTAGCTGACTATCAAGACAAAAAGACTGCAGGGAAATAAGATAAAAGTCTTTAGATGCATAAAGCCCTGCTACAAAGCACGAGATAATGGGCTATTCCTTGTTTTCAGGGTGGGTAGAAGAAGAAGCCATAGGCTCACCCTGCAATGACTGCGGTAAAAGAGATTAAAACTTGTTTTTCCTGGGAGCCGTCTTCACCACTAGAGGCTTCTTTTAGGAAGAGTTTAGACAAAAGCTCCACCAGGAAGTGTTTGCCTGGTTTGGGGGGAGGCAGACAGGCTGGGTGACCTTTCAAGGGCCTTCCAGGCTTATTTTTTATTATCCTGTGAATACAGATACTAAAAAAAGAAAAGATCATTTTGCCTCTGGCCAGTCTATTCAGGACTTGTCCTTGCCAGGTATGTTTTGTTTCAGCTGTGAATGTTGTCCAGGTTTCCATCATATCCATCAGAGCTTTTTCATTTGTTATTTACTCCTAAGGTATTTTTTTTCCCTATCCCATTTTCCCTTGTTTCTCTACATCCCTGTGGTCCTAATTTCCCCAGAATGGTCGTATGCTTTGTGTGGTTCCCCCAGGCCCTGCACAGAGAGACCTTCTCTTCCCCACCTGATGTACCTTGAGATCCAAGAGCAGACCCCATCTTGCTCATGAATTGGGCTGGTGACAGACTCCTAGTGTTGCAAGCTCACCTCTCTCTCGTGGTCTCACTCCTATTGCAAGGCCCCTGTGGGTTGTTCGTGGGCCGGCTGTTTTTCTGTTTCTAAAACAGGACTAACAACAGTCGTCCCCCTCTGCCTGTGGCTTCGCAGATGTCGACTGTTCACTGTTTACGCTGAGTTTGTGCAATGGGAATTTTTCTGTGTGTATTAGTAACATGATGTATTTTTACTCACGATGTTTAAGATCAGAGTTAGATCATCTATGCTGATCTCCCTGACTGCCTCGTCTTGTTACTCTTTCTGGATCCGGATAATTTGGGGTTTCAGTAATGCACGAAAGCATCTGGTTTGGAGGAGCGAGGGAGCTCATGGTTTGGTCTTACTTAACCACTGATGGTTAAACCACCAGCTAATCAGCATTGCTCAGAAAATGCATGTCGCATTTTGTATGCAGGTTTGTCTGGCTTTTAATTTCCAGCCATTGATTCTTGTTCTGCCTTTTTTGGCTAGAAAAAAAAACACTTTAGCACACAGCATTTTCTTACTATGAGAGTACTTGTGCATAGCAGTCAAATTTCTTAAGCTTTTTTAAGAAGAAAACAGGTTGAGCTTGATTCTGTCACTGTGGGGTGCGTTCTCCTGCACTTGTATCTTTTCTGTGGCTCTTCTCTGCACCCTCTCTCATTTCACAGGATAATTTTGGCCTCGGGAGCTCTGGCAGTACAGCCCGCTGGTCGGGCCTCCATCTCTCAGGTTTTTGCAATGTCTGAAGATGCAGATCCCACTGCCTTGCTGAGCCCCTGTGCCAGTGTTCAGGTTTTAACCCACCTTGTGTGACCCCCTTCCAGCCCACACCTCCCCTGTCTGGCTGCAAGGATGCTATGGGAGATAGTGAAAACAGGGACAAGGGGCTGGGGGAAACACATCTATGACTCTCCGTTCATCAACATATATTTAAAAAGGGGCACCAGCCTGGTCACAGTATCCCAGGGCTGGCATCCCATCCACTGCTGCATAAGATACTGACTGCCTCATAGCTTCTGTTTGCTGTCCTCTCTGCTAAAACGCCCAGTACCTCATTCACCATGTGGTCCTAGCATTGAGATCACCTCCAGCTGCTCACCCCCATGACCCCACACCAACCTCCGGCACATCCAACTTGGCTTTTGACTCAGTTAAAACCCATGAGCGGGTGACACCATCCCCTCTATCACATGCTGGGCTGCAGCTGAGGTTGGCAGTAGTGAGTTGGTGCTGACTCTCAGCTTGCCTGTGCCTGTGCTGGGTACTCAGAGTCCAGCACTGAACTTTCTTGACACCTTTTTAGTACCATCTCTCTGTTGAGAACAACTTCTGGAGACCAGTCAGGATGTAGGTAACATGTGGGCAATCAGCACTGATTAGGACAAATACATAACTGGAATATTGTAAAGTACCTTGTAGGTACCCGAGTGTCTGATACCTTCAGCCTTACTGCTCCTTGTTGCTCTGAAGACATTGCCTTTCGTCCTACAGGCAGTTTGAGCCCCTGCTTGAATCTCACGATCAAACTTGTTTGATTCCAATTTTCAAGCAAGATTTGGAAGATCTGATGAAGAGAGCTATGGACTAATAATATCTTCACCATATATGGTGCATTTCATCCTCGGCTGTGAGTGTGTGTTACCCTGCATACCGCATGCAGCCAGCTGCTCGCAGTGACCATGTGTTATCCAGCCCAGCACTGCTGTAATGCTGCAGAGACCCACGGCTCAGGTACAAAATCAGGTACTCTTTTGGCGAGGCCCCTGCTTTTCCTTCCATGCAACATCAACGCTGGACGGGTTTGGCCTGTGCAGTGCAGATGACTGCTGGTGCTTACGTGTACTTTTATAGTGTAGCATTTCAAAGGGCTGGTTGTGAGGAGGTGCATGCACATTTCCTGTACGTCTGGCCAAAAATCCGATACTTGAGAGCACCAGAGAACCCTACAGTTTTGCAGAACATGCCATTTTGATGTTCATAAAAGACAAAGCGTTGCCAAAACCTGGGAACAGTGTGGAAGCTGCCAGCATTATTTTCCTGCTCCTGGCTTCTCTCGGTTTTATTTCTCACTCTGCCCCTCCATGACCATCCAGCTGGCTTGGTCCTGCACCTCGCGGGTCCCAGGCCTGTGAGGGATGGTGGGATGTGTCCCAGGTGGGATGGGGGCTCAGGTTAAGAGCAATGTGCTGTTGACTCAGAGGTGGCCAAGGTGTAAGGGATTGCAGCAGTGCTGGTGCATGTGACGCATGCCATGCTGGGGGGGTGGTGCAGGTGACCAGCTCCAGGCTCAGGTATGTCCTCAGCTGCCAGCTGTGCCATCAGGAGAACGATTTTGTGCAGGTCAGCCTCTCAAACCTGCCCAAACGTGCTGGGAGCTCTTTAATGGACCAGCAGGAGGACAGACGCGGTGCTTTCAGGTCTCCTCTCATGACATCCGCCGGGTCCCCTTCCCGCACTGATCTTGTCCTTCTATCCAAAACAGTTATGGAGGGCTTGTTGTTTTTGGCACAGTCTTTTATTTACAAATCCCATCCTGCTTATAGCTCGTAGTTTCATTATCCTCTAGATGTTTACAGATCTCCTTTTCTTAATATTTGTGCCATTATTTTACTAGGGACATGGGTGAGACTTTCCAGACTGTAATTGTCTGGTTCATCCTCTCTCCAGCCAGCCCTATCTGCAGAAGTGCACATCTCTCTGCTGGCCCTGCCTGCATGGGGTGCCCGCTGGGACAGGGACTGGCAGGACTGTGGGCAGCAGCAGCTGCCCCACTGCACCCAATGCACACACTGATGTTCTCCCGAAGCCCCACACTCCTGATGGGCACTTCCCATGTCTCCTTTCTCCTGCATCACTTCGCTCCTCACTCCCAGGTTCAGAGCATGAGCACGCATCCCTGGCTGGGGGCCTGGCTCTTCAGCAGGCTTCTGGCTGGCTGGAGACTGTCCTGGGAAGGCAGACAGTGGCAAAGCCGGTGCTGGGATTTTGGGGTTATTAGCATGGTGCAGACGTGGGTCGGTGGTTTATGCTGTGCATTGCTCTGATGCTGGTCCCTGCCCCTGGGCTGTCTGTCACAGGGGCTTGTTTAACCTTCTTTGCCACAATATCTCGCAGCCTTTAATCTGTTTATCCTGGTAACCCCGCTATGAGGTGAAGGATAGTTATCCTCATTTCAGAGGTAGGGAACTGAAGGGATTCTTTTCAAATGTAGATCAGTGTTTAATGATGCAGAGATAAAGATTTTAAAAACATGCCTGAGACAACAGGTATATGGTGTGTAACTGAGCTGGGTGTTTCTGCAAATCCCATTAAGCACCTCTGCCATTTTCAGCTGGTGCTGTCTCAGGGCAGAACTGGCACAGGGACCCGCGGAGGTGCCAGGTGGGCTTCAGCCTCCCAGGGTCCTCAGTTGCATTTAGAGCTGAAACCTAATGTTTGTTTGTGCTGCAAGTGTGGGTATAAAAGTTCAAGGTTGGGAATACAAGGGGGTTCTTGTGCAGCATCCCTCTGGCCGTGCAATACAGGCAGCACCAAGGCCACTGCACAGCTGGGTGGGAGAGCAATCACAGCAAGCTCTTGCTGCTGTCACTGCTTGGGCAATGGAAATCTGCAGTAGATGCCCTTAAAAAGCCCAAGCTGTGGTTTCTGTGCAATGATCCCAGCCAGAGGTGTCACTGACTGCCACGCAGGCCCTTCCCAGCGGCTGGCCGGTGGGGTTTGGTGCAGGTCTCCCTGCTGCCCCCAGGCAATTGTTGCTGTGCTTGTGGGAATGCGGTGGCTCGGGCTGTGCGGAGGTCAGTGCCTTTGTCTTGCTGCGGGGAGTTTATCTCTGCGGATCTTGCCTGCTTTCCTGGGTCAGGCTTTACCCCCGCTGTTATCAGCAAACGCAGGAACAGCCTGGTCCAGAGACGGCTGCATAGGAACCTCTCGACCCCCTTGCAGGGGGAGGCAGTGCTCTCACATCTCTCCCACGATAATGGGCACAGGCCAGGCCAGGGCCTGAGGGCCAGGGATGGGACATGCCATGTCCTGTGCTTGCTGTTCCCCCTGCACCACCTCGGCAGCACCATTCCCATACACCACAGCAGTGCAGGCAGCAGCACAGCAGCATGCTGGGAGCAGCCCCATGCTTGCAGCATGGCCATGTGTTTTGCAATGGTGACTGGAAGCAGCAGTGAAGGAGGAGGCAGCAGAGCTGGTGGGACTCTTTCTGCTCTCACCTCCCATTGGGTCCTCCACCCTAAACACAGAGGGGACAGATCCCCAGTGGCAGCACCAGCAGCACCAGTTCCTCCTTCTCTGCCGGGCTGCTCCGTCCCAGTGCAGCCTCCCCTTTCCCAGCAGCTCCGTCTGGACCCGTCCAGCTGTCTTCACAAACCCAAACCATTAGCATTTCCTGCTCAAACATTTCCAATAAATAAATGGAGACATCATGCCACAAGCCCGCAAGTGACCCAGAGGCGGGTTTGAGGCCAGGATGGACACGACCACCCAGCACCCGACCCCCTGGCTGGGCGCCAGCCCTGCCTTTGTTTGAATTCCTGGGTGAGTAAGCACTCGGCTGACGCCAGCCAAAACGCTGTAAGAAATTATATTTTATATTAAATAAATTGTTTTCAGTAAATCTGTTCCTACACCAAAGTCCAGAAGCTGCCCACAGCACTGGGCTCCCTGCAAGGGAGCGGGAGTTCTCTTTCCTGGCCCCATCCTGGCTGTGCTGGGCACACACCCTGCCCAGAGGGGTCCAGCTGCGACTGGCTGTGCTGCAGATACCTCCTTCCAACTGGGACATGTTGGGTGTCTCTGTCCTGAGGCATGAACCAGGCTCACTGGTGAGGGACGAAAGGCTTGGGCAGGGGGTTTGCTGCCTCTGGGAGTTGTAGCTATTTCTCCACATCAGACCTCCCAAAACCAACTTCTGTGGCTGTGTAAAAGTCCTTGCCTTGACATAGCAGTGACTGTCCATCCCCCTGGGGCTGGGGATGCTTGGGGACCGACAGTCCAGTCTTTCGTCCATTGATCCTCTGCACCCTTGGCAGATCATCTTTAATGCACCAGGGTACCTGTCATCAGTGCCTGGGCAGGTCAAGGTCCATGGGCTGGTCTCCTGGTATCTGCCAACATTTGCTGATGCAAAAGGAAAAATTAAGGGAAAGCAGGTCTCTGAATTGTTTTTTTACCAGCCCCAGTGGCTCAATCCATGGCAAGCACCATGATCAGCCCATCCCTTGCCCTAGTCAGGGCCAGCACTCCTCTGGGTGCCTGTGTTGTTCCTGGATGCCTGAGGATGCAGAGCAGGTCAGCATGGCCGTGGAGTAGGTCCTGAGTGGTACACGGACTGCGCTGGGACTGGAGGGACACCAGGACTGATGTGCAAAATGGATTTCAATAGAGAAATGGTGAATCTCTGGCTGTGCCCAGGCAGCAGCAGTGGCAGGAGAAGTTTGAGCCTGACTGGGTTGGTGGATATGCTCCTTTTCGGGAAGCACAGGCTTTGTCCTCACTGCTCCGAGTTGTTCTCTGGCTTTCAGCTGTAGGCAAAGAAGATGGATCTGGAGCTAACCAAGCTCTGTCATGGTGGCAATTAGGAAAAATAGCAGGAATATAGCTCCCAGTGATTTTTATTTTTAACTATGTTGTCCTGAAGTCAAAACCTCCTGCAGGAACATAATGTTTAAAGGCACAATTTTGCTGTTGAAATTTTCTGAAGCATTTAAAGAGGTTGAAATGTTCTTTGAAAGAGAAGATGTAAATATTCCACTCTGGAAGTCTTCATTCAGTAGGGTGTTATGCATCAGCATTATAAAACTTCAGAAACTGAAATACAGTGGAACCACATTTAAAATTATTTGTTTCATGGAGATACTATAAAGTATTTTATGATTTTGAATTATTTCTTCAGGTCTTCTGCCTTGGTCAAGGGAAGCCCCTGTTGCTCCCACCTATAGAAGCTGAGAGAGGAGGTGGGCTGATGGGGCAGGCAACCTCCATGCGCACAGTGCAAAAGCGAGTGGCTACCAAACACCCCTGTGTTTACCTGCAGCTCAGAAGAGCAGGAACTGATTTTGTTTGGTGCCTGTGGGTGGAATTCGTGGGGACACCCATGGGGCTCTGCATGGGCACTGCCCATCACCAGCCATGCTGGGGGCTGAGCTGCTGCCGGCGCCCCGGTGCAGCAGGAACACAGCAGCGGGGGCCCCTTCGCAACCCCTGACGGTGCCCCTCGGCAGGACCTGCGGCCCCGGCTGCCACCGGGGCTCAGTGCCTTCAGCACTTGCAGGCGCTGACAGACGGACCCGGCGAGGGGCTGGTGGGGGCCGGAAACTCCTGATCCCTCTTTATCTGTCCCTCGCCCTGCTCTCTCATCTCCCCGTCACGCTCCCTGTCTCGCCTGGTATCTCATGCTCCTATTCCTGTGCCTTCCCCAGCTGCTGGGGACTCTCCACCCTTTGCAGCACCCTGTGGCCAGGCACTAGCCCCGTGCTTCCCTATCTCAGCTGCACTGTGGGGTCCTGGACCTCCCACCCCGGGCCCTGCTGGGCTTGCTGCCTGCAAGAAGCAAGAGGAGGCACCTCAGGCGCTGGGTCTGCAGGAAGAGCATCAGCCACAGCAGCAGGCAGGTACCTGGGATGGGGCTCCGCAGCTGCGATTTGTTGCAGGTTGGAGTCGGAGGGAAGGATCAGGCCCAGCTTGGCATCATACGCTGAGGAGGTCAAGGAAGCTTGCTGCTGTCTTCCCCAAACATGCCAGCTGCTCCTGGGCTAGGGTCCAGCTGAATACCAGCTAAAAAACAACCACATGCCTTTCACTTGGCTCTCCTGGCATCCCTGATCCTCATCACTCCATTGCAAAACCATGCTCCAGCTGGGCAGGCTGGCAGTGGGGGGGTCAGGATCCACAGTTAATGTAGCTGCCCCTAAACGCACTGCCAGAGATCAGCTAATCTGATAATTACAGCTACAAAAGCCATTTAGACAAACCATGACCTGACCCCGGGAGCTTGGAATGAAAACATTTTACCCTCATCTGTCTGGATCCTGCACTGAGAAAACATCTGTATTCGGAAGATGGCTGGGAAAACAGTACCCGCTGGAAACAGCCACAGCTCTGCTCTCTGCCTGCATGCTGCCTGAGATGGGCAGCGCTTCAGGCAAGGCAGCCTAAACCCTTACAGTGATGCTGGGATTGAGGGTGCCCCAGCACTGGGCAGGGCTTTTTGTCAAGGAAGAAGATGAGGCAGAAGCCAGAGAGGTACGAGGGTGGATCTTGTGAGGATGAGAGAAAGGGATGGGGTGAGTGGGGCACACCTGCACCTTCCCAGAAAGGTTTTTCCCAATCCCATGTGAGGCTCAATGCAGGGGAGGACAGCACCTGGTCCTCAGTGGTCCCCACATCCCTGCAGCAGCCTGAGCTGGCTGCCAAGC
Source organism: Lathamus discolor (assembly GCF_037157495.1). Taxonomy (NCBI): domain Eukaryota; kingdom Metazoa; phylum Chordata; class Aves; order Psittaciformes; family Psittacidae; genus Lathamus; species Lathamus discolor. The sequence continues at coordinate 136,307,390 of NC_088886.1, forward strand.
CCCCCTGCCCCTGGCTGCCAGGAGGGGCTGTGTGTGGGGGGTCATGCATGTGTGTGGTGTGGCAGTGCATGCCCGGAAGGGCTCTTTGCTCCAGGTAAGGCGTGCAAGCCTTTTTCTGAGTGGCAGGTCATTGCTGGCTGTCAGTCTGAGGCAGGAGATGAAGGGAGGGGATGCCTCAGGGCTGGCTCCCATGTTTCTTCTGCTTTTACATACATTTTGGTGGCACCCTTTGTGTAGGCTGTGGAGATGAAAGCTCAGGGCCAGAGGGATCTTGCTAACGCACAGCCACCCGGCTCGGGGGCCCGGCGGCCTGCTGCTTCGTGCCTGTCTGTCTCGTTCCTGCAACTGTTCCCAGCAGAGCCCCACTGTGCTGCCAAGGACAGGGGACACCAGCCGGGCTGGGGGCAGGCAGGCACACCACCAGGCAACTCCTGCTGGGTCAGTGGCCACGGCCTCATAGGCACAGGCAGAGGCACAGACGGTCTGCACCGGACCGGCAGCACAGAGCTCGTGCTGCTCAGGAGCCCATGAGGAAGGCGGTACTGATATGGGGAAGCTGCATTTTATCCTGCAGCCAGCACTGCTCAGCCTGCTCTGGCAGTCCCAAGCAGCACCTTGGTGCAGCCAGCTTGGCAGGCAGCACCCGTGCGCCTTTGTGACTTCCCTGCTCTGCACTGAGAAAAAGCTTGGCCATGTCCCCAAATATCCCAGTGCTCTTTGGAGAGCGGCAGGATTAGAAACCAGTAAGTGCAGTGAGAGCCTGCCAGTCTGGGGACTCCCCAGAACTTCTGTCTGCTCCAGAAACAGGATGCAGTGAGCAGCATTGGTTGGATTTTCCCATTGCAGCATCTCATTACTGCAGTGCTTTACTTCTTGTGAGCAGAAAAAGTGACTCACGCTGTGGTGGGCTACCCCCATTTACCTCTGATGTCCATGGTCTCATCAGCTGCTTCCCTGCTCAGCCCTGCAGCATTTCTCACTTAGTGTTATCTACAGACCTCAAGAAACCCAAGCACTCTTCATACAGTTGGGGTTAGAGTTAAGGTTGGGGTTAGAGTTAAGAGCTGAGTTAGAGTTAAGGGTAGGGTTCAGAGATGCCCTCACAGCACCTTGACAAGGTAAGGTGTTTGCAGTGGTCCACAGCTGTTGCAGCGAGCAGACCTGAACCCTTTCTGGGTTTCCATGCAGCCTTTTGTCAAGGTCTGATAGAGGTTTTAGCGGAGTTGGGCTAAGAACCTCACCAGGGCTTTGGTCTAGCACTACTGTCTTGCTCCTCTGCCTTTCCCATTACACTATTTTCTTGGAAGGCAAAAGCATCGGCATGCTGCTGTGCCGCCGGGCAGCTCTGCCTCTTCCCTACTCTCATGCTAAGCAGAAAGTGCACTGGGCAGTTCTTCCAGGTGCTGCCCGGAGCTGGGGAAGGGAGGGCTGTGCCCCCGGGCTCCCTCTCAGGCAGCCGGGCTGTGGAGCCACTTTCGGCTGGGAGAGGGGCGAGGAGCCAAACTGGTTTTCAGAGGGATCTTGGCTGGGTTAACAAAGGGAGTGTATGACACAGGTTGTCTGCAAAAGCTTTCGGGGACAGCATGGCCTGTGGTTTATGTCACGAGGGGCAGAAGGGGGGGCTGCCGCGCTGCCGGGGCTGTTATTGGCGACGACCTTCCCGTTTCCCTGGAAGCCTTTCCCGTATGCTGCAGGATGGAGGGCGGATTCCCACAAACTTCAAACGCCGCCCGAGGCAGGCGGCGGTTCCTAACGGAGCCGGTCACGCAGAGACCCCTTCCACCGGGGACACGTGGGGGCACCCGCTGGCGGGATGCTCGGGTACCTCCTGCCTGTCCCGTCCTGTCCGGGGCCGGCGGCGCCTTGCGGGGCAGCTCCCCGCGGGGGCCGCACGGGGCTGGCCGGCGGCGGCAGCGCGGTGCACGGGCCGGCTCTGCCCCCTGGCGGCACCGCTCGGCACAGCCGCCGCTCCGAGGCTGACTGGTGACCCCGGACGCAGCCCGCGGGCCAGCGCCGGGGCTGACCCGCCAGTGGCTCCTGCTGAGAGGGGAGGCACCCGTCAGGGACCCATGGGCTCGAGGGTCTCAGGCCCGCAGGCGGGTGGGAGCCGGGATCGTGTTGTAAAACCCAGGGCGGCCGCTCTGGAGGATCCCCGTAACTGCCCTGGGGGCCAGCCCGCACCCGGGCACGTCCCTCCTGGCACCTTCCTGCACCTCCAAGACCTGCGCCCCCAGGCACGGCCCTCCGGGGGCTGCCGTGCACCGCAGGGCTGACCTGCACCTACACGTGTGCTGCACCCCAGGGGCCCTTGTGGGGCCCGTGACGGGCCCCGAGCACTGCACCCCCGAGCACTGCACCCCCGAGCACTGCCGCAGAGCAGCGCTGCCCCCGGCACGGTATCCCCAGCGGCACGCCGTACCACGGGCATCGCGCGCTGGGGCCCCGCACCACATGGCCGCAGCTCCGGAACCCACACACCCCGGACGCCGTGTCCCCGCTGCACGCCGCGGCCCCGGGCACGCCGGTACCCGCGGGCAGGGACGCAGCCCCCGCCGCACGCCGGGCGCCCGCCGCTCCCCCGAGGCGCAGCGGAGGGGGTGGAGCCAAGCACAGGGGTGTCGCCAGCCGCCAATAGGCAGCGCCTGCTCGACGTCACCTGACGCGGCCACCGCCGCCGTCCGGCGTCCCCGCCGCAATTGGCTGCCCAAGCTCCGCCCGAGGGGCCGCAGGGCCGCCACTGGCTGGCGGCTGCGGGTGGGGCCGCCGGCGGCTCACTGATTGGCTGCGGCGTGCGGCGGCTCCGCCGGTGAAGGTGAGCGTCTCCTCCAGGCGCCGCGCGCCACCCGTACCGAGCCGGAGGGGACCGCAGTGGGTCGCGCCGCCATGGCCGCCTCCATCTTCACCGCCGTCCCCCGCGCCCCGCCGGTCGCCGTCTTCAAGCTCACGGCGGACTTCCGGGAGGACGGGGACTCGCGAAAGGTCAACCTGGGCGTTGGCGGTGAGTCCGCGGCCTCCCCGCGCCCGGCGGGGCCCCTTCCCGGCCGTTGCCCTTGCGGCGGCCCCGGCACCTGCTGGAGCGGCAGTGGCGGGCCCCGGGTCCGAGAGGTCACCGGGTCGCGACGAGCGCCCGTTCGGGGGCGGGGCGGGCAGCGGGCCAGCGGCGGGCGTCAAGGTCGTGGGGGCGGCCCCTGTCCGCCGGCCGCGTGTGTCCGTGCCGCGGGCCCAGCACGGCTCTCGCTTCCCGGCAGCCTACCGCACGGACGAGGGGCAGCCATGGGTCCTGCCCGTGGTGAAAAAGGTGGAGCAGCTGATCGCCAACGACAACAGCCTGAACCACGAGTACCTGCCCATCCTGGGCCTGCCCGAGTTCCGGGCCAATGCCTCCCGCATCGCCCTGGGTGACGACAGCCCCGCCATCAAGGAGAACCGGGTAGGTGGTGGGCAGGGGGTGAGACCGATGCTTCCTCAGAGAGCCACCGGGATCCCGGGGTTGTCTTTACAGCAGACTGAGCCCAAACGCGCAGAGTAAAGGCATTTTGGCAGGATTTGGGGATTTCTCTGATGTGGTTTTTACTGGTTGTAGGTTACCTGATGAACCCGTGTACTTGAAGCTGCTTGTAATTTTTGGGAAAGACTGAACGTGAGCTGAGACTGGAATTTGTTTTGTTTCCTTCATCTTTTAACAGCTGCCCCACGGGAAACTGAAGTTGGATAACAGACGACCTTTCCTGAAATAAGCTACTAGCTGGGAATCTGCTCTGTGCCAAAAAGTAACAGGAATAACTGAAGTCTATTTATAACTGTAGAAAGTGTCAGGATGGACCTGTGTGTTGGAAGAGGCTGAAGACTACTGGAAGGGAATGGTGTCCTCGCTGGGGTGACCCCGGGGAGCACGTCTGGCATCTTTCTCTTGCTCTGTTGTCTGCACACTGACAGTGAGGTTGACCCTGCTGGCACCTCTCTCTGTTGCAGATTGGAGGCGTTCAGTCCTTGGGCGGGACAGGCGCTCTGCGTATCGGTGCGGAGTTTCTGAGGCGGTGGTACAACGGAAACAACAACACAGCAACCCCGGTCTACATCTCCACTCCGTCCTGGGGTGAGTGCTGTTGGCAGTGCTGTTGCCTCCTTGCAGTGAGCCCTGTGGGTCGGTTGGTGTGGGGAGCATGGCTGAGTCTCTTGCAGGCAGTAGGAGAGGTCCGCTTGTGGGTAAAATGAGATGCTGGGGCTGGATGAGGTGGCTTGCTGGAGGTGGGGCCTGCTTTTCTGAGAAGTGGTTTCTTTCCTCAGAGAACCACAACTCTGTGTTTGTGGATGCTGGCTTTAAAGACATTAGAACCTATCACTACTGGGATGCTGCCAAGAGGGGTCTGGATCTCCAGGGTCTGCTGGATGACATGGAGGTGGGTAAAACTGGTGTGGGATGGGCTGAGTTTGGTACTGTGCTGTCAGGAGCTGGCTGGGCTCTTGCATGTTGTACCTAGAAGTGGATCTCTGCAGAGACTCAGTGTCCAGAGCAGGTCAGGGCATCTCCCTTTGCTGTGGGTGCCCAGTTTCATCTCTGTGTGTGACCAAGATCTACTTTACTCTCTCCTCAGAAAGCCCCAGAGTTCTCCATTTTCATTCTCCATGCCTGTGCGCACAATCCAACGGGCACAGACCCTACTCCTGACCAGTGGAAGCAGATTGCTGCTGTTATGAAGGTATGGGCTGCTGGGGCTAAAGTAGTGCTGCGGGGACAGATAGCTCTTGAGCCAGCCAGACCGCTTGCATCCAAAATGAGCTCTATGGAATGGCATGATGTGTGGCAGGAGCTGGAAGAGTCCTGCAGGTCAGGTGTTGAAGGGAAGGCTGATAGGATGCTGGTTGCCTGTGTTCAGAGAAGTATCCCAGTTCTGCTTATGCTTCCAGGTTCTTACTTTCAACTCTGTGGCATGAGCTGCAGCGAGGGTTCTCATGCTGGAAAGATTATCCATGGGCACCGGCTTTTCGTAGGTGCTGGATAATAGGATATAAGGTGGTGCACCTCTTGTGCCTGTGTCCTCAAATGCATTTTTTCCCTGCATTTTATCTTTTAGTCTTCCTATTCTTTTACCCCAGTAGAAAGAAAATATTACGGTCTGGTGTTGCTGGACCATTTTTCTTTTGTATTCATCCAGAAGCTCAATGGTCATTTTTCCCTCCTATGGGAGCAGTAGGGGGTAGCGTGAAGATTGTGGGGAAGAGGTTTCCCTCTAACACTGTTCCTCCTTGCAGCGCCGGTTCCTGTTTCCATTCTTCGACTCTGCATACCAAGGGTTCGCCTCTGGCAGCCTGGACAAGGATGCCTGGGCTGTGCGATACTTTGTCTCCGAGGGCTTTGAGCTCTTCTGTGCACAGTCGTTTTCCAAGAACTTTGGGCTCTACAGTGAGTGTCTGGCAGTAAGCTGGCCCAGTAGCATCATACCCAGACAGATGGGGCTGGCATGCTGGGGTGGGCAGAGCTCTGCTTTGTCACAATGTGTGGGACCAGTGGCTCACATCTCTTGTCTTGTCCACAGATGAACGTGTGGGGAACCTGACTGTGGTGGGGAAGGACACAGACAATGTGCAGCGTGTGCTTTCCCAGATGGAGAAGATCGTGCGCACCACTTGGTCCAACCCTCCCTCCCAGGGAGCACGCATTGTGGCAACTACACTTTCTTCCCCGCAGCTATTTGCTGAGTGGTACGTGTTGCCAGGGACAGTGGGAGAGGGAAAGCAGGGGAAGCTGTCTCCTTGAGTGCAAGGCTTGGTCAAATGGCTCCCAACTGGATGGGTGCCTGTCCTCACTCTGCTTCCTGCCTGCTGCAGGAAGGACAATGTGAAGACGATGGCAGATCGCGTCTTGCTGATGCGCTCAGAGCTCCGGTCTCGACTGGAGGCCCTTGGGACCCCGGGCACCTGGAACCACATCACAGAGCAGATTGGCATGTTTAGCTTCACAGGGTTGAACCGTAAGTACCAAGTAGCCTCATGAAGGGAGGATTGGGTGAGGACAGTTTTGGTGGGGGTGAATTGGGCTGAAGCAGTCCAGGCAGGAATCTCTCAGGGACCACACTGGAGTCCTGGAATCGCTGCCCCTCTGGGTAGGCAGGGATGGAGCACCAGACACCATTTTGGTGGCCAGTGCTCAAGTTTTCTGCTTGTTATGAAAGATCCAAGCAGTCCTGACTGGTTCTTTGGGCTTTTCTGAGCTGTGTGGGGTCACTGCTCTGACCTGATGTCCAATTGCTTCCCCAGCTAAGCAGGTGGAGTACATGATCAAGGAAAAACACATCTACCTGATGGCTAGTGGACGCATCAACATGTGTGGCCTGACTACAAAGAACCTGGACTACGTGGCCAAGTCCATCCATGAAGCTGTCACAAAAATCCAATGAAGCACATGAACAAACAAACTTACCTGAAGTCACCAAAGCTATAGTGCGTAGTCCGTGTCTTTTGCTGCTCATGGCTTGCCTTGACCCGCAGCTCTTGGGGTTTAATAAAAATCGGAGGGGCAGCTCAATCAGGGATAATCATCTTTTCACCTTTTTGAAGTGCCCCTTGTAATATGGTAAGCCAGTGTTCCCGGGAGGGTGGTGGCGACATGAGCTGCCTTGGCTCTTGTTTGACTGACAGCAGCCTGGTCTTCAGGCACTTAGAGCTGCATCTTTAGCACATCTAAATCAACTCCGTGTAACTGATCAGTTTGATCTATGTGAAGTCTGGTGCCAGTGCAATGTGCTGTGGGATAACAGCTCAATCGGCTGGGATCTCATATGGCTTGTGAACTAATGTCATTCTGTAGTATTTTGGGGAGGAGTGAAGCTGTTGCTGTCATGTGTCCCCCCCCTCTTGGAGTTCTGAGCCTTATGCGAGCAAACATTCGTAATCGTGATTATTGCTTCTTTGTGTTGCTGACAGAAAATTAAATCTCCTTCTCTGAACACTACCCCTACCTTGTGTAATGTGCCTTCAGGCTGACCTAATGTCTTCCCAGGCTGCGGTTAAAGCCTCAGCATCCTGGTTTGTCCACTGGTTCTTACTCAGTTGGTTTCAAGGCTCTCCGTTTCTCCCTCATGGTGCATTGCATCTTTGATGGTTATGGTTGCTACTAATGAGGCACAGTCCTATTGGGAGAGTGTAGCTGGGAGCTCCCTGTGACTACACAAATCTGACCAGGTCCTCCCATATCCCTCTTGTGTTCCTCTTTCTGCTCCCCTGTGCTCTTCAGCTTGTTCTGTCTGTATGTGCTTGCTTTCTGGATGGTCATGTATTGCCCAACCATCTGGCCATCCATCCTTGGCACAGAGCTCCTGGCTTGCTTCTGATGTGCTGAAAAGCGGATCTTTCCTGTTCCTCCTTATCAGCAGGCCCCTGATGAACTACCACCTACTCCCCCTGGCTTCAGCGGGACCTGCCAGCAACAGCCTGTTTCTGGCACAGAAAAAGAGCTGGGACCATCTGTTTCTGCTCTCTGCAGTCACTCTTTGCAGATCTATTTGTGAGCTGATATTACCACCTTGACAGAGCAGCCTCCTGCCAAGATCTTGGTGAAGAAAGGGAAACAGCCCCTTTCCTGGGGTCAGTTAGTAAGTCACTGATGCCCTGATGGATTTTGCTTGTGCTGCAGCTTAGACAGTAAAGGCAAAAATGGTGTCTTCTTCCCTTGCTGTTCTTGCAGACAGACAGCACATGGAGTCTCTAATTTTTAAGTTGGCGTTCATGTCACATAAGGGAGTGAGCCAGAGGCAACCTGGTCTCTGTGCAGGTGGGGGGCTTTTTCCGTTCTTGATATCCATCCACAGCTAGGATGATGGGGTCCTGGTTAAAGGATGACTTCTAGGGGTGATATCAGGAGAAGGAGTTGAGGGAACCAACTGCTTTTGCTATTTCTGACGTTTGTTTACACTTCTGTCTGTATGCACCTCTAGGTGTGCAGCCTGGCCCACCCCATGTGTGATCTGTACCGGTGCTTTGCTTGCCTTAACAGCCTTGTTTTTCCTAACAAGTGACCTAAATTTCTCTGTGGTGTAAGCTCATTACCCATTATCCCACTTACCATGGCAACGGAGAGCGGATTATTCCTTTCCTCTCTGCAACAGCTTTTTATGTATTTGAGAACTTCCCTTCTCCACATCCTTCACCAGTTAAGATTAAGCAATCCTGTTTCCTTCAACCTTTGGAAGTTGTTTTCCAGCCCTTGCTTTCCTCTGGCATCTTTTCAATTGCTGTGTTTTTCCTTAGAAGGGCAATGTCCAGGCAGTGATGCTGTTAACTCCAGCTGAAGTTTTATCAGCATTGGTGGACTAAGACATTTGTTATCTCTCAGGCTCTATTCCAGCATGTGTATCCCGCTATTGTGTTTGCAATAGCATGGTATTAACTCCTGTTCTCCCCCAATGCTTGTCTGTGCTGCTGTGGTGTAACTCTGCACTTCTGAGTGCTCTCATGCCAGCCAGTGTGACAAGAGAGATGAGGTTCACATGGAGAAATTGGGAAGCACTTGCTGACTTGATCTTCTACCTGTTCCTTTCAGAGTCCTGTTACTTCAGCCACCTCTGGCCATGGGTATGAGGGCAGCTGAGCCCAGTTGGAGAGGTTAGCACATCTTTCCCAACACGCATTGACACAGACAGGGCATAACTCAGGGAGAAATCACTTTTAATGGTAATATCCCTGTTGCTTTCAGCCTCTACAAACACTACTGACTGATCTGTACCAACCCAAAGGCTCGGTGCGAGCCTCCCTCACACAGGCAGACGTGTGCAGAGAGGAGGATGGTTCAAGGCAGCATGGAGCTCCAGGGAGCTGGGCTCCCTGCCCTGTGCCTAGCAGGGGTTGGGAGCACTGAGCTGTGTCGATGGTCAGTGTGTGCAAGGTGCTGCAAGTGTGCGTGTCACTAGGCACGGCACAAATGTGTGCTGGGGCCCTGAGCTGCATGTGGCACCCCCCAGACAGTACATTCTCTTTGTGGTGGTGACCACATCTGTGCAGTGCCAGCACCAAGGGGCTCTGGGGCTCTCTACGATGGGGATGGCAGATGATGTTAAGGGAGGTTCTGGGTTGGACTGCCCCCCAGGCTCTGCCTGCAGGGAGGCCATAACAGACACTTATCTACTTTTCCTTTTTCCACCTCTTCCTTGAGACCAGATGCTACCAGGGAGCAGCTGGGCAAGGGCCCTCGGACTCCAGCTGGCTGGTCCAGGCTGCCTGGGTGGTTCAGCCCTGCCGGGGGCACATCCTTTCTCGCCTGGGGATGGGGCTCTGCACAAGTCCTGCAGGGAGGGGAGGCGCGAGCGGGCAGGCGGGCAGGCAGCGAGCGGGTGCAGACCTGCTGCTGTTGAACATGAGCCTCATGGCAGGAGACCCCCATGCTGCAGACCTGGAAGACACAAAGGCAGCCTCGTGCAGGTAGCTGGAGCTTGCCCTCCCTCACCTGCTGCTGCTCAAGCCTGCAGCACCTTCCCAAGCCAGGCTCAGGGATATTGGTGCAGACACACATTTCTGGCTGTGAAAACATGTGTCAGGGTCTCACTGTCTCCCACACCCCTTCCTGCCCCAAAGATGGCTGGAATCTGCTGCTACATTCCTTGACCCTGCTCCAGCCCCCAACAATGTGCATGCCTAACCACAGCATTTGGCTTTGCTGCTTGAAACTTGATTTTATGCTATTAATGTTGAGCAACCTCTAATTTGCTGGAATATTGCACTAAGAAGCAGGTTCCTACCTCCAGTCTGCATGGGCCTCCAGCACTGTGCTCTGGCCACGCTGCTGCTCAGGTGATTAATGGGTCGAGATTGGAGCTTTCCTCTGGCAACTTCTCATCCTCCAGCGATGGCCGCTGCTTGCGCCCACCTGCAACAGCAAGAGGGGCTGGGATGCTGGGGGCACGGTGCTCAGGGACAGGGTGACTGGCTCTAACTGAGCTAGCCTTAGGTGCATCGTTGCCTGCTGCTGGGGTACTGCCAGGGTACTGTGTTGCCCATCAGCCCCATACAGGGTGCCCCAGGAGCTCTGCCCTGGTGCTCCCTCCATGGGTTAGTCACTCACTCAGGGATCTCAGCAGCCTCCTGCCCAGCGTCTCCTCATTGCTGCTTGGTGTTGAACTGGTCTCAGCCTCTCTGCCAGGGGACTCTGGCTCCAGGACAGTGCCGCAGTGCTCACTGTCTGCAAAAGCCCAGTACGGCTGCAGCACCCAGGGGCACCACAGCCCTTGCCACCCCCAGGGTCCTGTGTGCATGTCCCCCGGCCAGACTCACTCTGATGCTTGCTGTTCTCCTCATTGTCAGCTGTCTCCTCCTGGATGAAGGGGATGCTCTCCATGCGCAGGAACACTGACTCGCTGGGACTGTGCAGTCCTTCAGAGCGGTTGCCTGCAGGGACACAGGGCAAGCATGGCAGCAGGGCAGGGAGATGCTATGCCTGGGGCAGACGCAGCAGGATGCCAACCATAGCAGCAGGTCCCACTGCCAGAGACCCACAGGGGACACAAGCATAGAGGAATTACATGCCTGCACACTTGCACCTATGCCCCAGGCCATGTGCAACTGTGCCTCAGCAGTGGTGTGCCCAGCAGATCTGCCAGCAGATCCCAGCATGGTGCTCTCAGGGGACATGCAACATTAGCCTATGGCAGGATGCTGCCGGGTGACTCACACATGATGCTGTTCTTCTCATTCAGGAGGATGGTGGGGTCCTCCTTGGGTGTCTGTGGGGTTCCCCGCAGGGTAGAGGCCTTGGTTGAATCTCTGTCGAAGGCCTCTATGTCAGGGGACTGCGGCGAGCTGTCCATGCGGCTTGCCACCAGCGCATTGTGGTACTGCTGTCGGGTGACCTGCGCTGACAGACATGCACATCCAGCTCAGTGGGTCCACTGAGACCTCCTGGGGACTTGGTGGTACCAAAGCCCCAGCCAGCAGGAGTGTGGGATTCCCCAGCACCCACTGGGCACCCATCAGGCTCCCAGGACACAGCAGGACAAGAAGGTGCCTGGGAAGGGATGCCCAGGGTGCAACAGTCCCTGCCAGCCCAGCCTGTACCTTGACAAACTGCACATCGCAGAGGATGTGCACGGAGTAGTCAGGGGTGTAGATGTTGTTGTTGCTGCTGCTGTGGAGCTGTGTGTTGCTGCCCCCGTAGTCGTTGTGCTCCCAGTTGGGGGACTCGGAGCGGTTGAGGCCGCTGCACCGTGATGGTGACCTGTTCACTGCGGGGAGGAACGGCAGAGAGGCAAACACTTCTCACTCATGGTGCTGCGCGGGTCCCCCGCACTGGCGCAGGGGCAGGGTGGACCTGTCACCTCCGGTGGCTATGCCCCACTATGCCCCACGAGCACTGGGGCTGCCAGGGGCTCTGTGGGGACCTCTGCCGGGATCCTCCTCAGCGCATGCTGGCAGTGGAGACTCTGCCATGCCAGCCATGCACAAATCAAAGGGGACCGGACAGGCAGGCATCCAACCTGGCACCGGCAGCAGAGGTTAGTGCTGCTGCCTGCCCGTCACACTGACTGACTGACAGCTCCCCTGCTAGCACAGGCCTTCCGCAAGGCATTTGGCACAAATTCCAGTTGCAGCTGGCAGCCCTCGGAGGTTTGCTTAACCTGCCTTGAGGGCACGCTCCTGTTCACCCCGGCACAACAGAGGCTGCTACAGCAAGCTGGCCCATTGCTCAGGTCAACTGATGGCCTCTGACACAGGGTGTGATAGATTTTGTCTGGTCAGTGATTTATTAGGGAACAAAGGCAGCTTGCTCCTGCACAGGTGACATCAACAACTTGTTGACTTTGCTCTGCTGCTAAAATGTCCTTCTATTACCCAGATTGCTAGAAAGCAAGGGAAGCAAGGCAGTGTGCATGCAGGGCTGTGGGCAGCTGTCATCAAAAGCAGCAAGTAGCAAGAAAACCTAAGCACTGACTGCAGGAAAGTACAGGAGCTGCACACCAAGGAAAACCCAAGCTGTCCATGGCTCCCCACTTGTCCCCATCCCATTCTTCCTGCGGTTCACATCATACTGGGAAGGCTGCTGGTGTGTCTCAACCAGTGAGGGGCTGTGGGTGTGGGGTGCCATGGGTGCTCCTCTCCTTGTGCTGCCCTGCATGCAGGGTGCAGGGGCCTTGGTGCACCATACACAGGGAGCTGGAAAGAGCCTGGCACAGGCAGACATCCCTGCCCAAAGCCATGCCCTGTTACCTGGAGAGCCAGCCAGTGAGTCCCCTCTGCTGAAGGCGAAGGTACGGGACACTGAGACAGGCACTGCAGAAAGAAGAGAGGGAGGGAAGGAGGAAGGGATGGACATGAGGTGGCAGACAGACCAAGAGGAACAATGAGAAAAAAGAATCACGTGCCAGCGGCCCCAGGCTGGGCTCCCACCACTGCCTCCATCACCCCTTCCCACCCCTCTTACACCCTCCTGCTTCTGCTCCAGGGAGGCGCTTGCCAGCCCTGGGGCCAGGGACACCGGCAGGGACACAGACCTGAGTGCTGTAAATCAACAGGCTGCTCTGTGACAAGGTAACAGGAGGTGAGGCTGGGGGGAACCAGCTCTTGCCAGGCCTGTCTGCCCAGCCGCACCTCTCCCTAGAGCCACAACGTGGGCAGAAAGCATCTTTCATGGGCTGAGTGCTGGCACCCTGCTCCAGCCCTTCACCACCCGCTGCAGGACAGGGAACTTTACGGTCAGCTTGTGTCACCTGGGGGATGGGCAGAAGCTAAGCCAAGTGGCTGTGCTTTGCATCTGAGATGCTTCCATGTGTTCAGGCAGGTAGCAGAGAGTGAATGTGTTCTGCCCTACGCAGCCCCACAGCTGCAGGCAGAGGCTGGCAGAAGCCCCTCAGCGTGATGCAAAGGCATCTGTGCCAGGCTGCCTGCAGCTCCCTGCAGGGTCCTGAGGGCAGTGTCAACAGCCTTGGAGTGATGCCAAGAGCCACCCCACAGGGGAACCGCAAGAAGCCACGACCCCACATCCCATTGACTCAGAGAGGGCAATCACAGTCCATTCACTTCCCATGTTTCACTGCTATGGGTTACAGCAGCAGTGACAATTTCAGGGACAGGCATTCCCCCTCCCTGCGACTTGCTGCCTGCAGGGAGCTGCTCTTCACAGCATCCCTGGGCAATGCACTCGTTAGCACCTCCTGGTGCCACATCTCTGCTCTCACCACTGGCAGCACCCACCTCAAAGGCATCTCCACAGGAAGATGTGAGCCCACCCATCGGCTGCCAGCCCCTATCTCAAGCCATGGCCGTGTTTCCCACAGCTGCTGTCCCTCCTGCCCGAGGTACACTGCCTTCTTTCCAGCCACTGTGCCCTCAGCACAGCGGCAACGCTCTAGGAACCGTCTGCTGCCTATGTGATTAATGTTTCTAAATTGCTTCAGAGGTAAAACCCCCAGGAAATGTGCCTTACAGCCCCTCCTGCCAATCTCCCCATTCAGTTACTCCTCAGTAACTCCTGTTCGTGTCCTCCTCTGAGTCAAAACCTGCTGCAAATAAAAGTCCAAGCAAAGGGACCAGCTTGAAGTGCTTCCCAGAGCAACCTCATCCAACTGGAAGCAAAGGATGGGTTGATAACCACTAGCACTCTCCCTCTGCTCTCAGTGCCTGACCCACCGACAACAATGCCCTACACCACCAATGCCAAAGGTCACCTGGTGATTAAACAGTTGCATAACAATGGTTAATTAATAAAGAAGTGTTAAATGCTCCAGGGTTAACGTCTGAATTCACTCACTTCTGCTGGGCTTTGCTTCACGGGGGAAGGAGGACAGCGGCCTGACAAGGGAGATGCCCTGTGACCTGTGCCTACCATGCCTCCTCACTGGCCAGGGGTGCGATGCAGCACACGTCCCGGGGCAGGCAGGGGTGGCTGGATGGCAGAAAACGCCTCATGGCATAGGATCATGTGCGAGCACAGGGAGGAAAGGTCCCCTGAGCAGCAGTGTCCCAGCGGGCAGCACTGTGGATATGTGTGGCTGCACTGACCCTGCTCCCACTGTGGCTTATGCCCTGCCTGACCTGTGGCTTGTGGGCATCACCTACTGCCTGAGCCTCTGAGGAGCCCTGGGGATGGTCACTGAGGGCACAGGGCATTGGAGCATGCAACAACATCCTGGGGGAAATCAGCCGCTTCACTGATTTCTTCTGTTCAAATCGAGCACGCTGCAATTGCACGGGAGCACAGGAATGTGCACTGAGGGATAATCCAGCAGTCCAGAGCCAGCCTTTTAAATGGAAGCAAAGCAAGAAGCAAGAAATAGGTGAACTCTAGAGCAGCACGCAGACTGGAGCCATGGGAATGACAGTCACCTGCCCTACGGGACTCCCTGCTCTCTCAACAACATTCCTTCCTACACTTCCCTAAAGGTTAAACTTGATGGGTTCTTGTTTTGATTAGGCACCAGAGCATTCTCATTGGGCCATCAGCACTGCAGATCCAGCTGGGGTTGGGAAGAGGGATGTGCCTGACGGGGGTGAGCCACACCTCTACCTCACCACTCCTAAACCACCGGGGATTAACCATCTGCAGGGGTGATCAGCAAAGAAGGGAGGGCACAGACTCCCCTAATCTGAGCTCCCTCTGCAGGGAAACTGCTCGGTAAAACATCAGCTCTGCAGGCAAGGAATTTACCTGGACGGGGGCATCTACTCCTGACTCAGCTGATTTCCCCCACCAACATGTGCAAATGCCTCCCAGGTTCATCTCTGCAGTTCCCAAGCACCCCCCATGCCCTTCGTGTGGGACCCATGTTAAGCTCATCCCCCGAGCCTCAGGAGTGCAAATGGGTCCAGAGTTGTTACACTGAGATGCAGATGCACTGTGCCAGAATTCACAGGGTTCACTGTTCCCATCTGCATCATCATGCTGCCACCCGTGGGCAGTGCCCCTTGTAGTACCAGCCTGCTGGGATCCACCGGAAGGGATCCAGCACTTAGCTGAGACCTCAAAGGGACCTCAATGTCCTTCCTGCAGGCTGCATCAGCCCTCAGGTCTTTCTCCACTGAGGTTTTTAAAGGGGTGATCTCAGTGCAGAGCCTGAGCTGCTCTGCACAGGGTGCAAACCCATCCCTCCTCCAGGCAGCCTGTGCCGCAGAGGAGAGATTTTAGAGCTCCAACCTGTCCCAAAAGACTTACATAGGAAGGAGGATCCAGCCAGGCTGCCCACTTTTCGCACGTCGTTATCTGAAATGAGAGCTGGAGGCGTAGGGAACACAGAGGAAGGACCCCGCCTGCCCCACACCTTGCAGCAGGGCCACCCCACCCCACAGCCAGCCCCAGCTTAGCCCCCATGGAGACTGCTGAAGCAAAGACAGGGCTGGAGGGACCTCACAGAGCCCTTACCTGAGGAGACAACAGCCATGATGGCAGGAACACCATAGTATGTGAATGCCCCATTCTCAAACCTCAGCCCTTCCTTGCCAATCTCCACCTCCACTTTCCCCTGGAAGGAGAAGGAAAACCCACTCAGACGGGCACCTTGAATCCCAGCCACCAACCCACCTGGGGCTGCAGGGACCCTGCTGCATCTCCACTGGCAGAAGCAGCCCAGAGCAAGGTGGTGAGGAGAGGCAGGCCACCCCCTGCCACGCTCTACTCGCTACTGCCCCAGGCACCTGCAGGATGAGGACAAAGTAGTCGACAGGGCGGTTGCGCTGGTAGAGGTAATGCTCCGCCGCCTTCTTGTTCTTGCGGTCGTACTTGAGCTCCTGGATGACGTTGGGGTGTTTGAGGAGCCGGAGCAGGATCTTCTCAGAGAGGTAAGGGGACTTGAAAGGCTCCACTTCTAGAGGGGGAGCAACACACGCTTGCTCAGCAGGGATGGGGCTGCCAAGAGCCCCTTGTCCTCTAAGTTTCATGGTCCCTCTTCCTGCAGCCTCAGCACCCTGCTGCATTGAGGGGACCTCAACCAGACCCATGCTGGTGGGGCAGTGGGATGCCCCGGCTCCAGGCAGGCAGAAACCACTCACTGAACAGAGGAGCCTGACCCAAGAATGGCTCAGGGATGCCATGCAGGGCTGGTGCTGCGGCAGGGAGATGCAGGGCTTGCACAAGGGAGAGGGTACCTGTTGCCATGAACCGATGGGTGGCCAGGAGGAGCTGCGGGGAGATCTTCACCTTCATCTCGCTGTCCGAGAGCCTGAATATGGAGAAGTCCTGGGGCTTACGTCCCCGGTGGGGCACACGTTCCTTCTTCCGATTGTTCGCTGCAGGGCAGAGAGCAAAGCAGTTGCCTGC
The DNA here is from genome assembly GCF_037157495.1 of Lathamus discolor. Lineage (NCBI taxonomy): Eukaryota > Metazoa > Chordata > Aves > Psittaciformes > Psittacidae > Lathamus > Lathamus discolor. Next base: position 136,323,624 of record NC_088886.1, read on the forward strand.
CTGCAGCAGCCATAGAGCTGCTGCAGCTGCAGGGCCCATACCACATGCACATGTATATAGAGAGGCACATCTTGCTGCACGCCATGGCAGGGCTGCTGTGGAGCAGCAGGGCACACAAAACGTGCCATGCATCCCAGCCTTGGGAGCAGCTCCCTGGAGAGGGAGCAGGGTGGTAAAACACACTTCTTTCTCAGGAACAAGTCCTGGATTGCCCTGGCTGGATGTGTCACCCAGAGCTGGAAGGAGCTCGGGAACCACCCATGAGCACTTCATGCCCAATACACGTGCCCCCGGCTAAGGCCCTGCCCAGCCACTGGCTGCTGGTGCTGGTGCTTTTCTATCTTCAGCATTCAAGACTCCCTGACATCTGACCAGCATCTGTCCATCATTCTTGTCTTTCCCACCATGACTGTTAATTGCTCTGGGGAAGGACCACAATTTGCTCTGGCCTGTTTCCTACCCACATGTCTGTCTGTCTGTGCAGGCTCCCACCCTGGCTCCTGCAACCGCAGTAGCTGCTCTGGGACACTAACTGTACAGATCCGTCTCATCCAGGATCTCGGACTTGATGATCTCCTCAATGACATCCTCCAGGGTGACAATGCCCATCACCTCGTAGAATGGGTCTCCTTCCCCTTCGTTGTTCACCCGCTGCACGATGGCCAGGTGGGACTTTCCTGTGTGGGGAAGAGCAGAGTAGCAGTGAGCCCCCAGCCCTGGTGAGAGGGGTCCCAGCACGGCAGGCTGGCAGGAGGGCAGGGCTTGGTGGGGGGCACAGGTCACAGCCAAACCTCAGAGGCACCCAAAGCCATCCCAGCCATGCTAACCCAAGGAGAAGGGCTGGACACACAGCTCAGCCTAACAGGGCTACTATGCCCCAGGCTGACTCCCAGGTGTCACAGGGTTCTGACTGGCTCATTCTGGGGGCTGCTTGCTTTCTTTCAGAGTGGTCAGGGGTCTGGAGCATCTCTCTTGTGAGGAAAGACTGTGGGAGGCGGGCTTTTTTAGTCTGGAGAAGGCTGAGAGGCGATCTCATTAATGAATATAAATATCTCAAAGGTGGGTACCAGGAGGATGGTGCCAGACTCTTTCAGTGGTGCAGAGCAAGAGGATTAGGACCAAAGGCCATAAACTAAAATACAGGGAGTTTCACGTCAACATGAAGAACTTGTCATGCTGAAGGTGGCAGAGCACTGAACAGGCTGCCCAGGGGGGTTGTGGAGTCTCCCTCTTTGAATATATTCAAAACCTGCTTGGACACGTTCCTGTGTAACCTGCTCTAGGTGGCCCTGCCTGGGAGAGGGGTTGGACTGGGTGATCTCCAGAGGTCCCTTCCAGCCCTAACGATTCTCTGATTCTTTACCTGGGCACCCTGCTATGAGTCACTCTGTTTAGCTCTTTGGCAGCTTCCTGTGCAGGGATGATGTGTATGTTATACCAGCTGCTTCTTGCTTACCCTCGGTTTCATTGCCATGAACAACTCTAACAGAGCAAAGAGACAGCATCCTCTAACACAGAAATGTGAGCATGTCCTTGGGCTCTGCTGGTTTCCCTCATCCTCCTGGTGTTTTCTCATTCTGTTGTTAATTATCCTTCCCATCAAATTGCCAGGAACAGCCTCCCACCATCTTTCTATCCATCAATGTCTGGACCAGTCCTAAAGCTTTTCTTAAAACACAGGCAAAGCCTCCAGCTCCTTGGAACAGCAGCTGGTTTTAATGCAGAAATGCGTATGTTTGTTTGCAGCTTTCAGCCCAGCTCCTGCAGAACTCTTGGGTGAACCATCTGGATGCAGAGGCTTTCCAAGCCGTCAGCTTGCACCTAAATGTCTTCTCCAAACCCTGCCCTCGACAGCACCCCCTCTCTATTGCCTTAAACAAGCAAACTGGGACCAGGAACTTCACCTGCAATGATGGTGACTCCTGTTTGGAAGTCAGTGTTTCTCAATCACGTTTTCAGCTTCCTCACTTGTCCCCAGTAACCTGGCAGCTCTGCTGACACATTCTCACACTTCTTGCTTTTGGCATGTTTGAAATATTGCTATTTGTTTTCACATGTCCAACTCCGTAAGCTGTTTTGACTTCTTCAACTTCTCCCTTCCTTTACTGTCTGCTCTGATTTATGTTCCTGTTCAGCAGCTTGACCAGAACCCAAATCCCAAGCCACAAACAACTTTTGGGTTTCTATCTGCTAATAAACAGCACTGGTTTTCTTACTGCCCCCATGGCACAGGGATCTGAACCTCTAGTTTTATTTAAAACATTAAAAATGTCCTTCATCAGCACCACAGCCAACAACTTCTGCTCCCTCTGTTTGCTCTGCATCCCTAGGGTCTCCTGTCACAATGCCTGCATAAACCCAGCTGTACCATGGGCACTGCAGGCACCTCCAGAAAGATGCAAACACATTTTCCCCATGGGCTTGGAGCTGAGCTCCTTCAGCAGCAATGGTCACCCAAAACGGGGACCTGTATAGCAGGTCCCTTCTGCTATACAGCTGCCTCTGCATCTGCTTCTCCCATAAACCCCCCCTGACAAACTCGCCTGCTGCTCGGGGCAAGGGGATGTGAACAGTATTTATGAACAGAGATGCAACAGGGGTGGGCTCCTGCCTGCTGCACAGCTCCCTCCTTGCCCGCTGGTGCCTTCTGCCTCATCCCTGCACAGGGAGAGGGATGAGCACATGCAGGGCAGCCTGGCAGTCCCATCAAACACAAACTGCAGGGGAACAAGTGACCTTCAAATAACCTTGTCCTGGGTCCGAGACGAGCAAGTGACATTTCTCAGCTGAAGATCAGCACTATACATTTCTCACAGCAAAGCTTGGGCATTTTCCACAGTATAAATTCCCTCCTCCTCATACCAAGCTTTTATTGCAAGATTTCAGAGAGCAGCTCACTGCCTCCCACGCCTACAGAATTAGAAATGAGAACATAACATCATAGCAAGTAGCACTCGGATGCACTTAAAAAAGACCCCAAATCAATAGCTTTGGGGCACTGGAAATTCAGCATGTTCTTTTGACCATGTTATTTCACTCCTTTCATACCCAGGTTTGTGCTTCTCGTCTGTTCAGGGGTAATAAAGCAACACGACTTGAGGCTTAAAAAGAAGAAAGCGGCAGAGTTGGCCACAGGACAGCAGCAACAGCTACATTTCATCTTAGCAAAGTCCAACTTTTGAACGTGTCTCCTTTGCCAAACCCCACTCCCAAACACTGGGGCCATCTGGTCTCCTCCAAGTCCTCTGGTGAGCAAGGAGAGGGGAGAAGTTATTTCTTTTGGCCAAAAGCTTGTTGTTAATGACATTTACATGCAACCCAAAACCACTGAGCCCTTACAAAAAGCTTAGGTGCTACTTAAAGGCACTCAGAGAGTAATGGACGCAATTCTTTTTCTGGCCAAACACCTACATCAACGCTGTAATTTACTCTACAGCAGCCTCAGAGAAATATGATTCCAGCTCCATACTCACGTAGCAGCAAATGAGATTATATAGAAGTAACCCAGCACTGTTAGCCTGGGAGGAGACCCAGGGTTTCACTGCGCTGGGGGCAGAGCCAGGAGGGCTGTTAGACTGCTCAAGAGTTCTTTATTTTCACAGAAAATAAACACTTGTAGCCATGCCATAAACCCCCAGGTTTAGGTTTCCAGGCTAACATTAGACCCACATTAGAGATGGGGCAGGTACCAAGCAATAGAAGATGGTTGCAATTCATGTGGTTGTTCGTGGCGCACATCAAGCAAACTGATCCTAGCCCTTGCCTGGCTGGCTGATACCCATAATCACAAGAAGCCCTGGCCCTCAGTCCCAGCCTTTGCAAACCACTGGGAAATGGTTGACTTGCCCTGGTTTCCCACCTGAGGGACATGAGATCGTTGGCAAAGTCCTGCCCCCTGACCTGGCTGGGTCCTGGGTTTCCTCCCTGTAGATTCAACAGCAGGGATGGGGGGGGGGGGTCTGTGGGCTCCCTGGCCGTATGATCATGGCTTGCTCCCTTCTGGGCTGGGGTTGCTGCCAAGCTCAGCTGCATCTCCCTGCCTGGACCTGGGAGCTGCTACACTTGCACAGGAGGAAAAGCAGCGGCTTTTGGAGGTGCCAGAGGGGTCGTATTCTCTTCGGCAGCCATGACCCTGCAGGTCTGCCTCGGTGGGAGTACAAGAGAGGGAGATAAATCATTTAAACAAACCCCCAAACTTGATCTAAGCCAGCTTCAAGATCTGTAAAACTGGTTCCAAAAACTGTGCTATTGTAACCATTGCTTGATAGCTCAAATGAAATGAATTATAAGGGTGAGCTGCTTCCCCGCTAGCAAGCTGTCACATGTGAATTTTACAGGGTTATTGCTGATGCAGGAAAGCACAGTGAAACACTCGAGAATCAAAGCCTTGGTTTGGCAAATGCTAGAACAAATGGGCAATTAACTTCACTTGTGCGAATGGCTCCACCGGCCTCGGCAGGGCTGCTCTTGCACAGGAAGTCTATAGGTGATTAAGTGTCTGCTCAGCATGGGATACAACTGTACTAAATTCTTTATGAGCTACATGAAATCTGCTCTTTTCAAACAGCAATTTGGGTGGAAAGTTAATGCTAAATTAGAGAGCTAATATAAACAGCTGAGAGCTTCTGGATGGAGCAAGCATTTGAACAGATATCTAAAGCTTTCATGCCCGTTTTTAGGAGCCTTTGTATTTCATAGGTGCCTAAATGACCTTGGGCTTATAGATCCACCTCAAAGCGTCCTCCCCAGTGGGAGAACAGGGTCTGAACACACGGAAATGCCTTTACTTGTGGGAAAGAAAGTGCTGCAAATAGAGCCCAGACTACTTCCTTACCTCTTCTTTTGTGTAGGTGCTCTGCCAGAGGAATGTTAAAGATGCTTTAGCCTTGTCTCTCATTCCACGGGATAAGCATGAAATTTACTTTCATAAATTTTACAGTAAGATCTAAAGCTGTTACTGAGAGATCAAAGGTACAGGCACAAGCCACGAACCATGTACAGCTACAAAATGTAAGGCAAACCCCCCAGAGTAATTGGTAACTAAGGTTGATTTATGAAAGAACCATGATGTAATTGAAATCTGTTTTCTGTGTGCTTTCAATCAGAGCTCTTCTCTGGGTGAGGGGCTGCCAGCATCTCCATGCCCCATTGCAGACCTGAATCTGAAGCAAGTGGGGACCCCGATTTGAACTGGAAATGTGCATGTGAGGGGTACCACATATGCTCTTGTGTTACCACAACCTCACAACAAGCGTAAAACCACATGCCTGAGGAGTTGCACCTAAAGACAATCCACATTTACACCTAAATAGGCAGGAAATAACCAAGAAGGCTGTGGGAGCACCCAATTTTATGGGAATCAGAGCTATGCAAATGAAAATCTGTAAATTCTAATCTAATCCAATCCAGACCTTCCTCAGAGATAAGAACTTCATTTGACTACATCTGGCTTTAGCAGAGTATAAAAGCCTTTCTCGTACTTGGCTTTGGTGCTTTTCTTAATCCTAAGGAAAACTGTGGGAAAGATGGAATACTTGGAAAAGCTGATGTACTACCATTGACAAAACAGATCAGGAGGGTAAGGGTGAGGTTAGAGGGAACACAGAGTCTCATCTTCCATCTGCTGTACAACAGGGTTCTGACCTCTTGGGGATGACCCTGCAAGCTCAGAAATGGTGGGTCCCCTTGCATGTTATGTGGAGCCTAAGGAAGCCTACAATGATGCTGAGGCTTTCTCAAGCTAAAAAAACTTCTGAAGAGCCAATGCAAAACTGTTTTCATTGGTGTCTGTAGCATAGGCCACTTGATCCTTTCCTACAGCTCACTCTGAAGGTGCCTTTGACAGCTCCCAGGAGGCAGATGGGTGGCTGGGTGACCTCTCCCCAGTGATATAGCTCCCCTCTTACTCTGCTGAATGCCTTCCCAGAGCAGGCCTGCTCCTGGGCTTGCTGGGGTCGGGTAGAGCAGGGTTCACTCAGGAGGATTTAGCACAGTCTGGGGGCAAAAACCAAAGTAATGTTTCAGGCAGAGTTACTGAAACTATCTTTTGTGCATGGGCACCTCACCCACTCAGTCTGGCAATTGCTTTTCAGGGGACCTGTACACTATATGGGATAGACAATGCCATCGTAACTGCAGAAATCTCTCGAAGGCTCATCCACATTTCAAGCCATGCTTTGTGCTTGCAATGACTGCAGGCTCAGAAGGACAGTATGAAAAGCAGCTGAAATGGTACTGACCCCTGTTTCTGGCAAGCGTAAGCACCTTCTCCAGCTACACTCGATTTGTAGAAGTCTGACAGAGGCTGTGGAGTATTCTGACAAGCAACGACAGCCCTCCCCAGGACAGGCTGTTTTCCTGCTAAGCCAGGAAGTTTGGTTTTGGAGAATCTACTTTTAGTAACTCCTAGAAGATGCCAAACCACAGAAGGCCAATTTGGGCTGTACCTCAGCGTCTGCCCTGCTGCAGGGAAAATGAACATAAGAGCAAACTTCTACTGTCCCTCCAACAGGACAACTGCTTGCTGAATGTTGCCACTGCTGTATATATAATCCAACAGGAAATGAGTCAACAAACCCCATTAATTACTTGAAGAATGGGAGAAGACTGTGACTTCCCAAAGGCGCTACAGAACAAGGAGGTGGACCTCACGGATGAGCTCCCCATGTGAGAAATATCATAAGACTGAAGCTGCAACACACATTGCTTTGGTTATCTTCTAGGGTTGGAGGAGGAACAGACTGCATCACCCACAGCATTTCACACTGAATGAATGCATAGATCTTTCCTCCTAGCTCCATATTCCCAAAGTGACGTTTGTCCTACTGGGACCTCATCTGCTCCTCTGCATTGATTAGCTTGCTAAATATGGTGCAGTTATTTCTCTGCTGCATTAGGCACTTCCTCCTGGCAGCCTAGAATAAAGCCAGGTACTCTGAGATGTACCAGTACAAACCGTCAGGAAATTGTCTCCTAATTTTTTCACTCCTTCAGTAGTTTCAGCCTCTTTCGGGCTGCAGGTGGCAAAGTTAACTGTACTGGTATGCATCTTATTTCTAGAGAACTGGAGATACATTCTGTCTAGTGTCCTCCACTTGGCACTTCAATGTAAATGCTGCACAACTATGCATGCCCTCTGTAATGACCGTCTGGCTTGCCTGAAAAGATGGCAAACTGGGTGTTCAGGTTTCATTATTTCTGAGCTCACTCCACTGAGTTTTGATGAGAATATAAATGCAAAACCATTTTCTAGTACTAGCATTTCCTTCCTTCAGCTGGACCTGTCTTGCTCTGCTGTAATGTTGTTTTTCAATACAGTTTGTGCAGCTGCCCTCCTCTTTGGGGCTGTGGGTTGGAATCCGAGCTACCAACCCCACACGCTGCTGCTGTTTGCAGCCTTCTCTGCTGGGTTTTTCTCAGTTCCCATTAGTGTCCCCAGTTTAACCATCTTTCCCCAGGAATTAGTGCCTAAAGAAACATCGAACAATGCCAAGCAGCAGCAGGCTTGTGAAGGAGCAGATGCGAAGGCTTTGACCAGTTCTGTTGTGATGGGGAAGGGGCCAGGTTTTGTCAACCAGGAGCTCAGAGTGCTCTTGGGCACTGTAACCACATTGTGCTGTCATCTCCATAGGTGCTACTGAAGTGTATGCTGCTACTTAGAATCATAGAATCATGGAATAGTTAGGGTTGGAAAGGACCTCAAGATCATATAGTTCTAACCCCCCCCCCCGCCATGGGCAGGGACACCTCACACTAAACCATCCCACTTTCACACAATTTTAATGTTTTGGCAAGCTGATGCTACACAAGTGTCCTTCCCCAGGTCCATGGAGTGTAATTCCATCTACACAGGGTTGTGCTGCAGGACAGGGGATCTGCAACCCTCCTATGGATTAAACTCAAGGAAAACATCATGCATCTTGATGGAACTTTGCCCAAACAAGATTAGGTGTGAGCATACCTAGAAACCAGTGAAGGAAAACCTCCCTTCAAACCCTGCTATAAAAGACTAGAGAGGAAAAAACTCTGATTATCTTCATAGCTAGGATAGCACAATGAGAGGAAAGAAATGCATCTTGTAAACAAGGATAATAGTGTGATATTGGCAAGTAGGAGGAGAGACAAAACCGGGATGTGCTGCTGGAGGTGTGAGCAAGTATCAAAGTGCTGTATTTAATCATCACTTGACATTTTCAGTAAGAAAGAACAAATGTTTGCGTACTGTGGCAAGGAGCTCAGGCCGTGAAATTGTGTTACTTGTTCGTTATGCAAAAAAAAAAAAAAAAGCATTTTGGGCATGTTGGATGTGGCAGAACATTAATCATCAGTGAAACCGATCAGAAGTATACAACGCTCTTCAGGAAAGAAAGATTTAAAATGTGATGGGTATTTTGTATAAACACTGTAATAACAAGAAGAAAGAAAGGATACAAAACCTATTTGTGTTAACCATGGGAGAAGGAAAAGCAAGCTGGCAAGGTTTCTCTAAGGTTTGTCTGGGACCTAAGGACCTGGAAACAATTCTCAATGCCCATCCTTACCAGAGACTTTAATTTCCTAGAAACAGACTGGAGACCGCCTCAGTGGATCATTTGCTGTCCTGCAGGCACCCTGCATGTGCAAAGTGATGAATGCCTTCATTAAGCACTCACTGAACCAACAAGCAGTCAGCCTACTCTCTAATTAGTGGAGGTGTCACAGAAGACCTAGCCATGGAAAGCAACCTTGATTGGATCAAACAAGGTAACTTCACCATAATTCAAACGGACACAGAAAAGGAGACAGTGATGAAGATTCTTAATTACAAATGGGAAATCTTTATTTTAGAAATTAAATAGTCAAGTGAGCAGGGCTGAGACAGCAGGGATGGGACTGAGGGCAGCCAGGAGCAAACATCTGTCGCAGCGCAGGAGCCGGCATGGGAACCTGTATTTGGAACTGGGAAAACAGATTTTAGGAGGGGTTCAGGGCTGGGCTGGGGGTGGCCATCTACAAACACAAGGTGCTGGGAGTGACTAAATGCCTACAAATAGGGGAAAGATGAACTGGAAGAGAACACTAACCCCTGGGGAGAAGAACATTTTGGGAAAGAGCTGGAACTGTTAACCACCATGCTGAGTTAGATACCAAGACCAAAAGCAAGGCTTTTCAACCACGTGATTTAGGAAACACAAGAAGAAATGAGGTGGGAACAGAAGTAAGTTTTAGGGAAAGCTCTACATAGGGGCAAAATGCTCCAGGAGGCCATTATGGCAAAGAGATGTAAGGGAGGAAGAGTCTGAAGCAAAATGCCAAGAGTTCAATTGAGCAAAGCTGAAGAAGGATGGACAATCTTCATTTGAGATAAGGACTAGCACTTGAAAGTGTAGGGCAGGAAGCAAGGCTTGTTAACGTACCTGTCAGCTCAGGGAGGAACACACACAAAGCATTTATTTTCAAGCACAGCAGAGAGGGGCAGCAAGCAAAGGGCAGTGAGCTAAGCAACCACAAATCCATTTCTAGAGGTTGGTTGATCCACAGGGTAGCAGGCTTTAGAACAGCTCTGGAGGGGGAAGCAGTTGAGTACACCAAAGTAGATCAGATAAAGCGCAGGGGAGACTGATCAAGGGGGACTGTACCGAAGTCATCTGACATCTTTGGTAGCACCGAACTCTCTAGACTAGGGAGAGGTAGCAGAGACCTCAGGTGAACTCAGGTGAACTACAGTAGTGTTGCAGTATCATGCGGAAAGCCACAGTTAAGAAAGAACTGCGAAGCACATAAGGAATTAGGAAGATGAGAGACAACTGGTTACATTACAAGAAGCCCGGGGGGAAGAAGGGGGAAATGAGGGACTACTGCAGCTCATCAGGGGTGAACCCTGAGGGCAATCAGGGATTTGCTGATTTGCACCACTGGGAGTCTCCAATCCTGCTGAGAGGGCAGTATTGTGTGCCACACACAACTCTGCTCCCTTCGACCCTGAAAGGTGGTGGGGATAGTCGTGCATCTCCAGAGAAGATGCTGACCTGCATGCATCTGATGATCACTTCTCTGGCACACATCCTATCCTCCCCTTTTCCTGCCTCTACAAACGAGCAGGGAGATAACTCAGAGAGGCATTCTCTGTATCTGGAAGGGACCAGGTTAGCCTTCCTCACATGATCATCTCTGCCTGCGGCAGAGCAGCCCCAGGCAGCCCGGGAGCCGAATGCTGTCTTCCCACATTACATAATGCAGGATGTCACCGCTGCAGCCATTTCTTAAAGACTCACTCACCACGGTATGACGTACTGAGTAACACGCAGCAAAACACCATTCCCAGCGGGGGGGAAACCACATGCTGTGTGTATTCCTAAGATATGGTTAATGAAACACAGCTCTCAGCATCTCTGGGGCTGCTGGCAGCTGCCGAATTATGAATACTGTCACAGCTGCAGAAAAAGTACAGCTCTTTCTAAGGGCTTAGGCTTGTCTTCTTTCTTTAAACCACTTGCACAGAAACACTTCCTAGACCAGCTTCCCACTGCTAGGCTGAAAATGCGAGAGTTAAGTCACAAGATCTTATCTCCTGCCATAAACTCCTATGTGCAGAACAGAGTGGTGAGTGCTGCCTTGCCGGGGCAGAAGTGCAAGGTAGGCACTGTGCCCATGCGGCCATGACACCGCAGAGGCATCAACCCTGTGGGACAGGGCTCACCTTCTGAGCTAGCAACCTCTGAGGCCGAAGGCTCTTACAGTCTCCAAAACATCACAGGCACGACCAGGATTTCAGGCCCCCGATCCACCCCGAGGCTGCTCCACCAGGTGACACCAGGGTCACCACCACACGAGCACATGCAGGGCACAACTCACCCCAGCATCCCTGGTACCTGCCGAGTTCAGCCAGGAGGCCACACAGGGGGGCCGTGGGGCTGCTGACCTGGCAATCACTGGGGGTGCAAGAGGGGTGCAGGGGGAGCCCAGGAGGTGGTGGCCCAGTGGCCTCACCCTTCTTGAACTCCTCAAGCAGTGTGTCGAGACGCGTGTCGTTGAAGACACAGTGAAGTGGGCGGCGGTAGAAGCGGGTGACAGTCTGCAAGGGGGTGCAATCATCGGGGTCGACGAAGGCCAGGTCCTTGACGAAGAGCAGATCTACAATGTTATCACGCCGGTCGCCTTCATAGACGGGGATGCGGGTGTAGCCGGAGCGGAGGATCTCAGAGACAGTGGCAAAGTCCAGCACGGCGTCGGCACGCAGCATGAAGCAGTCGGCCAGCGGCGTCAGCACATCCTCCACCACCTTGGTGCGCAGCTCCAGCGCTCCCTGCACCATGGCCAGCTCCTCCCGCACGAGGTCTCCGTGGGGGCCAGCGGCGCGCAGCGTCTCCAGCAGACGCTCCCTCGTGGAGAAGACGCTGAGCTCCTGCCGCAGAGCCCAGTCCAGCAGCCGGCTGAGCGGGTAGCAGAGGGGGAAGGCGGCCAGCATCAGCAGCCGGGTCAGGCACAAGGTGCGGGAGGCGATGGCCAGCCCGTGCCGCGAGCAGACGGAGTAGGGCAGCACCTCGCCGCCCAGGAAGACGGCGGCGGTGCACAGCAGCACCGGCAGCCAGGGAGCTCCGCGCTGCCCCGCGGCCGCCGCTGCCGCTCCGCCGCCCGGCAGCGATGCGCAGAGCCAGCCGGCCAGGGCCGCGTTGGCCCCGGCCTGCCCCAGCAGCAGCGTGCACAGCAGGTAAGTGCCGCCGCCGCCGCGCACAGCCTGCACCCGCCGCGCCTGCTCCCGCTCGGCGGCAGAGCCGCTATTGCGCAGGACGCGGAGCTCCAGCGGGTCCAGCGAGAGCAGCGAGAGGCGCAGCCCGCTGAACAGCGCCGACAGCCCCAGCAGCAGCAGGGCACCCAGCGCCCGTAGCCAGCCCGCCTCAGGCAGCGGCAGCAGCCAGGCGCCCAGCGCCGGGGAGGCGGGCCGGACCCGCAGCAGGAAGCCGCCCGCCGCGCCGTGATGCGCCCAGGCCCGCCCGTCCCAGGCGCACAGCGAGAAGAGCCGCCCGCCCGGCGCCGCCGCCCCCTCGCCCTTGCGCGGCTCCCGCACCCGCACCTCGGCCAGCGCCGAGCCCGCCGCCCCGCCCGACCGCAGCGGCCCCACCACCTCCACGTCCGAGGCCCAGGCGCTGCGCTCCCGGCACCGCTCCGCCGGGCCCCGCGCCGTCTTGCCCCCCGCCGCCGCCGGAGCCGCCTCCTCGATGAAGACTAGCCGCGGCTCCCGCTCCTCCGCCGGCCCGCGGCTGCCGTTGCCCTCGGGCGGCGGCTGGAAGTAGAGGCGCAGGAGGAAGCGGCTCCCCTCCGCCGCCTGCACCGCGCCGCCTTCTAAGGACACCCGGCCCGGAGCCGTGTCCTCGGGCCGCAGCCCCAGCAGCCAGGCGGCTCCGGCCGGCGGCCGCGGAGACAGCGAGAAAAAGAGCAGCAGCACGGCACCCCGGCTCCGGCCCCAGCCGCCGCCGCTGCGCCCCGGGCCCGCCGCCGCCATGCCGCTGCACCGGCACCGCAGCGCCCGCTCGCCGCCCCGGGACTGCAGCGGGGAGCCGGCACGGCGCGGCACGGCGCGGCGGCACACGTGGGCCGGGGGGCGGGCAGCCGCCGCGCCACGTGCAACCGGGAGCCGGCCCGCGGCGGGAGGAGCCGGCGGAGCGGGGCGGCCGGGGGGGCGGTTCGCGGGAGCATCCCCGCGGCGGGCGGCATCCGGCGCGCACCCCGCACATGGTGCGGGGCTGGCGGGGCTGCCTGGGCGCCTCTGCCACGCTCTGTGTGGAGCAGGGGTTTGCGGTCTGCCTCCCTCCGTCACCTGCTGAGGCCCGGCTCTTCTGCTCTTCCCTCAAATTCATCTCCCGTCTTCCCGCGGGAGCGATTTTAATTATTTATTTATTTTTATGGGAGGGCGGGTAGTCGTTAGCTTTGCAGCCTTGCTAGGGAACAAACGCAGCCCGCGGTGACTAGCAGCTATTCTCCAGTCTAGACCTCATGACGAATGTGATTCACAAACGGCTTCAGGAGTATGTGCTGAAGAAGGCGCTTCAGAGACTCTGAAACTTTTGAGTCTTCGCTGGACCAACATCCGCAACAACCTCGAAACGAGGCTGGGGAACTGGAAAAGAGTTGGCTGCTTACAGCTGTTATAGGCTCACTGGGGGCAAAGCAGGAAGCCAGTCAGAAAATGCCATGGACGAAAAGGAAGTGCTCCGAAAATTCTCATTATTCGCTCATTAGTGCACCCATGAAAATGGGCCACTTTCCGTGTCAGTGTGTCAGCAGGGAGGTAGGCACGAATTGCTGCCAGGCAGATCTGTGCTCCGTGCAGCTTTAGGAGAGGCTCTTCCCCCTCCTGGGAGAGGCAGGTTTTCACACGCTCTTCTTGCTCTTTCCCTTCCGAACTACCCCTAAGCTCCAATGGGGAAACTGCCTGCTGCTCTACCAGGGCGTGACATACGGAGGAGCCAGCTGACAGCCTCCTTTTGCAGACCTTACCCCAACTTATACTGCCCAAGATTACAGCTCACGAACTGCCTTAAGTGGTACCCGGAGTGACTAGGGACAAGATCCATCTGCTCCTGCCTTCCTCTCTGCAGGCGGTGGGGACAAGCGCATGGCTGCTGCTTCCTCATTAGGGCCCTGTGGGAACTACTGTTTGAGACCATCCCAAATTTGTGATACTGGAGGCTGTCATCAGCAATGGATTTCCCGCAGATTTCTTGATGCTGAAAACACTGTAAAGAGAATCTGGCTTTTGTGAATCACACAGTATTTTGGATCGCTGTTTGGAAGCTATGTACCCCTGCCAGTCATTACTTGTCTTTATTAACTTGCAGGTTAGATTCCTGATGCATGTTCTGTTGGTAAGTTTCTCAGTACAGGAACTGGAGACTCTGGATTACAGGCTTGGTTTTTTAGTTAAGTACTTGGAACGTATTCTTGTCCATAGTACCCTTGTCACCAGAAACCCTCGGAGAGCAGTTTGGGAACCACTGGTCTAGGCTAGTACAATTGAAAAACCACACCATGGCACTGCAGGAGGAGGAACCACAAGGTGGCAATCTCTCTCCGTACTTCTACTGGCAAAATAAACCTCTGGCAAAACAATCTCGGACAATAACTGTCTAAAGCTGCAGAGACTTGGTCACATCTTGTGTCTTCCAAGAGCCGCAGCAATATTCCTTTCGATGCTGGATTTTCTCTTCTGAACACTTTTCCATTTAGAAGGAAATTCGAGGTGGCACTGGAGGCTGCTCTTTGCTGGCTTTTCTATCCTTTACCCCCAAATGGACACCAGATGTTATTTGTTACATTGGTAACTACCGGTGGTGCTTGTGTGTGTGCTGGCAGAGCTACTGTGTGCTTGGAGGCATTATCTGGTTCAGAGTGTTACTAACCTTGTTATATTGACATACGGTGAAACAGTCGTGTCAGAATCCTGCTTCATGTACTGAGATGCCTCAACGGGAGCAAAATAACCTGGATGTTAGGACTAGGCAGTGACCTGTAGGCTGAATGTGGCTTATGATCTCAATGGGAGTGCAAAACCTCAGTAACAATAGCTCTGCTCCCAAAAAGGGGTGGCCAGAGGATGTAAAAATGCAGAAGAAGAATAACACTTAGTCTAGGATGGAGCTGCCCTGGTCCTACAGTATTACACACCATCTGTTGCGATGAGCTCCATCTTGATCAGGACATAGTTGTGTTCTTGCCAGATGTTAGCTTACATGTGCTATATGTAAAAGTAAACTGGTGCGAAAGCTGTGGTCCGATGTGCTTTCAGTAGGATTTGCCCTGCATAAGTGACGACGTGCTAGCCAGCCTCTTGCTGAGAGGATGCACTCCAGAAGTGCAGGTGTGTGGCTGGAGTGTGTTCAATGAGTCAAGATAGGAAATATCTTCCAAAGATCCAAATAAGACAAAACAAACTAAGCTTTAGCACATGCTCAATTGATTGAGTCTTTGGCAAAGTATGATGTGAATTTGCAAGGCCCTCGCTGGGGCCCGTACTGGCTGTATCCTGCCTGGTGAGTCCTTCAGCAAGCTGCCCTTGTTTTCTTCCTACGCTGAAACCTCCGTCTTTTTTCACCGGTTCTGCCCTTATGACATTGCTCTTCAATTAGGAATAATAACCCACCTCCCACTCACCAGGACTGCTCGGATTCTGCTTTATACCGTACTTGCCACCACTGAGCTCCCTCTGCAGCTTCTGTGTCACAACCTGCAATGTCCACAGCCCCTGCTGGTGGTTACATCTCTGATGATGGCTGTCCTCCTCCAGCCCTGACTGTGTGGGTCCAGGCAGGACCTAGAGGAGGAGGGAAGCGTGGACACGGGAAATTTCGTGAAGTCCCTCCCATCACCTTGACTTTAAGGCCTGAAGTCACAGTCCCAGAGGCTGCAGGCTGCAGTTCACTTCCTTTGTGGTTGATGGGAGCCCGGGGGTTCTGCTGTCTGCTGGCGCTATAGAAAAGGGCCAGGAGCCACCACGGGACTGCTGATGGGGATAGAAATGTTAGCAATCCAAATCATGATGGGAAACAGAAGGAGGAAAGAAAATGTGGATTTTAATTTATTTTTTGTTTTCCCAGAAAACAGGAAGAAATCAAGCAAGCACAAGGCTGGCTTCTCCCAGAACGTACGTGCAATGTGATTGCCACTAATGCTCTGTAGCCAGCTGAGAGAAGATACTTTCCCCCAAGTAAGTGAAGTAAGCAGTGAGATGTGGGATACATGATAACTTCTGAGGCAGAAGGAATAAGACCCCAGGCAAATGAGCTCCAAACAACGCATCGTGTCTTTTAATTTTTTTTCCATCTCTGAGTCTGTGGTGCTCAATTAACCTCTTTGTGCTGGCCAGGGTTGCTGCACGTTTGCAAAGGTTTACACAGCCTTCCGGATGGTGACACTTTAAGCACTCAGTTTGCGATAACCAATTTTCTCCTGAAATTATACCAAAACTCTGTTTGATTTAAACTGTTTCCCAAGCATTTTGGTTAATAACAAAAGGCAGTCCACTGCGAAAGAATCTAACTTGAGGAAGCCATGAAATTTAATTCATTTCTTCAACTTAAATATATAATCAGTGACATATGGTAATACTAAATACGGGAGGAAATGTCATTGTTTAAGTCAAATTTCTGCATTCAGTCAAAACCCAATAGCTGTAACACCAAACTGTAGTTTCCATTGTACAGGAAATAAAGCATCATTTTTTCAAAGAAAAGAGACATGCAATTGCATGCCTATTACATTGCTTGTATAGCTTTATTTATAGCTTCTCCACTCTGCTAAAAAGGGCTAACAGAAGGGAAATTGTGGAGGCAGAAGAAACGAGGCAACACCCAGATAGTGGTAGAAAGGACAAAGGAGATGTCTGCCCTGTGAAAATACCCTCCTTCCCTGCAGTTGTTTCTGAGCAATAAACTACTGTGCCTGGGCTATGGACCTTGCGCCTTCCCCATCATTTCTGCAGGCATTCGAGCACTGAAGCAGTGCTGGGGTGAAGCTGTGTTGCTGTAAGAACTGTGGAAATGATTATCTCAGTGTTCTCTGCCACCGTGCAACATTTTTCTTCTGCCCCATTGATCTCAAGACAGGGGAAGGAACTATTTGCTTGCTCATTGTCAGTAAGAGGAATAGGGTTTATGTCGGATTTGTGTGAAGCTGCAGGCAGACCATGTGTTTGGATGGTTTCAACCTTACAAGTGATGCCTGCAGACCTTTGTCTCTCCATCACCACCTTAAAGAGCTCAGGAATTTCAGTGTTGTTCTTGGAATGTATGCAGAAAGTTTTTCTGGATGTATTTGAGAGCTTTCATGGGGAAATGGAAGCAGAGTATTGGTTTAAGGTCTATCCAGCTTCAGCCTGTGTCCCCTTCCCTCCACTAGTACAGCTCAGTGATGTCGCTGTCAGCCTCTCATCCTTTCACCAATGGCCAGTGGTGCTCATTTCTGGCCCTACTCATCTCCTGGGTTTGTTCTGGGCGTTCACTGCTTCTACACTACTGGCATTTCACTTTGTTTCTCCTTTGTCTGTCTCCCCAGTTGTCAGGCATTACCCACAGCTCTCAGCAGTTCCTCCTCTTGCTCTCTAGCTAAGTTTCATGTGTTGCTTCTGATTTCTCTACAAAAAACAGTGGCTTACAGCTTTGACATAGCTGATTTCTCCTGTTGTCTATAGCAGGACCATGCTCAGTTGTCCTGACAGAGTTGGTGACAGAGGTGCCATAATCAAATAGAGAGGACAGAGGTTTACAATTTTATCATTACCTGAAATTCCATTTTTTCCTGTCTCTCTCACCCCAGCAACATCTCTGCCTTGAGAGCATTTTGGCTGCTCTTCTGTCCCCTGAGCTCCATCTCCTCGTTGGTTTCTGCGCACAGTCCCTTCCTCTTTTTTGTAATTGACTCGTTTGCTCCTCCAGCCTTGCACTTCATCCATCTTCCTATTTCCCCTCTCTGACCTACTCCTCATGTCCACTTCCTTCAGTTTTGCTGATGGAATGTGAAGCATCCCTCCAGAAAAATAGGTCTCTGAACTTTTACCATCCCCCCCTGTATTCCCTCTTCCTTCACCTCTATGATCTCCTCCCAGATGGTGGGACAGATACTTGTTCACATTCATTCTCAGGCTTGCAAAATTGGCATATTCACTTCTCTTTCCTTTTCACGTGATGATGTGAAATGAGGATAATTCTACACATTTCTCTGCTCCTTAGGGCTGGGCTTAGTTTGGGGGAAGTGTTTCTGAGGCTTTTGTGGTCTTTGGAGATCTGCAGAGCTCTGGTTCTCACTGGTGTGTTGTTCCCCTGACTTGCTTCTACTCAAGATACGAAAGACAACAGCTAAATCAGACCCAGCCATTGACGGCTGCAGAGAAGTTTGGGAATCCAAAGAGCGTTGTCATACACAGAGGTATCAGTCGTTATGTGAATGTTCTTCTGCTTGCTGAAGAGGCAGTGGGCAAAGGGGATTTCTGCCTGCTGAGATGGCACCCGGTTTGACCAGCCTCTGGAGCAGTTCCCACAGCTTGATGGAAATTGTGTGGCTTAGTTTTTCTAGAACCTCAAAACATCTTTTGGGAGATAGACACTTTGGGAATTCCCTGTCTCTCTCCATAGACAAGTCTCCAGGACTAGGGTACCCTGTGCTAGTCAGAGTGTATTTGAGACCAGGATTGAGGAAAACAATAAATGCAGTTTATTCCAGCAGAGTACATGGTGTCTAACTGCTCACAGGGCTGGAAATTGTTACAAAAAGAAAAAAGAAAAGAGATCGTGAACCAGCAGGTGCCTTTAGCTTTAGCGCACCTTCACCCCCCAGTTTCTCATGTGGCTTCCTATGGTGCGCCAGCTAGGGAGAGCCCACACCCACAACCTTTATGATACCAGTGCCTTCTTTTTGTCCATGTCACCTTTTTCTATAGTTAGCTCTTAATTAGGCATCTAGCGAGTACAGAATGACTCTCAAAGGAAAGCCTGGCACCACCGTGCTCTATTTTCCTACGGCTAGACTTGGAAATACCAGTTTGTGTTTGTTTCATGCTGGCAAAAAGGCAAAGACAGCACTGCCAACTGTGTTTTTTCTGACCAGGAAGCTGGTTTTGATCGATGCTTCGCTTTTTGCTCATATGGAGGAAGGAAGCGCTCTCAGTAGGCTTGCTTTCCTCCTGCTGTCGCTGAGCTCCCCAGCCAGCCAGTCCTCTGAGCCCAGATATAATTGCTTGTTACAGAACTTCCCAGGCCACCTACATTAAAGAGCAATGCACCAATACTGTATTAAACCGAGTAACTGTCCTCTGCCTGCCTGTTCAGGTTAGATGTGATACACAAACGTGATACAAAACCGTAAAATTATTTCAGCAGTGGAGTTCAGACTGTGCAGCACCCACCTTGACACTGGCAGTTTTAGGAGGCTGCATTCCAGACATTAAGGCTCTTGTGAAAATGATGGGCACTGCAGTGCAGAAAGAGAAAAAGCCTCAATAAAAGGAATCTGTCACACAATTGAATGGTGTGGTGACCACAGATTTACCACACTCCCTGGGCTTGCTCTTCTTCTCAGGAATTGTCATGCCATGGTACAGGGCAAGAACTTAAGAGTCTGAAAAGAAAGTGTATTTTGGTAAAGTATCTATAGATAACGCTCTTAATTGTCACTTGCTGAATTTTCTCCTTGCTGGCTTCTTTTAGAGCATCCATAACTCAGGTTTACTTGACAGCACTACAGAAACAGACATGGTTGATATCTTGGGAATCAAAGACATGATGATTGTTTTTTTTTTAAAGGCTGTCTAGCCTGTTTTATCCTTCCCAGCCTAATGGAGGTTTGTTTGGTACAGCACATCCTCTGATGATAATAACTTTCATCATTTATGAGCAGAAGTTTATTTTCTAGTGAACTAAAAACGTTCGTCCTAAGGAGATTCCCCCATTTTCTTTCGGGCCGATTTGTACAGCCTGAGATCTCGGTTTAAATTTCCGCTGTGCTTTTTCTTCTCTCCCTCTCCCCCTACCCCCCCCCCCCCCCCCGCCCCAGTCAGCCCTGCAGTCCAAAGAGGTTTCATGTACTGAAACCCTTCAACAACTGCTCAGACGATTTACAACAAGCACTTTCACAGGCAATAGCTCTACAAAAGCGAGGAAAAGGCGAACTACCTATAATAACGAAGTTAAATGCAGTTTTAAGTGTTTGTGAACTGCAACTGACTGAAAGGGTGCCAAACGTTTTGCAAATATACACAAAAAGACAGGCCCCTGCTCTAATCTGCTTATAAATTAAAAGGAAAGTTCATTGGCAAGAGCAGAAGAGATGATATGACATGCTTTAAATAGTTTATAGGGAGCTGGAGGATTGTTGTTTATTTGGTGATGTTGGGAAAATATTTAATGTGCTTTGGTTAAACTCTTTATAGAAATGCTTCTCCTCCCCCGGTTTTCTTTTCCAATGACTGTTTTGGAGATTAAAACCAGCAGGTTTAGAGTAGATGGAAAAAGGAGAAACGTATTTCCAAATCGACAAAACCGCGAGTAAATCTTTATAGATATCTTTTATGTGAGTCAGGCTTTCTAAACTAATTATCGTAATATAAGAAAGGACCAGCGCTTCACCGCCCTGCACACGGCGAGCAAGGTCGCAGCTGGTGTAAATCGAGATGCCTCCTATCTGGTTTGCATTGCTGTGAAGGAGGTGAGCTGTGCCCCCTCCTTGCAGGTTCCTGGACCAGCCCCGAGCGGTGCCGGTGCTTCTCGGGGCTCCCGCACCTCCCTTACTGCCCCACCGCTCAGAGGTAATAACCAAAGCCTTTTAGCGTTTAAAGAGCTTCTATGGCAAACCTACCATTTATTTTAAAACCAAACCCCCAAACTGGTGAATTTTTAAGGTTCGCCTTGCCCTTGCTGTGGCGAGATGCGGAAAGGGGTGCAAACGCTTTTCCGAGGCCACCGAGTTGGGGCAGACTCCAGCTGTTGGTCTGGAAAGCTGAGACAGGTAAGGGAATATGTTCTTTAGCGCCTTCTTCCCAGAATCTGGAAGCTGACCCCGGCAGCTGGGAGACTTTTTGCTCCTTTCCCTGCTGTTTTATGTTGTTGGTGATGTCTCCGCAGATAAGTGACTTCGCTGCATCCGGAGTTTGCATTCGAAGCAGAGACTAATTGTAAGGAACGTTTCAGAATAAACACATTTCCAAAGAGGTTTGTTTGTAAGGGGAAAATATACGTATAAAGGAGGTTAAATGGGACAATTTGTTTCCTTTCTTGTCTTTTTCTACATAACCCGCTAGAGTTTCGTTTTAAAATAGAGGCATCCTTAGCAGGAGACGCGGCACAAAATTTCGGCCTGTAACCGCAGCTCTGATTTGAGAAACAAATGCCCCTGAAGCCTTGCTGACATCTGATAATGCGGTCAAAAATAATCATAAAATAACAAGATGATTCAGAAACTCCTGTCCCTTGTTTGGAGGTGACCCAAAAAACTGAGCAGCTTCCGAAGCTGAGGCTTCGGGTCCTGGGTCAGTTTTAAGCGCCATTGCAAACTGCGGCTGAAACATTTGCAGCCGAATACAAGTCTCCAGGCTTAAATTGCCTTCTTCCTGTCCCGGGATGCCAGGGCTTTGCACAGCTGAAATTGCACAGCCCTTTCCTCCGGATCCTCTTATTTCTTCTAGCGCTCAAAGCCCCGCTGCTCCGGGCGTCCCTTTACTGCGTTTTGTCAGCCTGAGCTGCGCCTGGCAGCGAGGCGCGTTTTGAGCCCAGCTCCCATCTCCTCCTTACCGGCATGGGTTTCACGGCAAATCCTGGTTTGTGCTCTCCCTGCTCACCCCTAGCAGAGCCAAAGGTATGTTTCATCCTCCCCCAGCCCCGTTACTATTAATTGCACAGTGACTCCGGGCCCCCGCAACCCCTGCTTGGGTAGCCCGGGTCTGTCAGCGGGGTTCCCCTGGAGAGACGGGCTTGAAGCGTTTCGTGGGGCAGAAACGAGGGGAAAGGAGATGTCCACGGGAGACGGCGCTCACCGCCGACTTCCCTAGGATCCAGGCCCAAGCTCCTCCGCTTTGTGCGGGGATCAGCCGAGCGTACCGAGCTCCGGGACCTGCCGCCGTGGGACACACCGGGTCCTCTGCCTCCGCCTCCCGGACCTCGGCTGCGAAGGACGACGAGCGCAGGTGGCTCCGCACGGGCACTGGGAGGAGCGGGATGGGGGTCCCAGCGGCGGGGAGCCCTGCCGGGACAACCGGCTGCCGGTGCGCCGGGAGGGCCCCTGGCCCTGCCTGCAGAGCTCGCCGCTCCTACCCGACCCCAGCCGGGCGCCCCGAGGGCGGCTGGCGGGGCCCTGTCGTCTGGTCCGCTCTTCCGTGCGGCTCAGAGCGGCCCGGCTCCGGAAGCTACTTGTGCCTCTGTCCCTCAGCCCCACCGCTCGCCGCAGCCCCGGCACTTCGCGACCCCGGCGCGGGGGTGCCCGCAGGCGGGTGCCTGCTCCCCGCTGCGTCGGGCCCCTCACCGGCAGATGGTGCTGCTGGAGCCCCATCCCCGGGGCTGCGGGCTCCCGAAGGGCCTCGCTGGGTCCGGATCAGCCCAGCCACCTCCAGCCCTCCGTCGCCGGGCCGAGCAGCGACACCTGAACCCCGCGTGCCGCCTGGTCTGGGGGAAGGTGAAGCCGGGACGGGCAAGGGCAGCGGCGGAGGGCTCAGGTATGGCACGTTACATGTCCCGGAGCTCACCGGCTACCGGTGTGAGGGACACGGGGTTTGCCGGGAAACCAGCTGCTGGCAGGGTAAGATGCCTGGTTCTCGTGTAGATCCATTGAGGTAGGCCATCGCTCCCGGGATGCTCGGCAGCGGCCACTGATGCCTGGCCTGGTGTCACCAGCCTGCTCCCAGCGCCGAGAACCGTGGCAGGTTGTATCCCTGCAGCACAGCGAGCCCGGGCCGGCCCGCAGGCAGCGGCCACTAGCTGGCCGTGACGCGGGCTACATCGTCGGTTCCATCGAACCGAAAGGTAGTGTCCTTTGCACCACCGGTGAGGACATTTCCACAACGGCCTCTGCTACCGCCGCTCCTCTCCCTTCCCTGCAGCGGGCTGGGCATCGCTGGGCCCCGAAGCCGCAGGAAGAGAGCGGCAGGGGGCCAGATTTCACGGGTCTCGGTCCCCGACGGGTCTTCGTGCATGGCCTGGCCGAGCCGGTGACTTTGGGCGGGGCCAGCCGCGTGTGCCAGGACCGGGCTTCAGGCTGCCGGCGACCCCCAGCCCCGCTGCGCTCGTCGGGTCCCATCGGAACCGTCAGCGCTCAGTCCCGGAGGCCCCACCGGGCACGGCGGGCCCCGGCTCGGTCGGGGCTGAGCTCTGCCAGTGGGTAGCGCGTTTTTGGGGGGTGATTAACCTCGCTTTCCCATAGCCGGGGCCGCCCGCGCTGCCTTACCGCCTCGGGCGTTCCTGCAGCCGCGGACGAGCTGGGGCTGTGCTGGGCTGCCGCCGTGCGCCGGCCCCGCTCCCTAGCTCCTCGGTGTCCCTGCTCCGGCCCGGTTTTGCGCGGTCCGAGAACTCCCGCCACGGAAAGCGGCCGCCGCGGGCTGCGGAGCCGAGGCAAAGCGAAAGCTCGGGGCTGCGGCGGGGCGGCGGGCCCCGAGCCGAGGGGGTTAAACCAGGAGCCTCCCCTTACCTTCAAAAAGTTAAAAATGTCTGGAGCCTGCATCTCTTAAAGGGGCGGTGCTGGCTGCATGGAGTCTTGGCACCGGCTGCGAGAAAGGCTGGTCAGGGGCGTGAGTTCCCCTCCACCAGCACCAAAACATTGCAAAAAAAGGCAGAGCTCCCCACACTTTAGATAAGGACAATTAGCCACCAGCGAGCCCCTGCAGACAGCGAGCTAATTAGGGGTTTCCTGCTCTCCGGCATGCCCTGTCCCAGCTCCTGCCCCCCCGGGCTCTTAGCCCTGATGGCACCTGGGCTGGCTCTCATGGCCACCTTCTCGCTGTCCTCCCAGGCCGGGGACAGGAGAGCGCTGCCAGTGGAGAAACCTCCAGGTGTGAAGGGAAGGACTCTCATTCTCCTTGATGTCAACACCAAGAGCCCTGTCAGGATAATCAGTGAGAATTTCCTCTCCCTGCAGCTGGACCCCTCCATCATTCATGATGGCTGGCTCGATTTCTTAAGGTAAGGCAGGAGCCCCTCGGCGCCCTTCCCAAGCCGCCCGCGGGGCGCCCCGGCGGCCCCGCCGCCCAGCCCTGCTGGGCTCCGCGCTGCTGGCGGCGCTCGTTGTGACGGAGGGAGCGAGGCCATGGTTTCCATTAAGATGCACATGTTTGCAATGGAGAAAGCATTTCGGAGACTTATCAGTTATGACTGCAAAAATGTCGTGCTCCCCTCACTCCAACAGCCGCTCCTCTGAACAATAAAATAATTAAGCACAACACGGGGCCGAGGCAGCACAGGGAAAAAAAAAAACCTAAAAAACAAATCAAAAAGCAGCAGCAGGAATGGGGCCGCCTGCCGAGCCGAGCCGAGCCTTTCCCGGGTCCCGACGGCCGGAAAGCGGGGTGCCGGCCAGGTCTTCAGAGCCCTCCGCTCCCCGGACTTCCATCCCTGCGAGGGGGGCAGAGTTGGGCTGCAGCTGCGCTGGGCTCCACCGGCGGTGCGGAGCGGCCGCGGCCTGGAGGCGCTGGGACGGCCAGAAAGCCCTCTCCCTGCTGGGTAAGTCGGGAAGGGAGAGCGGGTCTTCACCGCACGCCCGTTCCGAGAGTCTCTTCGGCTGCAGCCGCCTCCGGGGAAGGAGCGGGCGAAGCGGAGCCGGGCCAGCTTCCACTTTCTTCTCCTCCCCTCTCCGCTTCACTCCGCTCCCCTTCCCTCCGCGGCGGCTCGGCCCGCGGCACGGTCCCGTGTTCCCGTGTGGTGCGGCAGGGCTGCGCGGGGCGCGGAGCGCTTCTGCCTCCGGGACGCTGCTGCACTTGTCCGGGGGACGCCGCGGGCGGGCGGGGAGGGGGTTATTAGCAGGGTCCCGCCGGCCTCGGGCCACCACCGGCGGTTGGGGCGGCTCCCCGCTCCCGGGCCGCCCCGCTCGGCCGGCGCAAAGCCCCACAGCTGGACTCGACCGCCGTGGTACCCGCAGCGCACCGGGCAGCAGGGCCCTGCAGGGTAACGGATGGTCCCCTAAGCCCCGTGGCCGCCGGCCGTCGCCGGGACCGAGGCAGGGAGGCTCGGCCTGTCCAGCTGCGCCCTCAGCCCGGTCTCTCCTCTCCCCAGCTCCCGGAGGCTGGTGACCCTGGCACGGGGCCTGGCCCCCGCCTTCCTGCGCTTCGCGGGCAAGAGGACGGACTTTCTGCAGTTCCACAACGTGAAGAACCCGGCCAAAAGCCGCGGCGGACCCGGCCCCGACTACTACCTCAAGAACTATGAGGACGGTGAGCTCCGGGCTCGGGACGGTGATGGGGGCGGGAGCGGCAGCGGGGGTTTGCGGGCGCCGGGCGGTCCCGCTCCGCCTGCCCCGCTCTCCCTGTGCCCAGGCGGAGCCGCGCAGCTACCGGGCAGCGCCGCCGCAGGGCACCGGGCAGTGGAACCTCCCGCGTACTCTCTTCTTCCCGAGCGGGGCGAGCAGGAGAGCTCGGCGGAGCCAGATCTCTCGTTACCGGTGCATCCGGTGGATGCCGGCCCAGGGAACAAAAGGCCGGCACCGAGGAAAGGGGCTTTTCGTATTCCCCCACCGCTCTGCCGCTTCCTTAGCTCTCGAGCCTTGAGCGGGCATTGCCGGCCGCAGAGTGGCTTTGCCACTCCTGCCGGGGACCGGGCACTGCAGTGCCGGGATGCCTGTGCACGCACCGCTCAGCCTTCCTGCGGGGAGCCCTGCTTTTCCTCAAGGACCTCGGCGTCGTTTCGCGTTTCTCCGCCCGCCGCAGTCCCGAGGCTTCTCACATAGCCTGACCGCTCCCCCTCGGGACCCCGCTGCCACCGTAGGTCTTTCCGAAAGTCACTGCCTGACCCACGGCTTTCCGCACCTCTACCCTCCTCCTCCAGCTCCACTTTTTGAGGCCCTTAATTCACACAAAGAAACTTCGTAGGAAAGTCAGGGCCAAGTCTCCGTCCTAAGGCGTTTATTTTAAGAAGCAGAATACCATGTCCGCATGCAAGAATTTATTGATTTTTCTCTTGCTTCTTTTTTAAAGAAAACAAAACCAAAAAACAACCCCCTCCCCCCCCCCCCAAAAAAAAAAAAAAGAAAAAAATCCTCAAAACCAACGCAAACCTTTGGGTTTTTTCCCTTGCTCAATGACTTACAAAAATCAGCTGAAGATATTTCCATAAGTAATTTTGAAGGCCAATTAATGCCAGACAGATCCCAGTGGGCAGGTCTGTGGAACAGAGGAAGTTTCGCAGAGATCTAGTCAGCAGCACAGTGCTAAATGGAAAAAGCAGATGCATTTGCCAGTTTTCTGATGGCTCTGGCTCCCGCTGTTCCCCCACGTAACTTCTGATCTCACCGAGATGAATGTCCCTCTATTCCCACCCGCAGGCAGGTGGGTAAGCTTGTGTGTTCTGTCTTTTGCTTGGTCTCTTGGCCGCAGCAATCCCGATGTTATTCCTTGTTTTATTTCTCCTCGTAACAAATCTCAGGCAGCAGGCTTGCTGTAAACTTTGCCTGCTGAGATGCACTTCAGGAGAAAATGCTGACCAAACCTGCCGCAGCCACCTCGAACAGAAAAAATTAAGTGTAGTGCATAAAATCGTGGATGGGACTCATGCAAAACATTTGTAGGAATAAATTTTCCCACTTCCAATATTTCAACAGCTTGCAGGAGACAACTTAAACTTATTAAATGTCTTCACAACAGCTTTCATGTTAGGGAAAGACTGAAAGCTTTCCGTGTTTTTTCCAGTTTTCCTCATAGCAATAAAGTTGAAATGTAGCAGCCCTTCAAAATGAAGCTTCTCATAGAAGCTGTAACCACAGGTCTTAACTTTTCATCACTTAAATATGGAACAGAACCATTGCAAATGTGGGTGAGGGAAGGAGGGGACACATGTGGTGTGTATCAAGCATCGGTGTAAATCAGAAAGGTGTGGTAAAAGGGATTTCCTGCCTGGAAATAAAGCTTTTGTATTTGCTCTTCAGAGCTGTGTGCAAACTCCAGGGCTAGAGTTGCTAGTAGCTGGCATCTTTTTGTGCCGAGGCTGTGCTGAGCACTTCTCTAGAGGGATCCAGCTCTCCAAAATGAAATCCCGATGCCACTGCAGCTCTCTGTCCCCCTGCATTGCACTTGAGCAGCCATCTTCTCCTTTTGGAGTACTGGTCTGATTTTTGTTCCTTTATCTGTGGCTTGCCCAAGACCTGCTGGGGATCAGGGCATGCACGAACGTGCAAGTAGATGCCCTTGCTGCAAAGAACTTACAGCCTGAGCAGACAGAAGAGAAATCAGTGCATGTCTAAGTTTTGTACATCACCTTAGTGATTTTTAGTGATGTGAGAAGTGATAGCTCAGTTGTTTTCTGCTTCAAGTGATTGTCTTTTTGCCTGTTTACCCTGTGGGTGCACTCAGACCTCAGGCCTGGGACCCCATTGTCTGGATGCTCTTTGCAGCCCAAAGGGTGCTCCTGTGCCTTGTGTTCCAATGTGGCCTGTGCATAGATGGGGAGGGAAGGGCACACCTTATGTTCTTCTTGGCTGCAGCAACTCAGCAAGATGAAGGACCA
This sequence comes from Lathamus discolor, assembly GCF_037157495.1. Taxonomy (NCBI): domain Eukaryota; kingdom Metazoa; phylum Chordata; class Aves; order Psittaciformes; family Psittacidae; genus Lathamus; species Lathamus discolor. The sequence continues at coordinate 136,350,782 of NC_088886.1, forward strand.
AGAGGTGAAGGGCGCATGTACAAGACTGCTCAGAGGATGGCAGTTACTAGTGAGTAATACTGTGAGTGGTATTCATGTCACAGGCAGCTGCACTTCTCTGCACAGGCCACCCCAGTGGAGCCATCTCAGGCATTCAACAGGGCTGCTTTGCAGCATCCTTCATGGATCCTCTGCCCTGTGACCATGCTTGCTGGAGTTTGAATCAATCTCTATGCAGGGATCTTTGTGCTGTACCTCCCACTCTGTCACCCCATTTCCCTCCAGACCAGGTATTTCTTCCTCACTGCTACCTTTAATTGTCTTTTCTACCTCCATAGTGCCCCATCTTCCTCCTCATTCACGCTATTCTTTCCCTTACATTTGGAATGATGGTTATTTCCCTTTCAAACTGTTACAGCCATGCTTACCTCCACCTTCTGAAAATTGCCTTTATCTAGACCTGCTTTTGGGTTCACCAACCCATCTTTTTCTTTCCCTTCCTCCACAGAGAACAAGGGTGCTCTCTGAGGGTTATAGTAGTTGCTTTTGACTTGTATGTAAAATGTACTTAATTTTTCTGAAATAAGGTGTTTCCTTGAGGCTTCAGGGTCATTATTTTCTTGTACAATTTCTTCCTGGAAGCACAGACCTGGAAGTATTGTGTAATACCAGGTGTGTGCAGCGTCTTCCCTTTGTAACTCTCAACAGCCTCACCCCAGTCCAGACCAGTCATGTTTGGGCAGTAAAGGTAACAAAGTGGTGAGTGATCTGTAGTGGCTGCCTGTGATGCCCATGATGAGGGTGCATGTGGCAACTTGTTTCAGCACTGCATATAGAGCTGGCACAGTAACTTCATCACCCGCTGGCAGATTCATCTGTACTTGACAGAGCAACTTTTAGCGTTGATTGTCTGCAATGAACGGTTTAGGTGAGCCATAGGGCAGTCCCTGTTGATGGGAGCGTGGCTATATATATCCCCGGAACTTTGCTAAATATTACAAGCATAAGTATTAAATGTGACTGATCTGTTATATTAACAGTGTACTCCAGGTGGCCGCTATCCTCTGCTATCCCTATTTACGTGGTCAGTCCTGGAGTCCACCCTGTTTGGATATGGCATTGGCCATATCTGAGGTCTGTTAGAAACGCCAAACGAGTTTAACATACGTCAGGCTCTGTGGTACCAGGAGGTGGGGCTGTGCCAGAGACTTTTTGACATTTGATGATCAAGAGGTGTAACATTTTTAGCCTGAGAGACTTTTCTCTCCCTTAAATGGTGTTTATGTGCCCTGCTGAGTTTTTTTAATTCACCAGCTGTGCTGAGAGTTGTGCTTTGTCATCTGTAGATGTGCTTCTCTCCTGACATAGGCACATGTCTGACCGCTGAGCAGGTACCAAGATGTGCGGTCTCATGCTTGGTCTATGTAGTAGACCCGCTTCTCTTTTTGCTGTTGGGTTGTCTACTAAGCAACCCTTTTTACCTGTCCTTTCAACTGCCCCACACATGCCAAGGACCAATTGGGCCTAAGGAATGGGACAATAAGAAACATTGGTCTCCAAGAAAACAGGCTTGAGCAACTCCCTTTGGGTGCAAATGCACAGGGCTACCTGTTTGCTCAGGCTGTAATTGCTGGTACAAAACCTCTTCTGCAGTTGGGTTTGTAAAAACCCTATTTGTGTGCTGCTCTGGAGCTTGGAGTTGGGAGTGTTGTGTGCGGTGTGGAAAGCTGGTGTTGGGTCAGCAAGGGATGCTGCAGGTGCTGTCTCAGAACCCAGACCCCAGTCTGGAAGCTCTCTGCTGGTGCTACAGCACAAGTTTGGTGGCATAAACCTTGCTCAGAGTTTCCCCCTGTTCATGTGTGCTGTGAAGGAATGCTCAAGGGAAAACCAGAAGTTGGTCTTAGCAGGAGTTCTTCAAAAACTTGTGCTGGCTCAAGCACACAGCTTCTCCACTTTGTCCCTTTGCGTAGCCTGCCGTGTTTGTGTGGCTGAGGAGAGACCCAAGGACATACCACACACAGCCAGTATGGCCCTGTGTGGGTCATGGGAGGGAGAGGGGAAGGGCAGCACATATGCATGCTGTAGGTAGTGCGTCAGAAAAGTTTCTGAGCTGAAGTGCATATGGACAACACATTTCAAAAATACTCTCTTAATTGCTGGTAAGTTCCTTCTGTTTTGTCTCCTTTTTTGGAGAGGAGAGTGGGCATCTGGAAAACTGGCCAATTACCACAGGAAAAAAAATGGAAAAAGACATGTTTCTTAAGCCTTCCATATTAGTCAGGAGATTTTGCTGCGTAGTGTGGGAAACTTCACATCATGCTGTGTAATCCTGGCATAGGTTTTTCTGGGCATCCTTTCAGCCTGGGATCTGTTCCTTCAGACGCCTTCAGGTACCTGGCACTGCAGCTGAACCTCAAGTTTTGTGCAGGAGTGAGAATGTTATTTCACCATTGCTCAATCTCTATTAGCTGGCAGCTTCTAGGATGCTGTGGTTTTAGAATCTGTGAGGGTCTTAGGTGGCTTGGATTTCTGCCACCAAAAGGGTTGGACCCTATGCCCTCTTTCTGTTCTGTGCTGTGCCCTTCTGCTGCTTCCCTTGTGTTGGCTCTGGCATGTTTCTTCTGATCCTCTGCTAAGCCCGCAGAAAAATAATTCAGGAAAAAGGAAGGCAACTGTTTTACTGTGAATTTAGTGATGAGGATCATGAGGGTCATTATGGAGTATGAGGATGCCAGAGCAAAGGAGCATTGTTGCCATGTGGCTGGGGCTGCCCCTCTGCCTCTACCAGCTCATAAAGTGTTGCAGCAGATGTTTCTGAATGAAGAGCCATCCTATTGCTCTCGTAAAAATGAACAAACAAGTTTTCATTTACGCAAGGATTCTCCTTTTGTTTCTGGTCACCCAGAGTACCTTTTTTGTCTGCCCTCAACAGGTTAGGCATCTTCCTTTCAGAGCTTGCAGAGTAAACAGTGTTTTTTGACACCTTCTGAGTGTTCAAAAAGCAGCTCCTTTGGGAAGGCTGCAGCATTTCAGGCATTGCAGGCTGTGGGTCCCCAAGATGAGCAGATCCTCTGATGTACTTCAGTTTTCTGGGATTTTCCAGATCTGGGGCTGTTTCACACTTTGGCATAAGCTCTGAGGCAGCCTCCTGCTCTCTATTTCCCAGGAGCCACGACTACGTGGAAGGAGCTGCAACCTGCTCTGCCTGGCGGGGATTTCTGTGTAAGGAGATACAGCCCTTAGCTGTTTCCTCAGAATAGATAATAATAATAGTAATAGTAATAATAATGCTGTAGAAATCACCTTACAGAAGGTAAGGGAGTTGCTGCCTATGCAGGAGAGACTTACAAAGACGGCCTCTTTATCTCCACTTTTTGTTTTTAGATTTCAAGCTATTTTGCTATAATCATGCCTGAAAATTGCTTTAATAACTGCAGGAAACGGTGCAATCAAACAACTAGATCCTGATTTGTTAGCTATTTGCTGGTATATGGGTGAAGCAAAAGATTTCTATTGTTATATGTTTGATTATTTATAACAATCCAAAATTCTCTAAAAACCATTACATATTTTTGCTAGTTCAAAGCTCTCTCTGTGCTCCATCTTCTTCTTTGCACGAATCACTTCTCATTCATAAGACGCTGTGCAAAAAATATTTTCTTGCTTTCATGGCACAAGAAATAGGGAATTATTGCATATGAAACACATGATTTATGGTTTTATATAGGGGGAAATAAATTGTGAAACTCATTGTCAGGGAGTTTTTCCCAGCTAAAAGAAAGGACTGAAACTAATGTGTTAGAAATTTGCCTATTGGAGACAGACATGCTGAGGATGTCTGCTTGAGAAATCTTCAGGCTTTCTAGATAGAAGTTGTGTTCCCAGTTCCACAGTCACTGAGCATTTTATAGTAATTTCAGAAAAAAAAAATCTGGTTTTTAAGCATTTTAAAATGCGTTAGTTTAAAAAGTAGATATTTTACAAGTTTGGCAACCTGCAATTCATTAGAGTTTTGCCTGGTCACCCATTTAAACATCTGTTTAACTTCTGCACTAGCACAGCTAATATCCTATTTATTTATTTATTTATTTATTTATTTTTAGAAAGAATATCACAGTTTTGTTTGCATGACATAATTTTATTTATGATTTTAAATTCACTTCTTAGGGCTGGAAAGCTGAAGCAAACAGTCCCATTAGAAGGATGAGCAAACTCGGCTTGTTCTGGTGTCATGGCAGTGGACATGCTCATGCATACAAAGAAAGATGCTACTTCAGCCTTCAGTCACACATCCCTTTGGCCATAGACCTCTCCACACAAAGCTTGGTCTGTGCCCTCCTCCCATCTCCCAGCTGATCAGCTGGAATAGTCTGTGTCTGCTCCGTGACTCCAGTGACTGCTGGAAGGGAATTGCCCATGGGCAGATGGTGGCATGAGCCAGGCAATTGATGGTGCTGTGTAACTTCCCATGTGCAGAAGCTCAATACATGGGCAAGAGAAGCCCTCCCCAGCAGGCAGCTGGGAACTGTTTTGGTGTTCTGTGCGCTGTCCTGGAGGTTTCACAGCTTGGGGAGCTCTGGCCTAGCGCTGGAACGGTGGGAAATGGGTAGTGAAACCCCCTGGTGCTGGCCACTCACAGGAAAGTGCTGCTAGAGCTCAGCTAGTCCCGAGATGGGCATCTTGCCCTGGGATGGGGCTGCTGTGCTTGTCTCACTCCTGAGGGGTGTTTTCTAACCTGTTCTTGGTAATTTCAGCCGGTAGATTCGGCGACTTCTGTGGGCGATGTGTGTGTAAGCCGTGGAGATGTGTAGATCCCAAGGCGGGGGCCTTTGCCAAGCAGCATCCTCCGTCCAGGGCTCCTGCAGGAGCCCGGCACCTCGGCGGGTGGGGGACGGCGGCGGGGGGGAGCCCGGGCCGGCCCCAAGGCGGGGTTTCCCGTCGGTGCGCCGGTGCGGCCGCCAGCCGCAGCTCACCTGACCGCCACACGGGTGTGCTCCCGCCATACCGCACGGCGGCTGCCGGACCCGGGACCCGTGCCGCCGCCGGGCCGCCCCGGAGCGCCGCGCCACCGGGGGTCCGCGGCCGTGCCGCCGCGCCGGGAGGCTGAGCTGGCCAGGGTACTGACCCGGCACGGCCCGCGCCCTCTCGGGGCAGAGCTCGCAGTCCGCCGTCTTGGGAAGCCGTGTGGCATCCTCTGGGGCTCCTGCATCTGGAGTTCTTCTCTCGCACTTCTGGCAGCAGCTGCTTGGTGCTTGGTTCCGTGTTTTGCTGGGTAGTTTAACTTCTATTTCATTTATGTATGTAGGTATGCATTTATTTATTTATTTTCCACCAATGTTCGGAAGGCTGCGGGTGTCCTTCTCCTGAAGTTCCCTCTCGAGAGGCTGCTCTGTCATAGAGTGGTTTGGGTTGGAAAGGACCTTAAGACCATATAGTTCCAAGCCCCCTGCCATGGGCAGGGACACCTTCCACCAGACCAGGTTGCTCAATATCCCATCCAGCCTGGCCTCTAACACTGTCAGAGATGGAGCATTCAAAGCTTCCCTGGGCAACCTGTTCCAATGCCTCACCACTCTCCCAGTAAAGAACTTCTTTCTGATACCTAACCTAAGTCTCCTCTGTTTACGTTTGAAGCTCCTCCTGTCCAGCGCCTCCTGGGTACCCTCCTCCTTGAACTCCTTGTGTCTGCCTCTTTTTCTGTCTCATCCTTCCAAGATTCGAGGGCTGCAGGCTCCTTGCTGGCTCTTTCCCCCGAGTTACTTCTGCTGAGATTTCCCCCGAGCCTCCAGAAGCTGTGGCTTGCCACCCCTATTCCCTCAGTGCTGCTGGCTCAGAAGAGTGGTGCAGAGGTGCTCTTGTCTCCTCCCCTGCACCGAGTACAGCTGGGTAGGATCTGGATGACCAGGCACTGAGTTCTTTGGGGAGCTCCATATCCCAGACATCTTCCCACTGTTATGCTATAACGAATGTGGAGTCCACCTTAATTTTTAGATTTTGGGCAAGTTTCTTGTGTCCTTCATCAATTTGAGAAGTCAGGACCTTGCATGTGTTGCTTCTGCTTCCTGAATGTCTGCAGTGGCAGCTTTCTGAGGACCCCCTGAAGCTGACTGCCAGAGAGTGCCCCCACTTTCTGTGCCTTATCCCAGACTTTCCCAGGGGTTTTTATTAATGTGACTTGACTTCCTTGTGCTAATCCCTATCACAGCGACTCCACCACCTAAGGCCAGGACTCCAAATACTGCTTCTGGTCCTCACTCCTGGATGTGGCTCCCCGGCCTGCCGTTTGTCCCCAGACACTGCTGACAGGGCACACAGGCACACCCATGTGTTTGTTGTGACCTGTGGTCCCTGAAGATGAAGGTAGGGATGCCACACAGGACCTGCTGCCACATCCCCTTGCACTCTCCAAGGTGCTGTCCTGGTCCCTGACAAGGAGGGCAGAGACCCTAGTTCTAGGCCAATGGCTTCTTCACCTTGGCCCTGGTCTGAGTTTTGAGAGCCTTCCATCCCTTTCAGGAAACAAACTTGTTTTGACCCAGCCTGGACTCCTTTCTAGCAGTCTGAAGATAATTGGAAATAGTGTATTGACCATCTAGTTTCAAACCTTTCTGCCTCCCAGCTCTTCTCCTCCACGGCCTCCTTGATGTGTTTTGCTCCATTTAGCATTGGGGGTGGGAGGGTGTACAACTGTTGCATTCAGTTTTGTAGAAAAGGAAATCCATCACCACAAAGGTGAATGACCATTCATGAGCCCCAGGTGATACCAGTAGCTGTAGCAATAGCCTTTGTGGTGCGGGAGAGTGATAATGTTATGTTTCTCAGTCTTCAGTTGTCCAAATATTTCATATAACAGGAGTTAAATATTGTATCATTCATTAGTTGGGCAAAGTTTGGGTAAGCCCAAATCTTAGGGTCTGCGTAAGACATTGTACACCAAAATCACATGGCTCTGTGTGTGTGTGCTCATTATCTGCAAAGGAACATTATCCCTTCCTCTTGCTCCATCTCATCTCTCCACATTGAAGCCCCTGTGGTAGACGTGGAAATACTGAGCCGTATTTTCACACTAGTGGGATGCTGCCCTGTTTCCGCTCCTGAGTGTACTAGCTGTGGCTGGCAGACAGAACTTGTGTCCCAAACTACAGAACACAGGTGCTTTAATGATAATGCTGTTCCGAGTAGTCCTTTTTAGGCAGGCTTTAGAGAAGCTGTGTTAATTCCAAATCATGCAGTGAAGAGACAGAGCACAGCTTTGGCAAGACAAGAGTAGTGACTCTAGGATGAGGCTCAGAGACAGGAAGACAATGTGGCTTCCAGCCCTCCATCCCATGTTTGAAGGGTGTTCTTTGCCAGCCCAAGACATAGCACAGCTAAACTTAACCTGAGGTTTGACACCTTGAAAGAAAGGAGCATGACTATTGGAAATAACTGTGTTGTTCCTTGATGCAGGTGATAATAGTGGAGCTGGAGGGTGTATGTGGAGCAAGATGTGACTCTTCTGACAACAAGCTCCTTCTGAAACCTCTCGCTAGATGGGAAATAAACCAAGCAAAGTGCAACCTCATGATGCAGAGGGTGACCTCATGCGGTGTGGTGGAAGAACTCCAACTTCCACCCTTCCTTATCAGTGCTGGCTGCCCAAAGTTTTCTAGGAGTTAGAGACAGCATATGGTGCTTGTGGAGCTGAGCATGTTACAGAGCCTTATTAAGCTCAGAAAGGGACCTTGCAAGGACTAGTTTGCACCACTCCTCTTCTCTTTAGACTGAGCACATCTTACGGATTCTTGCCTGCCCTGCTACTCCCATCTTTCCATTTCTCCACAGATGAGTAGTTCTAGGAATCTACTAGGAATCCAGGAATCTAGAGGGGATCTCATATTCTTATTTCACAATGTGACTTACGAAATGCATCTATGAGGAGAAAACAATTGTTAAATAATCCTCCTGCCTTGTGAATTGAATGTTAGGAGTGAGAAGGATACAGACACCTGTTCAGAGTCAAAAGTCCTGCTGACATACTCTAGCTGTGGTATCTGCAGTGAGGATAAACAAGGCGAGAACAAGGCTTCTTCATCACCTCTTTGACAGGCAAGGGTAAATGGAAGCCAGGGGTCACCAGAATGGGATTTGGTCTTTTCTCATTATTTACTGTCAAACTCACCAGTAACAGGGTTGTAATATAAATGTTGGGACACTTCTGCACCCTTCTGCAAGGGAGGAGTCACCATTGTAAGGGATAACTGCTAGGCAGGTGAAGGATGGAACGGGCAGTTAGGTCGTGTGAACATATTGAAGTCAATGACTTGAGTTTTCTGTGGGAGAAAAGGAGACTTGAGCAGAAGAGGTTCATTGGACAGGTGGATCCAGAGGTTTTGGACCCCTCTTTTGCGTTGCTTGCGCTGGGTGATGGTTGTGTGGCTGTCATGTTGGCTGGTGCTGATCCAAGCGTCTGGTGAAAATGAAAGCTGAGGTTTGGCCATCTCCCTTTTTTCTTTCTTTTTTGCTGTAGACATTGTTCGCAGTGACATTGCCCTGGATAAGCAGAAAGGCTGTAAGATCGCTCAGCATCCTGACATAATGTTGGAGCTACAGAGGGAAAAGGCAGCTCAGATGCACTTGGTTTTGTTAAAGGAGCAGTTTTCAAACACATACAGCAACCTCACATTAACAGGTAAGGCTGCAAGACCAGCTCTGGAGCCAGGAGCTGCGCTAGTTCTTCTAACTCCTAGATGTGTTAAAACCCTCGGGTGCTTCACCTCTGTATGCATCAGCATCTCTCTGGCTGCCTCTGTTTCCTATAAAGATTAGTGGGTGCTGGGAGGGAAAGGACCTGCAGGGTCTTGTGGTGCACTCATAAGGCCTCTGTGGCTGGCACTCACAGAGACGCTCCGGATTTGGTGCCCCTGTACAGAATGTTTTCTATGGTCTGACCTAAGCAGAATACCACGGCACGTGAAGTGCTGGAGAAATCTCCCTGCTAACTGTTCACGTCGATGGGGCTGCAGCAATTACTAAATTTGGAGTCCTTTAAGCTGCAGCTGATTTTTTTTTTCCTTTCCAGAGCATGCACTTTGTGTGAACCCAGTAAATATTAAAGAGCAAATATAAAGGGATAATGGCCCAGACAGAGATGAGAGGATACTCTTTTCCTGGCAACTGTTTGTATTATCCAGGGAAGAGAATCTCAAAGGATGGAGGAGGCTGCCACATTTTGGATACACATTTAATGGTGATTGTAAAGGACTGATGTCTTCAGGCAGTAAGTGGGCAGAAGGATGGGATCCCAGCAGCCAGCAGTGTCCTTTCATAGCTGTTCGCCTTATCACTACAGCTGGATGAGCCGCAGACGATGGGAAGGAGGAAGAGACTAATAAATCAAACAAGATCCCCTTCTCCTCTTGCCGGGTCCCTTTCCTGTGAAGGGCAGGGAGGCATCTGACTTTTGTGTGAGGGAAAGGCCCCATTCTTTGGCTGGGGAAGAGATGGCAAGCCCTCCCCTGCCACTGGGCTGGGAGAGGTGAGTGAGTACTGTGCATCCTGCCCTTCACCCCCCCCCCCCCCGCCATCCCTAATTCAATGCCCTGAAGCCAGCATGGGTCTGCATCCTCACCAGCGCAGCAGTGAGCTCTGGCTCTCCTGGGGACACACCATCTGTGCTGGACCTCTCGGGGACCCTGCAGCGGTGGGATGGCAGTACCAGGGCTGGCAATGGGCTCAGCCCAGGGAAATGGTGGGCATCTGGGCCGTGAGTGTGGCTGAATCACTTCATTCCAGAAGGCACAGCATTTAAATGGGATCCTCGGAGCCGTTTCTCATTCTCTGTAACGTAATCCACTTGGCTGTTTATTCCCAGTACAACTGCTGGAATCAACATTGTCAGCTTTTCCCCTGACAACTTGCTTACTTTCCACTAAACAAACTTCCCTCGAGAAGAGAAGCTGCTCTCCCCTATCCTCCTTCCCTCACGGCTTCAAAAGCTCTCTGGCATTGCTCACATTTTTTACAGAACCTGCAGAGCAGAGGTGCTACCTGGTTATCAGCTCAGCTCTTAGCCTTTCCAAGTGTGTTTACAGGATAGTTCAGAAGGTTTTAGCTCTAACTCTCCAGTGGGGAGAGAGAAATTTCACTGGAATATTACCCAAAGAACTATTTTAATGTCCTTTAACTCTCTTTGAATGTGTGCAGAGCAACTTCATAATTGTTATGAAGTTTAATCTTTTATTTCATAGACATAGTCTGAGAACATGGACTCTAGACAGCTAAGCATAATATTTAACTGGAACTCTACTAACTTGTGTAAATATTTCCCTTCTCTGTGATGGATCTGGTGTTTGGGGTGGGCAGAGGGGGTTGTACATCTGTTGCAGAAGGGCATTCCTTACCTTCAAAATTCAATCAGGCAGAGTTTGCTTGAGGACTTCTTTTTGTTCCGCACAGTCCTGCTGTACAGTGCTGCAGGGAGTCCCCAGGTTGCAAGGTGAGGTGCAGGAGCAAGGATCCAGACCCAGTTTAGGGAGGGACGGTGAAGGACTCAGTTTGTAGGGATAGATAATCTGGGGGATCCCTGAGAACAGAGTTTCCTCCTGGAGGTCTGTATCCAGGAATCACTTGGCCTCATGCAGTGCATGTACTGTGGATGACCCGCAGCACTCTGTGTCCAACCTAGACTGGAGCAATGGTTATTCAACCCCACACCTCTGTGTAAGAGGAGCACCTCCTTCTGCTGGTTCCTGCAGCGCTTTAATTGTACCAAAGAAATGCAAATGCAATTCCTTGGCCAAAGTCATGTAAGAATAAAGGTGCTTTATGACGGAATAGCTGCTCTAGAGGTACTTGGGAGTAGGGATACCACTGTGAAAAATCTTTATTCCTATGCTACAAGCACTACCACTGTAGTGATTTGGTTTAAAAGACCCTTCTCTTCCTCCCCCTCCCAGATGTTACAGTTATATGAACAACTTGAAAGAGCCTCCTTGAAAGATCAGGCCTCCCACACTGCTTGCAAATGTGGGCAAGTTATACTGCCATCAAACTTCTATGCAGGATCCTCATGGCTTTGAGAATCACGGCTCTTAAGAGTGCAGAGTGTGTGATTCTGCAGTCCCTATGGCATCAGTGTAAATTAGGGGCTTTTCAAATCTATTCACCAGTTGCACGTGTCTCCCAGTGTGCTCCTTATCTCAGCGATCAGGCAGGGTTGTGGTTTTGCACAGGGATTTAAGCTGTTCCCAGCAGCAGGTACCTCCAAGGTAAGAGGGTGTCTTAAAATGAAATGTGTTTTTTTGTGCTAAGACACAGCTGAGACTGAGTGAAACCAGGCAGTCTTTCTGGCTCTCGTTTCTCCCAGAACACATGTTAGACTCTGGCTTAGGCCACTTTGGTTTCTCCAGGCAAGTATGAGCTTTCCTCAGCTCCTGTCTGCAGGCTTCTCTTGCATCTTACATTTGCTTTCTGTACGTGATCTTTCTAGGCTTACCAAGCCTGTCTCACTGAGATGAGTGATAGTCTTTGATCTGTGACAGTACTATTCAAATGCTATATAACATTTTGAAGCTTATTAATCTTTGCTGTTTCTCCCTTGGTGCTTGGAGATAGGTATCTCATTTCACAGATCATCATCTCTGATGCTCTCTGTAGTAGAGCTACATAGAGTACATAGCATTTCCTGCTCTCCACTGGGAACTGGCTCTCTCAGCTCAGCCTATAGTGGGATAGGGAAGGAGGAGGAGGAATCTTTCTCTAGAAACACTTCTTTGCTCCTTCCCAGTCAAGTTTGGTAAAGCAAGCAGTGACTCTTTTGTGGCTTATGTATGCTGGAGTAAAAGAGGCAATCATCACAGCAGGCGCCCTCCTTTGTAGCCCTCAGGAGAAACGTCCAGGTGACAGGAAGGTGATTTTGGAGCCCTGGAACTGAGGGGTGAATGCGCAGTGCTGGGCTGGCAGCAGGTGAGGTGTGAAGAACTGCCCGGGGCAGTGGAGACACAATGTTTTAGGGAGTGGGCTTGTGGGGAGTGGGGCAGCAGCAGGCAGAGCTTTGATAGGTTGAATCTGGATCCCTCCATCTGTGGTGGCAGTTTGGGCTGTGTTAATGTACTTCAAGAGACAGGATATCCGCAGGTTTCTGCACTGTAATTAACTAAAGCCGGTTAAGGCAAATGGAAGAGGGAATTGGTCAGGTCAATAGACATATGTGAAAAACTCTCCCCTCCCCCATATTTACATGAAGTGTTAAGTGTAACTCAGCTTCCCAAGATACAAGTACGACCATAAATGTCCGTCGAGGAGTTCCCATCCTGAGGAAACAAATAGTGCCCCACTTCTTATTCTGAACAATGGAGAAACATCCCTTCCTTCTGCTCTACCTTCTGCGTGAAGCTACAATGCAGGGTTACTTCACTGCATCAGGAGACTAGCGATGACAGCTCTCCAGGCTGTTCTATCACACAGCATTTGCACTGAAAAGCTGGTGAGGCAACCGCAGGGTATGTGATGGGAGCCCTCCATCCTGTCACATTATGAGACACAGCCTCTAAAAGCAGTGGTTAAGGGAGGAGACCTTCCCTGCAGAGTACATGATGCTCCCGTTTGATCCTCTACGTTCTCACCCTGCTGAAAGTGTTAGCAGGGGGTTTCTTCCAGATGCAATCTAAGTGACTTGGGGGAATTAAAATCAGGTGGGATTTGCAAGGAGCAGAGCTGAGAGCTGCCGAAGAGTGCATTTCACTGTCTGTGTCCAGCACTGCAATCAGGTGGTTTACACCGACATCCCACTGTCTCTGTTCGGATCATTAGATAACTTAAACTCTGCCATCACAGCAGCTGTGAGCTCTGTCTGAGGCTTTCCTTGGAAAAATCTACTCTTGGAGATGTTAGCAGCCAGGCAGAGACCCTCTTCATCCAGGGTAAGTGGTATGGGTGCGTGAGGTGTTGGTGACAGAGCACACCAGCTCTTCCCAAGTGGGAATGCATAATGGTGGGATAAGTGGAGCAAAGCAGGGTTTGGGGGAGGAGCCTGTGCGGCTATTGTAGAGCAGCCATGTGTGGGGCAGCACAGAGCAGGGATGAGGGCAATTGTGTCTCCATGATAGGCTTGTGAGATGCTGCCCCACAGAAATAGGTTTTTCTTCTCTCCTGAGATGCAGTGGGAGCCACAGTTGTGCTTGCTCCTGAGCAGAGAATCACACAGCTCAGGTCAGGCACCCGTGACATTTGTGTTTCCTGCACTTGTGAACCTCCCCCAGTGATTTTGTGATTCCTGCTGAATGCCGTGGCTCTGGGAGATGGCGTTCATGGAGCAGGACACATCCATGCGGCCTGGGACCTGTCCCGTCGGGCTCTGGGTCGGGGAGTGTGACTCAGTGCTGCCCTCACAGTGTGCAGAGAGCAGGCCATGGGACTGGGCGTGCTCCGGGTGCTGTGCTGATGGGTAGAAAGTCTGCTTTCTAAACTCCTCTGCTTGCTGTTGCTGGAGTTTCACCCAGAGATACGGTTTTATCTCCAGTTACAGCCAACTCTATGGGGCTGGAGGGGTGAGATGGGACCTGGGAAGGGTGTTTCAGAGGTAGGTGCAGCCTCCTTGCCTTTTTGGCAGCTTGTTTGGGATCAGCAGCCTAAACGCCCTGTGCTCTGTACAGCAGTGATAAGTATCGTAGCTGTTTTACTGGGTGCTGCTCTGGGTGGTCTGCACTGTGCTTGCTCTCCAGCTTTCCTTCAAGGAGAGTGCTCTCTAGGGCTGTGAGTGGCTTTTGGATCAGGCTGTCTGCCTTTCTGTCCATTGTAACCCCTTATGTTCTACACGTTATCTACAGCCTTGTGCAAAATAGATCTGAAAAGGACCTCAAGAGGGCATCTTCTAGCCTTTTCTGTGACAAATCAGCTGTACCTGGTCTCCGCTTGGGAAAAGGTATATAAGGAGAGGCTATATCTTTTATTTGACCAGCTGATACAGTTGGAAAAACAGACTTTGGGGGACTCAAACCATTTGTCAGGGCTGAAGGAGAAAAAGCAGCGTTTAAAGCTAAATATACAGTGAAAATAACTTCTCTGAGTTTGCCTCCTCAATTAGCACAACAGGGGGACAGGTGGAGAAGTTATGTCGGGAAGGGGAAGAGAACAATGTCATCAGCTCCTGTGGGGAAAAAGAGGGGGGGTGAGAATCGTGGTGAAACATTTGGGGGGTTCCTGGGAGGAAAGGACCAGGAAAATTGTAATATGTCATTAAAACAGTATCCGTACTGAGCCCGTGCTAAGTGAGGATGGTTTGCAGGTGTCTTGTGAGACCTCGGGATCAGAACTGAGGGGGACAGTGCTGGCAAAAGTAAAGGGTGGAAAACAATCTCTTGTAACTGAGTGTTTTTGTGCCGTTATCAGTTGTTCATATGAGCTCATTTTCAAGCAAAGTGCATGTTTGTTTGTACCACACAGTGTTCTGAGGGTGTTTGTTGCATAGCTGCAATATGTTGTGCTCCTGTGTGAAGCCAGCAGGTTGTGGGAGCTCAGCAGCCAGATATTGGCATTGCCTGGGTTGTGGGAGCACTGATTCAAATGTTGTGGCTTTATCCTTGTTCTTAAACCTCCTGTGGTGGGAGTGATGCGCCTTCCTTGAGCAATCAGCCCTAGGGCATAATTATCTATATCGTTATGGAGTTTGTGTTTTTAAAATCTCTTGCTTCAATTTAAGCCCATTAAGGCATGTCCTCTCCCCGTGGACATGGAGAGCAGCTTACAGCACTCCTTTCCTCCTTGCAGAAATCTTTTACATACTTGAGGCTTGTTATCATGTTTCCCTGAAGACTTTTGCTCTCCACGCTGAACAACTGCCTTTCGTGTTCTCTTTCCTCATGGCCATGCTATTTTCAAGTTGAATGACACATACGTGGTTGATTCTGCCTCTCGAGGTCCCTTTCAGCCCTCTTTAAAATCGTTTGTGGTTCTGTGTTTTGCTGGGGTCCCTTGGGCTCTCTCCACTTGGTCTGGGCTGTTTTTGAAGCATGTTGTCTTGAAACGAGCCCAGTATTGTAGCTGAGGCCCTTCTCGACTGAGAAGAGCAGCAGGGTTATTTCATGTGCCTTGTGTGCGACAGTCCTGTCTCTATGTCCCTGTATAATCGTAGAGTTTTTGGTTCAGTTTTGTTTGCTCATGCCTGCGCCTTTGTGTGCTGTTTCCCAGCCAGCTGTGTATTCCCCATATGGAATTTCATCTACACTGCATTTTCCTAATTTTCTAATTAAAATCTTACATGAAACTGGAGGTAAAGCCTTGTGAAAGTAAAGGTAAAGAACATCTGTTGCCTGTGTCTCACATTTTGCTCTGTCAAAGAGAAGGCAGGTTGCCTTCACATGGCAGGGCTGCTGCTTCCAGCCCTTCCTTGCAGACGGACTGTTTGAAGATTTGTTTCACAATTTTTCCAGGAATTGGAGTTCTGTTGACTGGCCCGCAATTTCCTCGATTTTCCAGCCTGTTGAATATAGCTGCTATATTTACCTTTATCCAGTATTTGGAAACCTCATTTGTCTTCCAGAAATTCCCAGAGATAGTTGCTGATGGACCTCAGCCCGTTTGAAAACATCAAACTTCAGTAATTTTCATTCTGCTCATGTGCTACTATACTTACATTTCTATTCTGCTGTTCTAATTGCATTAACTTTGTGGTCTTGGTTATCCTTTTTCCTCAAGTCTGAACCAACAAAAGCATCGAACTTTTCAGCTTTAACTCTGCGAGTTGTTGGCTATTGTGAAACTGTGTCCCAGTTTATACCTCTGCTTCCTGAGACAGCTGTGAGCCAAACCCTGGGGATCCCCTGCCTTCTCTTACCCTAATTAGTAGTTTTACAACTCGTTGTGTGCTGACAGCATGTGTGTGTGTGAGAGAGGTCATGAAGCTGAATCTCTTTTTCAGGTGACACTCTCTAGTCTGTTAAGCAACACTTTGGCTTTCTCATTATCTGATTTGGTTATTGCTTTTGTAGCTGTGGGGAACGTGGCTTCTTAAGAAAGTTCAGTATTTATTGAATTCAATTTACTGTCTGATTTAAGTAGCCTCACAAGAGAAGATACTTTACAAATTATGTATCTTTAAATAAGCAATTATATGTACATTGTGATATGTAATGTCATTACCAGAACCAGTCAGTTCTGGGTACTGTGTAGAGAATAAAGAAAACACATAAACCTAACAGAAAACAGATTTTGGTGGAAGGGGGGAGGGTTGACATGCACTAACAGCTTTGGAAGGACTTGTGGCATGTTGAGTGGCATAAACCAATCTATTAACCTTTTCTCCCTGCTCAGGAGGTGACGAACTCTTTGGTCTGCCTCTTCCCACTGATGAAGTTATCAAATGTCTGCTCTTTACCACCGCTGATCCCTGCTGAGAGCAGTTTCTGTTGAACACTTGGCTCTTTTGCTCTGTCCCTCTTTCCTGGTGCTGTTCCTTTGTGCTCATCCGCGTCAGCCTGATGGAGTTTCCATTTCTCCTCCGTGTGCTGCAAGCCGTGGAGGAGCCTGTGTTTTACCCTTGTCGCACCCCACGCTTACCTTCACTCATCTTGCTGCGTGTTTACAAAACACCATCTTTCCTGAACTCCCTTTTTACTGTGCACGAAATCTCACTTGCCAGCCCTCCAAGTTTACTGAACCCTCAGTCCTTAGAGCACTGGTTTTACTCTGCTATTTCCCCCTTTATTCCTAACAAATAAACTCTTTTGGGTTTCCCTTGCCCATGGTGCTTTCCCCCCTCATGGTTTTTCCTGGTTTTTCTCCATTGATGGGAGCCAAACCTTGAGAAGCCTCCTTCCTAGTTTTGTTCCTGTCTTCTTTCACAACTTTTTTCTTGGTGCATTCCAGGAACTTGATGCAAGGCTGTGCCTGATGTCTTCCTTTCCCAGCAAATGTGTGGGCAGTTAAAGGTCCCTAATTACCAGCGGGTTCTGTGTTTCAGATGCTCCCAATAAGCCTGTGCTTCTGATCTCCCTGATTTTGTAGCCTAAAGCAGACCCCCAGTGTGCCAGTGTCTGGGCTCCTTCCACTCTTATGTTACACAGAGGTTTTAATACCTGCGCTTTATATTACTGAATTTCAACTCCTGTTTTTATGTCGGGTCCCAAGATCATCCAGACCTTCTTGTGTGCTGTTTCTCATCCTCTGCTGTGCTGATAACTTTCCTCTTTGTCAGCATCGTGTTTAACTCTGACACCCAACCCCTGCAGCTTGCTTTGCCTCTCACCATCAGGTGAGAAACTCCCTCTCTCCCCATGCTGATGTGATGCTTACGAGCAGCAGTCAAATCTTGTGGATTTTCCTCTTTCATAAGCTGAATAGATTTGGCTCCTTAAGCCTCACTTTGCCAAAGTCCTGCCATAGCTCCTCCTTTGTCCTGTGGCTGTGCAGGACAGACATTTTCCATCCTGGAGATATGAGCTCTATACTATTTTCCTGTACGTGTATTATCTTGCACTTGGCTGAATTAGAGCATGCTTGGTTGGACGGTGGCCATTTAACTGTACAAATTGGATCACAGGGTAAATAGGGGCTGCTTTGTTATTTACTAACCTATGTTTGTGCTATCTGCAAGCTGCCTCTAAGGATCTTGTATTTACATTTATCTAAATGATTGGTAAGAACAGTGCATCCTGTGGGATGGGAAGCAGGCGATGGATACGTTTTTGTCTCATCAGCCACTTCTATCCATCTAGTTATGCCAAGTTATTTCTCTTAGCGCAAGTTCTTAAATCAAGCCGTAACATCGGTTAGACAGGGCTTGATTCTGTACAACATATGTTGGCTGGTAATTAGCTGAAACATGAATATAATGAATTACTGGTAGAGTCTCATATTGGCTTTTAATTACTCTGTCTATGTCTGCTGTCAGGCTGACTGGCTGTTGCTCCCTAGGTCAGCTAGTCCTGCTGAAGCACAGGCATGGGGTTAGGGCTCTCCTACCCTTCTAGAATTACTTGGCATTCCAAGATTTATTAAAAATTAGCATCAGTGGGTCAGAGATCTCCTTAGTGCACTTGGAGGTGCAAATTATCCAGGGTGGGTGATTTAACAGTGTTTATCCAAAGCAGATGTTATCTAATACACCTCTTGGTCATTAGGAAACTGTGAAGTATATCATTACCTTATGATGAGTTCATAATCATATCTTTCCCCAAACACAGAGTGCATATATATTTTTGAGGTTACATTGGTAATTTTACTGTGTGCACAAAATAATGGATCTATATCTCTGTTCAAATTTCCTCTCTTTCATCTATATTTAAAATCCCACTACTAATTTGGCAAGGCATGAATCCTTCCATCACACTTTTAAAATGCTTATTAATTTTTTGCACTTTGTAATTTGCTGGTGCTTGCTATTTCTTTAGCTTTACAATCATGGCTTATATTGTTTTCTGTTATTGCTGTCTATACCACTGCATAAGGATGGTTTCCAGCCAAAATCCCCTTCCAGCACAGTGGTGGAATATGCTGATTTTGGTCATCTAAACTACCAAAAAAAAAACAAAGAAAAAAAGATCTTTCGATATTCCTTTGGATTCTTTTGTCCAGTGTTTTTTTCACAGTAATTTAATTAGATGATTTTTCTCAGTCTGGAGAAGTTGTAACACCTTATGCAAGTATTTTTGACTGTGATTACAGTCCCACTGGCTTGTTTCAAATGCAGGCTTTGCGAAGGCAGCTGCTGATGCGGATTGATAGGGAACTCCATGTCTGGTGAGTTCTCTGCATTTTTAAAGTATTTCCTAGCAAATTGTGACATAGCAACAAGTTCTGCTGCAGTTGGAGGAGTATCACCGGCTTCAGTGCTCCAGCCACCATTCTGATGCATTTGTTCCCCATGAGAAATAACAGGAATGGCTGTTTACACGCTGCTGGGAAGCTGTGGATGGAGGATGTGTGTCTGTGGCGTGCAGGATACATCTCTGACAGACCCACGCTTTGTGGTTGGGATAACTTGTGGAGGAAACGGAGGGGAGAGGTGTGGTTGGTAAGCCCGGCTTGGCGGGGAGCGATGGGGATAATCTCTGCAGCGGGACCCTGGCTCCTGCCTGCCCCGCACTGCTCGGTGGGGGCACTGCCTGCTGGTGGGAACGCAGTTTGGTTCCAAGGCTTGCTCTCCGGTTGCTCACTCTAACCCCTTTTCCATCTGTCCGTTCATTTATTATTTACCGCTTTCTCTTGCTCTGTTCTTCTTTAGCTGTTTCCTGATGCTCCTTCCTCAGGAAGGGGCTGCCTTATGGTGACTGTGAGGGCAGCAGCAAATACCACTGTACTGCTCTGCCACCCTTCCTTGTCACGGGGACAGGACTGTGTGGCATGCACAGTTAATTAAATCTTTGTAACATCTTTTTCCAAGCTGAGAAAAGGGTCAAAATCCTGGAAACAAGAGGTTCTAGGAGTCCCCCATGCAGTACAGGCTCTGCTTTTCCAGAGGCTTGTACGGGGATGGATGCACTCGAGTGGGATGGTAATGTAAGAGCCTGTGGATATGCAAGCTTTATGCAGCTAAAAGTGGTGTGGGGAAGACTGAGGTTACAAGGTGTTCAAAAGAAATTTTGGATCTCTCTTTACTTCATTAAGTTTTATATGGGGTTGCTGTGCCAAGAGCCACAATCATTGACTTTCTTAGAGAAATTAAAAACTCCATGAATTTAAATAGTCCTCTTTTTTTTTTTGTTTTTTTCTTTTTCCTGTTGAAAAGGTGGCAAAAGCAAAGGTTTTGTTGGAGAAACTGAAACCAGCTCTAACATAATTCTATTAACTAATTAGGGGAACCCTGGAAGTGGGGCTGAGGCTCACAAACCTTTTTTCTTCTCTTTGCTGGGGCACTCCAAGAATTGGATCACCTGGGGAAAGCATGCTTAAGAAATACCAGATGGTCTCTGCGATGCTCCAGCTGTGGACAATCACTCCCAGCCAGGCAATCTGCCTTGTTGTCGAAGCCCTCTAAAACTGTGCTGCCCATTTGTCATGCTTCTCCAATTGCAGCGCTCTGGATAGCTTCTTTTTTCCTTGTCTGGCTCTTCCTTTCCAGTTTTTATCACCCACCCCCTCCATGAGCTAATGTAGTAACATCCCTTCATTGGCTATAAATCCATTGAAGAGCCATATATAAAGTATTACTTTGTTAGGGAAGATTGGGAAACATCTGTTTTTTACCCGTAAGAGTCAGTCTCTCCTTGTCTTGTATGACGATGTGACTATTTATATATTTGTATAGTAAAAAGGAGGAGAGAAAGATGGGGATCCTAGAAACAATTTGAGTGGAGCCTCTAAATAGAGGAAACTGGTTCAGCTCTGGGATTTGTTTGGATGCTAATGCTGTAGAGTGGGGGGGCACAGGATAAGGAATTGCTTAGATGTCTGACAAAGTAATCATTGTTCATCTAGAAACTTTGTGATCTTGTACATTCCTAGGTGCTCCCTGGCACATACCCAGGAAAGCTGTGGGTCTAAACCATTATGGATTATCTACTACGTAGAACAGGAAACTGGGAACAGTGGTAGTCCTTAGGTCAGTAGGAGACTATAACCATAGGAGTGTACAGGCATAGCAGCAAATGTGTGGAGGTTTGCATTTAGGGTCGGTATGCCAGGCCATGATGCCTGAGCCTGTTGGCATGAACTGCCTCTCACCCAACCCACTCAGCACTATTCCCTTGCAGAGCAGTCTGCTTTTGCTCACACATATGGCACTTAACTTATGTCCCATGCCCTTGTGGGATAAGGGTGTTGGTTTCTGTGAGTACCTGTGGGGCAAGAGCTAGCTCCAGGTACCTCAAAGTAGCTGTGGTGGAAGAGTGGGATGCTGGAGGCTTATCATGACTGCTGTTGGGCATGACATGAGAGCTTGGGGGGATATGGGGCCTCTGGGATTGGTGTGGGAAGGCTGTCCCAAGGAGCCAGCCAGGCTTGGGACACTTTGTTCATGCTGCTGGTGTGAGCAGTGGAGTGAGATGCTCTGTCAGCTGTGCTGAGGCTGCAAGAACGTGTCTGTGTGAGGATGCTTGGGAGTAAACATGGAAGGATGCTGCTTGGAGTGAGCTGTGTGGGCAGAGAGGCTGCACCTCCAGAAGCCTGCCTATGGTGCTGAGTATCTTGCATGCCAGGCAGCCACACTGCCAGGCTCTGAGCCCCTCAGCAGGTGAATGTGGAAGAAGGAAAAGGAGGTTTCAGTGCTTGCACACAGGTGGTGGCGGGGTTTGCCTGGTGGCCTGTGCCACAGCTGCTTTCTGTGCTCTGAGAGGCTGGCTTACAGGAGCTAAGTGCCAGAGTTGCTACTGATGGATGCTATTCCAGGCAGCTCTCCTCCTTTCATGTCTGGGTTCAGTCCTCTCAGCTTGTCTCTTTGCTGCACAAACATGAGACCCTGCTCTCTATTCTACTCTCCTCAGGGTTATGGGTTGCTGTATTGGTTTGGATCCAGCTCACCCACCTGAGGTGGGGAATTCCTTGGAGAGGACCTTTATCCTCCGTCTGCCAGCTAGCCTTGCACATCTCACATAGCCTCCATGATGGACAGCTGCCTGCTCTTCTCAGCCTGGCCAAAACCAAGCTCCGTGTGTGTCTCCCCTGCTGAGCCCACTGATGCCTTTCTGCAGGGCTGTGGCGGACAGCTGTGTCATCCCTGCAGCCTCATAACATGTTCCTGCTGCTCCTTCTCCCCTTCTCCCACACACTAGCTGCTGTCCCGCTGTCCCCTCCTGCCGTGCTGGAGCTCAGCCTGTTCTGATGGTTATCTATCTGCCCTCACCGCAGCATCATGGCCCTTCTGCTTGGCTTCTGCAGCTTTTCCTCTTTCAAGCTCCCTCTCATTCTCCTTCCCGTGGTGCTATAGCAGCCTTTCTGGCTAATCAGACCTTGAGCCCTCTTCCCGCTACACAGTTTGCTGGCCAGCTGGTGTTGAGCTGTGCTCCAGCCCCCCATAGCTCCAGTAAAAGCTTCCCAAACCCCCCATAACACCCACTTCCACCTGGTGCTGTTTCCCTGTAACACTAGTGACAAGCAAAAGGGTACTTCAAAATGGTAAGGTATTAAATAGACATCGCTGCTCTAACATCTGCTGTATCTTTGTCCTCTCTGTGCCAAAGCCTTCAGTTGTCTTGCATGACATGTCAGGGTCTCCGTGTAAAATCTGCTGCTTGGCTTTGGCAAGCTCTTGCGGCAGCAAGCCCTGAGTTCTAAAGTGGCACCAGATAGTTTTACAGGTGAACACACGTGTGTTGGTACTGGGTAAAAATGTGGATTTTGCGGTGCTAAAGAGCATAGGCTGAGTTTGAGGTGGAAGCAGACAATGAAAAAGGAGCTGGAGATGTGGCAAATAGCTGGGTGGGCATGAGCCACATGAGCAGAGCAGTAGCTGGGAGGACAGGTACAGCCAGAGCTCTCTAAGGGTTGATAGGCAGCTCTGATGTTGGAAATGGTATTGGTGAGGCAGTGCCGGGGACTATGTCCAGTTGTCTTGTCCATATTAACAGGGAAAAGATGCTGCATAGCTGGAAAAGACTCAGAAAAGAACAATAAATGTGACCAGATCTTGGAGATCTGGAACTATAAACAAGGTTTGAGTAAGATCATCTACTTAGGGAAAATTAAAAAATAACTTAATCATAATGTGCAAGTATCAACAAGGGGAAGAAAAACTTCAGATCAAATAGCTTGAATTATTAGCAAAGAAAGGTACAAAGAGAAGCTATGATTTAAAGCCTAATGCAGGACAACCTCAGGCTAATAACGTGCAGATTTATAATGCTGAGCATAAAAGTTGGAATGTTTCTACCTAGGTATGATGTGGATTAACAGCCTCTGTCAGACTAAAAGCCAGACTCCTGCTGAAACTCTGCTGAAACTGTTTCAGACAGAAGTTATGGATTTTGTGTGGTAATTACCAGGTTAGATCCTCTAAGCCTTATCAAGCAGGAAGTAAAACTATGTTATATTAATGGTCCTTTCATCCTTACAATCTAAATAAATACGTAACATGAGTGCTGTGCCTTCTAGAGAATAGTGATGGCAGGAATTAATTGCTCCCTGAAACCAAACAGAATTTGTTAGCCTTTGCTAGTAACTTGGCCAAATGGACCTTTTACTCTGCTGGGAGCAAAGCTGAGCTTGGACTACGGGCTCCAGTTCTGTCCCGGTTAAGAGAGGAGTTTGGCTTAGCCCCTGCCTAGGCCACAACCTGAATGGCCTTGGTGTGATGTGCATTGGTACTAGAAGAAAGAACAAGTTTAGGTCAGGGTGGTTTTGGCCAGAGGTGGCTGAATTTGGGGAAGCTTAGCTGCTTATCCTTGCTATCAGCACCCCAAGGGAGAAGTTGATCGCTGACCAGGACAGCGGGAGCAGTCTTTGTTCCCTGCCACCAAATCCTTCCCTGAAACAAGATCCAGAGACCAACCAGCTGAAATGAAAGAGCTTCCCCAAGAGGGACCTATGTTTGATACAGTAGTCTTTATTTTCCTGCTTTATTTAAAAGCTTGCTCATTTCCACCCAAAAAAGAGATTTAGCAGATACTTCATTGAATAAATGTAGCAGAGCTACTTCTGAACTTCAGTGTCCAAAAGTTCATTTATGATCTTGCTGTATATAAATTCCCAGATCTAGGGTTTTGACACAGAAATAGTCTTCATTTGATAGAATGTTACAAACTCAAGTTTCAGAAATTATCCTCTTGAGCCATCTCCGTGGTGTTTGGCACCACGACAAGTCATTAGTCAATCCTGAGATAGTCATCAAGCAGAGAAACAGCTTATTTTATATACTGTTTCTTAGAGAGTTAAATATTTCCACATATTCAGGCTCTGATTGGAGTCTTGGATCCTTTCCAAATGTTCAACCTGTAAAGATATTTGAGAACCCCAGGACTTTGGCTCTTTCCAAAAAATGATAGATTTCACTTGAATTTTCACAAATGGAAAACCACAACTCCCCATAGCTGCAAAGAAGCAGCTGTCATACCAGGTACGGAGTATGAGAAAACACTTTCTAAAAGCTTCAGGGACTTCCCATTATCTGGAAGTTTTTAGTGCTCTTAAAATCTGCGAAGAAAACAGAGCCTTTTTTCCCGGCACAGCGTTGCCTCGGATAATCGGCCGCACCTGTTTGGAAGCGGCACTTCACGTTGTTCCCTTACACGGACCCTTGCACGTGTTCCTGTTAATTTTTCCTAGAAACCTAATTGTCAACAGATTGGAACCCCTGCATTGCAGCCCCGTGCGATGTCCCAGACTGGTGTGCTCCTGCCACGGAAAATCTGAGGTCTGAGTGACTGAATCAACCTTAGCCTCTTGAAGTTGAGATCCTGGGGTGTGGGACACAAGCAAAAAGCTATTGAAGAAACCAGTGGCTCCAAATCTCAAATTCTGGTTTTGGTTGTTGTTTCTGCTCTTCTCCTTAACAAAAAAAAAAAAAGAGGAACTCTTCCAATTCAGAAATAGGAATAGGTTTTGGTAACGCGGTTTCCTTTTGGGAAGGGTTAATTTTTGGTGCAATTTCAGTGCAGACATCAGTGATGAGAATTTGGGAAATGAGGAGTTAAGTCATGAGGATGTAAATCATTGTTCTGCATTTCAAATAATAGCGCTTGGATAATTCTGATGTTGGGGCTTCTGCTTTTATTGGCTGAGAGGTTGCCAAAACATATGTGTGTTGTTCTGAATTGGTAAATGATTCCTATTTATAGGACAGGTGTCTTCTGATGTCCCGAGTTCAGTCTGTTCTGTAATCCCAAATCCTGTTTCTGATCTATGTTTAACAATGTGTGACAGAAGAAGATAGGAACCTTGCAGACCAAATCAGGCTAGGAATGTTCTGAATTGAGCTCTGCCCAGCTCTGTCTGCTTGTTACGCAGGGTATCCTTCCATAAGGGACTCGCCCTTCTAAAATTCATTTTTGGACTTCTTTTTTCTTTCTGAAACACGTATTCTTTTGGCTCGTTTACATGTAGCCCGAAGGCTGCTGAGTGTGCCAGCCTCCTTCCTTTGCACTGACTCAAGAGGAAAAATGTTTTCTTACATACATTATGGGGTTTTTTTACACAGCTTTCCTAATGCAGGAGCTGCAGTGAGGCAGAGCTACAGGGAGGGATGTGGTGGCAGGAGCAGAGTTGAGGTGTAGGTGACAGCAGTCATACAAGTAAACCCTTGTGTTTCCACCAACATCTAAATTAAACTGAGCTTTACAGCTATTGATTTGGGCTACGTGGTGTCGTCAAAGGGCTGGATTAGTTGCAATTATTTCTGACACTGTCAAAATGACTTTTTCCCATTATCCTGCAGTCTGGTGGTGGAAGCAAAGACAGACCCAGTTATCACGATGCTGATGCTTCTGATCTGGTCATTATGCTGCATTTTTGAAAATAGCTATTTAAAAAAGAAAAGCTTCTTCATGGCCTAAAATGAATGTAAAAGAGGCGTTTGATAAGAGGGAAGCAATAACAGGACCAAGCTCTCTCCCTACAGCAGAGTGCAGGCTTTGGAGCTGGAGATTCAAAAGAGGTACAGGCTGTTGGGATGAAGAAGAGAAATGTAGGAGCTCTTGAGATGCGTAATTCAAGGGAAGAGGTACAGCTGCAATGCCAGGGACTGGGGTGGACAGAAGAAGTGGAGCTCCCTGTTCTGTCGCTGCCCCACCACTCTCTGGTCTGGCTATTGCAGGGCTGGGAGCTGCCATGGTGTGTGTGGCCATGGTGTTGGGGAGCAGCAGCACCAAGGAGTCCCAGGCGAGCATGCCGCTGCAGGCTGGGTCAGCAGAGAGGTTTGTGAGGAGCAGCTTGCCGTCAGCCGAGCGCTGAAGATACCATTGTGCCAGAAAAGGAACTGGGTCTGGGGGGAGGTGGAGGGGGCCATGAGAACTGGATGGGAGGTTTGGCTCTTTTTCAAGCAGTTCCTGAAGCCAGATTAGTCCTCTTCGCCAGCTGGTGTGAGATGTTAGGTTTATGTTATTTCTGGCTGCCCCATGGGGCTGGGAGTAGCTCCATGCCTCTTGTTTGTCTTTGTAAGGACAGGATAGTCCAGAAGCAGCACAAGCTTTATGCTTCTGTGCCAAAGAGATGGCAGAGCTGGTTTGCCTTCAGGTAGAAGGTGTAAGGAGAAGGACCCAGGCTGCCACGCTTGTCATTCACCAGTGATGCTGCGAGCTTCCTCTGCTGGCTGCATCTCCTGGGCTAGTCTGCTCTTCACATGACTATCTGTCCAGGCTTCCCTGTACATGTCCTCTTGTCTGTCACTGTCCAGCCAAATGTGCGGGACTCAAACGCCTCCTGGCCCTGCATGCTGCTGTGCGTGCACAGAGACTGTGACTGAGCTGCCCCGTGTCTGGGAAGCCCAGATGTGTCCACAGATGCAGGAATCCTGACAGGCAGCCAAACGTCTGGAAATGTAGCATATGCCCACATGCATAGGAGCCTTGAGCTGCTGCTTGTCTGGAAATCACTGATAGTTTTATGTACAGGGGTTTGGACACTGTTGGGGAGTTTTGGATGGGCCAACTGTACATGTGTTATGCAATTGCTTTTAGTACACTTGAAGGAAATACAAGGTCTTGAAGAGGAGCTGGTCTGTGTGTCTGAGCTGAGTGCGTTCCTAGAGTTTAGGATTAGTTTTGTTGCACATGCAGACTGCTCTGTACAAGTGTGCATACCTTGGAAATCTCTGCCAGACTGTCCGAGTCCTTTACATTCCTGTCCTGGATGGGGGTATTTTCTATTAGGAGCAATAGGAAGGCCCTCTGCGTTGTGGTTTTGCTTTGAGGCAAGACCTTGTTTTCATCCTGTGCCTAAAATTCCTTTTTCTGCCTGAGCTTTGTATCTCCTTGCTGGGCTTCTCCATCCCCTTTCTGCACAGGTCCCTACAGTGACCTGTACCTTCCCATTCCTCTTTGAGGCAGAGAAGAGCAGAGGGTGCAGGACATGGTGACTAATGTAAGTTTGACATGCTGCTCGCTTCCATATGGGACATGGAAGGATTGTAACTTGAGTGTAAGCTGCTGTGTTTGCACTGTGGCTTTTCTGGACCAGGATCCCAGATTTTTTGTGATAGGCTGGAGGGGAGGAAAGATTAATAGTTTTCTCTCCTAGATACAGGCAAAATGGAAGCAAATTCACCATATTTTCTCTGTGGTACTTCTTCACATCCCATTTACAGGGCCATGGCATTTGGTCCTCACTCTGGAAGCTAGAACATGTTTTTCCATAGCAGCTGTCATGTGCGAAGGGTAGTGGAGGTCTTCCACCTTTCCGAGACCTGTTGGGTGACAGTTCCCTGAGTGTGGCCAGTGCAGAAGCTGCCTTACTCCATGAGCCCCTGTTCTGAGGTGATCGAACTCCCGATACATTCCCTTGTTCTTCTTCCGGAAAACAGATTTGTTCTGTCATTCACCCTTGTCCACACACTCCCCCTAGTGAATTCCAGGGTTAGAAAATCAGGTAGGGTTCCATAAGAGCTGCCTCGCTTAATGATTCCACCTCTGAACTAGGACCCTGCTGCTTCACTGGTTGTCTTGACAATATCACATTTGTCTTTTCTTCTTTTATTTAGCTTTTCCTACATTTTTCGCACATTCTATAGATTCTCCTACATTCCAAGTGTCTTATACTTTCATGCCTCCTTTTATCTCTCTATTCATCTACCCCAGTATAGACAACAGAAATGCTAAATCCACATAATCTGTAGAAAGCATGAACTGGGTTGTTAGACATTTTCCAAACATTACACTTCATGGAAATATTTTCCTGTAAGATGTAGAAATGAAACAGCTGTCTCCCACTCACTCCTGGGCTGTTCCTGTGCAGACTTTCCTGTTCTCTGTATTTACAGCACCATCCCTTGGACAAGTGACCAATGGCCAGCTTCAAGCAGCTGTATTTATGATGTGCCAAGCCGTGGTGAGCACGATGGTGTTTATATGCTAGTCAGATCAATGTGGCGGGATTAATGTTCTGCAAGACCTGGTGCTAAGGTTTCCAGAGTCAGGAGAGTTTCATCAGCAGAATTGTCGCGAGGAAATCTGGCACAAATCACGGCTAATGGCTCACTGCAGTATGGGACAAGCAGGGATGCTCCTCACTTGCGCATCCTTCTTCCTCCTGCTTGCCCCTGTCCTTCTGGCTTTGTGCTTGGCCAAATGGTGAAATCCCTCCAGCTCCTGCCAGAAGCTGAGTACCAGCATCAGTAATGAAAGGCATAAGTGCCTTGTATAACTCAGCTTGCTGGAAAACAGTGGGCACCTGGCTTTTGTCTTTCTCTCCCTGCCTTGTTGGGTGGTATCACCTCTGAGCTGGCCTCAGCATGGGATGGCAGCCCAAACCCCTGCTGGGATACTTGCTGACATGGGCATAGTTCAGACCACCCCCTCCAATGTAATTGCTTATTCTGCTGGCATCTCGTCTGACTTCAGCACACAGCTGAAGAGGTATTGATTGGTGGAGGGTAATTATTTCTTGATTCTTATGGGATTTTACAGGAAGCTTAATGCATCAGTGGAGTTGTCTGAACTGGAAAGGTAAATCACTGAAAACAAAAAACGAAACACACACAGCAAAAATACCTGGGTGAAACAAGCAATCCTTCTGCTTTCACGTGAAGAAGTGAACACCAGGGGTTCTGGACAGAAATGTGAACATCAGTGTTAGTGTTAACTAGCAGAGAGTGGGCTCCTCAGCAGGTGATGGAAGAGGAGAGAAATAGGGAAATTTGCATGTTACCATCTCCAAACTGAGCAACCGGAAAAAGAGGAGGAGACCAGAAATTATTTGAAGATTCGCTTCCCTTTAGCGTTTTTCTGGAACTGAGTGAGCAGATACTTGCAGGCTGTATTCCAAGCTGAGGTTATTTCTTCAGAGCTTGTTTTGGCAAAGGATTTTTGGCTACAGCCCATCCTCAACCTGAATGACTAGGTGATACCACGGGGAAGAAATCAGTCAACAGCAAATTACAAATCTAAATTTCAGGCAGCTGTTGACCGTGCATCCGTTATTTCTTAAACTACTTTCCTTATAACTCTCCATATTGTAACCCAGTGCTTTTGGGTTTGACCTTGATAAAGTAGAACTACCCTTAAATGCTGCCCCATGGGAAGTGTGGTGTCAATGTTCATTAGCAGGAAGGGTAGTTTGCCCCCTGGGGGGATTGAATCACTGCAGAGGTGCCTGGGCAATCTCTCAGCCTGTGCCACCCAAGTGTGCCATGGGGATCTTGGGGTTTGGGAGCTACTCTAGCACATGTGCTGATGAGTCACACATGCAGCTGGGGAATACCAGACACTTCAAATGGGAGCACATCTGGATATGCACAGATCACATCTGGAGCATGAGAGTTGCTGCGTGCATGCAGCGTCCCTGTGTTGTGTGTGCAGTGAACTGCTTTTTATTGTTTCTGACCTCTGTGGGGGAACCTTTATCATATTTACATAAAATAACTTTTGGGAATCACCTTCCTTCTGCCTCCGTGGCCAGACTTTGCATGTCTGTTGGTGTGAGCAGCAGGGCTGTTGCACTGAAGAATGAGCTGTGTCAGGACTCAGTGCGAGTGCTTCAGTGTTGAGCAACTGCATTGCCTGTGTGTTGGCCAACACTTGGGTATCCAGTGGTTTCTCTGAGAAATGTTTCTCAGTGTGTTTTGCTGGGTAGTCTGAAGGCCCTTTTGTATCTTTGCCAAGTGCTGGTCTTTAGTATCATTTTTCCAGGCATGATATAGCACTTGGCACAGCAGCCCTCCAGGCTTTGCCCTTGTAAAGACTTCAGAGGCATTCTCTGGCATGCGACTGCCCTGGAAAGGGAATTTGAGGGTTGCCCACTCTGTCACTGTGCATGCGAACAATGCAAGGGAGTTAATCAGGGTATGTACCGGGACCAAATTCTTCAAAATGTGCTATTCATATGTACTTTGAGCATTTTCCATCCCTCTTCTCTGCTTTGGAGTCTCTTGACTTCTAAGAGTGGAAAGAATGTGTGGTACCTCCTTCTGAACTATGTCTGGCTATAGGGGATGATGACTATGGCCTCTTGTACACCTGGTCACTTATCTGGAGCCATTTTGGGGATTTACGTTGTTGTTTGTGCACAAATAGACAATATTTGTTAGTGCACTGTGTACATTGACATCCCCTGTCTTGCAAAAGGGCAGCTCTAGATCTTTCAGCACTTGCTGCTGGCAGTTGTGTTGCTGCCAAGCCCCTGCTACCCTGGTACAGGTTGGGGAGCATGCTCCCACAACCATGGTGGGCAGAAGAAGGGAGAGGTTTGGCTGGGCAACTCATAGTGTCTGCGGATGAGCGTCTGGCTAAGCTGGACCTTACGTCCTGGGTGCTTGAAACAAGATAGGTAGCATTTCATTTGCACATTATTTGCAAAGTGATCACGTCTGTAAATAGACACAGATTGGTTTGAATAAAGAGAGGAAAAGAAAATAATTTTCTAAGCTTACAGGTAGAGATAAGAAAAACCCAGAAGAGGCAGCAGAGCTCTGGGAAGTCTGTGGAAGCAAACGTCCTATGCATTCAGCACAGCTCAGATGGGCAAGTATTGGGGCTGGTTTGACTGGGGATCAAAGAAATCCTTGCAAGGAGATGACACAAAAGACAGATTCTATGCTGGGATTCAAATACCTTACTGGGTTTAAACAAAACCACTGTCAACTGATATTTAAGAGGATTTTTCAGAACTTCCCTGTTCTTACACTAACTTTGTAAAAGAAAATGTTAAAAAAAAAAAATGGTGCAAGTATATTACTGATTTAAAACAAGTATTTTACTGTGTTTGTTTTGGAGCATTTAGGAACACTACTTTCAGTTGATTGCTTCCTATATAACAAAAAATGCCCTTCCCTCTGTATCTGTTTCATGATGGGAAAGTTTGTAAGTCACCTTATCTCTGTAGGTATCAGAAACATCACATATGGCACTGCCTCAATGTCTTTTTTTAGTGCAATTTCCTGGATTGCCTGCAATGTCTTTGTTGAAGCAAAGCATATTCAACCACTGGATAGACTTGTAAGAGACCTAAATTAATCTTTTCTCCTGAGCTTTGCAAACTAGGCTAAACCAACACACAGTACTCATGGATGTTATAAGCTCAGACTTGCACATAAAATGTGAGGCTACTGAATTAAGACGTAAGTGCTGTTCACTGTTTCAACAGCTTATTGTAATTATCTCTTTATTTTCTCTGCAATTTTTGCCAGGCAGAGATTATCAGAAAATTGAAAAGGAGTTTAATATTTCAATATCTGTGTTACTGTTTGTGCAAGTCTCAACGTTTCTTCAACAGCTGCATAATGGAAGGGAGAGCTGATCTTTAGAACACATAACACAAGGCTCATTAACTTGCTGGGAACTTGGGCACAAGAGTTCTTCGATACACACAGTCAACCCCCGTTTCCACTGCTCTTGGTGAACATAATGCTTGCTCCCAAATGCTTAGTCTGGTATACCTGATGAATTTAAAGTCTTTTGAAAATGCTGGCTTCACCAAACACTTCAATACATGAAGATGCTCGTGCTTTTAAGTCTTGATACTAATACTTTACCTCAGACTTTCCCCATCCTCTGCCATGCTCATTTAGGGACTCTCACAAGTTAACCTTGTGCCACTGTCACACTTGTACTGATGGTACTGCCTGTGTGACTTGATGTTGCTGCAAGACAACCAAGAAGCGTTGGACGAAACATTCAAGGAGATATATATTTAAATATATATTTCCATCAGAACAAAAATAGGAGTGTATAGCAGATCTCTTAAAATTGAACATTAGTGCTCAGGTCAGCTAAGTAGATACTCAGTACTTCCAGCTTAAGCCTAGTTGGGAACTAGAATTGCTACAGAAGTTACTTTACATGTTGGGATATTCAGCCCATATATGTAATCTTTAGGGGACTCATGTCCCATGAAGAGTCAGCCAGACCTCTGTGATTCTCCAGATCAAACCCCCAACTCTTGCGAACCTCAGCACCGTTGGCCAGAGCTCCAGATCTGCCCTCAGAAGTGGCCTGTGATTTACAGTCTGTTGAGAAGCAAAAGGCACTTCCTGTGAGTGGGAATCAAACAGAAGGGCTTTTTATTTTGGCTGCAGCTCTCCCACTGCAAAAAAATGGTGTTAGCTGGTCATGGGGCTGAAAACAGTCCTGGAGAAGTCCAGGAGCAGATATCTGCACAGACATGCCAAGGTTGTCTTCCTAGCTAGCCCTAGGGCCTTGGACAAACCAGGCGGTGCGTCATCACTGCCTCTGGATGAGTAGCTCTGGTCTCAGAAAGGGGCCTCCAGTGCTGGTGCAAGACAAATGAGTCCCTCCTTTCCCTCCTCTCTCCCCAGAACTGCATGTATCCATGTGATTTATGTGACTCCGGATTTCAGCTCATGTTTACTCTGCAGAGAGCCTGATGGTTTCTCTGTTTGCCTTGATGCTTGCCTTAGCACATTGTTCTTGCTGCTGACAGTCATGCTGGCAGTGGTTTTATTTGGAAAGTAGCAGGGGGGTGGTGGTGAGGAAGACAGTGATGAGGAAGAGGTGTCATGCTGTGCAGAGCCAGTGCTGCCGGCTGGGCTTCCTGACCTTGGGTAGGCAATTCCCACCTGTGCTGTGCTGCTCGATGGGAAGCACAGAGACAGAGCAGTGTGTTAATGGGTCAGGAACCAAAGAGGTTGGAGATGTTAGGAACATTTCTGCAGGGGCTGGAGAAGGGTAAAAATCTGCCTCCTCCATCAAGCTGCTGTCACCTGTGAGAGGAAACTGATAACTTGGGTTGAAGCAAAGAGAAAGCTGAGGAAGCTGAAAGCAACTCTTTGGATGATGTGGGACACAATCACTGCTCCGCGAAAGCTTAATTGCCTGTAGGTAAAGTGTGTGGTTCTGCAGATGGGGAAGAAGGAAGCACAGAGGGTTTCCAGAAGCTCATTCCCATCGGTTTGTTTTTTTCTGGGACTTTAAGGAAGGACGAAGCAGGAAAAAGAGCCAGATCTTGTGTAAGCCTGTGCGGATCGACCACTTCCACCAAAGCTGGGAGGAATTCTCCATCTCCCAGCTGATGGAAGAGATTTCTGTGTGAGGGGGCTTGCGTGGGCTCTGCTGCTGAAGACACATCTTGAAGTAATATGTGACTCTTGATGACACCTCCTCAACACTTAGTAAATTTGACCTCTTCTTTCATGTGCCATTGCGCTGCTTCACATGGCTGCACAGACAGCTAGCACATTGAATCCGAATGATACGTCTTCAGGCAAAGGAACATGTGTTCTTCCAAATTAAATGGTGATGCTACCAATGGCTGGCTCTACTTCCCATCACCTGGGAGGTGGGAGGTCAGCTGACAGGAGATTTCATTCCTTGTCGTCCACGAGAATTGCCATCCCTCACACAAAGGCGAGTTTGGTTTGGTTTAGAGGCCTTGTGCGTGCTGAGCAGCACAGGTGCTGCAGCCCTCCTAGAAGCACTTGGCCTTAAGTACAATGTACTCCTCCTCAGTGGTGTTAAACGGCTTTTATAAACACTGCCTGAAAGTGCTCTGGTTGTATGTGACCCTCCCCCTCTGCGTAGTGTCGTCTCATTAATCTGTTAGGTGAATAATTCTGTTTTGGGAACAGAGCAAATATAGAAATTGCACAATGAAGCACATTTAATATATTCAAACAACTTTTTCTTAATATAACCCCAATCATTTGCCATTCATTTCTTCATGTTGTGCTGAGTATTTGCATGCCAGCCTTGGAAACGGGCTGGTAATTTAGTCCTCCTTAATTTTGGCACCTGTAGTTATTTTAGAACTACCGGCTGTTTTCTGTGGCTTTACTGCTCTGTAATTCAATACCCTTTTAGGACCTTAATGCTGCCATTAGTAGAAAATTGGTCTCTATTCTGAATAAAACTCTTTATTACATTTGGGTTTTTTTAATTTTTATTAGAGAATGGTTGCCCAACAACCACAGGGAATGAATTTCCTAGGAGGTTCAGGGGCAGCGCCTGAAATCCCCTTCCCGTAATTGCTGGTTTTAGCAGGAAAGCCCGAATTACTCTAAGGATCTTCAGGGTGCAGATGGTTCGTTCTGGGCTTTAGGTATCCACGTTGACAGTTGTGGTAGCATCTTCTTATGAGTCCCTTTCTGCACTTCCGAGTAATGCGCTTCATTACCTAATCTGTGCACAGCTGAGGGCTCAAAGTCCTGCGTATACTTTTTCCACTGACATGTTTTTTATTTTTTATTTTCAAGTTGGTTTTCTTTTTTTTTTCCCTGTAAAGTTACTGAAATTTGAAATCCTTCATCCATTTTGTTGACTCTTTATTAGTATGGTTTATCTGGTTTTGCCTTTCTCTGTGTTTGCATTAGCACGTGGAGGATGAGGGCTGGAAATCCATTTGCAAAGGGAGAAGGGTATGGTGTCCGAGCCCTCTGTCTCAGCAACACTCATGCTCACCAGAGTGGTGGTTATCACCCACAGAGGGGATTGCTTCCAGGACTTTGTGGAGCACCAGCCACCGAAGCTCTCCTGTTGCTGGGGTAGGGAATACAGGGGTGACTGACCAGGACTGGTGCTGATGCATGTACCTAGGGTTGCGGGGTGCTGGAGGAGGGAGCTTGTTCTTTCTCCTGTGTTTTGGAAGGAGCCACCTGGTTCTCCTGCATCCTTCCTGGCTGGTCTTGGCACCCCCATTTCTCGGGCCAGCTCTGCGCTAGAGCTAGGAGAAGGTGCTCAGCCATTCAGTCTCTATCTCCTTGGAGAAACACACTAGTGCAGGAGATTGGTAGGAATGCCTCATGCCACCAATGCCCAAGGGTGCTTCCCAGCACGACCCTCTCCCAGCAATGGTCTCCCTAAGCCCCTCTGTCACAGGACGATAGCATGAGCTGGGAGCAAGAAAATCCAGGGGAGTTCCCCCCTGCCTGGATCTGTGCACCACTTGCTCATAGTTTTGTAGATCTCTAAAGTGCACAAAAGATTAAGTCTTGTCCAAGCAGACATCTGACTATGAGAATGAGCGTGCAATGCCTGCCTATGCCAGAGTGCTGCCGAGTGCCTCTAGCACAGGAAAGAGCTCAGACCTGCTAAGTTCCAGCATCTTTGGCTGTTTAGAGGGGAGGAAAAAAAGACCTAAACACCATGTGCACTGAAATGCCTGCTATGCAATTACTGCTCCAGCCTTCTGCTGCCAGCAGTTGTTCTCCTTGCTGAAGAGACTGAGGCCGATGTTGCTCCTTTAAGGACCTGAATTAAGGTTCTGCTGCAAATGTTCGAGAGCAGCCCAGTGCATTTGTGCCATTTCATTTCTGTTTCTTTTGTTTCTGTAATGAAAGGTAATCCTAGACAACGTATCCAAAATCTTCTCTGTAAAGCTGTAGAAATCAGTTATACAAAGTTAGAAAATACCCAGGCCCATGCGACCTTAATTCAGTTCCCTTGCATATATGCATTACAAGAGTATGTGATCATGTAATTAAAAACTATTGGCTTGGCAGGACCTTGGCTTACTCCTTGCACAGAGTAAGATAGAGGACTGCAAGAACAGAGAGAATGTTTACTTGTAGTTAAGGCACGGGTGAGGGATGTGGGAGAACTGGATCCTAACCCTGGCGCTGTCACAGGATTCCTGTGTGATGCTGGGCAGAGCTGATCCCCCTGCAGCCACGGAGGGTGTTGAACTCCATTATCAGCAGCTCGTCTGCTCTAGCTTTTTGAATATTCAACTTTCCAGCCTAAAACCAATCTGTTAGCACTGGTTATTTGTATAAGATATGAATCTGAATAAACATATGCACAGACAATTGTAGGGAAAGGATGAAAACCTCTTATCAGGGGTTTTATCCCAGATTATTTCCTTCTGTAGCCACTCCAGGGCCCATGAATGAGGCTGGCTGTTTTCATGTTAGAGCTCTGAAGCTTTCAGGGCTCTCTGTGTCCAATTAAACAGTAGCATATCTCTCGAATATTAACACATTAAAACCAATATACTTCCAGCAAAGAAATCTGATCCGAATTGGCCCCGAAATATTTTATTTTCCAAACTGAGCTGTGAGCCGTTAAGCTTCCTTTTTTAAGACTAAGCAAACATTACATTCTTGGGGAAAGTCAGCCCAAGGAATGGGGAAAAACAGACTCTCAGACTGTAGCTGTCAATCTTCCATTTTTCCAGTGTTTTACCAAGAAACAAGCACAGGAACTAATTGACTTCTATCCCCTTCTCTCCTTTATTTTTTCCCCCTTAACATAGTGACTCAAATTAAAACAAAGATAAAATTCCAGGGGAAGCTGGCATTAATCAGGGTTTGGATGAAATTGAATTAAGCACTTTTTATTGAACTCAGCAGTATTAGTTATTAAAACCAGAAGGACTTTCCCAACTAGTGTAAAAAAGCAAACAATGACTCATACTGTGGCATAGATTTTATTGGGAAATTAAAATGCTCATTTTCTCTTATTTTTTCCATTTTTCTTTTTCTTCACTAACTTCAGACAAACACATGTAAACAACTGTTGGTGAGTCTGTGCTCATAGCCCGAAGCCACACTGTTGTTACTGGCACTGGGGCTGGCTCCACCATTGGTGGCACTTGATGCTGGCAGAATGAAATTGTTCATACAGAAACAGTGCTTCCACAGGTTTCCTGTGCCTTTATTTACAAGTCACAATTTGACATCAATATAAGGATGAGTCCTGTGTGGTGCTGAGCTGGCACTGGGTGGAGCTCAAGAATCTGGGCAAGCAAGACTTAGTGAGGGGTTTTCAAAGGCAGAACAAAGATGCCTGTCCTAACTTTCCAGTGTCTTTCCCACCGACAGTCAGCCATGCTCTCACCCTCTTCTCTTGCATGACACTTATTCTTCTAGAGCCTGTTCAGCTCATCCCTGCTGGGCCCATGATCAAGAGTATGAATACCCTATTTATGCTATGCAGTGCCAAGTCCTGTTACTAAACCTTGACAGAGAGATGAAACTTAGCTTTTCACATCCAAAGGGTGATGATTTCCCTGGGGCCACCTGCTCTGCTCCAAGGAAGGACAGAGAGATGCGGCTGAGCTGATGCTGTGGCACAGCAGTGGTCCAGGAGAAGCTGTGCTGGTGTGTTGTTCTGGAGCATAGGGACCATGCTGGAGCTTGGCTGGCACTGCCAAGGGTGCAGAAAAAGGCCCTTACAAAAGCGTCTGTGAATGTGGAGCTTGTGTGTAGCTGTGGTACAAAAACGGTTTAGGGAAAGATTTTGGAGAGTATGCAGATAATTCAGTCCCTGCACCAAAGCAACCATCTTCAACAGTCCATAGAGGATGAGTTGTGTCCTGGCAGAAGGGAGCACAACAAGCATAATCCTTCTTCTCTAAGAGCAGAAGACCTGGGTAATTATAAACTGATCATTTTGACATTGATAAAGAGGAAGATACTAGAGCAAATTATGAACCAATTTAAAATCACTTCTAGGCTAATAAGATGACAAGAAACATTGGTCTAACCTAGATCAGTCAAGAACAAATTTGTTTTCTCTTTTGACATCCATTGATCTGGGAAGGTAATAGTAGCTGTGATATATTTTTGACTTTGAGGCAGTATTTGTCTCAAAAGCAAACCAAGGACACTTGGATTGGGTGAAATTATTCCAAAATAAGTGAAAAAATGTATTCCAACAATAATTACAGCTAGTTTTCAGTCCAAGTGGGAAGAGAAATCATGTAGGAAGCCTTAAGGGCCAAGTCCAGTGTTATTCAATAGTTTAATTAACTTATTTAATTCCTTCCATTCAGATTCAATTTAGAGGGGTTTCAAACAAGCACATTTCCGTTGTTCATTCCCTGTGGCATGTAAGCGTTTGTTAATGAAGACAGCTGAGAAGAAGGGAGATCAGTGGGTGAGGGCTTGCAGCGTTCCCCACCATCAGAGTGAGCGTGACATGAGATGCTGTAGTTGCTGACCTGTACCAGTATGGCGTTAAGCTCTCTTCCTCCCCTGGCACAGGTATAACCTATGGAAAAGGCTTGGGGATGAAGAAAACAGCATAAACTGAGAGCTCTTTACCAGCCAGCTCGAATGCTTTACAGGTATTATAAAAGCTTTGAATTCGAGGCAGCTGTTATGATGCACTGGAAAATCTGGCTGCAGTTTGGTTGAAAAAAATATCTGTTTCCCTTAGGTGTTGGGCAGGTTTATATTACCAGTGCAGTGGCACTATGTATGTTGTTACAACACATCTGGTGCAGAGCACGTCTGGGGGAGTGAGGGTCAGCTACGAGTTTGGCTTTTGTGGGCAATGAAGGATTCTTTCCTTGTTGTTTTGAGCTATTCATGGCCACTTCAAATAGAAACTACTGTTAGCTAAGCAAGGACTAAACAGAGGAGGCTTGCTGTGCCTGGTTGTAGAGCCGTGCGCCTGGAGAAAAGCTGTCTTTGTGTATCTGCCTGCTCCGAGGTGGTGTGTACTTGTGTGTCCTAAGCGTGTACATGAAGGAGGAAAATGTTTAAGAATCCACATGGCGTAGGAGCGTGGGGCACCTTGCGTCTGGATTTTGTTTGAGGGAATTAAGAGCTGATCCTTAGCTGGAATATGAATCAGATCTGATTGTGTCTGTGTTGACTAAAAGAGGTTGTGTGGTGTGTATGAGCTGGAGCTCAGTCTAATGTGGAAAAGTTTGATCCAGAGCTCTGTTTAATTTAATACTTGACTATTCTACCTATTTTAGTTCTGAATCAAGGCTCAGCATTCTTTCTCATTGGCGGTTGTTTGTATTAGCAAAGGACCTGTGTGGAACCAGAGGAGAAGAACCTTCATGCACCTAAACCTCAGCAAGTCCGTAATATTTTATCTCTGCTGCTAGAGGGACTGGAAGAGCTTTCCCTTCACCCTGCTGCCATGATGGGGGGAATTAATATCCTGTGACATCCCATCAAATCCCCAAACGCATTCATAGCACTGGGTTAGTAATCCATAGTTTTGCAAGGTTTAAAACTCCTAATATACTTCAGACATTTTACGTGCTTCAGTAAGTCTCTTGTGCTATGTTAAGGAAAAGTGCCATGATTAGTTTTAGTACCTTCTGATATTTAAATAAACACTGTCTCAATAAGAATATCTATATCAAAGCAAACATTTTCAGAGTAGTTCAAAGAAATACAATTTAATGTCCTTAATATCGCTGCCTTTAATACGAAACTTCTCTCATTACAATCATTCTTGGCTTTTAAGGTCAGTAGGCACTAATACAAAAAGCCTTGTCTGTCTTGCATAATAGCATTGGACAAAAATTCTTATTCAGAAATTCCTACTTAAAACTCACAACTTCTGGTTGAACCAGAGCAGATTTTAATAAATTTCTCTATTCATGCCTTAAAAAGATAACATGTGATGGAGAATCCTCCACAATGTAGATAAATTGGTCCAATGATTAACTGCCTTCATTGTATTTATGTATAAAAAGTAGGCTTATTTCTAGTACATACATTTGTCTTGCTTCATTCTGTCTCCAAAATTGCCCTGGCTTTGATAAATTAAAGTGTAACTTATAATTAAAAAGGAAAAGAAAATCTTTTTAATGTATTCCGGTGCTTAAGAGGTGATTGACATCCTATCTGTCACTAGAACAAATTGAACAGCTTCAAGCTCTTTGGTATCTTGCGGTGGAGTTGTTATGCCAGCATTTCTAGGAGCAAAGCCATCTTCCATTCATCTGCAAATTTCCCCTTACTACAGCCAAATTGAAAGCCGTCATATCCCACCCCAAGGAAATAAGTGAATAAGAGTGGGTAAGAGGAAGGAAGATTTATTTTTCTTTTTAAACTAAATATACCAATATATAATCCATAGGATTTTTTGGGTTTTTTGTTTTTGTTTTTTTTTTTTTTGCTGGAAACCTGAGATTTTCCAGGGGGTTTTGGGCTCATATATAGAAAATGTCAACCTTCGGGTGCTGGGCTTCCTGGGTTTGCCATTAGGTGCTTCATTCCCATGGGTGTCAGGGGACCATGATGTCTGTGCAGCGCCCTCGACCATGGAGCTCCATGTGCCCTGTTGGCTAAATCCTTTTTTTGTAAGTTTGAGAAAAGGATCAGGACTTGTTTCTGATTAGCAGCCCAATCCCTTGGGAAGGTTCAGTGCTGAAAAACTGAGGCTGGAAATTGTGCAGGGGCGAGCAGGTGCTGAGAGGGGGGGGGATGTGCAATGCTCAGAGCAGTCCAGATAAAGAACAGTCACAAAAAATAATGTCCAGCTACAAAATGACACCTTTGCTCAGCCTACACGTTTCCACCTTCCTCCCCCCCCCATTCTTCACCACTCCCGTATTTGCATTTTTTCCCACATAAGCAAGACTAGCCTCAATAATACAGCCCTGTTACAGACAGCATTGCAGCAGGCTCTCTTGGGAGGTGCATGAAGCCAAGAAATTGTTGCTCAGGATGAGCACCCTGGTCCTAATTTCATCATCTGTGGTACTGTAATTAGTCTTCATGATGATGACAGAATATGCTTGGTACCAAATCACACATAATCTGTGCTGTAAGTAGCCAGGGACTTGAACGGATGCACTGCCCAGTGGTTTAGGTTTTATTATGACCATGGATTTCCAGTGTGGTTGTAGGCAGAGTCCTCAACCTTTCTAGCACCACAGAAAAATTCTTCTGAACCCGCCGAAAACTGGCCTGACTCACAGTACCATCTTCCCCCTCTCGGCTGTCATCCTTTAAATATAAATTGCACTGGAAGTCCTCATTACTGGGACCTTTTCCCAAAGAACAGTCTTAAAGCAATAATGAGAGCGATGGCAAGTCTCATTCGGATGTTCACCCTTCCCTCCTCTTGGGGACTGCTCCCTCCTTTGGAGGGATACCCTGCTTTAACCAAGAGCCTGGATAGGAGAGCTGTGCAATTGCAAGTGCATCACCTACAGCTCAGTGCTCATTGCTGATGATGGATTTCTCCCTGCTCGTTCATCTCAGAGTCCAGGGAATCCATCCAGCCTCGTGGCACCCCCAGTGCCCTTCTGGTTGTGAGCTCCCCTGCTGAATTACGTAGTGTGGGAGGGAAGCTGGTGCTGCCTGTGTGAGCTGACATTTCCACCTTGTGATTTCCTGGTGCTGCTGTTCCCTCTGCAGTGAGGAGCAGCAACCAAAGCTCCCCTGTCCTGCCTGGTTCTGCCAGCCGCTGTTGTTGCACCTCTGTTGCTGGTGCTGCGGCTGGAGACATTCCTCTGGCTCATCTGATGCAGAGCAAGGCTCTGATGTGGGAACCTTCTTAAGCTGCTTCGTACACATGCCAAGAATTAATTTAGGTTTTTGCTGCAGCCTTATCTTTTTGCCTCAATCATCTACTGGCTCTCCAGACTCTCTGGCAGGCTTCCTCCTTTTGATGTGTTTGAATAAAAGCTTTTATTAGTTTTTAAGGCTTTAGTAAGTTGTTTCTTAAAATCTTTTTGACTTGCTTTATCATGCCCTTACATTTAATTTGCCAGAGTTTATGCTTTTTCTGTGGCTTTTATTATTATTTTTTAGACAGTATGCATGGAGCTCAGAGGAAAAAGAGCCTGATCCTAGCCCTGCAATAATGTGGTTCTTGGAAGTTAGTTTCCCATACAAATGTCCCAAGCTGCCCTTCCTTCCCTGTGATCAAAGAGCCTGTATCTAGAAACCTTTTCTGACAAGTGCTGTGGCATCTCTTTCGTTTCTATCCTCAGCCCAGGCCCCAAGGGGCCAGGGCAGGAAAACGTGCTATTAAAATAGACCCCAGGGTCACCACACCGGGTGCAGAAATGCATCCTGAGTGCTGTAATGTACCGTGCCGTAGCCGCAGCCTTGGCTTGCTTTCTCCATGCTGAACACTGACCAGGAGGGTGATTTAGTGCAGCACCAGGAGGTCACTCCACAAACAAAGCCTCAGTCGTTATTTGTGTTGGGCTGGACAGATCAGCTGTGTGTTCCTCTGATGCTATCACAGGTGTATTAACCTTTCAGGAAACCTCCAGAAAAACACATGTGCTGGGCACCACTTACACTGATATCATGAAACCAGGAGGTGCTGTGGCTACAGATGTGTTACCCTGCAGGGTCCTGCTGACCCCTGCTGCGGTGCAGGAGCAGACAGGCTCCTGGCTGAGAGCAAGCAGTGCTGCTGTCACCACCCATATCCATCACTGTCAATGGGGTGGCAGCTTCCTGGGGCAGCTGTGGCAGAAGATCAGAAGGATCTTCTTGTTTGTGAGCACGATGCAGCCAGCCTCCAGCAAGGTTGGCCATGTCTCTCTTCCACTCCTAGCTCTGATTTTTATCTCCTCTCAACACAAAGCTGTCTAGCTGCAGAGTTTAATCCTCTGCTGTACTGGCATAGGGATGCCCCCATCACCAAAGCAGTGGTACCTAATTTAGGTTGTATCTGTCCTCTCTTGTGTTCCCAGCCTATAATTTAGGCATCAGGATATCTCACCCCTGACAGAAGCCCACCTCTGAGCTGATTGCAGTCATGTGTCCATCGCTCCAAGCATCAGCCATTGTTTAATTTACTGGCGTGTGGTTTCTCAATATGTACTTACATATCGCTAATCGCTAATACATAAGTGCATCTCCTCTTTCCTTCAAAGATAATTATTTTGCCATTTCCTCAGCCGTCTCCGAATGAACCACTGCTGGTTTCTGGATTCATGCATGACATTTGATTACCTTTTCATAGGCATATCTTACTTCACTGTAAGTGTTATTAATGGCCATAAAATTACCCAGCCCTGAAACAAAGTAAAAATGCAATATAAGTTTTAGCCTTGGTGAACTCCTGAGAGTGCAAATCCCAGAGAGGGGCTGTGTGGCACGTAGCTACGTGTGCCCTGGGGCAGTCGTGTCCCATACCCCAGCA
The DNA here is from genome assembly GCF_037157495.1 of Lathamus discolor. Lineage (NCBI taxonomy): Eukaryota > Metazoa > Chordata > Aves > Psittaciformes > Psittacidae > Lathamus > Lathamus discolor. The sequence goes on from NC_088886.1 coordinate 136,393,570, forward strand.
ATGGTCACAGCCATTGCTTTAAAAAGCTCATGTGTGAGTTACCTCATGCATTTGGGTTGCTTGCACTGCCTTTGTAGCAGGAAAGTGCATGTGCTTTTCTCCTTGTCAGACTTGTTAGTACCCTGGGCAGTAAATAGAAACAACCTGGTAGCTCTTCCAGATAGGTTTTGCTGTTAGCTATGCTCCTGCAGTCACTGTCCTTGTTCAAGAGCACTGCAAGGCTGAGCTGCTGCTAAGAGAATTATCCAACTTCAAAACCAGCTGCTTTGCAGCAGCAGAGCTGGTGGATGGTGTTTTTATTAGCGTTCGCATCACATTTAAGCTGCTTTAAAATGGCAGATTTAAGTTCCAGAAACATGAGGCTTAAGGGGTTTATGCTTTGCAGAAACACTGATGGGGACCTTTTGGCACAGATCCATGCTGGTGGCTTTCTGTGGGCTTGGAGCAGCACCACGCACTTTGGCACACTGTTATATGGATGAGGCCTCCTGCCCGCCTGTGGGGCATGGTAGTTCCTGGAGATGGGGACCCCTCCATGTCACACATTCCTCAAAGTGGCTTCCTGAGGGAAAAGTGCTCCAACACTGTAACTCAGTGCCAGCAGCCTCAGTGCCATTTGGGTTTGCGCTGTCCAGATTGTCAGCTCTCGGCACAGGAATGCAGGTCTCTGGTAGCCCCCTCCTTGGGCACTGAAGTAGCCTGATTCCCTCTGATGGAGTCTGTGAACAGAAAGTTATATATAGGCTGTGTTAAGGCTGGGACTTGAGCTTCTATGGATTTCTGTCTTTGAGAGGAGGGATTTATCTCACTGGATGAACAGGGTGATGGAAGAGATGACGAGAATAACATGAGGTGTGTCTTCACTTCGACTTGTTGCAAGTAAAGACAAGTGGACCGCATGCACCCCTGGGGATTTAGCTGCCACAGTGCGTCTCTCATCACAGCAGATGTGTTTGCTTTGGTTTGCTTAGCATTTGAGTGCCTTGGTGTGAAACTAACTAGAGATAGACATGAAACTTTATATGCTCAGAAATAAGCTGGGTTATGAGATTGAGCATCCCTCCCAGTGGCAATTGAGGTGTGACGGTATTTGGGATGACAATGATAGGAAAAGGAGACCTGGAGCTGGTGGTTCCAGTAACAACTGATGCCTGCTTAGGCATGTGGGTGCTGCTGCAGTTCCGCTATGTTACGATGCACGTGGCGGGGGTATCATATTCTAGGAAGAAAAGGCAAGATTTTACTTTCAGTAACTTGATGGGTGATGGGCAGGTGCAAGTCTTTGGAAAGAAATAATGGGGCAGAACCATGACAGCTAGGGGAAATACTCGTACACCAGAAAGCCTTGGGGAAAATGAAGAGATGTGGGAGGCTACATGGAAGTACAAACCTCAAGCTTAGGGAAAAGCGATGCTTGCCCAGGAGAAAGTGCACATATGGATACCTAAGAGTTAGCTGTGAGCATCACCCCCAAAGAAGTCCATCCCTCTCAGGATGCTGGTGCCTCCTGGTGTCTGAAGGAAGTTTCTGTTAAAGCAATGTAGAGGCAGGCACTCTATATACTTTGGCTCTATGAGGGTCTCATAGTAATCTTACTGCTTCTTTTAATTAAAAGACATGCTAGAAATTAAAACTGCTGTTCTATCTCTGCCGAGTCACCTGAGTCACTACCTGTGCTGCTGAGGAAGAGCTGTGTCAGGGCCTCCAAGCTGCTCCATCCCTTGCCCTTACACACACTCTGTATATAAGAGGTACCTAAAACCAGCCTTGTGTATCCCTTTATTTTTGTAAATTTCTATTGCATGGTGCCTCACCTCTGCTTTGAAAGGAGGAGCGCACACAGCTCTGCTGCCCTGCGGCTGATTTCTCACCTGCTTTTTGCATGGCTTCTTCAGGAAGTCCAAGAGAACATGTGAGCACTTTTGTGTTGGCAATGAGCTCCTGGTGACCCCTGAATCTTAGACACTACCTCTGCTATCATGCTATTTATTAAGCAGCTCAGGCTAACCTTTTACAGAAAAGTTATTTCTCTTAACCTGCCAATTCCTGTTACTTGCTCAATGACTATGTCCTTGCAAATGAATGGGGGCCTGAGTTAACTTGGAAAGTGTTATGAAATGAAAGATGCACAGGAATAATAATAACACAATAGCACTCTGGGGTGCAGCCTGGGCAGGGAGGGGACCCCCAGTTTCTGTGCAGCGTGGACAGAGCAGTGTGCTTTCACCCCATTTAACAGGTCTTCTCTGGGATGTAGTGCAGGTGTGGTTAGTCATGGAGGGCCTTGGGATCAGGTTTATCACAAAGCAAGTCTCAAGTGACTTAACCTGCCTGACCCCGTGGATTTACAATGGTAGGGCAAAGGTATGAAATAACAAAATGCATTGTCATTTAAAGATCAGGTTTGCCCTGGAGGTTGCAGTATCTGAGGGGCTTGAGCCGGGCTCATCAGTCCCTGGTCACTGTCCCAGGACTGAAGTGCAGCATCTTGGTTTCTCTCATTCTTCAAACTGCTGCTTACAGCAGAAATAGGTGATCTGGTTCTCTTCTAACTTCTTTCCCCAGTTTGCCTAGCCCTGGGTGCCTTTGGTGAGCACTGGAATATTGTAATATGTGTCATATATTCTGCTTGACCATGGGGAGATCTGTTCATGTTTGTCTCCCCTTCGTTATGGTTCTCTCATTCACATTTCTGCTCTACACCATCATGAGACAGGGATAATTGGGTGAGTCATAAATCACCATCTGCTGTGGGAATTGTGAAGTGCATGTTGCAGTGCCTAAGATCCCACCTCATACCTGATGTCTTTGTTCACATGCTGACAGTTCATGCATGGTGGTCCACTTTCCAGCTGCCCCCTGTCTGGGGCTTTTGCATCCTTGCTTGCACCCTTGCTTGCACCCATTCCCAGGAAATGTTTAACCCTCCACTGAGTGGGCAGCAAAACAAAAGTGGATCTGGTGAGTGTTTTTCCATTTAAGAAAACAACAATTTCTCATGCTTTTTTACTATTGAGTAAAATTCAGATCACCGAGTTCAGCGAAGGTGGCCCTGGGAAGTACCTGGCTTTGGCTATATCTGCGGGTAGCCTAGGCGATGTGATGGACTTTTCCGGCCTTCATATGGACAAAGGTTTTTTCAAGGATTTTCTGTGCATTGATGTGTGAATCACATGCATCAACAGGGATGGTGCTTTGGATGTCGCTGTAACCAGAGATCCCTGCACTCTACAGGACAGAGCTGCATGCGATCTCCAAGCTCCCCTGACTTTTCCTTGCAGCTGAGGGTTGTTTTTCCCCTTCACCTCTTCCTCCCTGGGCTCCCCATGCACTAGCTGAGGCACATATCTACTGAACACATTCCATTTGTTATTTTGCCTGGATGTGTGCAGGTGGGAGGAGTGGATGGTGCTTCACAGGGTGCCAAGAGATACTGGCTTACCATGCAGAGGGAGTACCTGCTGCAGAAGCCTTCACAGATTTGATCAGTTTAGTGTATCTAAAGATGACCGAAAAATTACTTGATTTGTGTGTTTTCAGGGGAAAAAACCCCATATATAATCTAGTGCAGAGTCTCTTAATCTAATGGCTAGCAGCAGAACAAGAATCAGGGGCTAGAAGCCAAAACCAAGGAATTCCAATTAGAAATAGGACACAAATATTTAGCAGGCTGCATAAACTACCCAAGAAAAAAAAAAAAAAAAAGAAAAAAAAAAAAAGTAGCTTCTCCTCTTCATCTTGTAATGCTTTATATTGAGTCTGGATGCCTTTATAGCAAATACAGTTCAGCCAAATTTGAGTTACTTGGCTCAGCACATGGATAAGTGGGTGAAATACTATAGCGTGTGATGTACAAGAGGTCAGACAAGGTGATCTGATGGTTCCTCCGGCCATGCTAAAACTTCTTAGAGGCTGTAAAGCCGGAAGGATGGGGCCAGTTAAGGTGTGAGGCTGCGACTCCATCTGTGCTCTCCTGCGACTAGCAGAGGGTCTGTGTGTGACCCTGCCTCTTGTTCCTCTGATCTCAGGAGAGGATGCTCTGAAGAGAAGCTGAAGGTTATGAGTTTGGAAGCTATATATAAAACTGAATTCCCATAATCTTCTTTTTCTTTTTTTCTTTTTTCAACCAGCACTTAAGCCATGCGTGATCCAGCCCCCATATGAGTTTGAAATGTTCCATCATGTTTTCATTATTTGTTTAAAAATGGGAATTGTCAAGATCTCTTTTGCTTTAATTACCTGATGCTACAGGGCTTCAGAGTGTCTTTTTACACTCTCCAGAACATGCCCTTGGGATGTGACAAGTCTGAGTTCTACAGCAGATGCTTTCAGAAGAAAGTTGTTGGCATGAGTGTCTGAAAATAGAAGCTTGTTTACAAGGCTGGTTTTGCATTATCAGCTGTAGTGCTCCAATAATTAAGGCTGTGAACTTAATTAGCTCAACACTCCATAATTCTCTTCTGCCTCTCCAGGGGCTTGTCTGCACACAGCTCTTGTGCTGCTTCAGCTTGTGCAGGGAACATCTTGATCCCAGGGCGGCTGCATTCACACGAGTACCACCTTAACTGCCATGAATGCCGTGCTCCGTTTTCGAGTATGCAAACCTTCCGCAGGGCTTTCTGGAGAGCCCATCCCTGGATTATTTGGCTGCTTTTATTAAAAACATGCAGGCAAAAGTACTGATCTCTACTGAAGCATCCGCAGAACTGAATGATGCCATTGTTACTACTGATTGAAAGGGTGCTTTTACACTGGCCTCAAGCTTGTGTCTGTTCTTAAGTGGAAAATGTTTCTTAATGCTGAATAATGTAGTAACATTTCTGGCCAGCACAGGTTTTTTGACAATGAAACATTGCCACATGCTCGAGAATGGACCGGAGCTGATGCTTTCACCTCTCCCATCTGGGTTTGGTGCCTTCTGAGCACCACCCAACCCCGGGCAGGGAATGGCATCCTCTCCAGCCCCAGCCTGGAATACCCCATTCCCCAGTGACCCCACCACAGCATACCCAAGCACATTCTGCGCCTGAGACCACCCCACCCCTGGGCATTGTCTCCTGTGTATTTCCTCAGAGCCAACCCACGCACAACTGGGAGATGTTTTCTGCCTCAAGTGCGTGAGCCTCAGCTGTTTCGACTATCCCGTGTGTGCGTCCTTCCTGTTTGGACAGATACTTGATACATACACCTCAAATGGAAAGGGCTGGACATGATTAAAACACACAGTCCAGCCACAGGCATCCTTTTCTCACTCAATGTCGGTCCCCAACCCCACGCAAACCTGAGAGGTTGTAATGATGTTTAGTTTCTTGTGCAAAGAGTTGAGTAATTCTTTGACTGGTTTAGATGCACAGGGACAGACGCAAGGTGCTGCGTGCTGACATGCTGTGCCTGCCTGTATCATGGCTGAGACCTGCTATGCTTACACTGAGGTACTTTGTATTTCTGCAGGAATATCTAGGCGTACAAAAGTCAAACCTTCCAGATTTATTTGGAGTTAAAGCTGGTGTGTAAACTGATTGGCTTTATCAAAATACTTACATTTTCTGAATTCCCTGAACTCCCAGGACAATTGATGTTCCAAGCTATTAACTTGTAACATTAACATTTCCCCCTAATTGCAGGGCTGTGATGAAAGCCTCTCTCCCAGTGGGTGCGTAGCTCTAGAGCCAGCGATCGTTCCTGGCACAGGATTACCACCTCTGACTCAAAGCAGGATGGTTCTCTGGGACAAACCAGCCCTGCTGAGGGCGATGGTGTTCCCGTGGTGTATCCAGCCTCACTGTTGCTCACATACAAGCGCAAAACCATATTTGTTCTACTCTTTGAAAAACAGTGCGTGCGTAACTCAGATGCCTTGAAAGTCGAGGTAAAAGCAAATATTGGAGTGCTGGTTTACCTGAGCCCCGTTGTTAAACAGTTATGTATGACGTGGTTGGCAAAACATCAGCATGCTCATACTCTCTTCTTTCTCACCGTTGTTTGTATCATGTGGGCTCTCTGCTGCACACTGCCTTTAAGCACAGAGCTGGGCTAAGCAGCACTGTCCCCACCAGTACAGTGGGGAATGGGACTATGGATTTATCTTCCATGTTGTCTTTAGTTCTGGTTCCTGGATGCTCCAGTGAGTTAATTGCTAGCAGAGGGAGAGGGTAGGGAAGAGCCATATGCAAAAGAGGAAGGGGATATTTTCATCTGGGACTGAGACAAAGACACAATCTGTGAAGAGCAGCAATACAGAGACACAACTTTCTGGCCTTGCAACAGGGAATGTTTCTGATGGAACCATGAAGCTGCAGGGTTGGCTCACCAAGCAGAGCCAAGAGGGCAGGTCCAGAGATGTTACGGTAGACAGCATAAAGACAAAACTTCTAATGGATAATTTATGATGTAACCCTCGCAGAAGCAGAGCCCCTCCATTTTGTGAAACAGAATGTCCTATAGAAAATATTTGCGCTTAGCTTGTACACGCAGATTCAAGGAAATTCTTTCAGGAGGGTTGGAGTCTAATAAAATGGGAATGTGTGACCTGGCCTGCACCATTATTTGCCCGGTTTTATCCTTTTGTTATTATTTCCAAATGTGGAATTCTCATTCTTCTACAATTCTGCAGGTGAAGCTAGGCCAAGAAAATACAATGGTCTCCTGCAATTACAGGGAGCACCTATTAGGGCTGTATCGAGGCTAGCAACGTCAGAACGGCCAGCATCCAGAGCAGCACATGTTCCTGAGGGGTTGTGGAAATGCCCCTTCCAGTGCCCAGGAGCCTGGTCCCTACATGGGTGAAGAGGCGCTGGCTGGAGTGGTGGAACCCCAGTTGGGTTGGGTGACATTAGCTTTCTGCTCTTCTCTATGAGCAGATGGGTTGCCTTGGCCAACAGCGTGCAGCGTTTGGCTCTGATGTTCTGGGATACAACGGCTTACAGATGGTACCATCCCCTCCTCTTCCAGGATGTAAATCCTCAGGGATGGAGGCTGTGCCATGTCTACGTGCTCGCCTTGGAGAGTCGGTCCTTGCGTGATGCATTAGATGGAGCTGTTGTAAGCATACCACCAGCAAGCTCCAGTTTTTTTCTGCTGTAGTATTTACAACTTAACCTACCAAAAGAGCTCCTTTAAATAAGTGTGAATGTTCCTACTTCTGCCTGCCAGATATTACAACTGGGTGAGCCGATCCTTCAAGCGTGTCCTTGTTTCTAGCTATAAAGCCAAATTTGGACAGCAACATATAATATTTGCTAAGGGCTTTAGGTTAGTTTTATGGCACAGACGTGGTGGGTCCTGGTGCCTGGTGTCGACTGGTGGTTGACGGAGCTGTGGGCTGCAGCAGAGCTGCTGCTAGCATAGTGTGGGGATGCTGTGGTTGCAGGATGAGGAGCAATTGGGATGAATGCAATGACTATTTCCCAGAATGTAAACAGGCTTGCAGCTTAATGGTTCTATTTACGTTGACAGAGATCAGGAAACACACTTTGTTATTTTAGTCTGAATAAGCTCATGCAGATGGTAAGCAGAAGCAACGTGTTTGGAGTTTCTGGTGTTCTCTGACAAGCCAGGTTGCACATGAGTGTGTTAACCTTGCCTTTGAAAAGTGCTTGATTTTTATCAGCTTGTTTACCAAGCTGTCACAACAAGGCATAAAACCACAGAAGACTCACATGCTGATATGAGAAATGTGCGTGTTCTTGGTAGCGGAAGAGGAATAGGAGCTTTCTGCTCTTTGTTAAGTGTGGTAACAAGCCGTTGTTTTTCTCCAAACCACAGAGCGAGCTGTCGAGCGGGGAGCCGGGGCGAGACGAAGATGTTCCACACGACAAATTGCTCTCCTCTCCCGCCACCTCCAGCCTCCACAGATGCATGGGGTGGGATTTGTCAAGTTGCTCAAAATAAGTCATTTGCATCGTATCTTTTACTGGGGCCAGCAAGTTCCCCATTCCCTCCTGGCTGGAGGCTTCCTGTGCTAGCTGTCCGGCTCCCCGCGAGCTGGTGTTGCGGCTGTGGGAGCCGAACGAGTTAAGCCTTGCTCGCTGTTCCAAGTGGGAGCAAAGAGCCATTGCAAAATGTTTTTCCCCCCGTTGGCTCTGCGTGTTGTTTTAAAATTAAATTGGTTCTGGTTAGCAAACAAGAACAGGACGGCAAAATTAAATTTTCTGAGGAATGTTGTGAATCCTGTGTGAAAAATAAACCCCAAAATGTTTTTTTCCCTCCCGCACTCTTTGGCTTGCCTTCATCCCCTCTTTGCCTGCCATCCCCCTATCTTTGCTCCCTCCAAAGACACGCTGGTGGGTGGCAAGGCTGATGTCCTTATGCCGAGGTGCTGTGGTGAGCAGCAGTGGGAATTATTGTGTGCTGGGATGTTATGGCTTGGGCAATAAACTAATTTCTTTTCCCCTTCTGCTTATTGTCCCGCATCTTCTTTTCTGACTCCTTTGTTCTCACTGTCTTGAGAAACATCATTGTTCACTCTCCAGCAGGTGAACAGAGTGTAGGTCCAGGGAGTACCTTGGCCATGTAGAGAATGCTATTAGTTTTAGAGGCAGAATTGGACCTATAAAGTATGATTCAGGCCCACACAGATGACTACCACCAGCCATCTGCAACTCTTCAGTCTCTCTGGAGTCCAGCACAGACTCTGCATTGGAGGAGCTACACCCACATAGGGCTCTGTGATGGACAATACAGATTTCTCCCTGTCTGCTTCCATCTTCCTTATTTATTTATTTATGTGCAGATGGAAAATCTTTGACACAAATTGGCAGTCCTTATATTCTGTTCCTCTGGAAAGTTTCTGCAGTCCTTAAAAGCTTCTCCTCCATTTGGTCAGCGCTGCAGGCATTCGCTGTGCACTTCATAAGTCATTTATCTAGTCATTGCCTCAGTATTTGTGTCAAGTCTTCTTGGATCTTTATTTATAATTTGGCGTGAGTCTGTTCTGAGAGCTCAGCTCTTTTGTGTGAACTGGGACATCTTGCTCTCAGACCTTCAGATGGGACAGCAGGTTACTCCTGAGTTGAGTTTCAGCGTAGTCATGGTGCATGTGAAGTGCTGGGGCTATCTTTATTTACTGGCTTTTGTTACTACTTTTATTTGGGAAGTAAGATGCCTCATGCCTTTTATGCTTGCTGCCTAGTGTCACTGATTCCTGGAGGCCAGGAGTGTACCTTGGAAGGTGTCATGGTGTGGTTGCCCCTCTCGTGCTCTTCTCCAGGCATCTCCTCTTTTATGCTGCTGGAGATGGGAGGCTCAAACAGTCCTCCAGCACAATGTAGAGCAATCAAAATGGCTCATCTGACTGGGAAAGAGGTACAGGGTCAGACAACAGGTCTAAGAGAAGAATAAACATCTCTTCAGCAGCATGGATCCGATGAAGCCTCCAGGTGGTATGTGAGGGTGGGAGCCTATGTGAGTAGTGTTTTCTGGAGCAGGGCTGTGCGTTGGACCCCATTTTGGAACAGGGCTGTGCCTGTCGCGGGCAGCCAGGGACCACTCCTCCCTCGCCATCAGACCATTAGAATAAATAAACCAGCTCCACTTACACTGGATGAAATCAAGCCTTCTGGATTGTGGCCTAAACACGGTCAACAGCTCCCCTGGGCCCTCGAGCTGCCAATAGCTTGCACCTCCTAGCAAGTCTGTCCTTGGGAAGGAGCCATTGGAGGCTAAGGAAATTTTGCAGATCTCCATCCTTCGAGAAGTGGGAAATCATCACTGATAGCACTTGCAGCACCTCTTGTGTCAAGGAACGGGATATGCAGGAAACACCCTGATTAGAATCCAGTGCTCAGTGCAGTGCTGAAGCCAATGCCTTCCTGGAGCATGGTTATCAGCAGCATTGCCAAAACTCCTCCAGGGCACCGTGTGGGCTGGTTTTCCCTTCTGCTCAGGGCTTGTGGTGATTAGATCGTACTTGGGTGAAGAGCCATCAGTAAACTAACGAGATTTTCCAGACCCCTCTCATAGTTATTGGCTTATGCTGTGTTTGTTGTGACAGGACTTGTGTGCTCTGGGGTGCCAGTAAAGTTCACCAGAAATTATGATCAACTAGGGCCTGAAAAATCAGTTTAACGAAGCTCTCCCTGCTGCTGCCACCTCTTCTAACACAAGTGCTGCTCGTACGACTTCTTGACTGGATGGCCAGAAGTGCTCGAGAAAGATGTAGCCATCTGCTTCTACACACGTGCACACAAAATATGCCACGTTCCTTCCTAAATGGCTGTAGGGATCCATTTATTCGTCGCCATCAGTGTTTGTGATCAGAGCTGCTGTGTTGCATCTCAGCGAAGCCTGGTTGGTGCTGCTGGAGGTTGCTGCCACTACTGCCTTCATCCTGGGCAGCCTTCGTCTCTGTTTTCTGTCCAGGAGGTGTTTCTGACACCTCACTTGTCCTCCTGGTGTCCAGCTTCTCACCCTGTTTATCCCCATGGTGCTGATATAATACAAGGGCATGTGGAAACCTGGCTTGGTGGTTGCACACCTGATTTGGGTGTTTATAATTTTATCCTATCATCTCTCTTGAAATGGGAATTCCTTATGTTCAAGTTTCAGACTGAGGGCTTGAGGAGATGACCTGAAATCTAAGTGAGAATCCGTTGTGCCATTTCTGAGTGCTCTGAGCATAAATACATTTCTCAGTTCTCAAAGTGTGACGTTTATCAGCTGTACAGTAATGCACAACCAGACTCATTTTGTGGGATCAGGCTTCCAACATCCACAGCCCGTAGCAATAAATGGAGCAAGGTCATTGCTAAGCTGGAAAGTAAATGCTTTTGAAGCATATCCTCCCAGGACAAGACCTAGTCTTTTCTTCCAACTGCTAACACCTTCCTTCCCACTTAGAGTGATCCCATAACCTTTCTCAGATATGGAAACTTTCTTGTTCTTTGCTGTCAAAAGCTTTCAGCCTTACTTTTTCTGTCTCACTTTAATCTTCCCCAGCATGCCATGATGTGTTCATCTGCCTTTCACTCGGCTCACCTTTTCTTGCACTTCCTTCTTCTAATGCTGCCCACATGGTTCCCATTTACAGAAGGTGGGAGCCAGTGGGCATATCCCATATACAATCTGAGGGGATGGGATTCTTGTGTGGAATTATTTAATTAGAGACTGCCAAGCAGTTTTGGGGGGATTTATTTTAATAAGTTTTAATATTTTCCATGAATTTATTTTTCAGTAGAGATTGTGCCATATCCAGAAAGGAAACCGTTTACTTAACCAGTGAAATTTATTCAGTTAAACCCTGAAAAATTGTGCTTCTTTAGATCAACCTTTATCCTCAAGAATTGTCTCGGAAGGCTGATCCTCTGGCTGCGGGCAGAATCCCTTTCAAAGGCTTAACGGTGGTTATTTGTTTAGCCAAGTAAGTTTAAAAAGCTGACAAGTACATTGTAAAAATCTCAGATCCCTCTCCCAGAAGGCAAGCCAATGACACCATTAGCTTAATCCAGCACCTCATATACTCAATTTTAACGTGACTCTCTAGCTCCAGAATATGATGTGTTTTCAGTTGAAGGATTTGTGTTCCAATAGTAAGAGGGGAGAAGGAGGGAAGGCAGTGCTGTAGGTCACCCAGCAGTTGGGTACACAGATGTATTAAAAACCACGCAGAGGGTCCCTCCAGAAAAGAGCTGACATTTGACATCTAAATCCATTCATAGGTTGGAGTAGCTCATGGCAGAGCTTTTTGCTGCTTGTTTAGCTGAATCCCACATACCATGAGTGAGCTGTGCTCTCATCTGCCTCTTCTGCCTACGTGGCTCCCTGCGTTTTTGAGAGCTACCTCTAGGCATGATACAATTAATGGATGATATTTAGAGCTACTGTCCTGGCAGGCTGTGTGAGCACCCTTCTCCATCTCCACACTGACCAAGGATGTACTGATGTGGAGGAGTTGTGCTGGCTGCTGTGGCTGCAGAGTAACTGTTTTGAAACTTAGCATCCATCCCATCCAAGCCTACGTATCTGCACCACTGATCTCCAGGGCTGGACCGGCTTTGGGCTGTTCTCCAGAAGATGGAGGTACAGAGCTCCTCTAGAGTGCCACCACTTTGGTTGCTTACTTCACAAGAAGTCATCCTTCTTCTTCACAGCTCAGTTTGAAAGGATAAAGAAAGTCCAGATGATATTTCCATTGCAGTAAAGCTGGAGGAGATGAGTTCCCCTGAAATGCTGGCAAGCAGTAAGGGGAAGCTGAGGGTATCAGGGATGTGTCTGTGTCCAGGGTTGTAAAAGCTAAGTATGCTTCAAGCATACCAGGAGTAAAACCATTTCAGCAAAGTGCAGTATTATTGCAAGAGGCTATGTTGATAATGGCAAAATTCTGGGTGAAAATGCAGGAGAAAGGATTTATTGAATACATATGGATCTTCTGTATCTGACAAAACAATCTGATAGATTTCAGAGTGATAACCGAGCACTTTTGTGGTTTAGATCTCTTAAGTGATCTTTCATCTGTTCCTTCCCCCTTCAGATCTCCTTCTGTTTCACACTTACAATTAACAGCCATGTCACAGTTAATTGTTTCTACAAAAACTGAAGCAAAGAGCTGTGTCTATGTCAATACGTTGTTTACTCTTCTGCTGTGAGTTGCAGACTGGTATTTTCCACTTTCTTCCTGTTATTTGTGTATGTATTTGTAGGGTATTTTCCTGCTGTTCTTTCTGCTGCTCTCTCCCCTGGACCCACAGCACAGCTGTTGCCTCTCCATGTCTCACTGGTTGGGAAATCCTGTCTTAAACTCCTTTCCCCAGAGATCCTCTTGACCTGTGCCCTGAATTTGTTCGAATTTGCTTTTTGTGAAAGACATTCTCTTTAATCTGCTGTTCATGTTCCTTCACTGCCTTAAATTGCTGAACTTTATGGTTTTGTAATCACTTGCGCTCATTGACTTCCAGTTTTGGACTATTAATCAACTTTCTGTATCAATAATATCCAAGTAGTAAACATCCCCTCCTGTGTTACTCTCCTTTCTTTCTCCAGAGCAACTTCTGCCCACACATTCCAGCAGCTTGGTGTGTCTGGGACCTGTCTCCCGCTGTCTTTAGCAGATGCCAGGGCAATTAAGATTACCTGTTCCTACCAACTCAAAGTATTTGGCTGCTTCAGCCAGACGCTTAAAAAGGCATTGTCCATGTCCTACTTCTGTGGTAGCTCTATGGGACATCTCCTGGGCTACTTGTACCTTTCTCTGTCCCTGGGGACATGCACAGTCTGCTTCCCACCTCTTCTTGAGCCCCAAAGTATTCTTCATACACCCCCCCCCCCCCATTTCCTTCTGTTTCCTAAACAAGTTACATCTTCTCATATCAGTATTCCCCTCCAACCATGTCTTTACATGAAGCATGTGTAAGGCTAAATGCTGTAGTTGTATATGAGGGCTTTAAAGCAGTCTTGTTTATTCTCTGCTCTCCTGGCATTTCTGTGCAGATGTATAATACGATCAGAAGGTTGCCCTGTTATTCTCACTCTATTTTTCTCTGAGCCTGCTGCAGTTTCCTTTTCTGTAGCCATATTCACTCAGTGTTAGGGCACTCACTAGCTTTTGTCAGTGTTTCCCTTCGGACCTGGTCTCCAGACCTCTCTAGGTTGGAGAGGTACTAACAGTCTTCACTCAGATGCTACCTTTTCCAGCATCCTCTCTCTCCAGAATACCATCTTACCGGGGCAGTGAGCAGCAGGCACACGAGCACAGCCCTGGGCTGGTGCCGAGGAGCAGGTGTCTGGGCAGACCTGTCCTCCCTCAGCACATCAGTATTATTTCATGAGGTTCTAAATGTCACAAGTAGCAGTAGCTTGTTGACATAGCTTGGTAAGATTTGCGGGGCAGCAAAGAGCTGCAGAATTGACTGGAAACTTGGAACATCTTGCATTACTGTGAAGAATCTAAAGACCTGCAACAAATTGCTTAATGAAAGTGTATTTAGAGGAGGCATGATCTTAATCTTGAGCTATCCACAAGAAACAAAAGCCTAGCAGGCGGGGGATGGCAAGATCCAGTTACTAGAAGGCCAAAATAGGTAAGTTTGGACTAGCAGCAGGTGCCTATTTTGACCACAGACGTTAAATAACTGCAAAATTTCACATGGGGATAGGCTAAATTTCCATACTTGCAGAAAATTTTAAGCTGGCAATGAATACCTTTGCAAAAGATCTGCTCTGTTGTGCTGAGGGGCTGGGTTTGACTCCTGCATTCCTTGTGCGTGTCCCAGGCTGGATGGTGTGGGACATCAGGGTAATGACTCTGGCTCTTTCCAGCCATTCATCTGTGCCTCCGAAATCAGGTTCAGACTCCACCCTCTGTGCTTTGGTACAAGATTCCCCCAAAGATTAGCAGGAGAGAGCTCCTGCCAAACCGGGTCCCTCCAGCTGAGCCGTATCTGCAAGCCCAGAGGAGCAGGAAGAGCCAGGGCCAGCGCCTTCAAATGCTTTACAGATTAGGGACTGGGATCTTTGGGAAGTCAGCGGAGTTCACAGACCCCAGCGGGTTATGGCCCTTGCTGCAGTGCTAGTGGTCTGCACCAGTAATTGCCATCTTCCTCATCCACTTAGCTTGGTCGTTTGCTATCATGTTCAGATGCAATGATACTCGGCGATGAGGACAAGCCCGCTGACATTATTCGAGTGCAGCTGGAGGTATCTACTTTAGCCTTGAAAATGCCTCTTTCTTGGCAGCTCTTTGTGTTTATTATAATGCTGTCTGTAATGTGCAAAAGTACATTTCTGTTTTAACTTCCTTCTTTATGTACTAAAGAGTGTGGTTTTAATTAAGGATTTCAGATTGAAACATTTCCGGTTTTATGCATTGCTTTTTGGTTAGGTTCTGTTGGATTTTCTTTCTTTTTTTTTCTTTTTTTTTTTTTTTTAGGACAGTTTTCAGTTAAAATATCTCAGAGTTTTGAAAAATACCAGATGCCCAGCTCACAAAGTGTGCAAAGAGCCCCAGTCACTCCCTCTTCCTCCCAGGGAAATCAGCTGCTCCGAGTGGGAACAGCCAAGGACGGCCGATGGCGAGAATGGGGTCAGCAGGCAGAAGAGGATGGGCCAGGACTGGGATCAGCGGTTTTCAGCGCCGCGCCATGACTGCGCCTCTTTGCACAATAGGAAACGTTGACTCAGACGCGTAAAAGGAAGCACCTGATTTCTGCGGATTCTGGGTTTATTCCCCCAAAATAGCTAGGGATTGTTAAAGGAGATGGGCAGATCTTTGCTTAACGGCAGAGCATCTCTTGCAGCGCAAACAGGCGAAGGGCGTCAGGCATTGCCCCTACCATCTCTGCAGCCCCCACCCACAGGGGAGCAAGGCCAACCCAAACAACTTGTAAAATAAAACAGTTGTTTTGCTGCACATCAACCTCAATTAGAAGGAAAAATAAAAACAAGCCAGATTTTCGTTCCCATGGTAATAGAGGAGCTTAGAAATGTCCTATAAAGGCACCCAAAATTTTTGAAAACACCAGACAAGGAAAATTATGTTAAACCCGGGTTTATCGAGCCAGTCCCGTGATTTTGGGGTGTTTGAGTTGTGATTTCTGAATGTTGGGGTTTGCCAACATGGACCTCCTCGGTTTGAATTTGTTCCCAATGTGGTATTTCAGGTTCAGTACAAGGCGCTGCGCCTTCCGCGGCTCCTCGGGGGGCTGTTGGGTGGGTCTGGCTCGCATCCCTGCGGGAGGCTCTTCTGAATCGAGCTGTGTCTGCCACATGACAGCAGTTCAGGCAGCAAAACCAGAGTATGGGGCTGAAGGGAATCAGTGAGCTAGATGCACAGCTTACCTGGGTTAAGCGTTTTACTGAGATTAAATGAGCATGTTAAAAACATGCTTCGTACCCATACATCTTTCACTCCAGTTTAGCCATGCAGCGTATGCACAGGATGCTGCTTAGCCCATGCTGCCCAGCTTACTTTTTGCAGGAAAGCACTGAAAACATCCATCCTCTTGCTGCAGTGTTAGCACTTAAGGCACAGTCTAGATAATTTATAAAGGAAACCTTTGCCTTTCAACTGTGGTACCTTGAAAGGCAGATGCAGCTTGCCTGAGCAGCAAGTGGGAATGGGCCCCTGTGATGGCTGCTGTCATCTGCCCCACAGGAGGAGATGAGTGTGGGGATAGGCATGGCATCTGCCCTTGTGCTTTCTCTCTCTGCCTTGCGTTACAGGGTATGGCTCTACATGAAACTACAGCATTATCTTGTACATGCCTGTGCGGGTTTGGGCTGCATGGGGTTTCCCAATCCTGTGAGGTGAGACTCAGTTGCAGGCGGAGATCCCCCTCCATGCAGCATCCTTGGCTGGGGAGCAGCACTCTGCAGGGACTGAGTCACCTCTCTTCCCTGGTGGCACAGAACTGCCTCACATTTATGCCTCAAACCAGATTTAAGCCATGTGAATCACCATTCCCCCCACCCATGGGTAATGTTCTGCAGCTGCCCAGGTACACCTGCCTCAAAGCCCCCCATTCTGATGTGATCCACAGCCCCATTCTCTCTGTGAGGCAGCTGGAGAGGGCATTTGGTCCTCCCATCAGCCGTCCCCATCCATCTCCAGCTGCCTGCCTATTTGGGAGCTCACAAAT
Organism: Lathamus discolor; assembly: GCF_037157495.1. Taxonomy (NCBI): domain Eukaryota; kingdom Metazoa; phylum Chordata; class Aves; order Psittaciformes; family Psittacidae; genus Lathamus; species Lathamus discolor. The sequence continues at coordinate 136,410,138 of NC_088886.1, forward strand.
CGTTGAGTGCTTGAAGAGCTGACCACTTCTTACCTATTTGGGAATGCTTTTAAATTGTTCCAGAAACTGCTGTTTGTTGATAAATCGGGGCGATCACAGAGAAGTGTTTTAGCTAAACTGTGTAAAAGAAGGAATGAGCTGCAGCTCAGCACTGCCAGCTGTCACTAGATTTAGAAACACACATCATAGATTTTGTTGCTTTTCAGACAGCTGCGCTTATAGCTGCTCTTATAGCCATATAAAACAGTCATTCTGTCAGCAAATGGTCTGGCAGTGGAGCTGGGTTCTATCTGCAGCCGTGTTCCCAAGCCTGGTGGGTTTGCTCCTTCCACGTGCATAGGTAAAGCCTGGAGGAAGGCAACCTTGTGGTATGGGCTGTAACCTGTCCCTAGCACTGTAGCTTTGCATGGGGTAAAGAGCGAAATGCTGGGCTGTGCCCATTGCCTTTGCAAGGGATTGTGCTGACAGGGCTTGTCTTCAGCACCCCTGGTCGTTAGGAATGAGTAGTTGTTGCCCTGAGAGGGTGTTCTGGGGGGTTTTACCCCAAGCCTGCAGTTAGTGCTCCAGAGTTTGGCTAGCCACAAACCACAGCTTGCTATAGCAGCGCTCACAGCAGCCAGGCCTTGTCCTCCGTGGTCCATCCTATTCAGACTTTAGAGGTAAAACTGAGAGTCCCAGGGGCCAGAATTAGATTTTAAAGAACTTCCTCAAGGGAAGGGAGATAGTGCTGGTTTATCAAATTACCGCTTTCGATAAAACCTCGTCCAGGAAGGGTTTCTATGTAACAAATCAACTTTAAATGCCCACTTGAAGAAGAAGTCGAGCGTTTTATACACATTTTATTTGCAATCCTTTACACAAAGTGGGGCTAGCTGTGTCAGCAGGCTACTCCGCAAGTGAGCTATGAGAGCAGGAGTGAGTTATTGCTGCATTCGCTGTTTCACACCAGGCGCTTGTACAAGCAGTGCCAGTAACTGCAACTCAGGTTATCACTGTCTCTTCATGGAGTGAGCTGCCTCGTGCAGAAGCCCCAAGGATGTCCAGTGGCGCAGGCACTGCAGAGCGTGAGGATGCCGATGAGCTGTGCCCGTGTTTTCTCTGGAGCAGTTTCCATGTCTCAAGGCCAGTGATGCGAGGTGGTCAACAAGGTGCATAAGAGCAGGTGGTGCTCATGGTCTTACTTTCTCTTGCACTGTTCAAGCCTGCAGCTCTCTCCCCACCCACCTCCATTTCCCTCTGAAACTTTAGAGGATGCTGGATTCATCCTGATCCAAATGAGAAAATGTCTTAAGTTATGCAGCAGAAGAAAACCACTTTCTTAGCTGTAATGTGATCTTAGTTCCTTCCCGGCTGGAACAGAGGGTTTGGAAATCACCCCTCTGGCCATTATCTGAGCTTTACAGCAATTGGAGATTGAACCCAGATCCCACATCTCTTCTGAAGCTCTATGACAATTTACACTTGTTCCTAGAAACCATTACTGTCCTGTGAGCTCTCGACCACGCAAGGATTGAAAGCAGAGCTATTCTGCTCATTTGAGCTCTTTTTTTTTTTTTTGCATGAAGGCAGAGCTCAGGTCTTATTCCTTTTTCTCACCATCTGAGGATTAAGCCCAATCCTGATTGTTATCCGACCTCAATACCATTTACACACTGAACCCAATGCCTATGGCTTTTATCTGAGCCCTTACAGCATTTGGAAGTGGGCCATGCCCCTTGTCTGGTATCAAAAGCATTATATTAATTTGGGATTCATTCCACAAAATGAGGCTGTCAGCCAGACTCCTTAGCAATTGGATATTGAACCCAGACCTCATGGTTGTCTTCCAAGTTATATGCCAGCTGGGAACTCAGCCTACAATCCATGGCTGCCAGCCAAGCTCCTTATTGGCGAGAGATTGACACCAAGCCCCCAGACTGCTATTTCTGTATGGTGGTGTTAAGGACTAAACCTAGCTCACGTGGTCAGCATAATCACCTCTGCGTTGGCAGTGAAATGAAAAATCTAGTTAAAGACTTGAATGAATATCGAGGGTCGATGTTCAGCTGCTTAAAGACCAGGGATGATGACAACAATTCCCTTGGAACAAGGCCCCCTCGATACTCCAAGGGGAATAGCCCCAGATCCCCCATCTGTCATCCAGCTGGATATAAAATCCAGGTTCTCATTAACACACAGTGCACAGTGTTTCTTTACTGGCTGGCAGTATTAAAGCCAGTTCCTCCATCTTTCAGGTATTCTTCAGATGGGATTAAACTAGATCCCTTTTCTATAGCACTGTTAGGCTCTGCCAAAGCACTTCTTGTCACTCAGAGCAGACCTCCAACGCTGCACCTTGCCTTGGGAAGCAATTCCCTCATGCAGCACACCCTCAGGCTTTGCTGCCCCATGGAACAATAAGTAAGCCTGGGAGGTAAATGGGAGCAAGGGACAGTTCTGCACACCTCCATCCTCTCAGAGGGAAATCGGAAGCCTGACCAGGTAGAGGGTGCATTTCAGGTGAAATGAGTGCCTGAGGCAAGCAAACTTTTCCCTCCTGCCAGCAATTTTGCCTGGGAATTCTTCAGCATCTTTACACAGTGTGGTTTTACTGCATAGCAAAATGCTTCAGAAGACTGAATTAAAACCAAACAGCTTCCCAGCTGGGATGGTCATCATTAGAATGCAATTCCCAGCAACTGTGTGGGTTTCTTGGTATCCTCAAAATCTTTAAAATTCTGATTAAACAGCAACTCTGAAGGAATGGCTTAACGTGCAGCTAGAGTAGGAAAATCTTCCTATGATCCAGTGGATCAAGCTGGATATTATAGTGCATACGGACAGTGTTGGGATCCTACTTTACTTCTGAACTTGCAGTGATGGTGAAGGCCACTCTTTGGTGCTCTAAGTGTGCAAGTTGTGGAGTGTGGGGGTCTGGTTTCGCTGTCTGAAACCCTACCGTGACTGCGGATGGAATCCATGGGAAGATTTTAAGCCAGTTTTGCAGACCTGTCCCATGGGTCTGGAGTTACTCTGATTGCCTGTTGCATATCTTCTGATTCATATTATTTGCTAAGAAAACACTAAGTCCTTGCCACACACATGTGGTTTTATGAGGATTTTCAGCCCAAGAGCGCCAGTGCAAATGGGATTCAGCTGACTATGGTGGCAATTTGTAAATAAGTTTTCCATGTACCCACTTGTTCTTCTATAAGTGGGAATACCCTTCTTTTTCCATTCATTGCTCCAACCAGCCATCTTATTCACCTCTTGTCTGAACACTCTGTACTTTCTGCCCCCTCCTTTTCAAGCTCTCTTTGGGATTCTCTGCTCTTTGCCAGGTCTTTCCCAACCTCTTTCTTCTGCTGTCTCCTGGGGTGTTCAAGGGGCAGGGGATGCTGCTGGCTTTGGTGCTGGCACTAGGAGCTGTTTACGGGGATGCTCCAGGCATTGCTCAGAATTTATGGGGAATGCAGTCAAGCAATACCGATGATCAGCTGAAATTGTTATTTCTAGAACTGCATTTCTTTGCTTTATCCACAGAAGTGTTCATCTGTTGTGCATTTGCTTGGTCTCTCAGCTAACCTGTGGATTTGGGGAGTGCGGTGTGTGCTGCCCGCTCAGCTCTCACCCCATCCTGCTCAGTGCTGGTATGCATTGTACGTGCAAGAGATGGACGTGGTGGATAGTAGGGATAGAGGGAGAACAGGCTCTTCTTTCCTGTCCTTCTGGTTGACTTCCCAGGGTTACGAAAGCCGCTGGCACGCCGTGCCATGCCCCGCCATCCCTCAGCCCACTGGCTGATCTCAGCCGCTGTCTCAGTGTGCACATGCATTTCCACTCTCTGTGCTAAATCCTGCCAAAGCAAAATTCCTGAAGAAGAATAAAAACATGGAAGACTTTCAAACCCAGAGATTATTGAACTGTCCCTCTCACCAAATGGCAGTCAATACTCCGCTCTTTATAAAGTCTCTAGTATAACTCTTAAGTCGGGAATTACAACTGGGAAGTCTTTCCAATTATTTTAAACTGCCGGAGATGTTTTAATGTGCCTCACATTTTGTGTTGGCATGCCACAGAGTTAAGTGGCATCCATCTTTTAGAGAACTTTAAAATCTGAAACGGAGAAAAATGGGAAAGAATCACAAAAGCCATACTTGTCCCATGAACACTACCACCATTTGTGGCCTCTCAGACACCTTCTCCTGTGTGTTGAAACTATTTGCCTCCCTCTGGGCAGGGCGAGGGATCCATGCAGACAGCCAAAACCTTTAGTCCCTGAGCAGAGCTTCAGCTGAGGGCAGGACTGAGAGCAGATCTTCACTGGCGGCCACCCAGCAATGCGTCATTGGGCAGTATTCACTCTCCAGATGCGTTCAAGCCTCTACAACTGAGGAAGTAGAAGGTTGAGGAAGGCCAGATATCTTCTGATTTCTCTTTTGTGCCAGGCTTTGGGGCCTTTGTCTCCGTCTGCTGGCTGCTGTTAGTCCCAAACCCACCAAGGCAGGCGTCCGTCCCCACTGAGACCTGCCAGCAAGCACTGCTGCTGGGTGCAAGGAACAGAGCATGTAGCTTTGCTGCCTCGGTTAGCCTCCCTCCAAGTATGCGAGCATCAGTTGTGAGCATCAGTGAATGGCAGAAGCTGACTCTTGGCATCCTTGAACTTTTTTAATTGTTATGTTTATTTTTATCTGCTTTATTCCTTTTCCCTTAGCTCAGTGGCTCATGTGTGCTGAGCCTGTGCAGGCAGAGGGGCAGAAGGGGCAGGGAGAACATCTTATAAATCCAGTTCTGCTCTATTAAGATTCATTCTGGTATGACAATGGCTTTTTCTATTGAAATGCTTTGTGAAAGCCTTGCCTAATGATCTGTTAGCTGGGGAAAGGTTAAATTCCGGCAAGATTTTCTGTGTTTGATGAAGAAAAAGCAGTGCAATTATCCGGAATTCAAAGTGAGGGTTGGCCAGCTGTTAATAATACTGCGTTTCTTCATGTTCTCATTACTCAGAAATAATGTGGCCACCCCAGCCGTGGCAGTAAAGTATTTATAGCACTCTCTTTTGGCCCTGTTTTTACTCATGGAGGGCTGGACGTCACTCGAGGTCTTCTAAATATGTTTCTTTTTCTGCTTTAGACACCCATGACACTCCTTACCTTACTGCAGCTGTCTGCAGCAGGGATGTCTAGTTTAAGGTGTTCATCTCAAAAGGAGTCAGACATGCCCTTTAACCACTAAGGGTTGGGTGTCTTGTGCAGGCTGGTCATCAGGGCTCTGCTAGAGTCATTGGAGAGAATGGTGATTCCAAGTTCATGCTATCCCAAGACAGATGCTAAGGATGAAGGAGGTAAGCTGACTTGATACCTGATAGTCTTGATTCCAAGAGTGCCCATATTAACAACCTAGTTTGATACAGAGAGAGGTTTATTGGTAGTTTTCTGCTCTTTGTGGCTTCACTGCAGTCTGCAGGTCAGTTTGTGTTCCAGGAGACCACTGGAAATGTGCAGGAACAACCCCCAAACATCTGTGCATTTCTCCCAGCTCTCTCTCCTGATCGCTGAGGTTTCCAGCTTGGAAAGTCATGGCAGAACACGAAATACACGTGGCATCTCTGTGTCCAGGCGCACGGAAACAAAACAGGTCTCACGGGGAAAATATAATTTCACAGTGGCAGGCCCTGCATTGGGATAAACAGACGGCTTGTTTCCTCCGGTGGATGCATGGAAAATCAATTCCCAGTCCTCTGCAGAGGCTCCTAAACATGAATCAAATCCCCCCCTGTAGTACAACTGTTTTGCACCACTGAAAAGGTTTCATTTCTAGCAAGGGAACTGCAGGTGACACCTTTTGGCTATCTTCATGTTGTCCTTTAGGAGCCTATCTTATCTTCTTTACAGGAGACTCATTTAAAGTGCAGCTTTCTGCTTGGGGGTTTGAAGTAAATGAATATTAAGTAACTGTATCTGTCTCTAATTCACTAAATATCCACAAAAAAAACAGATAATGTGCCTGAACCAGTGGGATGAATACATTAGATTAATCTAATTCAGCTACTTTCACTCAAACAACCAGTAGCATTTAGAAAAAGGTTGTGAAAGGGATTAGGAATTTCTTTTCCACATTTTTCCTTTCTTCTTTCCATGACTTTGCTAGTTAGCTATTCAGTTAGCTGATTTCCTTGACCCTCCTTAAAACATGATTTTTAAAATAAGTTTATTCTTTTCAGACCTCAGAGCTGGCTCCATATTCATTGAAGCTTCCAGTGCCCAGGAAGAGCAACAGGATAAATGCAGATGTACAGGCTGTGAGCAGCTTACTGCAGCTGGAGTGATCAGCTTCTGGCTGTCACCATCTCACCAGCACCTCAGTTGAGCAGTGTAGGTATAGGGAGACTCACAGCATCACCCCTGGGCTTGGAGTAATCACTTGAACCTTCTCTCCATCCCTTCAGCTTCCTTGGCCACACTATCCCTTTAGCACTGTGGCAAGTCTGATATATGTACCCTCCTCCTTTATACCCTTCTTTACTGGAAAGGTGTAAAAAGACCCAGAACAGGCTGCCTGACCCTTCAGTTTAACAGCAAATCACTGGTTGCTGCTCTCAGTGTGCCTGTTTCTCGCTGCAGTTCAGGCTAGATCAGGGTTACCTCACGTTCTGAGGAGAACGTTATGTGCAGTCATGTCCAAAGCCTTAAAAACAACCAAGGTATAAGACCTAAACGGCTGCTTTGCTGCCCACAAGCTCTGCTCTTCTGTCAGTAGATTGCTTCAGTGTGATTTGTTCTTGACACATTCCTGTGGCTGTTGATCATCTCCTTATATTTTGTAAGTGCTGACAAGCAGCTTGGTTATTTGTCCAAGTATTTTTCTGGGACCTGAAGCTGGTTTGCCTGTTCTAATTCCCCAGCGCCTCCTTCCCCTCTTCTGAAAGCGGAGCCCTCGGTCTGCCCCCCCAGCCCCCTGGAACCTCCCCATCCCTGGTGGCTTCTCACAGTTAAGTGGTTGCATCTCCAAGGCTGCTTCAGGAAGCTCACTGAGTGTCCTGGGATGCAATTCAACAGGCAGGGATGATTGAAAACACCACAGTTACCTAATTACTCTCTCACCAAATCTTCTTTTGTGTGAGTTTGCATCCTGCTAATGCTGGCATTAGCTTTGTTAGGCATTTGATTGCTGTTGAGTATTTTAGGGAAGATTGAAGCAAAAAAAGACATTAAGGGTTTTGTCTCTCCCAGCTGTGCTCTGCGTTAATGTCACTCTTCCCTGAATAGTGGGCCAGCTCTTTCTTTGTTTTCTCTTGCTGCTGGCTGGTCCCCCACTGCTCACCAAGCCCACAGTGGAGCAGGGGAAACACCAGCTTTGTAGCCAGCAAGTAGGACACTAATCCCACAAAGACCCAGCACCCCAGGAGGGCTTGGCCACGCTGTCACCAGGCAGGGAGCCCTCCTCTCCCTGAGCTCAAGGGGTGGCATGAAGCTCCTCTCTTTGTGTGCAGAGCAGGGGTAGCAAGGTGCATGGTGCACACCTTGGAGGCTCTACTTGATTACTGCTGAGGCTTGGTTACTGCACAGGGGGCTGTGGGAGTAGAGAGCAAGCTGTGGTGGCAAAGGAGAGGTGGCCATGGGCTGGCAGTCTGGGGTGGTGATTTCCTCCTCTGGTCCCCAGGCACTGCAGGGATCTGCTTTGAAAGAGAGGCAAGGCAGGACAAGCACAGGAAAGGCTGAACTTCCCATGCCAAGAGCAGATGAAAAGTGATGTTATAAAGTCACTTGTCTCTGGTAACATGGTCCCTAGGTCTGACACAGTGGTGGAGGGAATCCAAGTTTCGTGCTGGAAAGAGATGAGCCCACACCTGGAATCCTATCCCAGTATCAAAGGTCAGGTGCATTTCTGCAGTTACAGATGTCAGGGGATGGCATTTGACCCTGGTTCATCCTACACAGAAGGCAAGCTCTGATGGACAACGGGATCATTTGAACCTTCCTGGAACTGGCTTTCGTTTGAACTACAAACTGTTTTTTGTTTCTTCCCAGCCAGGTCTCTAGACAAACTCTATAACTTTGCTGACTGCTCTGGCCTTCACCTGATCTTTGCGCTGAATGCTCTGCGCCGAAATCCCAACAACTCCTGGAACAGCTCCAACGCCCTCAGCCTTCTGAAGTACAGTGCCAGCAAGAAGTACAACATCTCCTGGGAGCTGGGCAATGGTGAGTGTGGGAACGGGGGAGCCACAGGAATGGAGCTCACTGTAGCAGAAAGGAATTCCCTTTTGGAAGAGGATATTTGCAGACCCCAAGATGCTTTGCCAGTGCAGTTTCAGAAGGATTTAAAGGACACTGCTGTAAGGCAGCACTATCTCTTAGATGGACCTGTCATGTGTTAGCACCTTAACTGGACATTTCCATCAGCTGATATTAAGCATATGAACTGTTTCTGGCCTGGCTTTTAGGTTGTCCAGTCCAGCAGTTATATGGACCTGTGTGGTGGCTGCAGTGCCAGGCAAGTGGGGGACCCTGCAGAGACAGGAGCATGACACCAAGGCAGGGCTCTTCACCCAGCACACCGCAAAAGGGGCACAGGAGGAGATGCTGGCACATGAGAGCAAGCAATCGCCCTCATCCACTCCTCAGAGTCCCCTCGTGCTGCTCTGCAGGCAGCTCTGTGGAGCTCAAGCTGTGCGACAGCAAAAGCTGTGTCTGTCTCCGGAAGCGCGGCTGCAGGAGCGGAGCTGGCGAGCCTTGCTTGTCTATTTTTGTTTTCCCAGAGCCCAATAACTATCGGACCCTGATCGGCCGCTCGGTGAACGGCAGCCAGCTGGGGAAGGACTACGTCCAGCTGAGAAGCCTGCTGCAGCTTATCCGCACTTATTCCAGGGCAAACCTCTATGGGCCAAACATTGGGAGGCCCAGAAAGAACGTCATCTCTCTCCTGGAAGGGTAAGTGATGTTGCTTTGATGAAGAGATCAGAAACTCTTCCTGCAGCAGGTAGATTTGCTCCTTGGCTTCCCCATGTCCAACAGCTGCCAGCACAGTGAGGCTCTGTGTGGCCCAGCCACCACAGTACCAGGGGCTTGAGGACATGGTCCCTGGTGGGATTTTGGGCTGGGCCAATTCCTCCAATTTCTCCCAAGTATTCCCAGAGTTTCCCAGTTATAGGCAGACTGAGGTGCTCACCATGTTGGGACATGAAGATAATGCAGTTGTGTGGATGCAGGCTCCTGCATGCCCATGAGTTGCAGGGCCAGGAGATGGGTCCTGGCAGCACTTATCAGTGTAGATGTTGTCTCAGAGTCCTTCAGAACAAATTGCTTCTCTCTTGCTACTTGGTGACTTCTCCCTGTGATTTCTCCATCTGTGCAGAGGAGGAACCTGTAGCAAATTTCTTCCCTGGCTTTCTGCTTTCTGCTCCTTCCTAGGAGAATCGGCATGTCTCTAGTCTGGGGAGACCAGAGGTGGAGAAGGAATGGTGACAGTGAGGGGCGCAGACACCTGGAGGTGACATTGGACAGCTACAGGAACCAGGGAGGTGTGGGAGCCTGCTGGCAGCAGGAATGGGGACTGTGAGGCTCAAACGCCGTGCAGCAGAGGGGTAATTCCCTGCAGGACTGTAAACAGAAACTCCAGTGCAGAGGGCTGGGCAGGGGGAGGTGTGGAAGGGACTCTGCTGGGAGCAAAGCTGGGTCTAGTATTCATTAACATCTGCATGAATGATCTGGCAGAAACAATAAACAGCACACTGATGCAGTCCCTGGCGAGGCGGGGAGGGAGCCAAGGCCAGATTCTCAGCTCTGCTGCAGCAGCACAGAGAGACCATAAAGCTGGTCGGACCAGCTGCGACACCGGCATCCTTCCTGCTGACAGAAGTGGGGGAGCAGCCCCTGTGCCTGCACCATGGCTGCCACCAGTGCCATATGAGTGCATCGTGTTCAGTACAATGCAGGGAGAGCTACAAAATGTTGTAGTAGCCTTGATCAGCAGGAAATCCATTAGCGCTGGGAGGAGTGGGCTGAGTAAGGAAAACAACAGGGATGTGGGCCAAGAAGCTCTTAGAGAAAGGGAAGTCCTACTGCTGTGTTTGCCCTTGGTGCGCCGCAGCCAGGTCCCAGGGAAGAGGGGTTGGAAGAGCCGGGTTGCACAGCCAGGGTGGTCCAGCAGCTCTGCAGTGCTGGAGCTGCACTGTGACTGACAGCAGCCCCGGAAGTGAGGCTGTATTGTATGACCTGATGGAGAGGATGGCAGAAACACCATCTAGAATGAAAAGGGAGGTAGGGAAGAGCTAGGGTTTGAACAGTCCTGGGGATTGGGTGGTGGGGACTCTCCAGTCTTTCATGCCTGCTCTCTAAGCTATATTCTGCTTCTCTGCTGCCATTCCTGCCTGCTGGGGTGACACTGGTCCAGAGGCGCTTAAAGAGACTTCTCTCTCCCATGGAGAAAGCTTATGTCATGCACTCTGAATCCTGGTGTCTGCAGCTCATGGTGAGCAGCACATGCCTACATGGCCCACGGGGTCCTGTGAGAAAAGAGCTGCTTGGATTTCCGCATAAAGACCCAAATATTACTAGGCAGGGCATAAAGAGGAGGAACAAGTCTGATTACACAAAGGAGAAAGGCTGAACGCCCATTGGCAGTATTAGGAAATGGAGTTGCAAAAGGAGAAATAAACAAACCCCAATGCCTAAGCTGCTTGACAGCATGAGCTTTATTCCCAGCAGCTCCCTGAGGTCACTTGAGTACTTTCAGTTAGTGATCCCGAGAGCTCAACGGGATGTGGCTCAGCAAGTGCCTGAGGCTGTCACGGCCAGGACATGCCTCTCAGATCTGAATGAGCCCCACACAGTAGGCAAGCAGAAGAGAGGAGAAAGAAGGTGCTGTCAATGGCAAACCTGCAGTCTGCATTGCTAAACCACCACAAGTGGTCTACATAGTGCTCACAGTAGGACGAAGGCTCCAGAGTGAATACGTTGTGTGCAGTTAACAGCCCTGATGATGTGAAACCGGCAGGGTTTTCCTCTTATTTTAGAAAAAACTGATGAAGAGCAGAAGTCAACCAGGTAGGAAGGGATATGCCAAGTAGAGGATTATGACTCAAATGTTAAGTAGGGCTGGAGGGGAGATATGAAACACCCCACAGCAGAAGACAGGATGGGTGGATTAGTCTGTCAGGCAAGCAGTGCCCTGTTACACAAAGTGAAGAGGTGGGTTTTGGTGGGGAGGGGAGCTCAGAGAGGCCCAAGGAATGATCTCCAGCAGCAGAAGTTGGCACTAGATGTTCTCCGGGGAAAGCCTCTAGAGTTATCTGGGGTTCTGAAACACTCAGAGAAGAGTCTCATATTGAAGTATTACCTAAAATTACATTTTCCTGTTTCATGCTGTGTGTTCCAAACATTGTAGTCTATTGTTTAACTGTTACCTCAATCAAGCAAGCTAAACTCATTCTTTATGTTTAAACCTTGTCCTGCAATAACGACAATGTCAACGTGGATTGGACATTGCCCTGTGCTGTGTGCCAGGCTCTGTCTCAGTAACGGGAGACAGACATCTTCAGGGCCGTTCTGACCCAGTCCTTGGGCCTGTCCTTCAGGACATGGTGAGGCTGAACCTGGGATGCCACCTTTCTCTGGGGTGTGCTAAACAGGCTAGATGACGAGCACAGGTCAGGAGCCTGGAGGTTTGCAGCATGTAAGATGGCATGCACGCTGTCCCACCGCACAGGCTGTCCGTAGGCAGGTGACACTGGGCTGTGCTGGTGAAACCTAAGCACTGCCCGATGGTGGAGGTACGATATGGTGAGGGGAGGAGCGCCCTGCCTGACACACAGCAGCACGGGCTTTTCACACCTTTCACTGCGGAGTTGTTGCTCCTGAGCTTTTGTACCACCCTGCACAGTGCAATGGCTCAGATACACAGAGCGTGTCAGTCACTGCAGGCTGGCGAGTCCTAGAGACTGGACCAGGACCACTACACAATGTAAGGATAGGCTCTGCAGGGATGCATTGCTCTGGTGGCCGGGACCTGCTGTGCCGGAGGCTAGGAATGGTGTCTTGTGAATGCACAGGTGCAACAGGGAATTTCTCCAGGCACAACCACCAGTTGAGTTTGATGAGGTGTTAATTAGAGCATTCATGCAGCCTGAGCTGTTGGAGAGCAGACCATGTTAGCTACCTACTGCGTCTGTGTGGGTACAGGAATCCCAGAACTGCTTGGGATTTGCTTGGGAAAAAATTGTGAGATTTGAAGGAATTAACATAGATTTTAACAGCAGATCAGGAATCAGACACAAAGGTTAATGCATGGATGAATCACACATTCAGTGCTGGAAGGGAAGAAACACAAGGGAAAGCTATTAGGAAGAAGAGATGCTAACGTGTTAAAGCTCGGAACATTTGCCACAAAACTTAAACCAGCATGTCTGGGCAGATTTGGCTGGGTGTGCTCATGACCTGTTTTCCCTCAGCTGGTGTTGCCAGTTTTTGCCACTGGCCACTAACAAGCATTGGAGTGTTAACTCGACCACAGCAGGAGCAGCAGTGGCAGGAGGATAAGGGCTGGAATGCACGTGTGTCCATGCTAGGCTGGCTGTTGTTGATGCTTGGTGGCTACTTTGGTTCCTGAGCCTGCTTGAAGTCACCAGAGAAGGGAATATCTTCCTTGTGCGGAGCTATAGCATTTCCCTACATCCTTATCCCCCCAGCTCTCAGAGCCACCAGACCTGCTGCCTCCTTGGGTGTCTGTCTGCTCTCTTCCCAGCCTCCTTGGCCTGTTCTTACCACTGCTGTCACCACTGCGCCTCTGGTCAGGTGGCAGCAGCAAGCGAGGTTAGCTCCCACGTGCCATTCCTCACCGCAAGGCAAAAGATTTTCTCGTCCTTCATGATTTTGCTACCTCCTACCCCTGGTTTGTAGTACCTGTGGGGTGTTAACACCCATGTGGGTCACTGGCTTCTTTTGGTGATGGTGTCATTCCACAGTGACCTCTGACAGGAGCGCATACAGCGGAGGAAGCATGATTTTCAGTGCTGGTGAAGTCCTTCCTCCCTGCCAGCTGCAGACACGGCAGGGTCAGGAGGGCCCATGGAGGTGGTGTCTTGGTTATCTGTGGGCAGCCCAGGTAGAGGTCAGGCTAAAACCCGTTGCAATCCTCAGCCCTGTTCCCTGCATCCATAAATCAAGCCCAAGCCCAGGTTTCTGACTTGCTACGTATGTGTAGAGAGGTGTTAGCTTATAGCTCATGGAATGGCACAGGCTGTACACCTGGGGTTCAACACAACCAGAGGGCTAAGCAAAATCAAGATGCTAAAAACGGGAGAGTCTTTGGTAGTATTTTCTTGATGACTGCTCATGCCTTGTGTCCATAAAGAGGATTGTGGCTGTCAAGCAGCACACATCTGTCAGTCCAGGCACTGCTTTTTATCCAGGACTTGCTCTGGAGTAACAGTGTGTAGACAGAGCTTGTTTGGTTAAATTCAAGTAGGGAAGAGAAACAAGGGTAGGCTGGAGCAGGTGTTATCCAGCAGAGGGAAGGTCTCTGGATGGGTTTCAGGAAGATACGTGGTACTTGTCCGGTCCGCCTGCTGACAAGGACTTCGGCCCCATTCAACAAAGGGACTTGTAAGCACTGCAATTTTAGCTCTGTTTTGGTTTTTCCACTTCCTTTGAAAAGTACATCCTTGCTGTATCTCCTTGCTGTATCAGTCTAATGCTCTTTAGTGATGCTGCAGAGGTGAGTAAATCTCAGTCAGCAGAGCCAGAAACTTCACCCTTACGCAAGCTACCCCAAGGCTGGAGGGCAGACTGTACTGGGACACTGAATAGGTCCAGAGCACGAATTCTGCGCAGAAAATCAAGCCACAAGACAAGCAACATTAAACTAATGATACAAAGGGAGGAGCAGGTCACTGCAGCATGAACTCAAGCTCTGGTAGCATCAAACTTATGAGTGAATCCATTCATAAATACATTGAAATGAGGTGTGAAGGATGTGATGAGGCGTTCTGTGGTTGGTTATAAGCAGGGTCAAGGATCTGAGGTATAAGCAAAAGATTTAGCTATTGCTCTCTCAGGAGGAAAAAGTTAAGGAAGTTGTTGCTGGAATTTGATCTGGATAGCTGAAATGCCAAAATCATAGTCACCTGTGTAGGAAGAACAAAACGAGCAGGAAAAGACATAGATGAGATTATGCCACTGTATAAGTACATCAGAAAGATGCAATAGAACCAGGAGGGCTCCTGAAGTGCTTATTACCAAGGTTGGGCAGTCTGGAACATGCAATCATAGAATAGTTAGGGTTCTTTGCTAGAAGGCTTGTGCAGCCCTGGTTGGTTGCAGAAAGGTGATGCTGAACAGGAAGAGAATACACTATAGCTGTGAGTTTATACGCAGTCCCCACCAGGCTCTGCTCCCCAGAACGAAATCCCTGTCTGAAATCTGGCACTGCAGGTCAAGGTCTTTGCAGCAGGCAGCATGAGTTGGGTCGGGTACTAGTCTCTGCTGCTGCAGGTATTTGATTGTCCTACTGGAACCTGAAGAAGTTAGTAACTGAAGCCTGTGCTTTAGTTCCCCCTCACCAACCAATTCAGACATGAGATGAACCGATTTTTACCCGCCACTGCTAGCTCAAAGGGCAGAAATCTGCCATCCAGCTCTGGGGATCTACCGTGGCACCACGGGCAGACCACTGCTGCATTTGGGGCTTAGGAAGGTCCCTTTGGTTTTGTAGTACTCCAGGGAATGCAGATTAAATAATCCTTGTTTTTGAAGTCCAGCACCCAGGAGTCAGCTGATGATGATCAACCCCCTGGGAGCCCGTGCAATGGTAACTTGTCTCCTTGTGCATCTGCATGCTTTGTTACATGATCCAAATTCTAGTATTATTCCAAGGATGACAATCTGCCATTACATGCATGGGAAAGAGATTTCCTAATGCAGATGGCTCTTTAATGTACCTGGAGTAAGCCTAGGAAGTTCCAGTGGCTGGAAGCTGAAGCCAGACACATTCGGATGAGAAATAACATACTTGGAGGCTAATTAACCATGGGAGCAATTTGTTTCAGGTTACAGTAGGTGCTGCATGACTGGCAAGTATTGAATCAGGAGATTTATTTCAGACATGCCCACACTCAAGTGAAAGCTGCGGCTATAAGAGATGCTGAGGGAGAGGTCAAATTTGAGCCACGGTTTCCAGTATAGATTTTTGGTGTCAATAACATCTCGTGGTATTGCAGCTCTCCTGACCCGCTCTCCCACAGCTTGTTCCCGACCCGTAGGGTGCTGTCGCACCTTGTGCTAGCGTTACCATTTCTGGGACAGAGCTGTGAACTGTTTGGGTGACCAGGCAATGTTAAATTATGTCTTTCTCAGTGCTTATTTAAAAACAAGCTTGAGCCTCAGTTCTAGCTCAGTACAGGGCCCCACATGTAGTAATGCTGGCATGGGATGCTGGCACACCGGGAGCTGTAAGGGTAATCATCCTCATCATAAGGGTAATCATATCTCATCCTCAGTATTACAAACTCCCAGCCTGAGGTTCCTGCTCCTCCATGCGCCTCTGATGTGTTCTGCTTTCCTGCCTAGAGATGGTCCCCAGCAGATCTTGAGGACTTTTGCCTTTGCCCAGGTTTCTGATGTGTGGAAGTCCAGCCAGGGATACCCCACAGGCTGCCACCCATCTGAATTATGGGGCATCACTATAGTAGTTGCCCACATCGACTGCACAGCAGGGGCTCAGCTTGTCCCACTGATCCTGTGGGGGGATTTGCTACACATTGGTCAGAGAAAGCCCAAAGGGTAGGAAAATGGCAGATTTACTGCCCCAGCCCATCTGTGCAGCACATGTGCAGGGATCTGAGCCCTCCTGGAAGCATCTGTTTTGCTCTACCTGCACCACACTGCGCACATGGACACCACGCAGTCCAGGAAATCCCAGACAAAAACATGCCAGTGCTGGTCATCAGGACTGTATGGATCTCCACTGGCCTTGAAACCTGTGGTTTGAGCACCACAGGTGTTACAGGAATAAAGGGGATTAGTAGCATCTGTATTCCTAGACTGAGGATATTCAGATACCTGCGCATCACTGCATGCTCACCTGCACTGGGCTTTCATCTTTTGTTCATGCAGTACCACTTGTTGGCTATTGAGCTGCTCCGGGTTCCCTTTGGAGGATACAGGCCAATTATCTATGGTGCTCCTGGCACAACTTTACCATTAAGGCAGGGCTTGAAGTTTTACCAGGAACTTTTGAACTTCATCCTGCAAAAATCTCAAGAAAAGGAAAAAGAAAGGAAGGAAGGAGGGAAGGAGAGAGGGAGGGAGGGAAGGGAGAAAGGGAGAAAGAGAGAGAGAGAAAGAGAGAAAGAGAGAAAGAGAGAGAGGAAAGAAAGAAAGAAAGAAAAGAAAGAAAGAAAGAAGGAAGGAAGGAAGGAAGGAAGGAAGGAAGGAAGGAAGGAAGGAAGGAAGGAAGGAAGGAAGGAAGGAAGGAAGGAAGGAAGGAAGGAAGGAAGGAAGGAAGGAAGGAAGGAAGGAAGGAAAGAAAGAAAGAAAGAAAGAAAGAAAGAAAGAAAGAAAGAAAGAAAGAAAGAAAGAAAGAAAGAAAGAAAGAAAGAAAGAAAGAAAGAAAGAAAGAAAGAAAGAAAGAAAGAAAGAAAGAAAGAAAGAAAGAAGGAAAAAGAAAGAGAGAGAAAGAAAGAAAGAGAAAGAAAGAAAAAAAGAAAGAAAGGAAAGAAAGAGAAAGAAAGAAAAAAGAAAGAAAGGAAAGAAAGGAAAAGAAGGAAGGGAGGGAGGGAGGGAGGGAGGAAGGGAAAAAGAAAGAAAAAAGAAAAAAGAAAAAGAAAAGAAAAGAAAAGAAAAGAAAAGAAAAGAAAAGAAAAGAAAAGAAAAGAAAAGAAAAGAAAAGAAAAGAAAAGAAAAGAAAAGAAAAGAAAAGAAAAGAAAAGAAAAGAAAAGAAAAAGGAAAAAAGAAAAACAGACAGAAAGTAAAATTTGGCCTAGATATTTTAAGTTAAAATTTTAAAATGACCAGAACTGGTTTATTTTGCTCTTATGCAGACAGAAGAAGAACACTAAAGCAAGCCAAGGCCTTTTCTGTCCTGCTTGTGGTCTGCCCAAGCGACGCCTGTGTCCTAGAACAAAATTTTCTCAGAGTTTTTTTGTAACATGCCAATTAATAACTTCCTTGAGAGATGGAGATGATGGATGTCCTGCTTCGGCTGCTCCAGGGATGCTGGAGTTATACCAAGGGTTCGCTTTGCTTGCAGTCCCTGCTCAGAAATTGCTGTAGCGGGTGTGCTTGCAGCAGGTTTGTAGGCACTGTGGAACTGGTGAGGAGAACTGGAGAGCTTCCTTCTCCAAGCTCAGTCTGCTCATGGCTTTGGACTGTGAGTGGAGAATGCCAAGCTGAGTCTGAAGAGGTGATTTAGTAAAGCCTGAGATGGTTTAGTTTGCAGCCAGAACATAAAGAATTAGAGGTTCGAAAGCAATCTGGGCTAATCTTCAAACTCAATTGCAATATATTGATCTTCAAACCCAGTATAGATTGTGTTCATAATTTCAGTTTAGTTCACTTTTTACCCTTCATTTTAGGCATAAATCCATGTACCGAGCATTTTAAACCTGGGAGCTGGCGTTTTTTTTTTTTGTCCTTGTGGCATATTTCTGCACCCTTAATGTTATAGAGCAGCAGCCTCTCCATAGCGATATTTGCAAAATCCCCTTTTCGCCTGCTGACCGGTGTGAGCGGTGGGGAGCTCTCCCTTTGGCTGCACTGGGGTCGGTCTCTTCAGCCTGCTCACCAGGGGAACGGCCATCCCCAAACCACCTCCCTGGTGCTGGTCTCCTGGGCCTGACCCTCAGGAGAGATAAAAACCCATTTCTGAAAGGCAAGCCTGGGAACTGAAGCTCACAGCACTGCCAGGCAGTAGAATCAGGGGTGCATCAGAGCTAGGAAGTTGTACAGCATATTATTGTTTTTTCCATTTCTAATTGCATCTCTTCCCTCTCTGTCTGCAGGGATTTATTACTGCTGCTTTTGCCAGTGTCCTCTTATGCTCCACAGGGTCCAGCTGCCCTTTTGTCCCAGTTTATAATTGACCATTGTCATTAATTTAAAGTCAGAATGATTGTTTCCGAGCTATATTTAGTCCCACGTTTCCTGCTCTTGTTTCAGACCTTATTAGAGGCTCGTGGCTGGAAAAGCTTACTGCATATCCCTGCCATGACAACTAGCCTGATAAAGGTCTCATCTCTCCTCACAGACACCCCTTTTCTTCCCCACCCTCAGTCATGGGGCTGTCATGGGGGACTTGGGGTCAGAGGACTCAGCACCACTCGTTCCTATGTCCCAGTGCAGTCAGGACAGCTGGGTGATTCCTGCTGTGTCCCTGGGAGCCCTGTTCATCAAAGAGCAGTCTGAAACAATACAGCACCAGTTTCTTTCTCATCACATTCACTTGCTCAAGCCACTGTCTCCTGTGCGTGCATGTATTATCACTTCCAAAAAGCATCAGCTACACAGTGCACGTTATGGTACTAAACAGAAAAGTGTGCCTGTCCAGCTGGTGTGTGCCTTTATGTGTTTCCGTATCTGTGCCCTTAAGCGTAAGTATGCAGTAACTGCTTGGGCTTCCTCTTGGGAGCTGCAATTTTCCAAGATGCAGTTTAGGCCATCTTGGATGGCAACAAGGCTGTGCTAGAGGCTCCTGCAGTGATTGTATATGGTTCCCAAGATTAGGAATTGCTTTGACTTTGGCATTGGCAGTGTGAGCAGATACATCTGTGTAGCCTCAAGTCTGACTCAAACAGGAGCTGTCTGGAAGAGGTGTATTTTCTTTAAGATAGCTGGGTCACAAGCCGTCAGGAGACTAATACATACCTATAACTCACTGTAACCTTGTGCATGGAAGTGCTGTGGTTAGTCATAGGAATGGGACAAACCAGAAGTGAACCCAGGCAGAATCCCATCAGCTTGCTGACAGCCAATGCTAAAGCAAGAGCATTAAAAAAGGGAAGCCCATAGCAGTATTTGTCCAGCCTTTTGTCTCATCTTCCAATGCCCAAGGGCTTCCTGAGCTGGAGGTGGCATCTTTGCGTCCAAAAGCTTTGCTGGGTTTTATTTCCATTTTCTTCCATTTTTCCAGTCCTTGCTTGAATCAGTCAAGGATTTCCAGAGTTTAAATACGTGTTGGCTGAAGAAAAGTCTTCTTTTAAGATGGACACTTGAAATAAATCACAATTGAGAACTGTTGCAGCCATAGAACTAAGTACATACCCCAAGATCTTGTTCCTGAAATGCTGTTGTGCTTCAAAAGCTTTCCCTGCCTACCCCAAAATGATGCTCAGAGCTCTGCTGCCAGTTGGGTTTCACTCCATTATTCTCAGCTGTCCTTGCTACAAGCATTTGTTTTAAGTATAATTTATCCCCTCCATTAAAGATTGAGAAGATTTCATTAGAAAGGGTCTGTGAGTGAGGTGACCACCTTTGTAATCCTGTGATGTAGGATGCACATTGGTTGTTTTAGGACATCCCCTGTGACTACATTGGGTTCATATGGTTTCTTCCTCTCTTTCCTACAGGTTCATGAAAGTGGCTGGCAGCACGGTGGATGCTGTTACCTGGCAACAGTAGGTATTCACCATTCCTTCTACTTTTTCCAACACTAATTGCAGTGATCAGACGATGCTGGGAGCAGAGCTGATGTGCTCTCTGGGTATGAAAGGGGCAGATGTGTGACTGCCACCTCCTCTGTCCTCCTGCTCCATTTAAATAGGTGGAAGAGGCTCTGCCCCTCCTTCTGGAGCCTCTTGGAACAAATACGGGAGGGGATGTATTAACTTTTACCACTGCAGCTGAGACAGAGGCTAAAATTACCACTGCCTGCATGCCTGGCCTTTCTGATTGCTGGAAAGAAAGACCTACACTGCACCGCCAAGTGCAGCTGGGGAGACAGGCAGCTCTGGTGGTGGCTGGGATGGAGATGATAGGGAAGCAAAAGCCGTATCTGACAGATGTATGTGACTGTCTGAAAGCCCTTTTCCTTTCACCCCAATCTCCACCCCATGTCTTTCCAAGACCGATGGTGTGAAGCTTAACTGGTATGGGCCAGAGGAGGGAGAGGCAGCTTAGTCCAATGGTAAATGCATAATGCCTCAGTCGCCACTCTGTTTTGTAAAGGTCTGGGATGCCTGTAGACACACCGCTGCCTTATACTGCAGACGGAGCCCCAGGAGCAGACGTCACCATTGACAGGGTGGTGAGCATTCAAGAGCCAGGCCCAGCTGGGGCTGCCAGAGAGATGCTGATACCTGATTTTCCCACTGGTTCCTACTTGTGCTGCAGTTTGGAAGAGCAAAGCAAGCTCTGAGCTCTAACATTGAGTGTGACAAGCACCGAAAGTGGAGGAAAAGGAAAAAATCCGTAACCATCTTCTTCCTCCTTTGCACACTGTGGCCAGAGGCAGGGTCCCCAGCAGGCTGTGGATCTCTGCAGTGGGAGCTAGTGCAAAGGCAGGGTGCGAGCACAGCATCGACCACCAAAATTGATAGATAAAGGGTCTGTGGGGCGGTCAGGATTCTCTCCTGCCACACAGGACATGTTTCAGAGACAGGCATTCACTGGAGCAAAGCCCACAGTGAGTCCCTGCACTGTTCCCAGAAAAGGTGGATCTGCTCTGACATGGGTTATACTTCCCATGCAGCACACTGGCTTTGAGCATGGGAGCCAGGTTCTCAGGTCCAAGTGGGCTTGTGTGTGCTGCCCACAGGGCTTGTTCCCCGAGCTGGTCCTTCACAATGACTTTGTGGGGAGCTCAGGTTGCTGAAGTGTAACAGCTCTGGTACAGCCCAGCTGGAGACCTGCTCTTAAAACCAGCCTGGTGTGGTTTAGGACATGAGGTTTCCTTGCAAGCGCACCCACAGTCTGTTGGTGTGTTAACCTTGGAGCCTCCTGCAGAAGCAACTCTTGGTATCGCAGAGAGGGTTATCGCTCAGGGAGACCAATATCCAGCAAGTCCCATTCCTCAGGAAGCTCAGCTTGCCTCACTGTGCATGCTTGGGTGTTTGGCTCCTAGGGCTTCCCAGCAGGCAGCAGCAGCTCCCTGCAGTGCGGGCAGTGGGGTAGCATAGCATTTGGAGCAGGATTTGTGTTACTTACAGGCTCACGCTGTGCAACGATGATCTATGTCTCAGCTGGGAGTTTGCTATTCATGATTACACGATGTGCTGATCACATTTACTTAGTCCAGGAATTTGCTTTCTGCAACAGGGCTTGATCGTTGGGCCAAAGCCCTTGGATAAGTTGAAGGAACAAACTTCCAGGCTTCAGATGTGGAGTTTCATCTGGTGTGCAGGGAACCTGCCCTCATGGCTGCTTTGGAACCTTTCCTTACATGATCAGTGCAAAGTGCTCGGTGGCTCTGGTGCCGAGCAGCCGTCCTGAAGCAGCAGCCTGGGAGTGGGAGATGCAGCTCCTGGTGAGGGCTGGTGGAGCTGAGATGCTGCTTGCTGATCCATTTCCACTGCAGCGTAGGAGCTGCTTCTCCCCCAGACCAGGTTTGCAGCTCTGGAGATTGCACCCATACACATTTGTGAGGACTGGCAATGGCCACAGCTCCAAGCTGGGCTTCTGTACTGTTTATGAATATACGTCAAAACAGTGTCTCATCCCTCTGCTCCAAACAGCAAAACAAAACAAAACAAGTTCCTTTGTATCCAAGAAGAAAATTATTAGCAGGAAACTAAACTGCTGTCTAACTTCAAGTATGAATAATTCTGTTCCAAACCCTAACGCTCTCCTGGGATATTGGTTATAAATTTGTCAAATCTGTTATTCTTTTGAAAAAGCTGTGCTCGATCCAGACGGGGAACTGAGCAGGGAATACATCGCAGGGATCCCTGGTCTCTGTGTGGAAACAGAGTGTATCTGAAATACATCTGACAGAAAAGTGACACTGGGTGGGAATAAGCAGCCAGCTTTCTGAGTACGGTTTCATGACATACGTAACTCAGCACGCGTGCCTCCCACTTCAGCAGTAATGTGTTGCTGGAAAGGGATGTGTGAATGGCTTCAAAAGCTCAGGGAATTTCCACTAAAGGAGGGAGTGGCAGGTGGGACCGACAGTGGCTCCGGGAGCTCTGGCGTTTCCCCGATGATTTAGTTTGTTACCTTTGGTTATGAGCAAATGCTCAGTCTATTGCAGACCCACTCAGCCTTTGAATACAGGCTTCCACTGCTCGGAAACCTCACCACAGCCATCTCTCTGCTTGGCACTGCTGTCCTCACACATGGTGAAGATTCATTGCCCGCTTAATCTGGCAGCCGTGCCCAGTTCCACCCCGGGGTATGCTCTCTGTGTGTACAGCTGGTTCTACATCCATCCATCTTATGCACAACTCCAACTTCAACATATTTAACTGGCAAATCCTTATGCTATGCTGCCTCTGAAGCACAAATCCCTATTACTTTCGGGGAAAGTAAACGTTTGCATCTTCAAAGCCAGTGGAAATCTATCCCTGTGCTCCTTGGAGAATGCCGCATTACCTTCCAAGATGGAAAGGCACTTGCCATATGTGGCAAATCAGATACCAAGCACGTGTGTATCTGTGTGAGACACTGCCTAAGATGCTTTTGCCACAATGGGTTTGGGTGCCATCTCTTCTTGCTCTGACATGTTGAGTGTGCAGGTGGAGATTCTCATGAGGCAATAGCAGGTGGCAGATTTCCCAAAGCTGCTGGGGGAGCAGTTGCCCAGCATGCATGCACACACTGCTGTATATAGCAAGGATATATATTTGGGCTTGCATGAGCCTGCTGTGAGTGCTCAGAGCACAGTATCTTCAGGCTGTGCCTGGAGGAAGGGGCTGCATGAAGGAATCACTGGCCCATCTCCACCTCTAAATAAACCTGCCCAGGGCACTACTTTGCCCACTGACTTGCTGTCCTCTGCACTGTCCGATGGAGGACACAGTCTCAGGTAGCATGATGGCCCTGACCACCAGCATGGTCCCAGGCGATGCCAGGGCATGGGTGGGGAGATGGCATGGGCCGGAGATGGTTCACACCAGAGGGACAGACAGACACCTTGTTCGGGGGCAGAAAAAGTCATGAGTGTGAATTGTGCCTTTAGAGCCAGAGAGCATCCCCCAGTCATTCTTCTTTATCAGTGTCTTTGTTAGTTGACTGGAGGTGGGCAGCACCTCTCCCCCATGCCCACAGGTCTTTACCTGCGAGGCAGGTCACATCCTTCCCAGGGTAGCAGGGGGCTGCCCTGTGTCCTCTGCTGCAGACCTGGGCTCTGCCCTCTCCTCGGGAGGATGCTCAAGGACAGGGGCCTCCTCTGTCAGCAGAGGTGTCTGGGTTTCACAGCTGTGGTAGCAGCGGGTGTCACGGTGTCAGCAGAGATGTGCCCCGCTCGGTGTCTCTGACAGGCGAGTGCCCTAATTCCTAGCAGACTCTCCCCATAGCAGCAGGCAACAAAGTAGATCCGGAAATTCCTGAGCTTTGGGAAGTGGGCTTTAATGTAATTAACTGCAACAGAAGAAGAGGTCAGATAATAGGGGCAAAGGTTTCTCTTTAAAATGAAAAAGGAGGTAAATGAAACCAGCTGCCCAGGATCCAGTGCCTTCATTAAACATGGGATGATGCTCGTGGTCCCATGCAGCAAACTGTGAATCTTTCCAGAAAACCATTTTAAAAGCAGAACAGGACCTGGAGCTGACAGGATAGAGATGTGTAGCTGGCCCAGGTTTGCCTAAGTACCTTGGTGCCTGGCGCTGTCCTTCTCTGGGAGCTGTGTACACCCTGGCCTTGCTGCCTGCCAAAGAGCAAGGGCATTTCTGACTGGCAGCTGTGCTCAGCTCTGCCTCAGTACTGCTCCCAGCTCTTGTCTTTGTGCCTTGAGCCTTATGCTACACTTCCAGCCAGGAACAGGGGCCAGGAATTCCTAGCACTGGCATGAATCCCTTCCCAGCCCTTGGCTGAGTCTTTCCGTGCACCGTGCTCTGGTTTGGCAGCCTCCAGAGCGATACAGTCACACCTCTTTTGCAAAGTGCACTGGTCCCATTCTGGGCTTCTAGGGCATATATAAACGGGCTTTTTAGAAATGGGGTAAATTAAACAGAAGGGGGAGAGCTGGTCTCAGCTTTGTATAGTACACTAGGGCACACATATTGGCTGTATATGGCCTTTCCTCTGAGATGTATGTCTCATCTAGGATTTAGTTGCTAGCTCCCTCTTTTCCTTGGCTGGCTCTTTTCATGTCCCTGCAGATTGTCTGTCTCCAGAGATAATGGCATCAAACTGGGGGTCACAATGAGTCAGTGCTGCATGTAATTGCCTATATCTATTCTCTCCTATATTATGAGAAACAGCATGGTCTGCGCCCATGGTGGGCATGCTGATATCTCCTAGGCTTTGGGACCAGCTCTGGTGCTGCATCATACATACGCAGAGCCCACTGGAAGATCTGCCAGCCTGTGCTGGAGACAAAAACCTGCTCCATGAGCTACACGTCCTCTGCTGAGTCACGGCTGCCAGAGACCCTGGGGAGGGTCTGTCCCCTCCTCTGGCACTTGGCAGAGCACCAGGAGAGGAGGATGTGGATGCTGCAGCCCCCGGGGCTGGCTCAGCCCTGCTGCCTGTGCACTGTGCTGCTGCCTGGGGAGGTGCTGTCAGCGCTGGAGCTCTCTGCAGCTGCTGCTGGCTTTTCTGGAGGTTGGAGAGTTCAGGGTTTTTTTCAAGTCAAGTGCACTGAGTCACTGCAAATATCAGCAAAGCTGCAGCCGTTGCTCCAGGGAATAATCCACGCCTAATGAGCGCTTCTCCTGCTTTAAAGGCCTGTCGGTTGTTTACATTTTGCAGATTTCTATACTGTCTTCACTGACAGTTAAAGCTCTCAAGAACAAGAGCTCTCCTCTCAGTGACAAAGCCTATAGCTGGAAATGGCTCACCCGTTCCTGAGTAGCCTGGTACCAGCAAAGCCCTCAGTGCCTCTCTGCCTCGCAAGCCTTGTGCAGCGGGTGCCATTGTCACTCTTTCCCAGTCTGGGGTGGTTGAAAGTACTAGCTGGTGTCCGAGTACCTCCTAGGCAGATCTGCATGAGATCCTTTCTCATCTCACAGGACCTCATAATTGTCTTCAAGCTCTGCTCAAATACCCGAAGCCGAGGCGCTCCGCTCCTCACCACCCCAGGAGACGTGCCACCAACAAGATCTCCTGACACTGTAGCCAGTTTACTTCTGCCTTTCTTCCCCCCACCAGTCCCCATTTCTCTGGCTTGTTAACAAAGGTGTCAAAAACCCATGACCGTGGCACTGTCCCAAGGCAATTCTCTTCCCTGCAGGGTCTCAGCTGTGCTCAGCACAGCAGCACATTCCATTGCCTCTTCCATGCAATCCCTGGGAGACAGAAGCTCCTCTGAGGCTTCTCTGGAGAGATGTTCCTCTCCCTTGGCAGCTGTAGGTTAAAGCACACTTTGTGCTTGAATGAGAGGATGAGGAGGTACAAGCCTCCTTCTGCTCTCCAAGAGGTTTATTCTGAGGTCTCTCTAACTCCATCTTTTCCCAGTCAGTGCAACCTTGTTTTTTATGGCCTTTCCGCCAGTTTTTGGCCCAGGTGATGGGGTTTTTCGTCCACAGCAGTCTGAAAAATTCATTTCTGTTCAGCTCTTAAGTGCTGTGCTAAAATCCAAACATCTGCCATCCCCAGAGTCCATTCCTTTGTAATTTTGCCTTAAAAAGTAATCTTTGTAAACCCCACCACTGCCTGCTGCTTACAGATCTGCTCTCCTCCCGGCATCCAGTGGTTTGATAGCGTGTAAGTGATTGGAACAACTTTGAACACTTCCTAAGTGCCCCCCTGGAGATAATCTCTGCCCTTAGCACCTTCCAGTCATCATGGACATACAGAAATGCCTCTTGCCTCCTTCCCTGGGTTACACACCATTGGAACGGAACCAGGATGTGACTGGCATGATCCCCTGCTTTGCTGGGGATGCAGCCGGGACCGCATGCTGGAGGGGGGGCTGCCAGAGGAGATTCTTCTCATGTAATGCATTTGCAAGTTGAGCCTGTAATACATTTCTGTTCTGGGACAGCTTGTGCTGGCACTGTTCCTCCTTCACCACAGCTCTGCAGAGTTTCAAGTGCATTTACTCTGTTACCTGGAGCAGTGAGACACAAAAACCCTCACTGGGCACTCATGTATGCTGTACACGTGGCAAGTGCTCCAGCTGAGGCTGAGTTAGCTCACAGCTTCCTTTGGGGATGCCCCTGCATTCTAGCACCCAAGTGAAGCAGCCACTGCAGCTGCTACAGCAGCTGTCTGGTACGGAGAGGATAGAAGTTATGGAGAAATCCATAGGTGAATCCACCTTTCTTCAGACCCCAGGCCATCATCCTGTTATCCATCCCAGAACCCATGGCTGCACTGAAGTCTGTGGAGGGAGAGAAGCCAAGTGAACATGGCTCCAGTGAGGGATGGGAGGCAATGGCTGAGCCTCAGACTCTTCCTCAGGAGGAGCTAGCTGGGATTGCCTCCAGCCACAGGGTGTTTGCACCCCAGGGCAGACTGCTTCTCCTTATGTCCTGAGCAGGAGCCAGTATTGAGGCATTTCAGAGCCTTCTTCCCACACCTAGAGACAGATGATTCACATCATGATTGGCAGCACTATGACTGTGTTTTATAAAAGCAAGCACATGGATAACAGGAATCAGTGTCTGTATGGGAAACACACCTTGACATTCCCAGAGAAGAAGGGATTCCTGTAAGAGCAGGACTTGCCATGCAGGTAACAGCCACAGCATTTCTTAAGTAGGAAATCAGCTGTGGATTTGGTGGAAGATCATGCAAGGAAGGTGCAGGTGTGCAGGGATGCTGGGAGGAGCGCTCACTCTGATGCTACAGGTCCTCAGCCTTTGCACTCCACGGTGGCTAATCCTTTGTCAGAAACACCATCAGGGCTGGAGTGTTATTACTGCAGCAGGATGTTCATGAACGGTCCTGGCTCTGGCAACTCTGGACCAGTAGAGGCCCTGTACAGTCCCCCCTGCAGACCAGCCATTGAATAGAGAATGTCCCATGGCAATGCAGTTATTCCTATGGCTGGGAGCACAGGCAGCGTCTCTCATCCCCTCCTGGGTGTTGCAATTTCTAGTGTGTTTCAGAGGGAATTTGCTTCTCAGGACCTTTCTCCCCTCTGTTCTCCAGTAGCAATCATCCTGGGCCCAGGGAAATGCAATTATCCTGGGGTGACCCAGGGGATGGGTTCAGATGGGATGAGCCAGGTGAGTGGAAGATCTCCCAACATCTCCCTGGTTGTGGACCCCAGGCGTTACTATCACAGACATTGTGCTGGAGGGCCTCTTTCCGTGGGTTCTGCATGAGATCTGTGCAGAGGGTGCTGCAAAACCTTTGTGGGTTGGGTGCTCCCAGCCTTTGGCATTCTGGTCCCAGCATTTCACCAGCAGTAGTTAAGAAAGTGCTAAACCTCCCATGGTTTCTGCAGTGCAGGATGCTCAGTGTTCAGGAAGCATCCACCTCACACTCTGTTTGGAGACTGAATGCATTTGCCAGACACAGGCACAGCCAGAGAGCCAGGGCAGTCTGCAAGCAGGGACTGCCCCAGGGCAGAGGAAGCCTCTTGGCATGGGGCAGCAGCAGGAGGGGAGGACGTTTCTTGGGGCAGAGCTATTCCCAGCTCTCTGATCCTTGTGTTCTTGTTTTCCTTCCAGTTACTACATTGATGGCCGAGTGGCCAAAGTGACGGACTTCCTGAAAACGCGCCTGTTGGACACACTGTCTGACCAGATCAGGAAAATACAGAAAGTGCGTGAGTGCAAAGGGTCTGTAAGGGGCAAAAGGGCACCGTGTGCCCAGCCTTGGCACAGCTTGAGGCCAGGGCTCCAGCCTCAGCATCAGTGTGCTCCCAGGGGAGCTGCGTTCCAGCCTCAACGCAGTGAGCCCTCATTCAGGGGATGGAAGGAAAGACCAGGCAGCACGATGCCTGGCCTGGGGTGGGATGCATGCCAGCGAAGGAGGGAAGCAGTCACAGGCTGCAGCGTGGCATGCGGGGATGCGGGCTGGATGCATGGGGCAGGGGCAGGCACTGCCATGCAAAGCCTTTCTAAAGCAGCTGACTGGCTTGAGTCTCCCATCCGTCTGTTCCTGAAGGGAGCAGCATATATCATGGGTATTCTCTAAAACTTACTCACAAGGACAAGGAGAAGAGGGAGCAGCAAGGCAGTACCAAACCACCCCGAGCACGTGCCTGCTTGGCAGGGAGCTCCTACTGCAGTATCTTGCCCCCCTTGCTCACAGTGCGTGAAAATGCTGCTTGCAAAGTTGTGACAGTTGCATTTCCAGGGTGGTTTTCACCAGTGGAGAATGACGGTCATTATAAACAACTGTATTTTTGTTTCCCCTCATGATCCTGTTTTGACTGTCTTATAAAACCCAGCTGTGCTGGCGTGCAGTGTCAGAGCCCATGGCCCTGCCTGGCTAGCGCAGCCTGCAGCAAGCTCCTCTCCCCACTGGCCAGGGGAATGAACTTGCACCTCTAATAACTGGGTAGGTGATGGAGCTTTGCAGGGTCCCCCCAGTGTGGCTGATATGGGGCCAGGGCTGTGACTAGCCTGCTCAGTTGTCAGTCCCTGAAGAAATAAGGAACACTCAGTGAGCAGGGAAGGCTTTAGGGACCAGAAGAGATGTCCATCTGTCTGTCTTGTCTAGGTTCTCATAGCATATCAGTCACCACAATGTCTTACTATTGTAATTCCCACAGGGAGAAACCGTAGGATGCGTAAACAACTCAAAGAGGCCCTAGGAAAGGGGATGCGAGGGTCGGCACGGCAAAACTGGAGGAGATGAGCGGCTTGCCGCGTGCTCTGGCACAAGCTGGGAATCATCCACGCATGCGGATGATCCTCCTGCTGCGGGGAGGCGTGGCGGGTGTCTGGTGGGGTCAGCACGGGTGACATCAAGCAGCACTGTCTGACCCTGCTCCCACTGCGGGTACAACGTGCCACAGAACTGGTGGCACGAGTCCACCTCTGCTGCAGGTTGGGAACTTGCTGAGGAAGGAGCAGGACACCATCCATCCCCAAACCAGAGGCAGCAAGGAGCTGCCCTCAGTGTGGGTTGGATGAATCCTGACATCCATGGGGCGGGATTTGGTCTGTGTGAGGCAGGACCAGGGAAGGGCTCTCCCAGGAATGCCAATGTGGCTGAGGAAAAGCACAGCACTGGGTGCTAATAGCCTGCAGCTTGGCTCTGAGTCCGTGCATCCTGTCGGGGCTGATTAGAGCAGCTGGGCTTGTCCACTTCCCTGTTTTATTGCTTCCTCTCTGACTGGGGAAGGTGGCGGGCTTAGATAATTACAGGCAGGATGCCAACACCTCTGGGGCTTCAGTCAGGGATGTCAACTCTCACAGGCTGTGAGTGGGAGGCAGCCCAGAGCTGGCGTATTTAACATCTTTGAGGGATCCCAGTCCACCCAGCACATTCCAGTGCTCCTCACTAATGGGGCAGAATCTGTCAGGCTGCACAGAGCACTCCTTGGGCCGCTGGGTTTGCAAACATCTGGTCACAGGCGCTCATCGCCCGGCCTGGACAAGTGAGATTGCGGGAGAGAGGATGGGGCATTGCATGGTGCTGGATGTTGTCTGCACGGGGAGACAGCAGTTCCAGCCATCCAAGCCCTCCTGTCCCGCTGGGCTTCTCACAGGGGTTTGTGCTGCCGCTGGAGCCTAGTAAGGGGTGGGACAGCACGCTCAGACCTAATGTCCTGCCTGTGCCAGGGACCCCTCAGGTGGCAAAGCAGCCCCTGCTCAGCCATGGGGCTGGATCTACCCTCACCCAGCAGCATCCACTGCTTTCCCCTCAAGTGCCCACCATTCCTCCATGTGCCTCCAGGACATGTCCCAGTGCCCAAACACCACAGAGCTGCTGGGGCTCCTGTGCTCTCTGTGCCTGGCAGCCACCTTCCATGGGGACATGGAGAGCTGAGGTGATGGGGCAGGACAGCCTGCAGAATGGAGAGTGTGTGGAGACCACAGGGAAGAGCAGGGTCTGGTTTGGGAGCATGAGAGTACATTTGGGATGGCATGTTTGGAGCAGCTCCAGAAGATGGGTAGTGAACATCTGGTAGTGGCAGGAGAGAAAAGAACAGTCTCCCACCACCCAGCAATGGTGAATACACCTGGTGCCCATGCCAGGGTTAGGCAGGCGCTGCCTGCCCAGTAGCACTGTTACCAAAGGTCTCTGTAAGCCTTCTCAGGACATAGCACAGGAGATGTCTGCCTTGGCTCTAAATCACAGGTTCATGAAAGCCATTTTGGTTGCTTTTGTCTCTGGCACAGGTAGTGAACACATACACACCGGGGAAGAAGATCTGGCTGGAAGGTGTTGGTGCAACCTCAGCTGGAGGCATGAACAACCTCTCCGATTCCTACGCGGCCGGGTTCCTGTGAGTTATTCCAGCTCGCTGGCACCAGGGTGCTGTCAACCCCACGAGCTCTGAGGGCTTGGCTGCTGCAAAGCCTCTGCAGCCGGGAGAGGGACAGCTCTGTGCCCAGACACCACATCTGTACCCCTCCCAGGACTCCCCAGCAGCCCGGGCACTGGTTTTTGATCTGTAGTATCCCTATTACCTCTCCTCAGCTCTGCTTTCCTGCAGGTGACCCAGCCTCTGGCATACCCATTGAAAGAGAGTAAGGAGGGGACCACTCGGGATCCCACATGGGTACCCACTGTGTGCTCGCAGGGCATAGGTATGGAAGAGAGGTGTGATCTGAGCACGCCAGCTCCGGAACCCAGGGCTGGAATCCCGACTGGCTTGCCTTGCTCAGCAGCTCAGGATCACCTGGGCTTCCTCCTGTTCTGCATCTTTGGTTCAGGCTGCAGCCACACATCCCTGCGTGTATTCACTCCTGGGACTCCTGCGCAGGGGAGCAATTGTCAGGGCTCTGCGTTGGGAACCATTTTCTCTCCTTCCAAAGCTACAATCATTCCTGGCTCCTGGGGCTTGTCTACTGGCAGGGCCCCGTGGCATGGCCATGCTACTGCAAACCCCAGGTTCAGGTCTTGAGAGCTGGTTGTGATCACAAAAGATGGAGGAAGATTACCCAGGCTTTTTGGGGAGGTGTGGGGACATGTCTGGGGTATTGGGGTTGTGGCAGGCTGTGAGGGTTGAAGACTTTGCCCAGGAGGTGTGAGGAGACAGCCTGGCGCAAAGGTCCAGTCCCCCTGCTGAGACACGGGGTGCAGAGTTCTGCAAGCTGGGGAGCACCCCAGGCTTTGGGCACAGGGCTGTGATGCTGGGGTGCATGCAGGGGCTGAGGCACCAGGGTGCCTGCACCAGGGGCAGAGGCATGCAAGCTTTCCGGGCAGGAATGGTAGGAGCTGGTTAACACCCAGCTCACAAAACCACCTGAAAGCTTTAGCTCAGGTGCTGGGAGCAGGCACGAGGTTGGGTGCATGCAAGTGATACCATGTGCTGGATCACATCTGTGCCACTGGGGCTGGGTGATCCCCCCCACATCATCCTGACCCTGCTCCCTCCATCCTCAGGTGGTTGAACACGCTGGGCTTGCTGGCCAGCCGGGGCATCGACGTGGTGGTGCGGCACTCCTTCCTCGACCATGGCCACAACCACCTTGTGGACCACAACTTCAACCCCTTGCCGGTAAGTCTGCCTGGGGGTATCGCACTGGCGCTGGCTTCTTCCTGCTCATTTGGGGGGGTTCTCTCCTTGCGGCCTGTCTGAACTCTGCTTGATAATGAATTTTTCCAGATCTGTTTCCTGCTGCATTAATAGGAGGTGTTAGTTCGTGCCAAACACATGTTGGAGGCAGATGGGAAAGCAATACCTCTTCAGCTGAAACTTCATCTAGTGCCCATACTCCGTAGCACGGGAGGGAGGCTGGTGCCACCAAGGGATGCCAGCTCAAACTGCAGAATTGGCGGGAGGAAGGGATGTGGCAGAACCACCATGCATGGCCTGGGGCTGGGTGCAGGATTGCTAGTGGTGAGCTGCGGAAGGCAGGCTGGAGCCTCTGCACCCGACTTCAGATCTCTAGAAAGCAAGGTGAAGGACATTCCCAGCTTCAAAGGCAGCAGAAGTCTTCACTAGCGCCCTGCAGCATCCCTTGTTCTTCAAAAATGCCAGGGCAGGGAGGAACTCGCAGCACATACGGTGCTGATAAAGAAACCCCATGAAAAGCCTGCTAAAACCAGCAGGTTTCCTTTTCCTGGGGGAGAGGGGGTGGGGCTAGTAAGTATGCTGGCTTGTAAGTGGAGAACCTGGCAGCGCAGCTGGAAACCCTGCATCTTCCCTGGAGGGGGTTTATTGGTCCATGACCCAGCAGACAGTGCCGGCAGGCTGGCGATCCGCGTCAGAGAGGTGCACAACCCTGATACTGTGAACTTGGTTTTGATGCTGCACTGGGACTTTGGAGCAGCTGCAGGGGGTCAGAGGCTGAGGGAGCCACATCTCAGTTGGCTCTACCTACTCAGGCAATGAAAACAGCATCTCCCCAACAGCATCCCTGCGCATCACGGGAGGATGCAGGAGGGGCTGGTGGTACAAGATCTGTGCTATCCCTCTCAGCATAGCTCTGGAGGGCAAGCCAGTGAGCAGGAGAGCACAGTCCCCTGGATGTGCTACTCCTGGAGCACTCAGGGCTGCTCCCACATACACCGCTCCTGTAAGTGTACCTGCAGTTCTGGGGGCCCTGGGCCAGGGGCAGCTTGGGGCACTTTGAATTTTGAGATGACTTTGAGGATGGGGCAAGCACTTCACAGATTTCTTCTGAAAAGCCCATTCCCTTGGCCAAGCCACATCATCCGCCCACCCCCTGGGGCCTCAGCTCCTCCCCACCCACCCCAGGATGGCTCCTGGCTGCCTGGGGCCAGTTGGTGGCCAATGGCCATCTCTCCCAGCACAATGGGGCAGTGGGTGGCCCATGCCCAGCTCTCCCAGCACTGTGGGGCAGCAGCCCTGAAGCAGCTGGAGCAGAAGTGCACTTTGGAAAGACATTAAAGCCAGAGAAGGAGTTAGAGGAATAAATCTCGGGCTGTTGAACACAATGAAGGTCTTTAAAGTGGATTTTACTGTCGATTTAAAGATAAGTCTCCCAATAAGTTAGATGCCACCCTCTTCATGGCTGTTTCCTCACTGTCCCATGTGCTTTGGTGTTGACATCCCACATCCCACCACTGTGTTCCTGCACAAACACTGGCGGGTGCTTCCCTAACCCCTTTCCCTCCACTCCTGCGCTGGTAAAGAGCCACAGGCAGATGCAAACTGACGGGGGGTTTAAAAGCTGCAAACACCAAAAGCTCAGTGAGACCGGACCGTGACCTGCTCCATGGGGCAGCAGCCGCGCAGTTCCCGTGGGAGCTATCAGGGAGATGAAAGCCGCTGACTGTACCTGTGCGGGGCCGCGCTGTGAAATACAATCTGCTCATTAGCTGCCGCGACAAAGAGGTTTCCACATGCTGGCTGGGCGTGAGGCAGCTGCCTGCTGAGAGAAGGGCTGCACTGACACGGCATCAATCACAGCTCTGGCTGGCAGCTCCTCAGCAAGCCGGGAGTCAGAGCTGCGCTCCCTGTAGGAGCCTTTGCACCTCCTCCCCTGCCACTGCTGATCCCGGCTTGTCAGATAACAGGACAATGTGTTCTGGTGCTGACCTGAAGTGAGCCTTTTACAGCAGCATCCTTAGGTGTCAGGTAGTTGCATGGTCCAGGGAGAGTTTTCTGCACGGTCCAGGGATGGTGAAGTGATGCAGATATAACCCTCATCCTTGTGCTAAAGAGCTTCCCATATAAAACCAAGTGATTTGTAGTCCATCACCATAGGAACACTACACTGCTGCCATGTGAGCTCTCCTCCCTGTCCTTCAGCTGATCCTGAAGCTGGTCTTTTGGGTGCTGCTGGTCTTGTTCATGGTCTTTATTAGGGCATATTACAGCAGATGATATAAGGAAGCTTGTGAAAAGTGGTATAGGTTCTATGTTGGGGGACCAATGTGGGAGTCTCAGCTTCTAAATCACATTTCTTTCTGCCTGTCCTCTGGGACTGCAGTGCTGCGGGAATTTGTTATCTTCAGGGGAAGGAGCAGGCAAATCACTGCACTGCTCCATGTATAGAAGGGTTAGAGTCGCTGCTGTGGCCCTTGCTGTGAGCTAGTGAGGGGTAGCAGCACGTTGGGTGGGCAGAAAGCAGAGCTGCTCTCTGGGCACGGGCACTGCACAGCAAGCGCAGGCAGCCTGGTGGGACTTGCTCTGTGTTTTCTGAGTGTCAGCCTTGGCTTGAAAATAAATTAATGGGGAGCAGAGCAGGAGAAACTGGACAACATGAAGTTCCCTGGCCCTGACACAAATGTGGTCAGGCTGGGGAACAGAAATTCTCCAGCTGACCTTAATGCAAGTGAGCTCAAGTGTTTTAATACTTCGTTATTTTTGAGATAACTTTTTAATGTATGGCTGGAGTGCTTTTTCTTTGTGAGCGATTGGGGCAGCCAGCTGTGTAATAGTCCGGGATTGTGCTTGAGAAGCCCTTCAAATAAAGCCTTTTGCAGGTACATCAGGCTGCCCGCTTGCACCTAAGCCCATCTATTCATGTGTGTGGGAGAGAGGAGCAGAGGAGACGTTGGGCAGGAGCAGCACTGACATTTGCTCTTCACAGGCCAGTGCCTCTGAAATGCTGCTCTGGCATTTAGTAGATCTAGGCTCATTTCAGGCACACACTGTACCTACTCCATCTCTCTTTCCTTAATCTCTCTCTGAAACAGTCCAGAGGGATGTAATACGATAAATATATTGCATCTCTCTGGACTGCTTCAGAGAGAGATTAAGGAAAGAGAGATAGACTATATACACTGTACATACACACAGGTGGGTGTGAGCTTTCTCTTCAGATTGTTACTACATGTTAAGGACCTTTCTGAACACTCTTCCAAATGGCACTTGCCTCTTTTTCATCCATCCTTGGTAGTTATTTCTGCTCCCTTAATGAACAGTGCTGTAACATTATACCTATGTGTGGAAAAACTTGGGCAACACAAATCCAATGGAAACGCCAAAGCTGAAATCCTGATTGCTGTGGCTCCTCTTGGACTTTCACCTAAGGACTGTGAATGGTGAGATATTTGGTTCTCCTGGGTCAGATAGATGCTAAAACTTCTTTTCTGCATAGAAGTTTCATATGCAGCATGAGAAAGGCCCGGCGGGATCACAAGGTGAAGCAATGGCAGGGGCTGCCTGCTCAGCTGTGGTAGTAGAAGACAATATGATATTGCCTGTGAATTGATGGCGTCCTTGAGAAAGCATTGCAGCAGTGCAAAGGTCTGTGCCTGACAGTGCGGTGGTTGGACGCTTGGATGCTGCAGGTGATTTTTCACCTCCTTTGCTTAGCCCAAAGGCACTGAGTTGCTCAATGGGAAAGTTAGTGCCTGCCCTGCATGGGAGAGGACCCTGGGCTCAGATTGGGTCTGTCCTTAGTGATGTGTCCCCTTCCTAACTGGGCTTTCATAAAAGCCCTGGTGTGTACAAGCTCGGTGCCAGGCTATGGCTGTTCCCAGCATCTCTGGGTCCTTAGGGCAGAGCCACGGTGCAAGCCACATCCTTGGGATGCACCTGACAGTTTGGTACCAACAGCACCTACCTGACCCATCCCCAGCAGGGCTCCAGTAGGCCGCCTTGGTCTCAGGGTGCACAGAGGCAAGTGGTCCTCTGGTGAGGTGCGGTGCCGGGTGCCAGGGGCAGGAGGGTGCCCCCGGGCCACGCTCCCTCCTGCCGCACGTACGCGCTCCCCGGTGCGCCCATTAGCTGAGCCGGCTTGGCCGGTGGCGCTGCTCACTGCAGCTGGGGAGGTCCCAGCCGCCTCCCGCCCGGTGCCTCTCCCTCGCCTGCGCTGTGCAGGAGGGGGCCCTCCCCAGCCCAGGGCTGCGAGGCCAGGTCCTCACCCACCCGCGCCCACCCCTACCCTCCCGTCCGCCCGCCGGGTGGCTGCGGGGCTGCTGCGCCGGGCAGCGTCCGGAGGCAAGGACCCGCCATGCGCAGAGGGAAGCGCACGGAGGGCCCTTTCCTCAAGCGCTCCCGCTCCAGCCGCCGAGCCCGGCCAGCTGGCTGTGGGGCTGCGGGAACTGAGCCCCGCTGCTGCTCCGGCCCATCTGCACGCCCAGCACTGAGTCACTGTGCTGCGCGCATGCAGCCGGACGGGCTCCAGGGGTAGGACTGCGGCTGCTGTCCCCCCCAGTGGGGACCCTTGGCTTTGGGGTCGTTGATGGGAGATTTGGGCCGCAGCATGCCATGCGCCGCACAGGCAGAGGACGAGGCACGGACCCAAGCCTGGGAGCGACAAGGGGTGGGGAAAGGGAGCAGGTCCAGTGGAGCCTGCACACACATGGAAACTGTTCCTTATGACCATAAATCTGCCACGTGGGCGTCTGGCACCCCCATCTGCCCCACACGTTGGAGCACTGGCTCTGGCGGGAGTGATGCCTGCAGACAGAGAAGGGTGGAAGAGGCAGGAGCGGGCAGGAGGTGTGTGTACAGGACGGTCACTCGAGCCACAGGAGGGAAGGATAAAATCCCAGGCAGGGCAGTTGTGCACAGCGGAAAGGCTCTCCCAGGAGAGATGCAGCCAGAGCATGGCCTGCTGAAGGGCAGAGTGGAAGTGTGGCCCTCCAGAAATCTCTCCGTACAAGTGCCTGAAGCAGTTCTGAGCAGGGCATCCCCTCCACTGCCTTGTCCTTTCAACCATGACCATAGCACATCTTCAGGACCCTGTCATCCTCTGCTCTCTGCACCCTCACTGCATTCAGCCTTCTAGGAGCCATAAGTCTGCTCCGAGGCTTGTTTTATCTTTGAGCAAGGCGACAGATTTAAAGCACCTAAACTCTGCTTGCTGTCACAGCAGATTCAGGGCCCTTTCCTTCTTAGTGCACCATAAAAGAGTCTCTGAAGCACATATGCTTGGACTCTCAAATGCATCAAAGCCATGCTGTGGCCAGCAGCTGGGGCACCCATCCGCCAGAGCTGCGTGACATGTGCAGACCCAGAGCCAGGCTGTTCCTCCTGCGCCAGAGACTGGGGCAGACACACACTCCACCTGGGACCAGCAGCAGCATCTTGTACTTGATAGGATCAATACAGCAACTGTCCACATCTCTCAGAGGCACCATGCTAGTGACCTGCCCTCCTCAGTGACAGAGCCATGCTGGGGCTGTGGAGGAGGTGGGACAGCAAGACCCTTCCCAGGGTGGTCTGGTGCTTGTCAGCAGGAGGGAGGGAAGTCGCATTATGGTGAAAAGCAGCAGCGGAACAGAAAGCAGCAAAGAAATTGCATTTGATTTCCAAGCCTTCTGATCTAGTGGCTCTGTTCCCTTCCTGTGGCCTCCATTGCCTGGTCCCTGTTAGGGAGAGGTGATGACAGAACAGAGGTTTGGCTGTTCCTCCATCTGCTCAGCTCTCCGGGAAGGTGGGGGCGCTGGAGACCAGCTTGCGCAGGTCAGCAGTAGGCAGGGGCCGCTTCCTACTAGTCACTTTCACAGTCTGGGCAGGCTGTCCCCTTGGTGCTAGCAGTGCCTGACAGCAATTCCTGTGGCTGCTGCTTCCACAGCAGGAATTTTGCCTTTAATGTCAGTGTTTGGTCTCTCTCCAAAATGGAGAAAATGAGAAGAGACAGAGACAAGGGAGAGGGGTTGAGCAAAGGGTGTAGCAGCTTGAAGGCTGGGAAGACGTGATGCTCACTGGAGGCTTGGAGGGTTGTGCTCCTGGCACTGCTGGGGAAGACCCCTGGCTGTAGGATGAATGGCTGATGCTCACCCCAAACACGGATCTTGTGGTGCTGCTGGCATCAGTGGATGAGAATGCTGCGCTCTGAGCTCATGGGAGCATGCACATAAGCAGGTTGTTAGGGATGGGAGCAACTCTCCTGGCTGTCCCCACGTGCTGCACTTTGGGACTTATTGCAGAGTTGTTATAAAACGTGACCTGGTTTCCTTTCCCTAACCACGTGTAGATACTCAGTCCAAAGGGCTAGACAAGAGCCAGCCTGCTGTAAGCTCCCATAAGTGCACAACACAGCCACAGCAGCAACTGTTCTGTTCTGTTCTACAGAGCTGCTCCTACCCTGGTCAGTGGAGTTGCTGCCCACCCTCACTGTGCCTGCCTCCTCTCCCTTCTTAGTTGAATGGCACTGAGGTGCAGGACTGCAGGACTGCAGCCTCTCAGGTCACACTTCAGCCTAGACTGAGAAAGCTGCAGCAGAGAAAGCTGCCAGGAAGATGTGAAGGCGGAAGGCGATGCAGGAAAGAGTGGTGTGAGGTGAGGAGTTCACAGCCGTTAGAGCAGGAAGGAAGAGGATCAGCATGTTGAAAGCAATGGATACCCGGGCAGAGACATCAGCATCTTTGGGGGACTGGTGGTGGGCACCCGTAGGGACTGAGGATAAGCAAGAAAGGAGCTGGGTAGTGTCAGCTGATCCTTTCATAGGTGCAGGTACCTGGATCAAAGCAAGGGTCTGTCCTGAGCAGGAGAGGCAGGGAAGTGTAGGCAGAGCAAAGGGAAGAGGCAAGGGGGCACTTTGCTGCAGCATCTCCATCAGTGCTGGCCCCATCCTCCCCTGCTGATGCCACCAGCTCCTGGCAGCCTGAAGCCCCCTCATTTGGGGCTGGGAGGAGTGGTGTTCCCCATTCATAGACTCTCTCTGAGTGTCCCCATGATGCGCAGGGCACACATGTAAATTACCCCAGTATGGCAGCAAATGCTGTAGGAGACTGCTCACCAGGCTCTCAGCTCTTCAGGACCTCCACACAAGGAGAGTGCACACACAGAGTGGCAAAAAGCTCAGACCTCTGAGGATGGGTGTGAGTGAGCTGTGAGGACAGCATCAGTGCCTGCTCCCAGAGCTGGTAATTTTGGTTTCAGCAAGTATTCCCTTTGGATAGAGGCTCTGCCGCACTTTGCTGGTCACAGGACCTTGCACATGGTTTGGGTGAGAAAGCATCAAGCTCCCACAGTCCAAGAAGCCTGTAAAACTCAGGGATAATGTTAACAGCGGCATTAGTCCAGGTTTGTTGGAGGAACAACCAGCCATGGCTTGAGCAGGATGTAAGGACCTCCGCAGGGAGAAAGCTTTGGATGCCGAGGATCTCTTTAATCTAGTGGAAACCAGAAAACAAGAACCACTGGTTGGAAGCTGAAGCCAGGCAAATTCAAGCTGAAAATAA
Source organism: Lathamus discolor (assembly GCF_037157495.1). Lineage (NCBI taxonomy): Eukaryota > Metazoa > Chordata > Aves > Psittaciformes > Psittacidae > Lathamus > Lathamus discolor. The sequence goes on from NC_088886.1 coordinate 136,449,333, forward strand.
GGAGTAGCATTGTTAACAGTGCTGATGTTTAACTGCTGGAATGGACTCCCTGAGAAGTGGCAGCTTCTCCATCTCTCCAAGCCCTCACAACCACAATCACTACTTTTCTGGAAGCTACTTTTGCCAAAACAAGCCATCAGGCTCAACAGAGGAATAAAAGAGCAAAGCACTCTGTCCTGTGATATACAGGAAGGCAGACCAGCCAGCCCTTAGCTCCATAAGGATTGCTTGGACTATGGAAAAATGCAGAAGGTGCAAGAATGAAGCAGTCTGTAACAGGCTGGTGAAACTTGAGTGTGCCTGAGGGATGGAGAAAGAGCTTGGGCAGCTTCAGAAGAGAGAAGAAGCAAGAGGAAGAGGAGGAGGGCCGGCAGCAGCCAGTTGGTGCTGGTGGTGACACAGGGTCACAGAGCCATGCCCTGCAGCCCCAGCCAGAGGAGGCTGTGCACCGTGGGGTCAGCAGCCGCTCATTTGGAGTTTGGCTGCCTTTGCTGGTTGCAGTCCCTGTGAGACTGAAGGGCTGTGGCTCTGCTACTCAGTTTTCTGGTTATGGCAATGTCTTCTCACATGTGGTGAGCTCAGAGCTGAACTCGGGTGGGCTGTAAAGCTGCTCTGCTGCCTCTGGGAGAGAACACTGGCGATACGCTCCTATGCCCTTCCTGGTGACTGGAGACCTAGTCAATAGGTCTGTCTGAAGGTCTGCCTGATCAGCCTCGTGTCTCCAAAAGCTGAAGTATCTAAAAGCTCTTGCAATGAATTAAAAAGTGCAAACAGATAAAATGGGACCCTCTGGGTCCCTGCCTGGGCTTTACCTATCTAGTGGAAAGCTTGTGGGTCTTCACTGGCCCCATGGGGTTCAGAAGATATGGCTGGCCTGAGCTCTGCACGTCAGCTCACTTGAGACAAGCATCCTCCTGCCCTTAAATCAGGGGTCCTGGCCAGGAACCTCCTGAGGGACAGGATGGCTCTGCCTTCCGGTGTTCCTTGCCTGCAGCTCTGGGGGCTGCAGTGGCAGCACCACTTAGTAGGTCTGCAAAGTAATTAAAGCAAGAAAGCTCCCTTGAATTCCCACAGGACTAATAGCAGACCAGACTCCTGTCTGCTATTCCTCTCCTACCACTACAGCTGTACTGCTGGCTCAGCCCTCATGACGGGAGCTCTCTGTGACTCCGAAACCCAAATCCTTTCTGCTGTTGCACTGGCTGGAGACACAAATCAAGCTGGGCATTGCCATAGCAGCCTCTGCCAGGATGCCTGGCACTGTGTTGTAAGGCAGGCACTTCTCTTTGCAAGGGGCATATGGATGCTGCCAGCCTGGTGGCCACACTCGCACAGGGTTTGCCATATAAGAGGAGGTGCCAGCTGCTGTCAGAGGTCCAGGAAGAGATCACTGATGAGTGGAAAAGCCATCCTGATTGCACCTAAGCTGGGTTTCAATACCAACTGCTTCTGGAGCTGGTCCCCATTTAAACAGGAGCCAGCAGCTGCAGGTGCCCAAGAGCCCTGCGGTTTTAGTCGGGGTTTGCTCATACCGGTGGTAGGAGCAGCCTCTCGTCTCGTCCAGCTGGGAGAAGTGCCCACCCTGGCAGGTTTGTTTCCATCATGCTAGGTGCGTGTGTAATCCATCACCCAAGTGCTCAGCATCACCAGCTCCTCCCAATTTATTGCAAGGAACATGACTTTGTCCCCTGCCGCAAGCGGGCTCGTGGTGATGCAAAAAGCTGCAGCTGTGTTCGGTGCTTCCCTGCAGTCAGCTGAAGAGCTCAAGTGCCTCAAGGTTGGGCTGATGACTCCCTTTCCAGCCCCAGGTCATTTTTCTGGCCCTGCTTTGAACTCTCTTTGCTATTTCCACATCCTTCCCTAAATGGAGTCTTTGGAGCTTGCCTTGCCAGCAAGCCGAGGTGAAATCAGTGCTCTCCCCTCACCTCCTGCAGATGCTGGAGGGACAGGTTGGTCCCCATGCTGCCCTATGGACATTGCCTGCACCAAAATGCTGCACATTCAGAGGTGGTTATCTCACACTGCAGAACAGCTCACCCTGCATCACTGCTGACAGCCTTACCTATCTCATGGCACCTGCATGGTAGCTCAGAAAAGCTGTGTACCCTTAGCTGGATCAGAAGCTCACAAAACGTGGCCAGTGCTTCCCAGAGAGACAAGCATGTGTCCTTGTGAGATGGAGATACTGAACAGCACAGCTTTGCCTGTGAACTGCCACAGCAGGAGCCCCAGGGTCAGCTTCCCAGCTTTGCAGGGGAGCAGGGCTTGTCAGAGCACCCTTGGGAAAGGTGTACATCGAGACGTGAGATCTGGCAGCAGATTGTGGGGCTGGGCAGCTCCTGGCACCCCCACGTTGCAAACGTTGCTGTTGCTGAGCCTTGAGAGTGGAGGGACACTGGCATCAAAGCAGCAAACCCCCAGGAGACCACCCTGCCCAGAGGGGTGGGTGCTCAGCCAGAGGCTGGGCCTGCTGATTCCAGCTCCCCATTGCGACAAGGCCACCGTAAGCCCCCTGCAGAACAACTCTTGAGACCCATATGGAACTTCTGAGGGTGGCCACGAGGTCTCTGGCCTGTACCACTCCCATAACTTGTGAATGAAAGCAGCATCTTGTCAGTGGAAATATAAAAGGACGTGAGAAACCCCAAGGGGGCTGCTTAGAGAGACTTAAAGCCTGAGCTGACAGGTAGCTAGAGGCAGTGAGCTCATTTACTTTTAACTCATTTAACATGGGGCTGTGCAATCTCACCCTTGGCCTCACCGTAAACTCCATTACTCATCCAGTGACACTTGCTAATCAGGATGGCTCCCCAGGGAGCCGGGAGTGTGCTGGGCACTCCTTCTCCTCCCTGCAGTGAGCCTGAGCAGGATGGCATAGCATAGTTTCCCACAGCAGAAGGCTGGCACAGCCTGTGCGGCATGATGCAGGCAGGGATATCGCCAGGATGCCGAGCAGCACTGCCAGCCTTCAGGGACAAGGACCCATGGGCCTCACGGACAACACACGTCTACAGTACTGAGCCACTGCTGCTTGACCTCCCTGGGACCTTCAGCCTCTTGGCTGAGCCTGCTTGGGTGCACAATCCTCTCACTTCACCCTGGCATCTCCTCCAGGGCCTGGGGTTTGCAGGGGAAGCAGTTACCAGGCTGGTGTGGCACAAAGCCCCGTGGTTTTGGCCGGGAGCAGCAAGAGGAAAGCAGGAGGCAGCTTTTCCTCCATCTCCGTGGCAAAAGCTTACACAGAAAGTGGGTCTTTGCCAGGCCAGCCTAGCGCTGCTGGAACATGTCAGGTTCATCTGAGCTGGGCTGGAGAGACGATGGGGATGGCAGTGCGGTCTGGCCAGGAGTATTCGCCTTGTGTCAATTGCTGCTGCAGCACTGCTCTGTGTTTCATAACCTGTCCTTTCCATTCAAAACTCATGTTAATAGTGGCTCTTTGAGGGCTTCCCATCCATGGAACGTATACATGTAGGAGGGATCTGCACTTCAACCTGCCCATCCTGCCCTGTAGCCTGGGGTCCTGGAGAACCCATTCCCACCAGCATGCTCCTCTGCAGTGGCATACCTCATCCTGGCACTATCCTGACCAAGCAGGGCTTTCCTCATGCCTCTTCAGGCAGCGTGCAGAGCCACAAGGTACTTGAGCCATGCTCCTTTTCACACCAGCAGCACTGCTCACTGTATGGGTCAGACGCTGCCAGGCAGAGCACCCCTGGTACCAGTGTGACCACCACTTCTGGGTGTTCAACACTGCCCACAAGGATGGGGGATCACCCCAATTTCTCTAGGGCAGCCACTCAGGATTGCACAGAGGGGGTTATCCAAAGTGCTCCTGTGTGTGAAGATGCCCCAGCACCCAGGCACTGCCCAATGCACCCACAGGCAGCACCCAGAGGGGCAGCATGAGAGGCTCCATCTCACCAGCATCACCAGGGTGCTTGGAGCAGCAGCAGGGCCAGAGCCCCATCCTGCAGAACAGCAGGCTAGCACCTAAGCCTGCCCTTTCCCTTTCCACAACCCTGCTTCATTTACCGCACACCTCCCAGCTTCTGCAGCAGATGGGGGGGGGGGGGCTACCAGTAGCAGCCTCCATCACCACACAGCCTCACCTCCCTCCCCAGGGCCTGGGACCCATCCTGTGAGCAGAGCGAGGCTGTGCCTTGGGGGAAAATGTAGTATGTGGTGATGTGATTAAAGGCTGCATCATTAACGCATGTGTGCAGGGGCACGAACAGTTCCTATCTCTAGAGCGCTTGACTTTCCCATGCTATGTTCATGGGTGCTTAACTCCACAGGAGACATACCTCTGGGAAGTGGAGCACCCTCAGCATCATGGCCATGAAGAGAGCTGGGGAGCACAGAGGGCTCTGGTCTGCTCCAGCCCCGTGTAGAGAGTGGGGTTGAGGGTGACCTGTCTGCTACAGAGACATCACCATCCCATGTGCATCAGCTGGAGCTGCTGCACAGGTCTGCAGCATGGCTACGTGCAGGTCTGTGGGAACATGCAAGGGCATCCAGTGCCGCACCCCATGCTCCACAACCCAGCCAAAATCTGAGCTCCTTTAGAGGGTATCATTGTCTCTCAGTGTAGGCAGAGCAACATATTCCTCCCTTAATCTCTTTCCTGGAAACAGCTATGCCATTTGGGCTTTGGCTGCATGAAAAAGCTCACACCAAGACAGACTTCTGGCACGTGTTTTTACCCCAGCAGCCAAAAGTTTGCTAGCAGGGAAGCCAGCCTCTCCTGCCCGCTCCCACTGCGAGCCAGGGGGGCTGTTGTGCTGCTGACTGTCCCCTCTGTCCCCCAGGACTACTGGCTGTCCCTGCTCTACAAGCGCCTCATTGGTCCCAAGGTGCTGGCAATACACGTGGCCGGTCTCCAGAGGAAGCCCCGGCCTGGCAGGGTCATTCGTGACAAGCTTCGCATTTACGCCCACTGCACCAGCTACCACAAGTAAGCGGGCTGAGGGAGGCTGGCGGGTGCAGGGTGGGGATAAGCAGGACCCCCCAGCATGCGGGGACCATCGCAGACATGCTGGGCCGGAGACCAGCGGCTGAGCAAGGTGGGTTGGCTTCCGAGGCGACTCGCTCAGATGCTGCTCTGGCCGCTGTCGCAGCAGAGGGAGCGCACGGGAACAGTGATGACTCCGATGAAAGTCACGGCAAGCCCGCGCCTGGGAACGGGGCCGGCCGGGGCTGGTGCAGCGGCCATCGGGCAGCCGAGGCAGCAGAGATCAAGAGGGTGGATTTCACACGAGGGGCCCCCGGTCGGTCGGGTTACCCGCAGCCCGCACTGCCAGGGAGCCCGGCCTGGTTATTGTTTCGCTGATAAGGTCTTTGAAAGCGCCCCAGCGAGCCGGGCGGGGGCAGCCGCCTCCCCCGCAGACACAAGTTGCTATTGTGGAGGAGGAGAGACTGTTTCTTTACACAGACCAGATGCTTTCAACATGCCTCCAGCTCAGTAGGAAACCTTGTCCAGTAACTGACAGGTGCAAAGTGCTTTATAGCCTTTGTTTGGGGCTGCCTGATTAGGCAGGGACAGAGGATCAGTGTCTGGACCTGTCATTTAGGTGCCCCGAGTGGTGGGGGCAGATGCCACTCACGCAAAGAATTCCCCTCCGTTCTCAGCCCCCTCATTGCAAGGCCTTGGGGGAGCTGCCCAGAGATTGCCACCCCACTCAGGACAGCAGCACAGCACCCTTTTGAGATGTGCCACCCCTTACTAAAGAGGGGGAGGCTGGAAAGGTGTCATTGTGGAGCTGGGCTTCATAATGAGGAGGTGGCATCTCCCTATGGAGGGACAGCCAGGATCACTGTCCTGTGATGTCCCCTCTGTGATCACTGTGATCACAGTGATGTCCCCTCTGGATGGCTGCGTGAGGCCAGTTTTACAGAGACCCTCAAACCCCTTCTTGGAGGCAATGCTCCTGGGGTCCATGCCAGCACAGCCCTCAGCTCTTGCTCTCCCCTCTGCAGCCACAACTATGTCCGCGGGTCCATCACCCTTTACATCATCAACCTGCATCGATCCCGGAAGAAAATCAAGCTGGCAGGGACGCTGCGGGATAAGATCGTCCACCAGTACCTGCTGCAGCCCTATGGCAAGGACGGGCTCCACTCCAAGTAAGTGCCATGCTGGTGGCTGGGGCTGCCACCGCTGCCCTGTCCTCGATGCCACCACCCTCACCCTCTCTTGGTCGCGCAGGTCGGTCCAGCTCAACGGACAGCCGTTGGCCATGGTGGACGATGGGACCCTCCCCGAGCTAAAGCCTCGCCCTCTGCGCGCTGGCCGCACCCTGGTCATCCCTCCGCTGACCATGAGCTTCTATGTGGTGAAGAACGTGAATGCGCTGGCCTGTCGGTACCGATAACCCACGGCTCAGAACTGACCAGCCGGCCCCCTCCTGCCCCTGCGCACTCCCCAGGACACGCTGTCTCCTCGGCAGCCCGCACAGCCGGACCAAGTCGGGCGGGCACCGTGACGTGCCGTTGTCCTCCCACCGTCCGGCTTGGCACCCTCTCCTGCCCTGTGACTGCAGAGCTCCGCTTGGCCCTGGCCACCATCCGGAGCGCTGCGATGGCCAATTTGCAGGGCTTGCCGCGATCCGTCCCACAAGCTGCAAGAAGCACCCGGGGTCCGGTGCCCACCGACTGCCGGGAGGGCTGGGGCACCCTATCCCGGGCTCCTCAGGGTGACCCTCCAGCAGGCAGGTCCCCCTTTCTTTTGCACCTTCCAGGGCGGCGGGCAGCGCTGCCGGTGCAGCAAGCGCATGGAAGCAGCTCCCTCTGCTGCCGTCAGCCTGACCGGGACCGGCGCGGGGATGCTGCCGGGAGAAGGGGCGCCGGGGGCCGCACGGGGCGGGGATCGAGGGGCCGCGGCTGGAAGTGCTGAGAATTAAATGATACAGCCCGGAGCGGAGAGGAGCGGAGCGGAGAGGAGCGGGGCGGAGGGAGGCGGTGCCGACGGGCAGCCCCGGCCCCTCCCGGGCGGGGAGCGGCGGCCGGTGAATGTGTCCTGCCCGGGAGAGGGGCAGCGTCGAGGGCAGGAGCAGCCGGGGCGCGCCGAGACGCTACCGGAGGTGTAATAAAGTTGGGCTGTCGAACACGCCGGTGTCTTCTCTCCGCCACGGGCCGGGCCGGGCCGGGGCCGGCGGGGAGGAGCGGGCAGCCCCGACGCCGCTGGCTGGGCTCCGCGGTGCAGTGCCGCGCCGGGCCGCTGGGGGCGCTGCGGGCTCGGCGGTCACGCGCGCGGAGCAGGAAGCTGAGCGGGGCGGGTGGAGCTGCGCGGTCCCGGTGCCCCTCCGCCGCCTCGGCTGCTGCTGCGGGTCGGGCCGTGCCGTGCCGTGCCGTGCCGTGCCGTGCCGTGCCGTGCCGGGCCATGCGGTGCGTCCTGATCGCCAGCACCGCGGCCGAGCTGCTCTTCTACTGGGCTGATGCCGCCTTCCTCCGCCGGCTGCGGCCGTCCCACGGCGGGCAGGTGGGGCGGGATGGGGCGGGTGCGGGAGTGGAGGGGGTGCGTGGTGCGCGGCCGCTGATCCGGGAGCGTGTGCCCCAGGGTCCGGCGCTGGAGGACAGCCTCAACACCCTCTTCGCCCCCCTCATCATCTCCTGCACGGCTCTGCTGGAGAAGCTCGCCGACACCTACACTTGCTTTGCGACCGAGCGCGGACGGCACCTCCACGTCCTGCACCTGGTAGGACGGGCACCGGGAACCGGGGACCGGAGCGTCCCAGCCGGCCCCGACCTAACCCCGCTGGCGGTTGCAGTTCGGGGACTGCCTGTACATCGCAGTGAACGGCGACGGGACGGAGAGCGAGGATGACCTGCGCCGGACGCTGTTCGTGCTGCGGCGCTTGGTGGAGGTCCACTGCGGCCTCGTCACGCTCGATACCCACCTCGTCCGCAAGGAGTGAGTGGGCACGGCTGGCATGGACTGGCCCCCCGGGGTGGAGGGGCAGCTGCCTTCATGGAGCCCCGGCGGGTGGGATCAGGTGTCTCCAAGCTGAGACGCGCCCCCCTTTGCAGCAGGACCCCGTGCCTGCGGGGCTGTCGCCGGGTCTTGGGGTGACCGCCCCCCCCAGGGAGGTGAGAGCCGTCTCTGAGCTCTCTCTCTGTGGCTGTTCCAGGTTGCGACCGGCCGATTCGGAGCAGCGGGAGCGTGTCTGGAGCCTGCTGCGCGGCCTGCTGGAGACCTACAGCCGTCTGCGGGAAGAGGACCAGAGCTTTGCGGTGGAGGTACCGTGCCCTGGGGTCGCCTTGGGGCATCCCAGGGGTGTGCTGCTGCATGGAGTCTTGGGATGTGGTGAACAGCTTTTGGCCAAGGGACTTTGGGGGAGCTCCCTGGAGCAGTGGAAGCTTCGACCTGCCTCCAGGGCTGTGCAGCCGCGTCTGGGGGGCCTCAGCAGCTTTCGCCCCTCCCTGCATCCCAGGCCGTGGAACGGCTGATCCACCCTCAGCTGTGCGAGCAGTGCATCGAGTTCCTGGAGCAGCAGGTGGTACAGTACATTAACTCCAGCCCCGAGCGTGGTGGCGATGAGGTGTGCCATGCCTTCCTCCTGGTGCATACCAAGCTGTTGGCCTTCTACTCCAGGTGAGGCCGGCTCCACCACCCTCCCCTGGGCCGCTGCTCTCCCTCCCAGCTCATCCTTCCCTTCTCTGTTCTGCAGCCGCAACACCAGTTCCATCCGCCCCGCTGACCTGCTCATCCTCATCCTCCTGGTGCAGGACCTGTACCCCAGCCAGAGCATTGAGGAGGAGCTCAGCCCCCAGGTGCTCCAGAGCAGGGTGTGGGGCACGGTGGGTCGGGATGCCCCCATGGGGTGATGTCTTGGAGGGCTTAATTTTTTTTCCCTCTTTTTGGAAGCCCACAGCAGAGAAGGTGCTCCCCCAGGGACCCAAAAGAAGCGAGAGCATTCCAGTGAGCAGCCCTGGCTCCCATGGAGCTGCAGAGAAGGACTTGGATGACCAGGTGAGTCCCTGCGATAGGGACCTGCAGGCTGGGCTGTCTGCATCACTCCCATTGCTGACCCAGCCATTCCCGCTGGCAGGACACAGATGATCTCTCTGTCCCTGAAGTCTACTACACTCCTGAGCCTTCTCCAGGCAGGCACAGCACAGGTGAGTGTGCAGCAGAGTAGCAGCCCCCTCCCTGCATGTGGGGCTGGCAGGGAGAGCAACCTGCCGTGGTCCCTGCAGGCAGTGAGAGCTGGTCAGAGGGCACTGAGATGCTGAGCACCGGGGAGGTGGATGCTGCAGATGTCCAGGTGAGCAAGGGGTCCTCCTGGCCTGTCCTGGTGCTCTTTGCGGTCTCTGTTCCTTGTTACCTGTCACACAGAGCTGTGTGCTGTGCTGTGGGTGCCCCCGGCTCTAGGGTTAGGGGGGTGCCCTGTGCCTGCCACATTGTGCATAACTGTGACAGCTCTGACCACCCTCTGCGGCACTGCTTACAGTCTGTGTCCGGAAGTGGCAGCATGGAGGGGCTGGGGCTGTCTCAGAGCAGTCTGGCGTCTCCCTCTGCTGCCTCTGGGCTTTCTGGGCTGCTTCCCTGACAGATGCCACAGAGCCTCACACACTCTGTGCAAGCAACTGCAAGCCTCGGCGGAAGGCATTTGCAGCCTGTCTTTGCAAGCAGTTTACCCACTACTTGCTGCTCTTTTGGGGCCCCTGGGCACTTTGCTCACTGCTGATCTTTTGTCACGTGGCCTCTCCAGCTCCCTTGGTTAAGTCATGCCTGTTTGCAGCTTTCAGGGCATTGCTGTGGGCTGTCTCATATCTTCAGGGGCTGAGCATCTCCTTTCTCTCCCTAGATGGCGGAGGACTTGCTCCAGACCTTGGGGCCTCTGGTCCCTGAAGCTTCAAACCCCAGGAGGATCTTCCTGGATGCCAACCTGCGGGAAGGTTACTGCCCCTTGCTGCCACACACCATGCACTGCCTCCCGCTCTGGCCGGGCATCTCCCTCATCCTCCTGACCAAGGTGAGCTCACTCTAAGGTGAGGGATGTGATGCTGTGCTGGGTCCTGGCTCACCCCCATCTCCCTTCCCCAGCAGGGCCCCATGACCCAGGTGGCCATCACCTTGTACCAGCTGCTGGATGGTTTCTTGGTGCTGGAGAAGAAGCTAGAAGAGGGGCCGGAGGCAGGAGCCCCACGCTCCTACCCATTTGTGGCTGAGCTGCGGCAGCGCATGGACAAGTTTGTGAAGAAGCTGAGAGGGCAGGACATCCAGGTGGGAGTGAGGACACGAGGACCCCGTCCTGCTGTCCCCACTGCCTGATGCTGAGCCTTGTCTCTCTCTTAGTTGCAGAACACCTGGGTAGACTTCAAAAATAAGATGTTTTCCCGGACTGAGCCTGGAAGCTCCCTGGAGTGAGTATGGGATAGCTAGGGAAAGTCTCCAGGGCAAGCTGGGGGGCAGCGTGGCTGTCCCTGCGGTGCTGGGGACCCAGGGACCAGACTCAGCAGCATCCGTGTCTCCCGGCTCAGGCTGCTGCAGGCAGTATCCAACATGAAGCGGCAGCTCTGCTCCGTGTACCGCCAGCTCTTCCTGACTTCTGCCAGCCACAGCCTGTCCCAGGGGCTGCGGGACCGTGCCCAGAAGCTGATGAAGTGAGTGCATGGGGTGGCCAGCATCCCCAGGGGGCTGCCCCACACCCAGCTCTGCTGGGGCTTGGCGGGTCCTGGCCTCCCACTGTGCTGCTTCTTGGCAGGGAGAAGCTGCTGGACTGGCGGGACTTCCTGCTGGTGAAGAGCAGGCGCAATATCACCATGGTGTCATACCCGTCCCTGCGGCTGGGAGCCCAGCCCGGCAAGGAGGGGTCCCCGGGGGGTAACAGAGGTGGGAGTGGGACAATGTACCCCCATCACTGGGCACAAGGGGAGGAGTGTGGTGGGCGAAGGGGCTGTCCTGGGAGGGTACCAAAGTTGTTGGACAGCCTTAACCCACCTCACGTACCTGGAGGACTTTCCTGGCCTGGTGCACTTCATCTATGTGGACCGCAGCTCTGGGCAGATGATGGCACCGTCGCTCAGCATCACAGAGAAGTCCAGCTCAGAGCTGGGCAAGGGCCCTCTGGCCACCTTCATCAAGAGGAAGGTACTGCTTGTGGGGCTAAGGGTGAGATGGGGGACCCCAGGAGGGGGTGATGGTTGGAGGGTTTTCTGCTCAGGTTTCAGGTGCCCCTTGTCCCCCAGGTCTGGTCCCTAATCACACTGGCCCGGCGATACCTACAGAAGGGCTACACGACGCTTATGCTGCAGGATGGCGACTACTGCTGCTCCTACTTCCTCTGGTTTGAGAATGAGCTGGTATGTGGGGTCATATAAGGGCTGAGCCTCTTCCCCAGCACCTTCTCAGGGCAGGGCTGTAGGCACAGTTGGCTTCAGCTCTTTGGCAGTCTCTTGCCTGCTCCTGCCCTCTCCTGTCGACTCTCCCCAGGGCTACAAGCTGGAGGTAATGGAGGTGCCAGTTCTCTCCGATGATTCTGCTCCCATTGGGATGCTGGCAGGAGACTACTACAGGTGAGCAGTCCCCAGCCATGCTGCTTGGCACCAGGGTCTGGGGCTGTTAGTGATGCTGTCTGCACTGGGATGTCACTGCAGGATGGTACCAGTGCTGCACGAGCCCATCTCCCCAGCCTGATGCGGGTGTCCTGTCAGCAGACAGGCACTGTGACCTTGCCTTCCTTGCTAGGGGGAAGGTGGTTAGAAAGGGGGTACTAGTCTGCACTGTACCTGCTGAGCCCCCCATCTTCTCTCCAGGAAGCTGCTGCGTTACTATAGCAAGAGCCACCAGGCAGAAGTGGTGAAGTGCTATGAGCTGCTGACTGTGCACCTTGGCATCATCCCCTCCGAGCTCGTGGTCCAGCAGGCCTGCGACTTGGCCCGGCGCCTCTGGGAGCCCTCCCGCATCCCCCTGCTCTGAGCTGCCTCCAGCCACCTTGGGGCCAGGATTAAAGCAGGGCTGTGGGTGTTCCCGATGCATGGGCTGTTTTCTCGGTGTCTGTGCTGTCGGCTGTACCTGCAGGCAGCCTTCCCATCCTCCAGCCCAGCTCCCCAAGGGCTTCGCTGGCACACAGCAGCCTTTGGCGACAGGCAGAGAGTGAGGCTGAGAGGTTGTTGGCAAATCACCATCTTGCTGAAAAGTGCGTTTCCAAAGAAGGATTTATAGCTGTAGCTTGGCATCGCTGACAGGCTTTGGCTAAGGAAGAAAACAGCGTAGCCAAACCCATGTGGGTGAATGGCCCATGGTGCGGCCCCCTCTCCTTTCTCCCCAAATGTGGGGTGCAGGCCTTTGAAGGCTTGGGCAGGGTTGGGGAGGTGCAGACCCGGGCACCCAGGCACCACTCGGCCATAGAGCCAAGCCCAGCTGTGAACAGGGGCTGAGGCAGCTCATGTGTTTCCCAGCACCTCTGGGCTCAGTACACATGCAAACCCATTGGGCACAGCTAGGGATGGGGTCAGCCCCAAGGGACTCTGGCAGCAGCTGCCCCTTGTCACTCCATGCTGCTCACTAGGGCTGGGTACAGCAGTTAAGGGAGCACTGGACCATGTCAGGGCCTTTGCCCCATCCTGTTGGGCAGGAATTTGCCCTGCTGAGAGCAGCAGCACTGAGTTGAGGCCAAGCACACCCCCAAGCTGCCCCTTTTCCCACTGTTCTCAGGGCTGTGCTTTAGGCTTACCTGCTCGAGGGGGGCTAAGTTCCCCTTATCCTGCAGTGCTTGTTGGCCCGTCACACCAGACACATGTCCCCGGGTTCTTCCTGGAGCAGGTCAGGGAATGGGGAGCTCTCAGGCCCCCGCCTCCCTGCCCAGCACCTTCCTGGGTACAGACTGGGGAAGGTGCTGGGCAGTCTTCCCCAGTCTGCAAGGACCACCTTCCATCCTGCTGAGCACCAAGCAGGGTCCAACCCTGTTGCCCTCCCAGTGCCGGGGCTGGCCTGCAGCCCCCCTGCACGCCCTCAGCAAGCCTCTGCCAGGATCAGCGCCTTGTCACAGGCAGCACCAGTGGGGCAGTGATGCGTGCGTGCGCCTGGCCTGAACAGGCTCCTGCAAGCCCCGGGTTGCAGCGTCCGTCCCAGACTGCTGCCCACACCCCCCCACCCCCCCGTGCCCCCGGAAGCCCAGGGAAAAGTTCCGCCGTGGAAGCAAAGTCCAGGCTGCCCGGCGGAGCCACGGCCGGGCGCTGCGGGGCGATGGCGGCCGGGCACTGGGCAGGACCGGGCAGGGGCTGCGCTGCCCGCGGGCTGCGGGGCTGGCTCCTTACCCCAGCGCCGCCGGCAGCGCGGCGGGCCCATGCTGGGGCTGCAGACCGGCTGCAGCGGGAGTACGACGCGGTGGTGATCGGGGCAGGTAACGCAGGGTGAGCGAGCCAGTGCTGGGCTGTGGGGAGCCGGTGCGGACCCCAAGCTGCCCTCCCCTCAGGGCAGGCAGGAGGGTAATGGCCGGATGGGGACCACAGCGGTGCAGGGCACACTGCAGAGCCCTGGAATGCTCCTTGTGCCGGGGAGGACGCTTGGGTCTGGTATGGCCAGGCACATGTTGCATCCCAACAGTGTGCATCTGCCTTGAGCATCTCTGTCCCCTACGCTTTCACCATTAGGGCCAGGGCTAAGGGGACAGGGGGGGATGTGCCTTGTCACCTATATCCACATGTCCAGAACCCCATTATTTGAGTGGCTGTGGCAGCCCCGTGCCTCAGGCATGGCAGGGTGCCCTCTGCATGGGACTGCCCCAGCACTGGGCTCATCTCACCTCATTCTTTCCTTGCAGGGCACAATGGGCTGGTGGCAGTGAGTACCAAGAGCACAGTGGTGCTGTCTCTCCTCCGTCTCTGGGGATAGTGGAGGAGCAGGGAGGGTGTCGGTGCAGTGTCCGTGACGCTGGGGGCTCGTCCAGGGCCGTGGGAAGCAGGGCCATGCCTGGTGAGAGGATGCTGGGGATGACAAGGATATATCCCACCTGGAGGGATGGGCAGTGTGTTGCTGTGCTCCCCGCAGGCTGCCTACCTGCAGCGGGCAGGGCTGCGCACGGCTGTACTGGAGAAACGCCATGTGCTGGGGGGTGCGGCTGTCACGGAGGAGATTGTGCCAGGTACCCCTGTGTGTCCCCTGTCCCCACACCCCTGGCCAGCCCTGCACATGGGCACCCCCCACTGCCACACAACTTTCAGGCTTCAAGTTCTCCCGGGCATCGTACCTGCTCAGCCTGCTGCGGCCACAGATCTACACCGAGCTGGAGCTGCAGGTACCGGCACCCATTCCTCGCTGGCTGCTGGCACCTCCTGGCACTCTGACAGGGTGAGCCCGCTGCCAGGCTGTCCGCACAGCGTGGGTCCTGCCGTCCCTGTCTTGCAGCGGCATGGTCTGAGGGTGCTCCCACGGGACCCCTACTCCTTCACCCCGCTGCTGGAGGACAGGAGCCCCCCCCGCTCCCTCCTGCTGGGAAACAACAGGGCCCAGACCCAGCAGCAGATCGCTCAGTTCTCCCAGAAGGATGCCCAGGTACTACCTGGGGGCAGGCACCCTGCATGGCAAAGCCTCTGAAGGGACTGCCCTACCTGTGGAGCGGCAGGGTATCCATCCCACCCAGCGTGGCACAGTCCCCATAGTCCCCCTCTATCCCCTTTCAGGCTTATCCTGAATATGAGGCGTTCATGGAAGGTTTAGTGTCAGCCCTTGACCCGCTGCTGGATGCTGCCCCAGTGGATACAGCTGCCCTGGGGCAGGGCTCCCTGCTCCAGCGGCTCAGTGCTCTGCGATCCCTGTGGCTCCTGCTGAGGGCAGGTACATCTGGGATGCTGGAAGACCCTGATGGCTGCTCTTCCCGAGGGCCCAGGCTCCTCAGGAGCCCCAGCTGGGGGCTTGGTCCTGATGCCTGACCCCCAGACCCAGCTGGACATGGGCAGCTTGCCCTGGCACAGCCATGCAGGTCTCACACCACCTCTCACCCCCAGGGCTGGCGCTGGGGCGGCAGCTGCCCCGCTATTACGAGGTGCTCACAGCCCCTGTCTCCAAGGTGAGTGCTGGCAGTGGCAGTGTGGAGCCACCACCTGCCTTGCTGCCTGCCTGCGAGGGTGCTGCGGAGCCCCCAGCCCCAAACCTGATGTTCTCTTTTATTCCTGGCCCAGATCCTGGACCAGTGGTTTGAGTCGGAGCCCTTGAAGGCAACTCTGGCTACTGATGCGGTGATTGGAGCCATGGCTAGCCCCCACACCCCGGGCAGTGGGTGAGGGTCCTTTCCCCCCGGGTGGCTGCCTTTTCCCCCATGTCATCCCCTGTGCCAGCAGCTCCTTGGCTCTGCTGCAGCCCAGTACCCTATGCCCTGCCCAGCTGCCTATCTCTCCCATTGCCTGCTCAGCCTTGCCCGGATGGCTCAGGGGTTGGGGCTGGGCAAGGGGCTGCCCCCCATCCCTGCTATATGGTCGCCTGAGTGATCCTCACCATCCCCTTTGCTGTTTGAACACCTCTGTCCCCAGGTCAGGTCAAGTCCTGACCAGTGGGTGCTGCCTGTAACTGAGCTGGCATCCCATGAGCTGGCATAATCCCATCTGTGGGGGCTGTGGCACCATCCTCACTGTGCCCGTGCAGGGGACCAACCTGTCACGTTGGCTGGTGGCTAACCTGGGGTCCTGCCACCACAGCTATGTGCTCTTGCACCATGTGATGGGCGAGCTGGAGGGACGGCGAGGAGCCTGGGGCTACGTGTCCGGTGGGATGGGAGCCCTGTCCCAAGCCATTGCCCGTGCAGCAGCTGCCAGGGGAGCCCACATTTTTGCCGAGAAGGTACGGGGTGCCTGGGGGCAGCCTGCAGGCAGTGGGGATGCTCTTGGTGAAGTCCTGTCCCCTCTGCCCGCCCAGGCCGTGTCCCATGTGCTGCTGGGCAGGGACGGGCAGGCGCAGGGCGTTGTGCTGCAGGACGGGACGGAGGTGAGGAGCAAACTGGTGCTGTCCAATGCCTCCCCCCAAATCACCTTCCTGGAGCTCATCCCCCAGGTACGGGGTGCAGGGGGCTGCTGGGGGCTCGGCATGGCGGTGACCGCTGGCCACACCACCCCTCACCTCCAGCCTCTGCACCGGCGTCTCCCACCCTAGGAGCAGCTGCCCAAGGATTTTGTCCGGCGGATCCAGCAGGTTGACACATGCTCCCCGGTCACCAAGATCAATGGTAGGTGTCGGCAGGGCCGCCTCTGCCGCTGTCCCTGCTGGAGAGACACTGGCTCCAGGCTCAGCATGAGGCTGCACCCCACTTCCCCATTCCCATCACCCATTCCCAGTGGCAGTGGATCGGCTGCCCAGCTTCCTGGCTGCCCCCAATGCCCGCGACGGCCAGCCCCTGCCCCACCACCAGTGCTCCATCCATCTCAACTGTGAGGGCACCCACCTCCTGCACCAGGCCTTCACTGAGGCCACCCATGGGCACCCCTCCAGCAGGTAGGAGCCCACACCAGCACACCCTGCTGCACCAAGGAAGGGTGCTGGGGAAGAGGTTTGGGGTGGCTGGGTCTCCTGCCTGCCTGGCTCATGTCCTGCTCCCCCAGGCCCATGATCGAGCTCTGCATCCCCTCGGTGCTGGATCCAGGGCTGGCCCCACAGGGCTGTCATGTTGTATCCCTCTTCACCCAGTACACCCCCTCCGTGCTGGCGGGTGGGCAGCACTGGGATGAGCAGGCCAGAAATGCATATGCGGACACAGGTATGTAATGCATACATGGACCCAGGTAACACCAGCAGTGCTGGTCTCTTCCTGGGGTTGGAGCTGCCCTGGAGCTGCTCAGGGGCTGGCTGCCATGCCCGTGCCCATCCCTCCACCCCTTTCTAGTGTTTGACTGCATTGAAGCCTATGCCCCAGGGTTCAAGGCATCTGTCATCGGCAGAGACATCTTGACACCACCTGACCTGGAGAGGATCTTTGGGCTGCCTGGTGGGGTAGGTACCATGCTGGCTTAGCTCTGAGCATCACTCTCGTGCCTGTTCCAGTGCGCACACAGCCCTGGGCCGGGCACAGCCAGCTCACATAGAGCTCTCCTTGCAGAACATCTTCCATGGAGGGATGTCTCTGGACCAGCTGTACTTTGCCCGGCCAGCACCATCCTACTCAGGCTACCGGTCCCCAATTCCCAGCTTGTATCTGTGTGGAAGTGGAGCCCATCCTGGTGAGCAGTGCTGGGAGCCAGGACCCTACTGGGGAGCTGCAGAAGGCGGATGGGGATGTGTGGAAGAGATTCAAGGGCATCAGGGTGGGGGAGTGTGTCCATTGCTCTCTCTGCAGTCTCAGGGGCAGGGAGACGGGGCAGCTCTGCTGGTGCAGCCCTGCACCCCATCTCCTGGGTCTGGAGCTGCCCACCACTGCCCATTTCTGCTCTTTGCAGGAGGAGGAGTGATGGGAGGTGCAGGACGCAATGCTGCCCATGTGGCACTCCAGGACTTTAGGCACCTGTGATGGCAGTGATGACACCAGCTTCGCCTATACAGGGCTGTGGCTGCAGTGAGCTGTGTCGATCCCACGCAGAGCCCTGCCCATCCCCAACATGCTTCCCAGACACCACAGGCAGCAGCAGCCTCTGAGAGCTTTGTGGAGGTGAAGGTTGGCAGGTCCCATGTGCTCCTAGCTGCTGCCAGCACCTTGAACACATAGCTACTCCCAGCACTCCTCAGTCCAGCCTTGCCTGGGTCACTCCTGGGCACTGGCTGGCCATGGCAAGCATCACTCAGCCCCTGCCTATAGCTGTGGAAATAAACCCTGTCTTAGGCTCTGTCCTGAGCACTCTTGCCGTGGTTTTGCAGCTCCTAGTGCCATCTGCACTGTGCCTGGCAATGCCGCCCTGGGTGAGCTGTCAGAGATGGGGGTGTCCTAGAACAGCAAATGGGGACAACCAGCTCCTCACCCTCTCCCCTCACCGATGCAGGCTCAGGAGCATGTAGGGCTCTGGTTGGAGCCACCCACACCCAGGCTGGGCTGGACCACCCCGAGGTACCTAGAACAAGTGGGGAACCGAGCTGGTTCTTGAGACCTGCTTTGCTGCCTGGAGTCACCAGCAGCTCAAAGACTGCAGTAGCCACCACTGGCAGCTCCCCTCCATGCCCCACACCCCCATTCCTGCTGGGAACTGCCTGCACGTGTTCCATCCCCAGGGAAGATGCTCTGTGCATCCCAGTGGCTCTCGCTGGCGCAGGGTGTGCCCCTCTGCCGGGCTGCTGCCGGGAGCCGCTCGCTGCAGATTACAGAGCTCACATCCTCTCCCTGCCCTCTTCCTCCCCTGGACAATGCTCCCAATTCAGGCGCCCGCCTCGCCTCCCGACGGGCCCTAAAAACGGTGCTTCCAGGCTGAGCTGTTGCACCTGAGCTGGCTGAATCAATATTGACCGGCCAGGAATAGTCCCGCAGCCCTCTGAGAATAGCCCCGCACCCCCCCCGCTGCCCACTGCTTCCCGCACGGGGCTGCCCTGCTGCTGGAGGGTATTTTTATCTGCTGCCGCTGCTGGCTTGCAGGGGTTACAGGTGCCGGCACCCACTGAGCCCCGAGGGGTGGCAGCAGCAGGCGTGACAGTGCAGGGGGTCACCTCCACGGGAACACTGAGCAGCAGGACACGGTGCCCCCACTGCTGCGCGTTGAGGCTGGCAGGTCCGCAGCTGTGGGAGAGACCACCGGACCCCCCCTTGTCCCCATGAACAGAGGTAGAGCTGGGAGCGGGACCCAGCACCCCCTGCCTTGCGCCCCTGTGCCTTGCACCCCTGTCGGTATGTGCCCTGGGGGGCCTTTGGGCGGGCTTCTCACCTCATGCTTGAGTAATTGAGCTCAAAACCGTTGAGACACACGAGTGAGTCACGAGTTACACAGCTGGCCACAGCCCTGCCCTTCCCAAGGGCTTTCCGTGCCCCTATGTTGGGGCCAGCCACGGACCCCTACCCCAAGAGAGGCTCCAGCATGTCCCTGAACCCAGCTAGGGCATAGGGATGAGTGTGCCCCCCGAGGGGGTCCCGGCCCGTGCACCCCTGCAGGCCCAGAGATGCTGGAGGCTCCCGTGGGACGTGGCGATGAGCTCACGGGCTATTCCCGGCCAGCTGTGTTGATCCTGGCTCCTCCCGGCAGGAACCGGCTGCCTCGACTCCAAACAAACAGCCCGGTGGCCACCGGCACATTCCTGGCCGATCCCTGGCCACGGCAAGGGCACAGGGCTTCCTGTTTATCCCCGTCCCATGGCGTGGCACTGCGGGCTGTGTGGGCAGCGGGGTGCCCTGGGGACTGGCAGCACCCCAAGCCGGAGGTTGCTACCGGGGCAGGTCGGGGGGGACATCCCCCATCTCCACGTCCCACGGAGAGGGGGATGTGCCTGCGGACCCCCACAGCCAGCCCGGCTCAGGGATGGCTCAGGTGATGCCCTGAGCCCTGGGAGGACCGTGCTCCAGGCTCCCGGTCTGTGTGTCCCCCAAGTCCTGGGTCCATTGCAACAGCTCCAGGCCACTGCTTGAGGTGCTGCGTGGGGTGGGAAGGGACAGGGGGTGTCCTTTTGGGGTGTCCCTAGTGTGGCAGCGTCCTCTGCCTGGACGGGAACCAGCCCCACTGTACAGCAGCGCTGGGCATGGGAGGTGAGCATCCCTGACTGGGGGCACTGGGCTTATTTTAGGGGAGGTTTTCCAGACTCCCGGCAGGTAAGGGCTATCCCAGGGATGCTTGGACCCCCCCCCACCCCGAGATGGTGGGGGAGAGAGAGGGGTTGGGGCAGGTTTTCCCCAGGGTGACAGATGGGGACAGAGGGAGGCAGGGTGCAGGGCTGGGCTCCAGGCACGGTGCGGGGGGGCCAGGGCCGGCCTGGGCAGCGTGGGCTCCCCCGGTGCGTCCCACCCCGCCGCACCATAAAAGCGGCGGCAGGCGGTGCTCGGCAGCAGGAGCCGCTGGAGGTCGGCGGAGCTTCCCCTCGGCGCCGCCTGCCCCACGCTGCTGCCCGTCCCGCACCGCTAGCCCCGGCCACGGTGAGTGCTGCGGGTGGCTCCGGCGAGGGATTCGGGCACCTGGAGGGAAGGTGAGCAACCCCACTAGTGGGGATGCGAGGAGACGTGGGGTGATGGGGGACAGGGGCTGTGTACAGGATGGGGAGGGGACTCTCGTGTTCAGGTGGCGGATAAAAGGGGGCTCTGTGGAGCCCTGAAACATGCGGCAGGCAGGAAGCAGCAGGGGCCCGAGTGGTGTTCGTGGGGCAGTGTGTGTCTGGAAGGGCTGTGCCAGGGTCGGGTACCCCCAGTGAGGGGCAGGTTGGTGTGGGGCTGGGGCAGAGCCTCGGGATGGGGGACGCTGAGAGCTGTGGGGTGCTGTGAGCTGTGCATGGCAGGGACCAGCTCCTGCGTCCCCCGCAGAGCAAGGACAGGGATGTCACTGCCATGCAAAGGGGTATGATATCCCTCAAATCGTGAAGCACAGGGTGGCTGCAGCAG
Organism: Lathamus discolor; assembly: GCF_037157495.1. NCBI lineage: Eukaryota > Metazoa > Chordata > Aves > Psittaciformes > Psittacidae > Lathamus > Lathamus discolor. The sequence continues at coordinate 136,469,759 of NC_088886.1, forward strand.
CACCCCTCACCCTGCCGCGGTCCCCAGGTGCTCAGTGTCGGACTGTCTGCAGGCATCCCGGCCCCAGAAGCACGATGGTGATGCCAGCTGGTGCCAGCCCCATCCTGCTGGTGCTGCTGCTGTGCCGGGTGGCCCTCAGCAAGCAGGAGCCTGCCCCGGTGCAGCTGCGGCTGGCGGGGCCGCGGGGCCCGGCCGGGGAGGGACGGCTGGAGGTGCTGTACCAGGGGCGCTGGGGCACTGTCTGCGACGATGGCTTTGACTTCCATGTGGCCACCGTCGCCTGCCGGCAACTGGGCTACACCGCGGCCATCACCTGGACCCATAGTGCCACCTACGGCCAAGGGGAAGGTATGGGGCAGGTGGGGAATGGGGGGACAAGGGGTCTTGGCAAGTGCAGCGTGCTTAATGCTGGTGGGGGGAGCCTGCCTGGGAAGCTGAGGGTGTGGGCAGCTGGGGGTGTGGGCAGCACGGATGCAGCCCATAGTGATGGGGAAGGAGATGGGGGCCCCCCCAGCGGTGCCCCCCATCCCTGCCATGTGTCCCCCAGGCCCCATCTGGCTGGACAATGTGCGGTGTGGGGGTAGCGAGAGCTCCCTGGCAGAGTGTGTTCACAACGGGTGGGGCACCAGCGACTGCCACCACGGCGAGGATGCCGGCGTGGTGTGCTCGGGGCAGCGCCTGCCCGGCGGCTCCCCTCAGGCCATCTCCTCTGATCACCTGGGAGAGGTCAGTGGGGGGCATGGGGCTCTCCCATGCCCCATAGGGCGCACCAGGGGGACTGGAGCAGGTCCCTCTGACCCGCCCCCGTGTCCCCATCCTGAACACACTGCCCCTGATGCTGGAGCTCTGTACTCACCCCTATTCCCACCGCAGCAGCTGCCGGGGCTGAGCCTGGAGGAGGTGCGGCTCAAGCCCATCCTGGCGCGGGCCAAGCTGAGCATGCCAGTGATGGAGGGTGCTGTGGAGGTGAAGCACAACGGGCGCTGGAGGCAGGTGTGTGATGCTGGATGGACCAGGAACAACAGCCGTGTGGTCTGCGGGATGCTGGGCTTCCCCCGGGAGAAGCACCTCGACACCAGCTTCTACCGGTAAGGGATGCGGGGGCCCACACTCCAGCCATAGAGGATGTGGGGAAGGGTGCCTGGTTGGACACACTGTGGGGACAGGAGACCAAGGGAGGTGTTGGAGGGGGATGCACACATGGGTGGGTGTACTGGTATGGCCTGGCCATGCCTGGGTCCCCTTCTTGGGGCCTGGAGGAGGGGCAGAGCTTGGTGCTGTGGAGATGGTCACCAGCCATGGCCAGCAAAGCATGGGTGCAGGAGGGGAGAGGCAAGTGGCCCTGGGCCCCTCCGCCCCTGCCTCTGTCTGGGGCTATAAATACAACCCATAATGAGCCCCTGCCGATGCCAGGAGTCGCACAGTCCCGCCGGGGCGCACGGCACAGCCGAGCTTGGCATGGTAATTGCCAGTGGGGAGAGGACCTATCCTCATCCTGCCGTGCCGTGGGAGGACCTCACGGCTCCAGCTCCTGCCATGGGGAGCTGGGGAGGGCAGGGATGATGACGGGGTGGGGGGTCTGGAGCCCTGCAGCTTCTGCATGGCCTCCCTGACCTCCTGGCTCTGCGTACGCGCAGGAAGCTCTGGAACAAGAAGCTGAAGGACCCCAAGTCCAGGTAGGGCTCAGCCTGCGTGTGAGTGTTGGGCGGGGGACAGCCTGGGGCACCCAAGCTGACAGCAGAACCCTGCTCCTCTCCCTTGGCAGCCTGAAGACCCTCAGCCAGAAGAACAGCTTCTGGGTGCACAGGGTGCGATGCCGGGGCACAGAGCCCCACCTGTCCCGCTGCCCCGCAGAGGTGTCCCCGCCAGCCCCCCGCCAGCACGCCTGTCCCCGCGGCATGCACGCCATCGTCAGCTGCCTGCCCGGGCCTGCCCTCCAGAAGGGCACAGGCAAGGGCAGGAGCAAGACCCCCCCCGGAAAGGTGAGCCCCGGCATAGCCCCATCCTGCCGATGGCTGCTCCTGGAGCCAGGCAGCACCCAGGCACCCCGGGGTGGGTGGCGCAGGCGGGGGGCCATGCCTTGGAGCCGCTGACTGGCTGTTCTCCGTGCCCAGGCGTTGCCGGTGCGGCTGCGAGCAGGCACCCACGCCGGCGAGGGACGGGTGGAGGTGCTGCGCCATGGGCAGTGGGGCACTGTGTGTGACAAGCAGTGGGACCTGGCTGCAGCCAGCGTGGTGTGCCGGCAGCTGGGCTACGGGACGGCAAAGCAGGCCCTGCTGGGAGCCCAGATGGGCCAAGGTGAGATGGGCAGCATGGCAGGGGCTCGGGGTGCCAATGGGCTTGGAGGGGCACAAAGGGGAAAGCCCCCCATTTACTGGGTGCTGCTGGAGCGCCATGGGATGTCCAGGCGGCTCCAGACTGCACTGGGATGGGTCTCCCCTGGCTGCTCCTGCTATGGGCAGCTCCATTCCCATAGGGAATGCACAGATGAGGGGAAGGAGGGTGAGGGTTCTCCCAGCTCCAGGATGAGCATGGAGAGTTGACTCTCCCTCTGATTCAGGCCTGGGGCCCATCCACATGAGCGAGGTACGGTGCACTGGCCATGAGCGCTCCCTGGGCGAGTGCCGCTTCCAGGATGCTGAACAGAGCGGGTGCCGGCATGAGGCCGATGCTGCCGTTCGCTGCCACATCCCCAACATGGACTTCAAGAGCCAGGTGAGCCCCTGAGTCCTCCCCAGAGCCTGCAGAGCCCCACTGCACATCCCCTGCCCCCAGGCTCTGTGCCTGGTGTGGATGCTCAGAGCAGCATGCAGATGGGGGGTGGCAACAGTGGTCCTGTAAGGAAAGGAGGAAGAAGAAGGCAGAGATGTTCACCTGGATGCATGGGGCTGCCTGTCCCATCGAGCTGCTGGGTGGGGGACCTGGGGGCCTGCCCTACACGGCAGCTCAGCCCCTCTTTGCCCGCAGGTTCGTCTGGCCGGGGGCCGCAGCCCCGATGAGGGAGTTGTGGAAGTGCTGGTGCCGGTGCAGGGGCAGCTGCAGTGGGGCGCAGTGTGCGGTGCACAGTGGGGGCTCAACGAGGCCATGGTGGTCTGCAGGCAGCTGGGGCTGGGCTTTGCCAGCCATGCCCTCCAGGTGAGCGGGGTCCCAGCGGGGCCTGGGCTGCAAGGGGTCCTATGGGATGTGAGGTGTGGGCATGGGGTGGCCAGAGGCTCTGGGACGGGACAGCCCGCAGGGACAAGCCCTGGTGGCAGTGCAGGTGCAGGGGAGGCGGGGTGGGTGCTGGTATGGATGCAAGAGCTGATCTGAGCACTGTGCTCCTCCTCTGCCCAGGAGACGTGGTACTGGGCAGGCAGCCCCGATGCCGCCCGGGTGGTGATGAGCGGGGTGCGCTGTGCCGGCACGGAGCTGGCCCTCCAGCAGTGCCAGCGCCATGGCCCCATCCACTGCCCCAGCGGCGGCGGGCGCTTCTCAGCGGGGGTCACCTGCACTGCCCGTGAGTACCATGAGCCCATGGATTAATGCTGCTACAGGGCACCCCTTCCCCTGGCACAGAGAGATGGGGGGGGCTCTGCAAGGCAGGGAGTGTGTGCTCTGTGCCTGCCAATGCTCTCCATGCCAGATGCCCCGGACCTGGTGATGAATGCCCAGCTGGTGCAGGAGACAGCCTACCTGGAGGACCGGCCACTGGAGCTGCTGTACTGTGCCCATGAGGAGCGCTGCCTCTCCCGCTCCGCCGACCACATGCAGTGGCCGTATGGCCATCGCCGCCTCCTCCGCTTCTCCTCCCAAATCCACAACCTGGGCAGAGCCGATTTCCGGCCCAGGATGGGACGCCACGCCTGGACCTGGCACCAGTGCCACCGGTGAGTGTCCTGTGCATAGCGGCTGGCAGAGAGCTGCCCCCTCCCCAAGCCAAGCAGGTCACACTGGCACCCATCCCACAGAGGCTGGCCCGCCCGGGGTAATGAGCAGCATCCGCACCAGCGCTGTCATTACAGCTTTATTTGGCTTCAGGGCTGTAATTTGCTCGGAGCTATGGGTGCTGCCTGGCAGCTGTGCCAGCCACGTGCTCCCCAGCCGGGCACCAGCCCCATGCTCATCCCCTGTCCCTGCAGGCATTTCCACAGCATCGAGGTCTTCACCCACTATGACCTCCTGACACTCAATGGTTCCAAGGTGGCTGAAGGGCACAAGGCCAGCTTTTGCCTGGAGGACACCAACTGCCCTGAGGGTAGGTGCCGGCTGCAGAGCTGACAGCAAAGCCCCCATCCTGCTCCCTGCTGGGGCTCTGCTCGTGCCCTCCCTCACATCACTTCCCTTCCGCAGGGCTGCAGCGACGCTTCGCCTGTGCCAACTTTGGGGAGCAGGGGGTGAGCGTGGGGTGCTGGGACACCTACCGCCACGACATCGACTGCCAGTGGATCGACATCACCGATGTGCCACCAGGCAGCTACACCTTCCAGGTATGGGGATGGAGGAGCATTGAGCCACTGGAGCTCAGCATGGGCACCACCAGCTCCCCTCATCCTGTACCTCGAGGTGCTGCTCTGCACCCCACCATGCATGCTACAGCCCTGCCTGGCACAGCAGCGCTGCCCTTCACCCTCCCCAGGTGGTTGTGAACCCTAAGCACGAGGTGGCAGAGTCGGACTTCTCCAACAATGTGATGCGGTGCCAGTGCAAGTACGATGGGCAGCGCGTCTGGATGCACGGCTGCCACACAAGTACGGAGAGACGGGAGCATAAGGGGCATGGCAGGCAGAGGGAAGAGATGGGGCTGGGGGACTGCAGGTCCCACGTTCCCCCACCACCAACCCCTGCCGTTGATCTTCCCAGGTGATGCCTACGGTGCCGATGTAGTGAATGACCTGGAGCGAAGGGAGCGTCTGGCCAACAACCTCGTGTAACCCCGTGGCATTGGCACGCTCCCAGCAGTGCCGCAGGGCTGCCCAGCTCCCACACCCCAGCCCCTGTGCCCTGGCAGCACCACGATGAGCTCAGGGACTCGAAGACTTTTGTATTTATTGATGCTGCTGCAGCGGATGGAGACAAGCACCAGGGCCGGTGGGGAGTGCCCGGGGGTGCTCAGCCCTGCACCATCAGGACCTGCAAGAGGGGCCCAGGTACCACAGCAGCCCCCACGTTGGTGGCTCCGGTCCCCCCCAGGATGACTACCTCAGCCTGCTGCTTCAGGACAGGCCCTGGCCACTGCCACCTGTGCACCAATCCTGTCCTCAGTAAAGGTGCTGTGCTATGGGAAATGGGGTATCCCCTTATCAACTCCACCATCCCCTGTTCCTTCCTCTGTGCTCTTCCCCACCAGGACCATGAAGCCAGGCCCCAGCCAGGATCAGCCCTGGTCCAGGTGATGTGGCCCCAGCCAGGCAGTCTCCCTGCTCTGCCACCCGGAGCCACCAGCCCCCTGGCTGCCTGTGTGTGGCTGGTGCCAAGCAGCCCTGGCACCCCACCAGCAGTCCCCACCAGCCAGGGCACCCTGGCCCTGAACTGGCTGACCCCATGCACACAAGGGGACGTGGCCAGCGCTGTGGCAGCAGGGGCTGGCAGCCAGCCCCCCAGCCACTGGGGCTGCAGCCACCATGCTGGGCTTTCCCAGCCTGCCCTGGCAGCTTCCCAGCCCTAGAGCAGGAATGGGGCTGCTCAGCCCCTTGAAGCCCTGGCTCCTGAGCACAGGGTGGGGATGCAGTGGACACCATGCCCCTGCTCTCAGTGTTTCTCTCCCCCCGTGGTTTCTAGGTTGGTTATTTTTTTTTTAATAAAAGGAAATAAATGGAATACCAGCAACCCACGCTGTCCTGCCTGGCCTCCGGTGAGTCAGCTACTGAGCAGTGCTGCCCCTTTCATTGCACACCTCTGCCCAGGCCACCTCACCACCAGGCACCAGCTCAGGGCAGGGGGCTGCAGCAGCCAGCATAGGCTGGGCTGAACCCACACATGGTGTGTGGTTCACACATGCAGGAGCCACCAGGGATGGTGCTAACGTGCTGGGGTGGCCCAGGACCAGAGTCTGTGGCAAGGCACACACTGGTGAAGGCTTGCTCCTACGGTGTGAGGGTACAAGGGATGCCGGATGGTGGGGAAGATGCTTTCCACATGAGAGCATCTTCAGACCCTGGTATTTCCACTGGCTGAGCCACAGGCAGCCAGGAGCAGTGCCTGAGATGCTGGCAGCACTACCAGAACAGGGGCAGGCAGCCACTACTGCGAGGTCGTGACCAGCTCCACTGCCGCCAGGCTGGGGGACAGCCAAGGGACATGGGGCAGCCACAAGAGCCCTTCAGCACAGGCTGGGGTGAGGCAGCCACAACGGAAAACACAGACCATGGGCAGGGGTGGAGGAAAAGCATCATCCCCATCCTCACCTGCTGCAAAGAGCATGGGAACTCCATGAACCTTGGCCCCAGGAGTGTGGGTGGGCTACAGGGCAGGACTGCTGGGGCACACAGGGACGGTTTTGGGGTACTGACAGATGATGCCAAACAGGTCCCAGCCGCCTGCCTGCACCCCCGCCCAGGGCAGGGCAGGAAGCCCCCAGCTCACCAGTGCCGGCAGTGCAGCCACATCACAGCCCTGCGCGGGGCAGGGAACGCAGCCCTGCCCAGGCACCAACAACGGCCCCGCTGTTCAGGTTCTGCGGAAGTAAACAGGGACCCTGCCAGCACATTCCTGCTGCTGCCCTGCCTGACCCCTCCTGCCTGCCCCTCACCCCCCGCCCCCGCCAGGGACACCCATCCCCATGGCAGCATGGACAACATGCGGCAGCCCCCAGCACGCACACCCTGCCCCGGCACGCAGGGGCATGGAGAGACACAGCCCGGCCAGGCAAATAAAATAGATGATATTTATTAGCAAAATAAAGGACAAACTCTCACTCAAAGGCCCTGCCAGGTGGCCAGGGCCACCCCACACAGCCCCATGCTGCTGCTTCCAGTGCCAAAGGCAGGTCCTGCTCTGGGCAGGATGGGCAGCGCTGCCCAATGGGAGACAGCATCCGCAAGGCACCAACCAGCCTGCGTGCATCCTGCCCAGCCCTTTCAGTGGAGCAGGTTTTGGACGCGGTGCAGGATCCGTCCCAGCTCTGAGATGCAGGATGCCCTGCCCGCCCATGGAGGGGCCTGGCACCCAGCCGGGTTGCCAGTGGGGCTGAAGGTGCAGCCTCCCGGCTCAGTCTCGGCCCTCCCAGGCATCCTCCCGCTGCTTGTTCTCCAGGCGCTTCCTCTCTGCAGAGACAAGAGGGGGGTCAACCCCACGTCCCCATCACCACACAGGTACCCACCCCGTGGAGGTGGCTGTAGCCCACCCTGGGGCACCCCCCTCCCACCCAGCACCCTGTGAGAAAGCATATCCATGAGCAGGGTCGTCCCCCCACCACAGCCTCCCTGGGGAATTCACATCTCACCCTGGGCTTCTTGCAGCTTCCTCCTCTCAGCCTCTCGCTGGGCTGGTGTCTGCTTGCTGCGTACTCCCAGGGCACCGATCACCAGCCGTCTGGCCAGGGCTGCTGATGTTTCGGGGCGCTCCTTGGCTGGCTGCAGGAATTCTGGGTGAGCAGAGATGGGGGACATCAGTAAGAGCATCCCAGGAGGATGCAGCACTTAGGTGCTGTGGAGCTATGCAAGCCGTCCTGTCCCTCCCTGGTTATCGGGATGAAGATGCTGTAGCATAAGCACCACGGCACAAGCCAGCATTGGGGGGGTACCACTCACCAGCATATGCCCTGGCTTTGGCTTTAGAGGCACGGGTACCCTGGGACAGTGGACGTGTCTTCACCATCAGGTGCTTGGTGCTGAGGGCATCGCGTGCTGCAGGGAGAGAGTAGTGGTGTCCATGCGTGAGGCCAGCCGCACGCCCACAATCTGGCCATGGGAGAGGCAGGGATGCCTCCTCTCTGCCCATCCCCCGCCGAATAGGGAGCAGTACCTGTTATGGGGCTGGAGAAGACACCCAGGGCATGCGTATCATCCACCCACTTAATATCAAAGCCTTTTTTCCTGCCGGAGAGAGGGAAGCTTAGCAAGGCATCAGCACCGAGTGGGCAGGGGTCTGAAGCAGAGCCCAGGTAGGGGACCCCAGAGCTGGTGGCAAGAGTATTGCAGGCAGACTCACTGATAGCTGCAGAAGACACGCATCAGGTCCTCAGTGCGGAAATCAGAGGGGAAGTCATAGATCTCGATGACATGGGGCAGCTCATCATCGCTGATGTCCGGTGCAGCAGGCTCAGCCCCGTAGTAGTCGAAGCGGGGTGACTGCTGGCTCTCCCGCCTCTTCTTGCCCGCTGAGAGCTGCAGGGGTGGGAGAAGCACAGCACTGAGCAACCCCTGCCCGCCTGCCCCATGCCTGCTCCCAACCCACGGCGAGTGCTCCCTGGGAAGTGGTTCTGCCTCCACGGCCCACCCCAACACTGCAGATGGATTCATGGCATCGAGATATTAGGAGTTATTGACTGGAGTTCTCATGCTATGCACTTGCTTTTCCCATTACCAGCATGCCTCCACTTGCTGTGCTCTGCAATCCCACCAGAGACACAGTAGGAATGGCACCAGTGACACAGTGCGTGCACCCCCAAGCACAACCCTCCTTCTGCAGTGACCCAAAATACATTTGGGGAACCACAAGGAGTAGGACAGCAAGGCCAGGAGGAAAGACTGATGTCTGCCTGCCATGCAGGAGCACTGGGCTTGGCATGCCCCTGCTGCAGCACATGCACTGGAGCAGCCCATCAGCACCCCAGCTGCCGACGTGGAAAAGCCGGCGCTCTCTGGAGGAGCAAGTTCTGGTGGTTAATCACCTGCACAGCTAAAATTTATGCCTTATTCCTCCTTTGAATTTGTCAGTCTCTGCTTCCCAGCCGGTGGATCTTGTTCTGTCTCTCTGCTGGATTAAAGAGCCCTGAGTCCCCAGTCTCCTCCCCGTGATGGAACTTACTCATGCTGATCAAGCCCCTTCTCAAAATTCTTCTTGATAAGCAAAAGTTTGTGCGCCTTTAGTATCTCACAGTGGGGCACTTCCTCCAGCCCTAAAAGATGATGGCTGTACACTTTGTTACCTCTCCCGTTTTTCAACCTTCATTTCAAAACATGGGCAGCAGTCTCCCACTCCCATGACATGGGGTTGCAGCTGCCCCCTACTCCCCTCTGCCGCACAGCATCGATGCCAGTATGCCCCCCTGCACCACTCTCTGCCCAGTGAGCTACCCTGCATCACTTCCTGCACCCCTCTTTCCAAACTGCACCCTGTCAACGGCAAAGGGTGCTGCAGCTGAGACACTGGGCCAGGCACAGCCCAAAGCCATCAGAGGCTCCCCCGTCCGCCCTGGAGCATGGTGCCAGGGACCAGGTACATAACTCAGCCAGGTTCCCAGCCTGATCCCCCAAGCGATCGTAGCAGAACACACCGTGGCTGGAAGAGTCCATAAATCCCAGCCAGCTCACTCAATAAAAAGCGCTCATTCCGACAATTTTATGGGGAAGATGGATTCACAGCAGGTGAGGGGGTGCTGCTGGGGCGGCTGGATGCCGGCGGAGGGTAGAGCTGAGTGATGGAGCTCACGGGACAGGCCAGCACTGCTGGCAGAGCCGCCTGCCCTGCCACCATCACCCTTTAACCGAGCGCACCCCTGCCTGCTCAGGAAAGCGAAGGAGCCATCCCCAGGCAGGATGAAGCCCTGCGGTGCCGCTTGAGGGAGCAGAGCGCTCGGGGAGTGCCAGGCGCAGGGAAGATGATTAGAGAGCGGGAGCACAGAGTGCCGGAGCGCTCCTTGACCTTCACAAATCACCGAGTGTGGTGGGGCAGCAAGGACAGGAGCCGTCTGGCCGCAGGTTCAGCTGTGCAGCAGGCACAGCTCAACAGGTCCCCCTGCATTGCCAGCCCAGGCACACAGCGTGCCCAGAGCCCCCCAGCCATGGAGCAGGGAAGGGAGCAGGAGCTGGGGTACGGCTGACAGACGGAGCGAGGGGCAGCAGAGACGGCACCATGGAAAACAAAGCCTTCACATCACACCTTGCTGCTCGCTAAAGGCAGACCCTCACCAGAGCACGTTAGAGGGGTCTGTGGCAGCTTCCTTCCACTCCCTCCCAGTTGCTGAGAGTGCACCTCCAGAGCTGGAGGGAAGGTGTGCTGGCACTCACACACCATGGCCCCGGCATACGTACACCATGGTCCCCACCTCGCTGCACTGGCTCGTGGAGAGTCCTCCAAGCCCGCACAGAAATGGTCGCAGTGCTTAATTATCCTCTGTGCTCAAACTGATTTCTGCTCTGCATTCGTCTGGTTTCAGCTTCCAGGCAATGGATCTCGCTATGGTGTTTTCTCCTGCTAGATTAAAGAGCCTCCCACTATCAGAAATCTCTCCTCCATGCAGAACGTCATAAATCTTGCTCTCTGCCAGCTATCTGCATCGCACAAGGATTCAGTTACGAGGAAGAACGTTACTAATTTGCTTGTCCTTTCTGTTAATTAACAACAGCTCCCTCACCCCGAGAGCCTGTGCCCCACCTCAGCAGCCACGTCTGCCTGCCGAGAGCTCAGAGGGCTCCGGAAGCACCACGCTCAGCACGGGAACCTGCAGGGGGTGAAGATGGGAAGTTTTAATCAATAACCCCCCTTTTCAGGTTCTTCTTTACCCATCTGGGGAAGCTCCCTGGAAAGCTCGAACTTCGCTCAAAGCCAACGTGGATACTCCAGATCTCCTTGGAGTTAGCACCCGTGCTGCACAGCACAACCTTGCCCACAGCAACCTATGGCTGCACCGTAACATGGGCCCTCCCAGGGCCAGGCAGCTGCTCAGCTGCATCCAAGGACAGAGCCATGCCCACCGTGCCATCCCACAGAAAGCCAGTGCCCGCACCACATGCGCCCTCAGAGCAGCAGCACTGTGTCCTTCACACCAGCATTCACCACAACCTCCCTGCTGGGGCCATAGCAGGGGGGGGTAGAGACAGGCAGGGATGGGGGTACCCACACCCTCCCATGTCCCCCTCCAAGCAGCCCCAGAGGCAAGCCCCATGTGCCCCACACCCAACCCCACGCTGGGCTCAGAGAGGGCACAGAAGCCAGAGCACAGCCCCATGGACAAGGTGGGTACCAGCGCCCTTTGGTAAAGATGCTGTCATCAGGCACCATGAACTACTTCACACCCTGCTTCCAGCCCGGGGTGGACAGACACTGGAGGTACCAATATTAGCGCTGTTTGTTACTTCGGGCACGTTAATGCCTTTCAGAAAATTACCGTGTTGACGCTACTGATTTAAAATGCAATAAGGGATATCCAGCCTCGCTGCAGAGGCTGAGCCTTCCTCACAAGCAGCAGGAAAACAGAGTAGGTCTTCGTGCTAAGCAGCTAATTGTAGTAAATCCAGCTGCACGCATGCAGGAGGGGATGGTAATGAGCCACAGCTGATTAAGAAGCCGTGGTTTTGAGGAAACATCCCGTTGCTGTTTCAATAGGAGCCCATACATCTCAGCCCATTTCTTTATCACCAGCCCTGGTTTCACAAGGGTGCAGTTGCAGTTTACGGTGCTCAAGCAGGTTTTACTGGGTGCACTTTATGTACTGTAAAAGGGAAGATCTCCCCAAGCCTTCACCAGCACTGGGGGACAGGATGGGAACCAGACAGGGGTGAAGGTGGAGATCCCTGGCACCACAGGCAGCTTGTGCCCTCAGTGAGAGCCGATGGTACCAGCAGGCACTACAGCCAGGCTGGCCATACGCCCTGATGCAGCCTGCCCCCCCATGCACCCACCTGGGAGGACACAGGGACAACTGGCCCCCTTGCACCCCTGTCCCCACAGCAGCAGCCACCCACGGGTGCTGGCTTGCAGGACATACCTCCTCCAGCAGGCGTGGGTCCAGGCAGTCTCCATCATCATTGAACAGCATGTCCCAGCTCTCCTCGGCACCCGGGCTGGCCTCGTTTGGGGTTTTGGCACTGGTGCTGGTCTGCTCTTCCTCTGTGGAGCTGCTACGGAGACCCCTCTCCTCCTCCTTGGTCTCCTGGCTGCACTGGTGCTGCTGTGGCAAGCCTGCGTCCTCATCTGCCCCCGCGGGCTCCTCAACCCAGGCCGAGGGCGCGAGTTCCTCTACACCATGGCACAGCAGCTCCAGGGGCGCTGGGGGCTCCCGGCTCTCCAAGGGTGCCCCATCCCATGATCCACTCGCCAGCTCCTCGCTAGCACCCAGGCAGCCGCTCTCAGCCCCAGTGCTGCTGTCTGTGCAGGCAGAATGGCTGCCCACTCCCGCCGCAGCAGGCACTGGGTCTCCCTCCCCACTGGGATGCCCAGCACATGCACTGCTCTCTTCCTTGCCAGGTGGAAGCTGGGATGCGCTGCCCATGCCCTGCCCCGGGATGCTCTGCCCTGGGAGCACTGGAGCATCGTCCATGCCACCCCCTGAGCACTCAGGTTGGCAGCTGGCTCCCGGTGCACCCAAGGCACGCTCTGCCATTCCTCCCCACCTCTCCTCATCCTCTGGCACCCCAGTGGCACAGCCCTCACTCTGCCCTGCCTGAAGAGAACCCCCACACTCCCTCTCCTGGGCTTTCAGACCCACAGCCTCCCATGCCAGGCTGTGCATACTGCCCGGGTCACCCAGCCCTGCCGGCTGCAGGACATCCTCTCCTGGGATCTGGGATATATCCCTAGCTGGTCCTGGGGGCATCTCTGGCACACCACTCAGCCCTACCTGACATGCTGGCATTAGGCTAGTGGCAGGCATTGAGCTAGCGGGGTCACCCCCTGGCTTGGGGGTAGCCTCCATGGCCCCAGGCTGGGCACTCAGTGTGGATGGAGGGTCAGGCTGAGTCCTCATCATCTGCCGGCCGTGGCTGACCCCCACAAGTCCTTCACTGTGGGATGCTTTGTCCTGGGCAACAGCCGGATCCAGGCACGGCTCCTGTATGCTGGGTGATGCTCTTAGGCTCTCTGGCGCAATGGGGCAGTTGCCTCCCAGCCTCGAGCTGTGGCCAGCTGAGGCTGCCCGTGGCTCCTTTGGGCCAGCATCCCCCTTGTTCTCCCTCCTCGCCACTCTGCCCGCCTGTGTCCTGGCACGGGGGCTTTGCCTCTGCCCCTCGCCGCTGGCCTGGTGAATGTCCTGCGCCAGGCGGTGGTTCTCAGGCTCCCGGCGCTGCCCGGCTGGTGCGCTGCCCGCTGCTTGCGCTGCTCTCTCCCGCCGCGCTTTGGGCACATAGAGGGCCATGTCGGGCTTCCTGCGGCGCGGCCGCCCGCCCTCAGCTTCCTGCTGCATGGTGCCACCGCTGCCTGCCAAGGAGAGACAGTGTCACTGCCCTGCCTGCGCCCAGCAGCCACCGGGCACATGGTGGGCACCCCCTGCCCGGGTCAGTAGGTTGGGGTCCAGCCTGGCACCCACCCCCACTCCAACAGCAGTTGACACGCAGCAATGGACAGCAGAGCCCCAACACTGCACCCACCACAGCAGGTCTACAGAGGGGTCTGGCACTTGGAGCACTCCGCAGCCCTACAACCTTTGGTGGCATTTACCAGGCTTGGGTGAAGCAGGGAAACCCTCCCAGTATCACTGGGATGCCTGCTCCACCCTGGTAGCTGCTGCCTGAACCCCAGGGGCCAGCATCCACAGCTGAAGCAGGACACACAGCCTGCACCATACATGCATCAAAATCTGAGAAGCTGGTGGCAGCCACAGAACACCATAAACACAACTCCAGCTCAGGAACACCCCAGCCCAGGCCCAGGGCTGCCACCCCAGCATGCCACAGCCCCGCTCACCTGCTGCCCTGTCCTGGCAGAGATTTATTTTTCATCATCTTTGGCAGAAGCAGGCACACCACAAGCTGCCAGGCCCCCTGTCCCTATAAATATGCATCAGACAGAGTTTACGGAGATGGATGGCGTGGGGGGCTGCGCTGCGGTTGAGGGGAAGGCAGAGAGGGGCTGGGCTGGGGCCCCGTGATTAATCACTGCCCACTCCATTTAGGGGGATTCATCACAGGCCGCTGTCAGGTAAATCACTGGAAAAACACCTCTTCAGTAATTAATGTGAAGTGACGGATGGACAGCCCCCAGGCCCATTAATCTGGACCATCAGCGCCGACCGAGATTATGAATGTCAGGATGCATAAACTGCCGGCGGATCAATAGGGCCAGGAACCCATCCAAGGCTCTCATTTCCGAGGCACCTCCGGTACATTAGCCTCCCCTGCACGCAGCCCCCGACCAAGGCGCGAACGCTCCCTGTAGCCCCTCACCGACAGCCAGCAGCGGTGCCGGGAAGGCGAGGGGAGGCCAACCACTGGCTGGAAAGCGGCCGGGGCAGCCCGTGCCACACGGCATCATCCCCTCCTCCTGACAGACGGGTGGACAGGCGGCTCCCTCAGCCTGATGGATGGATGGGTCTTTCGCGGCTCTCTGGAAACCACTGGCAAGCCAGGGCAGGCAGTGCTCCCCAGCATCACCGCGGCATCCGTGCCTGCGCCTCGTGCCAGTGCACTCCTGCCCACCTCTGTGGCACAAGGTGCAGGCACGGGCGCCGCAGGGATGCTGGACACAGTCCCAGGGCTGCCCCAACCATTTTTCTGTCTCCGCAGCTCTTGTCATTTTCCCCCCTCTTTGATACACTAATTTTGCTGGCAGAACGATCCACTTTATCGACCGCGAGAAAGGAACGTATCCTACAAACCCTCCAAGGTCTGGATTAGTCATTTTTCAAGACCGAGGCATTATACATGTTCTCACTGAGCGGCAGCCCGGGTGCAGGAGAGGAGGGGGCACCAGTAGACCCCTGGCACCACTATTTCCAACCACACAGAGCTTCCAACTGCACTGAAGCACATTCTGCTAAAGGACTTTTCCCAGCCAAGCCCATGGGATATCACCAAACAGCTCGGGGAGAGGAACACTGATCCCTCCAGGCTCTGCTTCCAGCATGGGGAGCAGGCAGGAGCAGCACTGCTCCACGCACATCCCAAGTCACCTCCAAGAAGAGCCTTCACATGCAGAATTTATGGGCTCCTCGAAAGCTTGCCATTCACCTTGCCTCACCCTCCAAAAGCAGATGGTGCGGCATTAGCCATACGGCTGGTGCTGGGAGCATCCTCTCCCCACACAGCTTTGCCTCTGCCTGCCGCTCGCTGAGGGGGAAGAGCCGCATCCCGCAGCCCTGGGAGAAGCACAACAAGGTGGTGGCTGGCCCACGCTGGCAAACAAGCGCTGCAGCACTTTGTTTCCTCCCCACAGGGCAGCACAGCTCCTGCCCCCAGCCTATTACACACTTCATCGATGCCACAGCCACGCGTCGGCACCGACCGATTACACGCTCTGGGAGGCAGAGCAACAGCCCTGCCTTCTGGTCTCATTCACACTACACTGGACAGGACCAAGCTCACCCTGCAAAGCCAGGCAGCAATGGCCAGCACAGCCCCAAAAGGGCCCATGATGCCTTCAGTGCTGCCCTGCTTTTCGAAGCCGGCTTGGCATCACAGCACCAAGCAGGTAAAGGCATGCCATGGTACCATGGCAAAAGTGGTGGTGGGAGACCTGCCCAGCTGCCTGGCACACAATGCCCACTAGTCGAGTGCAACACAGCCTGGTGTGACTGGGGGATGCTGGAGCATCAGCCAGAAGATGGCCAGAGCTCCCTACAGGCACAGGCTCCCTTCACACCATCCCCAGGACTATGTGGCTCATGGGGAGCTTGTGCTTGTGGTATGAGTTTGTGAGGCCTCAGAGCAGCTGCTCAGGCAATGTGCCAGCCTGCCTTTCTCCTCTAGAGAGAAACGCTGCCTCCTCTTCTCTACAGGCAGCATTTTCTCCCCAATTTCTCACCCCTTCCTGTCCAGGGAAGGGCCCCACGAACAACAGCAAGACAGGGCTGACCACATCACAGACCACACTGCAGAGCGCATCGCCAGCCCTCCATCATCTGCATCCCTGCCCAGCAGGTGAGGACACCTACACCACAGCTCCAGTGGCAAAGCCAGGGCCTCTGCCACCAGCAGAGATGCCGACCACAGTCCCGCTTGGGGAAGCTGGGAAGAGGCACAGATGCGGGGCTGCAGGGTTCACATGGAGCGTGCCAGTTCCCAGAAAAGTTTCGGTGCCACCCAGCGCCCTCCCAGCAGGCTGCCGCATTTCCTGGCAGGGAGCTGTATTTTTAGCCTTCGAGGTTTCTAATTCCACTCAATCCATACTCCCATCAATAGAGCAGATAACCTTAAAGCCTTGACAGTGAACAGGGATGGCAGCACGGGACCGGGAGCCTTGGGGGACCCGCGCGCAGCCTCGGCACGCAGCTCGCGCACCCGCAATGTCACTCTTTACAGCCTGACACAGATTGGGCTCTTTGGAGGGGGAAAAATAAATAAACACAAGCACAGGACCAATAAAAAGGCAGGTACAAGGAGATTCTAAACAGCCCCACAGGGGAAGCCGCCACTTGCAGGGCTCATCCCATGCCAGGCACGTGCCTTGGCACGCTCGCTGAGTGCACAACACCGGTGCCCAGCAGCCTGGGTAAGGACCGTCTGGGGTTTTGGCTACCTGCACCTCTCCTGCTCCCAAGAGATACCCAAGCCAGTCCGCCTGGCCCACACAGCAGGCAACAGGGCCAGGGAAGAGACTGGATACCTGACAGGGAAAGGCAGAGAAAAGGAAAGAGCACAGTGCTGCTAGCACAAGGCAAGGCGAAGCACTTCAAGGAGCAGAGATGCATCCTGTTCAATGCCTGCCCACAGCCCCATGGGCTTTAAGACAGCCCTGTCCCCGCTGCTGCCAGGAGAATGTTCTCCAGCAGCTGGAGCAAACACTGGCTATGGGAGGAGGCAGCAAGGGCATCAAAGGCGCAAAGAAAAAAGAGATTTCAATTGTGCCTTTAATTTTCAGTGCTCTTAGGAGATACCTGGACAAGAGGAGGGTGAACAGTTTCAGACAGGAGGAGGTTTGTAAGTCACTAGTGTCCGCTCACAGCTGCAGGAGAGAAAAGGGACAACAAACCAGCAGAAGGAGTTAACAGCTGGAGAGCTAAGTGGAATACAAAGGACTTTACAAATAAACCCAGCAGAATCAGCACAAAAGTGAAAAGATCTATTAATAAACAAGGAGGGAAAGAAAATTAATGATGGCTCAAAAATAAAGATGACTCAAAAGGGCAAAATTACTGTTTTTAACCAGAAAAATGCAAATGAGGCAGAGCCCTCGCAAAAACAGCTGCAGGGAAAGCAAAACCAGCATCTCCACATAGACACGATCACCTGGCCAGTGTGGCGGTGCCAAGATGAACCCATGGACCCGCCAACATAGACGCGGTGCCAGGAAGAAACCAGGGCCCTGGTGACAGGCAGCGCAAACCAGGCACTGATTTTCTGTGTGAGAAAGGGTAATAAACCTGGAGCCAGTGCAGGATAAACCCCAGCACAGAACACAACCCGCAGAGGAAGGAGCCTGCACACCCACTGCAATGGGGCCCCGGATGAAGGACACTGGCTTGCCCAGCAGGAGGAATTTCAGAAGAATTAGTGGACAAAGCTTTTGGACAAGGCAAGCAAGGTCCATTTTAGCTGAACTTCACAGTATTGCTCTATACCATCTCCCAAGCCTCCACTTGAATAGTGAAATGTAATTCAATCTGCAGACGGTACTGAGCAGAGAGGAGTTGCAAACACTGGCCAGAATAGGGAAATCATTTAAAGGATCTGAGAAATGTAGGAAATGCAGGTAGGAAACAAACTGAGACCAGTCTGGGAAAATTAAGGTACAATAACCCAAGGCAGCCACTTGGTGTGCAGGAACAGCCTGAAAAGCAAAGCCCAGAGCCCTGTGGAGCACTCAAAAAGCAGGTGGCTGGGGTGACCACCCCAAAATGCACAAAGGGCAGAAGCTGGTCACCAGCATCATCCCATGGGACAGGCCAGGGCTACAACAGTCACAGAGCGGGCTGCACGCAGAGCTGTGTGAAGGATGGAGGGGATGCCGAGGGCAGGCAGCTGTGAAAAACAGCGTCCAGCACCTGGGAGCACCGGGCACATGTTTTATGAGCCATGGGAGCCCAGCACACCAAGCACCGGGGGACATTGTATAACTCCTGTGCCCTCAAGGCTGTCCCTGACAGTGTCATTCAGTGACTCAATAAGTTGGGGAGAGTTATGGGGTGTGCAATGTGCCATGTTATCTGGGTGCACCAGGGGCTGAGTGCCAGAGGAGAGTGCGACCAGGCTAGGCCATGGGGTGGGGGTCAGGGCTGAGACACGGAGTGAGGGTTGGGGCTGGGAGAGGGAACAGGGGCTGGGACAGGGAATAGGGGCTGGGGATGGGACAGCGGATGGGAGTCAGGGCTGGGACGTGGGGTGGGGGCTGGAACAGAGAATAGAGGTCGGGGCTGGGACACCGGGGTGAGGGACGGGGTCGGGGGGGAGAGCGGGACAGGCACAGTGTGCAGCCCTGGGACCGGGCAGGGCGCGCACCGCGGGCTGCTGTGCCCCCGTCCCGAACTCCCCGCCGAGCCGGGCCGAGCCGAGCCGAGCCGAGCCGAGCCGGGCCGAGCCGAGCCGAGCCGAGCCGAGCCGAGCCGAGCCAGGCCGGGCCGTGCCGCCTGCCAGGCCGCCGCCGTTACCAGTGGCCGCGCCGGGTCCCCCGCCGCTCCGCTCCGCGCCGCCGCCACCGCTTCCGCCGCTCCGAGCCCGCCCCATCCCGCCCCGCCGCGGGGAGCGCCGGGACCTGTAGTGCGGCACCGGCCCCGGCCCCGCTCCCCGGGCGGCCGCTCCTACCCGGCGGGGCAGCCCCCGCTGCTCCCCCTTCCACGCTGGCATCCCCGTGTCCTCCCCGGTCCTCTGCGCATTCCCGGAGCTGGGACCATCACGGGCATCCTCGGGGCCACCGCGGTCCTTCCTGCCCCAGGCACCACCGAGGGGAGGACTCTCCGAGGCTGGGGGGTGATGGACACGGGGCTGCAGGGGGGAGAGCGACCCCTGCTCCCCTCTGCCCGGGGCACCGGGGAGTTGCCGGGGCTGCGGTCACCTCCCGCCGTGCCGGCCGCCCAGGCACGCAGCCCGGGCAGGTGTCTGCGCCGGTTCGCTCCGCTTCCTTCCCGCGGCGTGGCGAGGCGCAGCCCGCCTGTGCCCCGCACGTAAGGAGCGGGGCCCCTCCGCTCGCTCTCTCGCACTCGCAGCTTGGGCAGCGCTGGGAACGTGCCCGTGGCCGGCGCATCCTCCGGCTCCTAATGACGCGCTGGTGCTGCAGAGCACTCCCGAGCGGGCCTCCACCGGCGGGGGAAGGATGGGGGAGCAGGGCTGGATTCTCCCACAGGCACGGCGAGCGCTGGCAGGGGAGAGGGGCAGCCCAGGGGACCCAGGCAGGCGTGAGGCTCGCTGTCTGCGCAGGCCGATGGCTGGTGCAGCCGCCCTGGTTTATCTGGTTGATGGACAGAGACAGGGACAGGGTCTCAGCCCCTCCTTCCCCTCCCAGGACCTGCTTCCTAACAAGCCAAAGCTCTTCGACGCAACTCCCAAGCAGCTGCTTCCCAGGCAGCCTCATGCTGCAGGTGGGGGAGGAGTGATGCCCCGTAACATGCACACTGCCCCGTATGGTGGGATGCAAGGCTGGTGCCCAGGCAGCTGAGGAGCTGAGGGACCAGGGACCTGCCTCCCTGTCAAGGTGTCACTGAGGCACTGCATGGGGTATCAGTGCACGGGGTTGTGTCAAGCATTTTACCCCTCCTTGGGTGCAGCTACAGGGTTGGGACTGTGGACGCCTGAGATCTCAGATGCCCTGAAATACTCTGTTCTACTGAGACCAGTACTGCGACCGTGGTAGGCCCAGTGGCTCAGACTTGGGTAGACAGGGTCATCCCAGCCGCATTCCCTGGAGCAGGATAACGAAGGCTCACACCAGGCCCAGCCGCCCAGCTCCCCTTGGGGAGTAGCGCCTGCTCCAGCCCACAGTGGCGCACAGGGGACCCTGGTCCCTCTTGCAGGTAATCGATGGCAACAGATTCTGATCGCTTTCATTATTATTATTATTTTCTTATGCATGTGCGCACAGGAGATTTATCACCAGCTATGGAGGCAAAATCAATTATTCATGTTATAAATTAGAAAATGATTTATGTTTGTGGGAGGCCAACCAGCGTGGAGCCCCTGGCCACGTGGGAGCTGGGTTTGTCTGCAAATGGCAGCAGACCCCCCCTGCCAGCACTTCCCCGGGCTTTCTGTCCCTGCCACACAGATGGGGAGCCCCCATCCCATCACAGCCCAGGGTGACCCAGGGATGGTGGCTGGCAGGGAGCGCCCAGCCTCTCCTGCTCTGTCAAGCCAGGTGCCCTCAGACAAAGCCCAAGGAAGGCTGGGGACAGCAGTGGCCTGGTCACCCCGGCCGGTGTGGCAGGATGATGCTCCACAGCAGTTTCCATGGCGGCAGCAGCAGCATGGTCCAAGCACTGCGAGGTGTGGGCTGCAGAAGGACCCCCTCGCTTTTTCCTGCTGGAGACATTCACATGTGTCCTCTCCAGCCCCAGAAGCTGTATCTGTGCTACGGTCTCACACAAAGGTCACGGTGGTACTCTCTAGGTTGCTTCCCATGGGGACAAGGACCTATTGCACTGCTGACAGCCCTGTGCTCCCCAGAAAAGAGGACAAAGCTGAGGGCAAGGGGGCAGCAGTGTAAAGGCACACCACTTGCACCAGCCCCTGAGGCCAGCTACACCAGACCGGGGCTGCAAGGCTTTGCTTGACTGCGGCCCACCTTCTGGGCTAAGGGGATCTCAGGTGTCCTGGGCGTCTTCCCAGCTGTGGAGACCCTATTCCCCAAGGGCAGAGCAGGGTGGCACTGGGCTCCCAGTGCTGGGGCAGGGGTTAGCTGCTGCTGCCAAGTCTGCCCCCAGGCACTCAGCCTGGGCTGGTGAGAGCTGCAGCATCCCACAGCTCTGCACTGGGGGGCTAGCACCCCAGTTCTGGCTGCCTTGGCATCCTAAACCCCGCTGCCCATGTCACACAGCCAGTGGGAATGAGAGCCAGGAGCCAGCCAGCCGGTCCCTGCTGATAGCCAGGGCTGCTCTTGCTTCTGAAGAGTTCTGATCTAAAGCTGCTGTGTCTGTGTCTCCCCAGGGACAGCAGAGCGGGCTGGGAGTGCTGCCTGGCTCTCCTTGTCTGTTCATCTGCAGCTGCGTCAGCTGGGGCCGTGGGGAGACACAGGCTGAAAGGAACAGCACAGGAGAGAAAGGAGCTGTCAGCGGCCCCAGATCTGGGTCTGATCACAGGCGAGCCATGCATCCAGCTCCTGCTCACGCACATCCGGCTCTGGGAGGATCTTGGGCCCTTGGGATGGGAAGGAGAGGCAGCACAGGGCAACCTCAGCTCTTCGCTGGCTCCCTGAGCAGCCTTTTCTCTGACAGCCTCTGAGCCTTGAAGCCTCCTCCCGGCCGCCAGAGAGCCCTGCGACCTCCAGGGCTCTGAGGGAGCTGGGAACTTTCTGGCTCAAGCCACACATGGGAGTGTCAGCGGGTGCAGGGGTTTGGGCTGCCCCCGGCTCCCTGCCAGGCTGTGAGCAGGAGCACGGACAGCCAGGCCCCATCCTGGGGCACTCTGCAGCCACACCAGCCCCCAGCCAGGCCTTAGGACCCGCTGGGACTGTACCCTGGGTGCAGAGGAGTCTCTGCTTGCTCTGCTCTGACTGTAAAGCAGGCAGAGAACCTGGGGAGGTCAGAGGACTGCCTGGGACCCCACTGAGCTGTGGGCACTGGGCATCACACTGAAATGCCAAGAAATAAATGAGCCATGTTCCAGGGCCAAGCATTGCCTCAGGTGCCTCACTGCACCCCAGTCCCCAGTCCCGGGGAGCCCAGTGCCAGCCCATGCTCATGTGGGCATCCCTCTGATTTATTGCTGCAGCGCAAATGCTTACTGAGAGCTTTTGGCAGAGAAAAGCCCTGAGGAGCTGCAGCAGGCACGCAGAGGCAAGGAGGGAATTGCCCATCTGCTGCAGCGTGTCAGGGGCACCCGGAGCACCCGCAGCCCTGGGTCTCCCCCAGCCAGGGGACACACTCAGCCCATGGTCTGGGTCTGTGGATAGCTCAGGGCTGGGGCGCATTAGATCTGCTTTGCATTATTGCACCAAACACCTGGGGACTCGGCGGCTCGTGACAGTGCTGTGTAATGTGGGGCAGCAGCTCGTGGTGCGGGCTGGTGCTGCCGGCAGCTCACAGGCAGGGAGATGACTGCAGGCTGGTTGTGGAGGGGGAAGCCGAGATCTCTTGCTTCCCATTTTCCTGCATATCTACAGTGAATAGGCACAGAAGGCTGTGCTTGTGCTGCAGGAATCAATACTGCTCCAGGAATGGCCTGGGTGCTCCCTCCTGTGCTCCCTTGGGAGCCTGCCCCTCTCCCTGAGTTACCGCCATTGTCTCCTTTGAGTTATTGTCTTGAATTCCAGCACTCTCAGCAGGACCATGCAGCAGCATGGTGTGGCTGGTGACAACCCTGGGACTGGGGATCTTGCTAAGCCAGATAGCCTGGCTCCTTCAGGAGATGCAGGGGAATAAGCAAGAGAGACCTTCTGGGTAAGATCCAGGTTTTATCCTGACTCGAGATAACCCCGGTTGGCACCGTGTCACAGCCTGCTCCATCGTGACCTATCCTGCAGTGGTCCCTAAGAGGTACCAGGGCACAGTGGCCAGCTCCGGAAGGCAGAGGTGCTGCCAGGAGGCGGTTTCTGCCTGGCAGACAGTGCTCAGGGATGCTGCAACTGGAAGCAGCTCCAGATCTTGCCCAGTGCTGGCCATGGCAGTGCCACTGCATCAGGTGACAACTGCTGCCTCATGGGAAGGAATCTGGCAGCTTTCAATAGGCCGTGATTGAATTGA
This sequence comes from Lathamus discolor, assembly GCF_037157495.1. Taxonomy (NCBI): domain Eukaryota; kingdom Metazoa; phylum Chordata; class Aves; order Psittaciformes; family Psittacidae; genus Lathamus; species Lathamus discolor. The sequence goes on from NC_088886.1 coordinate 136,492,599, forward strand.
TTCATCAGTGGGATCCGCTTGGAGCTGATCAGTCTTTCAGGAGCCCTGGCAGAGGAGGCAGAGCTGGGCAGGCTGGGCATGACCCTGCCTCCATGAAGTTGCATGGCTCCTCTGGAGCAGCTGGCTGCCCTGAGCGTGCGCTCGCCCCGAGTGTCCTGACAGCCCCAGATGGCTGCCACCAGCACCCCAGTTGTTCCCATAGCCTGTTTGCTCTTCCCCAGACAGGGATAGTGCCTGGGATGGCTTCAGCAGAGCCTGCTGTCTCTTCGCTGGTGAGACCCCCCCCAGCCAGGGAGCACCAGCCCAGTGCTTCTTTCATTGCGGAACCCCATCGCCCCTGGCTCCATGGCAGTGCCACTGCAGGCACTCCTCAAGCCTCCTGTCCCGGGGCAGGGCAGTCCCCAGGCTGGAATTGGCACTGGTGCATCTCTGTGTCAGCCACAGCTCCAGGAGCACAAGGCAGGACCAGTCCAGCTCATCCGATGGGGTGGGGGGGACTGCCCTCACTCCCCTGCCCTGCACCCCAGCAAGGGAAAGCAGGGACAACAGGGACCATGAGGCGGGAGACGAGCACAGGCAGATCCGGTTACAGGCAGCACGGGGCAGAGAGATAGGCAGAGAACAGCAATGCAGCAAAAAGGGCTTTTAGTGATAATAAATAATTAACATTTCTAATGATGTCCCGGCGACAGGAAGAGTCCAAGCGGGGACCCGGGGGCACTGCGCACCGTGACAGGAGCAGCTGGGGACCTTGCATGGACTGGGGAGGCTGTGCAGAGCCAGGGGCTGTGATGGGAGAGACACGCAGGGCTGGGGGTTCCAGGGCAGGAGCTGGGCACCCCTGGGTGGGCAGCACGTAGGGCCCAGCCTTTGCACTCTGCTGCTGCCGAGAGTGAGGTAAATGCTATGATGAAGAGGATGGGAAGAGGAAATTAAAGACCCTTCGGGGCTGACCTGGCCTCTGGTCAACTGGAGCCGTAAGATAATGCTGCTCCAGGGGTCTGGTGCCTGGTGGGCACCTGAAATAGACCTGGCTGGCAGGAGGAGGGGACCGGGGAAGGGTGCTGGGAGGCAGCAGCTCACTGGGATCTGCTGGGATGGGTGGCAGTCACCACGGCACTGCCAACCCTGGCACAAAATTCCCCAGACTGGGTGCTGTCCAGGCACAGGGAGCAGTGAGCTGGCCTGGGATGCAGGACCAGGGCAAGCAGGGGTCCATGGGCAAAGCAGGTCAGGCACTGCAGGACGGTGACAGGAAGGGGACAGCAGGGAGAAGAGGGACCAAGGAAGCAGGAGTCTGAGCGTGGGAGTCCATCGCTGTGAGCCACCACACCATGGGCATGCAGTTATGGGAGAGGGAAAAGCGGTTGTAGGAGGAACCAGGGGAGGCATTTTCGGCAGCGCTGGCAACTTGCTTGTGTCCCTGCATAGGCCCCAGGGAACCTGCCTGTGCTGGAGCCAGCCTGGGAGAGGAGCAGGGACATCACAGGGGATGGCAGGGCCCAAGTGACCCATGATGGGAGGACAGTGGTTTGTGCCCAGCACTGAGCAGGCTGCAGGGGAACAGAGCACTCACTGTAAATACATCAGCGGGGTAAATGCCAGGGAGGAGAAGAGCTATTTCAGCTAAAAGACAATGTTAGCACAGGAATGACTGGGGATAAATTATCCATGAATATATTTAGGGCGGAAATCAGACCCCCCAGAGCAGGAAAGTCCCAGCACAGTCTCTCCAGAGAAGGAAGCAGGGCCAGGCAGGAGCTGGGGTCGATGGCTGAGGGATTCTGTAGCAGTGACAGTGCGTGCCCACTTCTAGTGTCAAAAAGCAGCAAGGGTGGCTGGTGCAGCCCGCCTGGCTGTGCTGGTGGGTGCAGCGAGCAGCAGCATGCAGAGCAGCGTGCATGGTAGGGTGCATATGCAGCATTGCATGCATTTGTGAGTGCAGATGTGTGTGTGTGCACAGGCTGTGAGCACATTTTGGCAGTGCACTGCATGCTTACACACGTGTGTGCACAGAGAGTGTGTGCAGACAGGGCAGATGCACAGACTGTTGCACGCGTGCGTGTTGGTGCGTGTGAGTGTGCTGGCAGTGCGTGTGTGCGTGCTGTGCATGCATCAGGCTGTGTGCAGGTGTCTTGGCCTCCACAATGCTCTAGAAAGAGGAACAGTCCCAGTGATGTCTTCTGGAAGTTAGCGCCTTGAGTCAGCACTGCTCTGCTTACCTGCACCCCGTTTGTGTTGCACCATCTGGAATGTGGTGGAGGAGACAGACTGGGAGCTTCATGAATCCAGCTGGTCCTGGGCAGGTTCCTGTCCTGCAGAGAGTCCCCCAGCTCACAGAGCAGTGCTGTCTCTGTGAGGGCCATGGGGGTCACCTGGCATTGCCACCCCACAGGCTCACCCTGGCTGGCCCAGAGCACTTGGCACTGCCAGCTAACAGCCCTGTGCCACACCTCCACCCATTGCAATGCAAGGAAAGGTCCCCAGCATCCTGCTCCCTTCTATCCAGAGAGATTCTGCCTTGGCAGATGAGTCACCAGGAGCAAGGATGCAGTTTCAGGGTTGCTGGCTACCGGAGGGTCCCCTCTCCCAGGGGGCTGTGTCAGCATGGATTGGGCAAGCACCCCAAGAGCAAAGGCTAGGGAAAGCCAGGACACCTCTGCTCTGGGGATGGGAAAGGGGGGTCCCAGCTGTGTGAGAAGGTGGCTGGAGCTCAGGCTGGCCCCAGCTCAGCCGAAATGCCTCCCGCCGCCTGCTTGCAGCCCTGGGTGGATCGCAGCGGCTCCCTTCCCCCCGCAGCGTGTCTGGCTGCCGCTCGCTCTGATTTCCTGCGCATTGTCCCCACCACCGCCACTGTCCCCTGCACATCCCACCGTGTGCCACACAGCACAGGCGGGCTTCCTACGCCCTGCCTCGCTGCCCGCCAACATCCCCGTATGCATCCCTGCTCATTTCGCTGGCGCTCTGTGCTCCCTCCGCAGCTCCCTGCAGTGACCCATGTTCCACCCCAGGGTGCTTTCCATATCGTGCTTCACATGCAGGCAGAGGGGTGGGATGGAGACAGCTGGGCCATCATGGGGCACAAGGACTGATTCAGGGCTGTGGCTTATGGCCATGGCAGTTGTTATGCTGAGGTGCATGCTGGCTGCTCTGGGTGCACAGAGAAACATCTTAGCCCAGTGAGGTGGCAGCATCCATGGGAAGGCAGTGAAGGGCTCCAACACTGGTGAGCACCTTGCAGCCCCACAAGTGGAAAATCACCCCGCTGGATGTTGGCAGCATGGGCAGGGGCCGTAGCATGCAAGGTCCTCTCAGCATGTGTGTCCCACATGCACACAGCATGTCATGGTGTGAGCACATCCCTGCTGACGCAGTGCACACACCTGCAGAACTGTATGTGTGTGCACCACACTGGGTATCTAGCTATGCACACACATGTACAGGTGCACGTGCACGGCGTGCCAGTGTGCCAGCAGGCCTGACCGTGTCTGCTGGTGAATGTGCATCCACTCGGAGCCAGGGCTGAGCAAACCCCATGTGCTGGCACACTGGGTTTGAGGCCCCCAGGGAGCCGATGTGCCCAGCACCAGTCGCAGTCTTGGCACGCTCAAGCTGGCTTCCTGCTGGCCTTTGTGTTCTATACCTGCCAGCCGCAGGGAGAGCATGGGGACCCGGCTTGCAGAGTTTGTGTTGATAATTACCCGGGAGGTTACTAAATCTGGGATGAGCTAATGAGAGAGCAGAGGGGGTGCTTGCTCTGAGCACACACGTGCGTGCAGGGCTGCAGCCAGGCACTGGGGCTGCTGGCCACAGGCAGGCAGAGTGTACCCACAGCTCCGGCTGGCATGAGAACATGTAAGCACAGCACTGCACATATGTGACAGTCAGATTGGCCTGCTAGAGAGGGGGTCATTAGAAACGAAGTCGAGGGGTACTTGATGGCCACATGGAGCCACCTTTGTGGGAAATAGTCAATGCGACTGGACAGCTCTTGAATCCAGCAGGGAGAGAAGAACTGGGAGCAACAGGCAGAAGCTGTAGCCAGACATGTTTGAATGAGAAATAAGGGGTTTGGTAAGCAGGTGGTTAGCCACTTGAAGCAGCCCAAACAGCATGGGCTTCTGCTGTCTTTCAGCATGTCAGCACGTCTCTTGCTGTCTCCTGCTGTTTCTCCTGGTCCACGCCCCAGACTCTGTGCTGGGGCACCCAGAAATGTGCTTCATTGAGGTCACCTGGTAGCCTTGTGTCCTGCCAGTGCTGACTCTCCCATAGACAAGCTCTGCATCCAGAGACACACGGAGAGTTCTGTGTCCAGTGACGCAGCAGCCACGCACATCAGGGAAGGTTGCAGGCTAACCGCTGTCCTGCCTCAGGCACCCACTGACTACAAGATTTTGGTCAAGTCAGCGCCATGCATGGCCTGAGAGGGGGCCTTTATCACTGTTCAGACTGGCTGCCAGGGCACAGCCACTCCCAGGGTCCCTGAAGAGAGAGGTGGGTGACCCACACAGTACTGAGCCCTCAGGGTGTAGCTAGGTGCTGCAGTATGGGAGATGTCTCCCTCCACACCCTTTCATGCCCTCAACTGGACAGCTCTGGAGGGCAAGCCCTCAGTGTGCCCAGACCAGGGCAGGTCCCTGGCTCTGCTCTCCCCATCTCTCCAGCTGCTTTTACAGCGGGTGGGGAGCCGTGCCCCGAGTGCCACCCACCCGGCAGCACCTCTGGGGGTGCAGCTGCTCTCCTGGGGGCGGCAGCTCCCCACCGCAGCTCTGGCTGCCCGCGGAAGCGATGCCCCGCTCACCCCGGAGCCCCACCGTCACTTCCATCCCGGCGGGCGCAGGGCCCGGAGCGACACCCCCCAACAGGACCCCCAGCACCCCGGGGCTACGGGAGCAGTAAATCAGCGCGGCGCGGCCCCACCTCCGCGCTCTCCATTGGCAGCGGCGCCCCTCGCCCCGCTCATTGGCGCTGCCGCCGCCGCCCAGCGCTACATAAGGCGCCGCTCGGCCGGGCCGCCCTTGTCGGAAGCCGGGAGCGGCGGAGCCGGCAGCGGCGGCCGGCGCGGTGGGATGCGGTGCCGCCGCCGCGGGGCGGCCGGGCAGCCCGCCTGGCCCGTGAGTACGGGGCGGGGGTGCCGGTCCGTGAAGTTCTCCGGGGCTGTGTTCAACTCTGGCGCGGTCACCGGCCCGCGGAGAAGTTGGTGGCTGGCGGAGCGGCACCGCAGCCTGCCCCGCGGCGTGCGGGGGATGCGGGAGGAACGGGGGTGGAAGGACGGGGATGGAAGGGTGCTGGGCTCTGGGGGATGGAGCGGTGACCGGGGCTGTGGGCTGGGACTGGGGAGCGCTGGCAGGGCACCGGGGCGGCGAGAAGCAAGGGGCAGCTCTTCTTCATAGGGACAGTTGTGCTCGGTCATGAGTGAGCCTGTGCAGGGGCTGGGGGCGTGGGGAGAGGGGTCCAGCTGTGCATCTGCCTGTGTGGGAAGGGGCTTTATGGGTGCTGGTGGGTCCGAGCCTCCCAAGCATCTGATGTCCCTCTGGGCTGAGCTCAGAGGCTGAGGTGACTGCTCATCTCCACACTGCATTAGCTGCTGCTGGCTGAGCCCCAGCGTACCAGGTCTGGTGCTGAGGAGTCCTGCATGGGATGGGCCAGGCAGCAGCTGGGGGCTTTGGGCCCATCGCAAGTGTCCGAGGTGGAATGCATGAACAGACCAAGGGGCTGTGAGAGGGGTGTGTGAGGCACTGAGCCCATGGCAGCAGCAGGAGCAAAGCTCATGGGCTTTGGCCAGAGCAGGGGCACTGCAGGGTCTGGGCTGCTTGGGGCTGAGATGCTGTGGAGGGGTCCCTGCTGTGTCCCTGGGCAGCCCGGCTGCTGTGGGAGAGGGGCTGTGTGTCTGCAGGACATCTCCTGCCCGTTCTCTGCCCTGGCAGGTACAGCTGTGGCAGCCTGGGAATGGCAGGAACAGGAATATGATACTGGGGCCCATGCAGCATGATGCTATGGGGTGCTGTGATGTGACCGTGTTGCCACTGCTCCGGGGTGCCTTCGGGGTGTGATGAGGCCCCTGCCGCACGATGTCACGAAATGTCACAGCGGTGCTGGAGGTGGCTGCGGCCTCAGATGGGATGTCACTGCAGTGGTGGAGCATGGTGTCCCTGGGATGCGCGGTGTGGTGGGCAGCAATGACACAGTGGCATGCGGGATGGAGTGGCTGTGCAGAGAACCAGCTCCCACCCATCTCATGATGGAGGCCAAGGGCTGGAGTTGTGCATGTGGGTGCATGAGGAGCCCTGGGGACAGCATCTCCCCACCTCTAGTGAGGAGTCTGGGTCTGCCTGCCCCACAGCTCCCTTCCCAGTCCCATCTCACAAGGCCGCATCCGTGTGTGGGGATAGATGAGCCCTATGTGCTGCATCCCTGCCATGGGGCCAGCACCCTGTCCTTGACTGCCTGGCTGGACCCTTCATGGGTGGCCATGGCACGCCTGCCCTGCTCCCATCCTCCACCTGCCTCTGCCCTTGCCTGTCACCTTGGCTTGGTGTCACCAGGCTTAGCCATGCTGAGCAAGGCGCCCTGGGCTGACCACAGCTCCTGGGGTGACCTTGCCACCAGAGGCCACAACACAAACCAGGGCATGCTGGGACAAGACAGATTGAGCTCTTCTTCCTTGCATAGAAGCAGGACCCTACAGCCTCAAACCTCAGGTGGAGATTTGGTGCCATCAGCAGCATGCTGGGAGCCATGAGTCCTTTCCTGTCTGCCAAATAGCCTGAGCTTCCCTTCCCATTCCCAAAATGTCCTGGCTCTGGGCCGTGCATCCCTTCCTCATGGCACCGAGCTCTGGATCACTGGGAAAAGTGTTTTGCCTCCAATCAGGAACATTGTTTCCTCCTGGAAAGGCTCCATCCAACTTGGAGGGATTTTGGGTGCAGCTGGATGGGGTGTGGGGGGCAACCTGGGGAGCAAGCCAAGCCATGGGGAGTGGGAGCTGGCAAAGGGGGGCAGAGCAGGGAAAGCCTTGATTATGTCCTGTGGACAGGCCCCCATCACCTGGCTGGGGATGAAGGGCACTGCCCTGCATGAGCAGGGGTCCACATGGCAACCTTGCACCCATTTGTCCTCATGTGGGTGGCTCTTCCCCATGCCTGCTTCAGTGGCAAAGACTCCTCTCCCTCACTGCCTTTCACTAGGGAGTGACACCCAGGGACTGTCCCATCCCTGTGCAACACAATGGAACCCCAGCCCCATTGCATGTGCCTTGCATGGGGCGCTTGCAGTGGGATGCATGGCTCTGGGTGTGTTGGGCAGTGGGACTCAAGGCTTCCTCTGCAGGTGGAGGACAGCCCCTTCCCACCCAGCCAGGTGGGCCTGGAGGGTATTTGGTTGTGGCAGCGGAATTCTGGCCCCTAAAGACCCCTGGGACCATTTCCATCCTCAGGAGAGGCAGCGGCAGGCTGTTCCCCACAGCGTGGTGGGTCTGCAGGATCTAAGCCTTGGGCACCTTCCTGTCTCCAAGATGGACACATGTGGCACCATGCAGCTCTCACAGCTCCCTGTGCTCACTGACAGGGCCCACAGCATGGGACTATTCACCCCTGTCCCCCTCGCCAGTGCTGGGGGGCAGCCCTGCTTAGGGGATGGATGGCACAGTCACATGGAGCAGTGTCCTGACCTTGACGGCCGGGTGTCCCAGCCATTCCTCCAGTCTGTAAGAGTGGGACAGGCTGGTTTTGCCCCCAGCTGGAGCTCTGGCACATGGGTTCATGCCTGCAGCCTGGGGCTGCAAAGGTCGGTGCTGGGGTCTTCCCCTCTGGAGGGGATTGCCTGGCCTGTGGGGAGGGCTGCCGGTCCTGAGTGCCACCTTGTTTGTCACCTGTGCTACAGCCAGGTCAGAGCCAGCTCCAAAATCTCCGCAGCCTTGCCAGCAGTGCTGGCAGGCACTGTCCTCCGCAGTCCAGGTTAATTGAGCCTCTCTTCCCAGGCTCCTGTTCCTCCCAGCATCTCCATCCCACAGCCGCATCCCTGTGCAGAAACCTTCCCTGCCCAGGCTGGGAGGAGCTCACCCTGCAGAGACCCTGGGAGAAACCGTGCCAGCAGGGTGGGAAACTGAGGCACGCAGGAGTCACCCGGCAGAGTATCCCCATGTTCTCCCCATGGCTTTCCCCAGCTCTGGACAGGGGAAAAGCTCCCCAGCCTGGCAACTACTGGCTTCCTCTGGCCCTGCCACAGGACCAGTGATTGGCATCATGACTTGCCAGGACCTTGGGTGCCAGCAGCCCCTTGGGGTAGGGCAAGCTGAGGCTGAGCTCAGCTTCGTCAGCACCCTGCATGCAGCCCTGTTGCTGCCTTCTCAGTCCCTCCCATGGGATGGGCTCCCAAGGTCCCACTCCTGCTCAGCCCTGGCTTCCAGCTCATTAGAGTACAGTCTTATCCCAAGGAAGCCCCGAAGGTGAGTTGCACCCAGCAGGGCCCATGCATGGGGATGTCAGAGCTATGGCAGTGCCCAAGGATCAGGGGGCTGGTGGTGTGGCATAGGAGGGTGCCAAGGAGTGGAAAGATACTGTCTCCTATGCAAGGCTGGTGGAGATGCTTGGGCACCGTGGAGCAGGGTCTCCTCCTCGAGTTGATGGGCTGCAGGTCTCTCCCAGGTGCCCAGGATGCTGGTGCTGTGCCTGCTGTCCCTGGCCTGGCTCAGCGAGGGCTCCCAGCGCAGCGAGCCCATGTTCACAGCCGTCACTCACCGCCTCCTCCCACCTGACTACGACAGCAACCCCACGCAGCTCAACTACGGCGTGGCCGTCACCGACCTGGATGCTGACGGTGACTTCGAGATCGTCGTGGCAGGGTGAGTGATGCACCCAGCACCTCGGTGACAGCAGGACCTGGTGGCCTGGTAGGGCCAAGAGCATCTTGCGCTTCCACTGGCACATGGGTTGTTGAGGGTTGTGCTCAAGTGTGGAGAGACGGGGCTCTGCGTGCACCCACAAATGTGTGCACCCACATAGGCGTAGATACCAGCTGGGATGCTGCCTGTACAGGACCGCAAGGGTGTCCTCACTGTGGCTCCAGGTCCCTCTGGCTCAGTGTAGCTGTCCAGTGGCTAGGGTCCATCCTACAGTGCAGAGCATGTGTGTCCCAGGCTGGCTCGGCCCCGCTGGCAGGACTCGGTGCTCTGGTTAATTGGCTGGAGGGTTTTTATAGCCCTTTATTGGAGAGATGGCTCGGAAGGGCTCACAGGAGCTGGGGAGACGGGGAGCTGTGTGCTGCACTGCCTGCACCCACACGGGGCTGGGCGCAGGGCAGCTGCTGCCAGCAGGTCTGGCCCTAGCAGGGACCACTGTGCAGGCTGTGTGTGTGCTGGCACGGCTGTGAGCTGTGTGTCTCTGTACACAACACTGTGAACACCCCGAGGGAGGCTTGCACATGCTGGGAGCCCCCCACTCCCACAGATCACATCCATTGGAGCTGCGGGAGCTGGGGGCACCACAGTGGTGGGCAGAGTCTGACCCTGCTGCCGCTCTGAGCATCACCCTGGAGCAGCAAACCACAGGCAGCACTGCGGAGCCCAGGGCAGCCCGGGCCACCACTCGCAGCCGGGCTGAGCCAAGCAGCTGGCTGGGGTTTTATAAGCGCCACAGTGCCTGTTGTATAACTTGTTTACCAGTGCACGGGGCAGGAGCAGGCAGGGAGTCAGTGGGGCGCACCATGCTGGGACGATTTGCCTTGTATACTGCTTTCCGTGCCTTGAGAAGGGCTGCAAGCCAGAGCCTGCACCTCATCCTTTTCTGCTTGCTGCCCTGACCCCACCTCTGCCGTGGCATGCCCTGGGGTACCTTGGCTGGGTAGAGAGAGGATGCTTGACATGAGCTGGAGCAAGTCCTGGCTAAGCCCTCTCCATTGGCAGCCAAAAGCCAGCCTCATGTTTGGGTGCTGAGGGCAGCCCAGGGTCCCTGGCCTCCATGGACCACACGGGTCATCACTGTCCCTATCATGGGGAAACCTGATGTCACATGCCTTGTCTCCCCGCCGATGGGTGGGATGGGGAGTTTCATCCTGTTCCCAAGCCTCAGGTGGACATGACCCCTGCTCACACCCACAGGTACAATGGCCCCAACCTGGTGCTCAAGTACGATAAGCCTCGGGGACGGCTGGTGAATGTGGCGGAGGACGAGCAGGGCTCCCCATACTACGCACTGCGGGACCGGCAGGGCAACGCCATCGGTGTGACAGCCTGTGACATCGATGGGGATGGCCGTGAGGAGATCTACTTCCTCAACACCAACAATGCCTTCTCTGGTGAGCCCTGCCAGCGGCCGTGCCCCGAGGCCTGGCATGGGGGGAGCTCCCAGCACGGCTGCCCATGACCTTCGGCATGTGAGGGATGTGTGCGAGCTGGAGTTAATTTCTCAGTTGAGTGGCTCCATTGATTGATGGCAATGCAGATGGATGCTGAGCCCGGCCAGCCGCTGAGTCAGCAATTCCAGCTGCCCGCCACCCTCCTGGTGGCACCCTGAGTGGGACAGCAGCTTCCCCACCATCCCTGGGGATGCACATCCTCACTGGGCCCTGCAGCAGCTGTGCCCCTCTGTGCTATGGCGCTTCTGTGCCCACTGGACCAAGCCAGGTCTAATCCTGCCCTGCTGGTGCTGTCCCAGCTCCTGGGATGCCTGCTGTGGGGAGGTGGCCCGTGTGGTCCAGCCCAGCACCAGGCATCCAGGAGCTCTCTGGGCCAGTGCTCCAGCCCTGTGTCCTGTCCCACGGCCCTGACCTCCAGGCAGTGGATCTGTCTTCCTGATGCTCCTAATTACCCGTGGCCACCAGCACACCTGTCCCTAAATCAGTGCTGCCATCGGTGCTGTCACGGCAGCGCAGCTCACTGCCTGTGCCTGGCACCCAATCGATTTCTTACCTTCCCAGGGATGATGTACAGGGCTGCGTCCTGCTGGGACACATTTTATCTGAATGAGTTGATTCTTCTGTGTGTCTCCTGGAGACCCTTCAGGGTCATGGGGACTCTTGCAGTGGCAACTCTGTCCAGTGGTGCTGCTGGGGGCTGCAGGGGACAGTGTTTGGGATGCTGTGGGAAATGGGAAAAAGGTGCTGCTTCTGCAGCCTTCCCTTGCTGCAGGGCATCCTCTTTGGGAGGAGGTGGAACACTGCAGCCCCCTGACCCATGTCCCCCACCTCCCCAGGCATGGCCACCTACGCAGACAAGCTCTTCAAGCTCCGCAACGGGCGCTGGGAGGACCTCCTGAGCGATGAGGTGAACCGGGACGTGGCCAGCCGCTTTGCCGGGCGCTCCGTCGCCTGCGTGGACCGGACGGTGAGCAGGCAGTGCATGGTGGGCAGGTGGCATCTACATTCCATTCCCTTCCTACTGCTGTGCTCCTCCAGCCCTTCCTTGTAGGGTCCCAGGGGACCTTTCCCCTCAACACCAGCCCTGTCCCACCCCAAACTGGGGCGTGGGTGCCCCCCAGAATCCCATGCCTGTCAGGGCTCGCAGCCCCCCCAACTGTGGGGACTGCGGGCAGCTGTCCACACACTTGCTGCCAGCTGATAAACGTGCCTGTCGAGGTGATTTATGTTCCTGTCACTTGCTCTTTCTTCTTCCTCCTCCTCCAGCGGTTTGTTTCCAAATGATTATCACTAAATCAGGGTCCAGCTGCTGCACGGGACAAGGGGTGCAGTGGGGATGGGGGAGGGACCTGGCACATCAGGGATGCTGGGGAGGGGGTCAGGGTGCCCTGTGCCTCCACCATGAACCTGGGACCACAAAGCTCCTGGAGGCAGAGGGGCACATCCCCACTCCCGGGGTGCTTTCCCGCACAGGCTTTGCAGAGCACGTTTTCAGCACATGGCTGTGGTGCCTGGTCCCGCGGAGCTATGAGAGCATCCAACCCCCGGCAGGGAGTGTGGTCCCCGTGGAGGTGGGGTTTGGGTGGGTGGGTGCTGAGGAGGTGCCGCCGGCCGCAGGGCTCCGGCAGGTACTCCATCTACATCGCCAACTACGCCAGCGGCGACGTGGGCCCCCACTCGCTGATCGAGATGGATGCGGCTGCCAGTGACCCTGCCCGCGGCGTCGTGGTGCTGGTGGACGTGGCCGCGCAGGCTGGCGTCAGCAAGTACACAGGTACCGGCTGCTGCGGCCCGCGGGACGGGTCGGGGGCTGCGGGGCGCCGTGGCAGGCCGGGCAGCGGGCAGTGCCATGCGGTAGGCTGCCTGACTGCCCCATCTAGTGGCAGCCCCGCGGCCAGCGGGAGGGACCGGGGTCACGGCATGCCCCCCGGGGCCATGGGCGCTGGAGTGGGGCAGCGAGGAGCCTGCGCCCCGTGCTGCCTGACTGCCGCGGCGACCGCTGCCGTGCCCCGTCTCCCCAGCTGTAAATTGTCACTAATTAGGAGTGTTGTCACCATGGCGATGGCAGCGCTTAGGGTGGCGATGACACAAGCTGCTGCCAGACTCAATTAGTTCCTGATGAGACCGATTAAAGGTGGAAGGTGGGCAAGGAGGGCAGTCTAGGTGGGCAGCACCGACGGGGTTTGGGGAGCATGAACTGCCCTGGGGAAGGGCACCCACTGTCCCCTCACTCCTGTCCCCAGGGGGCCGTGGGCTGGCCGTGGGCCCTATCCTGAGTGACAGCGCCTCTGACATATTCTGTGGTAATGAGAACAGCCCCAACTTCCTCTTCCACAACCGGGGGGATGGAACGTACCGGGATGTGGCAGCTGCTGTGGGTGAGTAGGGGGAGCCGGGGGGAGCAGCCAGGTGTTGGGACCTCAGGGCAGGGCTGACTCTGCCTGTCGCTCCCTGCACGGGCTGGTTGAGAGCAGGGTGGAGGGACAGCGCTGGGGACTCAGAGCCCTGCTGGCCACTGGGGTGGCTGAGGTACACCAGGGCATCCAACAGTGCAGGGATGCAGCCCTGCACAGGCAGGACCCATGTGGGGACTGTGGGGCACATCCCTGGAGGTATCCCTGGGATAGAGAGGCAGGGAGTCCTGTCTCCCCCCGATCCTCTTGCGGCTCCCTAGGGCTGGATGACCCTTACCAGCATGGACGTGGTGTGGCGCTGGCTGACTTCAACCGTGATGGGCGGGTGGACATTGTCCATGGCAACTGGAACGGGCCACACCGCCTCTACCTGCAGACCGGGGCCCCCGGCCGGGTCCGGTTCCGGGTGAGGGCCCCTCACTGCTATTGAGCGTCCTTGGCTGGGTTGGCTGTCTTCACCCTGATTTGGCTTTGAGCCCAGTTCCCAGCGGGGAGGGCACCCAACACGTCCCAAAGTGGGACCCAGCATCTCTCTTTCTGTGCCCACCACTCACGCAGGACATCGCCACCCCGAAGTTCTCCATGCCGTCCCCTGTCCGCACTGTCATCGCAGCAGACTTTGACAACGACCAGGAGCTGGAGGTTTTCTTCAACAACATCGCTTACCGCGGCTCCTCTGCCAACCGCCTCTTCCGGTAGGAGCCCGGCGGGTACCAGGGGGCTGGGGCAGCCTGCACCCCGCTCTGGGGGGTGAACAGCCCTGGAGGCATAGCCAGGCTCATGGGGCTCCTCTCCAGCAGTGGCACTGCCTGGGCTCTGCTAATAAAGGGTGCTGTGACTGAGCCTTTCCCAGTATCATTACCAGCCACTGTGATCGTGCCTGCAGCAGCCCCTTGGGTCCCCAACACTGCTGATTAGCAGCTGCGTGGAAACTTGCTTCTGGCTCCTGTTAATCGCGGGGGTCAATTCCTTGTTATCGCTGTGTGGGCCCTCCTTGCCTACTGTGTGGGGTGGAGGGGAGCTGGTTGTCCACCCAGTGCTGGCACATATGGGTGGCTGGAGGTCAGTAGTGTGGGAGGTTGCCTCTGGGGAAGGGGGGGTCTCCACTGCTGGTGGGATGGAGCAGTGTTTGAAGATAGCATTTCTGCTCTGCAGGAAAGCCAGGCTCTTACGGCATCCCTGCCACACCTGCATGGAGCAGGGATGTGAGATGCCAACAGGCAGGGGCCAATCCCATCCCCCGTTCACCCTGCATAGCCACTGGGGCTGTCGCCTCTCTACCGTGCTGCTGCATGAGACAGGCACTTCTTGGGGAGGTGCAGGGGATCATGTGGTCTGGCACTAACACCCTGTCTGTGCTCGGCAGGCTCATCCGCAGGGAGCACTCGGACCCCATCGTGGAAGAGCTGAATCCAGGAGATGCGCTGGAGCCTGAGGGACGAGGCACGGGTGGGTCTCTCCAGCCCTGGCAGTGGGGGCCCATGCTGGGGATATGCCACAAGACCACCTCTACGCTCTATGCCTGGGCATGCCACATGTCTGACTGAGTCTCCTGCCTGCTCCCCACTAGCATCCTGGAGCCCCCATCACCCAGGAGCAGCCCCATGCTTTCTCCATCCACCCATGCCCAGCTAACAGTGCCATTTCCAATCGTTCCTCAGGGCTTCACTCTTGGGGGGCTCCTTCCTGGATGCCCACTGTTCAAAGCCAACCTCTGTGTTTGGGAGGGGGTGAGGCAGACTCTTGTGTCCTACAGCCCCCCCTGCACTGCATGTCCCCTTCACTGCCTGGGGAGCCAATGCACCTGAATGCAGAGTGCCACACACATAGGGACCCTTACTCCTGCACTGGGGTCTCCCCATCTTCTCTATTGATCTTGCATTGCTGGGAGTGGGTATTAGGAAAAATTTCTTCACCAAAAGGGTGATTGGGTATTGGAAAGGCTTCCCAGAGAAGTGGTGGAGTCACTGTCCCTGGAAGCATCCAAAAAACATGTAGATGAGGCCCTCAGTGACATGGTTTGGTGATGTACTTGCAGTCCCTGGGCTTGATCTTAAAGGTGTTTTCCAACCTAGTTGATTCTATGTGAATGCTGCTGCCACCTGTGGAGCCCACACCAGCAGAAGGTTGTAAAGCTGGGAGATACGGGGCTGGGCCTCAGGCATGACATGATCCTGTTCTTGCAGGGGGTGCAGTGACCGATTTTGATGGCGATGGGATGCTGGACCTCATCCTATCCCACGGGGAGTCCATGGCACAGCCGATCTCCATCTTCAAGGGCACCCAGGTGAGTCAAGCAGGGGGTTTCGCATCACCCCAACCCTTCCACCCCTCCTTGCTCAGTGTCCCTGCTCCCTCCTCCCTTGCAGGGCACCAACAACAACTGGCTGCGCGTGATCCCGCGCACCCGCTTCGGGGCCTTTGCGCGGGGGGCCAAGGTGGTGCTGTTCACACGGCGCAGCGGGGCCCACCTGCGCATCATCGACGGCGGGTCCGGGTACCTCTGCGAGATGGAGCCCGTGGCGCACTTCGGACTGGGTGAGCAAGGGGCTGCCACCCCCCCAGCCTTCCACCCTGCTCAGGGGCCAGGTCTGCTGCTGCAGTGCCCTGCAGCACGGTAGCCGACTATGACCGTTGGTTCATGTGCACCCCTCGGGCTACAGCCTTGTGCATGGGCTGTCAGCATGGGCACCTGGGGCAAGGACAGGCTTTGCCCCTCCATCCCTACCACCCCCTGGCCTCCTTTCAGCCCCTGCCCGCCCCGGAGACCCCAATTCTGACGGGCTGCCCGCCTGCAGGGCACGACAAGCCCAGCAGCCTGGAGGTGACCTGGCCGGATGGCCGCGTTGTGTCACGACCAGTGGCCAGCAGTGAAACCAACTCTGTCCTGGAGGTACCCTACCCCCTGGACACGGAGGAGCCGCTTGTGCCTGCCCCACTCGAGGTGAGGGCCAGCTGTGTGTGCAGGGTGGGAGGCACTGGGGTAAGAATGAGGGGCTGGGCTCTGCTGGCTCTGTGGCTGCCCAGGGCTGATTGCTCCCCATCCTGGCTGTTTCCACTTCTCCCCAAATGCAGTGCGGGCAGGGATTCTCCCAGCACGAGAATGGACGTTGTGTAGGTGAGTGGCTACCAGGGGCATAGGCTGTAGAGGGGGAGTGTGGTGTCATGGGGAGGGGGGAGAGCATGGTGCATGGGGAAGGAAGCATGGCTGGCATGCAGCAGGCATTGTGCTAGAGCATCAAGCAATGAGAGGCAGCAGGGATGTGGCAGGGTGGCTGTGCTGTGAGCCTCCTGAGCAGATGCATGGCCTGTGTGGCTACATCTAGGGGGGCATCCAGCATGTGCCAGGGGAACTGGAAGGGCCATGGCTGGCAGCCCCAGGCTCCCAGCCCAGCCATCTCACACCAAGGCCCCTCTGCTTGCAGACACAAATGAATGCACCGAGTTTCCCTTTGTTTGCCCCCGGGACAAGCCCGTCTGCATTAACACCTATGGCGCGTACCGCTGCCGCAGCAACAAGCGCTGCGGCCGGGGCTTCGAGCCCAATGAGGATGGCACAGCTTGTGTGGGTGAGTGATGGCTGGGACCCTGAGCCCCATGCCACTGAAGCCTGACAAAGCCCATAGGCACCCCTTGGGATGCTGCTGCACCCTTGCCAAAGGCTTGGCTGCACCCTGCAAGCTGCTGGTGGTTGCACAGCCTCGTCCACCCTGGCTCCCTATCTGTTTGTCCTGTACCTCCTGCTAAGCTGCCACTGACTCCCCTTCCCTCTTTCTCTCTTGCTCCTTCTCTCCTTCTCTGTGCAGCTCAAGTGGCCTTTTTTGGGGGATACCCCTCCACTGGGAGCTGGCCCAGGCTCCCCCAGAGCCCTCTCCTCCCTCTGGTCCTTGGACTCTGCTTTTGTCTCTATGCACTTTAAGCCCTCCCTGTAACATGCCAGAGCAGCCTTTGCAGAAGGACCGGCCAGCCTCTGCCTGTCTCTCCTTTTCTCTCTCCATGTCGAGCTGCCCTGGAAGTGCCGGCTGTGCCCTACAAGGGTGGCCTGTGGTGGGAGGGGGATGGAGCCCAGCTGTCCCTTTGCACCTTGTTTGGGGATGGAACCTCCCTGCCCCAGCGCTGCTCCTGCCCTGCCGGCACCTCTCGGGCTGGTCGCTTGCTCCGTCGCCTCGATACTGTACCATGTGCCTGCTGGTTTGGCCTGCGACGTTTGTGCTTCGCCTACCCCCTTCTCGGTGATGGGGACCACCTCCCCAGCCCTGGCAGAGGAGGGTCCCCCCGGCCCTGCAGGGGACGGACCCTTCTGGTCTGTTTTTTAACGTATTGACCCCACTGTTTGGAGTCGGACCCTGCTCAGTCTTCCAGCCCCTCTCCCAGAGAACCCCCTCAATAAACTATATCCTGTCTATCAACCCAAGCTGCTGAGCTTGTGCGGTGCAGGGTTGTGCCCATGCTTCTGTCCACCCTGCTCTGGGGTTTTATGGGGAGGGAGCCCTCCCTGCCCTGGTGCCAGGAGCTAGCTCTGCACAGTGGCCCTGGGCAGCTCTGCCCCTGCCCATCCTTGCTTCCAGCCATGGCACTATGGACACGTGTGCAGCACTGGAGGGACCGGGTGCTCACACCCCAACAACAGGGCGTGCTGCTTTCCCCCACGTGCTGTAACCCCACTCTCTTCCCCACCACCAGACATTGATGAGTGTGCCCAGGGCTTGCACAACTGCAGCCAGCTCTGCACCAACACCCCTGGGGCATTTGCCTGCCACTGCCACCTGGGCTTCCACCCTCTTGATCCCGCTGCCAGCCAGTGCCTGGGTGAGTACCTGCAGGTACCAGGGCCAGCAGCACCCCATGCTGCTACCGGGCACAGCCGTGCTGCTGTAGGAGCAGGGGTGCTGCTTCCTGGGTGCCCAGTTGTGCCCATAGCCCTGGTCCCAGCCAACCCAAAACATGGGGGACAGAATGGACAGATTACAGCTGTGCAGGAGCTGATGGAGTAAGGAGGCATCTGCCTCCCAGCAGCCTTGGGGACCAAGGGCGTGAGGACAAGAGCTGCACGGCTGTAGGCACTGGAGAGGCTTTCATGTCCCAGCTTCACCCTGCCCCAGCGCATCCCCTCCATGTCCCCTTGCCGAGCCCTGTACCCTTGGCACAGCTCTGACCCTCTCCACTTCTTTCCCAGATGTAGATGAGTGCCAAGCACAACCTGGCCCTTGCGCCCACATCTGCCACAACAGCCACGGCTCCTTCCACTGCCACTGCCGCCACGGCTTCTCCCTGGGTGCGGGCGGGCGCTGCCGGCACAAGTAGCCCACCCAGCACAGCCAAGTGCCCCCTGCTTGCTCCCAGCACCGTGCCAGCTGCACCCAGTGCCAGCAGAATAAACCCCTTCCTGCACTGGTGTCCCTGTGGGTCACTGAAGCCCAGGAATGCTACATGGGTCTGTCCTCACTCCCCCTGTGGACTGCTCCGTCTCTCCTCTTTATTCCCCCCATGCTCACCCTCCTTATGAGGCTCTGTGCACCTTGGTGTGCTGGGGGATGCCCAGCCTGCCTCTGTGCCCCCCAGCATTGCCCCATTCCCCTCTCTGACAGGACACAGGGCAGGCACAGTGAGGGATGAAGCCAGGGTTTATTGAGGAAGGTCTCCATGCAGCAGAGCCCCTGTGGGAATGGCTGGGCCAGGGCCACCCCACACATGCTCCATGACAGAGCCAAAGGGAGTCCCAGGGAGCAGGGTTTTCCCTCCAGGGTCCCAGGAGAGCAGTGCTGCCTCTGTTCATCCCTGCACCCAGGCAGGGACTCTTCTCAGGGTGCTGGATATCACAGGGATCCTGCTATTCCCCACCATCTGACCTTGGCTAATGAATCCCCACACCTTGCAGCCAGCCCCAGGTGCCCCTTGGGGTCCTCACTGCAGGCCAGGCTGAGAACTGGGGTGCTGCAGATGCATGCAGGATTTGTGGGCAAGGGAAGGCTCAGCGGCAGGAGAGGAAGGGTTCTGGTGGAGCTGTGCTGTGCATGAGCCTGGGGCATAACGCACAAGGGCAGGGGCCTGCCCAGCACTGTGCATCCCTGCCCTGGGCATGCAGCTTGGGGCTGGGAAGCTTTCTGGGTGCGGCTGGGGATGGCAGCGGGTCAGGCAGGGAGCAGAAGTAAATGCCCAGTGTCACAGGTAGTGCTGAAGGACGGTGCTGGCAAGGACGCTGCTACCGGATGGGTGAGGGCACCTGACCAGGGCTGGGAGCAGCAATGGGCTGGGGCGAATGCACAGCACCATCATGCAGATGAAGCAGCACCAGGGCGCTGCCAGGCACACTGGGCACACAGCAGCTGAGCCCACCCCGCAGCTCCAAGAGCAGGACGCCCCAGGGAGGGGTGCAGCAAGGGCTGACAGTGCCCACGGGATTAGGGATAAGTGTGTGTCCCCCCCTTAGGGCTGCCTGGGGCTTTACCAGTCCTGCTGCTCCCTGACGCATGACACACGGGGCGCTCCTTCGCCTAGGGTAGAGGCAGCAACAGCGAGCACCCGGCGGGCTGCAGCAGCCCCTTGGCACCAGTTTCTCTCAGTGGGAAGCACTTGGGATGCGCCAGCACCAGCCCCTGCCCGCAGTGGGTCTGAGCAGGGGCAGAGCCGCTGTGGGGGGCACAGAACAGATAGGGGTGGGAGCCCCCGGCCTCCCCCTCCCGCTCTCCCTGGGCTCAGAAGCGGGTGCTCTGGTAGTGCAGCCTGCGGAGCTCGGACAGACCACTGTCCCGGCAGTACGAGTCCCTGCAGGGACTCCCTGCCAGTCACCGGCCCCCTGCCCCGCCACCCCCCCCACTGCTGCTGCTGCTGGAGCTGCCGCTGCTGGAGCTGCCGCTGCTGCACCGGTCCTCGTAGATGGAGATCTCAATCTGGGCCCTGCTAAGGATCATTGGTGAGACGCAAGCCCGATGGCCCAGCGCACGCTGCAGTGTCCCCCCGCCCCTCGCCCTTGTCATCCCCCAGCATCCCGCTGCCCAGAGGATACGACCCTCATGCCACGCTCCAGGGGGTCAGTGAGCAGCAGCCCCCGTGGTGCATAGATCTTCTCGTTCTGGTCCTGGATGTACTTGGAGATCTTCTTCAGGACCTGCCAGCACAGGGAGGGACTCTCAGGGCCTGCCAGCACCCCTGCCTGCTCTACCCTCCAGCCCCCCTGCTCCCTGTGCCCACCCTGTGCCCACTGGCAGGCCTGCAGCCATGCCCGTCCCTGGGACCTCCCCTGGACCTCAGCACCTTCTCGTAGTGCGTCTCCATGCAGAGGAAGATGAAATAGGCAGTGGCACAGGCCAGGCACCCCTCCAGGTAGGAGCTGCCCCCAATCTTCTCCGCCTCAGCGTAGAAGCCATTAAGGGTTTTCACTGTTTCCTCAAAGAGCTGCCGCTCGATCTAGTGCAGAAACCAGGGTGAAGAGGAGTCCGGTCAGATGCTGACCCCACCACTGCCCTGTCCCCATCCCCAAGGGGAACTGGGGAGTTTAAAACACCGCCCAGCTGATGCCTCAGCTCCCCAGCCTCTACCCGCCTTCTGCCCTTCACCAGAGCCTCCTGATCCCCAGGAGCACCCAAGCCCTTGCAGACAGGACAAGGTGGCTGTGATTGCATGGACCCAGCAGCATCAGCTGGCCCGGGGCCATACAACAAACATCCTGTGGAGACCCCATGCCCTCAGACCCCTCTCCCCACCAAGTCCCAATAGGGCACCAGCATAGGGCACCCCCCACCCCTACCCGGCTCTCCAGCTCAGGGGGGAACTTTGTCTGGAACTGACACGTGGTCCCATCGCTGTAATCCCGCTGCACAAAGACCTTGGTGGCCAGAGATGCACTGCGCCGCAGCTCCTGCAGGCTGTGAACCTGGGGAGGGCATCGGGGTGAAGCGGGGAGCTGCAGCCGTGGGGTGCCAGGCATCCCTGCGGGGGGCAGCGCCATTCCCCCAGTGCCAGGGGCCGCGGGCTCACACACCCCCAGGCAGGGAGCCTGCAGCACGGGCTGTGTCACACTGTGAGCACAGCTCAGTCCTGGAGGTGCGGGGCGGCCGCACAGACGGATCGGCAGCCCCGGCCGCGGGCGCTCAGCCCAGCCCCGGCACCCCACGGGGTACTGAGGGCCCACGCCAGCCCCCGGGGCAGTTTTGAGGGGCTGGAGGCGGGGAAGCAGGGGCCAGGTTGTGCCAAGGGCGCGTCTCAGACCCCGCCCTGAGCTTCCCTTTGGCTGACACGGGGCCACCGCCGGCTGTGTGCCCCACACACACTGTTCCTGTCAAGGGTCCGACCCACGGCACATGAGAGGGACCCCCAACCCCACAGCCCCCCCTTTTCCCGGGATACCCCCCCCCCCCAGACCCACCTGCTCCCTCGAGCAAGGGCACCCTTCACACCCTTCACCCACCCTGCACCCCCAACCCTCCGCACACCCCACATACACACTGGCCTTCCTGTGCACACAGACCACGCACCCTCCCAGCCCCACACCCCCCCCAGCGCACCCCACGCCGACCCCAGCCCCAACGCTTCCCGCCAGCAGCAGCGCACCCCACGTTGCCCCCTTTCCCCCGTGTCCGCGGGCACGGGAGGGCAGAGCGGGGAGGCTCCGCCGCAGCCCGGCACCGGGAGCGCCCGCTGCGGGGCTGTCCCCGCCCGCCGTGCGGCCGCGCACCCACCTCCGTGGCCATGGCGCGGGGGGGGCCCGGGCCGGGCTGGGCTGTGCCGGGGGAGCCGGCGCTGTCACCGGGGCCGTGCCGGGCGGCGCGGCGGCGCTGGCGCTGTCCGCGGTGCTGCCGTGCCGAGCGGCGGAGGCGGGCCCGGCCGCCCCGTGTGCGCAGCCGCCCGGCCCGGCCCGGCCCGCCCCGAGGCGCCGGGGATGGGCGCCCGCCGCTACCGGCACGGAGCCCCTGGAGGACGCGGCCCAGCTGCCAGGGACAGCGGTACCGGGATCCGGCTCCCCCAGCAGGGAGTTCGAGGGAAACTGCTACCGTATGGGGGCCCGGCCGGCACCGCGGGGACTGCGGCCCGGCTGCCGAGGGGATGCGGCTGTAGGTCCCTGGGGGGAAGTGCTGGGGTAACGGGGGCCCTGGGCGGCCGTGGGGCTGGCCCGGTGGAGACCCGGGGGGCCCGCAGTGGGGCTGGCAGCCAGCCGTGCCAAGAGGCCTCGTCTGAAGCTGTTTGTTTGTGAAGGATTTGCAGCTGGCACTGGGCTGTGGAGCGGGAGCTGCGATCGCAGTGCGGACAGACATCAAAGAGCAGAGCTAACGAATTCCCTGTTATCTCTGCCTATTGACAGCTCAATTAGAGCCAGAGAAATGCCAAACAGGGGGAACAGAGGCTCTCCTGAGAAGGGAAGCGGGGGGTGCTCACAGCTGGGTCCGTAGTGAAGCAGGAGGGATGCGGTGGCTGGGCACAGGGCCCTCATGGTGCGGGAGAGCAGCCAGCCCTTCCCTCAACACCCGGGCGCTGCTGGAAGCAGCGTGGGGCCCTCCCAGCACGTCTGCCCAGGCTGCTAACAGAGCACACAGGGATCCTGATGAAACAGCATCGTCTGACTCCCGCT
Organism: Lathamus discolor; assembly: GCF_037157495.1. Taxonomy (NCBI): domain Eukaryota; kingdom Metazoa; phylum Chordata; class Aves; order Psittaciformes; family Psittacidae; genus Lathamus; species Lathamus discolor. Next base: position 136,514,931 of record NC_088886.1, read on the forward strand.
CCCTGCCCTGAGCACCAGCACAGGCTTCGGGCAGAGCAAACAGAGGCAGAGCCCTGGGGAGGCTGGTGGGCAGCCCCAGCACACTGGAGTGTAGCAGGGTTTGTGACCAAGGGACAAAAGCACACGTGCAGGCAGGGATCCAAGTCACAGGGCTCATCTTCCCCCAGACAAAGCTACGGATCCCATCGCTTTCAGGGGAACCTGCTGCTGCCGTGGTCCAGAGCAGCCCTGCCAGCACACACCCCGCAGCAGAGGGGCACCCCTGCCCAGAGAGTGCCACAGAGCCAAAGGAGCCCCCTCGGGGCAGGGGTGAACTCTGCCGTGTGCTCACACGTGCGTGCACACAGATGAAGGTATTCGTGCATGCGCTGCCTGCCCACACCTGCCTGCACCCCCCACACGCACCCAGGCACACGTCCATGTGCTCACACACTCGAGCGTGTCCCCGCATGCCCCCGGGCCCTTCGTTCCGGCTCCCTCCCGTGTTGTGTGTCACCGGCACGCCAGGACTCCCTGCCCGCCTGGCAGGGCCCTGCCAGTTGCCATGGCAATGCTGTGCCTGCCAGGAGATGAAGTTTGCTCTCCACTCTGCAGCGAGGGGCCAAGAGCAGCCGGGGGTACGCTGACAGCCCTGCTCTGCCCGGCTGCCCTGCCCTGCTGCCCAAGGCATGGCTCTTCTCTGGCTGCACCAGCTCTGCCCAAGATCCAGACCCCCAGTCCTGGGCTCCTGCTGCCTCACAAGCCATGGACCTGCTGTCTGCATCACCAGAGCATGTGTCCTTCACTGGGACATCTTCACCCCACCACTGGCAGCCACCTTCTGCCAGCCGCATGACCCAGGAGCAAGCCTTACCCAGTGTCAAGCAGGACTTGGACAGCCTGGACCTGCTCCACAGCGCTCATCACTGCACAGCCCCTGGCCCTGCCTGTGGTGCCTGCAGCATCTCCAGAGCCCACCAGAGCCTGCCAGCCCCTCCATGCAGGATGCACCATCATGGGCTTTCCAGTTTTAACCAGAGCGGGGACAGACCCTGTTGGTTTCCATGCAGAGTGGATAGGTTGCTGTCTGTGCCACAACATGCCATGCCCATGGGCCCACAGAACAGGCATGGGGCATACCTGGGGCCCCTATGGCAAGCCCCACACAGCCAGTGTGCCTGTATCCCTCACACTGAGTCATCCATGCCCAGCAGTGCCCCTAGTCCAGCCCCTGCGCCTGGCTCCCAGGTCAGGACCAGAGGATGTCCCCAAAATGTCCCCAGGAGCATAGTGCTGTACCCCATCCCAGCACCCCCACCCTCCCTGGAGTCCCAGCATGGTGCCTGAGGGCCATGGAGCCCTGCAACCAGCCCAGGACCAACCCCTGGGGTCCCATCCTGCACCCACTGCATGCCAAGCCCCCTCCCAAGCCTGTCGGGCCTGTCAGTGGCTCTGGCTCCACTTCAAAGGGGCCATGGCGGGGCCAGGTCCTGGCAGCTACTTCACAGGGCACGGGGGGAGCTTTCATTAATGAGAGGCAGCATGAGCTCACCGCCCCGGTGAGGACAACGGTGACATTTGGGAGGCACACAGACAAAGCGGGGCAGGGTGATCAGCTGATAACCTTTCCTGGGAGAAGCCAGGTGTGTACACCAGTACGGGGGGGGGGCACATCTCCCACACTGGGAGCCCCTGAAAACAGCTCTAAGTGCCCCAGCCTGGACAAGGAGAGTGCCCCGAGCTGATCCTGCAGCCTGGGCACCCTGAGGTGCTGAGTGGCACCTGCAGCACTGCCACATCAGCTGTGTTCATCCCTATTGGTGGTGACAGGACACTATTGCACCGGGATCCCCCGTAGGGCAGACCCCAGCAGCCCCCGCAGGAGTGCATGTGGGGACCCAGCATCCTGCAAGCACAGGGGTACGTGCTTTCGGAGCACAGTGCCAAGGTCCAGCTTTGGCAAAGGTGCTGGCTGGGAGCCGGGGCTCTGCAGGGGTTGCCCCCACCCGGGACGGGGCTGAGCTGGGAGCACACACGAGTGGCTTTTCCCACCGCCATGGTGGGGCAGGGGAGTGAGAGGCATCCCCCCACGGGACGTGCCCCTTTCCTGCCCCGCTGGGGGCCAGGCCGGGGGGTGCCGGCAGCAAACAGGGGGTCTGTGTGCAGGAGGTGCCGGGGGGGGCAGGACTGCGCCGGGGCTGCCGTTCCCCGCAGCTGGCCGGGAGCGCTGCCAGCCGCATTCCTGGGGCTGCCGCGCCAGCGGGAGCCTGTGTGGGTGCAGGGTGAGTGCACGGACACCGCGGCCCTGCCCGCCCCACCGCCACCACGGGCCCGGCACAGCTCGGCCCCACCGAACCCCTCCCAGTCGTGCCCCAGCCTCCCCCAGGGCCGGGGGCACATCCCTAAGGTCTGTATCCCTGCACAGCCAGCCCTGGCAGGCTCTCCCGTCCCCCCGCCCCGAGAGTCCCTGCTCTGCAGTGGGGGCATACTGAGCCCAGCAGTGATGCAGCCTGGGAGTTCAAGGAGCACGGAATGGGGTTGGAACAGGGAGGATGAAAGGATGGGAGAGACAAGAGGACGGGGAGGACAGGAGGATGGGAGCAGGGAGGGAGCCCACATAGTCCACCCAGCCCACCCGGGCCCTTGGGATGCATCTCTGCCCACAGAAACAAGGTTGGCAGTGCCCAAAGCTGCAGTGCGAGAGGGAACTGGGACATGATGGAAACAGCCAGCCGGGACTCTGCTTCAGCATCTCATTTCCCAGGAGCCTCCATCTCCCCTGGCTCCCGGGGGGCACAGATCTGCAGCATGGATCTGCTCTGGGTTACAGCCGGGCACAGGTCCCGGGGAAGGGCCCAAAGTGGTGAGGGGGCACCCCCAGGGGATGTCCTTACCATGCCACCCTGGCTGGCCGCCCCCGAGGTCCCTGCTGTAGAGGGGGCAGCCCCCATGGTCCTGCCTCCGGCCCCGCTGCTGTGAAAGGTGACACAGGCGGTGACACAGCCAGCTCCCCGGAGTGACAGGCACAAGTGTCAGCCTCCCAGCCGGCTGCGCGGATGCAGGACGGGGATGCGGGCACTGGAGCGGCCTGCGCAGAGAGGACACAGGGAAAGGTGCCAGCTCCAGCTGCCCTATGCCCATCCCCATCCCCAGCGTGCACCTCAGATCTGCGTCCCCTGGGACATCCGGGATGGCAAAAGGTTGAGAAGCAGTGGGGGTGCAGCAGGGACCCCTCAGAGCAGAGGCACAGTCTCAGCCTGGGGACAAGTATGCCAGGACACAGGGGGGGTGGGAGCAGAGGGTGAACATCCTTCTCCTGGGGCCAGCCCTGCTCCCTCCCAGCACGGCCATGCTGCCAGGAGGTGACTCAGTGGCTCTAATGAAGGCATTGTTACAGGTGGGCTGGCAGGGAACCGCTCACTCCCTCTCAGACCCCTCACTTTCATCCCTTCATCTGGTGGGGTGCCAGCTGGCACAGGGTGCTCAGCACCCCAGCACCTTCCTGGGACAGACTGTAGGTGCTGGGGGCTGCACCGGGTGGCTGGGGTAGGCTGGGAGCCAGGACCTGGTGCATGGCCAAGAGCAGGACAGCAGCAGTGCTGGCAATGCTGTGGGGACAGTGCGGGGACAGCACAAGGTGCGCTTGGCATCCTGCACACCGGCTGCTCCATCCCACACACGCAGGCTCCCTCTGCCTCCACCTCTCAGCCTCACCAGCCCCTTCCCAGCCCAGCTCCCATGGCAATTACACCCTGCCCAAGCCCATCCATCACAGATTAGCTATTTTCTATCGGCATTTATCTCCAGGCAATCTCACTCCTACCGTGACAGCCTGATGCTTCCAGCACCCTCCCTCCTGCTACCGGGCAGCCCTGATAAAGGGCAGCTCTATCTTATCGTGCTCCCCTGCAGTTACACATTAATGGTGCCATCTCCGGGGCTTGGCCGGGGTGGGATGAGCTCAGCCCAGCCTCGGGCTGGCAGCAAGCATCACTGGGCAATGCAGTGACGGGCACTGTGCCCAGCACGGAGGGCATGGGCAGGCTGCAGGCAAGCGCAGGTTGTGTGGGTGAGGTTCCCAGCACAGCCCCAATGCGAACGGATCCCACCAGGGCTGGGGGGGACGGTCCCTGCCCCCAGCCCTGGGCAAAGGGCACCTGCTATCACTGTCTGCACCGGGCTGTTTGCTCTGTCGCCCATTAACAGAGCTGCCTTATCCAGCAGGCAGGCGCCAGAGGTGGCCCAGAGCTCGTTGGCCAGGCAGGGGCATCGATCGCGGGAAGGGGAAGGGGTGCCCCAGATAACCCCTGCAGACAAATGAGTTTCTAATGGGGTCTCGAGCCTTGCACCCCCCGGCCCAGCCCATCTCCAAGGAGACGGGGCAATGTGGCCCCTGCAGGACCCTCACCCCACTCAGGGTCCAGCTCTGTCTGTGCCTGGGTCACCAGCAGAGCCGGGTGCAAGCCGTTTGCTGGGAGATGTAACCCCAGCTACACCTGTGCCCAGCAGACCACGGTCATCCCCAAGGAATAAGGACCCCGTGCCCACAGCATCACTTTGGCATTGATGCCACACATGGCACATGGGTACCCCAGCTGCTTCCAGTGCTGCAACATGAAGCCTCCAGGGTGACCTGCTTCTCCAGCCCCTGCATCCCAAGCATCCCCATACCCCATAGGGTCCAAGAGACAATGGGTGGGGCACAGAGAAGGAAGAGGGTCCCCGGCCCCATGCCAGAGCACGCCTCTGGGGTGCCAGGCAGGACAGGGGCAGAGGGGCTGCGGATAACAGGGACACCTTGCACCCACACCACATCCCATGAGGCAGGCGAGCCCTTCCAGAGGGCATCACCCCAGGGCACGCAGCGCCTCCTGCCCGAGGAGGGAGGGCTGGGGCCGCGGGGCGGGAGGGCAAGCGGCGGCAGCGGGGTGGCCGTCGGGGCAGGCTGGCGTGGGGCCGGGGGGCGAGCCCCGGGGGGGCCCGGCAGCCGGAGCAGATTGGCTGCCGGTGAGGCCTCCCCGGGCTCCTTAGAAAGGGCGGCGAGTGTGGGAGGCGCTAAGGGAGCCGGCAGCCACCGACCGCGCTCCCGTCCCGGTCCCGCGCGGCAGGCACCGGCGATGCCGCGGGCAGGCGGCCCCCCGGGGGTACCGGGCTCGGCGTTGCTGGCGCTGGCGCTGTGGCTGGCAGGGTCCCCGGGCGGCGGGCAGCACTACGACTACTACGGCTGGCAGCCCGAGAGCCTGCCCCACGGGCGCTTCTACGGGCGGGAGCCGCAGTGCCTCGATATCCCGCCCGACATGCAGCTCTGCCGCGACGTGGGCTACAAGCGCATGCGGCTGCCCAACCTGCTGGAGCATGAGACCATGGCTGAGGTCAAGCAGCAGGCCAGCAGCTGGGTGCCTCTGCTCGCCAAGCAGTGCCACACCGACACCCAGCTCTTCCTCTGCTCCCTCTTCGCCCCCGTCTGCCTCGACCGGCCCGTCTACCCCTGCCGCTCCCTCTGCGAGGTGGTGCGTGACTCCTGTGCCCCTGTCATGGAGTCCTATGGCTTCCCCTGGCCCGAGATGCTGCACTGTGGCAAGTTCCCCTCCGACCATGAGCTCTGCATTGCCGTCCAGTTTGGGAACAGCAAGGCCACCCCACCGCCAGGTAAGCAGGAAGGGCACTGTGATGGGATGGGGATGCATGCAGGGCACCTGCCATCAGTGTGTTCCCATGCAACTGGGGACTCACATGCACCCCCATCCCTGCACCTCTTGAAACAGAGCACTGGGTGCAGCAGGGCACACGTGCACAGTACCAGCAGCATTAGCTGCTTTAGCTGGGTACCACTTGCTGCACAGGGATGAAGGCACACAACTGCCTGCACAGAGCTGCACCAGGGTAGGGGAGAGCAGCGTGGACATGGGAGCAGCACTGAGGGTGAACATGGGATGAAGTGGAAGCCACTGGGGGACCCACCACAAAACTGCAGCCCTTTCCTCCCACTGAGTCCCATCCCAGCAGCAACGAGCATCTGCATCCTGCACCTGCAGGTCTCAGCCCTGTGCTGCTGTCAGAGGGTGGAGGGTCCTCAGGCAGGGGGTGCAATATCACTCAGCGACAGCCCAGGCTCAGGGTAAGGGCTGTGACATCCTTCAGGCTGGGGCTCCCCCCACTGCTGCTGTGCCCCAAAGTGTCAGCATCAGGATGGTGTCCCTATGCCCTGTCCCCTCCGGGGGGGGTGGTGCTGGGACACTGGCCAGTGCGAAGCTCTTTGACCTCTGCATCAGCCCTGCACAGCTGCCTGGGGAGCAGAGGAGCTGCTGGGTCTCCCCAGAATGTCCCTGTGGAGCTGGCCCAGGTGACCGGCGTCAGCAGCAGGGAGCTGTGACAGTGGCTGGTTTCTCACCACAGTGCCCAAGATCTGCACCCAGTGTGAGATGGAGCACAAGGCGGATGGCATGATGGAGCAGATGTGCTCCAGTGACTTCGGTGAGTGCTGGGGTCCCCTTCCTCCCCACCCCACCATAGACAAAGGGCTGCCTCCCCCAGCTCTGACGGCCCAGGAAGGGGTTGGCTGAAGGGTGCTGTTGTACAGGGACAGCCCCATGGGAGACCCTCTTGGACCGTGTGCGCGTAGGATGGGTGCACCACAGAGGACATGGTGGGGGGGGGGGAGGATAGGCAGAATGAGACATTTGGGAGCATCTCTGGGAGCCTATGTTCAACACCCCCAACAGCCCCTTCCCCTCCCCGCACAGTAACTTCCCCAGAGACCCTTCTCCTGGGTCCCACCCCAGGGGCAGGCTGCACCCCGTCCTGCACAGGTGCCTGGCCTGCCCCCCCCCCCCCCCAGGCAGCACCCTAGTGCCCCACAGTCTCCCCCCCAACCATGCCCCACTGCTGCCCCACACAGTGGTAAAGATGCGCATTAAGGAGATGACAGAGGAGAACGGGGAGCGGCGGCTGGTGGCTGCCCAGAAGAAGAAGGTGCTGAAGCTGGGCCCGCTCAAGCGCAAGGACACCAAGAAGATGGTGCTGCACATGAGGAACGCGGGCGCCTGCCCCTGCCCGCAGCTCGACAGCCTCAGCGGCAGCTTCCTGGTGATGGGCCGCAAGGTGGGCAGCCGCCTGCTCCTCCTCGCCGTCTACCCCTGGCAGAAGCACAACAAGGAGATGAAATTCGCCGTCAAGTTCATGTTCTCCTACCCGTGCCCCCTCTACCACCCCCTGCTCTATGGGGCTGGGCAGCACTAGGGCTCTGCCCACCCTGCCCTGTCCTAGGACTTCTGCACTGGCCCCACGCTGCACCCCTGGTTGCACCCAAGGGCCCCTGCTCTGCTCCCCTCAGCCCCTTGGCTGTGCCCCGGGACCCTGCTCTGTGCCCCCAGGATTCCCACTTGCATTTGTGGGAGCCTTGATCCACAGCCAGGACCCCTGCTCCCTCCTGAGCCCCCTGTTCTGCTCCCAGGACCCTGCCCACAGGCAGGAGCTGAGGCTGCACCCAGGGCCCTTGCTCTGCACGCTTGTGAGCCCTGGTTTGCACCACAGACCCTTGGCTACTTCCAAGCCCCCTGCCAGGCACCCCAGGGGCTCTTGCCTGCACTCAAGATACCGGCTTGGCCCTCTTGGCTGCTCCTGTGGCCCCTGCCCAGCTCCCTGATGCCATGCCCCAAAACTCCAGCCCACCAAAGCATCCCATGCCCTCACACAGTGAGCTCACACCCCAGCCCGGGGTTATCCCACCTTTGCAGGGACACACTCCAGCTGAGGCAGGTCCCTCCTGCCCCACTGTCCCCAGAGACCAAGAGCCTGGAGCAGCATGGCCCCTGCCTGGGCTCCCGCACCCTACCCATCCCACATGGCTCGTTGAGGATGTGTGGGGTCCACTTCCAAGCCCCCCAGACCCCTCCTGCTGCATCCCTCACCCACATCCCTACCAAAACCCACCCCAGGCCCCCCTTGCCCATCCACACCACAGTAAATTATTCCACGCCAGAAAAGCTTGTGTCCTGAGGTTCATGGGCAACCACCTCCTGCAGCTCCCTTGAGGACCCCAGGAAGGATGGAAGGGAGCTCCTGATCCTGCCCACTGAGTGGGGCAGCAGGGTCACCCTGGGCACCAGTGCTAGCCCACAGCCCAAGGCTGGGCAGCCCAGCCAAGCTATGAGGTTCCCAGTGGTCACAGGCGTTGCTGGGGACTCGCATCCTGCCACTCCAGGGAGCCTGGGAGGGTGGCGAGGGGAGAAGGATGGCAGGGGTACAGGTGACAGCGGCATCCCGGCTGATGGAGCCCCACAGCCGGGCCTGAGGGTGTTCACAGAAGAGGTTTATCCCTCTGTCACCCTGGAGGATAGTTCCATGGGCTGGGAGCTGGAGGTACTATGGGAGAAGCCTGGCACTGAACACAGGCGGAGGCAGACCGCAGCCTGGCAGCGTCCTTCCCTGGACATCCCACCTGGGTACCACCTGTGAGCCCTGGCTGCAGGTCCCAGACAGCCCTGCTCGGCTGCCAGACCTCCCACCCACAGCTCCAGCATCCTCCCAAAGGGCTCCCTGGGGCCACAACCTGCACCAGCAGCACAGGGACCAGGGCATCGCTCACCCTGACCCCTCTGATGGCAGACGGATGCTGTCCCTCAGCTCAGCTCCCCGAGCCCAAGAGCAGGGGCTGCCTCTGCCCCCCCCAGTCCCACTGCAGCCCTGTTTACCCAGTGCGTTCCCGCATCCAGCAAGTGAGGGAGGCATGAATGTGGCCACCGGATATTTACCCAGACCTGGCTGCCTGACACCGCAGCTTCACACCAGAGCTGGCCCCACTGCAGGGGAGCCTCCAGAGACGAGGGGAACTGAGGCTGTGGGATGCCTGTGCCCACCCTGACAAGGCCAGTGGGCACCTGCCCCATGCCAGGGTAATCCCAGCTCCTTCTGCACCCCTCAGGTATGGCCTTAGCCCCTCTGGCCACCCCCCCCAGCAGCAAAGGGCACTCACATTCTGCTCCAGGCAGGGAGACGTGCCCCTGACCTGCAAAGAGCAAGGGACAGAGGAGAGCCAGCCCCGCCACGGCCTCGCACAGGGGCAGGCGGTCATTTTTCCCGATGTTGAAAATAAATGGGAAAAGCCCAGATGGTGGTAGAAGGTATGTTTAGAGCAAGGCTGCCACAGGGATAAACATCCTCAGTTACGTCATTTTACCGCATAACTTAGAGAGCGCAAACAAACCCCATCTCCCCCAGCTCAGCTTTATCTGTAGCCCTCTGTATTCCTGTCATTAGCATCTTTCCAGGGAGTGCTCAGACACACACAGATCATCGTGCTCCTCACTCCAAGTGTTTTCTCTAGAAGGACAAGTAACTTCTCTCTGCCTCCTACCATCGGCTGTCTGAGCTCTACAGCTCAACACCACCACCCCCTCCACCCCCCACAGACCAGTACTCACCCCATTGCAGATAAACCCACACTGACAAACACAGCCCCACAGCTCATGGGTGCTGCACAGCCCCCTCCCCATCATTACAGCTGCTCCACTGCCCCCAGTAACTGCTGGGCTCTCTACATGCCAGCCCCCCCACACACCCTGGCCTTGGAGCATTCCCAGCACAACTCAAGACACCCTCATCATCACTGCCAAGTCCAGCTTTTCCCCACATTTCCATAGGGCACAGCTTGAGGAAGAGGTTTATGAGCCTGTGCCTGAGGGGACAGCTCAGGCTGCCCCATGTGAGCTCCCACACTGGCAGGGAGCTGGTGAGTGTCACAGCCTGGTGGGCACTGGCCAATGCCAGCCCAAGAGCACCAGCCACCCCCGGCCCCCCAGCTGGGGGGGGAGCTGCAGCTGGCTGGCAGGGACCCAGGCCATGGCCATTCCCAGTTGCACAGCAGCCAGGGTCACATTCCTGGGATAGCTGGGAGCGTTGCTGTTCACGCAGGGAAAGGTCACCCTTGTGTGCGCAGGCAGCTGCCCGGACCACCGCCTGGGTAGGGCAGGGGAAGGAGCAGCTGTGGGAGGCAGAGAGGAAACACAACAGCTCCGGCCAGAGCTGAGCTGCTCGCTGGCACAGCCACGGAGGGGCAGCTGCACACAGCACAGAGCAGGGGCAAACAAGGCCACAGCCTGACAGGAGATGGAAACCCCAGTAAGCAATGGGAGCTAGTGGCAGAGACACATTTCCCCCCAACCATCTTCCAAGGGCACAGTTGCCAGGGTGACCCAAGACAGCTTTCACTGGCACAAGACAAGAGCCAGCTGAGGGCAAGAGATTTATTGGTCACTCTCTATATACACCTATATATTAATCTGTAGTAGAAAGCAGCAGTCACTACGTACACAGAGCAGCAACTTGTGCTTCTGATGCTGCACCTGGAGACCTGGCCACAGTGCCCAGCCAAAACTTACCTTCTTGCCTCCTCTACTCTACAGCCAAACATTGCGGGAGAAAAGATTAAACCTACAGGCAGTGAGGCCAAGCAGCACAGGAGTAACTAGCAGGAGCTGAGCAGAGCCAGGACCAAAGATCACATCCTAAATGGATGCAGAGCTCTGACTTGATCCCTAAAATACAGTCACCTAGCACCGTGCTGGGAAAGGTAGGGACAGAGCCCTGAGGTTATTCTGCCCCACTTAGGGCCACAAGGGGGAAGGATGGCTCCTCCATCACTGAGCCAGGCCACAGGGCCTGACAAGCATGTGGAAGGGCACAGCAAGTGCCAGGGCTTGGAGCAGCTGCCATGGGGCAGTCATGGCGACGGGGTACAGTCCCTCTGCAGCAGAGACACAGCTGGTGCGGCACACGCTTCGTGGCAAGGAGGGCTGGTCTGCCCCCAGCTGGTACAGGCAGGAGGAGGAGTGGGCACAGGCAGCCTCTGGCAGGGTGATGCCATGCTGCGAACCAAGTAGCCCAGGCATCAGGCAGCGCAGGACCCAGAACTGGCTGGGGCTGGTGCAGTCACTTGATGAGCACCTGGTTGCACAGAGCACACACGAACACCGTCTCCCTCTGAGCCTCTGGGGCTGCAAAGGAAAGGAGGTGTCAGAGATGCTCCCCTTCCCCACCACAGGATTCCCCACTCCCAAGCAACTCTCGGAGCTGCTCCAAGAGCTGCAAATCATTCACCACTCTGTCCTGAGCCAAGCAGCACTGAACAGGCCCGGTCCCACCAGGGCTGGGGCAAACCCCTGCAGCAGACAGAGCTCTGCCCTTCTCCACCATCCACTCACCTGTGGCTCCCATCACAGCCTTGGGAACTTTGAAAGAACAACACCTGGAGCAGAAGCTGTTCCCACAGTTACTGCAGCTCCGCTGTGGAGAGAGATGGGGGTGAGACGCTATTCTAAGCCCATTCCCAACCCTCCCTGGCAAACTTCAGTGCTGGAGCACTGCTAACAGCATCCCCTGCTGAAGGGGAGTGGGTGCAAGCCCTGAGCCCCAACAGCAACAGCAGAGGAGTCATCTGCCAACACCACCTGTACAAACCACCCAGGCCTCACATGCTGGATCTGCATTTAAGTGTGCTCTAACATCACAGGCAGCCTGTGTCCAGCCTGACAAAGCACAGGCTCCAGGAGGTTTAAGGACACTACATCACTTCCTATGCTGTAACCCTGGAGGGATGCAAGCTCCAGAGAGTGCCAGCCATTTCAGACCCAGGAGTAAGGGGAGGCAGCAGAAAGACATCAGTGCAAGTCTGGAGTGGACAAAGAGATAGTCCCCTGGGCAGTTCTGGGGAGGGGGTGTGTGCCAAGCACCACACACAGGGATTAAGATAAAAGGAGTGGGCTTTGCTCCTCTAGTTCCCAGAAACAGACCCATGCTCTGCTTCATTGGGAAGCTCTCAAGCCAGAGGAAATGGGTTAAATAAGAGCACAGAGCAGGTGCCTTCCACTGCAGTACACACAGGTTTAGCCTGAGGCAGCTTCCAAAGGAGCAAATAGATAAAAGACTCCACAGCACAAGGGATTCCCTGTCACCCTTAAGCATGCAGCAACACCCAGCACTTAGCTGAGGTCATCTGCTGCTGAGCTGTGATTGAGGCCAACCACCTGAGCTGCCAGAGAAAGCCAGGGTGAGCCAGACACACACAGCACCTCTGCCCCAGGAGCAGGCAGCAAGCTGGGCTGGAAGCTGCAGACTCACCCTCTTCTTGAGCACAGAGAAGGTGGCTCCACAGCCAGTGCAGCTCCCTGGAAGAAATGAAGCAGAGATCAGACGGCTCTGCTGCCTAGGACCACGAGAGCTACAGGTACACCCACGGCTGTTGTAAAGCCTCAGCTTAAAGGTAATATTGCTGCACCTTCCCACCTTTGCCCCTCCTAGGAAGCCTGGAAATATCCTCCCCATGGAGAGGGGAGGTCATTGAAGGTGTCAACACAGCCTTAGCAGGTACCTCCCCACTCTGTCACCACTGCAGCACAGCCCCTGCAATGCTGAGCTCCCCTGAGCCTTACCAAAGTTGTTGCTGGGGTAGCGCTTGCGCAGGCGCTCGGTGAGGCGCGACACTTTGCTGCGGATCACCTCGTTTTTGCTCATAAAACCGTTGTCTGGGAGGCTGAGGTCAAAATCTGCTGAGCACTGAGAGCTCTCATCATCCTCCTGCAGAGAGCAGAGCCGGCTGAGCGTGGAAGGGTGGCTGTGGGCACGCTCGTGGGCTGCAGGGCGGCTCAGCCCAGAGATGGGCACCCAACAGGCAGGATGCTTCATATGGCATCCCCACAAGCCACCAGCAAACCAGGCAAAGGCTGCCAGCTGCTCCAGCATGCCTTGGCATGGCAGTACTCACCATGACCAGCAGCTGGTTCTCCTTCTCCCGCAGCATGGGATAGAGGAGAGGCAGTACAGACTGAGTCAGAGGCACCCAGCCCCAGAGCCACCCTCCTGAGCACCCAGCTTGCCCACCGAGGCTCTCATCCTTTCCCATCTCAGCAGCCCTACAGGCACAGCCCAATCCCACCAGCCTCAAACCTCAATAGCATCCTTAAACTCTTCATCAGGCTCTGCCTCCTCCGCCTCCTCCACACTGCCAGGGGTAAGGTCCTGCAAGAGATTCACACAGCTCGTCCTGCCATACCCACACCCCTGTCCAAAGGTGGGCTCACACTTCTGCAGTGGGTTCCAGGACGAGGACCAGCCCCTCAGCAGCCCCATAAGAAGACATGAGCCCCAGAAGGTGAAGTGAACCCCTGCCTCCCCAGACAGCATCCTCACATGCAGCAAAACAACTGAGCCAAGCCCCCAGCGCAGCAGGGCATCCTCCCCCGGCAACTCAGGAGGAGCTCACAGGCTTCCATCACCAAAGCTGGCAGCTGGCAGCAGTTTGAGGGTATAGGGACACAGGCACAGTCAGACCAAAGGGTGACCTTCTACTCCCACTCCACAGGGTACAGCCCTGCCCCTAACTCACCTCTGTGCTGGTGGGTGTGGGGGTGCGGTCCAGGGGGGCAGCAGCAGGCAGGGGTTCGGCAGGCTCTGGAATGCTCTCGAGGGGTTTGGCTCCCACACACTGCTCAATCGAGGCCCTGAGCTCCAGTATCACTGGTAAGAGGGGAATGCGGCTGGAGTGGGGTGGCACTTCCCATCTTCCAGCCCCACTGCACAAAAGCCAGCTGCGAGAACCAATCTGCAGGGCTCAATATGGGACAGTGGCACATACAACCTTCACTTATCAGGTATCCTGAGCCCTCCTCTGCTCACACATCCAAGTTAGGGCAGCAAGGAACCCCCGCACTATCTGCCCCAGCTCAGGATAAGGAACAGCAGGGGCCTTAGTCAGAGATCCCACTCCAGCATGCGCTACAGAATAGGGAGCACCTTCAGCTCTCCTCCCCTCTGACAGCACGTTTCCAGGACAGTGTCATACACTGCCACAGGCACTGAGAGTATTTCATGTCCTGCAGAGCAGGGTCAGGATCAAGAGGGATGCCAATGCTCACGTACAAGCTATGTTGTCAGCCCCAGTTTGCCACAGCATAGAGGAGAGCAGAAAACAGCACCCAGGCCAGAACAGACATCAGGAAAGCCTCTTACCTGGCTTCAGAGGGCCTCTCCCCAACCCATCCCACACAGGCCACTTCCAGGGAAGTCTCTTACCTTGGTAGAACTGGGTGTTGCCCAGGAAAAGGGTGCTGTTGAGGATGGCCAGGACCCAGCAGAGGGGCAGCAGGTAAAGGACGCAGACAGTGCCCAGCAGAGCCCCATAAAATCTGGGAAGGAGCAGGAGAACATTGCAGTCAAGACAAGGCAAATCACAGCACAGCACAAGCGCCCCTTCCTTCATCTGGATCTCCACCTGCTCTCTCCGAGTACCAAACACATCAAATGCAGCTCCACAGGCCTGGCTGGGCCTCTCTCCCTGCTGACCCCACCACAGGATGCCTGACCCACAGTACTCACTGGGAAGAGACGGTGGGGTTCTCCCAGTAGAGCACACGGTACACTGCCTCGCAGCTGCAGCACATCCCGCTCAGGAACCCCTCCAGCTGGATCAGGCTGCAAACGAGACCTCAGTCACAGAAGAGCCCCCCAAACAGACACCCTGGCTCCCGCACACCTCACAGCGGCCAGGCTGGCATGAACCCAGGCCCTCAGAAGCCTTCCCGGCTGCAGAGGCCTCAGGAGCCCCACAGCAGTGGGGCCCCAGAGACTCACAAGCTCTTGACCTGGGCGATGGCCTCCTGCTTTGAGAGCTGCACCTTGCGCAGGTCCTCCCGCCGCACGCTGTGGTACCTCCTGCGCACCAGCTCCGGCTCCGAGGGCTGGGCCCGGCACGTCTCCTGCAGGTAGCCCAGCAGCGCCGGCACCACCACCAGCAGCGCGAGCACCGAGTACCAGGCGGCTGGAAGAGGAGGGACAGCGTCGGCCCGGGGGCTCCGGGCACGGAACCGGCGCTGTCCCCGCACACGCACCTGTGCCGAGGGTCAGCAGGAGGAAGTTGAGGCCGAGGCAGACGAGGAGGGAGCACAGGGGCCGCTGCCACCTGCGGGGAAGACGGAGAGTGAGGGACGTGAGGCCACGGCGACGGTCTCGGTCTCGGCCCAACCCGCACCTACCGGAGGAGGGAGCGCACGCCCTCGGCGGCGTCCCGCAGCGGCTCCAGGTAGAGCTCCAACCGCCGGTAGCTCCGCACCAGCTCCAGCAGGTCGAAACCGGCGGCTGCGGCCTTGGGCGCGGGTGACGGCAGCTCCGGCGGGGCATCCCCGGCCGCCGCCGCCCCCTCGGGGCTGCCCGCCGCCCCGTCCCGCTCCGCCGCCTGCATGCCGGACCGGGAGCTCCCTACGCGGCCCGCCGCTTCCGCGAAGAAGCCAGCTGCGCCATGACGTCAGCCGCGGCGCTAGCACGCAGCCAACCAGAAGAGCCGAGCTTGAACGCGCGGGCAGAAACCCCGCCCACTGCGCGAGGGAAGCGGCGGAAGAGGCCCCGGTCCCGGAAGTGGCGGCGGCTCGGGCCCGCCCGCGGCGCCGGGGCGGCCCGGGCAGGGGGCGCGGCCCTGGCCCGCGGCTGACCGAGGCCCCAGCCGGGTGCCGGTCCGGGACCGGCCCGGTCCCAGCCTAGGGCTGGGCACTGCTCCCTCTCCGGGGCTCAGTCCCAGCCTAGGGCTGGTCCTGATGAGGGTCAGCGCCTGGGCCAGGGCTCAGCCGCAGGCCGGGTCTCGGCAGGGCCTGCCCTCCGCCGTGCGGGGCGCTGTGGGTTTGTCCCCATGGTCTCCATTGCTCGAACCTCTCTACGGGGATCCACAGGTTGTCCCCACGCTGGCCCCCGGGGGGAGCGGGAGGTTAACCGCAGGAGCCGCCCAGCCCTGGCTACACTGGCACTGTGCAGAGCAGAGCCGCGGGCCCTGCTCCCCCCGCCGCAGGCAGCGCGGGCGTCCTGCCGGGTGCTGGCGGGAGGGCAGGGCTGCTGGCTCCCAGGGTGCTCTGGGGACCCCGAGCTGCATGCAGTGCAAAAGGGGGGAAGCCATCCCGTAATACTCCATGAACCTTGGTAGCCCTGTGCCAGTTGTTGGGCTATGAGTACAGCACAGGGCGTGTGAGCCATGCCGGTGACGCCCCATCTGCAGGTAGAGGTCCGAGGCTCATCCCCATCCCAAAAGTGTAGCCCAGGGCTGGAGACAGCCCCAGGAGCTGCCCCCAGCCCACCCCCAGCTCTCCAGGGCCCCAGCAGCGTGGGCACGACTGCCCAGCCGTGCCCCAGCCCTGGAACAGAGAGCCCTTTCAGTCTGGAGTGACAAAGCCCATAGGAACGCAGCTCCATCCTGTCCCCACTGTGTCCCTGCAGCCACACTCAGCGCCTGCGCGAGCACCAAGCTGTGCCCTGTCTCTGGAGGGGGCAGCGAACAGCCCCCGTCCCCAAGGGAGTTTAAGCCTCTCTCTCAGGAGGGGTGGCTCAGCAGCAGGGATCCTGCCCGTGACCCCAGAGCACACCAGGATGTGTTGACCACATGCCCTGGGTTCAGCTGTAGCAGTTCTTTTTCTCCTCCTTAGTAGCTGGTGCAGTGCTGTGGTTTGGTTTTAGTCTGAGAACAACACTGATAACACCGATGCTTTAGTTGTTGCTAAGTAATGCTTACCCCAGTCTAGGACTTTCTCAGTCTCATGCTCTGCCAGGGAGGAGGGGCACAGGAAGCCGGGAGGAAGCAGAGACAGGACACCTGACCCAAACTAGCCAAAGGGGTATTCCCTACCACAGCACGTCATGCCCAGTGTATAAACCAGGGGCAGTTACCCTGAAGGCCAAGATCGCTGCTTGAGTCAGGTTGAGTACTGGTGAGCAACGGTATTGGGCATCACTTCTGTTTATTGTGTTTTTTCCTTTCCCTTTTTAGTTTTATATTTTCTCCCCTTATCATTTCCCTTATCGTAATTATTATTTCCCTTATCATAATTATTATTTCCCATATCATTAGTAGCAGTGGTTTTGTATTATGCTTTTGTTACTGGACTGTTCTTATCTCAACTCCTGGGGTTTACATTCTTTTGATGCTCCTCCCCATCCTGCCTGGAGCGGGGAAAAAGGGGGAAGTGAGGGAGTGGCTGCGTGATGCTGAGTTATCGGCTGGGCTTAAACCAGAGGCTCCAGACAGGAGGCCCCAGGGTGCAGGGCTAGAGAACCAGGGGTAATCTCAGCTCAGACCCCGTCCCCAACAGATCGAACCCCAGCACAAAGGCCCAGACACCTGGTGAGCGCCAGTGATGCTTTATTTGGAAGGTGAATCCATAGGCACTGCAGAGGGGGCTGGAGGAGGCACAGAGCCGGCGCGACAGGCAGGGAGAGGCACTTGTGGTGGCAGAAGCCCCGCTGGGCACCTTGGGCAGCCTGAGCCAGGGGCTGCACCAGAGCAGGCAGAGGCAGGAGGTGTCGGGGACCAGCCCTGACACAGGGAGGGGACAGAACATCCTGCCCAGGGAAGGGGCAGATGGCTCGAGGGCTGGCAGAGCCCACAGCATGAGGGGGGATCAGCTGGGACAGCCCCTCATGATGGAAGCGGTGACCCAGCACCAATCCCAGACCCTCCCAAGCCCCAGGAGGATCACGACTGCTGCTCTCCACTCCAGAAAAGGCACCAGGGGGCCCCAGGCAACACCCAGAGTCTGCGGCGAGGGAACAGACTGTAAGGAACACCCATCCCGCCCATCTCAGCCTATGAAGAGACTGGGGCAGATCATCCCTCACACCAGGAGCAACAGAGAGGACCTGCCCCCAGGCAGGGTGAGGAGGGCTTGTGGCAGGGCAGCCCCAATGTGCTGCTCCTCCAAAAGTTCCCAGTCTCTGGCTGCCCATCGCTCCAGCCAGCCCCACGGCCTCCTCAGGGCTTAGCACCCGGTGGGCTGCGGAGGCTGATCCAGGGCTGGCCGGCTGCTGGCATCCTCTTCTGTTGCCCAGGACAGGCTGTGCCCCCACAGTGCCCGGCCCCAGCTCACCCGCAGCCACAGTGCCAGCAGCAGTCCAGTGCTGCCATGCTGCTGTGCTCACCATGCTCCTCTGCCTTGCCATGGTCTCCAGGGAGTTCAGGGCCCAAAATGGAGCCAGATTGTCCCAAGAGGAGTTTTCTGGGATGATAAACCAAGTGCCATGGAGCCAGGCAGGGCTGCAGGCCAGTCTTGAGTGCCACTGCTGAGGCTGTGCCTGTCCCGGTTGGAGCAGCCGGGCCCTGGTGGCTCAGAGCCATGAACCTCACTGCAGGAAGGCGGGGAGAGAGAATGACCCTGGGCCCTCCTCCCTTCAACCCCAGGGGCATCCGTCCCCATCCTGGGGCAGTATGAACCCCAGGGTTGGACCAGGCAACGGCCTTGCTCACCCTGCCCCTCACCCTGCAGTGATGGAGGCCGTGCTGTCCTGTGCAGGCTCAGCCCCAAGCGGGACAGCGTGTCGAGGATCTGGGGTGACAGTGGGTCAGGCTGTGCAGGACCTGGTGTCTCCACACCCCCAGAGTGCAGAGCAGGATGGGCTGAACCCCGTGGGGCTCCAGCAAGACGGGAGACATGTTCAGGCCAGACAGGAGGAGGGGCCCAGGCTGGGGAAGCCGAGATCAGAGCCTCCATTAGGGAACTGCGGAGGCGCCGTGCAGTTGGGAATGGTGAGAAGGGGCTGCTGGAAGGCGGCATGGGAGGCAGTTCTACCTACCCAGCCCCAATACACACCACTGCCCCCTGCTCAGTGCCCCCAGGCCAGTCCCCTCTGCCCCAGGGATAGGTCAGCACCCACCTGAGCATGCAGCATCTGCAAGGCTGGGGGCAGGGGAGTTGGGCAGGGGCCCTGGAGGGCTCCCAGAAACTGGTGTCCTTCTGAGGGACTCTCCACTTGGGTCCTTCCACTTGCAATAGCCAACATCTGTCCAGGGCTGGGAGAGGGGCCTGTGCAGTGGCTGGAGCTCCACGTTGTCTTGGTGTGATGCAGGAGAAGCCATGCTTGGGGAAGGCCTCTGTCCATCCGTCTGTGCAGGAGTCTCCGGAGGAAGCGCGGTGCAGTCAGCCGGGAGGGGATGGGGCATTAGGGTGACTTTGTCCCGGAGGGGCGCTGCGCTCCGTCTGCAGGCGTGGAGGAGAGTGCTGTAGGGTCTCAGATGATGTCGCGCTCATCCCGGCAGCGTCGTGACAGGCAGTAGAGCCCAGAGAAGAGGTACAGGCAGGCGGCGATGCCCCCGCAGACAGAGGCACTCAGGTAGGCGCCGTAGAGGCAGTGCTGGCTGTAGCCCGGCAGGTTGCAGTAGCTTCTCCGCCCAGCCTTGTAGCCCATGATGCCGGTGGCGGCTGCGTAGAGCACCACTCCCAGCGCCAGGTCGTGCACCAGGTTGGTGAGGAGCCAGCGGGAGCCCAGCCAGGGCACCAGGGTCCAGCGCCCCAGCAGGCTCAGCCCGAAGAGGGCCAGGGTGAGCAGCCAGACCAGGACGGCAGCGAAGAGTGCGAAGTGGGCCGCCCCCTCGTACTTGTGAGCCGCCACCGTCACCCAGAAGGCAGCGCCCAGCGCCAGCTGCCCGAGCCGCAGCAGGCCCAGCGGGCTCCGCAGGTAGGCGCGGTGGAGGCTGAGCGAGCCGCGGGCCAGCGGCCCCGGAGGCGGCGGTACTGCCGGGGGAGCCGGGCGGGCCATGGCGCGGCCCTGCCTGCTCCGGCGCTGCTCGGGCTGGTCTCAGGGCTCCGGCAGCGACTTCCTCCGCGGCCGCTGCCAAACATCTGGCGCTTAACGGTCCTCCCCGCGCGGGGCCTCTTCCCTCTCCCCTCCGCTCCCCTCCGCCCCGCCTCCCGCCGGCCCACCGGACACCCGCGCCTGGCAGCGGATTCCTCTGCCGCTGCCGTCGGGCGGGAGCTGCCGCGCACCTCCCGCCCCGTGCCGTGCCGTGCCGTGCCGGGGAGGCGGCGGCGGGGCCGTGGGGGAGCGACACAGGGACCCCGCGCGGAGCCCGGGTCAGGGGCGCGCGCCGGAGCTCCCCTCTACGTCACCCGGGATTCCCTCTCGGTGTGACGTCACTGGGGCTCCGCCCGGGGGCGGGGCCGCGCCCGCTGTTCCCCCGGCTATTGACGTCACTCGCGCCACGTGGCCTCGCCCGAAGGAGGGGCGGTGCTGCCACGCCCCTCGGCGCCCATTGGCCCTGGCAGCGGGAGGCGGGCGCGGATTGGCGGCGCGGCGGGTGAATGAGCGGCGCGGGGCAGCGGCGGGACCCCGGCGGAGCGGCCCCGGCAGCGCAGCGGCAGCCGCGGCCCCGCGGAGCCGCCTCCGGCCGCCGCCGCCGGCGCTGTGCGGGCGAGGGAAAGGGGGGCCCGGCGGGGCCCAGCGCCCCGGGCACCGGCAGGGCGGGACCGGACCTGCGTGCGCCGGCCCGAGCCGGGCGCCTCCCGCGTCCCGGAGCGGCCCCGCCCGCGCGGTTGGCCTCCTGCCCGGCGCCGCCGCGCCGCGTCCTTCCTCCGCGGGCGGCCGCGCCGGACCACGGGGGACTCCGGCCGGGAGCGGAGCCTGACGCCGTCCCTGCGGCGCCCGCAGCGGCCGAGGCCATGGGCACGCCGGCCTCGGTGGTGAGCGACCCTCCGGGGCGGGCAGCGCCCGCAGCCCGCGGCCGCAAGCGGGCCTCGGCCAACATCTTCCAGGGCGTGGGGCTGCCGGAGCTGCGGAGCCTGTTCCAGAGCGGCGGGGCCGAGCGGCCCGAGGAGCGCGCCCGCCTCGTATGGCGGTACGGGGGGCAGCGGCGCATGGCGCGGGCCCTGCGGCGGCTCCGGCGACGGCAACCGGCACAGCCCGGCGGAGGGATGGCGCGGGCCCTGCGGCGCTTCGGCCACCTGCGGTAGGTGCGCACCGGGGCGGTGGGGAACAGGGGCAAGCACAGCGGGGCCGCGCCATTAACAGACGCCCCTTCCCCGCAGGATCGCGGAGAAGGAGCCCGAGGGTCCGGGTAGCAGCACCGGGCTGGCGTACTGAGAAGGTGCAGGGCTGCTGGACAGCGGGTGCCAGGACCTGCGAGGACACTAAGTGTACGGACAGGCTGCAGTGGTTAATAAAAGGTGGACAGTGGTGGCTGCGTGAGGCTGGGCTGGGTCCCGCAGTCCGCTCGCCTTCCCCTAGGGCGGCAGGGCCTTGGGCCAGGCTGTTGTACCAGTCCCGGTGCAAGGGGACCAGCCCCGACCTGCTCTAGGGTGCTGCAGAGACACACAAGCATCCAGCTGAACGGCAGCTCTGTTATTCAGACGGTTGCATGGTTTAAATACATTACATACATTTCTACAGTGCATTAGAACAATACATTTTGGGTCAGTCGGAGATGCAGCTGGGCCTAGCCAGGAAGCTGGGGTCTTGCTGCTGCCCGCCCTGTGCTTGCACAGCTAGTGCTGAGCCCCCTCCCTGCACAGGAGACAAGGGAGCTCTCCCCTTCCAGGCTCAAACAGCAGATCCCCAACCTGCCTTCATTCTCCCCCAACTCCCAAAGATGAGCTAACAGGACACTGAGCCCCAACCCCAGCTTCCCCTGGCAGCAGGAGAAGCTGCAGCTCAAGGCAAGCGGATGCAGGCAGCAGCCCTGGTACTGTTCATACAACACGAGCTCAGCAACTTCTGGGGAAATGAGGGGCCTGGGGCCTCACCCCCACAGCAGGCCTGTGGGATTGTCAGCACCAGGGCAACCAGGAGCCCACACTGGCCCCCCCGCCATGCTCCCATCACACCTCCCTCCCATGCAGCAGAAAAGCCACGCTGGCCCTTCCCCAGAAGTCCACTACCCCTCGAGGAGGCCCTAGGCACAGACAAGGCTGGCACCATGCTGGCTGCACAGCAGCCAGGGAGCTTGCTGAGAGCAGGGGCAAAAGCCAAGCAAGAGCAGCTGTGGAGACCTGGCAGGAGGGATGGACCAGGGCAGCAAAGGGGGAGAAAGTGCTTGTACCCACACTCAGCCCTCTCCAGCTGTGGAGGGGGGCTCCAAGCTACAGCCCCTGCCAGGGCCACTTGTTCCTCACAAGGACAAGCCAACACCTCTTTCCCCATAGTTTCTAACTGTACCCAAGCCAGCCCTGTGAGTTGTCCCTCCTCCCTTCCCTCCTCGAGCCCCCAGCCAGAGAACAGCCGTTCATTGTGGTCCCCACTGCGCCAGCGGGCAGCAGGAACTCCCCCTGAGGAAAGCAGCGTGCACAGGGTTGGGGCAGAGGAGGGACAGTGGAGTACAAGCACACCCTCGGGCCAAGGGAGGGGAGGACAACCTGCTACCGGCCTTCCCAGCCCAGCAGCCAGCACGGTGTGAAAGAAAAGGGGCCAGTGGCTGGTGTGAAGGCCTGGATGGATCCTGGTCCGGGCAGCCTGCTCATCCTAGCCCCAGGCAGGGGTGCTCAGAACAGCATGCAGGCCGAGGGAGGGGCAGGGTCCCAGCCACCCCACAGCTCCCAGAGGATTCCCACTCCTCCCCCTGGGCTCTGCCCTAGGCAGGGCACTGAGCTCCAACGGAGCTGAGGAGGGACCGTGCCCGACCTGCCTGGCTCCTCCAGTTCAGCTGCAGGTTCCTCCAGCCGCACTCAACCCAGAAGGTCGAGTCCCAGCCACGGGAGCCAGCAGTGGCCCAGCTCCTCTCGCAGTGCCAGTCCGAGGCAGCCAAGCCCTGCAAGTGGCTCCCATGGCTACCACCAGGAGAAGAAAGGCTTCCGGCTTTGGAAGCTCTGTGTGTAGGACTCGCTGGCGGTGCGCTGGTGGGAGCGCGCTGTTTCCACAATCACAGGCGGCATCTGAACCAGGTGCAGGGGGCTCTTCCCATCCTTCAGCGCCTGAGTCAGGTTCAGGATCTGTACGGCACAACAGAGCAATGCCCGAGCTGCCCTGACACAGCAACAGAGAGCATCCACCCCATCACCCTACCTGCCACACCGGCATGACGAGGCTCTGTGCCTCACCCATCCGCATTCCCCACACACAGCTTACCTGGCCCCTCATGACTGCAATCTGCTTATGAAACTGTCCCCTGTCAAAGCCAGGGTCTTTCTGCAAGAGAGAGAGCAGAGAACACAGTGAGATCCACCTGCTGCCTCAAGCCATGCAGGAGATGCCTGCTCCCCAAGCAAGCATCTCCCTCTTGTCCCATGGGTTTTCTGCTTTTCCCCACACTGAAGCCCCAGCTTCTGGCAGAGGGATAACCCAGCTATACCTCAGCTCATGAACAGTCAGGAGCCTGGCCACATTTCTGTCCTCTGCAGCCTTGACAGGGAGCTTCCCAACACCACCCCAGCTTTTCTTCCTCCCAAGCCATCCTCAGCCGCTCCCTGAGCTCACCTTGAAGAGCTCATACAGATCTTCCTCCAGGTCCTTGACAAAGTTGGGGTCTGAGATCTTGGGAAGAATCAGGTCCTTGATCTCCTGTGAAAAAGGGATTTTGGCCTGGGGCAGCCATGCCCAGTAGAATGGATCTGTGGGAGTAAGCAGGAGATGTTAGAGCTGGAGAAGGCAAAGGATGGTGCCACATGCCCCTGGGTGACAGAACACCTGCATCTGGGACACAGGGTCCAATACCCGCTTTCTACAGCCCCTGCTGAGGCAGAGTCACCTGTGAACCCAGAATGTTTGCAGAGAGACAGCCCTACCCCTCTCCTCTCCAGCCCTTAAAGAAGATGCTTGAGCATGGAGTTCTATGGCTCACCAGGGTGCCCTGGCACAGCGTGAGGAACTCACATGCTCTCCAGGAGTCCGGGTGTTTCAAGGGAAAGGCCAAACCATTGTCTATAGCAGCCAGCTTGATGATGGGCTCCTTCACCACCACCCAGTCACTGTCCTGAAAGGAAAAGGAGCAGGTCACAAGGACCACCCAGCAGCATGAACAGTCCCTCTCCCACTCAGAAACCCAGGCCAGCTGGGAATTCCCATCCCTCCCGGCCAGTAAGAGGCGCTCACCCGCACGCCGGCGCTGTCCAGGGGACAGTCGTACTTGATGAGCCAGTTGTCATTGCCCCGATCTGCAGGGAGATAGAACCAGCTGTGTCAGTGTCAGGGCCTGCCTGCACCACGCCAGGCAGAAGGTTACTCCTCTCCTAACCCAGAAGTGGGACAGACCAGTTTTAGGCCCAAACTGTACCCCAGAGCCCTGGAGCTTGCTGAAGGCCTAGGAAGCCACATCAACCCCCACACAACCGGTCCTGGAGACTGGAGAGGCCCATGTATCCCCAGCTCATAAAAGAGAGGTCAGCCTGCAAGCCCCAGGGTGCTCCCTCAACCCCTTCCAGCCTGCAGGAACTTGTAAGCCCAGCACGAGATGGGACACAGGGACACAGTCAGGTGCTGGATCTCCAGATGCTCCTGGATCCTCACAGCTGGCAAACTTCCACCCCAGCACAGTGGTGGTTCCAGATCTCCCAGAACACAGACAGCAGCCAGAGCATTTCCCCTGCAGACAGTCACAACAGCCACATTCTACCCAGAGGCTGCTGCCTGGTGGCAACTGCCAAGTGATGTCAAGAGGAATTCTGGGTGCTGGGAAGAGATGCCAAGCCCCTGCCCCCATCCCCTTTCTCCAGCTAGCAGGACACAAAGGAGCAGTGTCCCAGGCCAGGCAGCACCCTACCTGTGTTCCTGATGATATAGTCCAGCACCACAAGCCGCTCGAACTGCAGCAGCAGCTGCCGGTTGGTGTTCTCCGGGAGTGGCTCAGCTTCGAACCGCCGCAGCCAGTAATCAGCATCCTTGTAGCCTTCCACAAAGAGCTGAAAGGAGCCCACCTGAAGAAAGGAGAGGCTGTGTTGCAGGAGGCCACAGGGGATGGAGAAGCGGTGACGGATGGGCACGGAGGCCAGCGCCATACCTTGGGTGGCAGACCAATGCGGTTGAAGCGCTGGCCGACTTTCGGCACCTTCTCCAGGGCCAGCCTCTTCCCCCGGGACTTCACCCTGTCGATGGCACTGTAGTTAAAGGTCTCGCTGGCCAGGTACACCACCTGGGCGGGGGAGAGAAGTGCAGATGTCAGCAAGTGCAATTGTCACTGGTCTGGCTGATAAAGCCAGGACACAGCATTTCCCACTGCTCTGCCCAGAACAAGGATCCCACGGTTTGGCAGTCCCAGTCCAGAGCTCCCAACACACCTGCGAGATCAGCAGTGCCACAAGCCAAGGTGCAAGCAGAGCTGTGCAGAAGCACACGAAAGCCTCCCCGAGACAAGGGTTTCATATCCCCTCACCTTTGTGCGGGGAACAATGTTGAGTTCCAGTTTCTGGTCCACCAGGCTGGCACCCGCCTCCGACAGGTAACCCTGGTTGAGGACGAGGCAATCTCTCCCAAAGCAGCATGGGCAGCACAACTTCTGCAGCCACTTGGTCCACTTGGGGTTCAGCTGCCCATAGGGCTCCTCGTTCTTGGGCTTGAAGACACCAATGATTTTCTGTGAGGAGGAGAGGGGAG
The DNA here is from genome assembly GCF_037157495.1 of Lathamus discolor. Lineage (NCBI taxonomy): Eukaryota > Metazoa > Chordata > Aves > Psittaciformes > Psittacidae > Lathamus > Lathamus discolor. The sequence continues at coordinate 136,540,227 of NC_088886.1, forward strand.
AGCTGACTCGAGGCAGTTGGCAGAGTCAGGACATTCCCCCCGAGCCAGCCCACAGTGGGGACACTCAGATTGTGCCTTCACCAGGGCAATGACCAGCTCCTGGGACCAGGCAGACCCCCACAGCTCCAACGAGGGACGCTTCCTCAGGCAGTGCCCCATTCGATGAGAGCAGGGTGCTGCCCTTCATACCTGGCTCACGTATCTGGAAAAACCCTCCTTTGTCCCAAAAGGTACCAGTGATAATGCCGTTCCCTGGTAAATATCCCAGTGACCTTTGGATGGCTGGGGAGACCTACTGCTCACTCCTGCTCATTACGTCCACGCAGGAGAAGGAGGGGGATATTGATCCCTGCTCTGGCTCCAAAATCCACTGAACAGAGCTGATCCCAAACTGACTGGAGGAAAAGGGAGCAGAACACCTCAGCAGGAGACCGCAGTGCAATCCCAGTCTACCAAGCACCAGAAGCCAGGCCATGGCAGGCAGGAACAATGTTTTGTCCACCAGCAAGAGGAAGGGTTTGAAGGAACAGGACCACTTCAGACATCCCCTGATCACATGGAGAGGCCACTTTCCCTGAGCAGGCAGGAAAGCAATCCCCTCATCAGCCATATGTGAAGGCACACAACTGTCAACATGTCCTTGGATATGAGCCCGCAAAAAGCCTGTTGGGAGCTCTGGCAGCACCAGAGCCCTGTGTTCCATAGAGCCAAGTCCAGTAGAACAAGGCCCAGCCAGCCATGGACAGTATAAAGGTGGAAGCCAGAGGCCTGGCAGCACAGCATCCCCTCCCAGACAGTCCTGTGCCAACAGCAGCACTGGCAGAGAAAACAGGTCTGCCCTGGCACTAGCAGCAAGGCAGAGGGAGCCAGCCCAGCCCAGCCCAGAGGTAACCACATCCACCAGGGCTGGGGAAGTACATCCTAGCTGGTATAGCTCAGAAGCTGAGAGGAAAACAGACACAAGAGAGAAGTTCTCACCCCACCAATGGCCTCACCCCTGCCCACAACAACAGGGTACTGCACTCTCTCATGCCAGCAGCAGGGAACATTGGTGACTCTGGGCAGCAGCCACAGACACCAGCTACATACCACATTCACTGACAGCAGGGCGGCCCAGGGCACCTGCCAGGTGACATGGCCAGGAGGACAGAGGCTTCGGCTCCTCACACACCCCCTCCACCAGCCCTCACCAAGTTCACATCTCCTACAGCCAGGCAGGCCCTGCGCTGCTCATCCAGCCCCCACCTCAGAGACGTCACATCTCATATTGGGCAATGGGAAGGAGTAGGAGGGTGGCGGGAGGAAGTGTACACTGGCCCGGCTCGGCTGGGGCTGCCTGCCCCTGCTCCCAGGAGCCAGGCTCCACCCGGGCCAGGAAAACTGGGGCACACCAGAGACTGGGGAGCCCAGTGCTGCTCCCCAGGAAGCATCTCAGCACACGCGCAGCCAGGGAGTCACGGGAAGCAGCAACAGCTCAAGTAATTGGGTTGGGCGCTGCAGGTCACAAGACAAGCCACCCCGTGTTGCACACACATCCAGTGGGTGGCATGGGGACGGCTACCACGAAGCTGCCAAGACCTACAGGGGACCAGCTATAATTTGAGGACTTTGCCTTGATAATATCAACCACAGAGCCCTAGGGCTGGAGTCACCATGGTCACGAGATGCTGATGCACGGGCCTGGGGCAGCGGGTGACCCTCCCTGGGGACGACGGCCACAGAAGAGGCTGAAGCAGCGCTCGAGCCCAGCTGCCCCCCACTCCCGCTGCTGGTCCCCCCACGCCTCTCCCCCGGGCAGCTCCCGCCGCTCCTAGGAGCCCGGCCACGCCGGGGCGGGCACCCCCATCTGCCCTGGCAGCGCCCCTCTCCCAGGCAGCACCGCTCCTCAGCCCGCCGGCCCCGGGGCGCGCTCACCCCCTGCGGGTCCTTCACGAAGTAGCTGCCGCTGGAGCCCTGCGAGATGCGCTCGGGGAAGATGCCGCGCTCGCTGGCCAGCTCTGCGCGCCGCACCACCTCCGCGAACTCGGGGTCCTCGGGGAAATCATTGCGCTCCCGCTGCGCCGCCGCCGCCGCCTGGGCCTGAGCCTGCGCTGCCGCCTGGGCCTGCGCCTGGGCCTGCGCCGCCGCCGGGCCCCGCGCCCCGCGCTCCAGCAGCGGCTGCCGCTCGCGGTCGCGGCCTCCGGGGGAGCCGGGAGGGGAAGGCGGCGGCGGCGGCGGAGGCGGCGGGGGAGCGGCGGGCGGGAGGGTGCGCACGGCCGCCCCCGGCAGCCCGTAGTCGGGGGCCTGAGCCCGCTCCGGAGACACCAGCGGGCTCGTCTCGTCCATCGCACCCGCCCGGCCCGGCCTCGCCGCGACACCCGCGCCCGCCGCTTCCGCTCGCGTCACCGCGCCCCAGGGGCTGCCCCGCCCCCCACCACGCCCACACCGGGCGTCGCCGTGCGAGCGGCTCCCGCCGCGGGGCCGGATGGGGCGGGCCGGGAGCTCGTGGGGTCTGCCCGCCCCGTGGCCCCACCGCAGGGGGCTGGCCCCGTGCCCCACACAAAGATGGCCTCTCCGGAGCGACAACGCCCTCCGCTGCCCTTCACAAAGATGGCGGCAGGGCAGGGCGCTGCCCATCTCCTGACACGCCCAGGGAGGGGGCCGCTTTGCCCCACACAAAGATGGCGGCGGGCGAGGGCGTGCTGCGAAGATGGCCAACGAGCAGCCGCGTTGCTAGCGGTTGCCGTGGAGACAGCCAACGGCGGGCGGGGATGGACGCTGGTGGCGTGGCACCGTCCCGCGGGGCGGGGAGCTGGCAGGGGAGGTGGCCGAGCCACCGCCCCTCGGCGGGACCCCGGTGGGCAGCGGTGCGGGCGGCGAGCGCGCAGCCAGGTGAGCGCGGGTCCCTGCGCGACCGGCCCGTCCGCACCGCCCCCCGGCACGCACCAGGGCACGGCGGTCCCGGTGGGGCGTGCGTGCACCGCCCGTGGGCGCACGGACACAGCGGGGTGTGGGTGCATCACCCTGGGTGCATGGACAGAGCGGGGTGTATGGGCATCACCCTGGGTGCATGGACAGAGCGGGGTGTATGGGCATCACCCTGGGTGCATGGACACAGCAGGGTGTGGATGCATCACCCTGGGTGCATGGACAGAGCGGGCTGTGGGTGCATCACCCTGGGTACATGGGCGCAGAGGGGTGTGTGAGCATCACCCTGGGTGCATGGACGCAGAGGGGTGTGGGTGCATCACCCTGGGTGCCCGGACACAGCGGGGTGTGGGTGCATCACCCTGGGTGCACGGACAGAGAGGGGTGTGGGTGCATCACCCTGGGTGCATGGACGCAGAGGGGTGTGGGTGCATCACCCTGGGTGCATGGATGCAGAGGGGTGTGGGTGTATCACCCTGGGTGCCCGGACACAGCGGGGTGTGGGTGCATCACCCTGGGTGCACGGACAGAGCGGGGTGTGGGTGCATCACCCTGGGTGCATGGACGCAGAGGGGTGTGGGCGCATCACCCTGGGTGCGTGGATGCAGAGGGGTGTGGGTGCATCACCCTGGGTGCCCGGACACAGCGGGGTGTGTGGGCATCAGCTCTGGGTGGCGGTGCTGGCACATGCAGCTGGGGAGCGTGGGTTGCCCAGGGGCAGATGCTGCCCATGCCCTGGATGAAATCGCCGGTCCAGGCACAGGCCGTGCTGGTGGGGGAGCCCTCCCCTGCCGCAGACATTAACAGCCCCCAGCAGCCCCCTCTCATGCCCCTGGCCCCGCTGGAGGCATCCCCGGAGGCGCTGGGGAGCTGGCGCTGAGCTCCCGGGCTCTGCCATCAGCAGGGAGCACTGCTCAGCCGCTGCTCGCCTTGGCTGGGGGCCATTTCTGCTCCGGACACAAAGCCCTTGCCAGCTCCCTGCTGTGCTCCCGGGTGCCGTGTCCAGCTGGTTAGCGTGGCTCACCACCCATCTCCGGAGGCGTGCAGCCCCGTGTGAGCAGGGATACCCCCTTTGGAAGTGGGGAGCCCCTTCCCATCACAGGAGCCGCTGGAGGGGCTGCTCCCAGCTCACCTGCGGGTGCATTCCCTGTGCACTGGGGAGAGCTGTGCAGTGTGACAGCAGCTCCGGGGGTGTGCAGACCGCCGGGGGCTGCTTGCTGTCAGCAGGGAGGTTTGCAAACCCTGTGGTAGCCAAGCAAGTCCCTGGAACCTCGGAGTCCTCTCTCTGCCGTCCCTCATAGGAGAGGCAGCTGCTCCACCCCAGGGGTGAGCCAGATCTGGATTTAAGCTGCAAGAGAGTTGATTTGGATTAGCTGTTAGGAAAAATGCTTTACTGTGAGGGTGCTGAGGCGCTGGCACAGGGTGCCCGGGAAGCTGTGGATTCCCCATCCCTGGCACTGTTCAAGGCCAGGTTGGACAGGGCTTTGAGCAACCTGGTCTAGTGAAAGGTGTCCCTGCCCATGGCAGGGGGTTGGAACTGGATGAGCTTTAAGGTCCCTTCCAACCCAAACCATTCTATGATTCTATGATCTGCCCATCTTTGATGCTAGAGCTGGAAACTCCACAAGGTCTCTGCTCTCTCCCTTGAAGAGCCAGTACCAAGCATAATCTGACAAGCACCAAAATGCCTGTTTCTCCCTGGGACTGTACCAGCAGAGCTGAGAGCAGCCGCTGTCCTGAGCCTGCTGCAGTGCAGGACCCTTTGGGTCCTGCCAGGGAGCTGTGCTGGCTGCATCCAACTCCTGCCACGCTCCTCTGCTGCCGCTCACTCACATTTCACTGGGCTGTGACCCCCGTGGGTTCACATCGCCCTGAGCCCTGCAGTGGGGCAGACAGCAACCCGAACCCGGCGGCTGGGGTTTCAGAGGCAGGGCAGGGCGGCTGCCTCCTGGGGTCACCTCCTCATCTCTGGTCTGTCCTGTGGCACAAGCATTCATCTCTGTGAGCTGAGGGGATGCAGGGGCTCTGCATAAGCCGGCCTCCTCCTCCTACCCAGCAGCCACCCTCTGCACCTCTCCTGCCAGCTCTTGCTCTGCGCTGCCGGAGGCTGTCACCATGACCCTCACCAAAGGCTCCTTCACCTACTCCAACGGGGAGGAGTACCGCGGCGAGTGGAAGGAAGGTGAGACGGGGCAGGAGGGAGTGCTGCTGCCTGGGCTGGGAGCCAAGCAGCCCCTGTGTCCTCGCCCAGCACCACGCTGGGGCAGGTCCTGCCTCCATCCATCCTGCACTGCCCATTTCTGCCCTTGCCCTAGGTCGCAGGCACGGTGTTGGGCAGCTGACATTTGCTGATGGCACCGCTTACGTGGGGCACTTTGAGAACGGGCTGTTCCACGGCTGCGGCGTGCTCACCTTCTCTGACGGCTCCAGGTGAGCGTGGCACCCCTGCGTGCACCCCTGCGTACACCCCCGTGCGCATCCCCCCTTGCCACGGGGAGCTGCTGCCTCAGGGGCAACTCTCACGCAGGTACGAGGGGGAGTTTGTGCAGGGCAAGTTCAACGGCGTCGGCGTCTTCACCCGCTGTGACAACATGACTTTTGAGGGCGAGTTCAAAGGCGGGCGGGTGTATGGCTTCGGTGAGTGCCCAGCTCAGCATGGCCCCGTCCAGCATCTCCCATTCTGTCCCTCTGGCCCCAGTGGGCTCTCTCTGCCCCTTCACTCCCAGCCCTTCCTTCCCCTCCCCAGGTCTCCTGACCTTCCCCGATGGCTCCCACGGGGTACCCCGCAATGAGGGCTTCTTTGAGAACAACAAGCTGCTGCGGCGGGAGAAGTGCCCGGCTGTCATCCAGAGGGCCCAGGGTGCCTCCAAGTCTGCCCACAACCTGACAGCGTGACGGTGCCCCACATCCCCTCCCGCTGCAGAGGGACCCCCAGACTGGGCATCGGCTGGCCCTGCTGTCCCCAGAGCAGGGATGTGGCACTGCTGGGTGCCCCCTTGCCCTCTGTCTCTACCAAGCCCCCACTGCCAAACCCCCGTGGCTGGGGGGGACCCCTCCACCCAAGTGCCCCAGGGCAGCCGTGGTGCCTTCTCTCTCTGGCTATAGCCCTGGCACCTGCTGGAGCAGCACGGGGACAGGGTGGCCAGGGCTCGGCTCCTCTGCCCCCAGGAAGACTGTGGAGCACTGGGGCTGCTGGCCTGCTGCAGAGGATGGAGCAGGGGTGCAGGGGCTGAGCCCTGACCCCACTGCAAGGGTGCCTTGGCTGGGAGCTGCTGGCTGGACCACGTGCTCACAGAGAGGCAGCTCCTGGCCCGCTTCACTACCCTGGTTTCGAGGCAGGGTGGGCACCGTGTGGCCTGTGCCCGTTCTAGGTGACTGGGCATCCTCCAGCTTGCCTGGGCAGGGTGACGTGGTGCCCCAAAAGGACCCAGCCTGCTCGTGGGGCCAGGCGGCGGGCTGTGCCCCATTCATCCCTGTGCCTTGGGGACATCTGCAGCAGTATCCCCAAGGAGGAGGATCGGGGAACACCCAGCCTGGCCATGTCTGCTGCACACTGGGGGAGGGCTGGAGGCATGGTGAGCAAGGAGCAGGGTCCGACAGAGCCTGGGATGAGGGGCACGAGCAGGGCTGGGATAGGGTGCCAGGGGTGGAGCAGAGGGCCTGGGCAGGGTGGGTGGAGATAGGGGCATGGCAAAGGGGTGGGCAGGGAGCGCACAGCTCCCCGTCTTGCCCCCCGCATGCATCCTCCGTCTCCCCCTGCGTGCTCACCCTCACCCTGGTGTGGTCTGGCCATGGTGCGGGGTCCCGGCAGCCCTCGTAGCCCGGTGCTGGGCTGCAGGGGCCCTGCCTTCCCTGCCAGTCTCTGCCCACGTCGGTCCCGTGCCTTGCTGTGACCCTGCCTTGTGCTGCCGCCTGCACAGGCCTCAGCTGAGTAAACCGCATTGCCAAACGCGCAGGCTGTGTCCTCTTTGCTGGGAGCAGGGACCGGGGCTGGGGGCTGCTTGCATGGGCAGGACAGCACACACAGATGGGGGGCAGCAGGTTTATTCCTGGCTCATGGTGCAAGGATCCATCCCTTCCCAGGTGGGGATGGTGAGACCCTGAGGGCTGGCGGGCATGCAAGGGTGGCCTGGGGGTGCTGGGTGTCCCCCCTCTACCCACCCTGCCCAGCAGGAAGGAGTGACATGGGTGGCTTTCTCTTGGCCATGTCCCAATGTCCCCACCACATCCCCAGCTCCTGGGGTCCCTGGCTCCTGTGCCTTCCCAGCGCAGGAAGGGGCAGGGGGTACCCCTCACAACCAGCCATTTGCACTGAAGGCGCTCCTCAGCTCCTCAACCTGAGGGGGGCTCAGCGGAGCCAGGGGTGCACGGCAGGGACCCCCGTAGTAGCCGAACCACTCCATGGCCTTCTTCAGCCCTGGGATCCCAAAGCGGCGGGTGACCTGCAGGAGGGAGGGACAGGGCAACGTGCTCATGGGTCCTGCTCCTGCTGACCCTGCTCCTTGCTCGCCGTCACTCCTGCCCTCCCCATGTGGGTCTGCAAGGCTGGGGAGCATCCCTGTGGCACGGGCAGGCTCTTTGCAGCAGGCATGGGCCACACCGCAGTGGGGTGGGGGACCTGGGGAGGAGTAGCTCTTCTCATCATTGCCTATAAATAGCGGGCAAGGCTCCTGCAGGGGTCAGGTAGGTGCCCGCTGCCAGTGGACATGCTGTTCCTGGCACGGCAGGGCTGGCATTTCCCACCACGCCACATCCAGCCTGGCTGGGCATGCCGACTGGGTGCTGTCCCCCCCCAGACCACTGCTTCACACCCCAGCCACAGGGGCCTCCATCCTTGTCCGCCCCCCGGGCTATGCCGTGTCCTGGCACTCCTCAGCATCCCGACTGCTCACCGCTGTGTTGGGCTCGATGAGCCGGTGCTGCAGCTCACGGGCCTCCTGCCAGCGGCCCTCGTGGCACAGGTGGTCGAGCTGGCACAGCGGGGCCCCCAGGACATTGGCAAGGGCACAGACCCCCCCAGAGGCACCTGTGGACACCAGGGTGCGTTGGCAGTCAGCTGGCACGCCATGCCAGCCAGCACTGACCTGCCATAGCTGCCCATGGCTGCCTCCCCCTGCCTGGCTGCCAGACCCCACCAGTGCCCCCATTGCAGCCCCCTGTGCCCCGCACTGGGCAGGGGCAGCAGCACCTACCCAGGGCATAGCTGGCCAGCAGGAAGCCGGCCGATCCTGCCAGCACCTGGAAATCCTCCTGCCGTGTCTTGTGGACCATCAGCCCGATGCGGGTGATCTGGGGAGAGACACGCTGTGCTCTGGGCCAGCTTCACCCTCTCCCCTCACTGCAGCATTCCTGCTGGCACTCTCAGCTCCCCATTCCCAGCTGGGGGCCAGGTTTGGTGGCAGCCAGCCCAGGGACAGCCCTGCCCCACTCACATCCCCACCGCTGTCCTTGATCCCAAGGATGTTGGGGTGCTGAGCCAAGGTGACCACAGCCTCCAGGGGTAGGTCCAGGCCAGTGTTGGCAGGGACACTGTAGAGCACCACGGGGATGGGGGATGCGTCGGCAACCTGCAGGCAGCCAGGCCATGCTCAGCAGCTGGGGTGGACTGGAGGTGTGCAGGATGCGCTCCCAATCCTGCTGCTCCAGCTCATGCTGCTGGCAGGCCCTGGCTCACCTCCGTGTAGTGCCGGACCAGGGCAGCGCTGGTCATGGCTCCCCGGTAGTAGCAGGGTGTCACGACCAGCGCCACATCAGCCCCTGCCTCTGCCATGCTGAGGGTCAGCTGGATGGTGGCCTGGGTGGCTGGGGAGGAGGCAGAGGGGTCAGGGGTGCCCTGGGAGGCACACACAGCCCCGCACACCCACAGCAGCACTCACATTCGCAGCCCGAGCCGGCCAGCAGCAGGCGGTCCCTGGGCAGAGCACGGCGCACGCAGCTCACCACCTCCAGCCGCTCCTGGGGTGCCAGGTAGGGGTACTCCCCGTTGGAGCCCAGCACCACCAGCCCTGAGACACAGGTACAGGGAGGGCAGAGCATGCTGTGTGCGAGCGCTGTGGAACACACTGCCTGCCTGCCTCCCCCCCGCCTCCATCCCCAGCGACTGCCGCACACGGCAGCGCTAGCAAGACATTTATTGGTACCCACAGCCACACTGTGCTGCTCTGTTCCCGGCTGTGGCACACAGACCCCTTGGGACCCTGCCAGTGCCATGGACACATGAAGGCCTCAAGGGAGCTGGAAATGCTGGGTGCTCCTATCGCCCTCGCTCCCCTCCTCACTGCTGGCACCCAGGCACGGCTCTGCAGCCCACAGTGTGCCCTCTCCTGGCTCCGTTCCCACGACACTGGGCTCACAACGTGATCAGAAGAGGGGAGAACCCCGGGGCACGTGCCTGCGACCCCCAGACTGTTCCTGCAGCCCCTCTCATGCACCCATCCTGAGCCATCAACAGATCTGCATCCCATGGCACAGAATCAGTGTGGGCGTCCACGGGTGTGCAAGCACACCTATGGGCAGAGGATAGGTGCAAGCCCACAGCTACGTGTGGAGGGTGTGTGCAAGCCTGCACGTGTGGAGCGTGCATGCAAGCACACACTGGTGCGTGGTGGTGTGCAAGGACACACGCGTGTGCCTGGGCATGTGCCATGCAAAGGGCCCTAGGTGGGTACCTGGGGGGCTTTGAGCCCCAGAGCGAAGTCCAGCTGGAGACTGAGCACCCTCGGGAAGCCGGCAGGCTGCCTGCACGCTGCCACACAGCCCCTGCCGCAGGAGCCTGCACAGAGAGGGGCAGCGCTTACCTCGGAAGGGGATGCTGGCGTAGCGGTGCAGGTTCCCCTCCAGCCGGGCATAGTCCACCTCGTGCGTGGGTGAGAAGGGGGTGGCGAGGGGCGGGAAGATGCCGCCAAGGTCCAGCGTGCGCCCCGGTCCCTGTGGGGTGCTGAGCTCCCGGCGCTGCCCTGGGGCTGCCCGGCACAGAGCTGCCAGCGCAGGACGGAGGGGAGAGGCGAGGCGGGTGCTGAGCGCCATGGTGGCTGGTGCTGCTGCCGACCCTGCTGAGGGGCTGTTAATGTTTGACAGGGCACGTGAGGGACCCGTAACCCGGACGGGCAGACGACGCAAGGGGTGGTACAGGGTGAGCTCAAGATGCTCTCACCCACTCCAGGGGCTGGCCACAGGAGCTCAGCGCCCTGCTGGGTGAGCCCTGGCTACCCCAGCCCTGCTTTCCCTTCTGCTTGCCAGCCCTGGCAGCCATCCCTCTGCAACCTATGGCGCTGGGCTGCAGGGCCGGGGAGGGGATCAGACATTGCAGGAGTCCAGGGGCTGTGGGCAGGGCTTCCCTGCCCTGGGTGTTGGTGTGGGGCCTCCCGTAAATGGGAGAGCAGGAGTGTTTCTACATTGGGAGCTATGAGCACAGCCCTTGGCAGCAGTGACCCAGCCTGCAAAGGGGCCACTGTGTCCACGTGGGGATGGTGCCAGCAGGGAAGGCAGGAGAACAGGCAGCCATCCAGCCCCACGGAGTGGCTGCCCAGCAGGGATATGACTGCTGCTCTGGTGCAATGCCAGCCTCCAGCACAGTGTAGACCCATCCTGTGCTTCCCGGGATGTAGCTCTCCTCGCTGAGCTTGCCCAAGTGAGACTTTGAAACACTGTGAGCAAGCAGGGCTTCCTGCAGCAAGGTAGTCCCACCATTGAACCAACTGTGTCCTGGCCCCATGTTGTCCTTGCACTAGGAGGCAGGGCACTTACATGCTGCTGGATAAGCAGCTCCCCAGTAACCCAGCTTCCCCAGCCCCATGGAGACAAACGCTGCTCTTTGCTGGCTTTTATTAACACGGACAAATCTTGGCTGGAGCCTGCTCCTTGGAGCACAGGCCGGTCCCTGGTCCTTGCCTGGCGCCGTCATGCAGGAACCTCCATCCCATCCTGCGGCTGCTCCTTCGTCTCCAGCGCCTGGCGCGTGTCCACCTGCCACTGCTGCACCAGGTCCGTCGGGGTCTTGCCAGCCTGCAGAGCGGGCAGAGAGACGCTGGAGCAGGGGTGGTGTGACACGGTGGGGCAGCAAACAGCCCTGGTGCTGGTTCCCTGCTCACCTGGTTCTTGGCCATCATGTCAGCCCCGTGCAGGAGCAGCATTTTGATGATCTTGTAGCGGCTGAGCCGTGTGGCATCGTGCAGCGCCGTGTCACCTTCCTGAGAGAGATGGAGCCTGGCTGGGGATCGTGGTCCAGCACCAGCGACACCCTGCCTGGCGCCGGCACTGGTCCCAGCCCCAGCACACCCGCCTCCCCATGAGGACAGGGAGGAGGATGGTGCCTGCCCCAGCCCTGGCTGCAGCTGCCAGCACCAGGGGGGCACATCTGGACACACACATCCCCCCCCGGGGTGCCGGGTCAGCCAAGGGAGGAGGGATCCGTGTTGCCCCCTTAGTGCTGGCTGCATGGCTGCAGCACTCACCCTGTCTGGGGAATTGATGTCCACCCCGCAGTGGATGAGGTGCTCCACGATGTCAGGGTGCCCGGTCCGGGTGGCCACGTGCAGGGGGGTGCTGAGAAGCTTGAGAGGGGAAGGAGATGGACACCAGAGAGGATCAGCACCCACCCCTGCTAACCCAACACCTCATACCCCAGAGCATGCCCGTGCCCCTGGCACAGCCCTGCGCACCTTGTCCTTCACGTTCAGGTCTGCCCCGCGGTCCTGCAGCAGCTTCACAGCATCCAGGTGCCCACCCCGGCAGGCCCAGTGCACAGCGGTGCAGTCCAGCTGGGTGCACAGGGCCATGGTGAGGGATACCCCCACCCTGTGTCCGTGCCCCCCACCCAGCCGGTCCCTGTGTCAGGGCTGACCCCTGTGAGACCCCTGCCCACCACCACCTCGGGACCGAGGATCCCACCCCTGCCGTTTCTCCGGCTGTGCCAAGCCCGGAGGCTCAGACCATCCCAGAGCCAGGGGCAGGATCCCCCCTCACCCGGTCCCTGAAGTCAACAGCGGCCCCGCTGTCCAGCAGCTTCTGCAGGATGTCCGTGTGTCCCTCCAGCGAGGAGCGGTGCAGGGCCGTGCGGTGGAACTGCGGGGACGAGGCACCGCGTTGCTGATGGATCCATCCTCCCCAGCCCACCCCAGCCATGCCCCAAGTCCCATCCCATCCTGCCGCAGGGGGGCACGGTGTGGGGTGCCCGGTGGCCAGAGGGAACACTACCTCGTCACACGTGTTGGGGGAGCCACCGTCTGCCAGGAACTTCTCGATGATGTGCATCTTGCCCTGGACGGCGGCTCGCAGGAAGGTCTCCGGCTCCACGGGACCCTCCTGGCAACGGGGCAGGCTCAGGGCTGGGGCACCGTGCGGGCGCAGGAGAGGGGACACCACGGGGGAGGTGCCCATCGGGCACGGTGACGCGGGGGCTGGCCCATGGGTGCTCCAGCCCCGACCCCAGCAGCCGCCCTCCCGTCCCATGGGACCCCCTGACCTACGATCTCCAAGGACTCCGGCGGCGGGGGGGGCTCGGGGGTGGCCGCCCGCTCCTCCCGGCGCTGCCGGCGCTGCTTGCGGAGCTCGATGAGGCGCTGGATGCTCCCCACATCAATGATCTCCCGCCGCAGGTCCACTGAGCTCTTCCGCACCCGCTCCTGGCCCTGCGGGGGACCCACAGTGCCCAGTTTGCCTTCACTGTGTCCAGGCATATATCCCTCCCCCCCCCCCCAAACCCTGCCCCCCTCACCTTGATGGCCTCGAGGCCCCGGTTCCTGAGGCCATGGCGTTTCTCCTCCTCCAGCTCAGGTGTGTTCATCCGCTCCACGGCTGGTGGCTCCCGTGCGCCATCGCATTTGTGTTGCTGCATGGGCATGGAGGGGCTGTATGGTCCTGGTTGGGCACGGGGCAGCCCCACCACCTCTGTCCTCAGCCCACCAGTGGAAGTGGCTCTGGGCGCAGCTACTGCTTGCTGCTGAGGTCTAGAGGATGCCCAGCAGCCTTCGGGCTTGTGCTACTTGGCAAGTTGGGCACCTGCCTGGTTCTCAGCTCTGCCCCACAGGCAAGAGCTCCTGGGTTGGGAACCTGATGCCCCCAAGAGCCCTTGGCCACTTTGCTGCACCCCACAGGATGGCAGGGTCAGTGCCAGCCTCCTCACCTCTGAGTCCCTAAGGATGGACACAGCACAAGGTGGGTCTCTGCCGCAGCCCAGGCAGGTCCCCCTGCCCTATGGACCCACCTTCTCCTTCTCCTCTTCCTCCTCCTCTGCCAGCTTCTGCTCGATGAGCTCCTTGGCCCGTTGCACGTCCAGCTCCATGTCTGCCAGCAGTGCACAGCCCTGTGTGGGATGCAGCCTTTGCTCCTCACCCCCAGGGGCAGAGAGCCCCCAGCCCTGGTTCCCAGCAGCTCCGCTGGCCACGACGCTTTATGCCTCCGGCCCCTCTGTCCCATGGCCCAAGATCACCGACAGCTGTGGCTGCTCCACATGACTGGGGCAGCTTTGCCATGAGCTCACCCTCCTGCTTTCTGGTGGCCCTGGCTCACCTCCCCAGCCCTGAACCCTCTTAAAGAGACCCAGTGCACCCCCATCCCACTGCCAGGGACCCCGTGGTGGGTGCAGGGAGCTGGGGTGCACATGGCCCACAGCAGGCAGTCCAGAGTGGAGCAGGGACACAGGACAGGGTTGCCCCATGGGTCCTGTGTCTGGGCAGCCAGGATGCTCCCCATGGCTCCCATCACCCCACAACCTGATGCTGCAGCACCCACTGGCATCACCTGAGGCTCCCTGGCATCTGGGTAGGGGGTTGCTGCCTACCCCACAGGGAGGCAAAGGGGCCCCCTCAAACATCCCAGCCAGCAGACAGCACATGTGCCAGGAGCCACAGCCCCTCTGCTGTGCTGCTTTGGAGGATGACCTCAGGTGTGGAACGTTCCGAGCAGCCCTGCCAGGCTCCTGGTGCTTGCCCAGCCTCCCTTGCCACACAAGGGCAGCCTGGCAGCAGGACCAGCCTCACGTGGGGCCGGCAGGCAGAGCCGGCAGCTATTCCCGGCAGTGAGGACATTGTTCAGCCCCCCTGGGCTTTGCTCTCCTTCTTTGTAAGACGAGGCCGGTGCTGCCCTGTGCAGGAACAGTTAATGCGCCGGGCACAGCCCCCAGCACAGCACCTGCAGGAACGACAAATAGGGACACATCACTGTCACCCTCCTGGGCAGTTCCCAGGGCCACCCGTGGGTGCCCTGAGCCATGGGTACCACAGCCTCCAGATGCAGAAAGGCACTGTTTTCATCAGGACAGGCGATGGTGACCACAAAGGTGGTCTTGGGACCAACCCCCTTCATGGACTATCCCCAGGGCAGACACAGGCTGAAACCTCGAGGGGAAGCCCTGTGAGAGAGGGGATGGTCCCACAGCAGCAACCAGCCAGGATGAGGCTGGCAGTACTGGGAAAGGGCCCAGGCAGGCAAAGAGCTGGGGCTGGCAGGAGGGGGCGAGGGTGGCACCAAGGAGATGGGGTGCCTGGGCTCTCCTTGGGCCCCTCCTGACACGCAAGCAGATGTGAAAGAGGCACGGGGACCTCCCACGGCTGCAGGTGACAGCCCCCCAGACCTGCCCCAGGGGCCAGAGGAAGGATGAAAAGGCTTTATTGATAAATACAGACTATGTACAGAGGGGAGACATCTCCACACAGCCCAGCACCCGGGGGCCTCCTGGCCAGGGTGAGCTGAAGCCCAGCAGGTCACAGCCTCTCCCCGCCAGCACAGCCCAGCCCAGCAGCAGGACCCTGGCTGTGCTGACCACCCCGGACACATTTGGTCTCAAACCTCCTGCAGCAAACATGGTGCATGCCCGTACCTCCAGCCAAGAGGGACCACCATGGCAGCACAGCCCCATGGAGACCTTCCTGGGTGGGGGGTCACCCGAGTGGGGGGCAGCCTGAGCGGGGAGCAAGGGCTGGCCCAGCTCCGGCAGGGCCGAGACATGGCATGGGGCATCCCCAGTGGTGCCGCTGCCCCGGCTCCCTGCTCTCGCCCCGCAACCAGTGTGGGGTAGCTCAGTTCCTGGGCGGCAGGGGCTGGTTGACGATCACTTGCACAACAAAATCCTTCTGGATCTTGGTCTCCTGCAGCCGCGTGCGGTCGGTGAGCAGCTTGCCCGAGAAGAACCAGCGCTGCCAGGCCATGTCGATGCCCTCCTGTGCCTGCAGCTGCTTCTTCAGCTGGCCGATGGTGTCGCCCATGCTGGCGCTGAGCCGCAGGTCCTTGCCCGTGGACAGCCGCACCTTGAGGGCGAACTCCCGCCGGGCATTGGGCAGGGGCTCAGCCGGCTCCGATGCCTCCTCCTCACTCCGCTCCAGGATCAGGTTGACAGGAGGTGACAGGCAGTAGACAGGCAGCTGGTACCGGTTGCCCAGCTCATCGTAGCACTCCGTCAGGGACCCTGTGGATGGCAGGGGACATGCTGTGGGTGGGCATCCCCATGGACCACCCCAGCGGGGACAGGGCCACCCCAGGGAGGGGGGCAGAGCTCCCCTTGGCTGGGCTGAGCTGCATGGATGGCTGTTGGGAACCCCTCTCCTCCCCAGCGTGGGACTCCCACGTGTCCAGATGTGGGGCACTCAGCAACCACCCACCACCGCACTGGTGTCATCCCTCACCGTGGGGCAGGGTGATGCTGGCTCCATCGAGGATGGCCTGAGCCAGGCTGTGGTCGTTGGCCTCCACGGCGTAGGCAGCTGCCTTCAGAGCATCCCAGATCTCCTTGCGGCCCTCGAAGGCAGGTGCCGTGTCCCAGAACTCGTCCCGCTTGCTGCGCAGCTGCCCGTCTGTCATGGGGTAGTCGCTTTTCCATTTGGGACACTCCTTCTTCAGGGGCTCATTGCGGCCTGGAGAGGGGAGAATACTCAGCCAAGGGATGAACCTCCCCACTTGGGCCCTGAGCCCCCACCTCCCCATTCCTACAGGTTCCTGGGGACCCCTTGCACCATGCACAGCAGTGTCCATGGGGCTGCCCTGCCCAGCACGGCCAGGGGGACTCAGCTAGAGTTAGCCCTAGCCCTGCCCAATGTCCCACTGACCCCATGGCAGCTCCCCCCCAAGTGACATCACTTGTCCCCAGGAGGGACAAGGGCTCTTGCCCATATGCCTGGAGGAGCAGCACCTGCCCTGTGGGGTGGCCACAAGGCCTCGGAGCCCTCTGAGGCAGAGCAGTATTTATAGCTTGGGGAATTAGCCAGGGAATAAGCTGGTGAGTCGGAACGGGAAGGGGATTACGGGGGCTGAGCTGCAGCCCTGGCAGGATGGGGAGGGCAGGACTCCACCATCCTCTCTGACCATCCCGGGATGGCAGGGACAAGCTGAGGGCAAGAGGACAGGCACACAGCGTCCAGGGCACTGTGGGGCAGAGAGCTGCCAGCCCACAGCAATGGGCCAGACTGAGCTGGCACCCCATGAAACAGCCCCCAACCATGTTCCCGGTGACCCCCAGCAGGCAGCCCCACCTGGGACACCACCAGGTCTGGGACACCCCCATGCCAGTCCCACTGCTCCCTGCTCTCCCTACACCAGGCTGCAGCCTGGGAACAGCCCCATCCCATCAGCCCCACGGCTGGGCCGGAAGCATGGGGGAGGAAGGAGCTGTTGTCACTCCCAGCTGAGCTGGGGACAATGAATGGCAACAGCTCCTTCCTGCCACCCCTCTCCCTGGGGTGGCCAGGCAGCCTGCTGGGACAGAACACAGGGAATGCAGAGCCGCAGCTGGGCAGGAAGGATGCCTGTGCCCGCAGTGACCTGCCAGGCAAGACAATGCTAGGGACAGCCACCACTGCCAGCTGGGGGCACAGCCAGGTTCCCCAAGCAGCTTTTCTTGGGCAAGTGCGTGGTGACACAAGGCACTATATGACCTTTGTTTTGTACCAGCCCTGTCCCACCCCATCCAAGACCACTGGAGCCAGCACAACACCCACTTTCCCACTGAGCACCAGCCTAGAGCTACATACAACATGTAGCATCTACACCAGGGATCCACACGGGGCATGGGAGCTCAGCTATCCCTGGGCTGGATGCTGAGCATCCCTGACAGGCAGCATCCTGCCCGCATCCCTGGAGGATGGCAGGCCTCAAACAAGGTCTCAGCGAGGGCATCCGGCTGCAGCCTGCGCTGCCGATTCAGCAGTCACGGTGCCGGGCAGGAAGGATTTGCAGCACTGCAGGACAGAGCAAGGTCGGAAGCAGCACCTGCCCTGGGAGGGCAGGGGAGCAGCTATGGACAGCCTCAAGGACACAGCCAGGACCACATCTCCATGCTGCTGTGGCCACTGGGCTGGTGCATGCATCCCTGCAGCCAGGACTGTTATGCACAGCGGGACTCATGACCAGCACCATGTCCTCAGCTCCATCATCAGCAAAGGGAAGAGGCTGGCCCAGGGCTTGGCCACGGGAGGACACAGGGACAGGTTGTGGCTGCCCCGTGCAGGCAGGCGTGCCCGGCAGCCGTGCCCAGGTAGGCAGGGACTTAAGCCTCGTCTATTTATTGCTGCCACCCAGTTGGGCCCTGCAGCCTCTAATCACCTCCTGTTGCTCTATTCCTGGCCCCTTGTGCAACTCTCCACAGCAGCACCACTGGACAGGTCTGGCTGCTCGCTGCGCCCGGACTCGAGCCAACAGGATCTGGCTGGCAGTCTGCCTGCCTCCTGCCTGCAGCACCCTGCCTGCGGCTCAGCCCCTCCATGGGGACCCCAAGGCAGGATGATGTGCCCTGGAACTCGCTCTCTGCCTGGATGGAGCCCCAGGGGCGAGCTGGGCACTCTCAGCCAGTGGGTGCTGGAAGCTAACTCAGCCCAGGGGGAGGTATGAGCCAGATAGCACATGACAGCGTTTCCAGCAGTGCTGACTGGTCCCCTCCTGCGCCAGACAAGGCTGGGATGCTGCATGCCACAGGCATCCCCAGCTCCTCCCGCTTCTGCAAGCTGGCCATCCTGGGGACAACCAGCAGGACCCCCCTGTCAGGGGCCACAGCAAGCCCCAGCCAGGCACACAGGCTACTTCAGCAGGGCCCCTGCAGCAGCAGAGGCTCCCCACCAACAGCTGGTCCTTGCATGCTGGTTCTTGCCAGTCCCGGGCATTGTCCCTGTAATGTGGGAGAGGGCAGCTGCAGCCTTGCTTCAGCCTCCACCACCCACTGATCGGCTCCTGTGGGCTGGGGGCATCATGCAAGCAAGGGCAGGAGCCAGCCTGGACACCCTGGCACCAGGGATGCTCCTGCTCCCCCAGGAAGGGGCACGCTGCAAGAAAGCTGCCAGGAGCACAGGGGCACCAGGAGGGCACCGTGATCCACTCTAGGAGAGCCTGTCAGGGAGTGAGTAGTGGTGATGGAGACACAGGCTCTGTAGCAAGCTGTCACCTGGTACAGGAGGGGAGCACACAGATTCAGATGTTGGGATCTGATATCGCAGCCACAGCAGCCCCAAGTTATAAGGCAATGGCCCTCAAACCCCACTGACCTGAGTGAACAGTCTGCTATGGACCCCAGGACTGACTGACACTCCCAAGACAGCACCTGCATCCCTGGGGACCAGGGCATGGTGGGACGGAGGGCTGCAGCTCCTCAGGAAGCCATCAACCCGACCCGGGGCAGCACCGTGCCCCGCACGGTGGGGATGGCTGCCACGGGCAGCGGGCACAGCCAGACCCGGCAACCACCGCACCCCGCACGCGTTACCGGAGCTTCGGGCTCCATCCCACGGGAAAGCCTCTCCCCCTCCTGCCTGCATCCCAGCTGCGGGCGAGGGCCGGGGCGCCCCGTCCCCGGGCACACGCTTCCTGCTCCTCCTCTCCCACCGCCTACCACCGCTTTGCCATAAACACGGTAATTACCGGCTGTGATTGCACCGGACGGGGAGGCGGGCAAGGGGAAGGCGGGTATGATTCACCCCGCCAGCCCACGTCCCCTCCGCCGGCAGGTAGCCCTGCCCACCCCCTGTGGCCTCCGGGACCCCCCATGGCAGCGTACCGAAGAGATGCCTCATGGCACCCGGGTATTCGGCTGACCGGTAACCGTGGGGAGCCGCAGGGCTGCGCCAGCCCCCCTCCATATCGCCGCTCCCTGCCCACCCAACGGGACCCCGGTACCTTCCGAAACGCCAGGGCAGCATGAACGGCGTTGTGCCCGCCGGCAACAGCCCGGTGTACGGGCGGCACTGGCCCCGGGCTGGCTGGGACCCAGCGGCCTGCCGGACGCGGCGTACCGGAGAACACCACCTAACCCAAACCGGGAACCCGCACCCCCGGGACACCCCCTCCCGGAGAGGAGCCGGGGACCAGCAAGGTTGGGCAGGACGCGCTGCGCACCCCAGCCCTGACCCTGCAAAACCCCGGGGAACCAGGACGGAAGCCGGGACGGGACCCGCGGTGCCTGCCCGCTCCCGGGGCCGCGAACCAGACCGGAACCCCCGGTGCCGGGGGTCCCCTCGGGGGCACAGAACGGCTCCCGGGGCTGTACATGGGGCAGCCCAAAGCGCACCCACAGACTGCACCCCTCCGGTACCCACAGTCCCCCCGCACCCACCACCCCAACGGCTATTTGTAGGGGACCCTCGGGACCCCAGGAGTGCCCCGGCGAGCCGGGCCCCGCTCACCTGCTCGCTTGCGGGTGTTGCCGGCCGAGGGCCGCTCCCGGCGCTGCCGCCCCACGCAGCCGCCCATGGCTGGGGCTGGACGGCGGCGGCGCTCGGCATGGGGCCGGGCAGGCTCCGCGCTGCAGCCCCGACAGCGGGGCCCGGCTCTGAGCGCCGGGGCCGCCCCGCCCCGCTCCGCCAGGTGCGCATGTGACCGCCCGCGCCGGCACCGCCCACGGGCGTGCTCCCGCTCCAGCTCCCGCCGCGCTTTTCTGTCCCCTGCGGCTCGCCGTACCGCCTCTCCGCCTGGCTGTGCGTGTCCGATCCCCCCAACCCAGGGCCTGGCGCATGCGCATAGGGTGGCGCCGGCGGCCGCTGCTTGAGGCGCGCGGTGTCATGGCGGCGGCCGAGGCCCAGGCGGGGGTTACGGCGCTCGCAGCCTCCGTGCAGGACTTCGTGGCCGGGCAGCAGGACGGCCGCGCCGCCGAGGTGGCGGCAGGTACCGGGGCGGAGCCGGGCGTGGGCACGGCGGGGGTGCGGCGGGGCGGGTCCTGCGAGTGTGGGGCTGGACACACGCATGGCTGTGGGGCAGGGCTTAGGGCGCACAACGGGCCCGGCTGTGGGTGTGGGGCTGGAGCGCGGTGGTGGTTGTGGGGCTGGAGCGTGCGGTTATGAGCCAGGTCATGGAGAAGGGGTAGGGCCTGCAGCCATGAGCTGGGCGTTGGGAGGAGGTGGACTGTGGGGCAAGTGTGGGGCAGCAGCCAGGGTGAGGGCTGTAGGGGCAAGGATGAGGAGGTGAAGGCAGAGTTATGGGGTGTGTGGGGTGGGTCAAGGTTTTAGATGGCTGGTCTAGAGCATGGGGTGGGATTGAAGGTGTTGGGTCAACTGGTGGTGTCAGGTCTGGAATCCCCTGGAACAGGGAATTGAGACGCCAGGGAGGGGGATGTGCTGGGGGATGTGTGAGCTGAGAGAAGCACAAGGCTGCAGGCCCAGCACTGGGGGTTTGGGGTGCAGTGGAAGCCGCTGGCTATGGCTGTCTGGGGGTGGGTGTGTATCAATGATGGCACCACTGGGAAGGGAGCTCCTGTCCTTGCTGAGATGCTGTGGGGGGGCAACTGGTTTCACTGGTCCCTGTATCTGGGGCCCAGGCTCTGACTGTCCCCACTGTGGTTTCTTCTCCTTTCTTGGCAGGGCTTGAGGCAGTTGGTTTCCTTGGGTAATTTGTGTTTCTGCTTTGGGGGGGTGGTTTGGTGACTTTGTTACATTAGGGAATTTGCAGCTTCAGGAATGTGGCTTTCCAAGGATAAGGTGCTGTGTTTGTGTTTGTAGGCGGTAGCTTCAGTGTGTTTGGAAAGGACTTGAGAGAGCAGAGAAGGACTATGTAGGTTGTGTTACTGAAAGGGGTAGCTTATAAGCATTTCCCAAGGCTGATGGATTGTGAACTGATCCATGGTAGCTTGGTGAGGAGATGAGCTGGCAGAACACTGGGTAACCCAGTGGCCCGTGTGAGGAAAATGCCAAGGAAATCTGGAGGAATTCACTAAACCTGGTGACATTCAGGATCTTGCAAAAGAGTTGCACAAAGCCTCCAACATATTTGGAATAGACAGTGGAATGATAACCTTGCAACCGCTGTTATCATCTGTGGTCGTGTTATAGAAGTGCCCAGGAAAGCTTTGTCTTCAGAGACACAGAGAGATGAGTTGCCCCTGTTGCCCCCAGCCCAGCTCTCATCAGCCGCTGGTGCTTGTGACAAACCCACCTTGACAAGTGAGGAGCCAGCGAGTCTCCTTCAGCCGCTCTGACCCTGCACAGAATCACACATCACGAAGTATTAAATTGCATCACGTAGCCCTGAGCGAAAGGGGAGGTTGTTTCTAACCTTGTGGCCGTTGTGCAATTGTTGGAAGAAACACACTGAGCTGCTCCCATGTGTTGCTGAGCGCTAAATTGAGTGTGACTTGGCAAGGGGAAAAAAGGGCTCGGTGCTGCCACAGGCAGCTGGGCTGCACGGGTCAGTGGGTGGCAGGAGGAGGCTGAACTTGGTTTTGTCATAAGATGAGGAGAAGATAGTGCTGGTACAGAAATCCATCACACGCTCCCTGTGTTTTGAGGGTGTGGGGGAGACAGGAATGGAAAGCTTACAGAAGTGATTAATGTCTAGAAGAACACTGTGTGAAACGGGGACAGACGTGTGGGGAAAGGGGGTAGGTTGATTTGAGTAATAATGCAGCAGCGGGTAAATGGCTTGTTTCTGTTTAGCCTCTGGGGTTGCAGGAACACCAGAACAGGAAGGCAGCTCCTCCTGCTGAAGGAGCACTGGGATTCAAGGTGTGTAATTAACCTTGGGGACGTGCTGCTGCTGCCAGATGTGGAGGCAGAAGTTTCACGGGCTCACTGCTGTGCTGATGAAGCAGTTCCAATTACACTGTGCTGGCACTTCAGCGGTGACCAGCAGGGCTCTGCCTCTGAGCAGGAGGCAGTGCTCACAAGTCCTGCTGTCAGGGCTGGTGTGGTCACCCCATGTGAGGTGAAGGGGCCTCCAACCACAGGGAGCATCAGTAGCTGATTGCGGTCTGATCACTGCACTTCAGCTCTTTCCTGTTGATTAGGAAACCAGCAGCTCTGTGTAGATGCTGCTTTTGGTCTCTGAAACCCAGAGAGGCAGAGTGCTTGGCTGCAGGGACACTGCTTGTCTTGGACCTGCTCCACAGTGGTTCAGAGGCACAAGGGCTTCTCATGAGCTTGCAGATGTCGGGAGGCTGAGTGTGAAGGGGCTGTATGAGCTCCCCTGGCAGCCCTCTCTGCCTTGTGCCAGTGCATGGCACCCGCTTGCTGTTGCACTGCTCTGCAAGAGATTTTTCCAGCAGGTTACAGCTGTCACTCAAAGCAGTGCCGTGTGACTCTGCAGCCTGCTGGGCTCCTCTGCTTCCTCACTGCTCCCCTTATCTGTTCTGTCCCTCAGTCCAGGCTCCCCCTCCCTGCTGTGCCAAGCAGGACTGGAAGCTCTGTCTCTGGAGTTATGGCTGCCTGCTGTCAGAAAACACTCTCATCT
The DNA here is from genome assembly GCF_037157495.1 of Lathamus discolor. Classification (NCBI taxonomy): domain Eukaryota; kingdom Metazoa; phylum Chordata; class Aves; order Psittaciformes; family Psittacidae; genus Lathamus; species Lathamus discolor. Next base: position 136,562,766 of record NC_088886.1, read on the forward strand.
CTTCTCCCATCCCTAGAGACCGCTCTCTGATGAGCAGCATGACTTAGTGCTGGAATTAGCTGCTTAGGAAGAGCCAGTAAATGCTTGCAACAGCAGGAGACACCAGCTGAGACAAGGCCTGGGAAAGCCCCAAATGAAACCTTTAGGCTTCTGAGGGAGTGGGTGCTCTTGTCAGTCAAGTAGGCAAGACTTCAGCAGGGCAGAGGGATGAACAGGGCCATTCAGAGTGTCCAGAAGTGCTCCTGGGCAAAGACAGTGCATCTTAGTGACTGGAAAGTGCTCGTTTTTGTGGAGGACAGCTGTTTTGTTCAGGCAGAGAGTGAGGGGTGCTGCTTGTTTCCAGTAATGTTGCTTGCTACCTGAGCTGCAGGTTAGGGGTCTGAACCTAAAGGCAGTCCTGTGCCTTCCCACCCCCATGTCTGACCACACACAGAGCTGTCATACTGGGAAGCTGTCATGCTGGGAAGGTGGGTGGCAGGAATGGAGACCCTTCTGCCAAGGCTTCTGCAGGATGCAGCAGGTCCTTACCAAACCTCCTGAGGAGTGACTCTTCCCCCAGTTGAGCTGCAAGAATCTTGAGGCAGGACGTGAGTGAGGCAACCTGGTGAGGTGTCTGAGTCAGAGCTGGCAATAGACTCCTCGTCTTTCTCTGACCACAGAGCCGCCTTTCTCCCGTTCTTCCATATTGGAGGGAGTTTGTGCGGGTGTTGCTCAGCATAGCGGGGAGGTGGTGGAGCCAACCTGGGAAGCTGGGTGATCCTGACTGTTTGCTCGGGTAGTTCTCCCTCAGGAAGCACCTGGGGAGCAGCTTTCTGTCTCCTACCGGCTTGCTCATGTTAGGGTGTTGGCACGTGTTGGTGATGGATGTAGCCAGGCTGTGTGGAGTGGGTAGAGGCTTTCTGCTCTGATCTAGCTGAGGCAGCTCTTGGTCCCTCGTGTGTTTGCAGGCAGGGCTGGAGGCAGCTGCACCAGCCAGGTGCTCAGTGAGATGCTGGACAGCCTTTCCCACTGTGGTGCTGCCAGGAATCTTCCTGGAATGGTCTCCACCGCTGAGCCTGAATGAGGGTCTGGGAGTCTCTTTGGTTCACTTTCTCTACCTCTTTTCTTCAGGGTTGAAAGATGGAAGCTGGACCGTGCTGCAGCTTGTAGAAGCCCTGGGGTAAGAAAAGCCTTTTACACGTTGTGCATCACATAAGGACCTTGCAAGGGAAGATTCCTTGCAAGGAAGGTCAGTGAGAAGGAAGAGCATACTAGTCCAGGATGAGCTAGTTTCAGTGCTGGCAGACACACTGCAGCATGCAGACCTGCAAGGATGTTGTCTGCTCACAGCATGGGGCCTGAGCAGTGCTTTGCCTCCCAGGGCTTGGGAGCTATCTGGGAAAGAGCAAGGCTGGAGCAGCTCTCCCAGAACCAAGGTGTTGTGGCAGCAGTGAGCTGTGGGGCACTTCTCAGCCAGGACTGTCCCTGAGCTCACAGCTGCACATCACCGTGTCACGAGTTGGCTGGCACTCAGCTTTTTGCTTCCATCTGTGCTCTGTGGTGGCCTGGGACTTGGGGAGGCTTGTTTCTCTCAAGCTGGGGGCTGGGTTTGCCTTGTTGTAAGAGGCTTTGCCCTTTTTTTGCCCTTATGATCTCAGGAGCCTGAATTTCAGGTGCAGAGCATGGTGCAAGAGCAATTTCTTTGGTCTGACTTGAAAGCTTGGATTTATTGCTGCGTGGCTCCGGGTGCATGTGTGCAGCACAGTCAGGGGCAGAGGAGTCTGCTCCCACCCTGCTGGCAGGTCAGGCAGGACTGGGCCACCACCCCTTGCCCAGAGAGCAGCACCTCTTTGTTTTTGTAATGTGTCTGCTCAGGATGTACTTCCTGCTCAAATGTCCTTGCTCACAACAGGCCTCTTGTGCTTTCTCCCCATGGGCTAGGTTTTGCCTGGAGAACACAGATCCTCGGATGCGAGGCCGAGGCATGCAGCTGCTGTCACAAGTCCTGCTCCAGTGTTACTCCCTGCTCCAGGAGAAGGAAGGTGAGGGCTGCTGTGGGCCCTGGGGTCTCTGCTGGCAGGTTGAGGCAAAGCCTGTGCTGCTCAAGTGGCTGTCCTGCAGTTGGCAAGGGGATTGATTTAACACAGTGACAACTTTGTGCATGTTTCTCAAGTCAAAGTCCAAGAAGGGCACAGGGCCTCACACTCCAGCCCTTTTGCCACTCTCATCACACAGTTCAGGTCTGTCCCTGCAGACACCAAAGCCCTAGGTATGGCTGTGTGGGTATTGCACACCCAGGCATGCTCAACACCATGTGGGACACCTTGGAGATGCATCTGCATGTCAAAATCCTTCGGTGCTGGTGATTGAATAAAGGAAAACCATTGTTCACAAAGCCAGTCATGTTGCAGCCCTGAGGCCTGCCTAAGTTAAATCTGAAGGAACCCTGGGGCCTGAGAAGAAGAAGAGATCAGTGTAAAGGTGAGAGTGGAGTAGAGGATTGGTGTGCATAGTGGAAGGTGCCCTGTTAATGGAAGCAAGAAGAAGGTTTGGCTGTGTTAAGTGCCTCGTGGCGACTGGCTGGCAGTAGGGGAAGCCGGTGGGAGCCTTGCTGATGGGTAGCTGAACCTGTGCCAGCAGGCTGCCAAGGCAGGGGGGCTCAGCTAATAAGAGGTGGAGAAAGAGAAGGATGGAAGTAAAACATGCTTAGCCCGTGGCATTTGGTGCTTTGTAAGTCTCAGACTGGTACCAGGCAAGAGCACTGTGCAAAGGACAGACTCTGCTGGTGTAGCTGGAGTCAGATGTGATGGCTTTGTGGGGACTGGGGTGCTCTGGGGGTGGGGAGGTTCAGTGGGGATACCTGGCAGAGTCAGGGCAGCTGAGTGCTGGTAGCAGACTGGGTTTAGAGCCAAGTCACCAGGAGCTCTGAAGGAAGGTGAGCAGAATCAGCTTCTGGGAGGGCAAGGGTAGCTGCTATGACACCACCAGCTGGCCCCATCTCCCTTCGTGTCCTTGCTCACGCAGCTCATTTCCCAAGCACTGCGTCAGGTCGCCTCCTGGGGGGTGAGTTTCTGCACAGCTGTGGGCACAGGATGCTGCCAGCTGGCTCTTCCAGTCTGCTTCCTGCTGCCGCTCCCGAGGGCCGGGGCGTGCAGGCGCCCATGGCCGTGACTCAGGGGCCGGGAACGTGCTGTGGAGCCAGAGCTGCTGCTCCTGCCCTGCGCCACACCCCATGACATCCTCCAGCTTCCGCTAAGCCCATGTCTGCCCTGTTGCTGCTGGTCTCTGCACCCACATGTTGGGACAGGCCAAGGCAAACGCTCTAGTACCTCTGCAGTGGCCAGAGGTGGGTGCTGCCCTGTTGCAGTCAGATGTGGGTTGCTCTTGAGGGGAGGGTGAAGGTGTTGGACCCAGGTGGTTGCACCCACGGTGGCCCTTCTCCCCATTCACCAGTGCAGGATGTGCTCGCTCTTATTCTGGCAGCTGCTTTTGGCAGAGCTGGGGCTGGAGCCCAGCAGCTGCATTTCCTGGGACTTACACATGCTGGTGTCTCTTTCTGACAGTGCTGCATCTGGTCCTGTTCTATGAGAACCGGCTGCAAGATCATCACCTTGTGATTCCCTCAGTGCTCCAGGGACTCCGAGCACTGGTGAGCTCCCTCCCTCAGCCCACAGTGCTGGGATGTGTTCCAGGATGGTGCCAGAGAGGTGCAACACATGGATACAGGTTGAGCAGGGCCTGGCTGGGCTGTTAGTGCCTGTCTGGTGGCATTGCCCTGTCTCTTCCATGCTCCTGCTGTGCTCCTTGCAGAGGGGCAGCAGAGGAAAGACTCTTGATTTCCTGCCCCATGCTGATACTGGGACAAGGATTCCCTAGCTACCCTGGGGAGCAGCAGAAACAATAAGCACCTTGTCCTGAGCTGTCTGTGGGGGTAGTGAGCTCTCCCTGTAAGAGAAGATCCTGCAGGTAGTTGCAGTACAGAGGCAGGAGCTCTGTTACGTGGTTACCATCATGGCTTTCTACTCCTGCTCTTCTTTCCTGTCCCCAGAGCATGTGTGATGTGCTGTCTCCAGGGCTAGCGGTGTCTGTGCTCAAAGCCATCTTCCAGGAGGTTCATGTGCAGGTGAGCAATGTCATTTCCCATTCTTCTATCCCTGCTCCCTGGGTGTCTGGGTATGGCCTGCCGACCCTGAGGACTGTGCACAGTCGGTAGCAGTGCAGTGTAGCGCATCATTCAGCGCAGTGCAGTGCTTCTGCAGAGCTTAGAGACAGCATGGCTCACTGCAGAGCGAGAGGCAGACAGCAGCCAAGCATCCTGTTTGGCCCTTGTCCTCTCTTCTCTCACCCTTGGGGGAATTATTTCCTTTGCTCTATTCCTACAGGCTGTGTTTAAGTGCCTTCAGGCCCCAGATTCTGCTCCGATTTGTTTACACTGGCAGGGCCTTGGGCAGCAGATGTGGCTCTGATGTTATTGTGGTGGTGTATTCATGCAGTGATGGACACAGTCATGCTCACATGCCATTGCATAGGCATGTGCACACTTTGCATGGGATAAATGGGATTTGCATGCCAGGAAGCAGCAGCTGGGCTACTGGAGGTCCTACCTTCTTCTCAAGGGCATGTGCTGCCCTGGGGTGGTGGGTGGGGGTGCTGCTTTGTGCAGCAGTGTTCTGATTGCTCTGCTCTTCCCTGCAGTCCCTGCTGCAGCTGGACCGCCACACAGTCTACAGCATCATTACCAACTTCATGGGCACCAGGGAGGAAGGTGAGGGGCAGGTGACAGTACCACTGTGGGGCTGTCCAGGCTGGGAGAAGGGTTTGCTTTTGCCTTCTTTGAGGGCTCTGTGGCTCTGGCTGGGGTGAACTGGAAGGGCAGGGGAAACTGGGCTGATTTCATGCCATGTTGGTGGGGTCTGGTATCCTGCACCTGCTTATGCTCCTTCTTTCTGCAGAGCTGAAGGGCCTTGGTGCTGACTTCACTTTCGGCTTCATCCAGGTGATGGATGGGGAGAAGGATCCCCGCAATCTGCTGGTGGCTTTCCAGATTGTGCGTGATCTCATTGCCAAGAACTATGCCCTGGGTGAGCCTGTGTCAGCTGTGCAGAGCTGACTGGGACACATGTCACTTTTCAGTGAGCTGTTGGGTGGCTCTTGGTTCTGACCATGCCTGTAGTGGTCCCTGACATACTTCAGGAGCTGCAGAGCCTGCCTATGGTGGGTGCTGGGCATAGCTGCTGTGCCTCTTTAGCCCAGCATCTCTGCTTACTCAGTCTCTTCTCCCTGCAGGTCCCTTTGTAGAGGAGCTGTTTGAAGTTACATCCTGTTACTTCCCCATTGATTTTACTCCAGTGAGTGGGTCTGCCCTGTGCCACAGCCTGTTCCTTCTGGTGTTTTCTCAGGGGCCTGTGTCCCTGCAAGGGAATGGGTGGAGAGGATGGGCAAGAGTCTTGGCTGGGCGGTATTGGCTGCTAGCTGCGGTGTCCAGGCTGACAGGCTGGTGCCAAGCTGGCTGCAGTGACTGACACTGCCCCTGCTTTGCTGGAGATGGGGTGATGCAGCCTCAGCTGATGGCTGGGTTGGGAGGTTTCCTGACCTTCTCTCTGCTTCCTTTCCAGCCTCCTAATGATCCACATGGCATCCAGAGGGAAGACCTGATCCTGAGCCTTCGGGCTGTACTGGCCTCCACACCCCAATTTGCTGAGGTAGAAAGCTCCCAGGGGGTTCTTGGCCACCCCATTGCTTCCTGCTGCATTTCCTAGTGCTGCAGCTCCTGCTGTGGCTCTGTGGGATGGGAACAGTTGGGACCAGGAGCATGCAGTAGTGCAGCCTTGTCTCCTGCTGGGCTGAGCATAGGGAGGGTGCAGATACTGACACCCTGGGAAGGGGCTGCCTCTTGAGGGTATCCCTCCACCTCTGCTTTCCTGGCAGAGGCTGAGCTTGCAGCTGTGCAGGGCCTTGGACAATGTGGTGCAAAGGGTGGGCTGAGTCAAAGTGCCTCTCTCTGCAGTTCCTTCTCCCTCTGCTCATTGAGAAGATGGACTCAGACCTTCAAAGTGCCAAGCTCGATGCCCTGCAGACTTTGGTAAGGAGAAATCCTTTACCTTCAGCCCACAGCTGGCCTGTGGCAGCTGCAGCAGCTGCCAGCCACCTCTGAGCCCTTGGCCCTGCCAGTCAGAGACTCTCCCTTGCAGAGCTACAATTTCCAGTTTGGCCTGCATCATCTTTCCCTCTTTTTCTGTCACTTAAGTAGTTTGTGCAGTTCAGCATGAGCTTGCCAGGCTGGGCAGTGTCCCTGCTCTGTGCCCTCCCTGTACTGGCTTCTCTTTTATGCCTTCTCCTGACTCTCTCTTGCAGACTGCCTGCTGTGCCATCTATGGGCAGAAGGAGCTGAAGGAATTCCTCCCCAGCCTTTGGTCATCCCTGCGCAGGGAGGTGAGTACTGCAGGGCCCCTAACAAGTGCTCCACCAGAACTGGGCTCCTGCTGAGCAGTTCACAGCCAGACCAGGCAGGCCCCATGTTTCCCAGCAGCCCCAACCTGTGGCCTTGGACAGCCCCACCTGAAAAGTGGGGGGACAGGCCAGCCCCCCTCAGCGTGTCCCTGGGGCTCGGATATGTCACACTGCAGGAGCCTGGGCCCTTCAGCCTGAGCTGGGAGCAAGAAGCCTGCGGTTGGGGTCAGTGTGGAGCTCATCCTGTGGCTTCTCTGCAGGTGTTCCAGACAGCGAGTGAGAAGGTGGAGGCTGAGAGCCTGGCTGCCCTGCACGCCCTCTCTGCCTGCCTGTCCCACTCTGTCCTCAGCTCTGATACTGAGGATCTGCTGGATTCCTTCCTCAGCAGCATCCTGCAAGGTAAGCTAGCAGAGACACCTACCCTGCGCCTAACAGCCAGGCCTGCAAGCATCCTCCTAGCTAGAGATCTGCCCTCTTTTTCTATTTGAAGCCTCTTTCTTCTCTTTATAGCACTCACAGCTATTGTTAGCTTCTCCAAGGTGATTTGCTGCAGGAAGGGAGGAGAAGGGGGCACAGTAGGAAATGCCTGTTGGATTGAGTTGCTTCCCTCTCTGCTGGGACTGGGGCATCCAAGGCTGTGTTGTTCACTGCTGGGGGAAGCAGCTCTGTTGGGGAGGCTGTGCTGCAGCTGAGAGCTGCGCCCTGGCAACACGTCCCAGCTATCAGCTGCATCCCTGCGCATGAAGCAGAGGAGCTGTGCTGGTGCTGCTCACACCCAGCCTATCTCAGATTGCAGGCACCATCTCTGCGAGCCTGACATGAAGCTCGTGTGGCCAAGTGCCAAGGTCCTGCAAGCAGCAGCAGGCGCCTCCCTGCGCGCCTGCCACCACGTCACCCGCAGCGTCCTGCCCCTGCTGCTGGAGCAGTACACCAAGCACCCACAGGTGAGGGGCACCCCAGCTCTGTGCTCACAGAGCAGGGCCCAGTGCAGGGCTTGGTGGGAGCAAGGTGTCAAATGGGCACCCTTCCACAGCTGCAGGTGGGGATCCCCTGGGAGCCTGCTGGCCTTGCAAGCACTGGACTGAGGCATGGCTCTGTCCCAGCAGTGACTGTGATCGGGGTTACACCTTTGTCTCCCTGCAGAGCAGCCAGAGGAGGACAATCCTGGAAATGCTGCTGGGCTTCCTGGAGCTGCAGCAGAAATGGGGACATGTGGAAGAAGGTGAGGCTGGCTGGTCCCTCTGGGGGCATCTGTGTCCTTGGGGGCTGCTGGCTCTGAGCTCACCTTCCCAGATGCTGGCAGAGAAGGAAAGGTCACTGACCTGGCTGCATGTGCAACCCCTGCCATGTCCCAGGGACCCTGCATGGTTGGGTGTCAGCTGGCAGGTCTTCAGAAAGGGTCTGTCGGGTGCTGTGGTGGCTGTGCAGTGGCAGCCAGGTGCGGGCAGTGACTCCATATCTCTCCTCCTCTCCCTAGTGGAGAGCACTCTGCTGTCACTCCAGGCCCCCGTTTGCTCTGTGGTGTTCTCAGCACTGACGGACCCCAGTGTGCAGCTGCAGCTGGTCGGGATCAGGGCACTGACTGTCCTGGGCTCCCTGCAAGGTTGGTGCCTTGTTTCCCTTGGGGAGGCAGAGGGAGGTGTCACCTGGTGCTGGGACACACGGTGCTGCGTGGCTGCTGGGACGTCCTTACCTGCTGAACAAGAGCAGTAGCAGCATTTTCTACCCAGGCCATGTGCTCCGGGGTCTCTCTCTTGCCTGTTTGTGCTGGGCACCTTGTACTTGTGGAACTTGGCATGTTGCTGCTAACCTGGCCAAGGGGCAAAGATGCTGTCAGAACCACCAGCATCTTTTCCTTTGGCTGAAGGCAGGATTCCTCTTGTTCCAGGCTTCTTGTCTCCCTCTGACCTGGAGCTGGTTGTGGATCACCTCATTCGTCTCGCCCTGTGTGAGGAGGATTCCCAGAGCAGGTGAGGGGTGGGCTGGCACCACGGCAGTCACCCATGCTCTCGGGAGAGGAGCAAAGCCTGGGGAAGGCACAGGAACTGTCCGAACTAAAAAACCTTGTTGAGTGTAAGAGCAAAGGGATAAATCAGGCAATTTTGGGCTGGAAGTCAAAAAGTCTGAGCCTGTCAAAGCAAGGAGCTCTGTTCTACCTGCCAGTAGGGGGGGGAAAGGCAGATTGCTGAGAAATGGATTTCTGGAGGCACCTTCTGGCCCAGATCTGTGTAGCTGGTGTACAAGCAGTACTCACATCACCCCTCTTAACTCCCCCCTGGCAGTGAAGCAGCAATGGAGGCAGCGGGATCTCTGGCCCCCATCTACCCAAAGGTTTTCTCTGGACGCATGGTGCCCAGGCTTGAAGAGGAGCTGCAGTCAGGTAGGGCTTGGGAAGGGAGTAATGTCTTTTGGGGTGCAACCTGTCCCATCCCGGTTCAGCTCCTGCCAGGCAGTGGGGCTGTGCCATATGGCATAGGTTGTTGGCTCTCCTTGGGGGATTCCTAGTGCAGGGACTGTGGTGCCTGGTGCTGACAACCAGCCTGTGCAGGTGGGATCACCCTTGTGGGCGGGAGCTGCCCAGCCCCAGAGCAGGCAGAGTGCCTTGGCTAGCTCTGTGTGCTGCTTCACCCCATACACACCGGGCAGGGTCTGGGCCTTGGGTGAGGGGGTCTGGCATCACCCCCCGACTGCGTTTCCTCTTCAGAGCGAGAGGAGGAGAGCTCCCGTGACCGTTGCTCCCTGCGGCAGCGCTGCCTGCAGGCCCTGGCTGCGGTGTCCACACACACCAGCATCGTGAGGGAGACTGTCCCTGTCCTGCTGCAGCACCTCCGGAAGGTGCAGAAAGGTAACGCGGCCTGCAGCGGGCAGCTCCAGAGCTGCCTCTGTTACTGGTGATGGCTGGGAGAGAGGGGGTGGCAGCGGTGCTGGGCTGTGAATCCCAGTGGAGGAGGGAGGGCTGCATTGCCACGGCGTCCCGGCGCAGAGCAGGGCTGTTTGATGGGACAGCGACTGTGTCCCACAGGGAGCGAGGCCGGGAGCGCGCAAGACATCATCTGCGTGTGCCAGAGCCTGCACCGCGTGGCGCTGCAGTGCCAGCAGGACGCCGAGGGCTGCTGGTTCTACCACCAGACGGTGGTGCCCTGCCTGCTGGCCACGGCCGTGCAGGCGGCCATGCAAGGTAGGAGCGGGCCGGCAGCGGGAGCAGGCGGCTGCTGCTGCCGCCCTCCGGCAGCCGCGAGCACTGCGGCCCCGCAGTGCCCCAGTGCCGGTGCGCTCAGGGCGCTGTGCCTGACCCTGCTTTCCGACCGCTGTCTGCAGAGAGCGCCCACCCTCCGCTGAGCAAGGTACTGCTGCAGGAAGAGGTGCTGGCTGCCATGGTCCCAGTCATCAGCGCTGCCACCACTCACCTGAGCCCTGAGTGAGTGATGCTGAGTGGGAATCTGGGCACTCCATCGTGGGGAGGGGGCAGGCTGTGTCCCCTCTACTTGTGTCTGTGCAGGGAGACCCTGTGCCTCCTAGGAGGTACATGGGAACTCTGGTGACCCACCCAGAGCAGCGCACTGCAATGTCTCCTTTCTCCTAGGCTGGCTGCCCAGAGCGTGTCTCACGTGGTGCCCCTCTTCTTGAATGGAGAGGTCTCTTTCCTGCCCCAGAACAGTTTTCCCTGCTCCTTCCAGCCGTTCCAGGTATGTTGGGTGCTTGGTACTGGAGTGCTGGAACAGGGACAGGGAATGAGGATACCAGCACAGGTTGGCATTAGGGACCCATATGACATGGGCACTGCTCTTCCCTTGCAGGATGGAGAGTGCTTGGAGGCACAGAGACGCCTGGTTGCCCTCCTCATGGCCTTTGTCTGCTCCTTGCCCCGCAATGTAAGTTGGTAGGAGCAGGGTGAAGAGGGACCTTGGCCGAGCGCCGTCCTGCCTTGGGACCACAGCAAGCTCCACAGGCAAAAGAAGGGAGAGCTGCAGCCCCAGCCTGTAACACACTCTGTTTCATTTCCAGGTGGCAATTCCTCAGCAGGAATGGCTGCTCCGGGAACTGCTGGCTCTGAGCTGCTCCTGCAACTGCCCGTTCACTGCCACCACAGCTGCCAAGTGCTTTGCAGGGCTGGTGAACAAGCACCCGGCGGGTAAGGGGCTGGGGAGGATGCCATGAGCCCACCACTGGTAGTACAGTAGCTCAGCCTGTCCCTTCCGTGTCCCCAGGGCAGCAGCTGGATGAGATCCTGCAGCTTGCAGTGAACAGGATAGAACCTGGCCTGGTGGAGGGGCCACACCGGACGCAGGCGCTCACCCTGCTGCTGTGGGTAAGGCCTGCCCTGGGTGAGGAGGGGCAGAGAGGCGGTGGTGGGGGGGGGGATGAGGGACTGGCCTGGTGCTGAATTGTCTCTGCCTGCATAGGTGACCAAAGCCCTGGTGCTCCGCTACCACCCCCTGAGCTCCCACCTGACAGATAAGGTAGGCAGCGGTGGGGCTGGGTGCTGCCCAGGAGCCTGCCTGCTTCCCATGGGGCTGGCTGGGACCCCCAGCAGCAGGACCCCCTCTCAGGGCTCTCTCCCTTGCAGCTGCTAGGCCTGCTGAGTGACACGGAGCTGGGCCCTGCTGCAGCCGATGGCTTCTCCCTGCTGATGGCGGAGTCCCCAGACGTGCTGCACAAGGGCTGCCATGCAGACGTGCGCATCATGTTCCGACAGCGCTTCTTCACTGACAACGTCCCCAAGCTGGTGCAGGGCTTCCACGGGGCTGGCCCCGGTGAGCGGCCACCCCCAGCCCGGCCTGTGAGCCCAGGGGACCGGAGCTGGCGTCCCCTTCTTCCCCTGGCTGCCTGTAACCGTCTCTGCTCTCCACAGACGTGAAGGCCAATTACCTGAAGGGCCTGTCCCATGTGCTCAACCATCTCCCCAAACCTGTGCTGGTGACAGAGCTGCCCACGGTGAGAGGCAGCAGCAGGTACTGTGGCAGCACACAGTGCATGGCTGGGAGTCACTCATGTCTTCTGTGTTCTCCTCCCCTGCAGCTGCTTTCCCTCCTCCTCGAGGCCTTATCCTGCTCAGACCGTGTGGTGCAGCTTTCTACACTGAGCTGCCTCCAGCCGCTGCTGCTTGAAGCTCCCCAGATCATGAGCCTGCACATCGACACACTGGTCACTAAATTCCTCAGCCTCACCTCCAGCCCCACCATGGTATGTATGTGATCCTCCTCCTTCCCCCCGATGCCCCTCTCCTCTGCTCCTTTCACTGCCCTCACCCCTGTTTGTTCTAGGCTGTCCGCATCGCCGCCCTGCGCTGTGCCCATGCGCTTACCAGCCTGCCCACAATAGTGGTAAGTGCTCCTGCAGCAGCTTGGTGCCTGCTCCTGCATGTAGAGGGGCAAGGGGGTCCCAAACCTCTGCCCAGGAGGCAGCCAGCACCCAGCTCTCTCCTTAAGAGCCCTTTCTGTCCTACAGCTGCTCCCATACAAGGCTCGAGTTATCCGGGCACTGGCCAAACCTTTGGATGACAAGAAGAGGCTGGTGCGGAAGGAGGCGGTGGCAGCACGGGGGGAATGGTGAGTGCATGTGGCTGGAGCTGCTGGGGCACTGGCATGGTTGGGACATAGCTGATGGCACCATGTCTGTCCCTGCAGGTTCCTGCTGGGCAGCCCAGGCAGGTGAATGCCCTGTATCCCCTCCCTGTGCTGATTGACGACCTGACCAGCCCCCTGATACCCCACCATACCATGGACCCTTGGAGCCCAGTTACCGCCCCATGTGCCAGGGCTGGAGCCTGAAGGGTGCAGGCAGCATCCTCACTGCGACACCTTCTCAGCACGCCCAGCGGGCAGGGAGCTGTGCCACTTGTGACTTATCTGCCTTCTGCTGCAGCATGGACAGTGACGGACTGGCCACGTGTGAATGGAGAGGGCAGGCCTGTGCACACGTGTGTGGTGTGGGGCAGCCCACACACCGCAGGAATAAATATCTCTGTTTTGGTAATGCTGTGGGGGGTTCCCATGCAGCTTAGGCTGGCACCTCAGTGCTCCTCTCAGTGGTGAAGGTGCTGCTTTTTCCACACTGGGGAACTGGAGGGAGGAGGGGTCCTTTCTCCTCCCTTATTCCCAGAATTCTGTGCCTCACACCAGGGAACAGAGCCAGGCTCCCTTTAAAAAAACAGTATTTATTGGATGGCCTTAAAAAGGCTCCTGGGGAGTGCTCAGGACCAGGAGAGCATCCTCCATGCCCAGCCCTGCCGGAGAGCTGAGCTGTGCCATGTGCTGGCCGGTACCTGTGCTTGGAGGGCAGCCCCCTCAGCTGGAGCGGGGAGCAGCAGCCCTGCCGCCTTTCCCAGGCTGCCTGCAGCCACCAGGGAGCCCTGAGAGCAGTGTCTTTGCACCAGCATTGTCCAGTATTTGCTGTGGCTCCTTTGAGCAATGCCTGCTGGCACCCACCTTTCACCTGGTGCTCAGATCCAAGGGAGCTGCAGCGGCTGAGCGGGTTCCCTGTGTGCTCCCCTGCCTGCGGGGAGGGATGTCCGCAGCACCCAGGCCTCAGATGGACAGGAGCGGCGCGCGCTGCTTGGCCACGCAGGGAGGCAGGTCCCAGCTCAGGCCTGTACCGTGGGGCAGGTGAGGAGAGGGCAGCAGGACACGGGTGAGCCAGTGCCTGTCGGCAGAGGAGGCCAAAACCAAGTGTTGGTGCTTCTCAGCTCTGCAGAGCCAAGCCAGGGCTGTGAGACATGGCCTTGAGCTGCAGTGCTGACTGAGCTCCTCAGCCACGACTCCCTGGGCAGTGGTGCTGGGTACACCAGAGCTTGCCAAGGGGCAGGGGTGAGGAGCCATAGGGCAGCTGATGCCCAGGTCCTCCACGCTTTGCACTGCCCAGAGCAGCACACAGCATGGGATGTTCACTGTCCTGTTCTGCCCAAGGAGAGCCCCAGTGTCCCAGCCCACCCACATGATGCTGAGCCCCCACCCTCCCAGGCAGGGACTTCCCTTATCTTTACCTTGGCACATCCACGCCCAGGAACACTTTCCAGTTATCCCAGCTGCCGTAACTGTAGGGGTTCCTGAAGAGCTGCAGGCCAAGCAGACACACATCAGGCCTGGCTGTGGCCTGGCCCCCCCCTGCTCTGCAGGCTGTGCTCACCTTGCCCTTCTTCTGCAGCCTCTGCCTCTCCTTCTTGTTGATGTGCCGCTCAATGCTGGTTTCGCCACGGGTGATGAGAGCAGCGTGCCACAGTGTCAGGGCACCCAAGGCCAACGCCACTGAGCTGGGGATGGCAAGGGACAGCAGGCTGCACACAAGCTTCCCCTCCCTGGTGCCACAGGGCTGAGGCTGCCTCCCTGCACCCACAACTGCATAGGTGGGTCAGCACATCTACGCCCCTGTGGGAGAGCCAAAATCCCTCCTCAGTGGCCCAAGGGCTGGCAGGGCAGGGACATTGGTGCAAGAGCTCCAGGGAGGCAGAGGGTGAGCAGTGTCACAGGGCAGGGGGCTGCACGCTGCTTCCCCCCACACTTTGCCCTGGGCCCCCTTACCTGCACAGGACCCAGACGTAGACCACGCTCTTGTGGAAAGCTCGCTGGCGGAAGGAGAAGGTGGGTGGTGGGGTCTGGTAGTACGTCTGAAAAAGGGGGAGAAAAAGAGAGAGGGGAGTTACCCAGATGGGCACTGGTCCACCCCTCCCTGACACAGAGCTCGGGCAGCTGGAACCAAACACAACAGCCAGGGGCATGGGGAGGCAGCCCGAGACAGCCATGAGACACATGAAAGCTGGCACACCAGTGAGAAGCAGTGGGCTGGAGGTACAGGGCAGGGACTGGTCAGGACACCACACCAGATGCTCAGGGTGAGATGTATGCACTGCTGCAGCTTCCCCAGGGCAGCAGGGCCTGAGCAGTGCATGCCAAGCAGCTGCCACCAGTCAAAGCCCGCGGGAGCTGGGTGCACAGGGAAGCAGAGCCCAAGCTGCTGGAGGCTGTGCCCATAGCAGAGCTGCCCGACCAGCCCCAGCTCTCTGACACACGAGGTAAGCACAGGGGCTGGTTCTGGCTGCAGGGTGCTCACTCAGAGCAGGGCCCCAAGCAGGACCCAGCCAGCAGGGCAGCTCTGCTCCATGCTGCTTGCAGCATCTGTGGGGCGGGGATGTCCCACCTGGTTGGCAGCCACCTGCAGTCTCTCCTTCTCAAGCAGTTTCATTCTCTAGGGGGTGGAAAACAGGACACCCGTTACGTGTCTCAGAGAAGGGGCCTTTCCCCTTCACCCTCCACAGGACCAGGGCAGCTGGGAGCCTCGCAGGAGGAAGGAGAGAGGAAGCAACGACACGGCCAGGCCTGGCCAGCCCTGTGCTGCAAGCTCAGCCCGGGCAGCCCCGGTGCATGGCAGGGTGAGGGCTGGGGGCTGCTGGCTCACCTCAATGGCTGCATAGGCATCCCGGAACATCTCCCAGCCACTGATGCTGCAGTAGATACAGCCCATGGTCATGAACAGGCAAAAGGAGAAGAAGTAGCGGTGGTTGTAGTGTCCCACACAGTTGTTCAGCCAGGCTGCCTCTGGCATTAAGGGTATGTAACAGTGACAGTACCTGGGTCCAAACCCACCCCAGGGACCAGGGTGGTTCTTCTGGGCCCAGCCTCCAGCATCCTTCCCTGTGCTGGCTGGCTCAGGAGATGTGCAGGACAGGGAGAGAAGGGGGAAGCAGGGTCGGCTCCCCCAGGAGAGTGCCATGGGTTAGTACTGCGGAAGGATACGGCAGTGGTGGTCCATCTTCAGCACACACCTGGGAGGGAGGAGAGCAGCACCAGTGTCAGCACAAGGTCTGTGTTTGGGAGGGGGCAGGCAGCCCCAGCCCTGCAGGCTGTGTGAGAGATGAGGCAAGAAGCCAGCAGAGCAGAGGGGAGCGGGCCCCCATCTCTCAGTGTGGCAGGGGGCAAGGAGAGGGGTCCCAGAGGCTGCCCTGAATGCTGTGTTCGGTCTTACCTGTTGCAGATGCTGCAGTGGTGGGTGCGAGCAGGCTTGGGAGCAATGCATTTCCTGCAGATGGAGACGCCGGTGAGGTCATCCTTGGCCTGTGCACAGATCAGAAGAGATTTGTGCACCCAAGCCCTGCAACTATCCCATTTTCCATGCTCCTCACCTCCCCTGTGACCCCCCCGCCACCGCCTCCCCCAGCCTGGCTGCTCTTGTCTGTATGCAGCCTGCAAGCACACCACCAGGCTGGTTTATCTGTTCCCAGTGATTGTCTGTAGCTGTGCCCAACCAGGAGAGGCTGCACTGCTGGCTCGTGTCTCACCTGCGGTGGGTGCCCGGGTGAGGTGGTGATGGCCATGTAGTAGTGGAAGACGATCATGATGAGGTTCCAGTGTCCGTAGGCGAGGTGCCAGCAGATCCAGGCAGGGGTGTAGGTCTGCAGGATGAGGGGCAGGAGGCAGATGTACACAATGGCCACGACGGAGCTCGTGAGCCCGATCACCAGTGCCACAAACACCTGTGTGAATGGGGCCTGTTGTCACCGCAGTGTGTAGTGTCTGTTCCCTGCTGCCACGGGGAGAGGCACGGGCAGGACGCAGCCACAGGAAACCAATTGGAACAACACACTGAGGTCCCGCTTCCTTCCTGCCTAAGGCACAGGCAGCCCTGAGGCTCAGTTGCCCCAGCACCACGCTGACCCCAGTCCCCAGAGCCGGGCGAGGGTACTCACCACGCCGAACCACCGGGTGACGTGGTCCACCAGCCAGTAGACGGGCTCGAAGAGGGAGTCGAGCACCACATCGCCATTGGTGAAGGAGTTGTAGAGCAGGGAGCGGAGGCAGAGGTGCCCGTAGCGCCAGAGCTGCTCGGCCTGCCGCACCAGCGTGCACCGCCGCCGCCGGCCCAGCCGCAGGCACCGGAGCAGGAGGCGCATCGCCGCCGCGAACACCCGCTGCCGGCTCCTCATCCCTGCCACAGCGCACCTGCGGGGACAGCTCAGCGTGAGCAGGCCCTGCTGCCCCTCCGGGATGTGCTGGTGGCAGGCACGCAGCGCAGCAGGGGCCTGTCCTTCACCCGGCACAAGGATGCAGAGCAGGGGGAGCCGAGCTCGGGCTCCTGGAGACTGCTGTGGCTGGGACAGCTCTGCTCTGTGCATGGAGCAGGGGGCACAGGCCCCTCGGTGTCTGGGCTCAGGTGCTCTCTGGTCTCATCTCGTGTTTCCCAGTGGGGTGGGGGCCGGGGGAGCGACACGGAGAGTCTGACTCAGAGGAAACCAGAGAAGGCACCAGAGCATCCATGATGCTGGGCCAGTTTCAGGGATGATCCCAGACCCAACCCTTCCCAACAGGTCAGGAATGGGGGAACCCGCACAAGATGTATGTGGAAAAGCTGGACCAATATTACTCTATCTCTCCTAGTCCCCCTCCTCATCCCCAAAAAGCAGGGCCTGTATGCTTGCTCATAACCTCTGGACCAACCTGCAGAGGCCACCCTGCCCCACTGAGAATCCCAGTGCCTTCTCCTTCCCCATCCACCTCAGATCATGTATCAGCAAAGGGCAGCCCCAGGCCAAGGCGATGCTGTGCAGAGCTCCCCTGCCTGCAGAGCCCCTCGTCCCACCCAAGAGCTGCACTGGGAATGAGGAGGAACCCGATCCAGCCCATAAGCAGGCAAAGTGATCCGCAGGGCCGGGGCCCCCAGGTCCCCGGGCAGGCACTGCCCATCAATATTAAGCAGCGAGGCTGCCCCAGGGTCCTGCCAAGGCACGTTCTGAGCCTGGGCCAAGTGTTCACCTCGGCACAGTGCCAGGCAGCGGTGCCACACCGCGGAGTGCTCCCAGCGGGGATCAGCTCCCTGTGCTGCCACATCCACTGCACAGGCCTCAGGGAGCAGCAGGACGGGTAAAGGCAGGAGCTGCAGCATCCCGAAGGGCTGTCCAAAGGAGCCAAGGGCTCCTCTCTGCCCTACCAGACACACGTGGGGCTGACCCAAGGCCGGGAGCAGCCGGACACAAGGACACCAGACCCAGCAGCCCACCCCAGGTCACAGGCACGGCTCCTGCCCAGGTTTCCTGGGCCCTGGTAAGGGAGGGGTGGGCTGTGCAAACCCCAGTGCCACCCCCTTCCCCATGCTTCCCCTTGCCTCTGGAACACACCAGGTGAAGAGCAACAGCTTCCTGCCGTGCCGCCTTCGGGGGGCACACGTCCCTGCGCTGTCAGCGCGGCAGCAATAAGTGTTGCGGCAGCAGCAGATCCCCCACACAGAGCAGCGCCCTGCCCCTCGCAGAGCCTCCCCCCTGCGGCAGCTGCTGAGCAGGGAGCCCGCAGGGGAGGAAGCCAGCGCCAGGGCCCCAGGGCAGGACCCGGCTCTGGCCCCGGGCACCTGCCTGCAGACAGCAGCACAGCCGCAGGGCTGAGGCCGGGGGCTCCAGCCCTCGGCCCTCCCCACATCCCAGTGGGGCACTGGGCAACCGCCAGCGCAGCCCAGACCGCAGGCGACAGCGCAGCCAGGGGTTGGACCTCCGGTTCGGCCCCACCGCACGCACTGCTCCTGCCGGAGCCACGCGGCCCAGCGGCACCCTCCTGTGGCGCCCAGCGCCCACAGCACAGAGGCAAAGCCGCTCTGTGGCACCCGACCCCATCACGCAGGCTGCCCGGACCAACGGCACACAGCCCTCAGCCCCGCTGCGCCCAGCCCCACAACGCCCAGCACCCCAGGGCGACAGATCGCACCCCGACTGCCCGCAGCACCCCGCGGTGCCCGCCCAGCCCCTGCGGGCCCAGGTGCCCTCCCGGCCCCACCGCACCGGAGCGGACCTGCCGCCCGCGCCCCGCCGCCCAACGCCTCCATGCCTGGCGCCCGCCGCTCCACGGCCCCACGGGCAGCGCCCGCCGACCCGAGCACTGCGCCTCAATACAACTCCCAGCGGGCAGCGCGCTCTCGGATAGCGAAGAACCAATAGCTGCGCCGCTTATAGCGCAGTGTTGACTCCGAGGACCAATAGGGCGAGGGTTTTCCCCGGAGCGCGAATATGGAGACTGCGGAGCGGTTCTGTGTCCCCGGTGAGCGCGGGGGGGCCGGGGTGCGGAGGGGGGGCCCTGGAGCTGCGGGGTGCCCGGGGCCCGGGGGACGGGTCCGGAGAGGCCGTGGGGAGGGGGTGCCCCGGGGCAGCGCTGCCGGGCCGGCCGGGAGCGGGCATGGGCGGTGCGGGGCCTGTGCCCCCGGCGCGGGAGGTGCCCTGGCAGCGTGAGCCGGTCCCGTAGGCGAGCGGCTGTGCAGCGCGGAGGAGGCCACGGCCGGCAGCGGGACCTACACCCGGCACGGAGTCATCTTCTCCTCGCTGGCTGGGTGCGTGGAGAGGACGAGCGAGGAGAGCGGGGTGAGCACGGAGCCGGCTGCTGGGCACGGAGGCTGCGCGGCCCCTTCCCGTTGGGCGATTTGGGCCGTGCTTGCCGTTGTGCCGTGCCCCAGGCCAACCCTTGTGTCTGCTGCCCTGCAGCTGCCCGTTGTGTCTGTGGTGAGAGACTGCGACCCCCAGCTCCTGCCCGACGTGGGGGTCGTGGTGACGTGCAAGGTAGGCTGACAGAGCGCCCTGTGGTGGCAAACGGCAGTCTGTTCACACATTGGGGTGAGGTGAGGAGCCCCTGAGCTCGTCAGAACCCCTTGCAGGACACCCAGCAGGGCAGAGGGAGCCTGCTGGCACCCTTGCGTCCCTTACTCTCAAAGGAGCCAGATATTGGCAGGGGAGGGCACCTCCTCAGTGGTGCCTGCCTGAGGTGGGCTGAAGGGAGGTTTTTCTTTGCTCTCCCTTCCAGAGCTCTTTGTATAGAGGGCAGTGCATGGGACAGCTTGGAGAAAGGGTGGCACTGACCAGACATTAGTTTGCTTATGGTGGGAGAGGGGCTGGGATCACAGCAGGTCTCTGCCTTATTCATGTGTCTTGAGTTGAGTAAGTATCGTCTTCCTCACTGGGCATCCCACCTCCACCACTTGTTTGGTCACAAGGAGGAGGAGGCTGAGTGAGACACGCGCTCCCCACATACAGGCCTGTCCTGCCTGCACCCTGCCCTTTCCCTGTTCCCCTGCTCTCCGGGGTGAGAGCAGGCTTTTGCTGGCACTGATTCCTCTTTTCCTCCTGGCAGGTTTGCAGCATTAACTCTCGCTTTGCCAAGGTGCACATCCTGTACATCGGCTCCACACCACTGAAATCCATCTTCCGGGGGACCATACGGTAGGGAGAGGGACGGTTCCTCATGGGATGTGGTCCAAGTGCCCCATCCTTAGGGAGGGGGAAGGCTTTTCTGGGCAGTGCAGCAGCTGCCCTGGGGGGATCTTTGCCCTGAGCACTGGGCAGGAATCCAAGGTGTCCTGGGAGCACCCAGGGAGGCCGGGGCAGCTCCTGCTGCAGGCTGCAGGGTTGCCTTCAGTCTCTGGCACTCAGATCCCTCTGTCTCCTTTTTCAGGAAAGAAGATATTCGAGCCACGGAGAAAGATAAGGTCAGTGAGGTGCTGCCTATGGCTGTGCTGCTGCAGCTGCCCCTCTTTCTGCTGGTGGGGGGCAGCTGTCCTGCTGCTGACAAGCACCTTGACACACTCTGCCATTCTGCCTGCTCTATCCCGTGCAGGTAGAAGTGTACAAGAGTTTCCGCCCTGGTGACATAGTCCTGGCCAAAGTCGTATCCTTTCCCCTCACTGCCAGGGACAGCAGCTTTGGAATCTCCTTTGGGGGCCTTTCCCTTAACCCATGTCCGACCAGATCTCGCTGGGGGACTCGCAGTCCAACTACCTGCTGACCACAGCAGAGAACGAGCTGGGCGTGGTGGCAGCTCGCAGCGATGCAGGTAGGGATCTGGCAGTGCTGCCTCCTGTCTGCCTTGCCTTTCCTCCTCCATTTCCATGTGGAGGAGCATAATTTCAGGAAGGGGAACCCCTGACATACGGTGTGCCAGGGATGCAGATGGTGCCCATCAGCTGGTGTGAGATGCAGTGCCCGCGGACACACACCAAGGAATTCCGTAAGGTGGCCCGTGTGCAGCCCGAGTTCCTGCAGACCTAGCAGCTGCGAGGGGACCTGCTGGATGAGGGGCTGCAGGGCCAGAGCAGCCCCCGGCCAGGGCGGGGCCCAGCCAGACCCTTGCTGGCAGAATCGATTTTCAACTTTCATATAATAAATATTTTTTGAGAGCTCTGTGCTGTGACCATGTACAGCTCAGAGGGGTGGCTGGGGCTGCACACAGGCTGCTCTGGCTCCCATAGGGGAGCTGCTATGGGGCAGCTTCCACAGTACCATGCCATAAAGGCGCACGTGTTCCCAGCCCAGTGGTGCTGCTGCAGTGATGTTAACAGCCCAGAGCTCTCGGCATTCACTTCACCAGGCTTCCACACACAGGAAGCAGCTCTCCTCCCTGCCCTACCCCGATAACCGGTGTGGGGTGGCTATGCTCAGCCCAGGGTGCTGTGTATCCTCCTGCCAGTTGCCTCTGGGTGTGCCCTAAAACCACAGCATGAGGGCTGGGAGTCACCCTCGGGCCGGATTGCGGAGCTGAGCTTGGCTCCCAACTGATGCCTCACACATACGTGGTGCTGGGCAGGGAGGGAGGGAGCCGCACCCAACCAGGCACAGCAATGCTCAGACACCCCGTTATTGCGCATTACTCCTTTATTGAAGTGGAACAAGACAGCTGTTAATGTTGAACAGTTACAGGCCCCCCCCCCCGCAGCCCCAGGCTCATGGCATGGGCAGAGGGGGAGGCCACAGCAACAGGGCCACGTACACGCAGGTGAGGTGGGGACAGTGATGTCTGCTTAACTAGCAGGATTGGGATGGCCTTCAGCTGGGGGAAGTATGTGGTGGGCACGAACCTCTGGGCGACAGGCTCCCTCGCCCTTGTCCAGAGGCAGTAAGTTAAAGCAGGGGCTGGCAGAGCCAGGTCCAGGGTCACAAGTACCACTTGCACCAAAACACAATCCCTTCAGCATCCACACATCCCAGTCACAAACCCACAAGGGGATGGGGTCCCCACCTTGGTTGCTGCCTGCACTGTGCTCACCCCACTGCTCCCAGGATGACTAAACCAAGCAACAGTAACCGAGTGACAAGAGCTGCTGGGAAGCAAAGCAGAGGAGCCTGGCACAGCAAGGGATCGCTCAGCACATCCCCCTGCAGACAGGGCCCGAGGGCTGTGATCTTGGCAAGGAGAGATGTGTGGTCGCTGCCTGGCAGAGCCAGTACTCCCTTTCACACAGCCCTCCACGCACAGCCCCTCACCCCAAGCTGTCTGCAGAGGGGAGCCTGGTCCCGAGGGAATAGGGCTAATCCTGGGGAGCTGCTCCAGTTCTGCAGCTCCAAGTTCCTACAGCTGTGGGGGGTGTGCACAGAAGGGAGGAGGGGGCGGGGGCCTCTACTACTTGCTAGCCTGCTGCCTCCTCTCACTTCTTGACCTTGCCCTGAGCAGCAACGGCCTCCATGGCCTTGCGCACTGTCTCCTCATCCCCCAGGAACTGCATGGGCTTGACAGGTTTCAGGTTCTTGTCCAGCTCGTAGACGATGGGGATGCCAGTGGGCAGGTTCAGCTCCATGATGGCCTCTTCCGACATACCTGCAAACACATACGTGCTGTTACTTGTGGCCCTGCCCACACCAGGGGAGACCCTCGTGATACCCCTGCAGGGCTGACATACCTTCCAGGTGCTTGACAATGCCACGAAGGCTGTTGCCATGGGCAGCAATAAGGACTCGCTTGCCCTCTTTGATCTGTGGGACGATTTCCTCATTCCAGAAAGGCAGAGCCCGGGCGATGGTGTCCTTCAAGCTCTCACATGTTGGCAGCTGGTCCTCTGTCAGGTCAGCATAGCGACGGTCCTGGGGAAAACAGCCACGCTCATGCAGCAGCCCAGCGCACCCAAACAGCGTGGGAAGGCAGTGGCAAGGCCTTTGTCCCTTCCCTAAGTTCTCCACCTGAGCACCTGCTAGACAGGCTTGGAAGCAAAGCAGCATGTTTGAGGCCTGAAGCTGCACTGAGGGCTGAGCCCCTCCCAGGGAAACCCACATGTTGCTTGCTCTGGGCAAAGACACCAGAATAAACTGCCATGCACAGGTCATGGGACTAATCATTAACAGAGATATCATCCCCTCCAGTTTGAATCTGTCTGTGCAATGCCCAGGGGTTCAACTCCCCTGGGAGGGAGCGAGACGAACAGCCCAAAGCCAACAAGCATCATGCACAACCCCCTGGCTGCTGCAACAGAGACAGAAGAGACCTTGTGGAGGAAGCCACATCACCCTGCAGGGGCCTAATGTGGCTTTTAAGAGACTCCCAGCAAGGTGGACTAAGAGCAGCGGGTCTTACCTTGGAGATGGTGCTGTAGAAGGGGTGATCGGACTGCATGGGAGGCGGAGGGATGTCGTACGAGCGCCTCCAGATCTTCACCTGTGCCTCACCGTGCTTCGCCGCCGTCTCAGCCTTGTTCAATCCCGTGAGAGCCCCGTAGTGCCTCTCATTGAGGCGCCAGGTTCGGATAACGGGTAACCACATCTGATCGATGGCATCCAGGACGGTCCAGAGGGTGCGGATGGCCCGTTTCTGCACCGAGGTGAAGCAGATGTCGAACTCATAGCCGGCATCTGGAGCAGGAAGGAGCGGGGGGGGGGGGGGGGGAGGGCGACACCAGGGAGGTGAGAGCCGGGCCTTACGCAACCAGCGAGGGGCCCAGCATGGCAGCCGCACCGCGCGGCTACCGGGCGGCGGTGGCAGGGGCGCGCACCGGTAACCGAGAGCCGCCCCCCGCCCCGTTACCTGATACTCTCCCCTCGGTACTGAAGTCCCGCCCCAGCGCCAGACAACACCCCCCGCCATCGGAGGACCCCAAACCCTCCTCACGAGGCCAGAGGCGGCCGCACACCCCCCCCGCCCCCCCCCCCCCCGCCAGGGCCCTTAATCCACACATCACCCCCCCCCCTTTCCCCGGTCACCGGTACCTCGGAGGGCCTCGCCGCCGCGCCGCGCCTCCTGCTGCCCGGCGGGGCTGAGATCGGCATCGTACCAGCCGCTGAAGCGGTTCTCCAGGTTCCACGCGCTCTCCCCGTGGCGGACGAGGACGAGGCGGTACGCGGCCATGGCGGAGCGGCGGCGAGGCGGCGGCGAGGGGCGGGCTGACCGGCGTGCGCGCGCTCTCGCTCGCTCTCTCCTCACGCCGCTGCAGCGCGCGACCGACGCAGCCGGCCCCGCCCCGCCCCTTCCCCGAGCGGCGCATGCGCGAAGCAGGCGGTCAGGGGGAAGCGCACGTAGCGCATGGCGCGGCCGCGAAGGGCGGTGCGACCTTCAGGGCGTGACGTCATCGCGCCAGAGTGCGTGCTCGGGAGCTGGCGGCGGCAGCTCCGGCGGGCCGCGGTGCTCGGTGCGGAGCGGTGCCCTGCCGGGGCGGCACCGGTGGGGCCTTCAGCCCTGCAGGGGCATCAGCCGGGCGCCCTTGCTGGCGGCCGCCCCGCGTTCTCACATCCGAGCCCAAACCAGCCCGACTGAGCCCCACTTTCCTGGCCCCCCGCCCCAGTGGGAGGTGCTGAGCGCTGAGGGCAGCCGTGTTGCCCTCATTCAAGATGGCGACGGGCGCCGGAAGCGGAAGGGGAGGTGTGCGTGGCCCGGCCGCACGTGGATCCCGGTGCAGCATGGCGCGGGGCGGGCGGCTCAGGTCGGGCGCTGCCGCCAAGCTGAAGCGGTGGCGGAAGGGCCACAGCAGCGACAGCAACCCCGAAACGCGCCGGCACCGCCTGGCCGCCCGCAGCCGCTTCTGCAGCCGGCCCGCGGGTGAGCGCAGGCGCCGGCCGGCTGGGGACCGGGGCCCGCCGGGGCGGCGGGAGTGCAGGGGCGCCTGGGGGTGCGGGACGAGCCTTTAAGTCCGTGGTTCCCCATATCTGGGGTTGGGGTAGGAGGGACCAGGGCTGATCCCCGAGCTACAGCCGCAGGAGGCGGAGGCAGCAGACCGGGGAGGGGAACCGAGCCCACGGCGTTAACGAGCGTGGCCTTGTTGCCTTCACCCCGACACCGGGCCATGGAGTGAAACGGGGCACGGCATGCAGCAGTGCCTGTCGTCCTGCCAGGGCCCGGTGAGGGTCCTGCCCGCAGTTCGGATATGTGCTGTCCTGGCAGTGTGACCCCCCCATGGCAGGAGCGGTTCCAAAATCACGTGTGTCTGCTGATGCAGAAATGTGTCTTGTGGCATGTGCTGGCCTCTTGCAGCTGGCTGCAAGCTGGTGTGTGGGACCCAGAAGGATGTGAGGTATGTGCTATGGCTGTTTGGTTGCCAGGGTGCCAGGTGGAAGAAGATGAACGGGGCAGAGTACAAGAGGCACCTCAGTGTTAAACCCTTGGCATGGCAGTGCATGTTTGTGAGGACATGATGCTCTCCTCCATTAATGAAGGTGGCTGGACTGTGCCCTGGCTTGTTTATATAGGAATGAGGAGCTCTCTCTAGTTATTGCGCTTTCTGCCATCAGGGGGAAGCAGCATCCATGTCCCGCACACTGGAGATGAGCTCCAGTCAAGTGGGTCTGGTTGATGGGGGTTTTGGGGTGAATGGTGGAACAAGGCAGCTTTGTGGTTCTGAATGCACCTTTTCCCCCTGGCAGAGAAGAGTAACCTGACAGTGGATGCGGTGAAGCTGCACAATGAGCTGCAGTCGGGGTCCCTGCGTTTGGAGAGGACAAGTGACAGCGCCCAGCTCCGTATGGAGGAGGATGGTGCTGCAGAAGCCGCAACAGAGAAGTCCTCCGGCACCTTCCTGAGTGGGCTGAGCGACTGCACCAATGCCACCTTCAGCAAGGTGCAGCGCTTCTGGGAATCCAACTCTGCTGCTCACAAAGAGGTATGGGCCGGAGCAGGGCTGGGGCAGGGGGGTCTGGTGGAGATGGCCCCCCAGGTGTGTGGCTGAGGGCACTGACCTGCTCTCCTTGCTGCTTGTAGATCTGCGCTGTGCTGGCAGCAGTGACAGAGGTGATCCGGTCGCGGGGGGGCAAGGAGACCGAGACGGAGTACTTTGCTGCACTGGTGAGTGGTGGCTGTGAGGAGGTGTGAGCAGAGCTGCTGTTGGACTAGGGGGGTTGGACTAGATGATCTTTTTAGGTCCCTTCCAACCCTTGGGATTCTGTGATTCTGTGCTGTTGGCAGCATGGGTGGGCTCTCAGTAGGGTTAGTGGAGGAAGGTGCTGTGCTCCTAGTTGAGGCCCTGAGTGTCCTCCAGCAGAGATGCTTTTGGGCTGCTCCTGGTTTTATGCCCCACTCCGCAAGGGCTGGGGAAAGGCTGGCCTGGTGTGAAGTCCAGCTCCCCCCTCACTCACCCATCCTCTGTTCCCAGATGACCACGCTGGAGGTGGTGGAGTCCCCTGAGTCAATGGCTGCTGTTGCCTACCTGCTTAACCTTGTCCTGAAGCGGTGAGTGGCTGACAGAGTGGCGAGAGCTGCCTGGCCCCAGCATGGCAGAGGGCCTTGCACAGTCCCTCCTCCCCAGGCTGGGGAAGGAACCCAGCAGGGGCTGGCTAGGGATGCAGTTCCCTGTGACTGCCACCAGCTGCCCCACTCCACCCCACTCATGTGCTCCCTTCTCCCGGCAGGGTCCCAAGCCCTGTGCTTATAAAAAAGTTCTCAGATGCCTCAAAGACCTTCATGGGTATCGTGTCCTCGCAGGCCTGCAGCAGTTCCACCTCTGCCCTCCGATGGGTGAGTAGCCAAACAGCAGCCAGCTGTGCCAGCTCTGCCCAGAGCTGGGGTTGAGGCTGCTGCTGTGGGGTGGTGCTGGTGCTTGGCTTGGAGCTATTACAATGACAAGAAGGGTCTCTGTGGCATGTTGCTGATGCCTCTGCTGCTTCCTTGTCACAGGTCCTCTCTTGCCTGGCCACACTGCTGCGGAAGCAGGACTTGGCAGCCTGGAGCTACCCTGTCACCCTCCAGGTCTATCATGGCTTGCTGAGCTTCTGTGTTCACACCAAGCCCAAAGTGAGTGCTCAGTGCCCCTGGCAAGGGGTGACACTGCCTTTGGGACTCCTTTCTGGGGCTGGCTGTGCCCCTGTGTTCCGTGGCTTCTACTCACATGGGCTCTCCTTCCCCAGGTGCGGAAAGCAGCGCAGTACGGCGTGTGCTCTGTTCTGAGGGGCAGTGAGTTTATGTTTGGGGACGCAGCTCCTGAGCATCACCCTGCGGCACCCTCCACCGCCAAGTTCTGCGTGCAGGAGATTGAGAAAGCTGGAGGTGTGGGGTGCTGGGGCAAGGGGTCTGCAGCTGAATGGGGGGGCTGTGGCTCTAGGAAAATAAGGACTTGAAGGGAAGAGAGATGGGTGCAGCACCCTAGGATTACTGGGGAGGGTATGAGATGTCTCTGGGACACCTAATATAATCTGGGGGGTCCCCAGCCGATTGTCTGTTGCTCTGCTCTTCCCAGAAGTTGGGGAGTGTTCACCACAGCTCTCTGCGTCATAGGCAGGGCTTTGCCATGTCGTGGTGCCACAGGCTCAGAGGTTGCTCTGCTCCCACAGGCACCAAGGAGGCGACCACCACACTGCATGTCCTTGCCCTGCTGCGGGACCTGCTGCCCTGCTTCCCTGCAGCCGTGGTGAAGACCTGCTGCGAGACCTTGCTCCGAGTCATGACCCTCAGCCATGTGGTGAGTGTCCCCACGACAGGGATGGCAAGGGGACAGCCCCTTTACCTCTCAGCTGCACCCTGGAAGGACTCAAACCTGCTTGGGTGCTGGCTGGGAGCCTGGAAATGCAGGATGCAAGACATGGAGGAGCCTGGGGTGAGTGGTACTTGCTGGTTTGGCTGCTGTGGAAGAGAGAGGCTGACAGGGTTTGAACTAGATGATATTAAGGTCTTTTCTAACCTTAACCCTATGAGGGAGCACAGTCACAGCAGTGTTGGGCAACCCAGAACAGAGCCTGCTTTGGGGTCGGGAGTGCAAAGCAGAGCTCCCCCCTTTCTGACACTGCGTCCTTTGCAGCTGGTGACGGCGTGTGCCATGCAAGCCTTCCACAGCCTCTTCAGTGCCCAGGCCAGCGTGGCCTGCCTGCCAGCCGAGCTCAATGCCCAGATCATCACTGTGAGTGAGGGCTGGCAGTGCGGGGAGGGATGGCCATGGCAGTGCTGTGGCACCCACCCACCCTCCCTCTGCTTCCCCAGGCCCTCTATGACTATGTGCCCAGCACGAGTGACCTGCAGCCGCTGCTGACCTGGCTGTGCGCCATGGAGCGGGCACACGTCAACCTGGGCAGGTGGGTGCAGGGCCATGGTGGGGCAGGGGAGAGGCAGCTGTTTGGTGTCTCACCTG
The DNA here is from genome assembly GCF_037157495.1 of Lathamus discolor. NCBI lineage: Eukaryota > Metazoa > Chordata > Aves > Psittaciformes > Psittacidae > Lathamus > Lathamus discolor. The sequence continues at coordinate 136,590,459 of NC_088886.1, forward strand.
CCCGGTCTCTCCTCTCCAGGCTGCAGAAGGACCTGTGCTGGGCTCACCTGCCCCGGCTCTTCTCTGCCGCCATGAACTGCTTCCTCTCCCCACACTCCCAGGTGGTGGCGGCAGCAGCGCGGACCCTGGAGGTACCACACACGGGTTCTCTGTTTGGCTGCTTTGGGCCTTGTGGGGGCTCTGCCCAGCGGTTTGGGGTTTTCTGGGGAGTGCTGTGCTCCTCTGTGCCTGCCAGGCTGGGGGATCTGTGGTCCACTGCTGCCCCATTTTCCCTGTTTGCCTTCACAGACCCTCCTGAGTGAGTGTGTTGCTCCACACATGGAGGACCTGGGCACTGTCTCTTCATCTGCTCCAGCCCCTGCTGCCTACCTGTGCAAGATGTTCAGGTGAGGAGTAGTGGCACGGGACAGGCTGACCCATGAGTCTTTCTGAGCTCTCAGTCACCCTGCCTGGTCTCTGATGGGGGCTGGCAAGCATGGTGGGCACCCTGATCATGCAGGGTCAGTCTCTGCCAGCATGATCATCTTCTCTCTCCTCAGATCAGTAGAGGAAGGCCTGACATATCGCTTTCATGCAGCATGGGATGAGGTGCTGCGGGTGCTGGAGGTCTTCTTTGAGACATGTGGGAAGCAGTGCCACCCCATCATGAAGAAGGTGAGGCAGGCTGGGGGGTCACAGACTCACCCATGGAGGCAGGGTGGGTGGCCGTGTTGTCCTCTCCAGCTGTGGAGCAGGGTCATCCCAGTGCCCACTGTGCAGCTCTGGGGCTCAGCACCAGGACAAGCAGGGCAGCTGGCATCCCTGGGCAGGCATAATGAGAAACACATGCCAGAGCTGCCTCTGTGGCTCATCTGTGACCGTCCTGCCCTGTCCCCACAGTGTCTCCAGTCTCTGTGTGACTTACGTCTCTCCCCACACTTCCCCTACACTGCCGAAGTAGACCAGGCAGTGGGGGCTGCCGTGAGTACCATGGGCCCTGAGGTGGTGCTGGAAGCTGTGCCCCTGGACATCGATGGCAAGGAGTAAGTACAGCGATTTTGCTGTAATGTAATCATGAGGCAGCAATTTTGCAGCCTGTTGTTACGTTCCCATTCAGTCCCCATGCAGTGCTGGAGGTGTTTGGCTGTGCCGAGCCTACCTGTGCCCAGCTTTGGGGCTGGGTAGAGGTGCTGTATGCTCAGGCACTCATGCCAGCAGTGCCCTGAACTCTGCTGACCTGTCCTTCCCTCCCCAGGTTGACGCTGGATTTCCCTCGCAGCTGGCTCCTGCCAGTGCTGCGGGACTATGTGCAGGGTGCACGGCTCAGCTTCTTCACCAGCTACTTCTTGCCCTTGGCAGCTGCACTGAAAAGCAGAGGTGAGACGGGTGGCATAGTGGGGGTCCCAGCGAGTGCAGTCCTGCAGCCCCAGGGTTCTCCATGGGACTTCCCTTCCATACCCTGAGATGGACTGGGGCTTTGCCACTTCTGCTGCTCTACCCATCTCCCCTTTCTCTTCTGCAGCCCTGGAGTTTACCCAGGCTGGGAAGAGCATGGAGGCAAAGATCTACGACACGCTGCAGTGGCAGGTAACAAGAAACACCCAGGAGCCCTGCCGTGGTGCACCCCTGATGCCAAGCTTGGGGGTGGGTGACTTGGGTAGAGGGTGCCATTCTCCCATCTTTTCCCTTGCCTTCCAGGTCTGGACCCTGCTGCCTGGCTTCTGCACCCACCCCATGGATGTGCTGGAGGCCTTCAAGGGTCTGGCCCGCACCCTGGGCATGGCCATCAGCGAGCGCCCGGACCTCCGCCCCACTGTGTGCCAGGCCTTGCGCACCCTCATCCACAAAGGCTGCGGGACAGGTCAGGGGAGACAGACCCTCGTGGTGGGTCCTTGTCCCCTGTGGTGACCTGGAGAGGGGAGATGCTGATCCTCCCCCATCATCCTCTCTCTAGATGTGGAGCGGGCAGAAGTTGGTCGCTTTGCCAAAAATTTCCTGCCCATCCTGTTCAACGTGTACAGCCAGCCCGAAGAGTCTGAGGGCAGCAACGCTCAGCGCCGCTCCGTGCTGGACACTGTCCGTGCTTACCTGACCATCACCGACCCCCAGGTGAGGGGGCAGCAGGGCAGGCTGTGCTGGCTCGGGCCAGCATCTCCCACCCAGTCACAGTCTGATGGGGCTACGGTGGGTACCTGACTGGAGAGGACAAAGAGAAGCTGAGCAGAGAGCAGCCCGTTCTGCCCTCATGGGGAGGGAGCCCTTCCCAGCCAGAAGTTCTTTACTGTGAGAGTGGTGAGGCACTGGAAGAGGCTGCTTAGGAAGGTGTGAATGCTCTATCCTGGACAGTGTTCAAGGACAGGTTGGATGCAGCCTGGTCTAGCGGGAAGTGTCCCTGCCCATGGCAGGGGGTTGGAGCTAGATGATCTTAAGATCTTTCCCAACCCAAACCACTGATTCTGTGATTCCGACTCCTGCAGCCATATCCGGTGCATCATGCATGAGCCCTTTGTGAATTTGTTCAAGTCCTTTTTTTGACCCGCTGGTGCTTCTGGTCTCCAGAAAGTCCTGTGGCAAGGCATTTGGATTGCAAACTCTTGTAAAGCACTCCCTTTGGCTAATTCTGATCCTCTTCTGTGTGCCTGCCCTGCAGATGGTGTCTGGGTTCCTGCAGAAAGCCAGCCTGAAGCTGACCAGTCCTGAGAGTTCCGAGTTTGCCAGGTAACACCCAGGTGCTGGTGCTGATGGTAAAGCTGCCTGGTGAGCAGCATTAGGGCACTTGTGCTGTCCTGTGTGGGATCTGCCACTCCTGTGCATCCCATGAGACCTGCAGCCAGAGTCCCACCTTGGTCAGGCAGTGTCAGTGGTGCTGCAGTTACCCACCTGTGTGTCCTCCTCTATTGCAGACTCTCCATCCTGGACCTGGTGGTAGCAATGGCACCCTATGCTGATGAGCAGTCCCTGGACTCCCTGTACCGCACCATCCAGCCTTCCCTCCAGGTAAGTCAGCCCCAGGGGGTGCAGTGGGGCATTTTCAGCTTGCTGCCAGCTTGGACCCACACTCTGCAGGGCTGAGCAGGTGCTATAAGGGACAGGTCTCTGCTGGGTGGCCTGGGGTGCTGTGGGTACCCAGACACCATGGTGAGGGGCTGCTGTAACATGTTGGCTATCCCTGCAGAGCAAGGAGCGCAGCGTGCAGAAGAAGGCGTACCGTGTGCTGGAGGAGGTGTGTGCTGCTCCCCACGCTCCCTGCCAGGCCTTCGTCCGCTCCCACCTGCAGGAGCTGCAGGCAGCGCTGCTGGACTCGCTCAAGAGTGCGGCGTCCCCGGCCAAGAGGGTGAGAGCAGGGGCTGCAGTGGTGGAGCTCAGCTCAGAGGGGATGGGGCTGCTGGGTGTGTGTCCCTGCGGGTACCAGCGCTGGGCTGTTTCCTTCCCCAGCCCCGGCTGAAGTGCCTGTTGCACATTGTGAAGCAGCTGTCTGCAGAGCACGAGCCCTTCATCACAGCCCTGGTCCCAGAGGTGAGGTGGTCCCTGTGTTCTGCCTGTTGGTTGTAGCCACAGGAGTGGCAGTCGTGATGTGATGTGCCTGTGTGTCTCCAGGTCATCCTGTGCACCAAGGAGGTGTCAGTGGGGGCACGTAAGAATGCCTTTGTGCTGCTCGTGGAGATGGGGCATGCCTTCATCCGCTTCGGGCCCACCCCCCAAGGTGAGCTCCTGCTCTGCTTGCTCAGCCGCATGGCTGGGGGGGATCAGACCCACTGAATTTCAGCCCAGCTCCCTGCTGAAACAGGCCAGGGATGCTGCTGGTTGTGGGGTGAACAAGGGTCTGAGTCATTCTTCTCTTGCAGAGGGCTTGGAGCGGTTCCTGCTCCTGGTGTATGTGGGGCTCACAGGCTCAGTCACCATGATCAGCTGCACAGTGCTGGCGCTGACCCGCTTGTTCTTCGAGTTCAAAGGTGAGCAGGAGCCAGAGGGCTGGGGGACAGCACAGGGGTGAGGCAGAGCCCTCCAGCAAAGGGCTGGAGGTGCTGGGATGAGGCTGGCTATGGCTGATCCCTGCTGTGGTTGCAGATCACCTGGAGCTGAGTGTGGTGGAGCAGCTCCTGCAGAACATCTGCCTGCTGTTGGCCTCCCGTACGCGGGACGTGGTGAAGGCAGCCCTGGGCTTCCTCAAGGTCACACTGCTGCTGGTGGACACCAAGCTGCTGGCCAAGCATGCCCAGGGAATGGTGAGATCCCATGTGGGGCGCCCCAAGAAGGGTGGTGGGGCAGAGCTGCATCTGCCTTGGGTAGCCAGGGGCATCTCCAGCTGCACCTTGATCTCTGGGGCTGAGACAGCAAAGGGGAGGTTCCTCTGCTAATGCTGGTATGGACCTGCCAGAGAACCTCCATGAACCAGCCGGCCAGGCAGGGAGACCTCCCTGTGCCCTGCCTGGGTTAGACATACCCTGCTGCCTCCTTCCCCATGCAAGGTGGCCATGCAGGGGAAGGGTGGGAGGCTGGGTGCCCAGGGCTTTGGTCATGAGGGTCTCTGTGCTGGCAGCTGGAGGCCGTGGGGAACCTTTCCGACGACATGAGACGCCACTTCCGAATGAAGCTGCGGAACCTCCTCACCAAGTTCATCCGCAAGTTTGGGTGAGCCGGGGCTTCCTGGGACAGCAGGGGAGCAACCTGGGAAGTGGTGCGGGAGAAGGTGGGCACTGACTGCTCTCTGTGCACTCCTCAGCTTCGAGCTGGTGAAGGGGCTGCTGCCGGCTGAGTTCCATAAGGTTCTGGTGAACCTCCGCAAGGCAGAAGCCCGGAACCGCAAGCAGCGTGCACTGAGGCGGGCGGCTGCAAGTGCAGATGAAGAGGAGGCACCACCAGCACAGCCCAGAGGAGAGAGGTGAATATGAACATGGGGTGAAGGAGGAGCAGCCTCCACAGAGGACTTTGTGCTGGATCTGCTCAGCTGGTACCTCTAGGGATGCTGGAGACATCTCCAGGGCTGCTGTGTGTTGTGGAGCAGGCTGGGGTCTGCAACCCTGGGCTTGCTCTGTTTCCATCGTCCTTCCTGTCTTTTGACCAGCATGGAGGAGATCCTGGCAGACTCGGAGGACGAGGAGGAGGAGCTAGAGGAAGGGAAGCGGAGCAAAGAGGGAAGGAAGCAAGCACGGCAGAAGGGCCAGGCCTGGCTGAAGGAAGGGGAAGAGGATGAGCCCCTCAACTTCCTGGATCCCAATGTGTCCCAGCGGGTGCTGGGTGAGGATTGGAGCTTAGGATGTGGCTGGGGTGGGGTGGATGGTGGGGACTGCTGGGGTGCACAGAGGCAATGGGGATATGATTGCCCTGGGAGTGGGTCCTTCCCCAGGCTCTGACCCATCTTTCTGTGAGCAGCCACCAAGCCAGGCCTCAAGCGGGCCAGAGGAGTGAGCCACGACTTCAGAGTGTCTGAGGACGGACGCCTGATCATCCATGATGAGGAGGAGGAGATGGACGATGAAGCCAAAGGTACTGCCTGGGCTGGCAAGGGGCATGCTAGGTTTGCTGTGGTACTCCAGGTGGTTTTTTTCCTGCCATCTCTATGTGTGTGGAAGTGGCAGGAGTTGGTATGGTCCTATGTCACACCCAGTGGCTCTCCTCCGGGCCACTGCCACCCAGGGAGGCACCTCCATCAGCAGCAGGGTGCAGGAGGGGACATGGCCACCAAATGCTGGTTTGGCAGGAGCACCCTGCTCCTGCAGCCTGCTCTAGGGACTGGCACAGCACTGGGGCTGTCCTGCACCCGCATCCTGCATTGACCCTCTTGTCCTGTACTGTAGGAACAGATGAGGAGATGGCAGATGTGCTGCAAGACGTGGGTCTGCGCAGTGTGAGTATGGGGCTTGAGCTCTTGAGGAGATGTTGGGGAGCTTGGCTGTGGCAAACCCTTGCATGTGCCATGGAAGCTGCAGCTCTGCCCAGGGCCAGTGGGGACACTGGGCAAGCATCAGCTGCCTGGAGGGGTGCGGGAAGCTGGCTGGGGACAGGGACATGCACAAGCAGCCTGGAAGGTCTCTGGGCCCCCATGGGAGGTCAGGGGTCCATGGGAGGGCAGAACTGTGAGGGCAAATGAGCTGCAGGGTCCTGCTGCTTCTTCTGCAGAAGAAAAGCCAGAAGCGTTGGTTCAGAGAGGAGCCAGATGATGAGGAACCTGAGGCCGGGTCCTACCCTCAGTACAAAGGTAAGTACAAAGCCTGTGCCTTGTCTGGGTCTCCCAGGGGCCAGAACCTCATCCGCATCGTGCTGGGCTGCTCCAGGACAGCTGGAGCAGAGATCTTTGCTGTGGGAAATGGCTGCCCTTCTCTGCTGTCCTCACACAAGAACTGGAGACAAAACCAGGAACAGCTCCCCCAGCCTGGGACTGGGAAGGGGAAGCCCTGGGACCCCCTTCCAACACGCATTCCCTGTTTTCCAGCTGGAGGCTCTGGGATCCACCGGCAGCTGAACAAGGAGCCAGCCTTCGGTGCAGAGTACAGATCCAAAGTGAGAGATGCTGGGGACTACAGGGTTGGGGAGGGAAGGAGGATTTGCCGGGGCAGGAAGCACTGTTAGTTTGCTGGGGACCTAAGGCTGGAGGGGATCTCTGCTGCAAGAGGAGCTGCCAAACACTCAGTGCCTGTGAATGTTTCCAGCCCCTCTTGGAGTCCCTGTCCCGCCCTTGCCGTGGCCAGTTTCTGTTCACTGCTCAAAGCAGGTGCCTGTAGCATCATGTGTGTGGGAAATTGGCTTCCAGAGCCATGTGCTCACCTGCACCCCGCTACAGCATAGTCTTTGGGACGGCTGGGTGGCAGGGTTGCACCAGAATGGGTCACATGCATCTTGCCTCATGCTGCATCTTCTCCCATATCACTGTCTGCCACAGAAAGGTAAAGGTGACGTGAAGAAGAAGGGACAGCTCGACCCCTATGCCTACATCCCCCTCAACAGATCTAAACTCAACAGAAGGTGAGGCTAGCAGGAAAGACACGGTCAGGAATGAGGCCAAAACCTGGGTTTGATCCTGCTTTCTGTTGTTATGGGGGGTATTTTTGTGGATCTGGGAGCTCCCTGCCAGCCTCCGCACAGCTCCTTGTGGGGCTTGGAGCAGCGCTGTGCATTAGGTGTGCCCAGTGCCTGCACTAACCCAGCCTCTCGCCCCTTCCTCCCTCCAGGAAGCGTGCGAAGATGCAGGGCCAGTTCAAGGGCCTGATGAAGGGAGCACAGCGTGGAGCCAAGGCCGGCCGCCGGAACCATCTGAGGGCCCAGCGCTCCTGAGGAGCCTCCGGTGCTCAGCCTGCACTACCCTAGGATGGACAATGCCCTGTGGCCTCTGGGCACCGGAGGATGGGGGCTTCCTGAGCGGAGCAGTGGGGACTCCTCTGCGGAAGGTGGCCTGCTTCTGAGGCTGCCTGGGAAGCCAGCCCGGTTGTGTTACGAGCTCATGGCCCAGGCCCTGCCCTCCTGTGCCTGGAGGAAGGTGTGTTTGTGTTCGTGTGAGGGCAAGTGATGTGTAACAGACTCTGTATTGATAAATACGCACTGTTCCTACCCAGCCCAGATTCCTACTCTCCTCTTGAAAGCTGCGCATACTTTGCACATCTGTGCTCTGCTGCTGCCCCAGTGCAGCAGGGCTGGAGCCCTCTCCCCTGCGTGGGGCTTGCCTGGGAGCTGCCAGGGACAACGCTGTGGCAGAGTGAGGCAGTGCTTGTGTCCCATGCACCCCTGGCACACATGCAGTTGGGTTGAGTTGCGGAGTTGTCCAAATGAGAAAGCTAGAGATGGCGAAGTCCTTTGCTTACAACCACCTTTCTTATACAAACTCCCTCTTGGCAGGATTTTCTGCCCTGCACCAGGGGCCAGCGGATCTGTGCCATGGGGGGAGTGCCTGCTATTTGGCTCCCACTGGTTTCTGTCTTGTCTCAGCTTTTCCTGTTAGCCATGCCTGGTTGTGGGGCAGGAACAGCTCACTGTAAAGTTCTTCAAGTTGGCTGGAAAACTGCTACTGTAAACCTCTGTGTCGTGCCCTTTACCTTACCTGTGAGAGCTGGGAGAAGCCCTTTCATCTGTTCTGACCACCTCCTGCCAGGCAGACCTGAGCAGTGCAAATAATCCTGAACCTTTTTAGGTCCAGGTTGGCCTGAGCATCTGGTTTTGCCCAAATACTACTGCAATGAGCCCAAAAGGTGGTGTTTGGCCAAAGTATGCTGGAGAGAATGGAGCAGGAAAGGTAGTGGATATGGGTCCTATTGCTCACACTGCAAAGAACATGTATTTGTGAATGTAGCTGGCTTTCCCCTCTGTGTTAAAAAGCCTTAAGTCTTTTGTTGTTTGTTACTGTGGTAGCTTACATGCTGGAATTGCAACGCTTCTCAGTCTCCTAATAAGCTAAAGGGATTGTGCTTGTTCAGCCTCTTACTACAGGCTTCTTCCTGAAAGCTGTAGAGCCGGTTTTGTGGCTCTCTTACGAGCTTTCTGTTTTTTTTTCCAAGAGCCTTTTAAAAGCTTTGAGGTGGAGGAGGAGCTCTTGTACTGGTATTGGTCCTGCCTTGGCAGGAGCACTGTCCCTTTCCTGCCTCCCTACCTGAGGCTCTCACCGGGACCCTTAACGCTGTGGCCATGTTGAGGTGCTGCTGCTCTAGTCCTGCCCACAGCGTGGCCTGCGGGACAGGCATCTCCAGCAGCACCATGTTCAGTCAGCAGGAGCTGCATCCATCTTCCTCTGCTGCCTGCAGCCTTGGCATGATGCCCTCCCTCTGCTGAGAGCAGGATGGAGGGAGACAGGCAGCAGTCACCTTTGAGGCCCCAGCACCTGTAACATGTGGCTCCAGGCCCACCAGCGCTATCTGTCTTCCTGCTTTCTCTGCTTTCCTTGGAGACAGGGCTTGGAATGCTGCAGCTGATTCATTTAAAAGCTGCAGATTAATCGCTGTATCGTTCTTCATTTGCATGTTGTTGCATGCCTGTGTGCAACGGAAGAGTTTCATTAGCACAGAGGATGGTGTTCGCTTGAGCTGGTGGCCAGAGCACAGATTCTTCTGCAGCAACAGCTTGTTAATCAGCTAATTAACAATGTAATGCAATAGGAACCCTTGGAAAGGAGACATCATCCTGCCCAGGAGGCTGACTGCAAGTCAAGCCTGCTCCCCACTGGCAGCTGCCTGTGGCAGGGGGCAGAGCTACATCTGTGGGGACTCTGCTGTGGGGCAGGGTGAGCGGTGATGTGGGTCCTGCCTCCTGCAGATGCCAGCCACAAATAGTTAGCAGTTACCCACAGAGGAGCACAGGAAGAGGACATGGAGCGATGCTTGGCTTTTGCTGCTTACGCTGGGAGGTGACTGGGGGTTATTTCTTCACTCAGCATGCTGCTAAGCCATGCACCTCCTTCCCGCAGGCTGTAGCGGGTGTTGAGTGCACTACTGTTCAGTTATCTTGGGCAGGAAATGGTCACTAAGTGCTCTTTCCCATACAGGTACCACTTGCCAAAGTGGGTATCTGGCAGGACCAACCGGCTGCACCTGGCACTGGCTGGGTGGCCCCTGGAATATCGGGGACAGCTGCAAATGGCCACCCTGAGCCTTAGGGCTTAAGAGCAGGAGGAGAAGGAAAACATCATCCTTTCTTTACCCGGGCTGTGTCCACTGTGGCGTGCCCCTGGAAGGGAGAGGCATGGCCCATGGGGCTATGCCCATACAGCATCCATGGGACCATTGCCTAGTTGGAGCACCTTGCAGTGCCTTTGGGGCTCCGCAGAGGAAGTCAGTCAAAGACATGCCAGGTTCCCCTCAGCACGCTCATCTACAGTTTCACTGTGTTCTAAAGGGTTTCCTATCTTGTCTTGGTGGCCACCTGGACACTGTGCGAGGCAAGTGTGCAGGGCCCCAGGGACCCTGGCTGGCGCAAGGCGGGCGCTTCCACCCATGAAGAGAAAACAAGGAAATAAACCTGCGTTACGGGTGTCTCTGCTCCTCCGGTTTCTCTGTGACGGTGAGTGAAGATCATTGACACGGACGGAGATGGGAGCGGGGGCTCGCGGTGTAACTCATGTTTCCTGGGGCGCTCTGGTTTCTGCGGGCTCAGGCCGCCCTTGCTGCATCGGTTTCGTGCGAGCTGCACTTTTGAAGGTTCCTTGAAACAAAACCACTGCAGTTTGCGGTTTTATGCTGCATACTGAGGCCTGGGCCGTGAGGTGTGCACAGCACTGATGCATGGTGCCATAAGAACTCCACTGCTCTGTTCTGGTGCTGTGCACAGGACCACTGCTCGTGTGTGTTGGTCATCCCGGTTGTCCCCGCAGCCACGCCGGGCCCGGCCGAGCCCGCCCCGCCTACAACTCCCAGCAGGCCTCGCGCGGGGTGGGCGGCCGTTTTCCCCCCGCTGCGATCGCGGATCGGCAGTTGCACATTCAAACCGGCCAATGGCGGCGCGCCGGCACCGGCTGTAGCTAATGGCGATGCGTCTCCCGGGCGGGGCGGGGCCGAGGGGGTGGCGCGGCGGGCCAATGGGGAGGCGGAGCGGCAGGTATGAGATGGCGGCGGGAGCACCGGCGCCCGGCGGCAGGTAGGAGCGGGCACCGCGGGGCCGGCCAGCGCCTCGCACCCTCCCGGGGCGGCGGGGCTTCTCTGATCCCTCGGTGTGCTGTGGGTCGCGGCCCGACCGCTGCGGGCACCCACCCCGCCCGTCCGCAGCATGCGGCTGGCGGGCAGGCGCCGGCCGGTGCCCCTCGGCCCGCCCATTGCGGCGCTTTCCCGGCCTGGCGCCTCTGCCGCGGTGCGGCTGCCGCTCCGCCGGCCCCGACACCTTACGGGCGCTGTCTCTGCCCGGCAGTCCCGGCGGCCCCCAGCGCTCTGCCGTGCACCGGGCGGCCCCATGGCACTGCGGGCGCTCGGTGTGGGAGCCCGCAGGCACCCCCGCGCCGCTTTGCCGCATCTCGGTGCTGCGGTTCCGTTGCCCCGTGGGTGCCGCGGCCGGGGCGCGCTCCCTGCGGTGTCCCGGTGCTGCATTGCGGGGGAAATGCCGCCCGCTCCTCCTGCGACGGGAGACACCCTGCTCCAAACCACCCGCCCTCGGGTGTCCCCCTTAGCCCTGCGCCCGGGCTGGCGAGATGAGGAGCCGCGTTTCCCCCCTGCACCGGCCGCTGCTGCCTGCAGACGTACGGGCTGTGCTGCGCGGGGCTGGCTTCTCTCGCTGCAGCCGCAAAGCGAGTCCTAGCGCGGAGCCCTTGGCAGTTGCGAGGTTTGGTAGGGTGATGGCACTATATAGACTTGCTTCCCATCTAGCCTTCGTTCTCCCTCGCTTTGTCCACTCTACACGCGTTATTATTGCTGTCTACATACACGTGATGTTAGCTTCACCTAAGTCACCTTTAGCACATACTCGTGCATGCATACCGTTCTGTAACTGTTGCCAGTAAAATAGTGAAGACTAGGAGCACCTCGCTGCATCAGTGTTGTCAAATGACCGCTAGAAGGCTGTAATGTCTCTTCATCTTTCCTCCCTCCCTCCCCCTCTGTATCTAGTGTGGAGGTGCAAAGTGAGCATCCTTTGAGTGGTAATTCCTGTGGACTCGAAAAGTGAATACAGCTGAGTGCTGATGCTTCATATCTGTCCTGATTCACAGTGGTGCTGTCCTGTCCTCTGCTGAGGAGGACCCATCTTGATGGCATTTGCTGTGCTTATCCAGAGGCGCTGCTGTGGTGCCTGGGCTGGGGCAGAGCGTTGTTCTGGAGGGAGGGATGAAGAGATGGTGCTCAGTGTGGCATGTTTGACTACGGAGTGCCTAAAATGATGGACGTGGTAAAGGGATAAATACGCTTTGTGCAGCTGATACAACACTTACAGAAAGCATTTTAAATGTGACCTGGATCAGTCCAAAAGACTGCATTTATTATATGCTGACAATTGTCCTCGGGATGTAGTCCTGCAGCTCTTTATGTCCCCATCAAATGACTGTGTTAAAGTTAAGCCTTAAGTGCAAGCTTTATTCCTATGCTTCCTGTCACCCATAGGTAGCACTAGCAAGTCGATCTCTTGCTTTGCAGGTCTATCACCACTAAGATTTATTATTTTTTTTTAATATATGTAGTTACATTTTTAAGGATGCTTCATGACTGCGCATTTGCCCCTGTTTCTTCTCATCTGGAGAGAAGTGCAAATTACCTAGTAAAGCTTGCATGCTGTGCGTGTGGTCTTACAGCGTGCTGACTTAAAGACTGGAAATGAAAGCTGGTTGTCTTAACCTCCCTACCAAATGTTACTGAACACGATAAAAGATGATTTGTGTGGGTCTCTCTCCTGTTTGTGGTCTCTCTAACCTCTGCCTGGCTCTCCATAACTGAGAATGATGATTGGAGTGTGCCCGAGTGCTCAATTGCAAAAGAGAAACATCTGTCTGGTTAATGAATGCATTTAACATTCAATTTGAGCAGCGCCTAAATGCCCTGCCAGGCACTCAGTGCTCATGTCACCCATTTGGTACGGCAGGGGCGGAATGCGTGAAAGGGGAAAAGCTACAGGCCTGGAAGGTAGGATGAACTGGAAAAAGGCATAAGGCCTTTGCTAAAGTGGCTTTGGTAAGTGATGGAGTGTCACTGCACAACTGGACATCAAGAGCTCATATCATAAACAGGCGATCAAAGGAGCACAATTGCCATCTGTGTTTTATTGGAAGTAGGAAATATTTGCTGTAAACATGACTTAATGGCAAAAAGTCAGTGACTTGCTGAGGGTCATGCAGGAAAAATGGTTGATTTCAGAGTTAAAGGCAAGTCTGAACACATGGCTACTTTTCTCTGAGGGTAGCCCGGAGCCCACGACAATCCTATTCAAGAGCTCCCTTTTTCATAGCCCTCACTAAAATCTTTGAGACCTGGACTTGCCTTTAACCCCCTGCTTAGTCCCAGCCCTGTCGGGCACACATCCAGATCCAAACTCAAGGCTGTTGCATTTGCAGTATTTTTGTATGTTTGCATGTAACACTCTGTCCTGTTCCCATCCAGTGCCTGGGATGGGCTTGGACAACAGGATCCTTGTTCTGCTACGCTTCAGTTTATTGTCTGTTTGCATGCAGGGGGAGCACTGCTTGCCCACATAGCCCAGAGCAGTGTCTGGGACTCCTTGCCAGCCTTGTCATTGCCTTGCTGCTGTGTGCACATTTATATGCACATGAAAATGTCACTGGGCTTCGTTAATGCTCCTTTAAAGGTGCCTGGGCACTCAGTTCAGCCTGAAACCAAAGCACACTGAGTGCTGGACACTGCGCTAGGAAATTGAATTCCTTGTCTTAAAGGTTAACAGTCTCCAGTGCGTGGTAGTTTAATAAATGGCATGAACAGATGGGAAGGAGACAGAGCAGCATGGAAATGTTGGCTGGCGTCTAATGGTTGCAGTGAAGTCAAGTTCCTCTTGGAAATACTGTCCCACTGTATGCTGGGTTAGGCTCTTGGTCACAGCTGGGGCCTTGTATTTTCCTCTTGTTTCAGAGTTAGCTTTTTCTGTAGGATCTCATTTTCACTTTTCTTTAGCTGAGGCTCTTCCCTTGGCCTGTGTTCTACTGGGTTCAGGCATGGACCTGCTGTGCTGCTTTTGTGCAGGCTTTCACCAAACCTGTGCTGTGATCTCGGGAATGACACCATGAGTTCCTGGGTTCCCAAGTTGCAGGGGGCTTGGAACCAGCATGGGTAGAGAAATGGGAGGAACCATGGCTCCATGGTGTGCTAAATCTGTCCGACCCTTTGTCTCAGAGCTTCACAGGTCTGGTGAGCTCCTGGCCTCTCATCTGGGTAATGCATTACACTCACTGTTGTGTCTGACAAGCAGTGGGCCCTCTTCTCTGAGGGTCTGCTCCCTGGCTCTTGGCCTTTCTCACCTCTACACACGGTAATTGCAATTAAACTATCTCGAGTTTCCTCGTAATTTTTGTCAGGAGCTGTAGATAGCAGGGAATGTGATAAGCTGCTTAAATAATTGCCTGCCAGCTGGCTGACGAGAACTTCTAATGTGTTTGCTTTTGGCCTATAAAGCTCTGATAATTTGGACTCTGGCCAAAATATCCTTTCTTCTTGAGTGGTAATGTGGCAGCTCTGATTTTCAGAGGCAGGAAGTTCTCAGGGGAGCCAGCATTAGTTTCCCTTTTTGTTTTTTCTAGAGCTCAGACTCAAGGTTGAAACGTAGCTTTATGGTTTGGGAGTTCCATATGGGCATTCCTGCAGCCCTGCTCGCGAGCTGTCAGATAGCAGGAGACAAGCGTGTGACGGCTGCCTGTGCCTTGGAGAGCAGGAAGCCTTTTAGGAAACATCCTTCACAAGCTCTCAGGGGTGCCTGCAGCTCTCCTCTCGTACACAGGCCACTCCTGTGCAGCCGTCGGAGCAGCACGTCAATACATCCCTGCTCACCGGGCTCTGCAGAGAAACCGGGTGAATCCAGACAGAGGTGACCTGTCAGGTGGGATGGGAAGTGAAGCCGCTTCTGATCAGTATGGGAGAGTTGTATGAAGTGACAGTATAGGTTACTGCCGTAGGAATTTTGTTGTCTGTGTGCAATGTTCCAGTTTTTGACATCCTAGCCTGCCCAAATCCCCTTCAAAAGCACTAAGCCCCCATTCTGCTTGCTTTGGTGAGTTAATTGTGCTGCTTTGTGCATCCCTGTCTGTCTGGTGCTGCATGCTGTGCTGCTCTGCGGCTGGCCCAGCCTGTTTATCTGTGTGCTTCAGCAGCCCTGACCAGATGTCACCAGCTTATTTCGATGCTGGCATGCATCCAGGTGTGTGCCTCATTGCAATTCCAGCTTGTGAGAGTTTACACATCTGGAACATGGGATGTGGCCTCTGACATACTCGGTGGTGTCTGCAGAGGATTGCTGATGAGAAGGGATTTGATGTGCTTTCATCCTTTGTAAACACCACCATGATCCAAAATATAGATGCAGGCATGCAGCTTGCCCACTGCACCTCCAGAGCCAAAGAGCGTTGTAGAATTACAGAAGTGTAATGAACAAAAACAAGAGCTGTGGGTTCCTGAGTCCTTTGTCTGTATTTGCCAGGCTGTGACCACAGAACCTTACTCAGCAGTACTGTTGGGAGCTGGCTGTGGGTCTTGACCCAGGTCTTGGCATCACCTTGGTCCACTAAAGCTGGCAGCAGTCAAGTGATCCTGTGAGTGCTGCAGCACTGGCATTGCGATGCTCGTTCAAGTGCTGGCAGTTGATGGCGGGACGGGATTCCCAAATGTATTCTAGGCGCCGCTTGGTGCTACCAATTTTGGATGATTATCATCCTGTGGGAGGGCTGGAGGAAAACATCCTTTCTGCCTTGCTGGATTGCTCTGAGATCCCGCACTAGTTGCTGCAATAGGTTTCTAATTTTGCTGCGCTAATGTTGCGATTGCTCAATTTTTCATGCCACAGTAAACTTGATTGTTGTGGGGCTCCTCTTTACAGATCGTAATTCTGCTCTGACCTGGGTGCTGGTTTGGAGCCACTAGATTGAGAAGCATCTACATGGTGCATCTTTGATAGTGTCTGAACTGCATTTTCACTGCCTCTGGCCTCTTATCTTCAAGTGTAAGGGTGACAATCAGAGGTGCATGCAGCAATTTCTGAATTCTAGAGGCCAAGGAGGTAAAGGTAGGCCTGCGCCATGCCTCTTATTGACTTCCAGGACACTCAAAATGGGGAAATAAAGAGTTTAAAGACATTTTAAAATGAGAGTAAGTGAATACTAGCATTGTTGGCAACTGGAAAGTACCCACTGGCACGCTTTGGGGATAGAGCAGACATGCGTGGACCTTGCAGTCCTCCCAGGTGAGGAACAAAAGTGGGTAGAAACTTCCTAGCTGGGATAGGAATAAAGCCGGAGAGCAGTCAGTTGGTGAGAGTCCATAGACAGATGTTCAACAAAGAAGTTTAGATCACACAAGAAAGATGTTAGGGTCCATGGGAAGAAGAGTTGTCCTTGGAGTTTGTTATACTTGTAGCCAAAGGTCCTGGCGGGTAGTTCTCTAGTGCATGGGGAGAAAAGGCCTAAAATACTTGTCCTAGACATGGGACATAGTATTCAGCTACCACCTGGCCCCACAGACTACCTCAGATCTGTGGTACGTTATTCACAATGGCTTAAATTAATAAAAGAAAGCAAAACCAAATTCATTGTTTTGTCGTGACTATAGCTATATGACTGGGGCAGGGAAAACACATAAATTGTTTCTATACAGACAAGCCGGAGGCCCCGGTGACCTCCCAGAGGAGAGGCAGCATTCCTGCCCAGCGTGTTCTGGGTGGTGGGAAGCGACTGCAGGGCTTCCTCAGGCTGCGACCCTCCCACCCCGCTGCAGGGGTCCGGATGCAGCCGCACGGTGCCTGTGGTGCTGCCTGGCTCCTCCAGCACTGCTGGACTGTTGTCTCTCCCTTGCCAGTGCCTGGAGCTCAGCTCTTACATCCTCAGCCCCAAGTCCCAGCCGTTCCTGCCTGATAGCTTTCAAACCAGCTCCTTTGTGCTCAGTCCCATGTTGCCCCTCGTGCAGAAGCTGGATTTCTTCTAAATGTCTGCAGTGTGACCTGATTATTTTTCCTGTCCTTCCTCGCCCTCCTTTTTAATAGTGTCTACAGAAAAGCTGGCAGAGGTTGGTTATATCAGTCATGCTGACTGATAGTGCTGTCTTTTCTCTTGGGATTCCTCCTTTTCTGTCCCTCCAGCATTCATTTCAGATTTAGCTATCAGCCCTCTAAAGACCAGGGTATTGCCTTTGTTCTGTGTTTGTACAGCATGGAGCACAGTGGAGTCCCCAGCTGTGACCGAGGTTCCCAATGCCACAGTGATAAAAGTGAATAGATCAGCAACGAGAAGAGGCAGCTGCTGCCATCTAGAAAGATTCAGTTTTGGTGCTGATTTCAGTGAAATTGGATCTAAGGCTCCCCTTCTATTGCTGTTCCCAGTAGGGATTTATATTAAAATAAAGACACAAACTTTAGACTGCATTGAAAGTCATGAAAATCGGAGCGGTATTGCTATTTAATGCTGTTTATACCGTATTAACCTGATGCTAAGGCATACATATGAGCTTGCTAGATCCTCAATGTAAAATTGCTGGGTTTCTGGCGGTAGCTGTGTTCCTGCATTTTTACAGAGCCTTGGGTAGGAGGCTGAGCCCACCGCACAGCGTGGGATCATCCAAAGCTGTGCTGCTGGTGCTGGGAAGAAGACTTGGTGAGGAGCACCGCAGTGAACATACGGTTCCTCTCTGAGGCGCCTCTTAGCACTAGAAGGCATCTGGACGCTCTGATGTTGTGGTGATGGCTGATTGAAGTGTACTGCTTTGATGACTTTAAAATATTCCAGTGGCTATTATGAAAGAGATAGCGAAAGAATTCACAGAGGTCAAACCTGAGAAATTTCAGGCTGAAATGGAAATTTCTTGATGCTTCACATGTATCAAGCTGTCTCGCTACTGCAGTTCTCTTTGACACTGGCAATATCTTGCATTTTCTTCCAAAGCACACTTCCTACCCGCCCCCTCCAACCCTTTTATCTTCCCAGATAGGTCCGTCTCCAGGTTCACACCACAGATGTGTAGCTGATGTTGCCGCAGTCTGCTTTGAGTCCTTTACTGAGACAGAATTTGAATTCATAGGTTGCAGCAGTGACTGGGATATCCAATTTACCCGCTGTCTAAAAGACGGCCTGGTGTTACATTAGTTCCAGGTTGTCCAGCACAGGCTGCCATCTCATAATAGCAGCTTTCTTCCCCCGCTCCTTGCTGTTTAAATTGCATATTATTATCTGTTTCCCATAGCCAAAAGGCTGAATCACTCCATGTTAGCTTTTAAATGGGAAGAAAGCAAAGCAAAATTAAAAAAGGCAGTGTTATGTAGTATGTTGTACTTGTATGAAGTCTAGAGACAGTAGGCAAGGTTCGGCATCCCCTGTGCTGTGTACTCATCACAAAAGGACTGTGCCCCTAAAGACCTTATGAGTATAACCCTAGGCAAAAAATGCTGCATGTTTTTCTTAACATTTTTCAGAGGCAAATCAGTCTTCTTATGAAAAGCTGCTGTGCCAAATCGGAGGCCTGAATGTGATCTTTGTTACGCTATCTTACAAGAATGTCAGTCTGAAGTACAGTCCTCAAAGCAACCTCAGCTGTGGAGTCACTTCTAAAGTCTCTGCAGTCCATTCCCATTAGACTTCTTTAAAACATATTATTTTTTGAATCTGGGAAATAATTTGTCTTCTAGTCCTTTTTGCTGAAAATGATCCCACATAATTCCACTATGGTTCTTTCATCTCTTTGCAAAATCTGGGGTGGCTCCTATCTGGCTCTGGAAATACTGTCTTCAGACATCCTTATTAATTGATTCCTTACTCTGGCATGAGATAGGAAATGATGCTACTTCTCTCTCCCTGGGGAAATAGGAGCCAGCTCACATCTGTCCCATCTCCCTTTGTGCTTAGCCAGGCAAAGAATTGCTCATGTTTTGTGTTCTTAGCACTGCCCGCTTATCTCCCTGCTCTCAGTATTTGGTAGCAGCCTGGCTCTTTCTTGTAGTCTAAAGATTTTATTATTACAGAGGGAGATTTTCTTCTATTATCCGCCTTATTTTCAAAAGCTCTTTAATCCTTTCATGAGTTTTACAGCAAAACTAGTCTACTGTGGTGTGTTTGAAGTGTTAGCTCCTCAGTGATGACATACAAGTGCGCAAAATTGCACCGGAGATGGGTTTTGCCCACTGAATTAGGTACATCAGGTTCATCTGAAATCTGCAGCTTCCAGTTTTCCACTTTCCCAGCTAGAGAAACACAGCCCCCTTTTCCTCCTTGGCTGATTATGTTCTCCTTAGACTGTATTTCATGTTGCTTGAACCTGTTTCTGCCTTCACGTGGGTGGAGTTAGAACAATACAAAATCTGTAAAAGCCACTAAAACAGCTAGGTCTCACCTATCTGAATGCAAGCTTGCTGCCGCCTGAGCTAACCTGCCTGTTTGCACAGCTCTTGCACCACAGGGTCAGTCACCACGTTTTGCCAGTTAAAGTCTTATTTTTGTCCTCGTTTCCAAGGCATTTCCCTGCCCTGGATCTAGTTACCTTAGGGATTAATTGATTCATCATGATTTTGACCTCCTGCACCATCCACTCCCCATGAAATGATGGGGCTGTCATGCCTGAAGCAAGAACGTTGCGTGTGACAGACAGCTTTCTTTGTGACTTGGCTGGGATCACAGGCTTCGCTTCTGAAAGATACCAGAATGGCAGGAATCTCAGCACAATATAGGACCCATTTTTTTTAATCTGCTGTCTTAATCACAACCCTCTTAGTACAACATTTTATTATTCTTTGGGATTTGATTTTATTCATGTGATCAGAGAGGAAGCCGTTTATTCCTTTATTTTATCATCTTTTTGACGCGTCATAAAGCAGTCTGAGATCACAGCGTATAGAAAATATAACTGTGTAATTGCAAGCAAAGCCAAAAAAACCCAACAAGAAACCCCTCAGTACGCGATTGTCTCCCCTTTGCTGCTGATATATAAACTGTGAGTGTAGGTAGAGTACATCCATCTTCCTTTTTTTAACATGAAAACAGCAGATGGGGCACACGGCTTTTTCTGAAGGTTGTAGTGTGTGCAGCAGTGAGGATTGGCAGGGTTATTGTGTGTAAAGCCAGTGGGGGCTTTATCTTTGCTCAGAAATAGTGGTTTGCTTCACATTTCCATTTTGATTAGCAATAACGATACAAAGGCAAATTTTCTGTGCGAGGAAGAGCTGCTAATAAAGTGACCTTTCAAAATTAAGTAGCTCATTGAAGTGCTATATCACAATAAGTGTATACAAGGCTGGTCCCAGCTGCGGCAGGCAGGGAAACTGGATGGGAATCTAGAGAAACGTGGAACGGGAAGCCTGAAGTGAATGAACAGCACATGGTGGCACAGTAATGGTAGCAAAAAGCAACGGTGCTGTTCCCAGCTCTGGAGGGGGTGATCTACATGCTTTGTCTTTGAAAGGATCTAAAAGAATGCAAGGCAGGGGCAGAGAGTGTTTCTAGGAAGGTTTCCGGCCATGGGGTTGTGCAGTTAAGGGTGTCCACTATTGTCCTGACAGTGCCGTAACATCAGTTGTGCTTGGATGCTGTTGGGAATGTGTTTGCGTGGCTTTACTCATGGTAAACAGTGTAGCTTTGGAGCTATTTTGTGGATTCCTCTTGGATACAGGTGGAGAGCACTTAATACCACGCTGGTCCTAATTCAGAACCCTGGTTTCTATGTAGGAATTATTTGCCGTTAAACTCCAGCTACGCAGCCTTTGGCAAAAGACATGAATCAATTTGTCCAGCTTTTCTTTTCTGTTTTGTCTCTGTGTGAAGGCTGATGCCCAGTGTGTGCCAAGGGGGCCTTTCAGACCCAATAATGCGCCCTTGTGTCTCGTAGCATGCGTGGAATTTGCATAGGCTGTGCTGGGACAGGCAGGTTTCTTTTGTTGCTGGAAACAAGGAGCAAGTTCTTTTCCCTGTCTCTGCTTCCTAATGCCTCTCCAAAAGCTCTCAGCACTCATGTAAGAAATTTACTTTTTATCTATTTATTTCTGACTTAAATGTTGTTAAACTTTCTGTGACTGGTACCAGGGGCTGCGCAGAGGAGTCGTGTCAGTGTGTTCTAGCTGATGAAATTGCTTAATTTCCATTCTCTGAGTCTAGATATCTAATTGTCATAGAGAGCAGATAATCTGTGATGCTTGATGTAACTGCTGCAAAGTATTTGCATATCTTCTCTGTGGGGAAACAAAACTGCTAGTGAGTGAATAACAGCGCACGGATCATTGCAGGCAGGGTCACCGGGCCTATACACTTGCTATTAACCCTTCTCAGGATCTGTATTGCCACAGGAGGAGTTGTCATGGGTTTCAGGCCAAGGGCTCGCTCCACATTATGGGCAGAGCCGGCACTTGTTTGTGCATTGTAGCCCTGTGCAATGAAACGCAAATACGATCGGATCGATTGGCAGTTGCCTTTTGGCAGCCGATACCGAGTTGCTGCATGTCGGTCTTGATTTATTGCAGATAACGAACTGCCGAAAACCAGGCTGGGAGGTGCTCAGGAAAACGTGGCCCCCGTTTGGAGCCGGCAGCACGCTGGCTGGGCCGCTCTGCGCCGCGCAGCTGGGAGCCTTTAAGAGCTTTCCATAATTTTCGATGACCTGGCACGCTGCCTTGCAATCTGCCTCCCAGACCTTCCTCCTCACTGTCCTCTTGAAGGAGCCTTTGGCATCCACGGGGAGCAGTGGCAAGGGGAGAGGGTTTTGTGTGGATTCTCACAATGCAAGCGTTGCTGAGAGCCGGGTTTCCTCCGATTTCAACAAATCTGAAATCTCCTTGTGGAGCCCGAGTCACAGCTTTCATTCTCTTATTCTGATCACGCGTTCGGGAAGTCACACCAAGATGGTCTTTCAGGTCAAAGATGTACAGCAGTAGCTCAGATAACTGTTGGGGTCACAGATACGGCATGGAGGCAGGCTGGAGTTCAGGTGACCTGTCAGTACGTGCTTTCAAGTCCTCCCATTCATCAGCTACTGTTGATTTACATCAGAACAGTAAGTTACTGAGATCTCTGAACTAGTGGCTGAAGTGCTCTGTTGCTTGAACCAAAGAACGTAAGGTCCAGTGGGTTGCAAATGCTTTTGGTGTCAGATGTGCTGAGCAGTGAGTACAGATGCCCAGTGTGGCCTGAACACAATGATGTGGCCTCCACCCCTCTTCGTAAGCTTTGGAGGGAAAGCCTTTGGCAGGTAATCAGCAGAGCACGTTCTTTCTTTTCACTCCTAAGGGACTTATGGGGTCGGGGGGGCATTTCTGTTACCTGTGTTCAGTTAAAGCTCACAGCTAAGGAGGGATGTCGGAACGGTGGAAAGCAAATGATTAAAGGGTTGAGGAATGTCACACCGTGAAAGCATGCAGCGTGTGTAAGCTGGGTGGGTAGGCAGTCTCCACGCAGAGTCCTGGGAGAACTGGCACACAGTACTTTCTAGTATGGCACCAGGGCAGTAGCTTGTGACTGGAGAATAATGACACTAATCCTCACATTTAAGTAAAAGAGGGACAGGAGAAGCAAGCTGGGCAACTCTAGCCTGTAAGCTGGGCTTCAGAAGCATTGCGAGTGTTTGAAACAGTGGTGGGAAGATGGTGAGGGAAGACCGAGAGGCAGATGAAAATTGGGATAAGCTCCAAGTGTGAGCATTAAAAGTGCTGATTAACCTGAGATATCTCTTTGATAATCTATTTTGATTCTAGACGTGATAAATGTAGCTTACCTAACCTCTGGTAAGGCTAAGTATCTGTTACAGATAATGCTCAGCAGAGCGGTGTCTCAGACACATCCCTTTTCCCATGCCACATGAGAAATGGCAAAAGCAGGCACCAGTAGAGAATGCCTGCTTCAGGACAGCCTGAAGAAGAGAAGAACTGGCTGAGCTGGAAAGAGATGTTTTAGGAAAAAGGCTACTAGCGGTTCTCAAAGACTGTGCAGCTTGTGCTAACACTGATGAGCCCGTGCTCACTCCACAGTCAGGAGTGCATAGCTGGGCAGTTACTGTAGGTGGCTGAAAGCAGTAACCAAACTGTAGGCAGTTTGTCACCTGGGAGGGCTTGACCACATCCCTAGAAGAACTGTGGGTCAGTGTTATTGCGTGTTTATGATCTTAAAGTTCCAGGGCATGGGAACTATCTATGTGTTGATAAGAAGGTAGGGATGATGGAATGGCAATGGGAACTGAGGAGTATAAGCTGTCCATGAAAAAATTTAAATTGGGATTTAGGCTTTTAGGACACTGGGAGTGAATTTCTGGGGAGGAAGGAAGAAAGAACCAAACTTATTTATGACTGGGAGTGGTAAGTTAATGTAAAGTATTGGGTGTCAACAGCCTGAGCTGGCAGGATATAGATGCAGTGAAAGTTCTACCTGGGCATTGCCATGTGTTGCGTATGTTACCATCCTGCTATGGAGTGCTAGTCTTGGGCTGTGTTGTACAGGCAGGCCAGAAATGTTTTTCTCCAAAGGGAAATGTAAGTGCACTGCACTGAACTCTCACTAAAGACAGACAGTACTTTTGGTGTTGACTGGTGGCTCCTGTGTCAGCAGATGTCTCCTTCAGGGCAGACCAGCTGGCTGTAAAAATCAATGTAATAAGGAGTTACTGTGGTTTTTTTTTTCCTCCTTCCCTCTTTTCCAGTGATGCCATCTGCAGTTTTGTCATCTGCAATGATTCCTCCCTCCGCAGCCAGCCCATCATCTTCAACCCTGACTTCTTTGTGGAAAAGCTGCGCCATGAAAAACCAGAGGTGTTCACAGAGCTTGTTGTCAGCAACATTACCAGGCTCATTGACTTGCCTGGGGCAGAGCTTGCCCAGCTAATGGGAGAGGAAGACCCAAAGCTGCCTGGGGCAAACAGCACAGCCTCTGGATTTTTTCGTTCTCTGATGTCTCTGAAGCGAAAGGGTGAGTATGGCATGATGCCTGGTGCCCACATTTAGGGTGGTGCTGGCTGTCATCATCTGTTACAAGTAGTTTACAAAACTTCCAGTGTAGGCCTGTTGTTCTGTGTTTGTGCTGAATGCTTAATACTATAGGGCTTTAATCTCTGGGAATGGCACCTCTGGAAAGGAGCAAATGGCTAGGAAGTTCACCCTGGAAATGTCCTGCCAATTCTAGAGTACCCTCCTCCTGGGGGTTATTGCTGTGGTTTCTGACAGGTTGGCCTTGATGGTGTGCTCAGTGCAGTGCACGCCGCCAAGATAAAGCTTTGGTCCCTAAGTGTTTCTGCTGGCTTGGATAGCACTGAGCTGGAGAGGGGTGCCTAAACAAGTTGCAGGTTCTTCCAACACACACCAAGATGTCCTTGTCTCTCTGCTTGTCTATGGGAGTCCGTACTCTTGTTTTCCTTAGATCATTAGCTTTCTTTGTAAGCAACAGAATATCAGTAAAGGCTGAGAGCATCAGGCTCTATGAAGAACAATAACACCATAGAATCATAGAATCATAGAATAGTTAGGGTTGGAAAGGACCTCAAGATCATCTAGTTCCAACCCCCCTGCCATAGGCAGGGACGCCTCACGCTAAACCATCCCACCCAAGGCTTCATCCAACCTGGCCTTGAAAACACCCCGGTTTTCCAGGCCACTGACTTCACTCAATGCCCACTGTTTCCTTCAGCTGCTGTCCCAGATCTCTGGAAGGTCTCATCTGAGCAGCTCAGAAGTCTGTAAGTATCTCCCATTCAAATGCCAGTGCCACTCTGATCCACATCCCAATCCAGTGAGTCAGTGGCAAAGCTCCGCAGATTGACGCTGTTCAAGCCCAGAGTCAGCCCTGAGAAATGACATATTTCTCTTTCACTCTGAGGCAAAATTCAGCTGGAGTTTTCTTCTGGTAAACTGACTATTCTTATCTTCTCTTTCAAGTTCAGCTCTCTTGGTTATGAAATATTAGCCCTAGGCCTCTTCTCAGAAGCCTGAGATTTGCTTTTGAGCACAGTTGTGTTCAGATCTTCTCTTCAATGGCTGGCATTTATCACTGTTTTGCTGTAACAAAAAGGCTGTTATAGGTGTCTGTGTGCCTTCTTCCACCTCTGCCCACACTCAAGGGGAGCCTGGTTTTCCGGGTAAGTTCAGTTAAACCTTCTCACTCATCTAGACAGAAACTGCTTCCATCTGGGCACCTCTCACAGCCCTCATCAGCTCTGGTTTCCTAGCTAGACTGGCTGTCTGCTGGCAGAGAAGCTGTGGGTAGCTGCCTTCAGATGTTGGCAGCCTGAGGTTGAACACTTCTAATTAGTCTTCCCCTTCCTTTGAGCAATTTTGCTATTGTATCTCTGAGAAGGGAGCTATCACTATGCCCTAGTATGGCTTTCTCTTTTTTCTTTTTTTTTCTTCTTCAACCTTTATATAGTTTCTCTAAGTGTTTCTCATTCTACCAAATCTATTCCTCCACTGTGTTTTGTAAGGACAAGCTCTGCAGCCCCACTGCTCAGGCTGAATTTTCTGGTGATAACTTCAGCCCCCCACTCCTGGCTCAACCAGTAGGAACCTGGTAGATACCCTCACCCTGGGCTGGACAGCACTGCAGGGGAAAATACAGTACAGCAACTGAAGTCCTTGAACACCCTTAGGTGAGAATTACTCAGTATTGCCATCTTGCCTTGCTGCTCCATAATAACAGGTCTTTATGCTGCCCCCAAACTGAAGATAGGCTGTGCTCATACCTGGTAGCGCTCCTGCCTCTGTTCTCAGAGAGTAGCAGGACACTTTTAACCTGACAAACAGAAATGAATGAGTAACCAAGTTGAAAGTGTTCTCCTGGTGTGTACAGAAACTTCTATGTGTCTGTCAAAACTCTTCTAGCAGAGGCCTGTGAGCCTTCTCTGGCTCGTGTTTTTGAATTATCTGTACTTTGCTGGAGCACTGCTCTTATCAGACCTGACATCTCCTGCTAACTCTCTTCCCCAAGAG
This sequence comes from Lathamus discolor, assembly GCF_037157495.1. Taxonomy (NCBI): domain Eukaryota; kingdom Metazoa; phylum Chordata; class Aves; order Psittaciformes; family Psittacidae; genus Lathamus; species Lathamus discolor. The sequence goes on from NC_088886.1 coordinate 136,615,917, forward strand.
CTCCGCTTTTCCCCATTCAGCCGTCTCCATGGCCATGTGTCTCACTACAGCTAGGGCGAGCAGATGTTTCCAAGTCTGCTGGCTGCACTCCCGGGCTGCAATGGCAGTGTCTCCCTGCATTGACAGGCACTGTCTGTGAACTCCTTGGCTGAACTCTGAGAAAAAGAAGTTTGTGCCTGCAGAGAAAATCAGTTTCATGTACTGTGTGTTTTATCTTGGAGCCATCATTTGTTTTTCTTCGTGTTAGAGACCAGCTAGTACAAACAGGTTTTATTTCTTCAAAGCCAGAGGCCGAGGACCACAGAGCTCAGAACTGATCAAACTGCAAATACTTACAACTTCTTTGAGCATCAGGAAACTCAATCTCATGCTGCTTCTTAGTTTCAGAAGCAATCATACAATAATATCTAAGCCTTCCATGACTGAACATCCATTCTCCAAACACAGCTTTCAAGTTTCTTTGAGTATCTAATTCTCATTCTGATATCAACTTCTGACTTCAAAGGTAAATATAATTTGCCAGGCCCTGCATGTCTCAAGAAGATGTATTTTCCTCTTCTCTTCCTGGCCACTATTGATTCTACCTATTGAATGTCTAATGAGTTCAGTTTTCTTCAAGGACGAGAAGCTTTTGCCAGCTGTTCTATCCCTTCACACTCAGGCCTTTCAGATCTTATGTGTGGATCAAGAGCTCACATCACCCTCCTTTCTCCTGCAAGACTGAAGCATGCTCATTATCAGAGGGAGGTCAGGAAGTTCTTGATTTAACAGGGTGCTGAAGTTCCTGGTGGCTTCCCGTGTATTTCAGAAGTCCTAGAAGAAAGCAGAACATTCTTCAGGTGGAATAAATTAAGTTGCGCAGGAAGGCTGCTGAAGAAGTGCACAGGGTTAACCAGGTCTTTCCACATGCTGTGAGCATCAGCATCACAGAACAGTATTGCCTGTAGTACAACAGACCAAAAGCTAGTAAAATCAAAATGTACTACGGGGGGAAAGGCAAGAGAAAGGTTGTGGAGGACATAACTTTTATCAGACCAGCCAATGCACTGTCTGGGTTCATGGACTATCAGTTGTAACAGTAAGAAGGGAAATCTTCAGCCACAGAAAGCTGGGGCGCAGATGGCCAACTTGCCCTCAGAAGTGGCCCATGCTCCTGTCAGGCTCATCATGGAGAAGGGAGTAATATTCTCTTCTTAAATCTGTTGGCTCTTTGAAGCCTTAGTGCAAGGGCAGGACAAAGCAGCTCTGTGCCTGGTTCCAGTTCCCAGTCCCAGTCAGCATGGTGTGGTATCATTTATCCAGCATCTTGTTTCTAGCTGCAGTCAAAACCTGCGTGCATCTGAGGGAAAAAGAGGTGCTCAGGGCTCTGGTTGCTCTGCCAGTGAAGCCCTTGGGAGTTGCCTCAGTGTTCTGAGGGACAGAGTGTGCTGGCTGTGTGTATGTGATGGAAAAAGCTTTTCACCTGCAAGACTGCATTTATTAGAAATACAGTCCTGCTGGGTAGCCATCATCTTGCTGGGAAGCCTCTCTCTGGTCAGGAATGTTTTTCTGCAGTGGTTCAATGAGTGCCCTTCAATTAGATTCCATGCAAGGATCTCCTTCCTTTCAGCTCAGTTGCTTCTATCTTAGAATCATAGAATAGTTAGGGTTGGAAAGGACCTCAAGATCATCTAGTTCCAACCCCCCTGCCATGGGCAGGGACACCTCACACTAAAACATTCCACACAAGGCTTCATCCAACCTGGCCTTGAACACCGCCAGGGATGGAGCACTCACAACCTCCCTGGGCAACCTATTCCAGTGTCTCACCACCCTAACAGGAAAGAATTTCCTCCTTATATCCAATCTAAACTTCCCCTGTTTAAGTTTTAACCCGTTACCCCTTGTCCTGTCACTACAGTCCCTGACGAAGAGTCCCTTCTCAGCATCCCTATAGGCCCCCTTCAGATACTGGAAGGCTGCTATGAGGTCTCCACGCAGCCTTCTCTTCTCCAGGCTGAACAGCCCCAACTTCCTCAGCCTGTCTTCATACGGGAGGTGCTCCAGTCCCCTGATCATCCTCGTGGCCCTCCTCTGGACTTGTTCCAGCAGTTCCATGTCCTTTTTATATTGAGGACACCAGAACTGCACACACTACTCCAAATGAGGTCTCACGAGAGCAGAGTAGAGGGGCAGGATCATCTCCTTCGACCTGCTGGTCACGCTCCTTTTGATGCAGCCCAGGATACGGTTGGCTTTCTGGGCTGCAAGCACACACTGCCGGCTCATGTTCATTTTCTCATCAGAGAGAAGCGAACAAGAGTAGAGAGCTGGGGAATGAAGTGGCATCCACAGCCTGTACCACCAGAGAGCAGCTATCACTTAAATCCACTCTTTGTCCCCAGGGCAGGAGCACAAACTGAGGGGCAGCACTGGAGTGGAGGCCCAGTGCTGCCGCCCCTGTCCTGATGCTGCTCTTGCCAGCTGTACCCTCTGTTATTTGCTGGAGTTCTGGAGCTGGCAGCTCCTGCCCATCTATAACAGCCACATGAGATGAAGCAAACTCCAGGAGTGAGAGGAGCTGTCAGTGTTCCATATGGAGAAGGGCCCAGCTCATTGTTTTGCTACTGCCCTTTTGTTTGTTTTTTTTTTTTATAGTTCTCCCTTGTTCAGCCTTTGTACTTTACTGTACTCAGGCCAGGGCAGCTGACATGGAAGAGAGGCTCACTTGGATCAGGGAATTCCAGGGATTACCCATCCCTGAAAAGGAGTTCAGCGTGAGCCAGTCAGATCATGTCTGTTTTCCCCAGTAGTGTTTGGTCTGCTCTCCCATAGATTCATAGCTGCACCTCTTCTTTCTGCTTCACTCCATGTCAAACCAGTGAGGATTAATCTGGACGTGGCTTCCCAGGTGCAGAGTGTGACAATGCAGTAAGCACCCAGGCGGTCTAGGCTGTCACATCTGCCCTTCCCGCTTTGGTCTTTCCAGAAGGTTCAGGCTTGCAGATGATTTGCCCTTTAAAACTGAAGCATCTGTTCTGGTGTTGTTTTCTTTTCAGGAACTATAGAACGTTTGCTTTAGCTGATAAAAAACTATAATTAAGCTGAGGTAAGAAGCACAATGATGAAGTCCTTGTAAGTACAGCATGGTGAGATGAAGTGACTTATTTTGGAGTGCTTGTGATATCTCACAGCTGTGGGAGTCCTTGTGACCACCACCCTTGGTGTTTTGGGCACTGGTCTTTGCATGCTGAGGTCCTGTTCTTTGGGGACCACTCACCTCTGTGGCTGTTGGGTTCTGAGTTGCCTGAATATATTTCTCTTCTGTTCTGCAGAGAAAGGGGTGGTGTTTGGCTCACCGTTGACAGAAGAAGGCATTGCACAGGTTTCCCAACTAATTGACTATCTGCACAAAAGTAAGTGTCTTGCTGTCTTCCTATCCCGAGGGTTATTTGTCCTGCCCACCTCAGGTGTCTGATGCAGAGAGACTGAAAAGCTCTGAGCTCTCCAGCAGCAGGAGTCTGAGACTCTGCGCTAGGTGACTGCTCCGCAGAGTTGCCTAGCAAATATGTTAATCTCTTTCCCTGTGTGCATGGGCTTTTTCTACTGATGGAGCCAGCTTGAAGTCATGTCTCTGAATACAGGTCATTGAGGTTTGCTGTCAAGCTCTGGAAAGGGGAGGGAGCTGCTTTGGTAAGAAGATGGGAATCAGCCTCTTGTTAATCAGTGGCCTTTTTTCTCCTCTCTGCCAAGCAGATCTAAGAGCAGAAGGCTTGTTTCGGGTGCCAGGCAACAGCATCAGGCAACAGATCCTAAAGGATGCTCTGAACAGTGGTACAGATATTGACCTGGATTCTGGGGAGTTTCATTCCAATGATGTCGCTACCCTGCTCAAGATGTTCCTGGGTGAATTACCAGAGCCACTGCTCACACACAAGCACTTCCATGCCCACCTCAAAATTGCAGGTGAGTGGTCAGCAAGAGGCAGACATGAGCAGAGGGAACTGAACTAACCTCCTCAAAAGCTGGTAATGCTACAGAGCTGCACAGTAGGTTGTGGAAGTGTAATCCTTAAAAGCAGAGTAAGAATGAATCTTCCTGCCATCTCAGCCTAATGGTGAAAAGACTGGAGCTGAAAATCCTAAGGAATCAGACAGATTGTCTAGCCCAGTCTTCCCCTTCCAGCAGTAAACAGACACCTACAGGAGTGGAGCCCACATTGGTAACCTGGATCTTCATCTGTTTTAAGCCTGTGGTGTCTCCTAAGCAAGGTGTGGTTTCTGTGTACATAATAGCTGTTACTGAACTACCTTATCTGAACTTCTCCATTTTGCCTTCAGCCCATCACAGCTCTTAGGAGCTGTGTTGTCCTCTGCAAGGAGTACCACATATTAACACATCAGCTTAGGAGCTGGGGGGAGAAAACTGTTGTCATTGGTTCAGGACAACAGTGCAGGTGTTTGGAGATGTGAATATGAAGAGGGAAGGGTAACCATTGCAATAGGCTTGCTGTTAGGGAATGTAATGCGTGTCCTTTGTGTTCTGCCTTGCGATTTGGCAGACCTGACGCTGTTTGATGAGAAGGGCAATAAGACCAGCACTCCAGACAAAGAGCGCCAAATCGAAGCCCTCCAGCTGCTGTTTCTGATCCTTCCTGCGCCCAACCGCAGCCTGCTCAAACTGCTGCTGGACTTGCTCTACCAGACCGCCAAGAAGCAGGACAAGAACAAGATGTCTGCCCACAATCTTGCCCTCATGTTTGCACCCCACATCCTTTGGCCCAGAAATGTGAGCAATGCCACATGTTGCAAAGCAGAAGGCAGAGTCTTGGCAGGCTTATGGGGAAGAACCAAGATAGGAAAATTAAGTACTGGTACAGTGATGTGAGTGTTGGAGGGTGGGATGGTGAGGTGGAGCTTCCTGGCAGGACTCAGTCCTAGTGTTCAGTCCAGACCTGCTGTAGGTTTCATTTGCAACTGATGCTTCATCTTTTTCAGTGCAATTGAAAGCACAGCACAGTCCTACTTCTTTTAAGTATAACTCCAGAGAAACCTTGCAGATCTCTCTTGTGCTGCTTGTGAACTGTTTGGCCCCAGAGTAGTCTAGTTCTCCTCCTCCCAGAGCAGCTTTAGCTCTGTGGGCTCTGGTTATTGATGTGCTCTGAGCACTGCCTGCCTGTCTCCTCCAGAGCAGGTCTTCTGCTGAGGCACTGCGTGTCTATGTCTCAGAGACAGCAAGGGCAGCAGAGACCCTTTGTCCTCTCCTCCCCTTCTAACTGCTGTGCCTTTGGCTGTCTCCCCTTGCCAGGTGACAGCAAATGACCTTCAGGAGAATATCACCAAGCTAAACAATGGAGTGACCTTCATGATCAAACACTCTCAGAAGCTCTTCAAGGTAAGTGTGCTTTGGGATCTTGCTTTCCCCGGCCCTTTAGCAGGAGACTGAATGCCCCCTGTCCAGACAGATCCCAAGCGTCAAGTGTATCTTACGGGTGCTGTCTTCTACAATAGGAGGAGGAGGACTTCTACAGGAAACTGCTCCTTTAGTGAGCGGGGAGGAGGTCTTTGCTGGGCAGGGCAGCCCAGGAGGAGGAAGACATCCCAGGGGTGGCTTTGCCGGGCAGGTCAGCAGCACGGTGCAGTGTAACACCACCCTCTGCTGGACACCCAGCACGTGCTGCCCGCCTGGGAAATGGGGCTCCTGGGGGCAAGGAGCCACTCGGCTCCCCTCGGGATCAGGCAGGATAAGGAAACTGAAGAGACTTCTCCTGGGTGAGTGCTGCCAAGAGCTGAGCGCCTCATGCAGCGGGTCACTTTGCTGTGAACTTCTCAACCCACTGCTGTTGCAGGCACCCCTGCAGCTCAGAGTGGGGGGCTGTGGCTGCACAGTCAGGAGTGTGAGGCTTTCTGCAGGTTCCCCCAAGGAAGTGTTTCTGCAACAGGCTGTGTCATGACTTCTTGGGACCTTCCTTGTACTATAGGCATCTGCTCTTTGCAGAGTCCCCCCATAAGAATTTCCCTTCTGCCCTCTTTCTCAGGCTCCTCTTCGGCTAGCTCAGAGCTGGGGGAATTGCTTGGAGAAAGTTCCTGTGGAACCATGCTCTTACTCTGTGTTGCACTTGTGGTGGTTGCCTGCATCAAAGGGAACTGTGAACGGGGACTGCACTGAGCACATGAAATGCCATTGCTTTGTCTCCCCTGAATGGTCGAGTCCTGATGGAAGTGGTGTGTGTGTGGTTGAAGTGCCACTCTTGCCGGAGTCAGCACATACTAAACATACTTTGCTCATCATCACAGGCCCCAGCATACATAAGGGAGTGTGCCAGGCTGCACTATCTGGGATCCAGAGCCCACACATCAAAGGTACGGCCAGCAAATGCAGCAGTTGCCCTCCATGAAGGCAGAGGCTGTAGTACTATGAATGGATTCTTGCGAGTGAAAGAAGCTGAAAACAAACCAAGTCATTAAAGGATCCCAGAGAGCAGGAGTGAGGGAACCATATGGTGCGGTAGTGCAGGTGGCTGCATTAGGGAAATTGGGCAGAGTTGAAGCATCTGTTAATCAGAAGCACAGGGAAAGCAAGCTACCAGCCCCTGTTTAGCAGCAAACCTGCTCTCTGTGCCCAGTACATGCAGCACCTGCTCCTTCATGGGGTTATGCCCTCCAAACAGACAGACCTGCTGCAGTGGCCAGGCTGCTTGGAAGTGGGGCTGGGATAAAGGCTTCTGGCTGCCACTGGGACCAATTTGCCTGCATTGTCAGTAAATGCTTCCCTGCCTCATATAGGTCCAGAAGAGGTAAGATGCATGGCAAGGAGCTGCACTGACCCTTCTTAAGCCTGGAAGGGCTTCTGCAGCTGGCATCTGTGAGGGGAGGGAAGAAACAATGGGGTCACCTTTGCATTGCTGTCACCTCTTCCTGGCACAGGGCCTGCTGGTGCAGTGCTGCTGCAGAGGGGTAGGGAAAACACAGCCCTGTGCATTCACTGGGGTTGAGTCAGCTCATGAGACTCTTCCCAGCCTGGCTCAGATGGGTGGCTCATTTGGATTAAAGCATGGCAAGCAACTGCTGTCTCCGCTTTCCCAGGACGACCTGGATTTGCTGACATCTCCTGGCTCCAAGGAGCTGCAGCCCCTCAAGTCTCAGAAGCGAAGCCGGCTGGACACTTGCCATCAGGAGGAGACCCAGCAGCGCACGGAGGAGGCACTGAAGGAGCTCTTCCGTCATGTCAACAATATGCCTGACTCTGCGAAGAAGAAGAAGCTTATCCGGCAGGTAGTGTGGGGATGAAAGATGTCTTTGGGGTGTGCTTGTCAGAACAGTCCTGGGCACAGAGCTAAAGGCAGGGCCTTGAGAGCTGCTCCTGATCCTGGGCAGGCTGGGGAGGTGGCTTTGAGCTGTGTAAGGGGCAAAGCTGTAAGAAGGCAGGGGAGGAGGCTGCCTGTCCTGGATGTGGCTCACCATGGAGCTTGCTGCATCAAGTCACGCTTTGAGCAATCTGTTTTCCAAGCCAGGGACTTTCCAGTCAGCAGCTCTGCAGTCCTGATCACAGCCTTGTTGGGCTTCTTCCCTCAGAAAAGTCTTGTCCCTTCTTGCCTGTAGGGGGTGGGCAGACTTGTCTCCTCTCAGTCTCATGAGGATTCCCAACCAACCTGCTGCTCCAGAGACTGGTTGATATGGTCAGCACCAGCTGTGGTTGCCAGTCTCCAGCTGCTGCCCAGCCCCCTTTCTGCTCCAATACCTGCTGCTTTTGGCTAATCTGGTAGCCAGCATGAAGCAGCCTCACACCCAAGCTCCCTGTAACCCTGGGTTGGAGATGTCACCTTCCTCCGCTTTCTTCTCCCTGCAGCAGTGAACTGCTTCTCCCTTTTGGAGTGCTGAAGAGGCAAACTGAGTTCTAGGCAGAGGGCAACAGGTAGAGCAACTGCATAACTGTGCTAACATACTGCCCTCATGTTTCTTCCTAGTTTAATAAGCATCCTACAGCTCTGACTCCTGGCTCTGAGGTACCTACATCCCCAGCACCACGACGCACCCGCTCGCGCTCCTTCAGCGGCCTCATTAAGGTAAAGGCATTCTCTGACCTGTGCTCTCTTCTGTTGAGTTTCTGATATTGCTCTTTGCTTCTGCCTTCCCCTGGCTTGAACGAGATTCTCAAAGGGTAGGGACTGTTCAGAATGTTGGCTGCCAAGGAACACAGATCCACTGGGGACAGAAAAGGCAGCACAGTGACAATAAACCCTTGTTAGTATAAAGCATGATCATGTATGAAACACATGGCTGTAGGAGCTATGCATCTTTTTGAAGGACTGGTTGCTTCCCAAGATGAGATGAGGACTGACGGGGAGCTGGTCATGTAGTCTAGCATGTTAGTAAACTGTAGGCTGCCCCACAGCAGCACGTACCTGCTTATCACAGGCTGGGCTCCTGGCCAGGCCTCAGGTCAGCTCCCAAACCCTTTACAGTGGGCTGGCTCAGCAGAGTGGCACAGTGTTTCAGATGGTTCTGCTCTACAGTCTTTGTCCCAGCTTGGCTTCCTTTTTTCTTTCCCAGCATTCAACTGCTTACCAGCAATGCATCCTGCTCCTTCCCTTTGCTTTTCACTTTGCACTCTAAGCACTAGCCAACAGCCCTCTCTTCTTATGGCAGCGAAAAGTTTTGGGAACCCCGGTTATCCTGGAGAGGAAGAGCAGGGATACCACACCAGAGCCTGAGAGAGTCAGCAAAGAGAATGTGCATCTGGTAAGAGCTGCCCCCAGCGCTGTTAAAGCTGCTGGTGGGGAAGTGTATGGGAGATGTTGAGTGCAATTTCAGTGATCCCTGGGGACCTGCTTGCTGTTCTGTGCCCAAGAGAAGGTTTCCAAGTTTATTCTGTGCAATCTTGGTTTTGGGAAGCTGCTGTGAAAGCAGAGCAGATGGCAAGAGCAGCATCAGGACAGGGGCGGCAGCACTGGGCCTCCACTCCAGTGCTGCCCCTCAGTTTGTGCTCCTGCCCTGGGGACAAAGAGTGGATTTAAGTGATAGCTGCTCTCTGGTGGTACAGGCTGTGGATGCCACTTCATTCCCCAGCTCTCTACGCTTGTTCCCTTCTCTTGTTCAGTTACAGAAATGTGGATCTCCTGCTCACATGTCCCAGGCAAAGCTGAAAACTTTGGAGGGCAGAAGAGAGGTGAGACTTATTTCTTCCTGTGGGGAGCATGGCCTGATGTGCTCTGATGCCTGCAGAGATGACGGAATGCATGTAAGGGTCTGTAATAACTGCTGTCCCCTGACTTGTAGCAGTCTGCTCCATGCCAAGCTGCAGGCAGTTGGCATGCTGGAAGCCAAGCCTTGATGGGTTTCACCTAAGCAGGTGTGTACAGCCCTCCTACCTGTGAGCTGGCATGGTGGCTGTCACAGGAAGCAGAGGGAAGCTGGTAATACAGTGTAGTGCTATAACAGCCTGTCAGGGTGGCAGCAGGACAAGAATTTGGTGCAGCCCAAGACCAACTGCTATATCGGTCCCTGTCTGCTCACTGCTTCTTGTCTAGCATCCTGCTTTGGTAAAAGGTGTGTGACAGACTCCAGGGGGAATCCTTGCAGGGAGAGGACAGCATGTTAACCTGTTCCTGTGCAGTATTGTATGTCTCAAGTGTTCCATTGCTCTAATTCTCTGCTCTAGGAATCCTGCAGACGCATGCGAACCCGCCTCCTTTCCAAGGATTCATCATCCCTTTGACTCTCCTCGCACCAAGGCATGGGTGGGGAATGCCCAGCCTCACAAGCTGTGAATCATGCGCTGCACGGAGAGGGGAGTGCTGCAGGCTCATGGCAACCTTCCCCAGCATGGCAGTGCTCTTGAAACTGGACCTTTGCAAAGACTGCAGGGACTTGTTTCTTTGTGTATATAAATTGTATTTCATCCTACTATGGGGCAAACCACTATCTAACCAAAACTTGTGCAGCATGTCTGACCTGCTGGCTCTGGGAAGAGCGGGAGTGCTTGCTTACAAGCAGAGCTCTCCGCATTGCGGGGCCCTGTGTGCACTCCCAGCTTTCTCTGCAATGTTGCTAGGCTGTGATTTTCTTGCTTTTCTGCTGAGTTTTTAATGCATTGGCTTGTTTTCCCTTCTCCCCCTGCTCTGTTAGCAGTGAGAATGGTGGACTCCAACCTTCATCCACATCCTGACACCTTACCCCCAGGCTTCCTCTTGAGCCATGCCCTCCTCTGCTGCCTCTGGGCTCTCTCTGCCCTGCTGTCCCTGTAGGGCTGGAGTGCACAAACGGTACAGAGCACAGGATGGGCATGGGAGGAGAGGCTTTGGGTGCCATCATTTCAATTGGGGTCAGAGGAAAACAGCTTCCCCAGTAAACTATCCCTCTGATTCAGCTTGAGCTGGAGGCAGCTCTTGCTTACTGCCTGCATGTTTCTATGGCACAGCTGTGCCTGATGAGCAAGGACTGTCTCTGCTTTGTGATTGCTTAGGGAGGCTAAGCTGAGCAGGGCAGGAGGCTGGCAAATGCTGTCTGGGGCAGAACAGTTCAGCCTCTGGAAGCTGGGATGTCTGGGGCAGGCAGTCTTGTGCTGTGTCCAGCATAGGAACTACATGAGCAGTATGAGAGGCAAGACAGGGCTCCAGCCATTTGTGATCAGCTAGCTGCAAATGGTGCCAAAGGCTTTGGCTTAAGATATCTGAATGACTGGCCAGGCAACTGGCTGATTAGTTGGTCATTAAACTGGGGGAAGGGTTGGGTCTGGATTCAGCTTTTTGGGCTGAGTAGCAGAAATGAGATGAAACCATCTAGATACGGGATAAACCCTCATCACAGTGGGCTTGTTAAGCTAAAGTGCTCCAATAAGCCAATCTTGCCAAGTACCTGTCTGCAAGCACTCTTGGGTAGGAAACACAGAGGGTCACTACTGTGAAATAAAGATTTAATCAGCTGGGGAACCGTCTAAACACTTCTCAGCCCTTCTCAGTGAAGCAAATAATCTCTGGAATCCAATTATAATTGTCTACTAATCTTTAAGAACCAGCAGGAGTTAGAGCTCTGTCCTTGACAGCTTTCAGAGACAACTGGTGGCAGGAAGTGTGAAGACTGGGATGTGAGCAGGGAGTTCAGTCCGACAGGCTAGAGCTGTCAAAACAGGGCATTAGAGCCCTGTGCAGCTTTGCTGGCATTTGTCAGTTTTTTTACCGTGATTTTGGGTTTTTTGAGCTGCAAAGCATGTTCCTCATGCTGCTCTGTCCAAAGGGATGTTCCTGGTACTTTACCAGGGGAGCCTGTCCCCAGCCTGACCCCAGATTGGAGGAGCTGCCTCAAAAATGTAGAGGGTAGTGGGTCTGTAGATGTGTGAGATGGGAGTAGCTGCTGTTAGGAGCCTCTGTGGCAGCAAAGAGTGAGCTCTGGTTCTTCAGGGACTGGGCAGGCGAGGATGCTGTGAGGAAGGGCAGAGGCTGTTTGCTGTGGTAGTAGTATGTGCGTTTTGGATGTGTCTGTAATCATTCCCTCAGGAGGCTGAAGCTGTCTATGTGCTCTTCAAAGGGCACCATGTGTGTTGCTGACTGCACTTCTACCCTGCCCCTGCAGTCCTTTGTTGGTGGAGACCTGGGGATCTCAGCTTTGCCTCTGAACAAAGATGAGGCAGAACTGAAGGTTGAGCAGCAGCACAGGGGGAGCTGAGTCTGGTCTTGCCACCTCTGCTCTTACTTGCATCAGGGGTAGTTGCTGGTTGAAGCATTTGTTCATCCTATCCCTCCTCTCCCTATTTCCCCTATCTTCCTTGAGCATGTATCTCTTTATGGGTGTCTGCTTGCAAGGCAGTCTTGCTGTTAAGACTAAATACACTGCTCCATATCAATAAGAGGAGCATCACTCTTCTATCCCCATACATACCCCTCTGGCTCAGGGACTCTGTCTGGCTTCTGGCACAGCTGAAATTTGGAGAAGAAAAATTATCTATAGGGCATCAGCCTGGTGTTCTGCATGTCTCAGATGCCTCCCCTGCCAAAGGGGTGCATGCAGTGTCCAGACAGCTGTCCCAGGAGGGGTTTGGTACCCTGGGCTTCAGCCCATGGTGCTGTGCTCCTAATGCTGGGGGTGGGGGGGGGTGGCTAACAGGTTTGGCCTTTAGGACCCTTGGCTGTTGCAGTCCCAATATGCTCACACTGTCTCAGACACAGCAGTTTTAGTCATGCCTGAATGTGTCTCATTTGTCTGCCCTGTGCAGTGACTCACAAGGATGCTTCCTCCCAGAGCAGCCACTAACTGTTCCCAGAGTCTGTCATTTCCAAAAGATTTTTAATCTTTGTCCTTATTTATATATGCTATGTATGTACTGTTTCAGACTGCTGCCTTTTTGTGTGTTCATGTGAAAACCCCATATTAAATGCTTTTATTTTTAGTGGGTTTGTTCAGTGATTTAAGCAGTTTCAATGAGACAACAAGAACTTGGTGGTGCATCCACCTTGAAAAGGAAGGAAATGTCTGCTTAGAACCCCAGAGCTTCTACCTTTAGGTGCAGGGATGCTTGGTGAGCTGCCTGCCCCCCTGCAGGAATGGCACTGGCCTGGGATGGCACTCACCTCCCATGGCACTAGAGCTTGTTCCCTCTGAGACCCTAAGCGTGATGCAGGACGTCCAGACAGGCTGTCTTTCCCTCGGAGGTATGAAGTTGGACCTCTTCTTTTCCTGTCTTCCCCCTGCTGTCATGCAGGGTGATGGGAAATCAGATTTACAAAGAACACTTTATATAAATAATGGATCAAATGAATACATCTTTCTCTGTAGAACCATTCTTCTCTCGCCCCTCTTGGCTGCTGTGGGAGGATGATTTCTGCTTGCATTTTCTTCTCCTTCTTAATAATGGCATCTCAGATTTTATGCAGATTATTTCTCTGTGAAGTTCCTCCACGTCTGAAATGCCCTGGGCTTGCCTGCCATGGCTCAGACACTCATTAACATCCTCCCCATGCAATTGAAAAACAAGCAGGAGAAGCAAGCGGTGTGATACGTTTGAAACCAGCGCTGCCTTCCTGCAGGGTGAGCTTCACGTGGGCCCTGTTTTCCTCCAGGGCTGCAGTTAGGTGTCATGGGACTGCTGCATCCCATCTCCCAGAGCCTTCGGAGCGGGAGGGGATGTGCCTTTGTGCACTTGAAAGTGGGCATGGAGTCTAGAGAGACATTTCTGTTCTTGAAGATGTTGAACAAAGGAATGCAAAAACTCACAATAGCTATTTTGAATACTGCAAACCCAAATATCACCTCTGTGATGAGCTGTGAATCAAAGTGACAGCTTTATATGGCTTACATAATTTAAAAAATGAATAGCTTTCAGACCCTAGAGCCACAATCCAAGCATTTACACTTGGCTGCAAGTGAAAGGGCAGCAGTCACTGGGACCAAACACCGGGTGAAGATACTTGGAGTGGGATCGCTCAGCTTTCAGTGTTTGCTTTGGCCTGCTGGTATTCCTGCACAGCAGTGGCGTTGCAAAGCAAATAAGCACTGCTCATCCTTCATTTCATTAAACAGTTTTTATCTCAAATTGCACAGCACAGGCTTGCAAATAAGTTCTGCAGAGTGTCACTGCTCTCTACAGCAATTTTTGCAAGTTGTCTTGATTTTTTTTTAACTGTTCTGCTCTGGTTCCGACTTGAAATAAGATGTGTTTTCTCTCTTGAATTACCATGTGTGGCTGGGAGCTGTCATGCTGCTGCTGCATCTCACTGCCTAGGGCAACAGTGGAGACAAAAAACACGAGTGCTGCTAGCGCTAGATGTTGGCATCAGCCAGGCCAGTTATCAGGCTTTACAATCTCATTGGCTTGGATTAACTAATATTTTTTCATGGAGTGAATAAATTACCATGTTTAGTTCTGTTTGCTCATCCCCCCACAGAGGGTTTTGTGCTGAAGCTCATCAGTTGTGCAGGCACGTAGATGCCAGGATCTCCGTGCTGGGTCCTGCACTGTCCTTCCTCTTCTGCTGTGGACCAGGGTGTGATCTCTGCTGGCACCAGCTCTCCAGCCCCATCCAGCTTCAGCCCAGCTTTGTTTCTGGGACATGACCATGCATGAGGAATGCAATGGGGTTGTTTCTGGGCTCATGTGTCTTGATGCAAGGAGAAGCTGTCCCCAGCCATACACAATGGGGTGAGATTCAGATACTTCTCAGCACTGGCCTTTGAGGTGCTGATTTCAGTCTGGGCTGGAGGGAACAGAGCTTTCCTTTCCTTGCTGAGTCCCAGTTGGAGCAGACATTACTGATCATCCCTCCCCAGTCCCACCTCTCCTGGATTAAGCAAGGCTCCCCTCCCAGGCTCCCCTGCCTTGCAGCAAACAAACCCACCCCCCAGCCCTCCCGGGGGGTGCCTCATATGACATTTTAAACCTGCCTTCTTTTGCACCAAAGAGGAGAACTGGGTCCCACTCTGCTTCTGGCTTGAAGCTGCTGGGGCTGAGAACTGGGATGAATGGAGGAGCAAACCTGCCTCGGCCATCATGGCTGTGTGTAGCTGGGTGCATGCGCAGGTCTATGGTGGGGGGGAGGATGTCTCCGTTGGCCTGAGGTTGTTTTTGGGTTTGTTTCTTCCAACCTTTTTGCTTACAAAGCCTGAGCCTCACTCCCCGAGGGAGCAGCGTGTCAGCGACCTCTTGCACAAAAGCCTCTGGCTCCATTGTGCCTCGCCAAGGCCGTTCTGCAGCAGCAGCGCAAGAGGGGGCTGGCAGCACACACTGCGGGATGGGACCCCGTGCCCACCCCGCAGCGCTGCGGGCCCCCGGGCCAGATGTGCCTGGGGGATGCCTGGCTTTTCCTCCCTGGCTGCATGGGGATGTGCACGGGGGACGAAGCGGAGTAGGAGGCTGGGTCTATGGGGAAGATGAACAAGAACATAAAACACAGAGAAGGGTGAGGGAAGAGGCTGGGGTGGGATGCCCTCTTACAATGGACAAAAATCAGCTCTGCGGGTGGCCCCTAGCATGGTTGTCTAGCTCTAGTGAGAGTCTCTGCCCACATCTGGTGCTGAGCAGAGCTGTCATAAGGCAAGCTAAACCCTTTCCTTCTTCTCTTCAAGTTATTTCTGCTGCTGGTATCCTGCCATCCTTCAGAGCCAGACCCTGGTAGCCAGTCACTCGGTCTCATGCCTTTGGAGCTGCTGCTCCTTCTTGCAGCATGAGCACCCTGAAAGTGCCTCGTTTACAATGTGGGAATTGGGTGATGGAGGCAAAGTGTGGCTGGCACCAGCTCTCCCATCCCACGTTGCACAGAATCTGACTTTCTTCCAGCCTGTAGTAGCTTGTAAGGCTGGAGGAGGAGGAGTGAGGATGTGGAGACACACGCTCACAACTGTGGGACTGGCAAGGCGCAGACAGGCCGCCCGCGCCTGCGGAAGCACAGTGAGCCGAAGCGGGCACACAGCTCATTGATTGCATCCCAGCGTGGGACCGGCTGCCAGCTAGCTCCGTAAATATAGAGCAGAGGCAAGCTTGTCTGCACCCAGTGCATCTTCATTAACAAAACCAGGACGGAGCTGCTGCCTCTCACATCCATCAGGCTGAGGCACTCCTCATTTCTCAGGTCAGATGTCTTCCCAGCTCAGGGATGTCAGTGCAGTGGGGGCTGCAATAAGGGAAGGGTTTGGTGGGAACAAGCCCTGTTCCTCTAACAACAAAGCCTGGTGTCTTTGCTCATCCCATAGCCAAGGTCATCAGCTGAATCCTGAAAGCCCACCTGCTCCTATTGGGAGGCATGGGTTTATGTTGGAGGAGCTGCAGTTTACAGCACCGCTGAGAAATATGTTGGATGTGCTTGGCAACAGCAAATGGGAAGTTAGTCTATTAAACAGTAAATTATCCCTCCAATGCATCTTCATTGGGGAGGGTTAATGAGTGGCTGCAGGCAGAGCGAGCAGGGAAGAACGTGTGTGTATGCACAGCATGGATGTGGAACAATCGCTGCATCTGGGGACCCTGAGTCCCTGATCCCACACTGCACCAACAATTGCTGGTTCCCAAGTTCCCATGTGCAAGGAGCTTCGCAAACACCTCCTTGCCTGTGGTGTATTCAAACCAGCTTGTGCTGCACCGCAGAGCTCCCCGGTGGTTGGTGTGTCCAGCCAGGAACAGCATCTCCCCATCTGCGTCTGAGCTGCTCGGCACAAATGTTTTCTCTGTGGGCTAGAGCCGGTTTGGGGTGCTGAGGGTGCTTGACCCCTCTACTCACCTGCACCATGAAGGAGGGATCTGGTGCCTTGCGGGCTGCTCCCCTCCTGCTGTTCTGCAAGTGTTCAAGGCAGTGGGACAGGCTAGGCTTCCCCTGCTTGAATGGTCCCTGCTGCATAAAGCATGGGAGCATCAGCATCCCACATATCATCCTGGAGGACCTGATGGGTGCTGTTCCCTTCACTTGGTCCCAGTGGTGAGGTCCCAGGCAGTGGAGGTGCCTGCTCTCCTGCAGTCAGTGGGGCCATGTTCACAGGGTGATGCTGGCACAGGGTGATGCTGGCACAGGGTGATGCCGGCAGTGCTCACAGGGTGATACTGTCAGCGTTTGCAGGGTGATGCTGGCAGTGTCTGCAGGGCAATGTTGGTGGTGTCTAGAGGGTGATGCTGGCCTTGTTCACAGGACAACACTGGCAGTGTTCGCAGGGTGATGCTGGCAGCTCACAGGGTGACCCTGGCCGCGTTTGCAGGGTGATGTGTTTGCTGTTTGCCGGCAAGGTAGAGCTTTGTCCCTGAAGAGACGCCAACAAGAGTGCATTGCAGCCCTGCCTACTGCTGCTGCTGCTAACCAGGCGAGATTTAATCCGATCCCAGCGCCCTGGCTGCCTGCAGCAGTCCATAATAGACCCATCAAGGGCATTGTCACGCTGCACAAGCCCAACAGGTGCCCTGACAGGGCCGACATGCTGGCCCGCTCTCACACAATGCCTCACTCTCCAAAGCCAAGCGTGTCCGACGGGACGAAGGCAGCCTGGCCTCACAGCACGGGCCATGTGTGACAGATGTGGCCCCGGCCAGCACAGGGGCAGCTCTGCTCAGGGGGACACTGGGCAGCCGATGGTCACAGCCGCTGTGTTCTGGGCACATCCCCACATGGGTCTTGTGGCCACTGCTCCCAAACCCCACGTGTTTCAGTGGTGCTGATGGTGGGAGGAAGGGTTTGAAACACAGCCAGGTGCAAGGGGAGCCAGACCCTGCAATGCTCCTCAGCAGGGAAGCTGGAGCAGGCACCATGCAAGCATGCTTGTATTGGGTTTGTGTGGCAAGGTTTTGATGGTGTGAGGGCTGCAGGAGTGGCTTCTGTGAGAAGGTGCTGGAAGCATCCTTTGTGTCTGATGGAGCCAATGCCAGCTGGCTGGACCTACCACTGGCCAAGCCCGAGACCATTAGCAATAGTAGTAGCATCTCTGGGATAACACATTTAAGGGGGAAATACTGCATCATGGCAGCCAGAGAGAGGAGTGGGAACATGTGGGAGAAGCAGCCCTGCAGACCCCAAGGTCAGTGCAGAAGCAGAGGAGGGAGGTGTTCCAGGAGCCAGAGCAGAGGTTCTTCTGCAGCCCATGGTGAGGCAGCTGTGCCCCTGCAGCCCATGGAGGTCCGTGGTGGAGCAGATTCCAGCTGCAGCCCAGGTTGAACCCCACGCCAGGGCAGGGGGATGCCCGAAGGAGGCTGTGACCCTGTGGGAAGCCCACGCTGGAGCAGCTCCTGGCAGGACCTGTGGCCCCGTGGAGAGAGGAGACCGTGCTGGAGGAGGTTTGCTGCAGGACTTGTGACCCCATGGGGGACCCACGCTGGAGCAGTCTGTTCCTGAAGGATGCCCCCCATGGAAGGGACCCACACTGGCGCAGTCTGTTCCTGAAGGATGCACCCCATGGAAGGGACCCACGCTGGAGCAGGAATGCTGGAAGGGTCTGTCAGTGTGATTTTCTAGTGTGAGATGTCCCTTCCCATTGCAGGGGGTTGGAACTAGAGGATCTTAACGTCCTTTCCAACCCAATTGCTTCTCTGATTCTATGATGAGCCACTGCCAGCTCTGATGGGGACCCAGCACCAGCCCAGAGAGGTAATAGGAATGGGCTGTGGCTCATCCTGGATTGGGGGGAAATGCCTGGATGCTGCCCAGGGGCCTTGGCTTGAAACTGGCAGCATTTTTTGTTTGAAGTTTTGTAGCTGCTTCGCATCTCTTTGCACGACAGGTCTGGCACGTACCCTGGAATCCTTCCCCGGATCTTCCCATGAAAACTCCTCTCCTACAAGAAAAGCTTCTGCTTCATTTTAACCAAACCCAGAGCCCATCAGACGATCCAGATGGTCTCTCTCTATATCAAACAGTTTGGCCCAAATCCCGGTGGCAGACGGCAGGACCAGGCCTCCCCTGATGTAGGAAAGTTTGGGGTTATTTTTCTCCCTGCTCCTCATCCACATTCAGAGGCACCCTGGGCATTCCCAGGGCAGCTGTTGCTCTCTGGAGCCCACACTATCCCATAGCTGACTTGGGATCACCCAGATGAGCCAGGGCAGAGGTATGGGAGCAGGGTCTCAGCGCACAGCCTGCCCCCATGCTGCTGTCCTGCCCCACTGGGCTCACTCAGCCCTCACTGCGTTGGCAGCCCTGGAAGGGGGTTGCTTGTGCAACCAGAGCAGTGGCAGAGGGCTTGGCTGTGGCCAACAGCCCAGCCCAGTGCGATGCTCCATGGAGCCGGCTGCATGGTACGTGGTGGCAAGAAGTCCCCATGGGAGAGCAGGAGTTGAGGTTCCTGGAGGACAAATTGTGGATGTTGGCCTGAAATGGGGTTTTCAGCTCTTCACTCTTGCTGGAACTGGGACAGGCAATGGTGGCCTCCAGGCAGGCCCCTGCTGGCCACTTGCTTTGCCAAGCCCCCAGCCCTGGCTGTAAGGTGACAGGGTGTTGCTGCAGCTGGACACAGAGATGGAGGGAGCCTGTTTATTCTGCAGATCATTAGAACTTGCCGGAGCAAATGCCTGCAAAGGGAGGAAACAGGATCCCTCGTTCTGCTCCTGCCTTCCTGCCAGCTCCAGAGGTAAAGGGCAGGTTAGGAAGACCCGGCTCTGCTCTGCTGGCCAAGCGGTGATGGGGAGCATGAGAGGGAGGGGGAACACATCACACTCACAGCATCCAGCTTTGTGGAATACCACGCCAGTAAGAAACAACCTTTACACCCCCCAAATTAGCCATGGTCTTTGTCACAGGGCCCCTTTGGGTGCTAATGCCACCAGGGTCCCCGGGAGCCCCAGGGATGGCGGCAGGGCCACCTCTGCTGAAGCTGTGCCAGGGAGCAGTCTGCTCCCGGAGTCCTGGGAAGCAGCTCATCCTCCTCGCTGTCAGGATGGCTGGGTAGCAACGAGGAACAAACCCCTTTCATCCATCTCAGGCACAGCTTCCTCCCGGGACAGGGGCCAGAGGAAGGAGATGTCACAAAAATGCAGACAGATGATGGGAGCCTGCACTGGGGATGGGAAAGCGCTGCTGATCCGGGCCAAGCTGGTGCAGTCCTGTGTGTGCGTGTGAGGTGTCCCTCACCGGAGCAACACCCCATGCAGTCACCTCCCTCTCACCCTGCTTGAGGAGACTGTGGAGCTCCGTAGGCTGAGGGCACTCCTGACGCTGGGACCTGCCACTGTCCCTGCAAGTACCCCTCTGGCTGGGGAAATGAGCATGCAGCGGGGTGTCTGTGCTCACACACCCCCTCCAGCTGCCGGAGCGATGCAGGCTCCCACCTCCCCTCCTTCCATCGGAAGGATGTCCTCCAAGGAGGACATCTGCAGCAATTGCTGCCAGCAGTTGGGGCTCTGCTGGGCATCCTGAAACGCTGTTGTTTTCCTTAAGGACTCGGCTCTTGGAGCCATGGAGTTACAAGTGTTTCAGGTGCCATAATAAAGCAAGTGACCAGCCCTTCTGGTTACACAATCCTGCTTTGCATTTGCAGACCTCAGGGAAGAAAATGGAAGGTAATACAATGAATGCAATGCTCACGTTTCTGAGATGCCAACCGTTTGAAGCCAAGCTCACAAGCTTTCTTGGCTTTCCTTCTTTTTGCACTGAAATAGGCGCATTTTGCCTTTTTCTTCCTGGCAGATTGGCCACAAAGATATTTGGGTTACTTTATTTCTGAAGACATTCCCCAGAGCGGGAAAGGACACAGCTTGTGCACAGCCAGGGCTTTAAGATTCGCTGTCTGTGCAGGGGGCGAAGAGCAGAGTGGAGATGTGCGCTCAAGTTCCCCCTGCGTGCTGGGGTCATGGCCACGGGCTTCCCATGAGCAGACCGAGTACCATCCTGGCCGACAAGTGCCAGCCTGCCGTGCGGTCCCCACACCTCTCCTGGGCTCTGGATGATGGGGAAGGGGCTCTGAACTGCCGGGTGGGAGACAGGCCACGGGTGCCTGGGGCACCCCGGCGGATGCCAAAGCTTTTGGCACCCCAGAGGAGAGGTGGGAATGCTCTGCCTGCCGCCGCACGGTTCCCAGGCTGTTTCTCCGGTCTCTGCAAGTCCCTCTGCCCGCACGCTACCCGCTCCCCTTGCGGCACCCTGCGGCCACCTCACAGGGGGATCGGCTGCCCTAGGGCCAACCGCGCTGTCCTGGGAGGGGGGACACGGAGCCGGAGCCCACCTCGCCGCACGGCCGGGGCGGTGCAGAGCCCCGACGGCTCCGGGGGTGCCGCTGCGCTGCCCGGCCAGCACCGCTCCTACCGCCGGCGGCGGGGGTGCGGGGAGGGGCGGTGGCGGCGGCGGGGGGGCCCGTCGGGGCGGGCAGGGCGGAGGGAGGAGCCAGCGCGGAGGCTGTGCCTGGGCTGCGGGATGGGGCGGCAGTGAGAGCGGGCGGGTGTGCGCCGACGGGGCTCTCGCCCCGCAGCCGAGCTGAGCCGTGCGGAGCCGTGTTGAGCCGCGCCGTGCCCAGCCCCGCTCCGCTCCCCGGTGATGCGCAGCGGCTCCTCCGCCTAACCCGCTGCCCGCTGCCATGGCGGCCCCGGCCCCCGGGGTCCCGGCGGGGGTCCCGGCGGGGCTGCGGGCCGCTGCCTGGCTGCTGGCGTGCGCCGCGCTGTGCCGGGGCCGCGCCGCCGCTTGCCCGCCGCTCTGCGCCTGCAGCGGCACCACGGTGGACTGCCACGGTACGGCCCTGCGCGCCGTGCCCAAGAGCATCCCCCGCGGCACCGAGCGCCTGTGAGTACCGCGGCGCTTTGTCCGGCCCGGCGGAGGCGGGGTGTGCGGGAGACCGGCGGGGCGCTGGGGCCGGGGGCTTGCCTTGGGGGTGCCTGCAAGTGCCCAGCGCGGGGATGCGTGTGTAAGAGCCCGTCGGGAGCGCGTGCAGGAGCCCGTCCGCGGGGTGCATGTGCCGAGAGTCCCTCCGAGGGGTGTGTGTGCAACAGACTGCCCGGAGGGGGTTGTGCAAATGTCCCTGGGGCCATGTGTGAACGCGTGCCCGAAAGCGGCGTGTGTAAGAACGTGGTGGGGTGAGTGCATGTGCGGCGTCCCGGTGGGGGGGGGTGTGTGTGTGTGTATGTAAAAGTGCTTGTCCAGGGGACGGGTGTGTAAGAGCCGGTTGGGTGAGGGTATGAGCATGATCCCCTCCATGAGGTGGGTGCAATAGCCCGTCGAGGTGGGGAGCAGTGTGTGAGTGCAAGAGCCTGCTGGGCAGGATACGTGTGCAGCCCTTCGTGTGTGGGAGGGGTGTGCAAGGGGTCCGGCATGTGCGAAGGCCTGCCTGTGCCAGTGTGTGTGCGAGCATGTGGAGTGGGGTTGGAATTAGAGTTGTGCTCGAGGAGGGCATTTGCACTGGGGCAGCCTGGAATGGGCTGCAGTGTGCGGCTGTATGTCCCGCGGTGGGTGCGTGGCTGTGACTTGTCATGGGGTACACACACTGCCGGAGGGATTTCCTAAGGGTCCCAGCCACCCCAAGCCCTTACCAATGCTGGGCACCCCTTTGTTCCCAGGAAGCCTTCCTGGGAGTGCTGCACATGGTGCTAGGATCAGGCCCCATTCCTCCACGCTCCCCTTGGGATCCCCCCGGTGTGACCAGCCTCCAGCCGTGCGTGCAGCTCACCCAGCCCTGCCTGTTCACTGTGCTGGCACCTCACTGCTCATCAAAGCTGCTGCCCCATTCCCCCTGTGCTGGGGGTGTCCCCGGGTCCCTTGGCTGGACCCCGTAAGGACAGCTTCTCCCACAGTCGTGGTCCAGCCATCTGAGGGGGTCCTGTGGCTCCTACTGGGCTGCCCAAGCAGGGGGATACCCCTTTGATGCTGCACCCTGCTGAGCAGGTCTCCATGCTTGGGGACTGCAGCGGGTCCTGCTCTGGGAAGAGGGGCATGAGCTGAATGTGTCCAAGCTGCTGCTGGTGGCAGGTTTCTGGTGTGTGGGTGCCCCTAGTCCCGGCAGGAGAGCAGGGATGTCCCCAGCCTCTCCCCTCTGCTTGCAGTGGAGCCTGGTGGCATAGTAACCCCCAGCTCCAGCCATGGGGCCAGGCTAGCCTGAAATCCCCCTTGCAGGACAGGGCAGCATTGGGCTGCCTCCTTCTTGGGCAGCAGAGCTGCAGGATGCATCCCGGGACAGCCACACACACAGTGCTGTGCTGCCTCCCGTTACTGTAGTGTGATGTGCCCTTTGCCTGCAGCTGGGGAGAGACCCCGCAGGCAGGGACTGCAGGCAGCCTGGCAGCACCCAGCCTGTCGTGCTGGGAGCTCTGTGGGACACCGCTTCAGTGGAGTTTTTTCTTCTCCCACCATGATTATCCTCATACAAATGATTATCACACAGCCCAGCGACCAGCCTGCTGCAAGCTAGTCCCATAGAGCTGGTTTATGAGCTTCAAGAGAGGATGTCCCTTTCTCCTGTGCCCAGGGCAGGAGGAAGGTTTGTACATAGCCTGCACCAGTCCTTTCTGCCACCCGGGGAGCTCGGTGGGCTCTGCAGCATCGCCTTTCCATGCCCCATGGGGGAGCATGGGCAGTGAGCTCCATCCTCTGCCCACCGGGCTGGTGCTCAGCACCGCTCAGACAAGATGATGCTGGAGTAGGCTGATGGAGGAGGACACTCTTGGGTGGGCACCTTGCTCCTGCCCTAGAGGGCATTTCTCCCCTTCTGGCAGTGGGTCCTGCTTGCCGTCTCCTGTTCTGCCCCCACTGACCTGGCCCTCCATGTCCGTCGCCGCTCGGAGACGTGGGGTTTTCTGTATTCATGCAGCTGCCGATGCCGGATCTGCTGGCTGGGTTGGGCCAGACGTGCTGCTCTCTCGTGGGTGTTGTCTGCTGGATAACTACTTCCCGCTGTGCTGCACACCCTTGCAGGTGCTTGAGGGTGTCTGTGCAGAGCAGGTCTATCTCCAAGCTGTGAATTCCTGCTGTAACAGCTCGTAAGCGAGTTCACATTCCCTGTAAAGAGGCTGCAACCTCGCAGGCTCCAGCTTCTCGCCGCTTGATGGAGCAGGGTCAGCTAGCAACCACAGGGGAGCCTGCAGCAGGCTCTGTGCTCCAGACTCGCTGTCCCCAGGGACTGGCTTGCTTTGGGAAGCCAGAAACCTCTCGGTGGTGCTCTCCGCTACCTGCCTCTTTTCCCAAGCCCTGGGATGTGCAGTGTGAGCAACACCGACCTCACCATGTGCCGGTGAGCAGTGCTGTCTTTGCTGTCACCTCTCCTGCCTGTTGCATGCCAGCAGCCTTGTGGGGCAGCCAGCATGGTGTTTGGAGGCTCCAGGCTTTCTCCAGCCTATCTGAGCCCCATGGCAGCATGGGTTGAACCCCTGGTCAGGGCACTGCTGCCGCCTCAGCCACACGTGCTGGCACTGCCAAAGTCACCATGGGGACTCAGCAGCATCCTGTGACACGAGGTCTGAGCTCCATCACTTTTGAAACACACCCTTTTCCTCTGAAGAAGAGGGAATTTTTTGCCTTGCAGAGTCACTGCAACTTTGGAGAATCATGGGCTGGGGAGAAAATGTCTTTTCTTCTGCTTGAAGGTTTCCCCTGTGATGCCTCCCCAGTGCCATGCTGTTGGTGGGGAGAGACGTGGCTGGAGACGTGTCTAGGATGGAGCATGGCTGGTGGCTGCATGGGGGGACACTGGACCCTCTTTCCTTGCACCGGGGCACAGCACATTGCTCTCTAAGTGCCTTCTAATCTGCAACCCCACCTCTGCCTGGATCAGGCACCGAGCGGAGAGGCTTATGCTGCAGCCAGGCAGGAAGCAGCAAAATCTCTGGGCGCTTTGCAGGGCTGCCTGTGCTCCTGCCTACGCCACTGGCAAGCACGATAGAGCAGGTCCTGGAGGCATCGCAGGCAGGACGGGATGATAATCCTCCAGCACTACAGTGCTATCTGCTCCCTGGAGCCCCTTTGGTCTCAGCCGCCGGAGGAGAGCTGTGGGAGAAGGACACGGTTCCGTTCCCTGTTTGCTTGCTTTTCTGTCGTTCTTTCTTTGAAAGCGCCTCTGAAGAGCAGACTGCCCTGTCAGGGGTTCCTCTCCCCCTACCAGCAGGATCAGTGCATATTTGCCACTGCCAAACGGCTGCTTCCAGCCCAGGTCTTAGCTCATGGGGGATGAATAGAGCCTGATGGTGTTGCACTTGCTCCTGCTTTTGAAGTTTTCAGCTGACAGCTGAGAATTGCCCCACTCACCCCTTTTGTCCCCTCGCTGGTGGGTTGAACACCCCCCATCTCACTGTTGGCTGTGCCCCTCTCCCCCATGTGGGGGGCAGTGGAGCTGGGTTTTGGGGGTCCCCACCACCGTATCCCCCTTTGCTCTCTCTTCCTCTCCCAAGGTCTCTGGCCTCAGCACTGCATGGGGCTCCCATTTGCCTTGTTCCACCAACTTGGGGTTTGCTTGTGCTGAGAAGGGCCCTGTCCAGACTGCAGCCAGCTCTGCCAGCTAACCGCAGTCTCTGCCATCTGCATTGGCACAGAGAAGGGGTGCTGAGCTCCAGCCTTTGAGCAGAGGAGTGTGATACTGCGGCAGCCGCACTTCGAAGCATGCTTGCGTGCTGCCCAACCATCCCCTGCCAAAGCGAGCTCCTGGTCAGACTGTATTTAATTCATGCACCCCCATCTCCCTCCAGCCGGCTAACCACAGTGTCTTGCAGCAGCAAGGAGGGTGCATCGCAGCAGCACTCGTGTGTTCGACACCAGTTGTTGGGCTGTGTCTCCTTGGGGACTTCCGGGAATGTTAATTCTTAGGAAGCACCTCGAAGGGGGTCAACCTCTCCCTTTCCTGGGTGCCTGGACAAGTTTCTGGTGTTGCAGATGAGGAAGCTGGTTGCAGAGGCAGCGAGGGAGAGCACGGGCTCTGCAGAGCTCTGAGGCAGGACGCAGGATGCTGGACCAGTGTCCATCCAGGGTAGCACCTGGCTTGTCCTGCTGACCTCGGCTCTCAGGAGAGCCACTGCAGGGCATAGGCAGGATGCGGGCTGGATGGGAAAGGCAGCCCGCTCACAGCCCACTGCAGGGGCTTCCTTGGGAGCCTTCCTGGACAGAGGAAATTTGCAATTCGATTCCAATTTCTCCCTTCAGCTACGTCCAAGGCAGATGCTGTCTATATATCACCATGGTAACGCTGCGTTCTTGCTCTCCATGGAATTGCGTGCTGGAAAAATATTAGTTTAAAAAACTATGTCGTGTTTGTATTGACTGGAGCCGAGGCTGATAACGGAGGATCTATTGTCCCCTGGTTGGGAAAAGTCACCAGTAACAGGCAATAAAGCCAGTTGGATTGGCCTCTGGTGACCACTTCTCACCCCGCGCAGCAATTGCTTTCCTATAAACCCTTCCCTGGCTCTGTTTTATTGCGTCCTTTAAAATAGATATTTTTGCCTTAAACGTGCTGCCACTTTGCTCCTCCGGGGTGATGCATCGTGCTGTCGGCAATTCCTCGCTGCTGAGGTGAGAGCGAGGAGGGGGATTTGGTCCTGGCTGTAATTGTGGGTCTCTGCTGTGCACCTTCAAATGCAGTCACTGCTGTGCCCAGAGCCTGCAGCCACAGGGTGAGCTGGACACGGCAGCAGTGGTGCCGGTGCAGGGTAGCACCCTGGTATACACGGGCACAGAAACCATCTAGCTGAATCCTTACAGGATATACATTTGCTTTGAGTTTCATGCTTCCCTACTTCATTGTTTCCTACCAAACCTCCAGCCAGCAGAAGAGAGAAGGCAGCTATAAAATGCAAAGGATGCTCAAGAGACCACCACAAGGAAGCAGAGCCTGCAGCGTGCAGAACAGAAGGGATTCGGGTGCCACCAGCTCCATATGGGCATGGAAAGGGTGTCCAGTGCAGGGAAAGGTTTATGAGCCCGTGACCCCACATTGAGAGGGGCTTCTCCTTCATCCTTAGTCCAGTTTGCTCTCCTGGGTGGGTGATATGAGCTCTGGAGCAGGACATGTGCATGTGTGCATGCATAGGAGGGTGAGGTGGGCAACCAAGGAGCCTGTCTTTGTCTCGCATCTGAGTCCTTCATGGTTCCCTGCCCGCTCCTGAGGTACTTAGTGCTGTGGATGCATCCTCTTTATCTTTATTGCTACCAAAATAACCTTTCATAAAACCTGACAGGCAAGGAGAGATTTTTGTGCATGTTTAGTGGAAGGCAATAAAAACCAGTTGTGCATTAGCAAATGGCTCCGTCCCAGGGGATGTCAGACCCAGATCCCTGGCAGGCTTCCAGTGTGAGCAGCTCCAAGGCTGGCCCCCGTCCCCACACAGGGGACAGCCAGGGAGGGCTGCAGTGGTGGGAGCAGTGAGCAGAGGTTTTGCTGCTGTACAGCACAGGCTCCAGTCAGCAATGTGGACAGCGAGAGGTGATGCTTTGCAGCCTGGTCACTAGGGTGGTGGCACTGCTGGAAGCAGGAAGGGAATGAGGCGGGATGAAGGGACCTCTCTATGGTGACTAGTGCAGGGTCTGTCCCCTCGGGACCATCTCAGGCTTTCCTGCCACATAGGAGCTCTGAAGCTCTGCTGAGTATCTGCTTTCCTGGCATGCATTTTGGATGCACTTGCTGCTCAAAATAGCAGAGCGAGTGTCCTATGGGGGAGAGAGGCTGCTAGGAGGAGGAAGATCAGAAAAAAGGGAAGATTAATTTTTCAAGCGATGGAGCCAAGGAGCAGCTCTGGGCACCAAGAGTGGGAGAAATGCAAGTTCCTGGCCCTGGATAATTCTCAGCAGGAAGAAGCCTCAGCTCCAAAACGGGATGCTCCAGTGGTCTGCGGTTGAGCAGGCACCTGTAACCAAGCAGTTTGGGTGCACTTGTCCTCCTATCCCTGCTCTGAGCTCCTCCAGGAGGGATGAGCAGAGGGAGTTTGCTGAGCAAGTGCAGGTGAATTGGAGCTCGATCTGCTCAGTGGCAGGGTGAAGGCACTGGGAAGCAGAGGAGCCACGGGAGCAGAAATACTTCTCACCAGGCTACCCAGCACAGCACAAAATGCCAAATTTGGGGGGTATCAGGCAAATCTGTTCCTTTGTCTGAGCCTCAGTTTCCCCGTTTGTGAAACAGAACCAAGTGCTGCCTTTCCTCAGTCACACCGCAGCTCAGGGAGGGTATTGTTTTTAACCTGAAGGTGACACCCCACGGTGCTGTGTGCGTGTAAAGCATTCCTTGACTGTGAGTGGCTGATGACTGTGGTATGAAAACCCCAGAGAGACGTTAGGAAGAGCAGAAAGCCTTCCGGACCCACACCGTCAATGCTGCACTTCGTGGGTTCCCCTTGGCTAAGAGCAGTTATTCTGAGATAAGCCCAAACAGCTGCTCTTGGAGCTCTCCCCTTTTGGGCACATCACCCTGCAGGCATTCAGTAGGGGTTGCTGGCAAGGTGTTCACTCTGGGGTGCAAGGCACACTTAAAGGGACTTTGATGAATCTTGTGAGCACCTTTGCTCTTCCTTGAGGGGTCTGATCCGGGCAGGGATGGGAAGGAAAAGGAGGGGAAGCTGCTGAGCACCTTGTGCAGCAGTGTCAGCCCAGTGTGGGTACTCAGTGACCTTCCCTGAGCAGCAGCACCCCTGTACCCCCCTTGGAGGGGATGGGATTAGCACCCAGCTGTGCCCCCAGGGGCTGCAGGGGTGCAGTGAGCATCCTCAGTGCTGGTACTGGAGGGGACCAGCTCTCCTGGGGAGGGGCAGAGCTCTGCCCTGCCTTTCACTGCTCGGGCAGCTCTGTGAGCCCGTGCTGGGGCTCGGTTACATTCAAGCAGCCGTGTGGAATCTTGAGAGGACTTGAAAAATGCAGTAAAAGCATAGGATGAAAGGTTGCAGCTGTTCTGTCCCCCAGTGCTGAGCACAGGGGTCAGGCCGG
This sequence comes from Lathamus discolor, assembly GCF_037157495.1. Classification (NCBI taxonomy): domain Eukaryota; kingdom Metazoa; phylum Chordata; class Aves; order Psittaciformes; family Psittacidae; genus Lathamus; species Lathamus discolor. Next base: position 136,644,169 of record NC_088886.1, read on the forward strand.
GCTCCGAGCCTGGTCCATGTTCCCATTAGCAGTCTGTGTGATGGGGCACGAGCTGCTCGTGACATTTGCAGATGCAAGCCAGGCTGGGAGAGATGCAAAAGGGCTGGGGGACAGCTGCGATTTTGAATTGGGTTTGGCAAAGAGGGGGAATGGGTTGACAAAAAGGATGCTATTGCCTGGGAACTCAAGGGAGGTCTTTGGTAGGAGGGGATCACCAACAACACACATGTGAGATGGGAGCACAAATTGAGGAGGTCCTGCCCCTGAGAAGCCCCTCAGAAGAGTTCTGCCCTGGGAGATGGGGCTTGCTGGGGGGAACAGGGATGGGAGAGGGACCCATGTGGGCAAGGGAGCAGCGTGGTCTATGCAACATGGAGTCTTGGGCAGGCAGGGATGGGGTTTATTTGCAGCAAGAGGGGTTCAGGTCAGAGTTCTAGAAATGGTCTTGAGGCAGGAGCAGTGACATGCTGGAATAGGGCACGGGAAGCATCAGGCCCTGGCCCTGAAGGAGCCATGTATGCATCTGTCAGGATTGATGGAGGGCTGCAGAGATACTGCTGTGGGGTGTGTGACCTTGCAGCCTTCATTTCTCCGCTTCCCTGATCATTATCTGGCACTGCCGGCTCCAGCTGGGGTCAGGGCTCTGGGATGAGAGCTACAGAGCCACTGGGAGGGGAGCTGTGCCCCTAGGGGCCCCTGCTCTGAGCCAAGGGCAGGAGCAGCAGAGCAATGGGGACCATGGAGGGAGGGACACATCACATCAACGGTGCAACTGCCAGCCTCAGCAGGGACCAGGTCTGTGGCGGTCCTTGGCATGGGGTCTGCAGGAGCATGGCTGGCTGCAGGCATTGCGGGCACAGACCTCCTCTTCACCCCTGCAGTCACCACACTCTGTGCTGGTGGGGCTGGGACAAGTGGACATTTCTCCGCGTGGGGGTACAAATGCAGGGTTTCATCCTGAAGACTTTCACTCTGCCTTCTTAAAAGTGGGCCTCTGGGGAGCACAGCAGTTGGGATTTCTGCCTCAATGAGAGAGCTGAGCTGAGCTGAGCACAAGGACAGGAGTCACGTGTGTGCAGATAGCTGATGCTTTTGCAACAGAGTGTGGATAGTGGGATTGCGCTGTCTGCTCCTTCCCCTTCCTGCTCCTGATAAATCAGTGCCCAGGGAAACACCGCTCATGTTGGCTGTATTTAATAAATTACCTCTCAGCATTTGCACTCTCTGAGGTTGTTACTGAATTAGCGTAGCTCCAAACCCTGCAAAGGGAAAAGGCGCATCAGGCCGCCCCTCGGGAATGGAATAAGCCATTCAAAGCTAGAAACCAAATATAAACCCAGACTATGCAAATCCAGTCTAACGAACTCCGCTGCAGCACAGACATCCCATCTGGGAGTGGGATGATTCACAAGCAACGTAGCAAAGGGACTGCTTGTTTTAATGACTTTCCTCTTCCCAGGAAGAAGTGGGAGGGGGGGTGAAAAACCTGAAAACTTGAAGGCTGCAAATGAAAATCCCCTGCCTCTCCAGCACAGGGTAAGATTTGGATGAACATGAGGATGCTTTCTGGTCTTAAATCCTATGGATTAACGGCGAAAGAGCATCCCCTGCATCTCTGCTTTCAAATCACAGTCCAGAAACGCAACCAATCTGCCAGGCAGCTCCCCAGACACATCAGTCGTTATCAAAGCTCTGCTGTGTGGGGCAGGGCAGGGTGTTTCGCTTCACTAGGAAAGGGCACAGAGGAAGCGAGTGAGCAGCTGAGCAATGGGGGTCTGGCTTTCTGGGCACAGCAGACTGTAATTTATCACCATGAGGAACTGAGGGGGTTTAGAGGGGAAAAAATGGCATGAAGTTAAATAACAGTGTTGCCTCGGCATCTTTACAAATAAGCTTTACCTGCTGTTCATTCCCATCTTGGTTGCAAAGGCCATCATTTACCCAAACAAAGGCAAGGGGGGATGCTGAGAGCGGTTGTCAGGGAGCATGCAGGGCTGGTTCCCCAGCGAGCAGGGCTGTGAAGGGGCCCTGGGACACTGCCCTGCTCAGGGACAGCTGTCAGCCCCAGAGCTGGAGCACCATGAGCATGTGTCAGGGAGCATGCAGGGAGCAGAGGCTGCGGTGGGTTCTCATGTCCCTTTTCAGCACATTCTGCTTGTGCCTCCTTGTGCTGGGAAGGCTTTGGGTTCAGGCTGCTTTATCCCGGAAGGTGCCTGGGAGACGTGTAGGGACTGTCTGTGTCCAGTCCATGGCTCCCAGGCGTTTCTGCAGATCTCCACGCTGCTCTGCCTGTGCTCTGCCTCTGGCCGAAGCTCTGGGATGCTGGTGCTCCAAGCACCCCAGGGGTGTTCGAGCTCGCCTTGGGCTTTGCAGGCTGAAGCGTAAACCTTGGCTTTCATATGGAGCAGTTTTTAAATCAAGCCTCTCTGCTGCCTGCAGTATCGGAGATTTCCCAACTCCTGATTTTCACTTCCACGTTGCAGGCAAACTGATGTTAGATACGTCTAAAAGAAGGTGACCTGGGAGTCCTGCCGGGGACCTTCCCTCTCCAGGAGCTCTCAGATGGGTGCCATTATCTCCAGCATGGCCCTAGGGAGCTTCCAGGCAATTTGCTTTGGCAGGGACCCCTTAGGACATTTGGAGAAAACCACTCCTGAAGCTGGGGTTTCTCCCTGCCCTTAGCCGACCCCAGGGCTGTGGTCCACCAGGACACATCTGTATGTACCAAGCCACCCCTCCTGCGGTGACAGATGTCCCTACAACGCCCCAGTGCCTCGTGCCTGGAACTTACAGCCTGGTTGTGGGTTTTGCTCTCCAGGAGAGGGGCAGGACTGAGCTCCATGGGGTGCAGCCTCGCGGGATGGAGCCCCTGCTCTGAGAGCCAGATGTGCATGCTGTGCGCTGGCCGTATGCGAGCTGGGCGAGTTGTGGGGCTGCAGAGCCCGAGTGTGGGTTTCAGTTTAATCGGCGGGGCTGGGGAACCTCTATTCATTCCCCGCTTGCATTCATCTGTGTCCTAGTAACGTGCTCTCCCAACCTCCTTCCCAACACAGGCGCACACGGCTGGATAATGGCAGGAGCCCGGCAATCTCAGGCGCTGAATAGCGGTGTAATTACGAGGCTATAATGGCGAGCTGGAACTCATTAGCCATTATCAGCCATTTCAGCAGGACAATGGCAGCACCCTGGGGTGCGCGGCTGCGCTGGCTGTACCCGGCACGCTGCTCAGTGGCTCTGAGGCCAGCCCGATGCTGACCCTGACCCCTTGCTTGGCCGCAGAGCCCGGTGGAGGCAGACCGGCTCTGGATGGGAACGATGGACTTTGTATTCAGCCCCTCGTGTGAGTGGGGCATTCCTGCCCCCCGGACCCGCTGGGAGGTTAAAGAACCGTGGGTGCTGGGGTCCTGCCCAGGCACCACAGTCTGCCCTGGGCTAACACTGCCTGCCTCTCCCTTTCCCTGCCTCCAGCAGCTTGTTCCTCCCTCGACTGCCTCCTCCTCCTCCTCTTTTTAGTTTATTTGGTTTCCTCTTTATTTCTGTGTCTGCATTCAGTGCAGTCTGCAGCGTGGGAGCCCTCCCCAGGCTGTGCGTTCGTGTGGGCATCCTCCACCCCCAGCACATACTGTGGGCAGATCAGCCTCATGGCAAGCAGCAAACACTGCCGAGGAGGATGGCTCCCTCCTGCTGTAGGGTGCTGCACAGGAACTGCAAGTCTGCAGACTGTGGGTCCCAGGGCTCAGTCCCGCTGTCCATACAGTGCTCACAGCCCAAATGCAGAAAGGCACTGCAGAGCCGAGACTGCAAGGTGCAAATCTCTGCAGCTCCCCACTCAATGTATTTTAAAGCAGGATAATCCAGGCAGGGGCATGTTTGAGACTGTGATGTGGAGAGACGGGGAGGTGCAGCCTGCAGGCTGGGAGCAGAGCCCCTGCCACATGTGGGTCCAGCAGTGGGGCACTCCTTGCCATGGGTGGGTGTAGGCACCCCAGGTGCTGCTCTTTCCCCTTATTTTCACCAGTGAGGTGAGCAAGGCAGGGCAGCATCTCTCTTGTGGTTGGAGTACCTGTCCCTGTGCTAACCCACGGCTTTTGCGTGAAAGAGATGCCAGGAGGAACAGCTTGTGCTGTGCAAGTGTCTCTTGGAAGGTGAAACTGGAAGTGTGGCTTATTCTCCAGGCAGGTGTGAGACGGCTGCACACTGAACCGGGCACAAGTGTGGGTGACTTGCAGCTGGGTGTTTGCAGGGATCCTGCTTTCCTGTGGGACAGTGGTTTGCTTTCTTATTACCCCTGCCCCCTCTGAGCCACTCTGCATTTTGGATGGCCCTAATGGGTGTTTGCTGCATGTCCAGAGCGCAGTGATGTGCATCCAGCCAGGCGGCTGCTGGTGTCGCTGGGCTGCTTATTGCATTGCGAAGAGTTCTGGGGCTTCTGTCCCAAGGGAGGCGTTGAGCACGGGGACAGGGAGATGGGGGATCTGGGCAGCCCCTGCGCCTTGCTGCTTTGTGGTCCATGAAAGGTGCCGGCTGACACACTTCTGGCCAGCCAGACTTCTGTGTGCCCAGTAAGAATGAGGGTCCTCTCCAGAGGCAGGAGCCAGCCATGCCGTCCTGGTGAGGGGCACAGAAATGCAGCAGTTGCTGTTGTTTGTCCCTGCCTGCCCTTTCTGCGGGACAGGCTCTTACTGGGGAGCCCCAGTGCCTGGACACCTCCTGAGCTCTTCCTTGCTGATCTCTGCCTCTTCTCTCCACAGGGAGCTCAATGGCAACAACATCACACGGATCAACAAGAACGACTTTGCTGGGCTGAAGCAGCTCCGCGTCCTGTGAGTTCCTGGCAAGGGGATGTCTGCTGTGACCCTGGTGGGGACCGTGCTCAGCTTGTGGCCTCTCCTGGGGCTGGTAGAGATGATGCTGAGCCCTTTGCTGGGCATTTGCCAGCAGGGCTGGAAGGCATCCGCATTGGGCTGAGCATGGTGGGCTTCCGGACAGGAGGGAGTGGGGAGAGGGGGGCTGGGTTGTGTTGAGGAGAAGGTGGGAGCGAGGCGGCCCTCGTGCAGAGGAGCACTGGGGACACCGCCGGTGAGATGGAGTTGCTGAGGTTCGCCTTCTGGAAAGCTGACCCCTTCTCTCCACAGGCAGCTGATGGAAAACCAGATCAGCACAGTGGAGCGTGGGGCATTCGATGACATGAAGGAGCTGGAGCGGCTGTGAGTGCAGGGCATGGGGGCGGGTTGGTGAGGGGCCACCAGACTTAGTTGCAGAGAGCATCCTTTCCTTAAGCCATAAAGTATCGGTGCTGTCTGACTTCAAACAGCTCCTCTGCTGCGTAACAGTGGAATTTCAGTGTGGGAAGCAAACCTATTTCTGTGGATCTTAAAAGTCCTTTCTGATGTTTTTGAGGTGAGGGGCAGGTTAAACACAAATCACTCTCACTGTTACCAGCTGTGTCCTGTGTGTTACTGAGGGAGCCATAAGTTCCAGTCCAGTACTCAGTAAAACAGCTCAGCAGTTTAAAAACCCTGGGCAAATATGAGGAGCTGAGCGAGCAGCAGGTTAACAACGCAGTTAAGCAGCAATCAGCAGTTAACAGCTTGGAGTCCTGTCTGCATGTAATTACAACATTGTGAGGAAGTCTATTAATGCCCCATTGTTTGCCCCAGTGCAGTGAGCAGGACAGGGGTGTCCTTGCCAGGTGGGATGCTCTGCACTAACGGTCCCTCTGGCTGAGCCAAAGGTCCCAGCTGTGCCCAGAGCTGCTGGCTGGGTTGCAGGCAGGGTGACTGCCTTGCCCCCAGGACCCTGACCCCTTCCTCCTTCCCCGCAGACGGCTGAACCGCAACCAGCTGCACACCCTGCCTGAGCTCCTCTTCCAGAACAACCAGGCACTGTCACGGCTGTGAGTACCTCCTGTGCCAGTGGGGCTCTCCTGCGGGCTTGCTTGAGGTTTGGAGGGGCACTGACATCCCTGCTTCCAGGGATGGTGGCTATTGGTGTCTTGTCCCAGTGGGCGCCTGGTGTGTGGCAGGGGAATGCATCCTGTTTCTGAGCAACATGCAGCATGGTAGGGCATCGGCTTTGCCTTGCGGAAGACCTGAGACGGGTGCAGTTACAGGCAGTGTTGAACATCTTTGCAGTGGTAGGGATGTGGAAGATGGTGGGGACAGTTTGGGCTGGGGCGGGCATCACCAAGCTGGGCTGTGCCTGCACAGTGCCGGTTGCAGAGGTGCTGGGAGCCCTGCAGCCTCCTCTCTCTGTGCAGATCAGAGGCTCTGGAGCGGGGTGCCCTTACATCCTAGATCGGGTTTTCATGAAGGGAGGGTGAAGGAGGATGTCCCCAAGGGGTCGCATCCTGCCCAGAAACCTCCACAGGGCACAGAGAGCCCCAAAGCCCTGCTCAAGAGCTGCCTTTCTGCTGGTGTCTGGGGCAGCCTGGGGAAGGAGGGGGAAGCCCTGCCCAAGGCTGATCCAGCCTCTCATGTCTGCTACTCCCTCCCTGCCTGTCCCCATCACTGCCTGTCCCTCTGCACCCATAAAAACACGCCCAGGGACTGTCTTTTGTTGTGCAAGCAGCAGCTCTGCAGACCCCTCTGCTCCCCCTCCCTCCATGAAGCAGCAGGCTGCCTGGGGAGGGCTGCGGGGGTTTTGATAAATACTCTTTTCCGTGTTGGCTTTCCCTTTCCCGGGGCTGCTTCACGTGGGCAGCAGTGCCATTGGCAGTGCCAGCATTGTTCAAACTGCAGGAACTCCTCCTAACAAAGCATTTACTGACTCTCAGCTATGTCAGGCACCATGCACGGTGGGAAGGGGGCCGTGAGTAAGAAAGGTGCATTGAAACGGCTGAGAGAACTGGGGCTGTTTAGTCTGAAGAAAAGAAGGGTCATGGGGACCTTATCACTCTCTACAGCTACCTGAAAGGAGGTTGTAGTGAGGTGGGGTTGGTCTCTTCTGCCATGTAACAAGTGATAGAACAAGAGGTAAGAGCCTCAAGCTGCCTCAGGGGAGGTTAGGTTGGATGTTAGGAACAATTTCTTCACCAAAAGAGTGATCAGGCACTGGCACAGGCTGCCCAGGGCAGTGGTGGAATCACCATCCCTGGAAGTGTTCAAAACCCATGTACAAGAGGCCCTTAGTGACGTGGTTTAGTGATAGACTTGGCAGTGCTGGGATAATGGTTGGACTTTATGGTCTTAAATGTCTTTTCCAACCTAGCTGATTCTGTGATTCTGTGAAATTTGAGCTGGATGCTCCCCGTTGCTCTGAGAAGATGCTTGCACCCTGTGGCTGATTCACAGTGCATAGGAGCAGGGCAGCTGCGGCTGAGACATGAGCTCTCTGCTTACAGCATCTTGTATCTCCATGTCTCAGCTGTGAGATGAGGATGCCAGATCCCTGCTGGGGCAGGCTATGAGTGGGTAAAATAACTGAATGGGCCGAGACATTGCCAGGACAGGCATGGCCATGCTGGGGCCAGGCAGCCCTGCCTGCACCTGCAGGCTGCGGCTGAGCTGTTTTGCTCGGCAGCAATTCTGTTTAATTCCAGCAGTGCCAAGGAGTCGGTCCTGGTGTCCGGCTGGAGGTGGTGTAATGAAGGGTTAAAACACAGTGGGTTTGCCAGCATGGGATGTGTGAAATGGTGGACCTGTGCCAGAGATGGGCCTAGGTAATGGCAGCTGATAGCGCAGGCGTTCAATTAATTATCAAACGGCATTTGTTGAGCTCAGCTGTGCTGCATCCTGGCGCCAGCGAGGGCCCATCCTCCTCCAGCGCCCGCTGCAGAACAAAAACACGGTGGGGAGAATTATTGCACAAACATTAATGTTTCCCTTTCAATCTTCTCTAGATTTGACTGCCAGGCTCTTTCTAAAAGCAAACCCCATGGTTTACTGGGGAGACGCAGGAGGGCAGCCCCCCAGGCGGGCTGCGTGGTGTGCCCCTCCACGGGCTGTGAAAAGGTGTGCAGGGCACCATACGTACTGCTGGGGGTGAGGAGGGCTGTGCAAGGTGCTCCTTGTAGCCACCCCATGTGCAGGTGTGTTTCAGCTCTGCCTGTTGTTTTGCTGTTGCTTCTCACGTCGTGGTGGTTGTTTTGAACTTATTCCCTCCTGCCCTGCCTTGAAGCTGTTTTCTGCCCATCTCTGCTGTGGCAAACTCCACTTGGACACCAGCACCAGGGTTTTTTCTTGTGCATTGTGGGGCTGTGTCTGTGGTGCCCTGTAGTGCGAGCTTTGATGGGCACTCGGAGTAGAGGGTCCCTGCAATGAGCCATGGGAAGCTGTGGGACTGGGGACGCACTGAGACACTCACCATCCTTCCCTGCAGCACGTTACCCACAGGGTACCTGTGGTATTGAGGGCAGAGTCGGGTGCTGCACTTGGGCAGCAGCCTTGTGTGTTGGAGGACTTGCAGCTCCTTCTCCTCACAGCTGCCTGTTGCTGAGGTGTTTGAGGATGGTTTTGGGGGACAATGGGGCAAGGGGTGTCCAGGGCAGAGTTTGTCTAGACACACTGTCACGCTGGCTTAGCAGGAAGGTGGGATCTGGACCGGTGCTAGTCCAGATAGTGTAGGAGGTCATAAGGACACTCTTAAATTGCTGCAAACCTGGCTCAGGCTACAGTGATATGAGTCAGTGGGGAGTAGGTTTAAGCTAAGTTGAAATCTGCTTGCCTTGAACTGAAACCAGAGCCTCTCCACCAGGCTTTGCACTTATTTAACTGCTGAAATGGATCTGGGGTGGCCCCATTGCTTGGCGCCCCTTCCTTGCCCCAGAGACAGGCTGGGACCTGTGCTGGTCAGGAAGAGTGCTCTTAGCAGCACCATGCTTTTGCAAACCCTGGTCTCAAGGCTGTTTCCAGCAAGCGGTGCCTGTGCAAGCTTCCTCTTGCGCTGCCTGGGGATGCCACCCTCAGCATGCTCCTCTTGCTCCCAGGGTACCTGCTAGGTCCTCGTCCTCACACCCTGGTACTGGGAGTCTCAAATCAACAGAAACTGGCCGAACAGGTCAGGCTGAGACCTGTGTAGCTGGGAAATGAGGCTGGCAGATGGGTGGCAGCTGGAAGAGAAACCCAGGGGTGGATGCAGGAACCAGTGGGGGTTGCTTAGATGGGTACCTGGGTGCTGGCGTCTTCTAGCCTTAGTCTTGATGCACCTTTAGCAGCACATCAGTAGTATGACAGCAGGTTGAGGCAGGTCTATTGAATGTGGGGTATGGGACACCAATAGAGCTGTTTTCCATTGTACCTTGAGCCTCATGGTAACAGCTTGGAAGCATCAGACCTTGGTTTTGGGTAGGGATGGAGAGCTTTCTGTCCGCCGCCTGGGTCTGAGTGTCAAAGCCTAATCCACAGTGGTGGTGCTTTGTGGTCTCCCAGCCCGGCTGCAATTAGTTACTCGGATCTCGGCTATAAAGAGCATTTGTGCATGGGGATAATGGAAAGGGTTGGAGTTAAACCTGATCCGTCAGAGCTTAAATAAACTGGGAAATGGCAGGAAAGGGCCAATGGAAAGCAAACCTTGAATGAGGGCATGGGGGAGGTGAGACGCCTTGAGAGGAATGTTTTCCCCTTGGTATTTGGGAATATTGACCTGATGCCTGCCCGGAGACCATCTCGGGCTGAGGTGGTGGCGTGGGGGGGGTGTGCCAGTGCCTCGGCAATGAGGCAAAGGGACTCTCCACATGGTCTCCCTTATTTATACCCACGGATAACTCATTAAGCAGCCCCGGTGGCTGGAAATGGTGCTGATCTGAGGTTTCGCTGCAGAGCGCCTGACCCCAGTGACCCCATCTCAAAATGGGCTTAATTAAACTGTCAGCACTGGACAGAAGAACAAAGCGCCATGGGCCGGGGCGGGGGGGGCAGGGTTCCCCAGCAGCTCGCTGGGGAAGAGCACATCTCCTGTGAGGTGGAGAGCTGGTACAAAATGGATCTTTCCTTCATCGAGAGTCACCCAGGCAAGAAGGTGACCTCTGCTATTGCACTGCCCAGCGCTGGGCCCTGGTGCCCCGCAGCCGTGCGCATCTCGGCTCTGCACAGGGTTCCCAGTGCAGCCCTGCAACACGCTGGGAGCCGAGGGGGTGCTGGCAGACCTTGCTTCTGCATCTCTCCCGAGCTGGCAGGAGTTGTCTTTCCCCTGGGGAGTGGGGCATCCAAACCTTTGAGTTTCTCTCTGCTCCCTTGGGAGGGACAGGGAAGGATGGGAGAGGACTTTTGTAGCCCTGTCTCACTTCTCTCCCTCAAAAACCCCTCCCTGGAGCTGTTTCTAAGCCCTTTTGGGTGTCCTGGGTGGGGGATGCGAGGAGGAGAGAGGGGGCTGAGGTGGCCGTAGCAGCAGGGTGAGAACAGAAATGCTGCGGGTGCATCGTCGGGGAGGCAAAGACGTGGGCTTTGGAAATGTGCTAAAGGCAGCCAGGATGACTATAAATAAACAGTTTGCTCCAAGGGAAGCGGAGCGGGCGAGAGGGGAGAGAGCAGCGGTGGGTGCTTGGCTGCAGGGAGCTCTGGGGAGATGTCCCCAGCGGGGAGCAGCGATCCTGGCTGGATGTATCCCCCCGGCAGCAGCCACACAGGTTTCCCTCATTGCTGCAGCTGCTCCATGCTCGGTGCAGTGGGAAGCTGAGAGAGGATGAGCAGAGAGTGGGGAAAAAAGGTCTTGTCTCCAGGAACAGGAAGATTTAGGACATAGGCCACGGTCTGTTGGTTCCTGTCGGACCCATGCCAGCAAAAATTGTGGAGGAGACAGTTGTGCACCCGAGCTGGCAGCCAGGCCCAGGGGGAAGGGCCGGCGGTGCTGCTCTCCCGCCTGGAAGGGCAGGGGCTCCCTGGAAACAGCATTAACATCTCAATCAGGACCGGTGGCTTTCGGAGCCCGGGACATGTGAAATGCTGTGGGAGCTGGCGGGATTGTCACGCTCCTGTGAGGCGGCCGGAGCCTGCAGAGGGGTAGTGATGCTCTACACTTCCTTCTGCCTGGGAGCTGAGACAGAGACCAGGGGCTGATACAGCCCCACTCTGGACCAGGGGTATTTAAGGATCAGGTGATGAGAGAGTTCAGAGCTGAGGGCTGCCTGGGCAGGGAAGGTTGCGTTACGGTGAGCCCTGGGGCTGGTTCCTCTCACCATCCCTGCATCTGGCTAAACCGAGCCCTAATTGCCTTTGGAAAAGCAGGCAGAGAAAAATGGAGCGCTGCTAAATAACTTGAGAAAATGCAAATGACATCCTTCGAGAAGGAGCAGGCCACAAGCACGCAGGAGGAAGCTGTGAGCTGAGTAGTAGCAAAACAGGGTGACAAGTGAAAAAGGAGCTGTCAGAGAAAGGAATAACAAAACAGGCCCTGCTTGGATGGGGCTGGCTGCGTGTGGGAGGTGTTACTTGCGAGACTGTACCAGTGACCGTTCCTCGTGGCACTGCACTGGGAAAAGCCCCAGATAGGAAAGGGAGAGATGGAGAAATGTCAGGACAAAACCCGTGTGCTCAGTGGTGGCTGGGTATAGCAGCAGAGCAGTCCATGTCCCGGTGGTGGGTGGCTGTGCTGGTGCCAGCTGGGGAGGTGTGGGTGCAGGGGGGATGCTGCAGGGGGAAGCTGCCAGCAGGGGGGATGCTGCAGGGGGATGCTGGTACTGCAGCTCTGCTTCCCTCCCATCAGGGTGACTTGCCAGCCTGGGCCCTGGTTTTGATCAGCAGGGGGTTTTGGTGCCTGCCTGCGTGTTGGCTCCCTGGGAATGCTGCCGCAGTGGTGGGCTGGCTCTGGCTGCGCGCCGGCTCTCCTGTGCCAGACACCCGCCCCGTCCTCCCACGGCAATAGCTCCTGTTGGGGCTTTGGCTGAGGTTTGCTACCTCCAGCGAGGTTCTGCAGCCGGCGCCTGCAGCCGCTGCGTGGGAAAGGACCTGCAGGCACCGTGCTGTGTTTTCATCTTTCCGTGCTGGAACAGGGTCACCGCAGCTCCCCAGGCGTGCGGCCCTTTGCTCTCTGCACAGATGTGTATGTGCTGGTGGCCCTATGCAGAGCTCCATGGGCCAAGAATCGGAGCAGAGAGCAGCTCCCCCAGAAGCAAACTTCCCTGCTTCCACTTCCCCAGCATCCCGTGTTTCTGTCCCAGCTGCCCCCTCTGGCAGCATCCCCCTCCCCTTGCTGGGCAAGGGCCAAGTGTCCCTGCTGTCACCGTGCCCACATTTTGGCCGTTGTCCCCTTGACTCCGGGTGCTGTACCCCCTCACGCTCCCCAACAAAGCCCCTTCTGTTGGGGACAGAGCAGGGCTGGGGGGGGCCAGGCGGGGACATGTCCCCCCGAATACCAATCAGGAGGGGGAGCATGGTAGCTGAGGGGGGGACCTGTGGGGTCTGCATGCTGCAGGACACCCCCCACCAGCCAGGGGGATGGGGAGGGGGAAGAGAGGCCTCGCCACAGCCCCCAGGAACAAAGAGTCAGTGTGGCTCGTGACAGCTCTAAGGAAACGCAGGGAAACAAATGTGCCACTAATAGGTGGGGAGGTTACCTAGGCAAAGATGCTGCCAGGCAGGCGGGCGGCCGGCCCCCTTCCCAGCAGGCTGGCAGGCGGCGAGGGGCTGGGGCTGGCACCCCCCGACTCAGGGGGGACATAGGGAGCTGCAGTGGGGCCAAGGTGAGGCAGGTTTGCCTGCCCACGTCTGTGGGGAGAGCATCCTTATGAGCACAGCAAGGGCATCTCTGTGTTTCTGTGCGGTGTGTCCCTGCTGGGAAGCAGCAGTGCCATGCAGGGAGCTGCTGGCTGGCTGCGTGCTCTCCCCCTTCTTCCTCCGTCGCTAACGTGCCGCAGACCTCAGCTTTCTTTGGAGGGCCCAGGAAGACTCCGTGGGGGATCCTGATTGCAGCCAAACCTCAAAGCCTCACGAATTAAACACTTGTTTAAGATCTTTTTATATTTAAGTGCTTCCATAAGCTTTTGGGGACCTGACTCGCAGTCTCTGGAGGCACAGGAGTGCCAGGGTGAGGCTTCCTGCCATGCCCCAGCTTGCTGCTGAGCAGCCCCCCTTTTGCTTCCCATCAGCCTGAGCCCCCTCCCACTGGGGTGATGAAGCAGACCCTGCACGGGGGTGCCCCAGCCCCTAGCTCCGTCCTGTGCCATTGTCCCACCGGTGAGCTGCCAGGAGCGGGCATTGCCAGCCGGCTGCCTGGAGATAATCTGTCCCCTCCCTCCGTGCACCCTGTTGTGCTCCTGACCCGCGGCTGGCTCTGGCTTCCTGGGTGTTGAGCTGCATCCAAGGTTTCCGTGGCAATGAGTGGGGTCGGTCCCCACTCCTGGGGTTCCCTCCTTGCGCCGCCGGCTCTGCTGGGTGCACCCTCAGTCTTGGGTTGAGTGCAGGCTTGGATTTGGCTTTTGGAACGTTATTAAAGCAAACGGGTCTGGGTCTGCAGTGAGGTGCAGCTCCCAGCCCCCTGCCCCCTCTGGCAAAGTGCCCCCCTCCATGTGGCACCGTGCGGAGCTTCCCTGCCCAGCTCCCAAGTCATCCCTGCCACACTGGCAAATGGGAATCTACAACCCACAGGCAAGAGTGATGGAGAATCGTGTTGTCCTAATGCTGGGCAGCAGTGCTAATTACACAGCTATTAAAACACACGGGAATTACTTATTCCCTCCCCGCCTCACAGCTCATTGCCTTCATTGTGCCACATTCACCCCTTGGTTACCTCTGGTCCCCTGAAAGAGTTAAAAGAGCACTCAGAGAAGCCGATCCCTTTGTCCTTATATTTTGAGAGCAGAATAAAGGCATTTCCTCCCTCCTGTTTCCACAGCTCAAATAGCAGAATGGTTCAAAGTAATATTAAAGAACAGTGAGCAGAATCAGCCTTTGGTAATTTGACTTTCAGGATGTGGAAGACAAAAGTCTCATGCTGTGTTTTTAGGGTGAGTTATTACTTGGTACGCCTGCATGTAAATCCCACAGACGTGTTACCGTACACAGCCAGGTAATTAACCTGTGTTTTCTGCTTGATTCTCCTGCGGGTGGATGCTGGACCCCCTCTTCCATGCTGCTGGGGCTGCCATGAAAACGAGCGGCCCGCGGTTTCCAGCACTGCTTCCAACAGCTGCCTGCAGGGGCGTCTGTCCGTGTCTGCTCTCCGCTGCTCCAGAGAGGCCTGTGATGCTGTCGGCATCGGTGCTGGACCATGCAACCTGCAGCCCGATGCCAGCAGCTCTGCTTGGTGGGCACCGGCATCTTGCCCAAGCAGGCTGCCTGGGGCAGTGGGATGCTTTACCCTGCGCAGGTCATTTTCCCTGTGCTAAAAAGTGCTGTAAAGACCAAACGTGTGAGTGTGAGCGGGGGAGATGCCGCTTCTCATGCCCGGAGGGTTTCCTGGTGTGGCAGGGCTTGTAGGTATTGCCAGGGGGAAGCTGTCCACTGCCCGCAGTGATAGGCTGGGAGCATCCTGCTTTGAAGAGCCCATTTCCCCATGTGTTCCGATCGGTGTCTGTGTGCAAAGAAACCCGGACAGCAGCGTGCGGGGGGTGGGTTTGGGGAGGTGAGGATTCATTTCCCAGATTCTCATCTGTGTTAAATTATCTCAGCTTATCCTCACTTAACCAGTGAGACACAGACGTCTGTAGCTGGGACCCCCTCTGCCCTGCAGAGCTAAGCAGCATATGGATTAAGGGGTCTTACCAGCTGCCCCTCCATGGTTGTTGCACCCCCCTTTGCCCCCAGAGGCTTTGGTCCCTATTTGTGTCTGTATTTCCCTTCAGGACAGGAAAAGCTGGATTAATTTTTACTGCTCCTAAGGGAGCTGTTGGTAATCGAAGACATGTTGCTGTCTTGTTTTCTGTAAACCAGGAGGCAGGAAAAGACAGGGATGGTTTAAAATGGTTTCCTTGCCTTCCTCTTCTCCCTGTCTGGTCCTCACTGCCCCTCTGATGGGAGACGGCGTTTGGGGCAGAGCTGCTTGGAGAGAAAATCACTCAGACTTTTTCCAGGCCCTAGGGCTGGAAGAGAGAGGTTTCTCTGGGAAGTGCAGGTGGGAAGAACTTGACTGTCCTCTTGAGTGTTTGGGAAACAGT
Organism: Lathamus discolor; assembly: GCF_037157495.1. Taxonomy (NCBI): domain Eukaryota; kingdom Metazoa; phylum Chordata; class Aves; order Psittaciformes; family Psittacidae; genus Lathamus; species Lathamus discolor. Next base: position 136,659,197 of record NC_088886.1, read on the forward strand.
AATTTTGGGATCCGAGGAGGAGCAGGAGAGTATTAAACATGGAAAGCACAGGAACAGCACCCCAAAGTGCCTATCACCCCAGAGCTGAGAAGTCCTCCATCCCCAGACCCCCCTCCCACAGCAAAACTATGGACCCAGGAGTCCTATTCCTGTATCCCCCCCCGTCTTTCCCACCCCCATATAGCGCTCAAAGGAGCTTTTGTCTGCCTCCAAGCCCCACAGGTGGGTGGGCTCTTCATCCCCCCCTCCCTTACCCCTGGGCTGCGATGCTTTTTTCCCAGGGGCCACTGTTAGCCCATCACTATGCGACGCAGGCTTGGGGGTCGCCTTGGCAACGGGGGCCTGGGGATGCAGGTTGGGGGTTGATCCCATAGTGGGACCCTTATGGGATGTTTGCTCAGGGGCTGGTGATGCTGTTTGCCATGGACCAGCACGTACCCAGCAAAACGCGCAGCTGCGCGTTTTGCTGGGTACGTGCTGGTCCATGGCAAACACAGTGGAGATGCAGGATCAGTGTCCATGCATGGTACCTGGCATCATGATTACATCCCAGGGATGCTCCACTGCAGCTCCTCTCCACTGCACAGCCACTCTATTACTGCCTAGCAAGTACCCCCAGTTCTATTAACTACTAATCATAGGGATGAAGTGTCGTGGGGCTGGGAATCTGTGCTCGTGGGGTGAACAGGAGCAAGCAAGCAAGGAGCAAGCAGGGGGCTGGCTGCATTCCCAGCACTCAATGGCATTTCCAGCTCTTGCTGTCTGACCAGAGGCATTTCCACCTCCCGGCATTGCCATCCCGCTCTGGCTCGCTTGTTCTCTTCCCTATGGGCGCAGCGTGTTGCTCATTCCTGCATCCTACGATTTCACAGCATCCCCGCAGCCGGGTGCTAATGAGATTAGACCCAAGCTTTGAGACGTCTCTCTCTATCCTTTGCCATCCAATTACACAGCCCGCATGGTATCTGATTGCCTGCGAGAGGGGAGGACTGGGGCTGGCTGGGATGGGAGAATGCAGCTGGTCTTTCTGGGTATCAGCCCCGCCGTGCCGAGTGGTTTTCTTTCTTTTCTTTCTTCCTTCCTTTTCTCTCTTTTTTTTTCACCCCCCCCCCCCCCCCTTGGCTTTGAGCTGCTTCGTTTGGCTTTTTCATCGCTTCTCGACGTGGCGGCTGGGCAGAATTTGTTTAAATTAACTGCTTGAATGGCAGCGTTTGTGTGTGTTGGTGGGGGGGAGCTCAGACAGCACTAGAATGGATGAGGGGGGATTAAAGGTGCCTAATGGGTTCCAGATGGGCATCCCGGACTGGGAAACACCCCCACAACCCCAGCTCAAGACGGGGGCCACTTGCAAGGAGATCAGGGCTGGGAATCGGGATGCTTACGGCAAGCAGCTCCCTGGTCTACTGCAGCAGAGCGGCTGCTCCTGCCACAGGAGGCACCTTCCCTGGCTGGCCTGGAGCTCTGGGGTGCAGCAAACTCCGCTGTCCCCACTGCGGGCTCTGGGGACAGCCACTGTGTGTGAGGCCAGCTTTTGGAGGTGCCTCAGCTGCATCATTAGCTGCCATTGCAGACACAGCCTGCCACAGCAGCACCCCTGGAGCGGCAGCTTCTCCTCAGCAGTCTTGGTTCAGTGTGAGGAATAACAATATTCATTCTTTGACACCCTTCCCCTGGGCTCTAGGGTAGCTCAAGGTGCTCGCTCAGTCCAGTGTCCCCACTGCTGCAGACATCAGGTACCTTTTCTTACTTACAGATGGAAAACCGAGCCTCAGAGTCAGGAGCTTTTCCCGGTTGCGTTCTCCAGTTCTGTAGGGATTAAAGACACGGGGAGAGCCCTCCCTGGCTCTCCAAAGGCTGTGCCCCCATCGACGGCCACATTTCTCCTCCAGACCTGCTGTATGGTGCCAGAGCTGCATGTTTGCAGCCTGTCCTGTGGCAGTGCCTAACCTGGAAGCATGTCAGCCCCAGGCGAGATGAAGCGTGCAGGAGTGAAGGGCTGCTGGGGAGTGGTGCTGCTGGCAGGGACCACAGGGTCATTGCTTTTGAGTTTTATTGGTGGCAGAGAGCAGGAGAGGGAATGAGCTACGAGCTGGCCGGCTGCTGGGAATATCACCCGTGCTGTATAGGATGGTTCACAGGGGATTTACACTTAGGGGATTGGGCTGCTGAAAAGCCCGTCAGGTTTAATGTGAGTGAGCATCGAGTAGTATGTTTTGCTGCTAAAGCCTGAAAAGCCCTGTTCCCAATGGGAAGAAGCCCGCTTGCCCTGCAGTGGCTTTTTGCCAAGGCAGCGGTTTGCTCCGGCATGTCTGCCTTTGCCCAAGCAGATGGCCAAGCTGCAGGATGAGGACAGACCGGGATGGGAGACCCACGGCTGTGCTCCCAGTCCAGGGCACTCCAGGCATGGTGGCAGGGGTGTGTGTGCTGTGACTGGGAAGCACTGGCCAGCCTCCCTCGCCCGCTGACCCCTGGCTGATGCTGCCACCCCCCCGGCCCATCCTTGGCCTCGCATCCCCCCCCCCCCCCCCCCCGGCCCAGCTCTCGTTTCCTTCCACAGATATTGAGCAAATAAACAAAGCAGCTGCAAGGGGATGTCCCCGCGCCTCTGCACGCAGCCGCCTCCCCGGGGAGCCGCGCAGGTGCTGACCCCGCATTCCTCAGCCGAGGGTTAACCGGAGAGAAAGCAAATATTGGCTTCCCTGGGGGCTGCCCCAGCCCGCAGCCAAGGGTGCCTCTTGCCCGAGGAAAGGGGCTCGTGGGGCAGACAGGTCCCCATCCCTGGCGGGGGTTGTTGCACAAGTCTGGCTCTTCACCCTGGTAGCACGAGGTCCCCACTGTGGTCTGAGCCTGCTCCTTGGGGCCAGAGGTGCCCTTGCATGGCAGGGACAGGCGAAGCCATGTGGATGCCAGGCAGTGGCTGTGGTGGTCTGGGGGCATGGAGGTGTGCTGCCAAGGCTCCCCCTCTACCTGTCACTGCATCTATACCTGGGGTGCATTTCTGTGCCTTGAGGGAACAGGGCATGTGGCTGGAAAGGACTCATGGCACAGCACCCATGTACAGTGCAGTGCTGATGGCAAGAGCCAGTGCTGCCACCTCCTGCTGCCACTGCCTGCCCCTCTTGGCTGGGCTCCTCACTGTGTGTGTGGTTTTGTGGCCCAGGAGCTGCTCCAGGAAGTGTGGGACCTGTGTTGATGCAGGAGTCTTTTCAGGCATCCTGCTCCCTGGGGCAGAATCTGACCTCAGCAGGGTCCAGCAAAGCGCATCCTCCCTCTCTCCCAACCTTCAACTCCCTCCATCCTGGTCTTGTCCCTTAGCAACTGCCCCTGGCCAGGACCTGGGCTCTGTAGGGAGGGATGTGACACTTTCTATGCATCAGTCACTTTGCCACCTCTGGAGTGACACGAGGCCGTTAACCCCCGTGGCACTGGTTGGGCTCAGGCACAGTGAGCGATGGCAGAGCATCCCTGCGACGCCTCCGCTCGGGGAGCAGCCGGCTGCTCTGCCTCCAGCTTGACACCGATCCGCACTACAACAACGATCTGGGCTGCAATCAGGGAGGAATTAAAGGATAATTAATGCCAATCCACATGGAAAATTGCTCTCGTCAAACAAACCTGATATCATTTTTTTTGATGAGCTGACAAATTGGGTTGATAAGTAGCGACTGCGCTGACATGATATACCGAGACTTCTGCAAGTCATTTTACTCTTGCCTGGAGGATATTGCGATGAAAGCATTAATATTCTGCAGAAATCAGTGTAGCATTTCTGACAGTGTGCTTCATTGGTAGACTTCCCGGCGGAATTGGCAGCAGTCGCCTTTCTGGCAGGGTGCAGTGGGGGTCTGATGATGGTGACCTGATGCTCACCATCTCTGCAGAGTTGCGGTGGTCTTGAGATCTCTGGTGGCAATAACTTTTGCCAACCATTCCATGAGTCTCCTGGGCTCTCGTTGCCTCTTCCTTCTGCCCTGTGCCAGCTGAGGGTGTGTGGTGTGCTGGGCAATGAAGGTGATGTAGCTGAGGAAGAAACTACCTGCACCATCACAGAGCTCGGTCTGGGAGGAAACATGAACTGACTGGTGAAAGGGGCAGGGCTGGTGCTGCTGGTGGGATGCCGGTCCAGCGGGATGCTCCTCCTGGAACACCTGTGCTGGAAAACATCCTCGTGCAAGGTCATGCAGCTGGGGAAAATTAATGTAGGTCACAGTACAAGACAGGGAGCAGCGCCTAGGGATGCAGTTACACTGAAAAGGACTTAGCAGCCGTCGTGGCAGCCTGCTCCGGGATGCGGGCTTCCAGCGCTGCAGTTGGGGAGTGACGGACGAGCAGAGCACCCCTGGGCTTGGGGGAAGGGTTGCTCTTTTGTGGGGCAGCGAGGAAGCTTCCACTGAGCATCGTTTCTGCTGCGGGGCCCACGGTTTAGAGAGATGCTGGGAAATTAAAAAGTGCTCAGAGAGGAAGTGTGGGATAATTGGAGGCATGGAAAACCTGCCTCCCAGTGAAAGGAATTAAAAAGCTCGGCCCATTTAGTGTATGCAGGAGGAAGTTAGGAGGGGGTTGTATCCCCATCTCTGCACACCTGTGTGGGGAGAAGTCTGATTGCAGGCACCTCATTAGTTTTGTAAAAAATGAAGAAAGAGAAGCAGCAGAAAATCATTCAGTAGCTGGAGGCTGAGACCAGAGAAATTCAGACTAGAATGAGATTTGGCTTTTTCTCCACGAAGAGCAATTAATCACTGAACACTCAGGTGGGAAGAGGTGAACTGGATGTCCTTTACAGCTGCAGAGGGGACCGTATGTCTTTCCCCAGTGGAGAAAATGGGAAGGGACAGGAGTGGAGAGGAATCCCAGGGAGAACTGTGTCTGGGCTGGGTGTGCAGAGGTGCCCCAGTGATAAAGTGTCTTCTTCTAGGTGATGGATGGTACCTCATCTGCTGTCCCTCTCTGGGCACTGGGGACATCAATCCAGCTCCTCTATCCCAGGCCAGGACCTTAATTGCTCACAAAGCCCCTGAGCATCCCTGCTCTGCAAGGCTGGCTGAGCAAAGGCTCTTCTCCATCCAGGGTGATGCAAGGTGATGCCTGAGCAGGCATGTCTGCTGGTGGGGACAGGGCTGCAGGGGAGGTGGGGGGCTCCCAGGCTGCCCCCGCTGCTCTCAGCCGGGCTGGGGGAGATGGAGATCCGCTGGCGCCAGTCTTCCCACGCTCTCCCATGGGGAATGCTCAGCCGTGGCCTTCCCGACCCCTGCGCTGCAATCATGTCTGAGCATCTGTAGTGGAGCTATATTTTACTGGTGCAGTAAAAGGGAAAGACAGCTTTGCTTGCATTTTATAAGCTACAGAATACCTTGCCTGGTTAGGGACTGGCTGAGCTTTGCAAGGGCTCTGGCTTGGAGTTCATTGGGCAAATAGTGGTGGGGGTTGAAGCTGCTGTCTCTTCCCGTGCTGCTCCCTTGCCTATCACAATTGTTCTTCCTCTAGAGCCCTCATCCCTCAAGGCCAGGCAGGATTTGCTCCTCTCCTGTTCCCATCCTTTGCCGGGAGACACCAGCAGTGACCATAACAGCAAGGCCAAAAGGCAGCGCTCCCTGGTTGTCCAGCCACAGGGCTTTCCTGGCTGCTGGTCCCCCAGCATCGTGCCTGGGACAGTGAGAAGGCAAAAGCTGGCTGTAGCTGGGGATGTGGCTCTGAGCAAGTCCCACCCTGGCTGCACATTTGGGTTCAGCTCCTGCAGAGCAGCAGGATGCCGTGGGGAGCCATTGGTGTCCCTTGAGCAGGGCAGAGTGTGCAGATGCCCGTGTTCCCTTGCAGGCTGCCGACCCCTGATCCCCGGGTTGTAGGCATGTCTTTACAAGCTCTGGGAATCATTGTGCTCCTGTCCTTGCAGCCTGCCGCTGCCGGGCCTGGGTTTTGTGCTCTTGCTTCTTGTTTTTCTGCAGCCTCTTTCACAAAGACACCTATTCTCCCCCTGCGCCCCGGGGATTTACACAGAAAGCTCACCCTCAACACGGCAAAAGAAAGGCGCGGGCGGCCCGGGAGAGGAAGCTCACACAAAATGCGGTGTGTGGTTCTTTGTGTCCCCTTTGTAATTCCTATGCACAATGAACTGCCCCGGCCACCCACCAGCCCTGGGGTACCCCCAGGTGCCCCGGCCTCCCTGCCCCACCAGGTGGTAGCGGGCAGAGCCGGGGATGCTCCTCACTGGGCAGCCAAGAGCGCAGCCTTTGTGCTTGGGAAAGGGGAAATTTGGGCAGGATGGAGATCACCATGTTCCAGCAGCAGCAAAAAGCCCCCTCGCAGAGCACTGAGGGGGTCCCTCCGGCTGAGCCCTTCCATCAGCCCCACTCTGACGGCTTTTAACATGCTAATGACCCTCTCAAGAGCAGGAGCAGCTCTGTGTAAAACCCATGTTCAGGCCTCGGTCATGGACATTTGCTCGGAGACAGAGTGTTAAATATTTATCCTCCCCTCCTCCCCCCCCAGCTCCGCAGGCATTAACAATAGCGATCCCAACCAGCCCCTTCCCCCTCGCCGGGAACATGTGGCTCCCGGACCATGACAGCGAACGTTATCGTTTGTACCTGTGAATTATTGATAAGGTATAAGATAGTTCTTGCAGTGAAAAAATAATGAGGGGGAGAGGCTGTTTGCAGCCTGGCGGGGTGCGTGCTGCTGCTAACCCTCTTCTCCGGGGGCAATATGGGCGGTGGACCCCATTCCTGCTGGGCTCCATCCACCATCTGACCATGCTAGCCCTTAGCAGCATGCAGCCGGCACTGTGCTGCCTCGGTGCATGTGGCTCTGCCCTCGGCATGGGTCTGGCTGGTGCCTGCCTTCCCAGGGGAGGTGGGCAGCTGCCCTCCCTCCCCAGCCCCATGCTGCAGCAGCCACCCCTGCGCTGGGGGATGCTCGCTCGGGCAGCTGCCTGCAGGTCATGGAGGTGACAGGGATGTCCCATCTCTGTGGGTCAGCTGCCCACCCTGCGGTGCCTTGGTGGGGAAGGGGCAGGTATGGCCCAGCCCAGCAGACACCATGGCTCCAATGAGCAGATGGGGTTTTGCCTGGAGAGCCTCTCAGCTGGGAAGGCTGGGGGCTCGGGACGTCTCCAGGGGCTGGAGGAGGGAGAGTGCTCCTCAGTTCTTGGGTTTATGGCCACTGATGCTCACTGTCCCAGTGCCCTAATCTGTCCCTGGAAAAAGGGGGATGAGGCTGTGGAGCACCTGGAAAGCAGGTGGTGGTCCTGGAATGGTGTCTGTTCTCTGGCTTAGAGCTGTCTTTTGGCTGGGAGCTGAACTCCCCTGAGCCATGTAGGTGAGAGCCTGTCTCAGAGATCCCTTTGGTCTCTGGCGGGTCTTGCTTTAGCAAGGCTCTTGAGTCTAACATTCTGCTGGCACTGGGATGATCACACACACACACCAGGTCAGCCGGGACCTGGTCACGCCAAGTCTTGAAATCCTCTGAGGACAGAGGGTAGATTTAGCTTAGACATTAGGAGGAAGCTCTTCCCTGTGGGGGTGCTAAGGTGCTGGCAGAGGGTGCCCAGAGGAGCTGTGGCTGCCCCATCCCTGGCAGTCTTAAAGGCCAGGTTGGATGAGGCTTTGAGCAACCTGGTCTGGTGGAAGGTGCCATGCCCATGACAGGGGGGTTGGAACTGAGGTCTCTAAGATCTCCTGCAACCCAAATCAGGCTATGATTCTAAGCCATACAGGAGGGTGCAGATGGCTTGGGGAGATCTTGTCATGGGTGGCATGGTCAGTCTGATTAAAAACAGGGAACTTCCTTAAAGCCAGTTCAAAGCCTGGCTTTGATGTACTTAGACTCTCAATCCTGCTGTTCCCTGCTGCTAATGTGGGAAGAGCATTAGCAGGAGAGCCAGGGCATTAGTGTGCAGAGCTTGGCCTTATCTGGGGCTACACATCTGTGGCTCTGGTCTGGGTGATGAAGCACCACGGCATTGAACCCAGCCCAGGAACAGGGAGGGCCTGGGAGGGGAGCATGGCAGGGATGAGGCACCCTCCTCCCTTGCACAGAGCCCTTGCTGCACTCCGCAGCACCATCACCCAGGAAAGGGCTGCCCAGACCTGCCAGGCTCCAGCATCAGGTGTTGCTTTCCCAGGCTGTGTCTGAATGCGGTGCCCTGGACTCCAGGGATGCAGGACGTGCTGTTATTACTGACAATGCAGGAATGCCTGGGAGGTACAACAGCCCCTGCCCATGACTTACTGCAGGCTGGGCCATGGCAGGGAGCCACCCGGGCAACGCTGCTCCCTGCATCCTGCCCTATTAGTGGCTCCCTGTGGAGCCCGGAGGGGCTGTGTGTCCCCCTCTGCTGCTCCCCAGGGTGGTGCGTTTCCAAGTGTGCTGGTGTAAGGGTGGGTGAGAAAGGATACTGCTGGGCAAAGGCTTGAAAGTGGGAACTGGGTGATTAAGAGAGCCCCTGGTCTGCGGGTGCTCCAGCATCAGGCAGTGTTATTCCGAAGTACAAGCTGCAGCATGGGAGCCGTAGTGAGGAAGAGGCTGCATAAAGCTCCTTGCTCCTGATGCAGCAGAGCATCCCTGAGCTGGTGAGTGATCCCTCATCTCTCCCTCCCACTCCCTGACTTGTCTCCAGTTGTGCAGCAAATACAGGGCAGACCACTTGGATGTCAACTTTGAAGTGTGAATTTCAAACACTCCCTCTATCCTCATCCCCTCTGTGGTGTCTGACAGGAGGCAGAGGCAGTGGCAGGAGCACCATGCACATGAAACAGCGCCGTTCAAAGCCCGGTTCCCACTTGCAAGCTGAGTTAGGTTTGTAGGCAATTACACCAGGCAGGTGTTCCCTGCCTTCCCTCCCAGCCTTTTCCCTTGCAAACTGCCTGCTCTCTGGCTTTGCTTTTAGGAGAAGAGCCTGGCACCAGAGCAGATACAGCTGCATCAGGCTGGGCTCATGCCTGCAGGTTACAGTGGGGATGCTGCAGCCCTCCTGTGCCCCATCCTGTGGTTCTCCATGTGCTGAATTGGCTCACACAGAGCCTGTGCTGAGGATCAAGGCACAGAAGCTTTCTGTGCAGGGGCAAAGCAGGGCAGCAGTGCTTTGGCCTCATTCAGAGCTGACACATGAGGATAAGGCCAAACCCAAGCCCTTTTCTTTCCAGCTTCTTTATGGCCAGAGGGGTGCAACGGGGAGGGCTCATCCCATGCTGGATCCCAGGGTGCTGCGGGATGCTCCTGTGCTCAGCTGGGGCTGTCTGTGTGCAGGGGGAATGCGGCCCCCTTCCCCTTGTGAGGCAGAAGCAAGACAGTGCATGTGAACTCGACTTCACAAGACATCAAATGCGCTGCAGTCGGATGGAAATTGGCTCTCGGAGCTCCTTTCTTCTGGCACGGAGCAGCTCCCCGCTTCCCCCTTGGCGGGTGCATGAGCTGATGATAGGAGGAAGCGCCTGCTCCCCTCCAAGCCATGATGCCGGGGATCTCATCTCCAGGCTCGCTGACAATTTGCATTAATGTTTACTTAACTAACCGGGAGCCCTCTTCCATCCCACCCGCCTCGGCGGGGGAAGTTGCACAGCTTGTGGGGGCAGCAGGACCATCAGAGGCATTTCTGGGCTGCCTCCTTTGTGCTCCAGGAATCTCCAGCCCTCAGAAACAAATCCCTGTTGCCAGAAGAGCGGGCCCTTCTCCCAGCTCTCTCAAAAAGATGTCCCAGATTCCTGCCCAGCCAGGGCCCTGAGTTGTTCCTGGGCAGGATTTCAGTGGGCGAGTGGGCGAATTTGCAGCATTTTACATATGTAATATGTTGACAGGAATGCTTTTAAATCCCTATGATATTTAATTAAGAGGCAGCTTTTGGTGTATTAGGCGGGAATGGGGCTCTCTAATTAGTTATTGGTGATTTTATAGCCGTGAAGGTAATTAAGTTAAGTAAAAGCTGGAGGCAAGCTCCCATGCATGCATCCGCCCCATGAGGAGCTGCTCTGGGATGCAGCAGGGTCAATACCGGGGTCTGGCCTCAGAGCAGTGTGTACCCATCCCGGGCTGCTGTGAGGGACAGCCATTCCCCATGACAGGGACCGTGCCCAGCCTGCAGTCCTGGCTGGAGCAGGGCATCTCCCACCATGGTCAGGAGATGTTCTCCAGCCACCTCCCTTGGGGCTGACATGTTCCTGAGCCTGTGATGTGTTTGTCTCCTAAACCTGGTATTTTTAAACTCAAACTGGAGCTGGGATCTGGCAAAATATGAATCATTCAAGAGATGTAAGAGTGGGCAGAGTCCTGGGCAGACTGGGTGTATTTATAGCCCACAAGTGTTGGAATTTGACTATTTCTTAGGGAAAAAAAGAGGTTTTCTGATCTGGCCATGCTGAGAGCCCTGCTACCAGCTCTGCAGGGCCTTAAAGATACAGGTTTATGGCAGCATGGAAAGGAGGATAAGGGCCAGGCTGTGCTACACAGCCCCTGCTCGCCTCTGCCATTGCAGAGGACCATGCTTGGGGCCAGAGGACCATGCTTGGGGCCAGCCCCTGCCCTGTGCCCACACTGTTTGCTCAAGGGCACTGACATGGGCACATGCATTCGACTGGGGGTTGTGGCAGCAGCTGTGGCTTGGGGTAGCAGTACCTGTAGTTGGCCATGGCAGGGCACTCCATGCCGTGATCATGGCTACCACTGGGGGTAGCCATACCAGCAGCATGGGTGGCTCTGGGGGCACCAGCACCCAAAGTTGCTCCCATACCCTGGCCATGCTGCCATGTCCTTGCACCAATGCCAGTGACAGATGGCACATATCCCTCCCCAGGCTGCTCTGTGTTCTGCTGCATCCCATGATGAGGTTCCAGCCCCAGTGAGAGATGGGGCTCACAGGCCACCCACCTCCCTCCAAGAGGGCTGATATCTGCCTGGCTGTGCTGGCGTGGGTCTCTCCCCCTTTGTGGGGTTTGCAGCCAGAACCCCACTGCTCGGGAGATTTCATCCCCCCTTTAATCTTGGCAGTTGGAAGCCGGGGAGCCGATAATGATGCAGGAGTGTAAATGTCAGCAGGAAACCAGCTTCAATCAGAACTGTTAAAAATAAACCCGCCAGGCCTGCTCTGGCAGGGGCAATCAGACTCCGCAGCTCCTCTCCCTGGGTCCCAGAGCACGAGCCGCAGCCATGCCGAGCCGCACCAGGCCACTGGGACAGCTGGGCTGGCTGCTGGCTGCAGTGCTGGCAGATCCAGCCCCGGCCAGCAGCTCCACTGGGGCTGGGAAGAGCGATCCCTGAGCCAGGCAGGGTGCAGGGCTCTTCCCTTAGCAGGAATCCCCACCACAATCCCATCTGGGCTTGGGCTAAGTTTTAATTGGAAGAGTGTAGCATGGGAGAGGGGCATGGAGGTGAGCTGCTTCTGCTTCCATAGGGATAGCCGTGAGCTGCGTGCTCTGGTGTAGCATGGGTGATGGTGGTGAGATGCACAGCCTGGGCTGTGGCAGGAGATGTGGACATGCAGCTAACACAGCCCCTGGGTACTCAGGCATACCCACAAGCTCTTGGGGTCTCAAAGCTGGTGTCCCCACCTCAAATGAGATACACTTGGAGCAGAGACAGGAGCTGTGTTGTTAAGCTCAAAGATAGTTATGCTCGGGGCAGCTTGCAAAAGGATGTGGGACTGCTCCATCCCTTTGAGCCTTAGCATGGAGTCCGAAGGTCTGTGTGAGAGCAGGTTCCCACAGCTCAGGGGCTCCCTGACCTATGCCTCGTGGTCAGGCACTGGTGCCAGGCTCACTGCTCCTCTGAGGCTCCACTGGGGAGAGGCAGGAGGAGCACCCAGATGTGCCTCTGGCAACTCATTTCTGCCTCCCCAAAGCAAGGAGGAGCTGTTGATTGCCAGCACAGTCAGTGGGCAGCAGTGCTGCATGGCTGGGGGCTGCAGCCGCACTGCCTGCCTGCAGGCAGAGCCTTCCCCATGGTGTGGTTTTGTACTAGGGACTCTTCACAGAACCTGTCTGCGCAGAGCAGCCCTGTGGGCTGGTGCAGCTCCCTGTCCCCTATGGCATGGCCATAGCTGGGTGCTGCTCCACCAAACCCTCTCGAGATCAATGCCACTGTAGCAAGGGTAGCCCCAGCCTGAGCCCAGGCTAGTGGCAGGGCTTTGCTGCTCTGCCAGCAGCTTTTATCCCGGCTTTGATGTGTGCCACATGGGATGGAGTCTCTTTATCTGCCTGTTGGATTTCCCCTGCTCCGTTCCCCGTGCTCAGTTCCCATGCTCGGGCACTCTCACAACCTCGCGATTGCTCTGCACTGTTTCCCACCCTCATTTCCCGTTGGACCCTCTTCCTATCAGGGCTGTTTCCTCCCAGCCCTGTGTAAAATCACATCTCTTTCCAGATGCTGGGCTGGATTTGAGCTGTTCCCCTGGCTCCACCTTGGTTGCCAACGGGGGCTGATGTTTTTCACCCCACAATGCATCTCTCACCTCGCACCCGAACCGCAGCTCTGTGGTCGCTCCCAGGTGCTTTCAGGAAGCCAGGCTATCAGATGTAGCTGCTGCTGGGGCAAGAGTTTTGCCCCTCTTAGCGCTGAGGCTGAGCGTGAGGAGCCTGAAGGACCCTTTGGAACACCAGGGCATCTCGCCAAGTAATTCCAGCTGGGTCTTACAAGGTTCAGCATCAGTTTCAGAGCATCCTCCAGGCCAGAAGGAGTTTGCTTTAGCCCTTTCCAAAGCTTGGACCACGGTTTAGAGTTGCTATCCCAGGACCTGCAAAGCTGAGGATCAGATTCACAGATCTGCAGCATCCCAGATCCGCAGCATTGCTCCTTGGCTTGCCAGGCTGTGCCAGATCTGGGACAGCCGGGATGCAATTCTCAGCTTGGCTCAGCCTCATTCACACCTCGGAAGAATCCAGGAGGGCCGGCAGGGCTGGCTTCACACTTATTAGCAATTAAAAGCCTCAGAGCCTGGGAGTCCATTGGCTCTGAGCTCACCAGTGCCACAGACCCAGGGGCTGAGCCTGCTAACAAGAGCTGCAGCCAGCTCCCCACAGGGCTCAGGGCTGGCCCGACAGAAGTGCTATTTGCTTTTTCATTTACACCTTGGATGGGTGTTGCAGCCTGGAGTTCAGGGTGTCTTCTTGGGCGCGAACTGCCAGGCAGGGAGCACACGCTGTGTGCTGGAGGGTGCGAGGCTTCCTGGCACGCAGGGCTGGAGCCTGGCACCTTTCCTGGCGTGGCACAGCACCGTCACCCAGCAGGGCCCTCTGCGCATAGGGTCGTGTGCGGTGAAGGAGGATTGACCTTGTCCTAACCATCATGGGGCTGTGTATGAGGGTCTCATTGTGGCACACTGCTGTCTGCTGGAGGTAGAGCCATGTCTGGTCCAGCAAATCCCTACCACCACTCCCCAGCTCTCTCTGCCCCAAGATCTGGAGCTGCTAGGCTGTGGTACCCTGATTTGCTGGATGGCCTGGGATGTGCTGTGTCCTTGAGCACTGGGATGCAATGATGTGGGTAGTGGTTTCCCTCTGCAACAGTGGGGCCGTGAGCCATTGGGGAGGCTGGTGGGGCTGGGGAGCCTGGCATGCAGCCCCGGGGAAAGGGGTGGCTCTGCGCCTTTGATTTGCAGCGCGTCAGGAGCATGCTGGGAATGAGCCGGGGGATGCAAATGTGAAGCAGGTAGGTACGCAGGCTGGAGGGTAGCGTGGGAGCTGGAGAGAAAACACGCTTTGGTGGAGGGTTTTGTGGGGATTTGCCTTGACTAGACAGTGAGAGGGAGGCAAAAACATTAAAAGAGGGAGGAGAGCAAGCAGCTGAACACCAGAGTGGAGGGGCTTGGATGTGGTGAAAAGCATGGATGGAGAGAACCAGGAGACCGTGCAGCGATGGGGACACTGGCTGGGTGCCTCCCGGAGGCTGTGGGCCAGGCAGGTGCTTCTTTTAACACCCAGTGTCCAGCCAGACACTTGCTGGAGGGGACAAGGCCTCATCCAGCGATCAGTGGAAGCTGGGGAGCACACGTCAGCAGCACAGGTGGAACCTTTGCTTACAGTGGCAGGTTGGCTTCTCCTGGCTGTGCGGCAGGGCGCTCTCCTGCCCCCCCCAGCCTCTGCTAGACCACGGAGCACCAGGCACAGCGGGTGTTGTGGCTCTCCTGCAGAGCTTCAGGATGCTGGGGAGCCGGTGGCCATGCCTTTGCCTCCCCTTCCCGCAGATAACGAGGTTGCAGGAACAAAGGGACAGTGTGGGGAGGGGGCGGTGACAGGCACACAAGGTTTGCAGCTTGTTATTTCACTTGTGTTTCCATTAAAGCTGCTGCTTTTAACTTGTTTCAATCTCTGAAGAGGCTCCAGGGTGGGTGGCAGATGCTTTACTCCCCCTCCCTCCCCTCTTTTCCTTGGCTCACTCCCCTTGTTCCCATAGCATCCCCTTCCCACGGAGTCCTGCGGCTCTGGCTGTGCAGTGCAGCCCACGCTGGAGCCGCTCCTTGTCGGAGCTGGATGGGATCCATGGGATCCACCACACAGGCACTGCTCGGCAAAGCCTGGCTTCAATGCCTTCCCCGCACACATCATCCCACTTGTGATGGATGTTGCATGTCCCCAACTCTCCTCATGCCCAAAGATGAGGGGCTGGTGTCACCCACCATGCAGGCACACATGTGCCTCAGCATCCCCAGTGCACCCATTCAGCATCTGCAGGCACTGCGGTGATACAAGCCACTAGTGCTCGGGTAAGGACAGTGGCCCAGGTCATGGTGTGGGGCAGCAACGTCCCTTTGAAGCTGCTGAGATTTATGTGTGCCCTGAAATGTTCTGCTAAATCAACATCACTGCCCTGGGGCTGGGATTCTTCTCACTAACTGTTGCCATGAGCATATGTTGCATTTTACACATGCTCTGCTCTGCTGTCCAAGCAACAAAATCCTCCAGCTTTAATGTTTTGGGAAGCATCTGCATCTCCCAGGAGGGAAGGGACCGGGGCCAGAGCCTGGGGTCAGCACGGCGCTTTGGGAGGCAGGGAAGCAGTGTGGAGCATTGCTCCCCGATCTGGCAGTGTTCAGCTTCAGTCTTCTCTGTTTGTACATGGAGGCAGAATTTGCTTTGGCTCGTGTCACTGAGGTTTGCGGTCTGAGATGCTCATCACATCATGATGTCTAGCAGCGTGTTGCCTTGCTCCAGCAAAGGATTGTTTTGCCCTTGTATGTATGGGCCTGGCAAGGATGAGCTCTGATCCATCGGTCTCACTGGTGCTGCGATAACAAGAAGTGATTATTTATTGCTGCTGGGACAACAATATTGGGCCTTGGTGGATGTGACCCGGCGTGTCATCCTGCCCACCAAGACGTCCTGAGGACTCTTGTCCCTTTGGAAGGACTGTCTGAGGGCCAAGAATCGCATCACCCCACCAAGGGCAGTGTGTGATCAGGTGATGGACATGATGTGGCTCTTGCGCAGGGTTGGGGATCCCCAGGGCCAGGCAGTCTGTGTGACTCAGAGCACAGGGACCCTGCAACATGCAGGTGGAGGCATGAGCTCTGCTTTCCAGCTGGGCGGGGGTAGAAGCGCTCATGAAAGTCCATATAAAGGACAAACTCCCCATGCCACCCAGCAGCAATGAGACCTGCATGGGGCAGGAGGGGCCAGCGGTGGCTTTCAGGCTGCTGTGGTGGCTAGAAGGATACCTGGATCTCTTCATCTCCAGGACTCCCTACCTTTGCACAGCCCTTCACTGTGCCACAGAGATGTCTCCTGTGCTGAATACAGATTGCTGCCACCATCCTTGTCCCCTCTGGCTATTCCATCCCTGCTCTGTGCACCCTGTCCCCAGTACCCATCAAGGCTGTCTGTGTCGGGAGGCAATTTCTGTGGCTGCAGGTTGCGGTCTCCCCCAGCACGCTGCAGGCTGCAGCACCCGGAGCCAGGAGGATAATGAGATCTTAATAGTCCAATTATACCCCATCGATTTACTCAGCACGTAATTGTTGGCGGCTGGGGCTGCCTGATGAAGCGCTGGCTCGGCTGCCAGCGGGGAGGGCTGCGCCGCACCGCCCAGCCTCGGATGCTCCTTGCAGCAACCAGCTGCTCCTCCTTGAACAGGGGGCTACAGGAGCAGCCCCCCTCCCCGACTCGCTGGCCTCACAGCCCAGAAGGGGCAGGGACAAGAGTGGCAGGCAGGGATTGGAGTGGGACCCCTGGCACCCTGCCCTGGCGGGGGGCTGACCCCGGGTTGACATCCCCCCTGCTGCTCTGGGAGCAGAAGGGTTGCGCATCTCTGCCTGCCACTAAAATGGGCTGACAGGAGAAGTGACTCCCGGTGGGTGACAGCTCCTGCTGGCTGAGCAGGGCTGAGCCATCAGCCGTGTCTGGCAGCCTGCACCAAGCTGTGTGGTGGCTACCAGAGGTGTGCTCAGCTGGGCTCCTGGCAGCAGAAGCCAGCTCTCAAGCATCCACCTGCAGGTGTTCCTCACTGCAGCATGCCACTGCAGGTGCATCTCTGTGCCTTTCCTCTATTCATTTCCATTTTGAGCTTGTTGTGGCTGGGAGTCCCATGGACTAACAGTGCCTAATTTGGAGGAGTCACTCTTAGCTGTGATTTTAAGCCTCCCTCCTGTTGTGATATTGCTGGTCATCCCTTGTTCTGGTGTTGTGAAAAGCAATTAATAATGTTCCCTTTCACCATCACTGCACTTCTTTGGACTCTGTCCCATCTTGTCCCATTCCCTTTCTGGCCCCTACAAAGTGCCATTTCCACAATCTCATGATCTCTCTCCTGAGTGGCAGTGGCTCACACTGAGCCTGCCATGCGGCACCCTCGTTTGTTTGCACCATCAGGCTCTGATGGTGCACCTTGTCCTGCACAAACGCCATCAGCCCCAGGGGCCGGGGTCACAGCAAGTAGCAGGCAGCAGCAGGCAGAGCGCAGGCCCACCATGACGTTGGGGATGGGGTGGGAGGTCTGTCCATCCCCCTTGGCCAGGATGGAGCTGTGCTGGCAGCTGGGACAGCAGAGCACATTAAAAATCAAACAGCCTGATGTAACGCTGGGTGCATGCTGTGGGAGCCTGAACCTGACACAGGGCTGTCTCACACCAGGGCTGGGGACCAGAGCAGGTGACACAGTGGATAAAACCCTGCACCGCTACCTTGGCATCCTGCTAATGCTGCAGCAGGGAAACTATCCCCAACTTCCAGAAGCAGCTGCCTTCCAGGACACTCCTCCTTGGGAGCTGAGTCCTTGCAGCATTAGGGACTTGCGTCCATCACCTCGAGTGGATTGTGTGGCTGGAACACATGGGTGACTTATTTCCCCCGCTGTGGGTGCTGAAGTAAATGGGTGCAGCTGCTCCTTCCCTCCGGTGAGAGACTAGAGTGCAAAATCCCCACGGGGGCTCTGGGCTGTTGGCTACTAATGGGAGTGCTGATTAGTCTATTGATCTGCATAATGCAAGAGTCTGTCCCTTCACACACACCCTTGACAACTGTCAGGTGGTGGTATGAGCATCTCTGCCCATCCCTCTGCCCTGGGCAGGCTGTGCTGGGACAAACAGCATGCGTTCGGTGACCTGAGGGACACCAGACTGTTTAATAGCTGCTGGTGCCATTCTCCTTCTGGCTAGTCCTTGGCAGGCCCTTTGCCTCGGGGAACTAACGGCTGCACCCTGACATAGCCTCCTCTGGCACAGCACCAGTGAGGTGAGGCTGGCACCTGGGAAGCACCTATCCCAGCCCAAAACGCTGGTGCTGCCCGGGGTTGCGTGGCTTTGGTTGCGAGGGCAGCTGCCTTGTCTGCTCGAGACCTGGTGGATGGTTTCTGTGGCTGAGCTGGTGTCTGAACGACTGGTGCTGGTGGAGCAGAGCTGGCCCACAAGCAGGGGCCTGTCATACAGTTTCATCACGTCAGCTGGCAGCAGCGGAAGGGTTAATGCCTGTGACCTGAGACAGAGAGGGTCTGGGAGACCCCTGGATGCTATAACGAGATTCCAGCATGGAAGCTGGGGAGGAAACAGAAGAGCTGAGCAGCCTGCTGCGGGTCACCCTCCTGGAGCCAGCAGCCAGCCCTGGGCACGCGGCTCTTCACGGCGTTGTCCCCCTCAGCCCTCACCGGCGCTGGGACGGGACACGGGCGGCAGCTTCGGCCTGGACGGGGGCGGTGCGGCAGCCGCTGCCAAGCCGCGCTTCCTGGCGAGGGGAGCGCCGTGCCGGAGGGCTGCCAGGCCGCCCCAGCGCTCCTGGCAGGCGGCGGGGGGCTCGGAGGATGCGGGGCCAGCGCCGCTGGGAAGCAATTACCTCCCCGCTGCGTCCGGCCCTAATCCCCTCGCACGGCGCGAGGAGCCGGCTCGCCAAACAAGGCTCAATCAGGTTAAAGTGTGAAGTCAGGATTAGCCGAAAGAATGAGAGCGTGGTAATAGCCCCGGCCTCCCCGCCTGGCCGCCGCAGCCCCGCTGCGGCCCCCTCCTTCCCGGCCGCCCTCCGGCCCGCCGGGCTCTTGCCGGGGAGATTAAGGCTGCCGGGGTTTGTTTGCCTGAGTGGGCTCCCCACTGGGAAGCGATGTCGAACAGTTTTGCTCGGGTGCCCCGCTAAGTGCCGGGCAGGGCGGCGCCGTGGGGGGTTGGCTCCCGCTGCCGAGCCCCTGCCAGCCCCGGGGAAGCCGCGTCCCTGCGCCTGGCTCCTCGCCGAGGCTCCCCGGGCAGCGGGCGGGGGAGCGGGGGGGAGCCAGCGGCAGGGATCTCCTGACCCGCTGCAGACCGCGCACCAGCAGCCATCGTGCCTGCAGCGGGATACAAGGTCTGAGCAGGGGAGTCTCCAAAACCCCAGCGCTTGGCTACTGCGGCCCAGCTAGGGAGGGAATTGTGTGGACATAGCCTGGCCATAAGGCCTTGGGGGGACGTGGAAGGAAAAGTGGGCACCCCCCTCCATGTTGCACAGCCATGGGCTAGAGCTGGACTTCTAACTAGCAAGCACCTGCTGGGTCAGAAAGCCCTGTGGGAGGTGAGCCTGGGGACAGAAGCGTCCCCCATCACCTCCTCATCCCTTATCATCCTCCCCTCTTTGCAAGCCCAGGAGTATCAGAGCCGTCTGCACCCTGTGCTGTATGGGGAGGAAACACAGCTGCATGGTCCCTGTTGCAGAGGGGTAGGAGAACAGTGGCTATGTGGATACACCGGCTCCTTGGACATCCCTGGGTTCAATAGCCAGAAACTTAAACTTGGAGCTTTAGGAAAATTCCTGGAATAGAATTCAGAAAAGGCAGAAAGGGCGGCTGTGGCAACAGGACAAGGGCTGCTTTCCTTTCCCCTCCTCTGTCTGTGCCCATCCGTTGACTGGTCCTCAGCGGAGCTGTTGGACCTGTCAGTGCTCGTGGTCATTGCTGCAAGCTGGCACTCTGCATGCAATGGCAGTGACTCGCTTGTACTTGGCAGGGTGTGAGGTGGCACTGGCGCAGCAGCCCAGGGTGCTGCAAGCCGCATGCGGAGCGAGGAGAAGCCATGCCATCTGCTGTTTCTTCCGTGCCAAAGTGTAAGGCAAACATAGCTGGGAGCTATGAAACACCAGGAGGGAAGGGGCCGTGCCTCCTTCCAACGCCGGGGCGAGGATCCCACAGGCAAAGCATGTGTTTAGTCCTGGTATTGTCAGCTGTGTAACCATGCCGGTGATGTAAGCCCAGTGCCAGGCCCTCTCTGAAACCCTCACATCCAGCGTCTGTCCCTCTTGGCGTCGGTACCCCCAACGGCAGCACTTCATCGGTGGCTGTCACGAAAAGCTGTGAAGGGGAGAAGCCTCACAAAGTCAGTTGCAACCTTCTAACAGCATTTGCCTCGCGAGCTGTAAGTGAGCAGCTTGCAGACAGACGCCTGGGTTTACTCCCCGGGCGCAATGGGACTCCCATGTGCTGCGAGTGGAGAAACACGAGCGACGTTTCCATGAGGGAAGCAAACAAGCTGCAGGCAGGGGCTGCCTGGGCAGGCAGCAGTGGAGCTGGGAGGAGGGTGCAGAACACCAAAGTCTGGTGGGTGCTCCCATGCTTAGCTCCACTGCGACTGGTTTAATGTTGGAGAGCAGGCAGCTAAGAGGGAGTGCGATGCATTGCCAGGAAGAGTGGTGAAATTCATCTGGAGTTTCCCAAAGGGTTTTCTAGGGGCTTCCTTTTACTAGGACCCAAAAGGGAAACGGCGTTTTGGCGCGATACTGCATTTTTCTGGAAGGTCAGTGCAATTCCTGGGGTCCCCGGGCTCATTGCGACTCCAGCAGAGGATGAGAAGGTGTTTGTTTGCTGGTGTTTTCCTCACTGGAGAGTGCAAGGAGACCGCGATCCCTTCAGGCAGAGCAGGCAGCGCCAGCAGAACGGGCGGCGCGGCCCGAGCAGCGGGGTCAATGCTGGCAGAGCAGGCAGCGCGGCCCGGGCAGCCTGGCAGTGCCGCCGCGTGGGTAGCGGGGAAACTGCGGCTGCTGCGCGCCCGGCTGCTGGCAGGGGAGCTGGGCTTCCCCCTCCCGGGAGCACGGGCCCCTCCGGGGGGGCATCTCCCTTCCTCTGCCGCAGCAATGGTGCTTTAGCGGCCGGGTTTGGGTCCCCAGGAACGGCGCAGAGCCATGCACCAGCCCCTGCCCTCTGTACGGTGCTGGAGCGATGGGAGCTATGTGGGAGCTCCTTGGTGGCAAGCCCACTGTCCTTGGGTTTTCCTTCTCATGCATCTGCGCAAGCAATGCTGGTGCTTCCCTCTGGGAACACTACCCTGTTGTGGCAGTGAAGCTTTTGGCTGGGGTGAAGTCCCAATCTGGAGATCTTTAGGTCATTTGCAAGCAGCTTGTTGGACACACTGAGCCCGTTTTCTGGAGCAAATGAGGGCATGGGAAGGAGGGTAGATGCTGTGCCTCCATCCTGACCCAGCACAACTGCTCAGGGATATCTATAGTAAACAGGCTTTGTTATGGTGAAGCAAAGCTGGTGAGCCCTGAGTGTGAAATGCTGGCATCTGGTGATACCGCAAGCCACCTCTCAGGTTGAGACGGGAGCTGTCTGTGCTTAATCTTTGCGGGATGCTCTTGTCCTGCTCCTCACTCACCCATGGACTTGCTGCACCGGACAAAACGCTGTTTCGTGCCTCAGTTTCCCTGTGCCTGAAGGGAACTGTGGGCTGTGCTGGCATGGGGCCATGGGCATGCAATGCAAGTACGCACTGAGCTTGGAGGAGCTCTTGGCCCTTGGACTGGGAGAGGGAATGGCTGCGTGGGAGACATGGGGCACAAATATGATAGGCAGGTCCCCCCAAGGACAGGGAGACCTAAGCCAGCCTAGCCAGACCCTACTTGAAATAAGATTGTTGATCTTCATGGTCATTAAAAGCCAGCCCAAGCATGGTGGAGGACCTGACCTGCTGCCAGCCCTGCGGCACAGAGCCTGTGTTGGCCCAGCGTGCCCCGGCATTGCAGAGCAGGTAATTACACAGACAGTGCCGTGTAGTGATGGAGTAATTAATGACCCAATTATTTGTGCCCTCTGAAGTGCAGGGCAGGCTCCATGGGAATGCCTGCTGGAGCCGCTAAGCGTAATTACCAGTTAATCAGCAGGGACCTGTAATTATGGCAGTCAGAGGGTATTTGAGTACAGAGGGTTTTCCCGGAGCTGTGCCCTGCTGCTCTGCTTGTCAGAGGTGGGGACAGCAGTTCCTGAGGACCTTGAGGCCACCATGGATGGAGCTGGACAGCAGGGCAATGGGCAACCAAGGAGTTGAGGCCAAATTACAGTTTCCCAGAGCCGCAGGGGGATCACTGAGTGCTGGGGCATGCCCCTGCCTGTGGACACCCTGGTCCTGAGGGGCATCGTGCTTTGCAGGCACTGATCGTATTCGTTTCTGCATCCTTTTTCTGCAGGGACCTGAGTGAGAACTTCATCCAGGCCATCCCCAGGAAAGCTTTCCGTGGGGCCACCGACCTCAAGAACCTGTGAGTCCTGACAGGGATGGGCACAAAGGAGTTTGGGATCAAGTCCAGTGGCAGGAAGCGTCAGGAGCCACTGGTCACTCTCTGCCTGGGCTGTCCCAGTAATGCTCCCTCTGTCTTTCTCCTTCAGGCAACTGGACAAGAACCAGATCAGCTGCATTGAGGATGGGGCTTTCCGTGCCCTGCGGGGTCTGGAGGTCCTGTAAGTGGCCAAGAGCTGGCTGGAGCCTCCAGCATGCAAGCCCCATGTGGGGTGAGGGTGTCCCTGGGTGCTCCCCACTCACAAGACACCGCAGGCACACTCTCCCATTTATGGCCTGGCCACCCTGACCTGTTCCCCTCTGCTTTCCTGCAGGACCCTGAATAACAACAATATCACTTCCATCCCTGTGTCCAGCTTCAATCATATGCCCAAGCTGCGGACTTTGTGAGTGTTGGGGCTGTGGGGGCAGGAGGCACCCCCTGGGCTGGGGTAGGATGTCCTCAGCTCTGCTACTAGTGCTGGCAGCATCCATGGGGAGGGGGTGGAGAGGACACTCCTGCAGTATATCCCAGGCACTCCCAATCTAGGTGGCCTTGGGAACTGGCACAGATGCTCTCAGGCTCCTCTGTGTCCCCAGCGGACCTTTGTGCAGAGCCAGGCTGCGTCGGCCGGAGGGCAGCGGGGTGTTCAGGAGCTGTGCTGCGGGCACTGACTGCCCTGTCCACCCGCAGTCGCCTGCACTCCAACCACCTCTTCTGCGACTGCCACCTGGCCTGGCTCTCACAGTGGCTGCGCCAGCGCCCCACCATCGGGCTCTTTACCCAGTGTGCTGCTCCAGCCCAGCTCCGTGGTCTCAACGTGGCCGAGATACAGAAGAATGAGTTCAGCTGCTCCGGTGAGGGGGCTGGGAGGCAGTGGGTACCAGGGCAGGGACATGGACTGGGGGGACAAAGGCGGTCCCACTGATGCAGCCCACCTCCACTCTGCCACGTGCCCCAGCTCAGAGCCTGGATGTATGCACTGGGCTTGGCTCTGGTCAGCACTGTCCCTGGTGTGGGGACACCATGGGGACACCACCACCCTACCAGTGTGACAAAAGGTGCATCAGCCAGTGCCTTTCACATGGGGTTGGGGTCACCAGGACCTTGTGCACCCACTCAAGGGTGCTATGAGCTGTTCCAGCACCCCGAGCTGTCACCAGGCCCCATTCCTCTGGGTGCTGCCACCCATCCACCTGGCCCAGCTCTTTTCAATTCCCATGATGGTTGCTTTCCCAAAGGACAAACAGACTCCACACGTGCCCAGCTCTGCAGCTTGTCCTCTGGCTCCTGCCCAGCCATGTGCACTTGCAGCAACGGCATCGTGGACTGTCGGGGCAAGGGGCTGACGGCCATCCCTGCCAACCTGCCCGAGACCATGACAGAGATGTGAGTACGTCCCCACACCGTCACCACTGGCTATGGGTGGCTGAAGGCAGTGGGGACACAGGGGCAAGCCCCACACTCAGCCACCCTGTGTGGCAGCAGGCCTTTCCTGCCCTTGTCCCATGCTGCCCAGGTTTAGCCCTGGATTTAACTGCATTAAAAATGTAAATAGAGAAATAATCTCCTTAGGGGAATCCAATTATGGTGCAAAGCCCCCGCTGGGATGGCATGCAGGGCACTTGCGGGGTAGCAAGCGCCCCCAGGCCCAGGGTGCTGGGAGGGAGGAGGTGCTCCCCAGCCAGCACATTCCCCCCATCCATGGCACCCCCCTCTGATGGAGAAAGCCCAGACCACAGGCTGCAAGTTGTCCCTGGGGTGAGTGGTAACACCCTGGTAGGATAACTTACTGCAAGCTTGCGGGTCTTGCAGCTCTCCAGCTCTGTCAGTGGGGTGCTGTGATTCAACCAGCCCTACAGCCCTCATCTGTCCCCCTTCTCTTTGCAGACGCCTGGAGCTCAATGGCATCAAGTCTATCCCCCCAGGTGCCTTCTCCCCCTACAAGAAGCTGCGGAGGATGTAAGCGTGGAGCCTTTGCCAACTCACCCTGAACCCCAACACCCTTCACACCGCTGCTGTGAGCCCACAGGCCCCCACTCTGATGGGCTTGTGGCCCTTGGTGTGACATGGATGCCCCACATGGCAGCGCTGGGATGGGGCCTTGGATGCCCTCAGCTCTGTATATTGAGTGCAAGGGGTGGACCCCTGGGCCCAGCAGGAGGATGGGGGCATGGGGCAAAGAAGAGGGGACCAGGCCACCTTCTCCTTTTGGTTTTCAGAGACCTGAGCAACAATCAGATCTCAGAGATTGCTCCTGACGCCTTCCAAGGACTGCGCTCGCTGAACTCCCTGTAAGTGCTCCCCACCGGAGTGTGTTGGGTGGTGTGGGGTGGATGTGGCATGCCCTGAATCATGCCCCACCCCACTCCCCATCATGTCGCTCACACCAGTCTCTCTCTCCCAGGGTGCTGTATGGCAACAAGATCACAGACCTCCCCAAGGGTGTCTTCGGGGGACTTTTTGCCCTGCAGCTGCTGTAAGGCGCTGGTGGCTGGGTGGGATGCTCTGTGGGACACCAGAGAGCAAGTGAGGTCCCAGCACCCATGATGCAGTGAGGAGGGTCCTCAGGCTCACCTCCCTCCCTGCCAGGCTCCTCAATGCCAACAAGATCAACTGTGTGCGAGCGGACGCCTTCCAGGACCTGCAGAATCTCTCGCTGCTCTCGCTCTATGACAACAAGATCCAGAGCCTGGCCAAGGGCACCTTCACCTCCCTGCGGGCCATCCAGACCCTGTGAGTACCCACACCAGCTCTGATGCCCGGGCAGGCGCCTGGAGGAAAGCATCTCTCTTGGGTAGCCAGAGCCGGAGCTGGTGGTCACCCACTGCCCGTGGTGCAGGCACCTGGCCCAGAACCCCTTCATCTGTGACTGCAACCTGAAGTGGCTGGCAGACTTCCTCCGTGCCAACCCCATTGAGACCAGTGGCGCCCGCTGTGCCAGCCCCCGGCGCCTGGCCAACAAGCGCATTGGCCAGATCAAGAGCAAGAAGTTTCGCTGCTCAGGTGAGAGCCATCCCCATCCCTGTGCTGCGCTCAGCCCTGCCCCAGCCCCGTGTCCATGTGCTCACGGTGATGATGTGCTTTTCATTCCACAGCCAAAGAGCAGTATTTCATCCCAGGTAAGAGGAGGAGACACACTGTGTATGCATGGGTGTGTGCATGGTGCCCTTTCAGCCAGGCTGCCTGGGGGATGGTTGTGCCGGAGCCCCACGGTCTGGCCTGGCGCTGCATTTCCCATCATTTCTGGTTGCTGAGTTCCCAGGTGCTGCAGTAACAAAACTGCTGGGTAGCAGCACATGTTCCAGCATCTCCCCTTGTGCTGTTATTCAGATGGGCACAGAGGTGTCCATGCCGTCCAGCTCTGGTTGCAGGAGAGGAGAGGGTGCTGGGTAACACAGGACCCTGTGTACCCAGGACAAATACCCATGCAGATAAGGTGTTTTGGGCATGGGGAGGAGTAATTTGTGCATAGCCCTGGGATGAGGGCAGCTGGGGAAGAGCCCAAGACCAGCTGGGGATGTGGGAGGAGCAGGGAGGGGAGGGCAGGCAGAGCCCAGGTGCCTCCGCCCTTGGGACCCCATGCTGCCCTCCCCGCTGCACAGGGACGGAGGATTACCAGCTGAACAGCGAGTGCAACAGCGATGTGATCTGCCCCCCAAAGTGCCGCTGCGAATCCAACGTGGTCGAGTGCTCCAACCTGAAGCTCACCAAGATCCCGGAGCGCATCCCACAGTCCACGGCAGAGCTGTAAGAGCCTCCTCCCTCCCACCCTGCTTTCCCTCCTGCAGCCGGAGCATCACCAGTGCTGGGGTTTGGTTCAGGGTTGGTCTGTGCCAGGCCCTTTGCAGCCACCTCCTGAGCTCTTTTCCCTGCTGCCCACGCCAGGCGCCTGAACAACAATGAAATCTCTGTCCTGGAGGCCACTGGCATCTTCAAGAAACTCCCACATCTGAAGAAAATGTGAGTACCAGGCAGGCACAGCTCTGCCAGGAGTGCCCGGGGGCTGGGAAGGCACATGGGGTCCCGACGCCAGGGCAGCCTCAAGAGTGAAACTGGGGACATGTACCAACCCGAGGGTCACCTGAGGAGTTTGCCATCAGGGGGTGCTCGGTGGGACCTGGGGGAGGCAGGTTTCAGGTTGAGGTTGGGGCAGAGCCCCCTGTCCCAGCCTGCTTTCCCCTCTCCACAGCAACCTCAGCAACAACAAGGTGTCAGAGATCGAGGATGGGGCGTTCGAGGGGGCATCCTCTGTCAGTGAGCTGCACCTCACCGTCAACCAGCTGGAGTCTGTGCGGAGCGGCATGTTCAGGGGCCTGGATGGGCTGAGGACCCTGTGAGTGCCCCTTTCTGCGTGGGGACAGGGATGGGCACATCCCTGCTCCTTGCCCCTCTGCCCTGCCTGTGATCCTGGGCTGGTGCTGTCTGCATTACTGCTGGGCCAGCTCAGGAGTGCCTTATCCATCCACTGGCTGTATCCAGAGCTGGGGGGAAGGTTTTGCTGCTCAGGTCCTGGCTCTGCAGCAAGGTGGGCACAGCCCAGGCACTGCTGAGGTGGGTTCCCCCATGGTGTCTGCCTCGGTTGTTAGGTGCCTTTGTCCCGTTCCCTCCGCAGGATGCTGAGGAACAACCGCATCAGCTGCATCCACAACGACAGCTTCACAGGGCTGCGCAACGTCCGCCTGCTCTCCCTGTACGACAACCAGATCAGCACCATCACACCGGGCGCCTTCGACACGCTGCAGTCTCTGTCCACGCTGTAAGTCTCGGGCCTCAGCAGGGATGCTCCCGGGCTGTCCCCATCGCATTGGGGGGTGCAGCAGGGGGAACCCGTGCCCGGTGGCTGCTCAGGTGATGCCCTCACACTCCTTCTTGTGCAGGAACCTGCTCGCCAACCCCTTCAACTGCAACTGCCAGCTGGCCTGGCTGGGGGACTGGCTGCGCAAGAGGAAGATCGTGACGGGGAACCCGCGGTGCCAAAACCCTGACTTCCTCCGGCAGATCCCGCTCCAGGACGTGGCTTTCCCCGACTTCAGGTGTGAGGAAGGTAACTCACGGGCCCCGCCGCGCCGGGGGTGAGAGGGGATCGGGCTCCTTGTCCCAGGCTGGCACCATGATCTGCTTGCCCCAGCATCATCCCTGCTTCTGGGATGGTCAGCAGTGTCCTGTAACAAGCCAGTAGCTCAGAGGGAACCGTCAGCCCATTAATGCTTTCCCCTGATGATGCACATATTTCCCTTCCCGGTGCCCAGCCCTTAGGGCTGCATTCAGATCCCCACAAGCTGCTCTGAAGCTGGGAGAGGAGTTTGCACCCACTGCACCTTGTGGCCCTTGTATGTAGGCAGGTCTGTGCTGGCAAATGCTGAGCCCTGGGTGCTGGCAGGAGCAGGTGTATAGGCAAAGCCCACCAAGATTCCTCCTGCTTCTTCCCTTCCCAGCCCCACATGATGGAGCTGGGCAGATGGAGCAGGCGGGGAATGTGCCTGTTGAGAGAAAAGACTTCTTTTTAAAGTTTTTTTAATTTAGAACAGCTTTTGAGCCCTCTGTAAAATATTTACAAACACATCATCATTTCTTCTGCTTTCCCTCCTCCACCACGTCAAACGCTGAAGGGTGCATCCTGCGCCTTTCCCAACTGTGCGAGATAGCATACGGCTGTTCTGGGGATGCCTCTCCCGTGGGAAGGGGGAGCAATGCTGGCTCCTCCGGCTGCGCCGCGCAACCACTGCTGCCTCTGGGAGACGGGTGAAGGAGGTTGTTTCAGCAGGACTGGCAGGGCTGAGCCGCTTCTCGTGCACCCTCCTCTCTGCTACCCCTGGGGCTGTGTTTTTTGCTTGAAAATGGTGAAAATCAGAGCAGCCTGGAGCTGTCTGATTGTATCCATCCGAGTGGGGAACGTGGTTTCTGGGAACAGGAGTGATTCATGAGCTGCTGGCTCTCAGCTGGGCTGAGGCTGTTGCCTGCAGCACCCTGCTTTGGGGCGAGGGGATATGGCTGGCATGGGAGGGGAGCAGTCCTGGATGAGCACAAGGCATCGAGTCCAGCCTCATGTGGTGCCCAAGGTGACTTTGTGGCTCTCTGTGCCCGGTGCAGGTCAGGAGGAGATGAGCTGCATCCCCCGTCCGCAGTGCCCACAGGAGTGCACGTGCCTCGACACCGTTGTCCGCTGCAGCAACAAGCACCTGAAGGCCCTGCCCAAGGGGATCCCCAAGAACGTCACGGAGCTGTAAGTGGTGGCCAAGTGCCCAGGCTCTGCCCCAGACTTTGCAGCTCTGGGTGAGGGGGGCTCTGCTGAGGGGTTGTGCAGGTGTCGGGGCAAAGATGCCCCACAGCTCTCTCCCACAGCACCATCCCAGCCTGGCAGTGACCCCCACCCAGCCAAGGGACCCTGCCCAGCCCTAACCCCAAGGAGGGGCTCAGTGAGAGCCTCTGCTGATTCAGGGCTACTAACTGTGATGTGCAAGGGGTTGTCATAGCAGCTGGGTCTCTGCTCTTTGGCATCCTTGGGAGGGGGCAGCTGCGGTTGCCATGCAGCCCTGCAGTCCCAGTCAGCCTGCCACCAGCAACAGGGACAGGGCCACCCTGCCTCTGCCAGCTCCCCAGCCCTGCTGTGCCATCCCCTCTCACCAAGGCTGCAGGGATACCCCGGGCATCCCCAGCTCTGAGCACATAGGCAATGGAATGTGGTTTACCTGGGTGTCAGGGGGATACCCAAGCATCCGTGCCAGCTCTGGATGAGCAGTAGTGCCCATTGCTGTGAAAAGGACTCTGCTCCTGTCTGGAATGGGGGACAGCAGCAAGTCCTGTGTGCAGGTGGTGCAGGCACTGGTTATGCACATACATTTGTATAGCAGCGCCTCACGCTCCTGCGCTGTCTCGCACACCCCTCCTCTCTCTGCATCCTCCGCTGTCTCTCACACGTGCCTTGGGACTGGTTTCTGCTGCCCACACTCACGTTGGATGTGTAAGTGCAGCACATGGTTGGCTGTGCTCACACATGCGGGCTGCTTGGAGGCTGTCCTGGGGACCAGCACACAGAGCTCTCAAGTGTGCCCATATGCTCTCACACTACCTGCCCTGCAGCCCAGGGGTCCCGTGAGAGCCCCAGGCCCTGCATGCTGGAAGAGAGGTGATGCTGGAGATGCTCTTTGCAGCACATAAGAAGATGCACAGGAGAATCAGGGGGCAGAGGGAGGGACCTCTGGCTTCTCAGCCACCTTGAGGTGCTTTTGTTCTGCCTTGCAGCTACCTGGATGGAAACCAGTTTACTCAGGTCCCGGGGCAGCTCTCCACCTTCAAGTACCTGCAGCTTGTGTAAGTAGGCAGGAGCAGGAGGCCAGGCAGGCAGCTGGTCCCAGTGCTGGCCAGTGGCGGGCAAGGACAGGGGCTGTCCCCATGGTGCTTGATCCTGGGGAAGGGCCTGGCAGTGTGCAGGGACCCTTGACATCCCTCTGCACCCCTGCTGAGCACTGGGAAACAGCTGACTGCAGCGACGCTCAGCCACTGGGTGCTCACAGCCTCTGGGGGC
Source organism: Lathamus discolor (assembly GCF_037157495.1). NCBI lineage: Eukaryota > Metazoa > Chordata > Aves > Psittaciformes > Psittacidae > Lathamus > Lathamus discolor. The sequence continues at coordinate 136,688,639 of NC_088886.1, forward strand.
AGTGGGCAGGGGGACAGTGGCATTCCTGCCACCACCCTGTGTGACAGCCCTGCTGCTCTCTTGGAGGCTGTGCTGCTGTTTGATTCCCATTGCACCTGAGAGGGCAGGGGAGCACCGAGGGGGGACAGGGCCCAGCTTGCGCCAAGCCCTGGGGTTTCTGTTTTACAGCGATCTGAGCAACAACAAGATCAGCTCCCTGAGCAACTCCTCCTTCACCAACATGAGCCAGCTCACCACCCTGTAAGTGCGGTCCCTGTGGTGTGCCGCAGAACTGAGCTGTGGGGGGCTGTTCCTAGGGGACCCCAAAGACTGCGGGGTGCTGGGAACACCAGGGTCTCCCCTCTCCGTGTGGGTGAAGCTATAGTTTGGGCTGATGCAAAGGGAGCATGCAACCAAGGGTGGGCTTCTTGCAGCACACACGGAGGTGCCCCCAGCACTGTGCTGCCTCCTCCTTGCCTCCTACAGGATCCTCAGCTACAACTCCCTGCAGTGCATCCCTCCGCTGGCCTTTGAGGGCCTCCGCTCCCTCCGGCTGCTGTAAGTACCTGCCCGTAGCCCTGCTCACAGCCCCTGCTGCTGCCTGTGCCCACGTGTCCCCTGCACTTGCCCAGAGCTGGGTGCAGGCAGGCAGGGTACAGGCTGCAGGAGGAGCAAGGGGAGAAGACTCAGCCTCTCAGAGCACATGATGCCATTGCAGCAGTGACAGTGGTGGGGTCCAGCTCTGCCACCCATGCCTGGACCCACGGGGTGGTGGCAGCCCTGCTGGTCACAGTCCTTGCTGCACACCCTGGGACTATGGGCACTACAGGACCCTCTGTTCTCTGCAGGTCTCTCCATGGCAATGACATCTCCAGCCTCCCCGAGGGCATCTTTGCAGATGTCACCTCCCTGTCCCACCTGTGAGTATCTCCTGCATATTCAGGTGCAGGGCTGGATGCATGCTCAGGAGACCTTTAAAACCCATGGGGCTAAGCCCAGATTCTCTGAGGGTTGAGCTGCCTCCTCTTCTCTTCTCTGGGCTGGTAGTTGGGACAGTATTTGTGGGGCACTGATGTGCTCTGCCCCCAGGTCCAGGTGTGCAGCTAAGCCTCCCAGTGCTGCTGGTCCTTGATGGAGGTGGTGTTGGAGTCACACCAGGTCTCCAGAGTCCCTTAACATGCAGGTGAAGCCATGCAAGATGCTGGCACAACCATGGGTTGGCACGGGCTGCTCTGACCCATGCCAGCATGTCACTAGCCTCCTGCCAGGGTCCTTCCCTGCTGCAGCCCCAAGTCTCTCACCAAGCATCCTCCTCCGTCCTCTTTGAGGGAGCCTGTACCGCAGGAGCACAGCCCCATACCCATCACCCAGGGCAGGGTTTTCGCTTTGTTCAGGATGACTTTTCAGTCCCTTCGCTGTTCATGCTAAGTGGTTCCTACCCACCCTCCAGTGGCTGGTCCTGCTCCTGGCATCCTGGGGCTCTCAGGCTGTTCCTCCAGCCTGCAGAGAGCATCTTGATTTCCAGTCCTGGCCTCCCTGGTTTTTGGGAGCAGCTCTGCTCCTTCTGGTCTCCCCTGGCTCTTCGCTGGTTTTCTTGCTGAAGCGCAGTGCTGCGGGTTCCCACAGAGCTGAGCTGTGTCACCAGCCGGCGCTGTTGGTGCTGTAGGAGCAGGCTCGTAAGCCCCAGCCGAGCTGCTGTCCCTAGTGCCTGCCGCCCTGCCTGCCATCTCCTTCCTTCATCACACGTGTCAGTCGCACTGGTCCTCCACCGCTGCTGGCCTTTGCAGTGAAGGAGGGTGCAAAAAGGCTTTGAACCCCTCAGCCTCACACAGCACCCGCTGCTCCCTGCCCTGCTCTGCTGTGGAGCAGGGCAATGCTGCTCTCTTGGAGCAATTCCTTGCTCTCCCACGATGCTGTCCCCATGAGCTCTGGCTGTGACTGCTGCTTGTCCCCAGCAGCCTGCCCCAGTGCCCCTGCCCTGCACTGTGCAGCAGAGCCGAGGCTGTCCTCAGCTCCCGTGCAGGGGGTCTGATGTTTCTGCACAGCCTCAAGCCCAGGTAGCTTTGCGCAAGTGCTGGAGAGGGACTCACAAGGATTTCTCTGTGGGCAGTGGGGAAGAGCTCCAGCACAGAGCATTGGGCTCTCCATCACATGGCAGCCCAGCCAAGTGATGGAGCCGTGCCCAGTTCCAAGGTCTCCAAGCCTGGTACCCTCTGCGGTGCAGGGGATGCAGTTTTGTCCTTCCTCCCCCTGCAGAGCCATCGGGGCCAACCCGCTGTACTGCAGCTGCAACCTGCGCTGGCTCTCCAGCTGGGTCAAGACGGGGTACAAGGAGCCAGGCATCGCCCGCTGCGCAGGGCCCCCCGACATGGAAGGCAAGCTGCTGCTCACCACCCCTGCCAAGAAGTTTGAGTGCCAAGGTGCGAGGTGCCTGTGTTGTCCATCTGTCCATCCTCAGGCAGGGCAGCAGGTGCCATGGCGAGCCGGGCTACCTCCTGCTCGGTGCCTGATGTTCTGTGAGTGTGGGGGACTCCAGCATTTAACCTGTTGAGCTGCCTTGAGGAGGGGGCAGACCAGGAGGCTCGTCCCCTTGCCTGGCCAGTGGCACGTCCCTGGTGACAGAACACGTGGCTGTCCCCAGGTCCTTGGTGGGGCAGGCTCTGTTCCCTGCTGTGGCTGGAGCTCTGACCCCGTGTTGGTACCCACAGACGGCACCTCTCCATCACTCTCTGTATTATATCCTTGGTTATCTCTGTGCCTCCTATCCCACAGGCCCACCTGCCCTGAGCATCCAGGCCAAGTGCAACCCCTGCCTCTCCAGCCCCTGTCAGAACCAGGCCACCTGCCACAATGACCCCCTCGGTTTCTACCGCTGCACCTGCCCCAGCGGCTACAAGGTACCATGGTCCCTGGGGTCCCCAGTGCAGGGGGACATGTCCCTGCAGAGGCAAAAGGAGCAGCGAGGGCTGTCCCTGGGGCTCACTGCCAGCAGGACTGTCCACCCTCCCTGCCCACCACAGTGCTGCACTGAGTGTGATGGGGCAGGGAGAGCTGGGCACGGTGCTGTGCCACCCTCCTCGCTCCCACCTCTCCATCCCTCCCCAGGGCAGGGACTGCGAGGTGGCACTGAGCGTCTGCTCCTCCAACCCCTGCCTCAATGGGGGGACCTGCCAGCCTCAGGACGGGGAAGGAGCAGGCTTCAGGTGAGTGCTGAATGGGAACCCATGAAAGACGGGTGTTTGGGCAGCAGCTGGGATCCCCAGCATCCCTTGGAGATAATGTTTAATGCTTCCCTCGCCTTCTACGTGCTCCCTTAGGCATATAGCTGGGCTATTGCGTTCATGTAATAGCTCCAGCCCAGGCTCCTGCTCTCTGCAGCCCTGCCTATGCCTCCTGCCAGCACAGCACTAGCAGGGCTGAGCATTGGCTCTGCTTCCCTATGTCCCCCAGCCCTGTAGGGCTGGGGGCATGGGGAACAGAGCAGGTCCTACCACCACAGAAGGCATGGGAAGGGATAGCACAGGGGGATTTGGGGCTGGGATGTGGGGGCTGCAGCAGGGTTAACTGGGATAGGGCAGGATGTGGCCCGGGGTCATTGCTGCTCCCTGCAGGGCTGCCATGCCCTTGCACAACCCTCACTACCCTGAACTCTTCAAGCCATTCCAGGAATCAGGACACAATTAGTAGCTGAAAATAGCTATCATAACGGGGTGAGGAGGTGGGCTGCGCAGCCACTGCCCCCCCCCAGCACTGAGTGGCCTCTCAGCCCGTTGTCGTGGCAACTCAGCATCCTCACAGCCTGCTGCGGCTGCCACCCTGCCTGTGCTCGCTGTGCTGCTTGTTTCACAGGGACCACCCCAAAATACTCCATTTCCCACCCCATGACACTGCCCTGTGTCCCATGCAGGTGCCTGTGCCCAGCGGGCTTTGAGGGTCCGAACTGCCATGCCACCAGCGACCCCTGCAAGGAGCACATCTGCAAGAATGGGGGCTCCTGCGTGCCCACTGCCACCAACTACACCTGCCTGTGCCCTGCCCACTACACAGGTACCTGGAATGAGGGCTAAGCATCCCCAAACCTCACAGGCCTGGCAGGGGTATGTGCCCACTGCTTCTCCCTTCGCACTGATGAGGGCTAATATCTCCTCTGCCTGCTGCCCTGGTGCCCATCACCATGGCCTCTAGGCCCAGCCACATCGAGTTTTGGTACATCCGACTGAGCCCCCACACCCTGGCTTGCCCTTGGTGCCTGACTCAGGCAGGAGCTGCCTGCGGCCACAGGCCACAGCCATGGAGCCCCATGACCATGAACAACTTGGGCAAGTGCCCATGGTAGTGCGAGCTCCAGAGCATCCCTGGTGTCCCCATTTCTACCCTGCAGGGGACTTCTGTGAGCAGCCACTGGATTTCTGCTCAGCCGAGCTCAGCCCGTGCCAGCACGGCTCTACCTGTGTCTCCACAAGCCAGGGGCCCAGGTGAGCTCCCCCTCCACAGACTGCTTTGTCCCAGCTGCCTGGTGGGGGAGATTCGCTTTTGGGGGGCTGCAGTTCACAGGCTGGGAAGGGGTTATGGGAAGGGGGGTGCCAGGAGGAGCAGGTACCCATCGGTTCGGGGGAGAAGGAAGGGGCAGCCATGAGCCCTCCACCTGCCCCAGGTGTGAATGTGTGCCCGGCTATGTGGGGAGCAACTGCAGCGAGGACTTTGATGACTGCCAGGACCACCGGTGCCAGAACAACGCCCGCTGCCTGGACGAGGTGAACGGCTACTCCTGCCTCTGCGCCGAGGGCTACAGGTATCACCGGGAAGATGGGGGACACTGGGGATAGTGGGGATCGTTACATGGCACTGTGCAGGAGGAACCAATCCTGGCTACCATGTCCATCCATCCATCCATCCATGCATGCATCCATCCATGCATCCATCCATGCATCCGTCCATCCATCCATCCATCCATCCATCCATCCATCCATCCATCCATCCATCCATCCATTCCTCCAGTGCAAGAGGAAGGATTGGCGCTGGAGGTGTGGGTTTTCAGGGATGAAGGCTGGGGGAAATCAGCATCCCTGGGGAGGGACCCAAGGGCAGTGCTCAGCATCCCGGCATCCCTTAGATGCCACTGGTTGGAGAGCCTCCCTGAGGATGCAAATCAGGGGAGCACTGTTAGAGCCCCATAGGGCGCTCTCCCAGCCCCATGCTTAGCAGCACCCTTGGCCCCACAGCGGCCAGCTCTGCGAGATGCCGCCCCACGCTGCCAGCCAGCCCGGCCTCTGCGAGCGAGCCGAGTGCCAGAACGGGGCTCTGTGCGTGGAGCGGGGTGCCCGTGCCCTCTGCCAGTGCCTGCCTGGCTTTGGCGGCCCCAAGTGTGAGAAGCTGCTCAGCGTCAACTTTGTGGACCGCGACACGTACCTGCAGTTCACTGACCTGCAGGACTGGCCCCGGGCCAATATCACCCTGCAGGTGAGGGCTGGGGGGGCATGGGGACAGCGGGGGGGTAGCAGTGGGGGTGCTGCCCCAGGGATGTGGGCTCCCACCTCTCCCTTGCCAGGTCTCCACGGCCGAAGGCAATGGCATCCTGCTGTACAATGGCGACAGCGACCACATGGCCGTGGAGCTGTACCAGGGACACGTCAGGGTCAGCTATGACCCCGGCACCCACCCCAGCTCAGCCATCTACAGGTACCTGCCACCCCTTGGCCACCCACCGGGGACCACCCCCCCATTGCACGGGCTTGGCGGGTGTCCCCGGTGACCCGACTGTCTCCACCAGTGCTGAGACTATCAACGACGGGCAGTTCCACACCGTGGAGCTGGTGACCTTCGACCAGATGGTGAACCTCTCCATCGACGGCGGCAGCCCCATGACCATGGACAACTCGGGCAAGCACTACACGCTGAACAGCGAGGCCCCCCTCTACGTGGGAGGTAGGACAGGGGCCAGAGGGGTGACCGGGGGACGTGGAGGGGTGGTGGTGGGGACACCCGTGTGTGCTGACGGTCCTGCTCTCCCCAGGGATGCCCGTGGATGTCAACTCGGCCGCCTTCCGCCTCTGGCAGCTCCTCAACGGCACCAGCTTCCACGGGTGCATCCGCAACCTCTACATCAACAACGAGCTGCAGGACTTCACCAAGACGCGCATGACGCCGGGGGTGGTGCCGGGCTGCGAGCCCTGCCGCAAGCTCTACTGCCTGCACGGCATCTGCCAGCCCACCGGCGCCCAGGGCCCCATCTGCCACTGCGAGCCCGGCTGGGACGGGCCCCACTGCGATCAGCCCCGCGGCGGCCCCTGCCAGGGGCACAAGTGAGTGTCCCCGCTCCGTTGGCTACCCCACAGCGACGGTCTTGTCCCATTGGCTGCCCCGCAGTGACCCGTCTGCCCCATTGGCTGTCCTGAGGCAATGATGCTGCCCCATTGGCTGTCCAGCAGTAATGGTCCTGAGCCGTTTGCTGCCCAATGTGACCCCCCTGCCCCACTGTGTCTCCAACTGCCCCGCCACAGCTGCCCTATTCCATTGGCTCACTGCCTGCCCCGCCACAACAGCTTCACTCGGCTGCCCCTTCCTCATTGGCTGCCCCACCACCACTGCCCCACTCCATTGCTTCTTCCTCATTGGCTGCCCTGTCGTTAATTGCTCTTCACTGGCCACCCTCTCCTCCTTGCTCTCTCCATTGGCTGCCCCTCCTCACCGCCTGCGCTGCCCACCCCTCCTGCTGGCTGTCCCCTGGGCCTGCCTTGTGCTGGTGGTGCCCTGTGGCGGCAATGCCACTGCACTGAGTAGTGCGGTGCCGCGCCAGACCCATGCCATGGTGGCTGTGCCATACCGGTGCCGTGCTGGTCCCACGTGCAGTGCTGTGCCGGTGCCACGCTGGCGCTGGGCCGTGCTGGCAGCTGCCTGACAGTGCTGGGTGCCCACAGGTGCGTGCACGGGCTGTGCCTGCCCCTCGATGCCCTCTCCTACACCTGCCAGTGCCACGAGGGCTACCAGGGCACCCTCTGCAACCAGCCCACGGAGCCGCCCGACCCCTGCCACCGCCAGCCCTGCGCCCACGGCCACTGCCGCCTCACCCCAGGCGGCCAGCCTGCCTGCGAGTGCCACGACGGCTACACCGGAGCCCTCTGTGACCAAGGTAGGAGCCGGGGCGGTGGGGGCTCGGGGCGGGGGCAGCCCCATGCCGGGACGCCAGCCTGAGCATCGCTGTCCCGCAGAGCCGGAGTGCCGCGGGGAGCCGGTGCGGGACTACCACCAGGTGCAGCGGGGCTATGCCATCTGCCAGACGACGCGGCCGGTGGCCTGGGTGGAATGCCGAGGGACGTGCGGGGGCCCCAGCGCCGGCTGCTGCACCGGCCTGCGGCTCCGGCGCAGGAAATACGCCTTCGAGTGCAGCAACGGCGCAACCTTCGTGGAGGAGGTGGAGAAGCCCAGCAAGTGCGGCTGCAGCCAGTGCCTGTGAGCGGCCACTGGCCCTGGCGAGCCGGGGGGCCGGCAGGGAGCCCTCCCAAGAGCCAAGGACCTCGCTTTGCCCTGCGGCCGCGGTGCTGCTGGCTGGGTGCTCCTGGACTGCCCCGGAGGAGCCCGGCGGAGGGCAGAGCTGTTGCATCTCGAGGGTTGGGAAAAAAGGAAAAAGAAAAGGGAAAAGAAAACCCACAAAGCAAATGTGTAGATAGAGAATTTTTTAAGAACTGCAGCTACACAGACGTGTGGATATGGGGTGGCCACTGCCCAGCTGCCCCCATCCACTCCGTGCGGCACTTGGCCTGTTCCCCAGTGCAGCCCCACAGCCACAGAGGGCAGCGTCTGCATCCCCTGGTGTGTCCCCTTCCTGGCAGCCCCATCCCGTGTCCAGACCAGTGAGCCAGGGTCTTTTCCAGCATCCGGGGCTGGAGCAGAGGGGCCTGGCACGGCAGAGCTTCATGGGCTGCGGCTGGCAGAGGGCTGTGCAGTGCAGCTGACACCCTGTGGTCCTGCGAACCTGGAGCGCTGCTTCACATCCTCTCCTCTGGCAGCCCTGGACTCCCTGCTGAGGATCTGCCGTTGCCCTGATGGCAGCAGCAGTGAGTACCCGAATGTCAGCAGCTCCACTGCCACCGGCTGACCCGCTGGGGGCACCCCTGGGCTCTGTGCTCGCCAGCGAGGCTCCAGGGTGCTTGGGCACAGCTCCAGCCCATGGCGGTGGCACAGGTGCCATGGAGCAGGACCAGGGTGGTCCAAGCACACTGTGTGGGTCATAGGCAGTGGTGTGCAGATTTCTGTGGGGGTCCCGGCACCAGCCCTGCCACTGTGCCATTAAGATGGAGGGGGGCTCCAAGCACCCTCAGCCCAGCTGGGTGGCTCTGCTCAGAGGTGTGGGGCAGCACAGAAACCCCTTTCCTCCAGGCTCAACCCTGTGGAATGGGTTCTGCTGCTGGGCAATGGTGCCCTGTGTCCCCCCGGCCCAGCCAGCCAGGGTATGATAGCTGCGGTGTGGGTTTGCCATGCCCATCACCGGTGCCCATCACCAGGACCTCAGCCTCTTGGGTGCCAGGGCTGCCTGAAGAGGCTGAAGATGCACAAACCTGGAGCTGACACTGCTGCCATGGCAGGTCCCGCCAGCTCCCGGACGCGGGTGCTGATGCTCGGGCAGCTCCTCTCCAAAGTCAGCAGTGCTGGTGAACACACTGTGGGACCAGGCCCAGCACCACTGCCAGTGCAGCACAAGGGACCCCATGGTGGGGTACTGCACGCACCCAACTTCCACAGCAGCATCGCTTCTCTGCCTGTGGGGGCCAAGGATGGTGGGTGCCAGACCTGGGACACTGCACGCAGCTGGACAGCGTGTCACCATGTCACTGGGGTGGACAAACTCATCCCAGGGCTGCAGCACCAGGCCTCTCTAGCACTCTGCTCCAGCGCATCGGCTTCAGGTCTGCACCGCCGGCTGTGAATGGGCTCCGGGCATCTCCACTGCGTGCATCCAGCTCTGTGGGTGCCATCACCATCCCTGCTCACCAACGGCATCCAGGACGTTCCTACCACCACGGGGATGTTTCTGCCATCGACGCCCTCTCCACAGGAGCCCCCTCTGCTGCACAGAGGAGCCAGGACGTGTCTCATTCTGCCCATGGCCCAGCTGGGGCTTGGTTGTGTTGTGTTTCTGTTCTTGCTGTACGCTAACCGCTAAAGTATCTCTTTATACAGAATACTTACAGATTCTAATATATATTTGTATTTCATTTTGTTATAGTATTTTTATATGTTCGGGGTCAACAAATGATGTTTTCTTTTTGTTTACAGATGCTACTGGGCAGGAAAATGACGGTGGCTTTGTTTGGCCTGTGGGGTTTGTGTGTGTCACTGTTGAAGACGCTGGTTTGTACTAGGCTGGCGAGGGAGGCACGAGCATCCTTCCGCTGGCAGAGGCTGTATTGTTTTAGGAGATGTTTGGTATTGTCTATGTTGTCTTCCATGTGAACATGACATTTATTCATTCAGAGGCTTGGCCTCTTCTTTCCTGGAGGGGAGAAGGGGGTAGCTGGTGCTGGGGAGCTGCTGGGCACATGATGAGGTGGCACAGGCAGGGGCAAGTTGGTTCTGCCATGGGTGATGGAGCAGCCCTGGCCACCTCTTCGGGCCAGAGCATTGCCCACACAGAATCATGGAATCACCTAGGCTGGAAAAGACCTGTAAGATCATCAAGTCCAACCATCACCCCAGGACTGCCAAGACCACCACTAAACCATGGCACTACATGGTGCAGGGATGTGCATCCTGGGCTGAGGGCTCATCGCTGGAGAGAGCTGGGGTTCTCCATTCAATGCCTTGCAAAAGGAGCCATTACTCCCTGGGTCATGAGTGCGGCAGCATGAGAAACCACAAGGCTGGGTGCCTGCTGCCATGATGGAGTGGCTGCGGGGGACACTGGGCACCTGTAACTCTTTGGGGTGAGGGAGAGGGACCCTGGGCAGGTCCCCAGGAGCACTGAGCGGTTCCACTGGTTGTCCCACAGATCCATGGCGGAAAGCAGCGCCAACAGCTCAGACACCAGCACGGGAGCACTCAAATCCCACCTGGCATTTATATCCCCCCTCCAGAGAGGGGCGTCCCCCTCTTCATGCACCCACTCACCTTGGCCCTTCCCCAGTTATCACACCAAACACAGGCTGATATCAAAGAAACGTTTAATAAGCTGCAATAAAATATGGACCTTTAGAAAGCTCATAGGGTGAATATCGACAGTGGAGGGAGAAAAGAAAACAAGGTGGTGGGAATCCTTGAGGAGTTCAGATCTGAGTCAGGGACCTTTTACCTGGAACAAGAACACAACTTCTTCCATAGGCTAGGATGAAATAAAAGACAGGAGCACAGAGTTCACAAAATGTCAACATTTAGAGAGTCGATACATATTCAAAGTTCAAATGACCCAGCTCTTATAGCTATACATATTGATTTAAAGCAACTTAATATAACTTTATTTTCTTTTTATATATACACTTTCAAAGGTTCGTCAGGTGAGGTATGTAAACATTATCTAATGGAAACCCCTCTCCACATTTCCAGCCGAGAATTCACAGCAGACAGTTCATTTTCCCAACTCGCCATGCACTACTTCCTGCTCCCCAGAGCACCGGGAATGCCGTCCCAAGGCACAGCCACCGGCTCCCATTTCCCACCGCTGGTCTGTACAGTTCACATTGCTTAGGCTCAAACATACAGTACCGGACAGGAGGACTTTTCAGCTCAGTGTCTAAAATTCATACAGAAACAAACAGAGAAACAAAACTCTCCCGGGGAAGCAGACACAGATGAAGGAAACACATTTGCCGCCAGGGTGGAGATAAGTGTTAAACAGTGAGTGTCTTGAGTAAAAGAATCATTGGGGTGTTGTTGCCTTTTTTCCTTTGCTTTCTGTTTTGATTTTACACACCTGCTCCAAGAGCAAAGGAAGCATGGGGATGCTGAGGGGTCCTGCAGGGCCAGCACCCAGCAGCACTCCCCATGCCACCCGCCAAACTCAGAGACCCGTCACCATAAAAGCAGCAACGACCCCGCTGATGCTTCCCCACAGCAAACAGCTCCAGGCAAAAAAGGGGTTTAAAAAAACCAAAGAAGAAGAAAACTCCAAACCCACTTAGGAAAACCAGGCAAATGCCCTCGAACCGCACAGAAGGAGAATTCAAATTGCAGCATGGCAAGCACACGACCTTCTGGAGCCGGCACTGGGACTGTAACAGTGACAGTGGTGCACTCCCTTGGGTCACCCATACCCGCAGGAACCACAGGAGCTCCGAAGGCAGCTGCTCCCCGCAGGAAATTCACCAGCAGGAGTTTGCTAACGGGACCTCCTACCCTACCCTGGCCGTGTGGGGGGGTTCCTTGGGGGCGAGGTAGCCCCCACCTCCTGCATCGGTGGGGATCCCTAGGCCAAGAATCCCCACATAGGCCGTGCTGGACCGAGCCCCCGCCAGGAGCGGGGTTATTCCCACCCGGCCCTGAGCCCCTGCCATTGAAACAGACATTATTACTACAAATCTTATTGCTTGCAGTGCCCCCCACCCCGGGGAACAGCCACGGGAGCAAACTGCTTCCCCGGGGACTGTGGCCATCGACCAGGCTTGACATCATCAAAATGAGATGAAGAGAAAGAGTTAATGCTTCAACCTTGATGTGACGTTAAAAACCACCACCACCACCCACCCCAACCCATCCCGTCCCCCCCCCCCACGCAGTAGCCAGCCCTTTGGTTGCGGCACGCTGGGCAGTACAGCCCCACCAACCGACACACCAGTCACAACAAGAACCTGTGGAAAGCCCATGAAATAAATATCTTTAAAAAACTATTTACAATATTAGATCTGTGAGCACGAAGTGAGAGAAAAATGCTTTTTCCTGCCCCAAGAAAAGCTTAAAAAGTAGGTTAGCATCCTGCCGCCTAGCACAACACTATCTTACATGGCACCTACACATAATATATATTCACATTTCATTTTAAAATTAGGTACTCTTACAAACAGACTTAGAAAACATTGGCCAGCAACGCAGCCCGAGGGACCCCCGCCACGAACGCCGGCCGGCTGCATCCCAGCTCCTCCGGCTGCCCCCAAGCTGCCAACGTGCCCTGAATCGAAACCACCAGCTGCCCCCCCACTGCCCTTCAGGGAGAGGGTGGAAGTGCTCGTGAAGGAGAGGGCTTGTCTGCGGGGATGGGAGGAGGGAGGACGGGGACTGTGATTTCTGCTAAGCCTAGGGGTGAGCTTAATACAAACAAGAACTCCTGAGAACATCTTAGAACAGATGGATTCATTTCACAACCACCAAGCTAAAGGATGGGCCGAACGGATGCTATGACACACAGGGGAGAAGTGGGGATGGTGTGGGGACATCGTAGCTTCGTGGTTTGCTCACAAAACCTATCATTACAGGGAAAGCTGCAGTGGCCTTCCCTGGCAGGGGTGAGCCTGCCTCTGCCTTGCTCCTGGGACATCTGGGTGTACAGCCCAGGAACGTGGACCCAAGGATGCCTTGGCTGGGGCTCAGCCCTCTTCCCCTGGCACAACCGCTGGCAGTGGAAAGGTGGGAGCACCTCCCTGCTGCCCCAAGGCACTGCCATGCCTACGGGAGGCTGAGAAACGCAGCTTTCCCAGTGGCCTTCAACTGGGAATGCAGTTAGGATGAAAGAATACGAGCTGGAGAAAGAAACTGTCCATTAGAAAGTCTTAAAAACAGGGCAGCGGTACATCCGTGTCCTTCTGACATTACACTTCTGTTTCCTAGGATGTTACCAGGGGCTGGAAGAGCTTCTGGGAACACTGGCACTTCCAGAGGCACCTGGGAGTGTGAGCCGCTGGGACATGGGCCTGGCTGGAACTTTGCTCATCTGCACAGCAGCAAAAAGAGGCTTGGCCAGCCCACCAGCCCCCTCAGTCCAATGCCACACAGCTGCCCCTGGCAGGGCGGGCACAGGGACGCAGAGAGCAGTGGGGACAAGTTCATCCTGCCCTCCATCACATGGAGAATCAGCAGCAGCACAGCAGAAAGTTTGCTGCAAGCACCAGCACCAGCACGCCAGCTCTTTGGAGAGGCTTGTTGCAAATGCGTCTCTCTGATGTGTAGGTAGCTGAACACAGAACCACCACGGCACACAGCAAACGTGAGCAAAACCAGCCTGGTGGGTGATGAATACAAACATGCGCACACCTTGGATGTACCGCACATACCTCATCAGCAGAGAAACCCATTCCAGGGATAGCACTGCTAGACAAGAACCTAACAGCGACAGACAGAAGGAGCCATCCTGGGCACAAGCTGCAGCTCTCAAGCCCAACAGACAAACCTTGACTCTGAGCTCACAAAACCCTCACAGAGGTTAGGTAAGATGGGTGGCTCCTGACCACGTGAAGTGTGAAAATGCTGAGCTGCCAAGGAGGAGATGAGAGGAGAAGGTAACCATGCAGATGAGAAAGGGGGGGCTGGTAGCAAAGTGACAGTACGGACATCGGCGGAGGTGCAGAGCTAAGATGCTGCTCACGACACATGCACCGGGGAGCTGGGATAAAAACTAGTTTGAAGAACAGGTTGAGAAAGTGGCACCAAGGAAAGCCAAAGTAATAGAAAGAGGAGAGGTGTGTTTTGTGGGACACAGCCCTTGTGCTGAAATCCAGAGCTGAACAAGCAGAGCAGGGAGCTGTGGTGTGGCCCAGAGGAGAGGAGCGCAATGAGGCTGCGGAGCTGAGGATGGCACTGTGGTAGTGCCAGTGGGCAGATCCGCACCGTAGCAAACAGAAACGCACTTGATGCCTGAGTGTAATAAGGCGATAAATCATGTTGCTTATTTCCTTCCACTCATTAAGATCATCTGCAGGTCCCTGTGCATCCCTTGCATTGCGTAGGAGCTGCATTTATTGGAAACAGGCTGCTCTAAAGCAGGGGCTGTGCCTCACAGCGCACCTCACAGCTGCCTTGCTGTACAGTACAGAAACGAGTAGCACATGTCCTAAGGCATTAACAAAGAGCAACAGGTTATATAGATATGGTAGTACCTCCACTCATTTTTGTGTCTCTTGTGTACTGTTCTAGCTGAAACATGGCTGCATGGAGAGAGGAAACTGGGAAGTAAATCAAGAGTAATGCAACATTAGGACTGATCGGGAAAAAAAGAAAAGAAGAAACAATTCAAACATCTGAGCACTGATAAAGAACCTGGAGCTACCCAGGCAATAGCATACAGCCAGGCAGTCACCTCACAGGCAGATCCTTCCATTTGCTAGCAAATTGCAGCATTGCTCCTTCCTGCCCCAGAATAAAGCACTCACAAAAGCAAGTGCAAAGCACATTAAAAGCGGGTCGTGTAGTCTGCAAGACCTGGCAGCTACTACTTATGTCAAGTGGAGAATGCACACAGGAGAGGCAGAAGGGCCAAGATAGCATCTCCAGGAGCAGTGACAGAAAAGAAAGGAGCCCGGCAAGGAGCTGGGGGTTTCCTCAGAGCAGAAAGCCTCTGGGCTGTTCTAGAGATGACAACCACCCCTGGGGCATCCTCCCCTGGGGCAACCCAAAGGATCGCATGGATCTGTAATTCAGAGAACTTGTACAAATGCACCAGTATTCCCACCTGGAGAGGGCAGGCCCAAGTGCTTGCTGCAGCAATTCAGCCCTAGCTGATGGCTTCACCCTACCCATCCTTGGCAAACAAGCCTGCTCTCTGTAAAAGCTACCTGCATGAGTTAAAGCTGCAGGCACTTTGAGTCTCAGGCCATGTTGCCTGCACACTTCCCAGCATGGCCACATCAACCTTGCTCCCCCCTGGAGACCTGCGACTCCCTGCCTTCAGCATGGAAAATCTCCATCCAACCTAGCCAAAACACAGCAACAGAAGAGAGAACTACAGATGGAGACTGGAAGTTCAAAGGGGTGGAAGGAATATGGTTTCCCTTTTAGCACCTCTGATTTCTCCACAAAACAGATCCTAGCCATTCCTCTTCGGAGCTGATGCCTGGCAGGGACACTGCTGGGAAGCTTGGCGTCCTGCTCCCACCACCACCTAAGCCAGGCAGCACACACTGAACTGGGTGGCACAGATGCTGCTGTGCTCCCAGCACCACTGTGACGCCTGCCATCACCCAGCCTTGCCATGCTCAAGCCAAAGAGTGCAGGGGAAACCCTGACACACAGGAGGACAGCCAGCAGGCTGGAGCAGCAGCTTCCCATCTGAAAAACTTCACCTGCTTTGTCAAGGATGGTGAAGGATGGGGAAGGGGGGGTTTGCTGCAGGAGAATGGCACGAGAAGAGAGGTAAGAGGGGTGCTTGCACACATGGGTGCTAGCAAGGGGTAAGGAGGGGAAATTCCAGGCCCACATGCCTGCAGAGAGGCTGCCCCAGCCTGAGGTTAGAGGAGGACCACAAGTACGGATGGAGAAGCAAGAGCGAAAGACAACCTGTACGAAACGTACAGATCAGTCATGTAACCGCCATCGGTGCCCTCCTGCCTCACACCTCTCCTGAAACGCTTCTAAATCTTTTCTGATGGAATGTTTGACATATTTAATGCATGCAGTAAAAATTAAAGTAATAGATAACTTCATAGTAATCTGTACAGGGACTGACAGGCTAGATTTAATCACTGCCTAGCTGTTCAGAGAGTTAACTTATTCTAGCATGATTCAAAGGAAAGGTGAAGGATTTTATGGGTTTTTCTTTTTACATCAGCCATTTCATAGTAAGAGGAAAATGTGCTGCAGCCTTGTTTGCGTCAGCACTGGGGGAAGGGAATACCTGCAAGACAGCAAGAGGTGCTCTGCGAAGGGCGTGCGAATCTCAGACACTTGGTTTCATCCTCTAAACTAAATGGGTACAATGAAAGCCATAAAAGATGATTATCTGCTCTCCAGCTCCAGTCTGCGGGCTTCGGGATCTGGAGTTCAATGCCAACTGTGAAAAGCAATTCCTGCTGCAGCTGAGCCCTCTCTAACCTCTGCCCCCAGGGCAGGATCTCCTGAATGTGTGCCCTGCACCAGAGCCTTGCTGAGCAAGAACCAGCAAGCAGCTGTTAAAGGTCAGGTCACCCCAGAGCCCTCGGTGCCCTCTCCAGCACTGCTGCTCCCTGCATCAGGATCCGTGCAAACGGGCTTTGTGAAGGCAGAGATGCAATGGCTGAGCAGGGTCTTGCCCTGAGCACAGACCCCCGCAGTCACTTCTCAGCCACTGATCGTCTTTCCCCAGCAGAGCCAGCACAGCCACATGCTCTGTGTACTTGTAACGGCTCTGTCCCAGAGGTGTCGTGCAGGGCACAAGCTTGGCTGCTTTCAGGCTCCGCAGCACCAGACACGAGCAAGGACAAACCAAACTGCACCTTGCCAGTAAAGCGATGAAATGCAAATTACAGTATAAAACAGATTTAAGTCAGTCCCTTATCCCAGCCCTATTCCAACTGCAGATTCTGGCTTTAGGAAGACACTAGGAAAGATGTGCACAAAAGCACAGGGTGAGGGCCAGGGCTCCTCTTCTGCAGAGCACCAACATCAGAAGGAGCTTGGGCACGTCAAAAGGGAGAGATTCAACCTTTAGTGAAGCACTGTGGAAACTGCTTTGCCATCAGAGACCACAGAAATCACCACAAGGGCAGCAAAATGGGAGAAGAAAGTCTGTCCAAATGCACGGCACGGCATGACCGATTCATCCCTGAAGCCAGCAAGAAATAAAGATGGATACAGCCCAGTGTGCCCACCTGGCAGCAGTGGATGCAGCAGCCTGGTACCCAGAGCCCCTGCAGCATCTCCCCTGCTGCCTGAGCAGGACCCCCGCCATGGGCTGTGCCATAGGGGAGTGAGGCAGCCATCAGCAGTACACACACCAGCAGCAGGTATCCGTACGGGACACCAGCCGCTGCTACTAAGAAACCAACAAAGGACAGATTTGCCCTTTTCTCCCTCAGTGATGGGAAATGGTTTTGGTTTTGCTTTAAATGCCACTAAGAAGACAGACAGGAGGAGGACTGAAGGAAAGGGAAATGTTTGCGTGCACCCAAAGACTGCGAAAGCTACTTCATGTGCACGGTGGTGGTTTTCTTTCTGCTACAGTACAAGTGCTTGTGCCTCAAGTATAAAACGCAAGCCTCCAAATCACACAGACGAGCTTCTTATTTTTATTTTTAAAGTGATAAATAAGGCACTGTACTTTTAACTAAAACTGCCTGGTTCTGGGTTTAAAAAACCCAAGGAACGTCCAAACTGTAGAAACTTCCTTCTGAACAGCAGAGCCAGACAGGCCGACCTCTTCTCTGTCCGAGACACATCTGCCGATGCCTAAAATCACGGGCATTATCCTTTAGCTGCGGATTTTTAAAGGCTTGCTACAGCTTATAAAAGCAGCTTTAGTTAATGCATGGTAAAGGGTTACTACTGTACATTGGGTTTGTACATGGCTACCGGTTCTTTGCTATTTCGGGTCCAGTCGCGAGCGTTTGCTGTGCGAACAGTCCACTTTCGCCCTCAGCTTCCTCTTGCCCTGCGACCCACTGCTCTCCTGCATCTTCTTCATGGACCTCGTCAGGGTCTTCCCACCGCTGGGCTTCTTGTTGGCCATCTTCTGTGACCGCGTAGAGGACTCCCCCAGGGGCTTCTGCTTCGGGGACTTGGCCATCTCCTCGTGGCCAGTGAGCAGCACGGCCCGTCTGCTCGTGTTCTCCTTGCCCTTCCGCACTGGGAGCCGCACCTTCTCCAGCTGCCTTTTTGGGGCTCTCTTCTCTTTCAAAGACATCTTTCTAGCCAGCTTATTGCTCCTCTCCATGGCAGCCTGCTTTCGGGTGGCAGGGGCTTTTGTGCTGACCTCCGAATGCTTTATTTTACTGGCCTTCTTGGCAGGCAACTTGTCCTTGGTGGAGGAGCCAGACCGCTCCTGTGTACTCCCGCTCTCCTTCAGCATCCTCTTCTTCCTGCTGAGCTGGAGGTCAGCCTTGGGCGAGGGGTCCTCCTGGGACCGGCTCTTCCCCTTCCGTCCCTTCCCCGTCCCATCCACTGAAGGAGATTTAGCAGGAAAGGCGTCTGCTTTGATCTGCAAGGCCAGCTTTGGAGACATCAGCGGGTTGATGCACACGCTCTTCCTGCTCTGCTTGCTCTCCAGGGATGAGTGGTCCCCTGGGCCATCGCTCTTCTTCTCCACTTTCACCATGCGGTGCTGGGCTCGCAGCTTGCCCCGTAGGTTGGAGTACTTGCGCAGGATCCTGGTGCTGGCCTGTGTGGGCAAGCTGGGGGCAGGCTGGATGGTTTTGTCCTCACCCAGGTCCTCGGTGCCGGCACTGGTGGGAGACGTCCGGCTGGGAGCGGTGGCTTCCTCAGCCTCTGCTTTATCAGCGTTCTCCCGAATTTTGGCCCAAAGCTTTTGGTTCTTCAGGTTATTCCGAGCCGGGGTAGTGGCGGCGAACTTCTTGAGGTGTTTCTTCAAGCGTTCGGCTTGCAGTGAGCTGGGGTAGAGACTGGAGGAGGAATATTTCTGCATGGGGACTTTGATGGGGGGGATCTCCCCTGGGAGACGGGTATTGAGTTTCTTCACGATCACTAGAGACCTGGTTTCAGTTGTCTCCAGAAACCACTGGCAGATGTCAGACAGCTTAAAGGCCTTCATAAACAGCATCTGGACAGGAGAAAGCTTCTGCACTTCCAGCGAGCCTCTACTTTTCCGTGTCCTTTTCTTGCTTTTCCAAATCTCTTTCAGTTTGTCAGCTCTGCTCTTTACCTTGGGGGTTGGCTGCACCTCCTTCTCCAGCTGAATCCACCCTTTCTGAACTTTCATGTACTGGGTGTTGAACTCAGCAATGAGCTCCTGGTTCTCCTCTTCAGCACACCACTCCATGAACTTTGGTTTGCTGTCAGCCATGTCTATGTCCTCCAACACTGGGGAGTCATCATTCCCTGAACTGCGTTCGTCCCTTGGTTTGGGGATCGCTTGCATAGGCTCCTTCCCTGGTGTGCTCTTTTTTGCAGTGTCTATGGGTGTGGGTGCGTGTCTTAAGTTATAAAACTGCAGGGCGACCTTTTTATGCTTTGCAGCCTTTGCTGGAACATGCTTGCTTCCACCTCTGCTGCTGGGACACGGAGGCGAGATGGCCACTGGCGCATAGTTCTCCAGCTTGCCCATGTCTGCGGTACTGTTGGGGCTCTCCTCATCCTTTGCGCTGGCATTGCCCGGTTTCACATCCACTTGCTCGGTATCATTTGCAGGCACGGTGCTCTCCAGAGGAAGGAGAAAGTTTCTCTTCTCAGAATCAGCCTGGACGCTGACTTCCAGCATCTCTCCCGATTGACTTTGGCTGCTGCTAGCAGGGGGGTCACCTGCAGAGGAATTGTCTCCCTCGGATACAGTCTCTTTTGCCAAGATGCTTTTATAGGTTTGTCTGGTAGTGACACCATTCTCCTCGCCTGGCTGCTGCTCAGCGATGCTCTCTGGAGCCTGGCCGGTACCCAGCCCCTCACTGGGTTTGAGCAGCACGTTGGGGAAGCAGTCATTTGGGAAGTGCATGGATGCTGCCCCATCCATGTGCACTTCTCTCTTGAACCGCTTAGTGCCAGGGCTCTTGGAGAATTTGATCTGAAGGCAAGGAAGCTGCACAGAGCTGGAAGAATCAGCATCCTCAGCACTGCCCTCAGTGGGTGACTGGGACTGCTGGCTACGGAGACGCCGGTCTGATGCCACAAGCACTCTCCTGCCTTTCTTTCGTTTCTTGTCTAGACTGTCTTTGGAAGAGACAGAGTCATTCCCTGCAGTGTCAGAGATGTCAGATTCAGGCAGTGGTTCCCCTTCAACAGGTTCTTTTTCACCTGCTGGGCTGTTATTCTGCACTGCCTCCCCTTCTGGTATTTCGAGGAGGGCTGGGCTGCCCAGCACAGCCTCCTCTTGCTCAAGGGAGCTGTCACCCACCATGCCTGATAATTCGGCTTCTGGTTCAGCATTGATGCTTTCATTTACATCCACACACTGCAAGGTGGCAGGGGGCTCTGGGCAGCTCTCCCTGTCCGTGGTGGCAAGGGGCTCATCAGGAGCCTGACAGCCTGGCGAGCATGGGCAGGGCTCTGCCAGCCCCAGCCCGCTGGGCTCCACATCCCCTACGCCTGGAAGCTGGGCAGGATCCCTGGCACCATCACAGGTCAGGGGCTCTGTGTCTGCAGTGGCAGCAGGCTGCAAGGGGGACTTTGGCTCCGGGGTGGTGGGGAGGTCTGGGTCAGTTTGTATGTTGGAGCTTGGACACCCTTGGTCCCCACTGGGTGCTTCTGAGATGGGGAGGGCAGCAAAATCAGCTGGCTGCTCACCACCACTGCTGTCCCCGGGGGAGCCCAGGCTGCTGCCAGCCTCCTGGGGCATGGTGCCTCCAACTCCTGTCTCCCCTCCTTCAGCAGGAGGGGGGCTTGGGGGTGGTGAGCCGGCCGAGCTGTCCTCTTTCTGAGGGCTGGGTGGAGCAGAGAGGGAGAAGAAGGGCATGGCCATGGTGGCTTCCCTGGACCGCAGCGCACGGGTATCCCGGGGCTGCACGGAGCCCAGCTCAGGTCTCTCTTTCACTTCTCGGCTGGCTGGTGCCCCTTTAGCCAGGAGCCTCAGGGAAACCCTCTTCTCACCCTCCCGTCCTGTCCCCGCAGACCCCCCCAGCGAGAGCACCAGGGGTGGCTTTGCGCTTACAAGGGTCTCTGTTCGCAGGGCTGGGCCGCTCCCCCTCTCCTCCACCCGCGAGCTCTTCACCAGCGTGCGGACGGTCGGGAGCTCACAGCATTCCCCGTTGAAGTAATACCCCCGCGTGCTCTTCCTCGCCGTCTTGCGGGACGACACCGACCGCTGGCTCTCGAAATGGCACTCGGTGATGGGCTGGCTGATGTACACCACATCGCACTGGTTGTCGTAGTCATTGATCCTCAGCCCCGATGCCTTCTTGCTCTTCCGAGTGGATCTGAGGGAGGCTGCCTTAGTGCGGGGGTGCCCGCTGGGGGTCCGGTGGGTGGCTGGCACAGCACCGGTGGGCAACCAGCCCTCTTTGGACCTGTCGAGCGGGCCCTTGTCGGCCGGGTGCAGGTGGCAGCCTGCCTTGCCCTTGGGCACGGCGTGCAGGTGGTTTTCTTGCTTTGGTCTTGCATCTTGTTCCTTTGCATCTAAGTCCTGGTGCAAAGATGCATTTGAGCTGCATTGCAAAGTGTTCTCTTTGTCAGCTCTGCGAGGGGGGGTCACCGCAAAGCTGGGATCCCAGGACTCTTCTGGCAGAGCTCTGAAGGAGCTCTTCTGGGACCCCAGACAGCTGTCTAAGCTGTCCTCACTGCCGTTCACATTTGCCACCTTGACCGAGATATAACCTTCCATCAGAGTCTTACCTGCTAGCTGCTCTTTATTGTCCTCACACTTCCTGACTTCTTGCTCGTGCCCAGCAGCTTGCTGCCCGTCCACGCTCCTTGCGGCATGATGGAAATTCAAAGAGGAAGAGTTCAACGTGCTGAGGTATCCTTGGGTGGAGCTATCCTTTGGACTAGCAGAATGAAGCCTGGTGACGGGGAGCTCAGAGAAGTCCCTTCTCAAAGCAGGACTGGAGCTCTCTGCTCTGTCCAGACACTTGAGTTCCGGCAGCTGCTTCGGGGCTTGTCCCATAATATGCAGGGGGCCATCGGACCCCGACTGTCCTGGGTCGGAGGAAGAAGGGGCCTTTGATTCAGTACAAGTAGCACCCTTGTCCTGATTTTCAGTGCTTCGCTGGCTACAACCAGAGACACAAGTAGAGGCCTCCATGCTCTCGGATTCAGACAACTGCTGGCCTTCAGGGTCTGGCTGCACTTCAGTGTATATGTCGTTTAGCACACGGATGAATTGCTTCTGGTGATGTGTACACAGTCTGACCATAAACTTTTCCAGTGGAGACTTCGGCTGATTGTTAGAGTCTATTGCTATCGTCTCTGCTGCATCCTCACTAGAGAGATAAAGAGAGAAGCAATCAGTACCATGTCCCAGGGAATAAAACTTTATACTACAAAACTGGAATAACTCTTCTCCTCCCACTCAGGCATACCACTTGCCTGACCTCCAGGTGAGATCAAGCATCCTGTTCTCATGGGGCTGGCAGACACCCCATCAGTCCCCGAGATACACATGTATGCATACTACTGGCAGGACACGGACCATGCTCCTGTTGGTCTCCCACTGCCAGAGCCCCCATAATTACACTTCTACCTATCACATCCTGGTGTGTAGCACAGTGTGACATGTTCAAGGCAAACCTAAATTTCCCTGTAAGAATCAGACTCAGTATCTGCACTGTGTGCAGCGTGGAGGGCGTGGAGGGCCCAGCACTTCTGGGACCAAGCAGGACGGCTGCACACCTCTGCATGCTCCATCTGCCCATGCAGGCCGGGCAGGAGCAGAGCAGCATCCCAGCCAGATGACAAAAACCTTGAGCTACTGTGAGACTTCAAACTCTGCTTACGCCCCGGTGGCAGAACACGGGTCTGGGGCAAACCGGGCAGATCGGAACCTCTTCTGCAAACCAGTGCAGAACCTGTGGTGAGCTGCCAGCCCGCAGGCCATGCAGGCAGCAGTGCACCCCTGTGAGGTGCGGTGCCTTGCCATTTCCACTGACCTTTGATTTAGTGCCATTTAATAAAGTGGCTCTGCAGCTGACAGGCTGTCAACACGCAGTGGTCGCTCAGAAAGGTGTGCTTCTACAGCACAGGATCGCTGCCATTAGCTAGCTCTCAAACCGAGGTGATTATCATTTAACCTGCTTGGCAGAGGCAATTAATTAGGACTTATTGGTGGAGAGGTTAAGGGATAATTACCCGGTGTTTGCACCGTGCCAGGTGCCGTTACTGACACCCTATCTGCTCCCAACGGCAGCACGGGCGATTCCTACCCAGTCCTGGCCACTCCGAGGGGACCGCGCGCCTTGGCACCCACGCTGCAGGCGCAAGGATCTGTGCCAGCAGCGCCAGGCTGCTTTCCAGTAACAGTCGCACTTTGCACCTCCTGGCCTTGTACTGGAGGAGTGAAAGTCGTTTACCCCCACTGCAGCCTTACTCTGCCCTCCCCAGCATCAGACTCTGACCTTGCTCGCTTGGCTGGGTCAAGGGGGGCAGCGCTTATCACAGGGGTTGGGGCCAGGGTGGGGAAAAGCAGCTTTATCTGGAGTGGGATTTGCCCCCGCGTGCTGCCAGGCAGGTGGACAAGGAGGAAGAGCCCCGGCTTGGACAAGCCATTGGCAGAGAGAATGAGGGAAAGCCAGGGACCAGAGCCAGCCGTGCTCGGTGGCAGGCAGCAGGGCTCTGCCAAACCACCCGGAAAGGCTGAGCGAGCTCAGCTCCCAAACGTACTCCCAGGGTTAGCAATAAACAACGTACCTTGAGACTGCTTTACTACACCCAGGCGAAAAAACCCGCCCTCAGCAACCGTCTCAACTGGTTCTACCTGGCGCTGCGGTGACTTTCAGTTTGCGATGCCCGGGATTAGTTTGAATACAAATGCTCAGGTACAACCTGGCCCCTCTCCAGAGCCATGCATGGGCAGGGTTATGTCAGCCAGGATCCCTTCCACAGCCCAGCTCCTCCCCTTGCCCTGCTGCATAACAAAGGGGATAATAAACCTTTCACCCCCCTGCAGGAGGAGGGCTTGGAGCAGGGGGCTTTGCGGAGAGGCAGAGCTTTTACTCCACCTTCGCAAAGGGGGTGGATGCTTTCCCCTTACCTGCTCACAAGCCCTGCTCCTAAGAGCGGCAGCCATCTTCCCCCAGGGAGCCTCAATTTATAACCGTGGCAGCAGAGGTGTGTCCCTGCCCCAGCCCTCCCCATCACCACGCTCCTCGGGCAGCTCCGGAGCAGGTTACGGTGGCCAAACAGCCAAGCTCCCTCCTTGCCAGGGCACAAATGGCTGCGAAGAAAAGAGCCATGGCACAGGCGAAGCCCGGGTGGGTGGTGCGGGTGAAAAGGTGAGCTACAGGCTGGGAGATGCCTGGCGAGGGAGGACATCGTGGGTCTGTGCCAGGAATCCCCAGTTTGGGAGCAGGGAATAAAGCAGCCGGACACGGTCCTTCCTTGCCTTGCAGGAGCGACGCTGAACACAGCCGGTTGCGGGTCATGCCTGCCTTGCAAGGTATGCAGGTCTTCAAAAGACCCACATCCTGCTTGTATGGCAGAGGAGAGCTGGGCTCCCTGGTCCTAAAGGCTCCAGGCAGCATTTCTGCCTTGCTTGCACCTAGCTTCCTCCTCTGAAGTGTGGCTGAGTCCATGGTGCTGCTTTTCACCTTATTTGCCCCACTGTACTCCAAGGAATCAAGCTGAGATACACACTGCTTGTCAAGCTGTAAATTTCAAAAGCAGAGATAAGTCTTTCTCTTGCTTGATAAAGAAAAAGCCATGCAGCCTTGATGCCCTTTGTCCTTAGAAGACCCATCTCACACACAGTGACACAGTTCACCTGCTTCTGCAGGTGAGCTGCACTCATGGTCCTCTGCTTTCACATCACTTTGGCTCAAAGATGGGTTGCAACTTCTCACTTTGTGGTCGATGTGCTCCTTCCGCAGCCCATCCAGCACCCCAAGTCTGGGCGCTGCAGGCAGCATCACCTCTTCCAAAGGTAACCTTGAGGCAGAGCTCTCCCTGTGTGGCTGGATTCTACCTCAGTCCTTCCTCTCCCTGTGCCCTGAGGGTGCTGAGCTGCAGCCTGTGCCTCTCCATCCCTGGGACCTGCTAATCTGTGCATCCTGGGACCTGCCCAGTATTCCCCACCACTCCTGTCTGTTCTGCCTGTTACTACTAAGTAAAACATGCCCATGGCCATTCTCCTGCCTATCTGCCAATGGAATCAGGATTGCCCACTTCTTCCCTACTTAAGGCAGTTTCTGAGAAGAGCTTGTTTTATGCTGAGGTGCAATAGAAGTTTATTTCAAGTGCCCCATGGCTTCAGGCAGGGTTGCTTACGGACTCTGTAAACTGTGGCAGAGAAACTATTTATTTACGTGGCTTATCAGAAAGAAGAGAGGAAAGGAGGGGAGAGCCGACTGCAGAGCTGAAGTGCCTTCCCAGCGGAAGGTGCTGGGTACTAACAGGTTCCTCAGCCCCACGGGCAAAGGCACAGCAGGAGCTGAAGACTGATGAATGCAGAGGATGGGAATGGGGAGCATGGTGAAAAATTGCTCTTGGGCGGTGGTCACCCCTGTCCCTGAAGAGCCTGCCTTTTGGGAGGCACAGGTCAGCCCTGCAGAAGCTGCTGGGCTCAGCACACAAGCGAGGGAGCTCAGGGCTGCCCACACCATCTGCAGCCTTCTCTTTGGTGCCTGTGCTCCCCCCTTCCCCCGGGGCTTGGCCTGAGACTCTCTTAGTTTTGGGGGTGCCTAAGGAACGTGTAATTTCTCTCAAGGGCTGGAGAAGCCACAAGCCTAAGGATCTGTGGCCAGTGCGAGGTGCCCTAGTGGAGACCCTTCATGCCTATGGCTGAGCTGCAAGCGCACAGACCCGCATGGGGTACCCAGAAGGATTCACTGCGCTGCAGAGACAGCCCATCTTCCTGCAGAGCCGGGGAGATGGCAGGTCTGCCCTTTCTGTCCACCACCATTGGAACCTGCCTACACAAGGCTGCGGCTGCTGGAGGCTCCTGCGCCCCAACACCCCCTTTTCCAGCCGCACTGCACGTGTCACCCTGTGCCGGCAGAAGACACCCATACAGACCTTACCCCTGAGCCTCTCGCTACCTCCTGGCCTTTGTAGCT
The DNA here is from genome assembly GCF_037157495.1 of Lathamus discolor. Lineage (NCBI taxonomy): Eukaryota > Metazoa > Chordata > Aves > Psittaciformes > Psittacidae > Lathamus > Lathamus discolor. Next base: position 136,714,312 of record NC_088886.1, read on the forward strand.
TCCCCAGGGCAGCCCTGTTCTCTCCTCCTTCCCTGCCTGCCACAGAAGGTGTCAGAGGCATCAAGGGGCAGGAGCTGTCAGAGACACAACCAGAGCTGTTGCTACGCAACCCCGGTGGTGCAGCAATTAATGCCGGGGAAAACGCAGTGCTCCGAAGCTATTTGCATAGCTGCGTGCTGCAATACATTTGTTTGCATTGTGCCTGCACTGTTTAGTGGAGTTTGAAGTCAGCCCTCCCCCTGCTCTTGCTGGGGGGGGGGGCAGCCTGGGGCTTCCAACAAAGCCACATGGTTGGGGGTGATGGGGGAAGGCAAGGGGTTATCTGTCTGTAACACTTACGGACTGCACAGGTATGGGATTTACAGTATGGGGATGAAAGGGCAAATTATCTGGGTTCCACCCTATGCAGCCCAAGGAGCTTTGCCCATGTTACAGAGCCAGCTCCCACAGTGTGGACCCACTGGAGGGGTTGCCACATCTCCCCTTTTGTAGTTGCATCAGGGTGACGCTGTGCTTGCTCTGCTTGTGATTGCCACAAACGGAGCTTCAGGGGCAGCTCAGCCTGCCTCTGGTTCAACAGTGTATTTTGGATGGGAGTTGGACAGAGAGGGAGAAAGAGATCAGCTGGTTCATACCAACCTACCTGGGAAGCTGGTCTCTGAAAACCTGCCGATTGCAACTGCAATCTTCTGTTTTCCCCACCCCAGGTTTCTCACTATTCGACATGAAGCCTGTGCCCTTTTTGGGTTTCTTTTTTTTAGCCCCGGCACACCGGTTTGATTGATGATAAGTTTACAGGTATGTTTTGTACCTCAGCGGCACAAGAAGCAGCAGCAGAACAAAAGTTCAAGGCTAAGTGTTTCTGTTCCTTTCAGACCACTCAGCACCAGGATTACAGTTCTGGAAAAGAAACAAAACACTGCTGTAAACTTATAAAATCCAAGTCACTCTTTCCATGGGGGTGACCTCTCCTCTCCCTCTCCTGCTGCCGCACAACTCACTCTGTGCCAGGGGGTGGAGTGCTGCCTGGCACCAGCCAAAACCAGAGGTACCACTGGGGTACCCCACTGAGCTGAAGGGAAACCTGGCTAAAAGCAGAGATTTGGGAAATGTGGATGACTGAGAAGAAAGCCTGACTTGCCAGAGATGCTCTCCATGAGCCGAACCCAAAGCACTGACCATGCCCACCTTGACCCTAAGGTCGAAGGCAACACTTCTTGCTGGCTTCGGGCACTTAATTTATGCTTCGGGGCAAATGGAAATGGCATTTTGAGGGATTGCAAAGGAGAAGCGGCCTCTTACGAGGAGCCGACCCACTGCTGGCAGCCAGGTGAGCTGACCCCAGCCCCAGGGGTGCCGTGAATCCTGTGTGCTAAACGTGCAGTTGAAAGTGGCTGTGGGTTGGCATTGGGCTCACTTTCCCCACTGTCGGGGAGGGGGCTGCATGTGGAGCCACACGTGGGTCTTGCCCAGCAGGAGCTGGAAACGAGTTCTCTGCCAGCCCCAGTATGCTGGTGGAGTGGCTGTGCAAAAGCAAACAGCGCTGGGGAAAGGCACTGGATGGAGGCAGGAGGTGGCACCGTGTGTTTCAGCAGCAGCACACAGCAATGTCACCACAGTGGACACAGAACCACGGCTACTGCCAGCTCTCTGCCAGAAACTATCACCCCAGGGTGGCAAAAGGCAACCCAGGCTGCATCTTCCCTGCTCCACTTGACATGTGGAATCGTGCTCAAACCCATCTCCACTCATAGGGGCAGCAAAGCCCTCGTGCTCTGAGAGGTGGAGGTGGGGGACACGTTTCCGTCTGCTGGCACTGCTCTGGGATGCAGCGATCCCTTGCAGGGGATGGGCAAAACAGCCGCAGGCACGAGCAGTGTAAAAGGCACTGCAGCAAGGTTTTCTGGAGCTCATCTCCCAAAGCCCCCGTTAAAGGCTGACACTGGATGTACCAGTTTAAATGCCTGTACTTCAATCCTCAGAAATATGCCTGGCACCTAACACTCCCCACACAGATGAATGAGTCCCTTCACACCTCTGTGGGTGCTACAGTAATTCCTCGCTGCACTGTAAAAAAAAACCAGTAGAAAAAAGCAGCACAGAGAGAGCCGAGGCTCCACACAACAGCGAGGAGGGAGAAAAAGCATTTTTCTCCTCTAAATTCAAAGCTGAAGTTGTGCAAAGCACAGCCAAAATAACTATGGAAATGATCGCTGTCAGGTTCTCAAGGCCCCTGAATTTATGCTGTCCTTGGTGACGCACGTGGGGATGGATTGAGTTTGCATTTCAACTGAAAAGCAGGAAGAAACAAGTTATGGATGGGTTTTGTTTGGTTGGGGTTTTTGTCAGCAGAATGTATAGGTATCCAGGCTGTACAATCGCCAAGTGACTGGATCAACAAGAGACATCCATTACAGATTCAGACTTTTAACCCTTCAGAGTAGTGCCTTGTATTTGCTTCTTTATAGTAGTTAAACATTAAAAATCACTTCTCCCCACCTGTAGCCAAATAAAAACCTTACAAACCAAAGCTGGTTTTACATTAAAAAACCTAATAGCAACCTAAGGTAAGCTCATCTTTATTGTATTCCTGTCATAGCTCCCTCCACTCCCACCTTCCCCAGGTAACTAACCCAACTGTATTCTATAGCAGTTTATCACCACTTGTGATACTCCTAATACAATATTTAATGACTAATTAAAAACCTTACCACTGAGCTATTGCTTTAAAACCAAGGGAAATTTATCACATCGGAAACATTATTTTACGCACCGGCTTTCAAAGCCTTTCCACATTTGTCCTCGCTAATTTTTCTAATTATCAAGGACATCTGGGATATTCCCTTTAAGGAAGAAAAAAAATTACCATGATTGTTTCTCTCCGAGGCAGCAGTGAGCATCTTCCCTGAGCTAAGTGCTCCAAACGAGCAGATAGGACCAGAAGAGGAGAACAGACCGAAAACCAGATAGCACCAGGAGACAGATAACAAAAATGTGCAGGGCAAAGACAAAGGCTCTTACACTGATTTTCACAGTTTTGCACATGCGTTTTAAAAAGCAGCACCCAGTTAAGGCAAGGGAGAAAGAACCCCAGGGACTATGGTGTAAGGGAGGGGTGCCCTGTGTCTTTGACAGCCCCAGGTATGAGCTGGGAGCGCACACCAGCTCTGCACCCAAGGTGAGGCAGGTGTATGGCTTCTCCCCTGCTCCCAAGCACATCGCTCTCAGCTCCTGGTCTGTCCTGGGACAAAGCTCTCCCCCCCAGCCCTTAGGCATGCACACAGGTCAGCTGGGGCCACTGCAACAGCAGAGGTCCAACAAGAAGCAAACCCCCCACTGAAGGTGCACTCATCTGCAGTAAATAAAGGCTTGTGAGTGGCTTAATCTACGCTGTGATACATCCCACCTCCTGCGCTGCACTGATGCTACAGGGCTGCACCTGCGGGGTGGAAGAAAACCCAAATGCATTGGACGCCCTCCCCACGGACATTGCCAGCTCGAACAAGCACATCGCCATGCACTGACACTGTCTGCTTCTACAAGTCTTCAAGGATTTTGAAGTCTGCAAATATCCAGGATATTCTGGGTTTTTTTCCAACATGGATATCAAAACCAAATGCAGGAATTAGCTAGATCGCTTGCTAGAGCTGAGCACACTCAGCACAACCCGGTTGCCAAAGCTTGGGAGGAGCCAGGGGAAGACATTTGGAGAGCAGAGGGTATCTTGGGTGTAATTAACAGGCGCTGGGGGATACGACCCCATTTCAGATAACCTGGAGATTCTGGTAATTGGGCCTCAGATAATCAAGGCCACGCTGTTAATAGAAACGGCATCACAACTCCTAACGGCAGCGTTCCCGCGTGCCGAGGCTACACCTCCTTGCACGAAAATGCCTCCTGAAATATGAATTAGTGGTTTGATACGTGCCCGTATTCTCTGTCAACCGCCGGGCTGAGCGGCAAACCCTGCTTCTGATGCACCACTCTGGCTGTCTGCTTGGGAAATAGGTTAAGGCAGAGAAGTGGATTGCAGCCCTGGATGCCTGGGGACGAGGCTGTCTCAGAGCTGACGGGCTAGGTAAGCTCTATTTTGAAAGTGGGTTAATTTAACTGCCATTCAACTACCATTAAATGATGTAGGTTAATTTTATAGTCAGATAACTATTAAGAAACCAAAACACAAGGCAGGAAATGTCTCTATGCATGCCAGTGGGGAGAGGTTTCCTCTGCGCTAATGCATACCCCTCCCCTTCAGCTCCAACCTCTCATCCTTCCATTTCTGTGCATCCCTCACATCATCTTTTCTGTTTTTTTAACCTTTGTCATTACAACTATTGTCCTTCCTCCCCTTTCAAGACAGTCTATTCTCCTCTCAAAAATTCACCTTGCTATCCCAGCCCACAATTATCTTTCTCCATTGTTTGTATTGTCACACATCGCAATGCTAAAGGAAAACTCACAAACACAAACCTCACCCCATCATGGCGAATGCCCACTGAAAAAGGTCCCATCTGCCCCCCCATCAAATATTTGTCCAGCTATGTGGCAAAGCAAGGCAGGGAACTACACCTTGCTTAGCACGTGACGTGCCATCACCACTAACACACCTGGCTTTCTCTGGGGTTATTTACCACGTTCAAAGCCTCCTCGATTTTGGCAGTTCCATAATTGGGTGCCACAGTTACAATCTACTTTTATCTCTGCAATTTTCCTCCCTGCAGCATAACGATAGGTATTGTTTGATTCTTTATGCGGTGGACAAAACCCATCAATTGCTGTTTTGCCATAAAGGGAAAAATAAAGTGGAAAAAACCCATGTACCAACAACAGCTTATTCCTGCAAAGGAACAGATCCTTTGGAAAAAGCAGAAGTGACTCATCACTCCTCTCGCACAGGGAGGAAGGAGCCAGCACTGCAGCCAGGCACATCCCCCCTGAGATGCCCGAGTTGCCTCCCTGATATCCACTCCTCCCTGGTCCCATTGCTCCCACCAGCAGGAAAACGAGTCCCCAGCCTTTGCTGACGAAACCAAAGCGATGATGACCCATTAGCACATGATGTCCATCAGGCACTCGCGGGTCTCCTCTACCGCGGGCGTTTTTTATCGCATTAACAGTAAGTGCAATGCACGAACCCTGAAAGCTCAGAGAGATGAACTCACGCTTAACGGCACGGTGGTAGCGAGACCGCAGCACTAACGGGATGTTGGTGCTTTTACTGTGTTCTCTGTGACCAGAGGAACACAGAATGTGACCATCCCCAGGAATCACAGCAAAACCACCTCTGAAAAACGCTCCTCGCGGTGACTTCCACTCCGCGATGCCAGAGCCCAAAGCAAGTATGCCGTGGGGATTTTTGACCCACAGAAGGCTGAGTGCCAGATTCCCTGCTGTCCTGCTGAGGCCCGCTACTCTTATTAATCATAGCCATAAAGGAACAGATAAAACAGCCAGAACCCAAACCTCACCAACCTGCTCTTTGTCAGCGCTAAGGCACCACTTTCGTCACTCTGAGCTAGGTTATACAGATTTTAAGCTTTGTGAGTAATTATTATTCCTAGTTTGTTAAAGAGATCATGAAAGGAGCTACAAAGGTGTATTTTCTTTAAATCCAGAGTTGTGTTATCTTTGTTTTTATCCATCAGCAATCCAGTGTATACTCAAACAAAAGCAAATGTACCGACATTAGGATAGATACAGGTAAGAAGATTAGAATAAAAGAGCAGTCAAGCAGTCACCCTTACCGTACACGCTTATACCTTTCTATTACAGAAAAGCCAACACAGGTCCTGAAACAGAAGCAAAAACCTACTTCTTTTATGCATCAGCAGAAGAGCCCACTGAGTTACAGCCAGGCAGACCTGTAGCCATCAGTGAGACCAGGTCACCATGGTCCAACAAGAGCCTTGTTATTAGTGAACACGCTTCAGGTACCAAGTAAGTTGGTTCAGTTTTCACATCTCAGGTTATGTTTGATGGCTGGAAATCAGAAGAATTTCCATGCAAACAGAGTACGTTTTTATGAGAGCTTCTTACGCAAACCCAGAATCCTACAGCGTCCTTTCTGCAGCCTCCTTTCAAAGTTAAAGAGTTTCTTTTAAGCCACTGCTAACACCTCACACGCAGCTACTTGCTTTAAAGGCCTGAAAGGAATCTGAGGAAGATACCAGGCATGACCACAGCACATCCGAAAACACGCAAAAACGACACCACCACCTTCACCTAGAAGGGCCACACCGCAGGAACAAGGGGATTCTCCAAGCATCTCAGGCTCAGATTGCAGCAAGTGCCCCAGCACTGGAATGTGTCTATGAAAACCCCTTCACACATGTGGGGAAGCTGTTTGGCTTCTCCTAGTGACAGTTTTCTCCCTGCAGAGCCGGACTAACTCTCAAGAACTGGTGTCAGAGTCTTCCTCTAAAGCTCAGTGGGAAGAAAAGCACAGTCAAAGGCCCTGCTTTAAGAAAGGAAACCATAAAAGCCCTTTCAAAGTTAGCCATGTCATTCCAAAAATGAGTTAAGCGAGCCCCACACTTTATTAGCTGGGCAGGAGGGATCAGGGGCCACGTGATGATGGGATCCTGGTGCAAAAAACCCTAAAATCAGCTCTTAGGAGGTGTAACAAAACTGCACTGTAATTTTTACAGGCAGTTTGCTGACAGCCCTGCACAAACCACTGCTCCTGTCAGCACAAGGCTGGTGGAGCTGCACTCCGAGGCAGAAGCCCAGCCAAGGCAGGCAGGCATGCAAGCCGTGATGGAGCCTGCCAGCAAGGGAGATAGAGCAGCAGCCGCCACAATGGGCTGCTGGATCCAGCACGGGCTCTCTGGTCAGTCCCCTGGGGAGGTACAGGTGTATTTGCCTCCAGGACCCATTGCACTGATCAGGCAGCAGTGCTTCTATTGCTACACTCTGAAATATACCTTAAGCACTTCTAATTTTAGCTGAGCTTTTAAACAGTTCCTGGAGATTTCAGTCGCAGCACCTCATACCAAAATCTGCCTTTTAGTCAAGTGCGTATGGAATGGACCTCCTGCAGAGCTGCACGGCACCTGCAGAGGAGGAGGCATGAGACAGCTTTAGAAGTTCTCTTTCAAACGTGACCTGTAAATTGTGATGAGTTCAAAGCGACCTGTAAAAATGAGGTGCAATTGTTTGTGTTCCCTCTTTCTGACATAAAAAGGAGGACTTTTAAAGGTTGTGTTGTCTGGGGTTTTCAGGGAGGTGAACAAGAGGGAACCTAATTAATTCCTAGCTCAGAGGTGTGAAGTCATTCAGATTTCTTTTGAAGCTCCTACTAGATAACTGAGAACATCTTGGAGCTGAAGTCACAGAGTCTGCATCGAACATACCAGATCAAGGGAAACAGTACTCCCACAAATGGTGCTACTTGGGATCCTTCCAGCATCGTAACAAAGTGTTTTAAGAATAACTATATTACAAGGATCAACTTTCATTTTCATCTCTTTGCCATCTTCTTCGTATCAAACTCCATATTCCTGGATTTGCCTGGTTTTCAAAGCGCTGGTTTTGAAATTGCTTTTGGTCTGCACCTCTGTTTCCCTGCACATGAATCATTCCTAAACAGGTCCAAGAACCTGCTATTTGCTTCCAGTTCAAACCACAGTTCAGCCAGCAGCCATGGCTGGGCACCTTCCAGAGCAGAGCTTGCGTATTAAGAAATCAGTGATTTCCTGAAGTACCTTCCCAATATTGGGATTTAAATCCTCCCCCTCTCCACCTCACTTTTGTCATGGCTCTAGGAAATTAGACAGCTCAGCACACCCAAGCAGCAAAGCCACAGTGACACCTTCCTGAGCACACCAGAGCAAGCTTTGCATTGCTGCTGTTTGAGCGACCACGACGCGAGGGCTCCGTTTTGGTTGCACAAGAAGATGAAATTGTGATGCTCAGAAATGGCCTTAATTAAATCAGCTTCACTCGCAACACTTCCCGACGTCCAACACAAGAGCGTTTCAGATCCTTCATGCGGAGGTGAGGGAGTTGCCTACTGTCAGGTCTAGTGTCACTACCTGCAAGTGTTGGGGTTAACCTGGAGCTTCCTGCTCTTCCCTTCACAGAAGTACACGTTTGCACACAGCAGAGCCTCTCATTTCACATCTGCCAGAGTATCTGGATTGTGGAAAGTGACCCAGGTGTAAGTAAGGGTACAATCCGCCGCTGCTCCATGGAGGATCTGTTACTTCAGAAGGCCATCAGATATGCTCCCGCAGGTTCAGAAGAGGCAGCTGCCTCTTCCAGTAACAAATGGAGCAGCTCAAAACCCATCCTGAGTTGCAAAGAATGGAGGTAAATTAGCAGAAGACTTTTAAAGCTGCCTAATGGGGCTAATTATGTTTCTTTTGTAGCAACTTCTATAACAGCGTAGATGCTTCTTTCTGGGTCCGCGCGCATCATCTTGTGCACTCTCACCATGCCACATACTTGCATTACGGAAAACAGCTTTAAAAGAAGAATTTAAGCCTGCATTCTTTTAACTCTGAACCACTTCACCTTAAACAGTGTGAGACCATCAGCAAGTCCTTCAGGAAAACCAGAAAAACTTGGTATTTCTGCTAATCATAGGACTGCAAGTGTCGTTTGAACATGTTCTGGGAAAAGCTTGCAGGGTGTAATACATCCTGAAGAATGGCAGATGGGAATATGGTTCATCACTTTCAAAGGTTATTTTCATGGATTTGACAGATGTATTCAGACATACACACAAAAAATATGATAAATACTAGTTTACAGCACAAGGCTTTCAAGCTATTTATGCATAAAGACTCACTATTCCTGAATAAGATGTAGTCTCTAGTCAAACCAAGCTTTGTATTTAAATGAGATTTGCCCAGTAAAGTTAAACCAATGACAACATCCAGCTACCTTACCATTTTGCTTTTTGTTCTTAATACCAGTATTAGTATGCAAGGAATACAACAGCTAGTTTGTAATGTAAGAGTGATTTATGGATCTTAAAAAAAAGGCACTGAAGAATCATGTTAGCAAAAGCAAACCCTAAATTACCTACTTTTCAATAGCACAAGCTGAGAAAGGCAGTTTCTCAGGAGAGAAGAAACCTGGCCTAGACTGTGCAGCATGATAAATTTTCCTAAAGCTAGGAAATCCCTGTGCATCACTCTTAAAATCAACCTAGGGCTGAACACAAAGGTTAGCAGAAATGCCTAAACTCACATGGGCTCCATTATACACCACTTACTGTAACCTACTTTTTAGTATTCAGCATTTCGGTATCAATAATGCATAACGTCAGGAGTAGTTCAACCCAAAGCACAGTCACAAGCCAAGTAAACATGGGTCTCCAACACGGCCCAGCTGGAGTGTGGTGCCGCTGCTGACCCTGCCTCGTGCCCCTGTGAAGGGGGACAGCAGGACAGAGCTGCTGGAGCTGTCCTTGTGTTTATCAGGAGCTGGGGACTTGCCTCCTCTTGTGAAGGGAGAGCTGACGGCTGCAGAGAATGAGAGCAAGAATAAGTTCCTACCTTGACTCATTGCTAAGTGCTCAATGAACAAGCCTACATCACTTTTTTTTTTTCCCTGAGAGGATGTTTGTTCTTCACCGGATGAATTATTTACCATTAAAGAAATTAAGGTGGCCAGTAGGGAAGAGCAAATGAGAGTACAGGAGTTCAGGAGGCCACGCTGCTACGAGACAGCATTTCAGCTTTCACATGTGCTCCCCGCCCAGCTGCTAAAGCAGCTTTACCACAATCCTATTTCGGAGAAGAACCAGAGTACAGAGACTCCAAAGCTTGATCCTTCAGCCAGAATTGGCTTTACATTTTCACTTCCCTGCTGCTCTCGATCTGCGACAGTTTGCATTTCATAACCTCAGTGTGGCCATTCAGGAAGCACACCACAAACAACAGAATTGGAACCCCTTAAAGTTTTTCACAACAAAATTTATTAGAAGAATAGTGGTTTTGAAAAGTCTAGCATCCAGTGAAAACTACCATACACAACGTTACAGCTGGGAATGTGTTTCCAAAATGACATGGTCAAATAATACAATGGAGCCATTAAATCTTACACATGCACAACAAGAGAATTAGCGCTTTGACATACAATGCAAAAAAATAAATGGACCACATGAAATAAAAATTTAAAAGTACTTATCACATACATTAAGACACAGCTTATTTAGTCCAGTCAAAAAATCAGAACTGCATTAAAAAAAAATTAATGTAGTGCAATCAAACCAAAAACCTTAATTTGTGATCATAAGTGCTCTACTACATAAAACATTGATCATAGCAAGGAACAAAAAATTCAAATCACACAGTACAAAAAAAATCTGTAAATAAATATAAACTACAGTACAAGAGAAATATTAAATTATACAATTCCGTCAAACTGTAAACAGTATATTGAAATGAGGTCCATAAGAGTAAAGGGGGGGGTTCCTGTTTTATTTCTTTTTCCCATGACACTTGAACTTCTAGAGGTCAGAGAGAAATGCCATTTTCCATACTCTTCAAAGACTATGGGTTACATAAATAGAAAGAGAAGACTTTTTAAGATGTAAAGTGTCAAATAATAAAGCAGAGGTGTTGCTGACTTGCGACTGCCAACAGATCCCTGCGAGAGCAGAGCAGCAGATTTCAAGGTTCGCCTCCTCGCGAGCGCAGCACAGGGGCCCATCACTACAGATGTTAAGTGCCAACACGTCCCAAATTAGTGCTCAGCATTAGAGAGGAGACACCTGCTGAGGGCCTGGTCCTACCAATTAGGTAGAAGCGATTACGCACACCATTACGGATTCCTTGGACCTCTGCTCATTATCTGACAGGTTTACAACGCTTGTCATACAAACACCAACTTTGGCAGAACAATTACTAATAAACTCAAAGCACTCCCGGCCCATTGGTTTCCATCACAGTGGCCAGTGCACAGAATTCTCTAAGGACATTGCATAACTAGAGTGTAGAGGTCAGACAGCCAAGGACCCGTGCTTGAGGTTAGAAGTAGTTATGGTGAGAGAGAAGCAAGAGCCACGTTAAGAAGCTGCCTCTGCCGTTCGCAGAAGCAGTTGGGAATGTATTTCATTTTTAGCTGCGCTGGCTAGTAGTGGCATTTTAAAATATATAAGTTTAAGATAACATATATACTATATATGTATATAATATAATACATATTATATAATATACATAGGAATTTCTTACAATACATACCAGGAACCCCCACGCGATCTGCTCAGTAGTAATAACTGAATATACAGAATGCCACTATAAGTGTCTGAGGCACTGTGTGCTGGAGAGTAAATATGCAGCTTTAAAATCCGTTTGGCTGAGTTATACCTGGATACCTGAACTGAGTTTTAAGTTGACATTCATCAAGGATGTGCTATCAGCACGTCAAAAGAAAAGCAAAACAAAATACAAGTCACTGCTAGGTTTAAGAAGAGAGTACAAGTACCTGAATTGAGTGAGGATAGTGTGTAAACTGTCCCTGAGGGTTTTTAAACAGTGTGTGTACAAGTTGGATTCCTAAGAACATTAGTTTAAACTTACACTGCGGACTGATAAAATACCAATGTCTGACAATTTAACAAGTGGAGGTTAGAAAGAGTTATGAGCAAACACTCAAAACATATTTTATACATTTTAAAGCAGCAGTAAGCTGCTGTAAGCATACATCCCATCAGTACAAGCAACACATGGGACTCAGATAAAGGTTTCTATTTGCAAAAAGCCCATCATATATTGATAAGTAAAGAATATTCACCTGCTAAATTAGAATGCACCTAGTTACAGACTAGCAATTCAAGATTAATTTCTTTAATCAAATACTTTGCTATACTTTGCTATTACATACTAAAATTCCTTAAGCTCACTAATGCTGGTATTCTAATCTATTCTTTTTAAATGTTCCCCCTTCATTTAAGAAATATACCATTCCACAACTTAAACATTAAGATCCATTTTCAGTCCTCAGATGTAAAAAGCATGTCAATGAGTTTATATTAAAAATTTACATGGTAAAAAGGCTTGAATTTCAGCCAGAGATTCTAAATACTACTCATTCCCTGAAGGCATAAGGGAGAAAGAATCCCTACCCATTTTTCTTGTGATATAGTTTTCAAACTGAACATTAAACAATGGTCCAAAATGATTTTTCGGTTTGGGAAACTTCCCTTTCCCTACCCATCATCCCAGATTCCAAATGTCAAGCCATGAGATGGCCACCGAAATGATTAGTTAAAAACATCAGGCATGTATATATACATCCCCTGCCTGAACTTCACACTATTTTGTTGTATTAGTCTTTAAAAGACAGATTAGTATCCCAAGAGAACTTGTGATCTGACCTGAAAAGCCGTTAATGATCCTAGATTGTACGTTTAAGATATCTCATAACCTGAAGACCAGATTTAATTAAGACTCTGGCATTGTAACAGAAAAAGTGCTGCAGTTATTTATCCCTTTTCTGGTACTTTAGAATAGGTCAGACAAGTGCTTTTTATAGTGACAGTAAAGTTTACATCCTTTCATGCAGGCGTAAAAAATAGTATCTGCAAAAATATCTGAGAAATGTAGCACCAAGTAGTTGAAAACCTGTATTAGTGGTTGTGGTAGTGTCTTCATTATTTCCAAGTAGGAAATATTAAGTTAGGCTGTACCAGGTGATGACTATAGAAATTGTTTCCTGACATTGACTTTTTCTGCTCCAGTCAGAACAAAGTCTGGGTCCTAATTCCTGCTCCATAAAGTAGTTACCATCTGGAGTTATTCTAAATGATACCAAATCAGTAGCGACAAGCACAGGGGCGGGAAGGTTTGTTTTTAAGAAGGTGAATGAAATGCCCTGGATAGGCTGGAAAAATCCTTCCTCCTATTACATGGCCCAGTAAAATTGTTCCTGCCACTGGGCTAAGAGATTTTTGTGAGGATTAAATAAAGCTTTCTGAATAGGAAGGTTTTCATGACAACGCCTGAATATAGGCATAATTCAGTAGGACATGAACTCTAAAACTGCTGCTGTAATACTGGTATAGAGACTTGGCCCCAGTCAAAGTAAGAACAGGCGAGAGGGAGAGATGGACACGGGAATGCTGTTACTAACAGTTTTTTTTCTGGTATACGTGAAGTGGATCTACGGACCATTCTGAGTCCGCAATCCCTCTCTGCTTAGTGATCATCACAGTACAGTACATCATGTTTATATGCTGGATAATTTGAAATGAGTAACTGTAGTGGTTATTTTCTTTGCTACATCTATCAGAACTGCGTATGACCAGCAGTGCAGATTTTCAGGTTTCTGAAGGTTCTAACTACTGAGTTTTCAACATAGTTTGAGATCAACTGGAAACCTTTATAGTACCAAAATTAGGTACAGCTTTTTAAACCAGTATTAGTCAATATTATCGCCTGGTGCCAAGAAAAAGCAACATTGACCTAGACTGAAATTACTGTTCGTTTCTGAAACATTTCTGGGGAAAATCTAGAAGTTTCTGATCCTCATGCAAATGAGGGACACAATCCTTCCCATTCTACCTCTAACATTTGGCAGAGAATTTAACCTATTTAAAATATTGTGACAAAGCTTTCAGTACAGGTTAATAATTTTGCCTTCATAAGAGTTTGGACTGCAACAAGTGTATGCATTCTTACACTGAAGAGTTAAAATTTTGTCTTCACTGAAGAAAGAGCTCTTTACATTACAGATGTAGCCACACTGTTTTTGAGAAACAAGCGAACAGCAAAGTGTTCCCTTCACTCCTTGGACTTCATCTCCTAAGACTCAAGGACATCTTAGGAGCATTACT